>NC_140582.1:1090889410-1092089410 GCF_964204655.1 Triturus cristatus | reverse complement strand
AGTGTCAAAAACATGTTTTTTTTAAGTTCCTCACGTTGTGTGGCGCGGTTTGAAGATGTGTGTGCCTTCGCCTGCATCGCACACCTGCAGGCTGCTGCTGTTCGTGTGGTAAAGCTATGTAGGGCAAACTGTGGAGGGTAACCCTAGATCAGACAAGGAAAAGTGAGGCCCCCCGTTCACTTTACAGTGGAAGGTTTACAGTGCAGTCTGCTGCTCTGTTACTAGTTACAAGATGCAAGTTATAAACCAGCACATATTGAAAATGAGGCGGGAGATGTTCAGATTAGCCAGAAAGTTAGAGGCTGTAGGACACACTGGAGTGTTACCTGAGCCTCTGGTGAGTCAGAGGTCTACCCGAGCTGAGTAATCATAAAAAAGTATCAGTGTACTATCAAATTAATACACAATTAATTTACATTTATTTTATGTATTAGTTTTTATGTAGCACATTCTCAGCCCCAGAAAATCGAAATCAGGGCTCTGTCCAGCAGTAGTAGCCTGTATGAGACATCCTTGATGTAATACTTTATAT
Source organism: Triturus cristatus (assembly GCF_964204655.1). NCBI lineage: Eukaryota > Metazoa > Chordata > Amphibia > Caudata > Salamandridae > Triturus > Triturus cristatus. The sequence continues at coordinate 1,092,088,878 of NC_140582.1, read as the reverse complement.
CTTGGCAAAGACGTCTTAGAATTCTGCACTGATCGGTGGTAGGGTGATGCACATGTGATCATTCTTGTTGTTGGCTCATAGTGCGTCTAATATCCACTCCCAGGGTTAGCAGTAATGGGCTTTCTATGAGATGCAGACCTGTAGGAACAGGAAATGTGTCCTCATTTTGGGAGTATGTGCTCTTTGAAGGTCCATTGGAAGATTCTATTTTCATTTTTTTTGGCGGGTGGAGGGGGATTTAAATCCTGCAGATGTGTCCTCAGTTGGAGCGGTCAGACATTGGCATACCTAAGATGTCATGGGTCATAATGCTAATGAGGAGAAGGGGTCGCTATCAGACTTGTTGAGGAATAAGCCATACTGGGGTGCAGTGAGACCCTCACATCCCAGGACTCCAGTGCCACTGCACCTGCTGCGCTAATGTCACCTAAGCACCTCTGGGTGTGGATGGGTTTCGTAAAGGTTATTTTTCTAGGTGCATTGACTCTGATTTACCGTGACAGTGAGCCCCTTAAAAGTGTTAAGTTACAGGGGTCTGTTGCACTAAGTTAAGGGTGTAAATCTGTCTGCGTTTTTTGCACACTAACTGGTTAGCGACATCACACTCAGTTTGCGCTGTGACTGGCAGCTAATCGTTTGCAGCACATTATGCCCATTTACAGTGAGTACCCAAAACTCCTGTCACTTTAATATTTACAAGCCATGTCTGTTTGTGGCTCTCTGTGAATGTCTGTGAATGCAGGGATGGCAGCCAGAGAGGGACAGGCAGATCTCCCTCTGTTACTCCACTGAATGCTGATATTTTTCTAAAGCAGCCCGCCCCCTTAAAGGGACAGAGGCTACTTTTACAAATACATGTGCAGTTAATTGATTTATTAGGCTTAACATTTGTTTGGGGAAGAGGGATGTTGAGTTGGGGGTCTGTGAAGGATTCAGTAACCTTTCAGTGCCAAACTTATTCTTAGAGGTGTGGTGTACTGATTTTGTGGTGTTTTTGTGCTGCTTGGATAAAATGTCCACTAGGCTGGCCATGCTTAGGTGGAGTGTGTTCAACGTGGTTGGTTGGGCCTCAATGGCATGAAATTGAGTTGTTGTGAAATTTCCTTAATCTGTTAGTATATTACCTGGTGGGTGATGCACCTTTTCCTTCAGTTCTGGTGGTGTGGGCAGTAGAGTGGTTGTGGTGTGGGCCTGATTTAGATTGTGGCGTATGGGTTACTCCGTTACAACGGTGACGAATATCCCCTGAACTTTCCTCCGGGAATAATTTTGCATACGATCCAATGTTATCATTTTCCACTCTCCTGTTTAATGGTAATTCCTAGGTAAGAGCAAAATGAGTAATTTGGTCTCTTTAAATTCAAGAAAGGTCTTTGCCATTGTTCCACACAAAATGCTGAAAGGCAAGCTAATTGAGAGTGATTAATTGGACCAGGAACCATTCATGCAACATGAGACAAATTTCTGACAAACTTAAATCTGGGGATATGGAAGGACCAATTCAGTAGCAGATGCTCAGAGTGTACAAGACTCTTTATTACCTTTGTTGAGGGAGGTGAGTAGCCTCATGAACCACTCAAATCCTTTCCTCTTGTGGGTCATGGCCCATCTTCATGCTTTTTTAATTTTTTTAAGAACTTTATTTATAAAATTTCCAAAAACTTGAGCAGTCGTATACAGAATCCTCGAGACTACATATCTTCAGTTCACGCATGAGAGTCCCAAGCGCTTAGCACAGATAATTATACTTTCACACTTTTCATAGCCTAGCGGCGGATTCAGCGACATAGAACAAATAGGGTTAGGGTTGACACAAGCACCAGCGTTTACATACCATTATCCCAATCGGACTCACTAGACCAATTCTCTACACAACTCTCTCCAACTTGCTATGTCCTCCTCCAGCTTTAATATGCAATACCTCAGCCAATGACCACTCTCCTACATCTCTCAGACAATTCACAAACGAGGGAGCTCTCTCACCCATCCAGCAAATGGCAACCCTTCGTTTAGCCAACACCAGCGCTAGTTGTAATAACTTATTGGCCATTTTTCTCTTCTTTCATTGCGGTACCAGCCCTAGGAGGCACTACTTAGGCTTGGCCTCCAGTGCGATTCCCACCCTTCCGCGGATTCGCGCTACTACATCAAGCCAGTACTGATGGACTTCTGGGTATGCCCGTGCCAGATGCATGAACCCCGTATAGGCTCCATGACATCTAGGACATTCATGCGAGTGGGAGGCATCTATATGATGGAGCCATGCCGGAGTCATGTATGCCCGTTGCAAAAAATTATAGTGCAGCAACTTCAGCCGGGCATTGCAGGACACCTTGCGCATTAGCGTACATGCTCTCACCCACTCTTTTTACTGCAACGGCTCTTGCAAATCCACATTCCACGTGTCCCACGCCTAAAGGGCCAAAGAACCAGAATCAGCCCTCATAGCCTTGTACAACAAAGACACCAACCTGCACCCACCTCCACATGTTAGCAATATATCTAGGGATTCCGTGGTATGGGCCATGGCCGGATACACAGGCCGTGTCACCTTCACCACTTCCATCAGGCCAGCATATTGAAGATATTGTCCCTGACCCAGTCCAAATCCCTCCCACGCCTGATCAAACGTAAGGTAGGTGTCATTAATATACAAGTCTGCCAACACCGCGCAGCCACCCTCTCTCCATGCCTGAAAGGACATGTTTTCCACCATCTCGTGCACCGAACTAACTGCCAGATGGACAATTCCGGATGGAAGGGAACCCGCCCCAGCACTCGTTCCACAACTTTCTGCCACAACCAGGCTGTTTGCTTAACCACATACGGCAACTCCGCATTCACCCCAGCACCTTCCATCAAAATCGGGGGGGGGGGGGGGGGGGGGAGATCCTCGTAGTCATAAAGTTCAAATCTGTGAAACCCGAGTCCACCCTCCGCATACCGCTTCTGGAGCACACACTGCGCAACCCTACAATGCTTCCCTGCCCAAAGCAGGGTCACCGGGAGAGAATTCAATTGGTGAAATACTTTCGCAGGGATCGGGCACAACGCATTCCGCAAGGCATATAGGCATCTTGGCAACATCACCATCTTCGCCACCGCTACTGTACTAATCAGTGACAATGGCAGCGTGTTCCACAGAGCGCCTCAACCACCCTATTCATATTCAGCTGGATCAGCCTAGTATTCCCATAAGCCACCTATACCCCTAGATATCTAAAATGATCTGTCTCCCATCTCAGTCCCAGTCCAGGCAGCTCTCCAGCCTCACTCTCTCTCATCCCCGCTAAGGGGAATGCCAGGGATTTGCGCCTGTTTATGCGCAGCCCCGAATAAGTTGCGAACTGATCCATCAACCCCAACAATTGCGGTATGGCCTCGCGCGGAGATGTAACATAGAACAACGCATCATCGGCATAAAGCGAAATGAGGTGCGAGCTGTGCCCAATTTGTATGCCCCAGCGGCCCAGTTACTCTCTTTCCCATATCGCCATGGGCTCTATAGCAAGAGCAAACGGCGACAGCGGGCACCACTGCCGCGTGCCCCGCTCCATCGACCACTGCGCCGACCTAGCTTGACCCATTCGCACACAGACTGCGGGATTAGTATATAGTATTTTAACCCATCTGCAAAAACGTGATCCACCGTATCAAATGCCTTTTCAAGGTCGACACCAGAGCCATCTCCTCAGGAGCCCCTTGTGTCTCGTGCAGTACATGCGACAACCGTCGCACGTTCATAGACGTACTACGGCCCGGGATAAAGCCGCACTGATCCTCATGAACTAAATGTGCCATGTGCGGCCCCAAACATTTGGCCAGTATTTTACAAACTATTTTTATATTTGAGTTAATCATTGTCAGTGGTCGGTATGCCGCCGGGTCCTGTACATCACCACCCGGCTTTGGAATCAAGCAAATTTCACCCTCGGGCATCGTAGGGGGCAATATTCCACTATCAAAGGACTCTTTAAAGGTTTGCAACAAAGGTCGAACCAGAACCGCCAAGTATGCTTGATAATACTCAATGGGCAGCCCTTCACCTCCCGGTGCTTTGGCCCTAGGTATGTCAGCTATCGCTTCGCTCAGTTACTCCTCAGTGCTGTGCTCATCAAGCTCTGTCCTAACTTCTTTGGACACTTGTCTTAATTGAAGGTCCTCAAAAAAAGTCATATGAAGGTCCGCATTTACCAGAGAGTCTACCCTATATACAGACTGCAATTGTTGCCAGGAACCCTTCCAGCATAGCTGCTCGATCACAGACCATCTCGCCCAACTGAGTTCTAAGACAGGTAACCAAAGGGGGGGCTTGTTCCTTACGCAATAACCAGACTAACAAGCGACCCGCTTTATCTCCCTCTGCATGTAGCCACTGATGATATTTTGTAAGAGTGTACTTGTCCAATCTATCGCAAGTGTCTGCAACCTGCTCTTGTATAAAACACTCCTGTTCCTGAGTGTCATCTTGACCCTGTGGTCCTGATTGGAGGTTAACCAATTATTTTTCCCTACCCTGTAGCTCAGTCTGTAGCTGCTTCCGAACGCCATACGTCAGCCCCATTGCCGCCCCCCTGACCACCGCCTTCATCGTATCCCATTCATGCTCTCTATTACTTGCAGTGCACCAATTAAGGGACAAATACTCTGTCAATGCGTTCAAAATTGCCTGTTTCCCAACTAGCTCCTCCAAAATATCGTCAGGGAGCCTCCACCCGCGGGGGCCCTGCTCTCCTGTTACCCACCGCACTGTGCAGCACACAGGCGCATGATCGGACAAAAAGCGAGCCAGATGTGAGACCTCTGCCGCCATAAATACTTGGTGCTCTGTCGCTAGTACCATATGAAGGTGACTATGTGTGTTGTGAGTGGGTGTAAAACAGGTGAATATCTTCTGTGTCCAGTGATGCTCCCTCCAAATATCCCAGAGGCCCAGGTCACCCCTTAAATTTTGCAACTGCTTAGTCATACGCGGCTTGGTACCCCTACTAGGGGGACATCTATCCAGCTCTGGGTCAACCACACAATTAAAATCTCCTAACCATATCAGGGCAATGTCCAAATCTGCAGTGATCAAATCCTGCAGGGCTGAAAAAAAATATGGGTCATCAACATTGGGGGCATAAGTATTTAGAATACTGATATCTTTACCATCTAGCTTGCCCCGCAATAACACGTAGCGACCTTCAACCTCCGCTACAGCGTACTGTAGTGTAAACGGAACCCTAGGTGCCACCTAAATCAACGCCCCCCTAGCATAGGTAGAATACGATGAGTGGAACACCTGTCTCCTCCACTTTTTTGGCAAACGCCCAACCCCAGCATCATCCAGATGCGTCTCTTGCAAGCACGCAACCATTATATTATGCCACTCAAGGAATGAAAGGACCCTATGGCGTTTGGTGCAAGTGCCTTAACCCCTAACATTCCAGCTAAGAACCTTTACCACCACTGCCATGGCCATGCATCCGCGCGACCTGTCTGACATCGCGCAGGACTCAACACTCTTCTGCAGCGACATGCTCTTTTGCACAACACAACATAATGCCACACAACGAAAACGGAACCAACACCACCCACTCCCTCCCACACCCACAGACAATGCTCAACTATCATCATAGACGATTTTGCCCACCCATCGCTCGTGCCAGTACGTGCACAGCATCCCACCAGACCCAACAGGGGGCAACAAAAAGAAAACAATGCATCCCCAAACCGTAGACACAGCATAAATCAAAAAAGGTCCGGCTGGCGTTCTGTAGTCCTCCCGCTTCATATGTTATTAAGCCAGGCATCCCCCACCCCCCCCAGGTCCCATCAAGGCTACTAGTAGCGCAGCCCCTCCCCCTCCCCAAACCCCAGCCCCGCAACAGCAAATCACAACATACAGCATCACCACGCTCCTGTGTAGCAGTCCTGAAACAGTGAGCAGGCCATGATTAATCACTTTCACTGCCACCTTCAGGAAGGCCCTCCAACAAAGTCTCAAGCACCACATCCATTGTTAGTGGCAACGTCTGTTCCTGCGCATCCTGTCGCGCAGACACAGTTCCCGGCAAGTCGACCTCCGCAGTGCTCTCCACAAGGGGGGTTAGACTGCAGTGTCCCGTCATCACCCACCGTTATCCTCCTCTGCGATGTTTCTGGCGCATTTTGTGATTCCACTCTATTCTGCTGCCACTTCCGATACCCATCCGGCCGAGTCCCCCATCGTCGCTTCTGGCCCCATGCTTCTCCAGGCGGCAGTCCATCGCCACGGATCTCCAGCCACTCCCAAACATCTTCTGGGGAGTCAAAGAATTGCGCCTTGCCCCCCGAGAACACCTTCAGTTTGGTAGGATACAGGAGTATATATTGCATGGTTAGGTCGCGCAGCTTGCCCTTTACCCCAAGAAGGATTCTCGAAGGTCCTGAACTTACTCAGTGTAATCAGGGTAAATAGGCACTTTGTTATTGTCATATTGGAGATCCTTGTGCTCCTTTGCTGCCCTCAGAATGCAGTCTCTATCTCTGTAGTTGAGGATTTTAGCTATGATGGCTCGAGGCTGCACCCCTGGAGTGGGAGTAGGAACGAGAGCTCTATGCGCTCTTTCAGTCACGAACACATCCGACAGTCCCTCGGAACACAGGTAGGTATGAATCCAACACTCCAGGAACTGCTCGGGTGCCCCCAGTTCCGCTCTTTCCTGGATGCCAAGCACCCGAATGTTGCTATGTCTCGCCCTCCCCTCCGCCTCCTCAGCTTGACTCGCCAGGGTCATCTGCATCACCTGCTGCTTAAGAGTAACCACCTGACCTTTCAGTTCCGTTATATCCCCCTCGGCGCTCGTAACTTTAGCTACTATCTTCCGGGGGTCCGCACGTAGTGGGTTCACATCCACAGAGACAATGTCTATTCTATCCTCCAGCGCTTTTCTGGAGGCCTGCATGGCCGCCATAAGTTCCGCTCTGATGGGCACTGGGCTCCCCCCCGAATCCTGGTCTGCCCCCCCAGTCTGTCTGGTAAGGCACTGGGGGGGGTGCCTAGGTGTAGTGTACTGCATGATTGTATTGGGGCCAGCTGTCTTCTGAGGCTTATCTTTGCCCATTGCGTTGCCCGGTGCGTGCACTTGCCACGCTCACCAACGTCCTATTTGTACTAGAGAAGTCTCTGAGCAAGAGTTCACTGACTAACTAATTCAACAGGTTCCGTGACACACAGAGGCCCACGCCCAAGGTCTTTGGTCCAACAGAAGAACACCCACCACTCTTCTGTCCCAATGCCACAGGCAAAGATCAGTTCCAACCTGCCCAAATAAGTCTCCTCATGCAGCAGCTAAATTCAGCAGGGTCACCGCTAGGCAGTGTACATTGGCTGCTGGTGCGTGCAAGACCAATCAATAGTCGCCAGGGCAACATCGCAGGCTACTCTTTAGCATGTCCAGCCTTTCCGGGTCTTAAAAAATGTGCAGCTGCAGGTTCTCGCGGCTCCCCACACTCACTAGGGGCACCGCAGCAGTGTCAATGCACCAGCACTTATAGCCATTTCCACCACATCCCTAAATTGCCCAGGCTTTCCTTCGCAGGGAAGGGGGGGGCCCCGCCGATGGACCACAACCCCCCTGCACTCGCTCCACCTCTAAATCCCGCAGGCCCCTGCACAGTGTCTTCATCTCCGAGGGGAGGGAAGGGGCACCGAGCGTGGCTCGTAATCACCCGGACTAGGCCCAGCGTGGACCGCTCCGCCTGCCAGGCCCTAAGAGAAAGCAGCCACAGTACAACTGCAGAAGTTCACAGAGTCAAACTACATATCATATTGTGGGAGATAAACATTCTGGTTTCCATTCTAACAAGAAACAGGGACATGGAAAACAACCGTTATCAGCCCTCCAGATGAAAGTCCAAGGAGGTTAAAGGAACAAGGAATAAGGCTAACTGTTGGAATTACTCTCCCAGTTCTCCTGCAACACGAAAACAGTGATTCCTCTAAGAAGCAAGCAGAAAAGTCTCCCTTTTGTGTCCTTTTACAGGTTTGAATTAAATGTTTATCAGGAACACCATGATCCAGCATGCCATAAGGAGATAGCCATAATCCAATCCCTAATAAGTCCCCACTTTTCCTGCTTTCACTTTTCCAACAGTGATTACAATTCTTGTTCTTGGAGTGCTTTGCAGCAGGAGAATTCTTCCAAAGTCACTCATAGGTAAATCCAACATATCAGAATGCTTTCTTAGCCTGCCACATCCCTCTTACTTCCCTTTAAAATAGTGTAGTCCAGTCAACTACAATGGTATTCATATGTCCTCACGTGCAAGGCTTTCCATAGAGCGAGGGCACATTAAGTCTGAAAGAGACCCACATCTTCCTGCTAAGGGATCCCTTCCCCCTACTAATCTCCTGCTCATTGTACTAGAATCAGTTGTACATGAGCATGGCTAGTCAGGTTAATTTATAAAAGTTAATCATATTTTTCTCTCCAGTCTGGAAGGTATAATTACCTCCTTATTTTTCTCTTCATTAAAAATATCTGCTGCAAGACTAGAGCAATTATAAGAGGTGGGGATTTCAGACATTTAGGGGTCATTTAGAGTTTGGCGGATAAGGGACTTCTCCTAAAAATTGGTGAACGCCCTATTGGTCCTGTTGAGAGTGTATATGTGCGTATAAACTGTAAATATGGTGGACGGGACAGCCATCTGCCACAGAAAGGCACACCCCAATTCACTGCACCACTGTTAGAGTGCTGTTAAATTCATGGAAGAGTAAGGTGGAAGCCTGATGAGTTGAAGTTATATTCTTTAGTAAGATTCAGGAAACAGAGACCCAGCAGACACAGCAACATCCAGCCGCCAACTCCACTGGAATCTTCAGTTGTACAATGCTATCATAGCAACTAGCTGAACATTCCAACATGTGAGCTCATTACAAGTATACAGAACACATCACATCACTCACCAATATTGTGCAACAATAAAGAAGTAAATTCCCCAAAATATCTAACAACAAAGTAACAAAATATATGTACACCAATAGAAATAGCACAATGTAAAAAGAACTACATGCTTTAAGTTAAAGAGCTAGGGCTTTAACCATAATTCTTCAGCTGCAGCGGTGCCCTCTTGACTTGTGATCTCAACCCAGAACATTCTTTCGATTGGGCATTCTCCAAAGCAGTACCACTTGGACCTGGAGACTGAGACACTTGAGACTCACACTCTACTAGATCATATTTGACCACTCCTTTCAGATGACATATCTTATGATCACTCGTTCTCACAGCATTTTTAAACAGTTTGATTATTTTCAAAGACTGACCAAACTTAGAAGTTTTACTACTCTTTCTTGGGGATTTTATTTTAATCCAGTCACCAACATGCACAATAATTCTCTTTACCGCTTTCTGCACATCATACAAACTCTTACTTCTCATCATTTTCTCCTTCTCGCTCTCTCTCTCCACCCTTCTGCATTGCCTATTTGATCATCTACCACCACTCTTTTCTCATTTGCCCACACAGCGATCACCTCACAGTTGGGAAGCCTGCCTCTGAACAGTTGAAAGGGTGTGACCCCCGTAGATGAGTGTGGGTTTAAGCGATATTCACACACCTTTTTCCTGAACTCATAGTCCCAATTCACTCCACTCACAACAGCTTGTTGCAAACTCTCCTTTAATACTTTTATAAACTGTTCCACTACACCATTACTTTAGGGATGATAGAGCACTGCCTTTTTATGCTTTATGCCTCTTATCTTTAGGAACACCTCCACCACCTCAGATGTGAACTGCATCGCATTGTTTGTAAGCAGAGTGAGTTGAAGGGAAACATTCCTTTTCAAATAATGCCTCCAAAAAATCTATTATCACCCCAGACTCCACAGAGTCTCCAACTTTATATCTGCGGCCAGCGAGAGAACATATCAATGCAGATGATGAGATATCTATCTCTTGTTTTGATCTTCACAGGACCCAAATTATCTAATGCTGTATCTGCCCATGGACCTGAACCGTAGGTTGTGTCCTACACTTTAACACCTTATCACTGTGCACACACTCTAAACAATTCCTCACCTCCCCTTCGATCATCACATCCATCGCTAGTGATACAGCGGAGTTTTCCAGCTCTACGCGTACATACACACAACACTCATATGGGCCCATATACATTCACACACTCAATGAGCTAGCAAATATCCGCTGGACATCAATTTTGATTTACCTTAGGGAACCTTTACACCAGTATTCTTACCAATCTTGTCTCCTAAGTAAATGTACGTTGTCGAAAGATCTAGTAGTAGACTAGAATAGGGAGGAAATGATAATAGTAATAACAATACATTTAATTTTTATTCAAAGAACCACAGACTCAGAAGCAGTTTCAAAGATTTATCTGAAATAATAATGTTGTGAGTCAAATCAAAATACAAGTAGATACACCACAATCCTCCATCAGGTAAAAGTAGTACAGTTAGCTTATAATTCAATTCACATTAATTAATTCTTGTGATGACAGTACCTGAGGAGAGAAAGAATAGAGAGCAAATACGTAACATAACCCCACAGAACTATATTTACCTAGAATGATGTGAGGACCTAGACATCAGAGTATCAAGGATTCAGAACAGGTTCAGGACCGGGAAGGTGATCTCTTCTAGTGTAACACCAGCGTTACACCCCTCTCTGGTGCTACTCTCTCCTGCTCGGGCTCGTCCGGACCCCTTCCTAGATGTGGCTCCTCGGTTGTTCCGCGATCTTTCCCTAGTGTTGGATTCTTCAATCAGATTGCAGCAAAATCGGGCAGCATCTCAGCATAGCATCGGCATCAAGTGGGTCAAGTGTGTCTAACTAACTAGAACCTACCTCTGTTATACTAATTCAAATGTATGAATGATCCACCCCCAAATGTTTCAATTCCATGTACACCCCTCAATTTGATTGGGCCAGGCAGTGGGGTGAGGACATCACACCATACTAAGTGCAATAACTTCCTTTAGTTCTATTGTCTAATTCCCCGCCCCTTAACTTTAATACCCACAAGCTTTATACCCACAAGCATTTCATATGTGGATCGATAAATCTGTACTACAATGTTTCGTCTTCTTTCTCTCGTAGGGTCAGATGTTGATCTTCACATGTTCTTGCTGGGCACATGGGTTGGCAGCCATTCAATGTCTTTATTGGTCTCTGAACAAGGAGGTATCACACATGTGTAGTTGCTGCAAGGGGACAGGGACGTTGGTCACCCTCCAAGGCCCAAATACGAGCTATTAATAAAGTCAGAGAAGAACATGTTAGAATGCAAAATTAAATGAATTCATTGTATACCACTTACTTCTACTCTAACCCCATTTACGTAATATTTCTTTTGCATTAATGGCTTAGTAAAAATTGGATAGGTTAGTTTCAGCACAGCATGTGCGTTAATGCAATGTTTTTCGAGCAGCCATATTAAAAGCTTTTGTGCAGCTGCAAAGATTTCCCACCAAGCTACAGGAGACGTCATACTACGTAGGTGTAGTAGACGTATGCGCAGAGAAGTTCCCGCATTTTTGGCGGCCATTTTAAGGACACTCGGGTTACTCATTAGTAAAGCACATAGAAAAGCTTCCCCTAGATACAATATGTAAAATGTGATGCAAAGTTAGTACTCACAAACAGGCTGGTTATAATGTTACAGGTTATTCGAGAGGATTGCATACGAGCAAGTTTATTTTTATACGAAACGTTGCTCCATCAATCCCCTCTCTGATGGCATTTTATGCCATCATTAGCTTCTATTAAATCAGATGGCAACTTTAGCACTCTACCATTTAGATTTCTTCAAATCTTTTATTCCCTCCTTTATCTTTCTTAAATTGTGATCCTTTCATTCTTTTGTAGATATTTCCCTTCAATTCTTCAAGTCGTATGTCATCTAATTTTGTTTTCCTATAGTTCACATTCACTTCGTACCTTTTTCTTTTTCCACTGTATTTGTGGCAACACATTATCATCAGAACTAACAAAGTTATGCCCATGATCAGCAATAATATTTGACCTAAGATACTCTTACCTATATTAGAAAACCAACTGCTAATAGTGGAAAAACTATTTGTTATTTTCTTCCATACACTGTCAACCTCCAGTGGTTTTAGTTCCTCTTCCAATTGCGTAATATTTTTAATATACCTTCCAAATTATACACTTTTGTCAGGTATGTATGTGCAACAATGTTGCGCTTTCAACATTTTACAGACTCCACCCTCTTTTGCTAATAAGATATCTACGGAAAGTCGATTTTGCAAAACCATAGATCTAACAGCAACTAATTCTGTATTAATTAATAAGAATCCTCCAGCAGTGTCAGTAGATAACCGATCAACTACTGTTGACAATTGACAGATTTTTTGAGAATTCAGCAGAACCCCCACTGAAGGTATCAATGCACCAAATATATCCCCTACTATTTCCGAAAAAAATAGCTCTTTTATATCGGGTTAGTCCATTACTGTCATTATTACTTCCAGTGATTCTTTAAACATGAAAAACTTTAGGGAATACTATTCCAAAATAGCAACTCCCATACCAGTGATCAGGCAATCTAAAATAGGCTTTGTTTCCACAAATATAATAAATTTCAGGAAATACAGGATCAGTTCCTTCTTTTAGTCCCCAACCCCCAATTACTAAGAAGTTATGTTCACATTCACTAGAACCAATAAATGCATTGTTCTATTCTGTTTTAAGTCTATGGAGACAGATTTCCCTTTCTTTTCAAAATTCAGTGACATAGCAGCATGAGTCTTGCCAGTTACCAAAAGATCTTCCCTTTCAGCCCATTTAGGTATCTGAGGTTTCGGTTCTGAGGCCCTTCTTTGGAAATCCTGTCTCCTTTGTTCTACCAAGTTCAAAAATATATTTTCTTCTTCATGCAGTTTACATGTTAGGAGGTTGTGTTTGTGTGCATCAGCTATATCTATTGTCTTCATTGTTAGGAAATATTCACTCATGAATTGTGAGTCTCTAGTACTAAGGACAGGATTCATGCTCTTTCGCATAGGGACTTCTGAAAATATTACATCTACATTTGAATAATAATACTGCAGTTTTCCAGTTCTATAAAATAAAGTAGCTAATACACTACATGAAATTCCATATGTCAAAGGTAAGTGATAAGTTACCCCTTCAGCTACTGAGTTTGGCAATTTCATGCAAACATAACAATCACTAATTTCCATTGTTTCTACATATTGTACTAAGAGATTTGCAAATACATTTAAATCAGTTTCGTTTTTATCTACAGTGTGGTGTAAATCTAACTCATCTGGTGTTTCTACGTCTACTCTATCTCCTTTAATGTTTGTTACTTCCGTATGTGCATTAGTACTATTCTGTTTGTTTCTATCCATCAAATAAGGAATAGCTTTTGCTAATATTACCCATATTATAAAGACTAATATTAAGCTACATATACAGATTCTACAACATTTCTTTATACAGCTTTGTTTTGGTTTTCCAATAACTTTATCATCAGACATTTTGGACAAGAAGATTTGTCTCTTCTTTAATTCAGAACTTGGTATAATATTACACCTTAAGCTTCTTCTCTCCCTTACAAGTCGGTCTCACTTCTTCATCAATTCATTCGACATTCAACTCTTCATCACTTTCTTCATTTAAATCGAGATTTTCAAAATCTTCAAGAATGACATATGTCCACTGAGGACCCTTGAACTTGTTATTCAATCTCTTCAACCTTTGACTCCTTCGTTTTGGTGTTACTGTGGAAGGTCCAGATTGACTGGATACTTCATTTATTGTCTTAAGACGGTATTTCAATCTTTTGATAATTCTTGGCTAATTATCACCTTTTCGACTTTTCTTAAATTTCACTGCACTGCCAGGTTCTTCAAGGCTTCTTTTATTCTCCTTTATTTCCTGCACAATTTGATTGTCTTTGTCTTCAGATTTTCTCTCTATCTGACCTTGTCCAGGGCTTATTGCTCTGGCCTGTTCTGCCTGGACATGTTCATCTACCTCAATCTGACCCCGTTCAGGATTGGTAATGTCTGGTTTTTCCTCTGTATCCTCAACTTGTTTCTCTATACCTATCTGGTCCTGTCCAGGTCTTTTTATCTCTTTACCTTCTTCTGCCTGAACATTTTCACTAAACCCTATTTGTCCCTCCTCAGACTCATGAATGGGGCTTTGGTTTTCTTCTGTCTGAGTATATTGTTCTCTCCTTAACTGTTCCTGCTCAGGTTCCCTAATAATAATTTCCCTACTCTCCTGAGTGAGTTCTACACCTGACTGGTCCTCACTCTTTTCCTTTCTAACTGTGTTTGACTTCTAGTTCTTCTAAATTCTTCAGGTATGTCCACCACTGGGATCCAGTCGTCCTGATAAGTGCTTGGTTGTTCTTGGGCAGCTACCTCAGAATCTTCTATATGAAGTTCTTCAGCTGCACAACCTTCAGCAACTTCAAATTCTCATTTCAATTGAAACTCTTCTTCTTTAGGAGCTGGTACCCTTTTGGTATGACTTGCATGGATCCAATTAGGCAATCCTGCACACTTTACAGCTGTTGAAGTAGTCCGTATAACTTGATGCGGTTTGTCCCACCTTGGTGCTAGGCACGATTCTCGAGTGTGATTCTTCACAACTACCCAGTCACCGAGATTCAGATCATGCGCTGGGTTCAGCTATCTGTTGACTGCATTTTCCCCAACCAGATGAGAGATAGAACGCACTCTGTTAGCCAACTTTTTGCAATACTCCAAAATCAAGTCATCAGTTATATTCAACATCTTGTGTCCTGGTACACATGTGTGTCTCATGGCTCTTCCCATGAGTATTTCATGGGGACTCAATCCAGTATTTTTGTCTGGAATACTTCTGAGTCCCATCAGAACCAGAGGTAAAGCATCAGGCCATTCCAGTGGGGTGGATGCACACACCTTTCTGAGTCTTGACTTGATTGTGCCATTTAATTGTTCTACCACCCCAGAAGCTGCTGGACGGTAAGTGCAGTACGATTTTTGTTCGACTTTGAATGCTTCGCAAATTAGTCGAATTATTTCATTATTAAAATGAGACCCTCTATCTGATTCAGTCGTTACTGGAAAACCAAATCTAGGGATGAGTTCTCTTAATAAGAATTTGGCCACTGTCAAGCTGTCATTTCTTTGGGTTGGGTATGCTTCCACCCACTTTGAAAATAAACAAACTATGACAAGCAGGCAGTTGAATGAAGTCCAATTGAAGTCTTACAAAGGGAACTTCTGCCTTTCCAATCTTTCCAATACTAACCACATTTTTCCTGCCAGGATACATTTGTTGACATGTTAAACATCTTTGGCAAAGACTCTCTGCTACATTCCTGAACTTTGCGTTAAACCAATCTTTTCTGAAAAGTCGAATCATTGCATCTCTGCCCACATATGTGTCTCCATGATACATTCTAGCCATCAGTGCAAGCATACTGTCTGGCATTACTGGTCTGCCATCATAACAAACCCACATACCATCTTCTGTCCTTCTTTGACATCCTATTTCACCCCTTCTTCCTTTTCTCTCATGTCTACTGCATCCTACAGATCTTTCACCTCCTCCCAGGTTCCCACTCCTGCAAGTAGCATAAGTTGGCAGCTGATTCCACAAGTTTCGATTTTCTTGTTTAGGGCAATTTTATGTCTCGCACAGTGTTGGGCAACCTGGTCAGCATATCGTTTACCAGCTGTCACATAGTCATCTCCTGATTGGTGATCAGCACACTTAACCACGGCCACCTCTTTTGGTAATTGAATTGCCTCAATTAATTTTCTCACAAAATTTCAATTTTTAATAGGAGTTCCTGAGGAAGTCAGGAAATTCCTCTGCATTCATAACTGGCCAAAATCATGCACAACCCCATAACCATATTGGCTGTCAGTAAATATGGTTATTCTCCAATTTTTCCCAATTTTGCATGCTTTAATTAAAGCGATCAGTTTGGCTACTTGTGCAGATCTGAATTCTGGTTAATAGGATGCTTCGACTATTCCAGTTAATGTACATACAGTGTAAGCAGCACTTAATCTTCCCTCCTCGTGTCGCATGCATGAGCCATCTACAAATACCTCATGATCTGCATATTTCAAGGGTTCCTCTTGTATGTCAGGACGTGGTTTGGTGCTAAGTTCTGACACGTCAAGACATTCATGTTCAACCTTATCTTTCACTTCTTCTTGGTAGGGATCAGGTAGTAAAGTGGCTGGATTAAGAACAGCACACCTCACTATAGTAACATTTTCAGCCCCCAGTATTATTCTTTCATATTTTGTTAGCCTACTCGGAGTAAGGTACTGCGTTCGGGTTCTGGTCAGCAAAATCACCACTGCATGGGGAACATACACCTTGACAGGGTGTCCAATCACAATTGACTCACTCTGCTCTATGCACACACAGGTTGCGGCTACACCATTCAGGCAACCTGGTAATGCACATGCCACAGGATCTAGGGTAGCAGAAAAATATGCCACTGGTCTTCTCATTAATCCATGTCTATGTGTCAGAACTGAAAGTGCACAATTACCCTGCTCCTAGCAGAATGATGCAAATTCTTTTGAATAGTCTGGCATTCCTAAAGCAGGTGCTCCACACAAACAATCTCGCAACTTTCTAAATGATCCCATGTTTTCATCATCCCATTCTATGGGGTCCTTCGCTCTCTTTCTGGTCATCTGTATCAGGGGTTTAGCTAGTAAAGCAAATCCTACAATCCACTGCCTACAATATCCTACAACCCCAATAAACATTCTTATTTCTTTTTGGGTTCGAGGCAACTGCATTTGTCTTATTATTCTGATTCTTTCAGAAGTCACTCTTCTAATTCCTCTTTCTATTTGATGTCATAAATATTTGACTGAGTTCTTACAAAACTGAAGTTTCTCAGGGGACACTTTGTGTCCACCTTTTGCCAAGTGATTTAGTAATGCAATTGAATCAGTGACACAGTCATCTCGGGTGTTCGATGCTACCAACAGGTAGGTCGTCAATATACTGCACCAGGACTGACTCTCTGGGCAACACAAGAGATTCAAGGCTTCTTTTGAGAATCTGATTAAAGATTGAAGGACTTTAAGTGTACCCTTGAGGCACACGATTCCACACGTAAACATGCTCTTCGAATTTAAATGAAAATAAAAACTGACTATCTGGATGCAATGGAATAGAAAAGAATGCATGACATAAATCGATTACTGAGAACCAACCTGCTTTCCATGGTATCTGATAAAGAATCACAGTTGGGTTGGGCACTACGGGACAGAATGGTTCAACAATCTTATTAATTTTCCTAAGATCTTGAACCACCCTATACTTCCCGTTAGGTTTCTTAGTGCCAATTATAGGTGAGTTACAAGGGCTACTCATTATTTCTTTCAGAATGCCTTGTTCGACTAATCGCTCAATCTCTGCTGCAACACCTGCCTTTATTTCTGGACTCATTTTGTATTGTCGAGTATTCAGATAAACAGCACCTTCTTTCACTGTCACTTTTACGGGATCTACATTTGCCATCAATCCTATTTCTTTTCCAGTAAAATCCCATATCTCTGCATTTACAGTTAGTTTGACTTCGGCAGGTAATTCATCTTTGGTTATCATTGAATACATTTCATTTACTTCTGTTCCCTCTTTAGCTAACATGAACTTGTATACTCCATCTTCATCTGGGGTTTGTATTGCGACACCATCCGGTATGCAAAATATGGTGCAATTCATTTTGCACAACAAGTCTCTTCCAAGCAAGTTTCCGGGACTTGTGTGGTAAATAATTTAATTACCGGAACTTAATTTGATGCGGAAAATCTATAACAATAGCTCAGTAAAATAAGAGGCAGAATCCGTGGTATTAGAGGTTCGGAACGGGCTTTATTCCAGAATCAATTTAAATTGAGGAGCTCCATATTCCATCACCACGAAGGTTCAGGAAGTGAAGACGCTACTTTATTGACAAGTAATCATTTTTATACAATAGGCATTACAGTGAAGCAAATGCAGGAGGCGTAACAATTGATAGTAAAGATAAAACATACATGCGTAGCAAAAGTGGGTGTAACTGGGCGTAACTAAAGAACGTCATCAGGTATGATGTCATAATAGGGTGGTTCCATGAAAGAATTTTGCAATGTCAGCAGAAATACTTGGCAGAAATGCGCGCGCAGCAGCATGACGTGTGATTGACGTGCAACTAGGGGGTGAAGGGGATTTGACATTTAGCTCTACATGTGGCGACAGAAGTCTGGAGGGTCAAGTCAACCTAATCCCAAATCATATCTAACATCCTATGTTTAGAGAACTATGTTATCCAAAAGAGAGGTCTCTTAGAGTAGAATCTTATTCTATACTGACTATACTGACTGTTAGTGCGTGTACAAGCGTCTAAGTGTCTACACTAGATGCGAGGGCAGAAATCTTCCATAGTAACAGGGCTATGAATTACTTGCATAATGACAGAGAAGCCGGGCCTTTTGCTCGGTAGCTGGAAGAATGTTTACTTAAACTACTAGACAGGAATGCATTGGGTAGGGAGCGGAGCAGATAATCTCGAAGGTGAAATACAGTTTTTGGCAGGCAACAGGCTGATGTCAGGCACCGTTAGTCGCGCAGAGAGTAGGGCAAAGTTCATGGATACAGATGCGAGCTCAGACTGGAGCTTTCAGAGGCAGAAGGCAGGAAAAGCTTGATGGCAGAATCAGGGCCTACTTGCCTGGACTGTAAAATGGCATAAGTGAACCATATAAAGCCGGTGGCCTTTCATACTTAGGAATGGAATATCCGGCCCATTCATGGCGGATCTGAAAGAGGACATGTTG
The DNA here is from genome assembly GCF_964204655.1 of Triturus cristatus. NCBI lineage: Eukaryota > Metazoa > Chordata > Amphibia > Caudata > Salamandridae > Triturus > Triturus cristatus. Next base: position 1,092,070,061 of record NC_140582.1, on the reverse strand, counting down.
ACGGTGGACGCACATGTGTTTGCGTCTTCATAACTGGAACTGGAGGGAACATACATGTACTTGTGATTTATACATGAAACCGTTGGGGTCCAAGATAGGGGACATAACTGATCATAAAAATCCATATTTCCACATTCCCTCCTTGTCCCCTACTTGCCCGTCAAGAGATATCAATCTTCATCAATCCGTTGATCTGTTCATATAACATCATTTGTTCTTCTTTCTTCTTCCGTGATGAATGAAATCTTGGTGGTGGAATACACGATGTGGCACACAGACCACAGATCGCTGGTCCACATTGTAGGCATAGACAGCAACTGAATAATATGAGAAAGCCAATACCTAGGAAGGATAGGACCTTCCATCCAAAGGTAGATAATACACTCCAAAACCAACCGGACCAAGTCCAGGTGCCTGGATTCTGGTGTATCTGGCTTACAATCTTATGAAGGCGAGTTATGGCTTTATATACAGATGGCGAATTTTCTGGTATGAAAATGCAACAGCTTGATCCGATGACCCTACAAGCTCCGCCCCTATCGGCCAGGATGACGTCAAGGACAAGACGATTTTGAAGCACAACAATCCGCATAGCAGACTGCTCTTCTGTTAAATTGCCTAAGGCGGAAATAGTTTCGTTCACTACTGCTTCAAGGGTTCTGGTTAATCTACGTATCAGCTTACTATTGGTAACTGTACCTATATAGGGAAAGAGACCTTTATTGAAATCTGTGTATTTTTCCCATGCTGTCTCAGTGTAATCGACTATTGGGAGATCTCTCCTTTCTCTATTGTGTACTAAATTAGTGTTTCTGTGATAATCAGGAGGAGCTAGGAAAACAGGTGGCAAAAGGAATCCGATGTAGCAGGTACCATCCCAATCTAGTGGCAAACGTATGTATGCCGTCTGACCACATATGAAGTAGGAATGGCGGGAAGCTCTAAATGTAGACTTGCCTTGATCACTAAATTCTATTACAGTGGTGCATCTACTATGGCCCATATGTATGGAACCATTCTTTCTTACACATAATTCACCTTTTACTGGAAATACTGACATGGCGGGCAAAATTGGAGTAGCTTCGGATTCGACATTCAGGATCATGAGATTAAGCGTAAAATTACCTAATCCATACACTTCATTTTCTAGATCAGTTCCTGTTCTTTTGGGAAGTCCCTCCTTGTTAGGGTGACAGACTCTGAGTAAAACTAAGTTCAGATTTCCCCATACCCAGTTATTCTGGTAAACTGCAGAATTCGAATCTAGGGAATTAAACTAAACCATGCTCCACAGGAGCCGTTGTGTGTGAACGGGTATGGAAAGAGAGGAAAAATTCCTTTATAGTTCTGATAGGGAGGGAGTCGACCACATATCCAACAATTTGTAGCATTGCTAACCTGATGGGAATGATGTAACATACTAATAAAAGTGTTATTGCGCAGCGCAAATCTATAAGACAACTCATGCGGAGGTAATTCACTAAAAGAATGTTCAGCAGTAACATTATAAACATGTCTAGAAATAGGATAATATGTGTGCAACAATATACTTGCAGTAATTATTAAAAGACTTAAGAAAAACAAAATTAATAACGTCACTGTGCAATGACTACGCAGTGATTTACAGTACGCATGTCGTTTCAACTTTATCCTTCTGTTTCTTTCTCTATACAGGTCTAAGGGGTACATGTCAGAGACAAATTCGACCGATTCACCTTGGAGAGGACTTAAACAATCAAATTGCCTGACTTGTTAGACCTAAGTTTTAGTTTGTATTGTTCATGGTTATTCAGTTCAACCAAAGGAAGTTTTGAGTCAATCGGTGAAGACACGCAAGGTGTGTCGTTTACGTCGGATGGTAGTCCATGAAATTTCTTGATATGACTTGAATGTATCCAGCCTTTTCGTCCTTCGATCTTTACGGCTGTCCTCGTCGTTAGTAATACGAGTTGAGGCGATTTCCACCTAGGATCCAGCTGAGACTTCCGGTCAAAGTTCCTCACTAAGACTAAATCTCCTGGAATTACGTCATGGGGTTTCACCTTGGTGTTGTCGGGAAAGGCTGCAGCTACCTGTGAACGACAAGATTGTATTGCAGACATCAAGGAAGCCAAGTAATCTGTCAGCATATTACAGTCAATATCAGTTATTTTGCGTGGTATAGGCGTCCCCCACATATTTGGTGGTCTGCCAAAGATCACCTCATACGGGGATAGCCCTGTTCGAGAGTGTGCTACCATTCTCATGTAAAAGAGTGCAACTGGTAAGGCTACTACCCAGTCGACACCTTTCTCTCTACAAATTTTGGACAATCTAATTTTCAGGGTCTGGTTATGTCGTTCCACGAGACCTGCTGCCTCGGGGTGTCGGACACAGTGAAATTTCCACTGATAGCCTAACAAAAGTGAAACGTGTTTCATTAGTTCGGATGAGAACGGCTGGCCGTTATCTGAGTAGACAGCACGTGGTAAACCGTACCGTGGGAAGAATTCTCGAACTAACTGTTTGGCAGTAGTCGGGGCAGTGTAATCTGAAACCGGGTATGCCTCTGTCCAACGGGAAAGAGCACAGACAACTACGAGAACATATTTGAATCCTCGACATCGTTCCATCTGGATATAATCCATCTGGAGGATTTCAAAAGGGTGATCAGGAGGCTGAAATCCACCCTGTTCTACGGGAATGCTTTTACCTGGGTTAAACTGACAACAGATCATACAGGTACGGACTTTTTGTTTAGCTGCTGCTCGTAAATGTTTGTTGAACCAAATGTGTTGAATGCTGTCTAGCATAGCTTTTTCCCCTAGATGTGCTGGACTATGTACAGTGTTAATAACGACTTGGACCATTGAATCAGGAAGGAACCACACAGATTTTTCCTTCGTCATCCATCCTTGATCTGTTTGGATCCCTCCTAATTCAGTCCATTTCTTTATTTCGTCTGGTGTAGCATGTGTCTGTATGTCGATTACGTCAAGAGCGGGATCCTTAACCATCATGCAATGTGTTGGTGTCGGGACTATTGTCTTTGTCATGTCGGATGTTTGAGTTTGAGCAGTCTGTTTAGCTGTTCTGTCAGCTAGATCATTGCCTTGAGAAATGATATCAGTAACTTTCGTATGAGCTTTACATTTCATAATTGATATTGCAGTGGGTAGATGTATTGCATCTAATAAGGCATGAATAAGGGGTCCGTGCTGAATGTGGGCACCGTGAGAAGTTAAATAACCTCTCTCTCGCCACAGCACGCCGAAGTCATGTACAACTCCGAATGCATAACGTGAATCAGTGTATATGTTGACTTTTTTATTTGTGGCTTGAATACAGGCTTGTGTCAGAGCGATGAGCTCTGCTGCTTGAGCGGACAAGGTATTTATGCAATTTGTTTCAATGATTTCAGTGTCTGTTGTGACTGCGTAAGCGGCCACTAGCTCTCCTGTACCTGTTCTCATACATGAACCATCTACATACAACGTCAGGTCTGGGTCTAACAATGGGACGTCTGTTAAATCTTGTCTGGGTTTCGTCGTGATAGTGATAACTTCAATACAATCATGTGCTAGTGGGTCTGTTCCATTTACAGGTAACAGTGTGGCAGGATTCAATGTACTACAACGTCTGATTTCTATATGTGGCTGAAACAATGTTAATTCGTAACCAGTGAGTCGTGCTATAGTCAAGTGTTGTGTTTGTGTGCGGTTCAAGAGAACCTCTACTGCATGTGGTACTTGTACTGTCAATGGATGTCCTAATACTATGGCATCGCTTTGTCTGATTGCTAAAGCTGTTGCTGCCACTGATTTCAGGCACGCAGGCAAAGCCTGAGCTACGGGATCTAATGTACTAGAAAAATAAGCACATGGTTTGTGTGATCCTGCTTGTTCCTGTGTGAGTACTGACAAGGCAGTACCTTCGCGTTCTGTAACAAAGAGTGTAAACTGTTTATTGTAACATGGTGTTGCTAAAACAGGTGCTTGGCATAAGGCTTTCTTTAGGCTTTCAAAAGCTTGTGTATGTTCCTGAGTCCAAGGGAGAACAGTCGATGTGGCTGCCTCCTGTGTTGTCAATTGAATGAGTGGTTTCGCTAGAAATGCATACTGAGGGATCCACTGCCTACAATATGAAGTGAGGCCTATGAAAGCCCGCACCTCCTTTTGTGTCTTGGGTATTGGCATATTAGCAATTAGCTGGATGCGATCTGGTGTAAGCTGCCTTCCCTCCTTGGACAGCGAGTGACCAAGGTAAACAACTCGCTGGACACAGAATTGCAGCTTAGAAGGGGACACCTTGTGCCCCTTTTCGGCCAAAAATTGTAAAACCGTCAGTGAGGCTTTTTCACATTCAGGTTCGCTTCTAGCGGTGATCAGCAGATCATCGACATATTGAAGCAGGGCAGTGTTGACTGGCATGTGGATACTGTCGAGTTCTCGTTTCAGTGCTTGGCTATAGATGCTGGGGCTTTCGGTAAATCCTTGAGGTGCGCGTGTGAATTTAAAGCTACGTCCATTTAAACTAAATCCGAACAAGTATTGGCTTTCCGGATCTATTGGGACGCTGAAGAAGGCATTCTTGAGATCAATTACAGTAAAGAATGTTGCTTCGGAATCAATGGCTGTCAGTAATGAAGAAATGTCTGGGACTACGGGGTATTGTGGTACTATGCATTTATTTAATTCGCGCAGATCAATAACCAATCGATATACTGGCGGGGCTGTTGGATCGGTTCGTTTAAGAATCGGAATTATCGGTGAATTACATACATTGGAGTCAGTTTCCACAACCACTCCTTGGGTAATAAGCTCGTCAATGATTTGTAGTAAAGCCACTACAGCATCTGGGGGTAACTTGTATTGTCGCATTCGTGGAAGTACCACTCCTGCCTTTAGTGTGACTCGATATGGTGTAATGTTCATGCAACCAACATCTGTAGGGCCTTGTGCCCATAAATGTGTGGGTAAAGTCTGTAGTCGGTGATCCATGTCTCGGGACACGTAGTGCCCTTTGAAATCACGTAAAAACAATCTTACTCCTTCCGGAGAACAACATATAATAGCTCCTAGAGCTTTCAAAGTTTTTATGCCTAACAAGTTTTCTGGACATGATTTAGTAAGTAATAAATCTGTAGTTCGTGTCAAGGGACCGATCGTAAGTGGAAGAGGCTGTGTTACTTCGTTAATGATAGGTTTTCCTGAAAAGCCAAGGGAAATATTCTGTGAGCCTGAGAGGGGTGCCCCTGGAACTTCACTACGTTTTATTGTTGTTCGGCTTGCCCCTGTATCAAGTAAGAATTTTCTATCTTGACCTAACAGTTCACTGTGTACATAAGGTCCTTCTTGATCTACAGGGACCTCAATAAGGGGTAAGCCAACTTCCCTCTCTAGGCTGTTTCATGAGTATCGTTGATAATCAGGATAGTCATACTGTGCGGTCTGATACATCTGTCGGGTCGTTGTTTGTGTGGCAGCAATAGGCTGCGGTGGCGGAGCTGGCATAGACTGTTGCGGAGCTGGCATGGACTGTGCATGCTGCGGGGCTCCTTGTTGGTTCTGATCCTGTCTAAGTGGTCTTGGTCTTTCTTTTGTATTACCTATAGCGATATTATGTTTTAAAACGGGACAATCGTGTACATAATGACCTGGCTGTTTACAATAGTTGCATGTCCCTTTTACAGGACCTGTTGAAACACTGGACTGTGTTATACCCTTCTTATGACCGTCAGCTGGAACTGTCTGGGAAACTGTGTGGTTCCTTGGTGTAGTCTACCCATAGATCAAGAAATAATATGGCGTCTAGGCCATGTTTATGATACATGAAGTACCCTGGAGTGTCCCTAGGAGGAATGGGAACAGCTTCTTCGAGTACCCCTTTTCTGGTTTTGATCTGTCTTAATTTCGAAAAGAGCGGCATATTGAGAACTGATCTGATACCTAATTTTGAACACGTTTAATACCATAAAACACAATAATGAACAGTCATTCACACCACAATATATGGAACGTATTTAAAACATTTTAACATTTAACATTTTAAATGAAATAGACAATGATGGCCATTTAGGGAACTAGTCACTAAGCATAATACTCGATACTAACTAGGTAAATCTGAATTATATACTAGACATACTTGATATACTGCTAAACAGTACAGATACACTGCTGAAACAGTGCAGACCGGATTTGTGTACCCAAACCCGTCTTGACCGGCACAACCTATGTGCACGTCAGAACGCCTCCCCGATAATGGTACTCACCGGGTAGCTCGGAACGGAAGGCCTCGGAACTGAACTGAACTTGAACCGGACTGGACTCGACTCGGAACTTCGGAAACTTCGGAAACTGGTGGGCCTCTGTATACCTCGGATCTTGCTCTCTCAGCTAGGCTCTGGTCGGGATACTTCGCACTTCTCACCGCCTCGTCTGGGTGTTGATCGCAGCCTCAGTTACCCCCGCTCGGCAGGAGGGAGATACAGGAAATCCTGTGGGTACGCGTTGTTGTCCGTCCAACTGTGACAGGAGACCGGGCCTGCAACGCACCGCCGGCGCGTGAGATGAGAAAGTGTCCCTATTCGGGAGCCATTTATGTGGTAAATAATTTAATTACCGGAACTTAATTTGATGCGGAAAATCTATAACAATAGCTCAGTAAAATAAGAGGCAGAATCCGTGGTATTAGAGGTTCGGAACGGGCTTTATTCCAGAATCAATTTAAATTGAGGAGCTCCATATTCCATCACCACGAAGGTTCAGGAAGTGAAGACGCTACTTTATTGACAAGTAATCATTTTTATACAATAGGCATTACAGTGAAGCAAATGCAGGAGGCGTAACAATTGATAGTAAAGATAAAACATACATGCGTAGCAAAAGTGGGTGTAACTGGGCGTAACTAAAGAACGTCATCAGGTATGATGTCATAATAGGGTGGTTCCATGAAAGAATTTCGCAATGTCAGCAGAAATACTTGGCAGAAATGCGCGCGCAGCAGCATGACGTGTGATTGACGTGCAACTAGGGGGTGAAGGGGATTTGACATTTAGCTCTACATGTGGCGACAGAAGTCTGGAGGGTCAAGTCAACCTAATCCCAAATCATATCTAACATCCTATGTTTAGAGAACTATGTTATCCAAAAGAGAGGTCTCTTAGAGTAGAATCTTATTCTATACTGACTATACTGACTGTTAGTGCGTGTACAAGCGTCTAAGTGTCTACACTAGATGCGAGGGCAGAAATCTTCCATAGTAACAGGGCTATGAATTACTTGCATAATGACAGAGAAGCCGGGCCTTTTGCTCGGTAGCTGGAAGAATGTTTACTTAAACTACTAGACAGGAATGCATTGGGTAGGGAGCGGAGCAGATAATCTCGAAGGTGAAATACAGTTTTTGGCAGGCAACAGGCTGATGTCAGGCACCGTTAGTCGCGCAGAGAGTAGGGCAAAGTTCATGGATACAGATGCGAGCTCAGACTGGAGCTTTCAGAGGCAGAAGGCAGGAAAAGCTTGATGGCAGAATCAGGGCCTACTTGCCTGGACTGTAAAATGGCATAAGTGAACCATATAAAGCCGGTGGCCTTTCATACTTAGGAATGGAATATCCGGCCCATTCATGGCGGATCTGAAAGAGGACATGTTGACGGTGGACGCACATGTGTTTGCGTCTTCATAACTGGAACTGGAGGGAACATACATGTACTTGTGATTTATACATGAAACCGTTGGGGTCCAAGATAGGGGACATAACTGATCATAAAAATCCATATTTCCACACTTGAGTCGCAGACCATGAATTTATGCATTTCTTTAAAATTTCCAATTTGAACCTCCATTAGTTCTGTGATCAGGGTTCTAATCTGTTTGTTCGAAACACCTACTACTTGGATGGCTTCACCCGAGAGGGGCAGATTAGGAATGTCTGCTGTTCTCACAGTAAACCTGGTAGCACCAGTATCCAACAAGGAAGTGAGATCATTTCCTTCCACTTTACCTTCTACGTATGGACCTGACTGATCTACCGGTAGGGATGCGCCAAATACGCACTCCCCTTCCTCCCCTCTCAGGCACCGTCATTCCTGCTCATAATCAATTAGTGGGTCCTGCAAAAGAAACTTCGATGTTACAAAAATGTTCTTACCACTTCCTTCTAGAAATCCAACGTCCACACTGTACTTGGCTTGACTCACAAAATTTGACTTAGGGGCAGGTGGCTATTGACTCTGACCATGTTGCGGATGACTCATTAACACCTCATTCTGCGTCTGTGGATTTAAATTTTGATTTGGGCCATTATTAACTTGTACGACTTTACACTCGTTCTTCCAACGCCCCAACTTCTGGCACCCATGACAGGGAAACCTTTTCTTTGCCTCTTCCCGATTCAACCTTCACCGTGGTTTTCCCCCATTATTGTCCTTGATTTTCTGACTGTTTATTCAATTGAAGCGCCTGCTGTTCAGCTAATTTTACTTGGGCCCACATTACTTTTTCTTCTAAGGCTTTTCGTTTGATATCAATTTCATCCCCACAGTATTTTTCATATTTTAAAATTTCATCAATGGGTTTTGATTGCCAACAGAGCATGTGCTGCTTAATCATTTGGGATATATCCAATCTTAGCCCTGTCACAAATCGATACACAAAATGTGTCATGTCCTTGTTCTCTGAATTTTCAAACCCACGCTACTGTTTGAACACCTGTGAAAGACGTTCGTAGTATGCATGTACAGACTCATTTTTCTCTTGGGTTGTTCTATCTATTTTTACCCAATTAGTTTCTTTCGGGGGAATTTTACTCTTCAGAAAAGTGATCACCTGGTGATATTTTTTGATTACATCTTCTGACGGAGCTCCTGTTTTTGAATCTCTTGGATAATCCTCACAAGGCCAATCTATAGTACTTTTACACTCTGTCCACAAATCCGCAGGTACTACTTTGTCAAACAGACCATCCAGATCTTTTAACAAAACCTTTGAAACTTTCACAAACCTCTCAACTTTTCTGTACCACTCTACTGGTTTCTCTCTCAGTTTTGGGAAATCATTTGTAAATGACAAAATATCCTGTCTAGTCCATGGTACATGTACGTCCCCCCTCCGGGTACTTCCCTCATCGGATACATCCTCTCAGCCTTTTCTGTTTCTCTCATGGCATATTCAGATGTCGTTCGATTTACCTGTGCTTCTTCCTTTTTCTTTGCCAACCTAACTTTCCATCTTTCAAGATCTCCCCATTTTTGTAGTAGAAATAACAACTCCCTGATCTGTAATTTTCTTCCAGACACATTCTTATTTTCCAAATCCTTATCAGAAAATTCTGCTCTGCATGGTTTCTGCAACACCTTTGACTTCCCTATGTCAATTCCCATTTCAGATGCAAAATTTGTCAGTTTTTCATGGAATGTTTTTGTGTTTCGTGTAATGCTTCTGCAAATGAACAGTAACTCTTCTTCACTGTATGTGTTTAATCTGTCTAGACCCATCTTTCCAGCAACCATTTCTTCCAATTCTACTCGTAATTTAAACATGTCTAATAGTTTTGGCTGTGACTTTGGTTTCTCTATTTCTTGAGACCATCTCTCTATATCTTCTGGGGTTACTATTGTGGCACTTCTAGTTCCTGTTGAGGTTTCTAGTCTAACTTCCTTCGAACAACTGGGCAAATTTCTCTTCGGGGTTTCCATTATTGGCTCTCTTATGGGCAAATCCATTAATGATATTACTGATTCACATTCACTTGCATGGTCATCTACTATCATCTTTTCTTTTCTAGGTTCTATGCTTGGTGTAGGCATTACAGGAACTTTAGAACAGTTTGACTTTTCACCATACAATGGGACTACAGGACCTATGGTTACTGGTATGGTCAATGCATCAGGATGTATATTCATCTGAGTTATTTTCTGGATCAGTTCATCTTTATTCTTATTTATTGCTTCCCTTTCTTTTTCTTGAAGTACCCTGTTGGCGGTGTCATGTACTATTTGTGGAATCAAAGGTATTCTTACCATTGGGGCACTAGAGGTCATTCTATCAAGTCCTTCATAAGGTGGAGGACTTTTCATCAATACGTCTTCTAAATACCCTTCTTCTGCTTCTCCGCTATCTATCATGGCTACGTGCTTGGTTTTTTCTGTACATTTACCTCCCGTCTGCTCTGCTGATGTTAACACAGGATATAACCCTTCTGCCACCAGGGCCTGTCTCCATTGTTTCATTTGACTATCTCTAGTCTCTCTGGGAAATGTTGGATGATATTTGCTTAAGGTCCTGTTACTTCGTAGTCTATCACGCTCAAAGGCTTCCATTTCCCATTCTTCTAAAGCCTCATACTGAGTAAATCTAGGTCTGGGTTCTAATTCATTCATCCGTGTTCTTAAATTGTACAATATTCTTCCATTAATGCTTCCGTACTCAGGAAATGCTAACATTCCATCATCTTTTGTGTATTCTACCCAATTTTCTAACCATACACAGGTATGAAAGCCTCTTTCCACCATCATGTATGATGCAGGCGTATTAGAAGGAGGAATGAGAATCCCTTCTCTACTCTTAATGGGTTTGTCCTTTTTAAAATAGTTCTTAACCTTTTACAGAAATGACAATTTTCTCTTTTGTCCATACATTCGTGCTTGTGCTTGTTAAGGTATTGTTCGTAAGCAAACCCTATAAATCTTCTATCAGGACGAGTCCCTATTAATGTTGAATCGTACATGCTAACTCCACGATCTATTATTATTCTTGGGACTTCTATTTTGATGGCCAATCAGACGCTCGCTTTAATTTTAATAATTCTCCAATACCAGCGCATTTTCCAGTCTGAGGACCAATCAACTTCTTCTCTGCTCGCTCCCTCAGCCAGTGCTTGCGCGGCTTTCTGTGACGTCAGTATCACTCCTTACTACTGACCCCTCCTTTACAATTTCGCATCAACTACACGCCCGCTGTGTCAACCAATTCCAGCGCGGCTCTCAGTGACGCATGTCAGTGCAGCACCCGCCACTGACCCCTCCTTTACAAGGTAATGCGAACTCTTCACACACTACGAGTAAAACCTTTCCGCTTACTCTTCACACAAGCATCAGAGAACCTGCTACTCCTTTAGTATTACCCTTTCTAGGTGATATAATACCAAATTTTCACCAGCGAACTCCTCACTACCAATTACTCTCGCTAGCATACAAGAAATGAATCCCTAACTCAGTGCTTCTAGTCCTGCATAACTTTCAGCACTTTCTCGATCCAGAACAATAACCTCACTGCAGTGTGGCTTTCATTTACCACCCGCTATTCAATATTTCCAGGAATTTCCAGACAACATAAAGCAATACATAACTGGTTTTGGTTAAAACATAAATCAATAATTTAAAATTTCAAATACAATCCTCACCTAGCTAACTATACTAACCATGCCTCTGCTACCTAGAAAAACGGATGCAGCGGAGTTTAGCAGCTCTACACACACATACACACAACACTCATTTGGGCCCATATACATTCACACACTCAATGAGCTAGCAAATATCCGCTGGACATCAGTTTTGATTTACCTTAGGGAACCTTTACACCAGTATTCTTACCAATCCCGTCTCCTAAGTAAATGTACGTTGTTGAAAGATCTAGTAGTAGATTAGAATAGGGAGGAAATGATAATAGTAATAACAATACATTTCATTTTTATTCAAAGAACCACAGACTCAGAAGAAGTTTCAAAGATTTATCTGTATTAATAATTTTGTGAGTCAAATCAAAATACAAGTAGGTACACCACAATTCTCCATGAGGTAAAAGTAGTACAGTTAGCTTATAATTCAATTCACATTAATTAATTCTTGTGATGACAGTACCTGAGGAGAGAAAGAATAGAGAGCAAATACGTAACATAACCCCACAGAACTATATTTCCCTAGAATGATGTGAGGACCTAGACATCAGAGTATCAAGGATTCAGGACAGGTTCTGGACCGGGAAGGTGATCTCTTCTAGTATAACACCAGCGTTACACCCCTCTCTGGTGCTACTCTCTCCGGCTCGGGCTCGTCCGGACCCCTTCCTAGATATGCCTCCTCGGTTGTTCCGCGATTTTTCCCTAGTGTTGGATTCTTCAATCAGATTGCAGCAAAATTGGGCAGCATCTCAGCATAGCATCGGCATCAAGTGGGTCAAGTGTGTCTAACTAACTAGAACCTACCTCTGTTATACTAATTCAAATGTATGATCCACCCCCAAATGTTTAAATTCTATGTACACCCCTCAATTTGATTGGGCCAGGCCAGGCAGCCAAAGTCAAAGTCAAAGAAGAACATGTTAGAATGCAAAATTAAATGAATTCACTGTATACCACTTACTTCTACTCCAACCCCATTTACTTAATATTTCTTTTGCATTAATGGCTTAGTAAAACTTGCATAGGTTAGTTTCAGCACAGCATGTGCCTTAATGCGTGGTTTTTTGAGCAGCCATATTAAAAGCTTTTGCGCAGCTGCAAAGATTTCCCACCAAGCTACAGGAGACGTCATACTACATAGATGTTGTAGACGCATGTGCAGAAGAGTTCCCGCGTTTTTGGCGGCCATTTTAAGGACACTCTGGTTACTCATTAGTAAAGCACGTAGAAAAGCTTCCCCTAGATAGAATATGTAAAATGTGATGCAAAGTTAGTACCCACAAACAGGTTGGTTATAATGTTACAGATTATTCGAGAGGATTGCATACGAGCAAGTTTCTTTTTATACGAAACCTTGCTCCATCACTAGCCACCAGTATCCATCCCGGACTATTTCCTTGGATTTGGCTATAGTCATATGACTGGTATGTACATTTACCACCTCACATTAAATGGAGGTACAATTGTACTTCCAATCATCAGTAAGCCGTCAATGATATTCAACTCATCTTTTACGTGCCAATTCCCTCTCTCCATCACATTTGTTCTTGTCACACCAACCATCAGAAATCATCTTCATGACTTTCTGCAGTTCTGGATCATCCGCTAATTCCTTCCTCCACTCTTCTTCCTGTATAGTACCTTCAGTGATTAGACAAACATTCACTTCCTCTTTGAATTCTTTGCCACTAAAGAAATCATTTTGTTCCTAAACCTCATCAATGTTGCCCAACCTCAAAAAACAATCTGCCAATAAATTATTGGTACCAGGCACATATGACATATCAAACTCAAACTCTTGAACAGCAACCACCCACTTGCGAATCCTATGGGATACAACATTCACACCTTTCTTGGAAAATACCTCCCTTAGGGGTTTGTGACATGAGAAATGTTTTGAACTTTCTTACTGCCCAGAAGACTCCTAAAGCCTCTTTCTCAATTAGAGTAATTAAGTTCTGCTCCTCTCAACCTTCTTGATATAAACAAGATGGCCCTGTCTTGCCCCTTAGATCTTTTCATCACAACAGCTCCAAGACCCTTTGAGTTTGCATCAGTCATCACATAAGTCTCATCCCTGGGTTCAAAACTTCCTAAATTTGTCACTATATCAACACCAGACTAAACATTTTCAAATTCTTTCTTGCACGGCTGACACCAGAGAAACTCCTTCCCCTTTTTTTACAGACTTCTCATACACACTGTCTTCTCAGCAAATTGTGGCACAAACATATTATAAAATTCAGCCATACCTAGAAACCTTATCAGCTCCACCCTACTTTAAGGTGATCATAGGTTCTTAACTACCTCTACCAAACCTATTTTGGCCTAATACCATATGCTGTAACCGTATGACCCAAGTGTTCAATCTCTGTGGCAAGGAACTTGCATTTTTCTAACTTCAATGTCAGTCCACTATTTGGTAATCTTAACAACCCCTCACGCAACCAGCTGTTATGTTCATCCAGATGAGACCCACACACCAACACATCATCCTGGTAGATTTTGACTCCCTTAATACCCTTGAGATCTCTCTTCATTGCCCTTTGAAAAAAGGAGGCAGCAGAGATTAATCCAAAGGGCATCCTCAAAAACTCAAAGGTGCCAAAGGGTGTAATAAAAGTCTTCAGCTGTTAAGATAAGGGATGTAATTTTACCTAAAGGTAAGCAGACATTGGGTCAAGTTAGGAGAATCGTTTTGTGCCATTGAGAGAACACAACCTCTCGCTAATGTTTGGTAGGCGGTAGTGATCAACCACCACCTCTTTGATTAGTTCTATCAGGTCAACACAAAGTCTGGCTTCACCATTGGCTTTCCTGGCCATAACTACCATAGCAAACCACTCAGTTGCTTCCACATTCCTCACCTTAGCCACTTTCGTTGCACATCTGACTTCAATCGAATCAAATGTAAATAATCTTTAAGCCATCCCAGATTGTTTGCAAAAACCTCAGGGTACTCCTTCATAAACTCCCAACAACCTCCAGAGACAGTTCTAACTGGATCTAAATAACATATAAATCATGTTGGTGCAACCAACTGATGAACGAGTCTCGTTTTATGGAGACATGCATTTTCCTAAGTATGATCCTGCCTTTAAACTCCATGGTGTCCAGAAAATAGCCAAGCTACTCAATTGGTTCCCCGCCATAAACCTTAGGCCTTTTGTCAGGTCTCAACAACCTTCCTTTTTAAATGTTGTTCATAAAAATCCTTTGGTAGAAGCGCCATCGTGGCACCAAAGTCAAGCAACATTTTGACAGGCTCATCATCAACCAGAACCACCTCCAACGGGCCTTCTGAGGAATGTTCTTTCACTTGGAAAATATTGACCTTTTCGATAACATCATCATAACAATCTATTTCCATAACTTTCTTCAAGTCTTTCGTTGACTTACAACACTTTGCAAAGTGACCCTTGCAGTCACATTTCTTGATAACCACCTTCCACCCTGGACAATCTTTATTCTTTGCCATGTGGCCCTAATTGTTACAATGAAAGCATTTGCCTTGAAAAGATGTAGGGGTTGATTTTCAAACGTTTTGCGCAAAAGTGAAGCTAACCAGCACAAAATGTTTTTTACTAATTTACTTTGCAGTGCAAAACTTGTTTTGCATTGGAAGTGATGGAGCACAAAGCAAAATGTTGTATACCTCCTCTAAATTGCATGAAATTAATTAAATAACCATTCTAAATCTAACTTATACTAACTGGTTTGCAGTGAAATTTACTAATCAACTTTTACACCTTGATAAACACGAGCTACACATGGGACTAAAATGCTAATTGCATGGCAAAATAATTAATTAACTATGGTACGCAAACTAACCTTAGATCGTGGTGAAATAGAAATATTGCATGCTTTATGTTGCTTTGTGATTGTTTGTGCCTTAAGGATTACAAAAGGGCGAGTATTATCTCTTTAAATGTTGCTACAGCTAGGGAAATACTAATATATAATGGGATTAGAGTGGGTTTAAACATTAGAATCTCCATTTCTATATTCTAATTACTGTTATGTCTGTTTTTACTTAAGAAGGCATTCGTGCCTACTAGGCCGCAGTACCTAAGATGGAGTCTCTATCAAGACCGCCACCATGTGAGCGCAATGGTTTCTGCGCAGAATCGGATGGCTATGGAGATCTCCAAATGACCTTAGATCTGTGACACCGTGTTCCTTGTCAAGGATGAACATGTTTGTCTGCCAACTGAGGAGGCTGTGAGAACAGCAGAAGGGACAATTCCGAACCTGTGGAGAAATGTCTTCTCTCAAAATGTTACATTTGCAACTTACGCCTGGGAGAAAAAGTAAATTGTACAAATTACGCCTTCCTTTGCCAAGTCTCATGGAAAACCAGTTTACCCTCGGAAACTTTAGAAAAACTCACAGATAATACCGAACTGTCCAATCAGAACATTTCTCTACCCCTAAATTGTTGCACGTTAGCATGAAGTAATAGGGAAAATAAGGTATATAAGATCTTCATCCATCAAAGGGGGGTGGTCATCGGGCTGATCTTTCATGGCGTTGGGTCTGCATTGAGCTGTTGAAGATTTCCATGGTTTGCCTTGGGTTTCTTTGATTTTCGGGAAGTTATTTCGTGTGATGGTTTGATCCTTGCTGTGGGTCGGACAGCTTATCCCGGATATTATACCAGAGAATGCGGATAGCTACTTGTTTTACTCAGAAAGTTGCAGACGCTTACTAATGGGTAATTATTAAATGCACTTTCTAAATCTATGCTTATTTACCAAATGTCCGATTTCTCTTTGAAAATAAACTGAATTTATACCATTATTATTATTAGATAAACAAAAATTGATTAATAAGACATGAGTTTGTGGTTCTTTAACCCCTTGTGTGCCCCGCCCTTTCCCCGCCCTGTGCCGGGCGTTGAATTAGCGGGCGGGGTTCATGACGAGATAGTCTCGTCATGGGCACAGCGCAACCGCGGCCCATGACGAGACCATCTCGTCATGGGCACTCAAGGGGTTAATTGATTACAGAAAATAAACAAATGTTTCCTAGGCTTTAATTGTGTTTTAGCTGGTTCTAATTCACCATCAACCATTCCAACTAATTGGTCCATCGACCAAGTGGTGGAGTGCCTTGATGTTAAGGGCAGGATTCTGTAGGTGCACGTATATAACATTTATATAATGTAAAGAAATGTAATCCTGATGGGTAATAAGGTACCCACATGTCCAGCGCCTTTTCTCCTATGTACGGATTTGAATGAGACGAGTGCATGTTGGTGTTATGGGCCCCACCAATGAATGAGTAGTTGTGATTACGAATCTGTGACATAGGGAGAATATGTAAATGTTACCCTTTTGCGCTGCATCACATTTCTTGGTAGCAGATTGATGGTTTTATTGCATTGGTTTGGTGATTATCGATTTATGTTTAACACTTTATGTTGAGTATTGTCTATGTTAAATGTAGTCGGAAATTTGAAGCTTCTGGGAAGTAGGGAGTGGATTTATGTGGCAAGAGAAGTCACATGGAATTGAACATTGTCTGGTTTCAAGAATTGTGATAACACGGAAATGTGTTATGTTAGGGAAATTTCTGGCCTTTATTCTCAGGAGCGTTGTAGTCTCCACATGTGTTTTATCCACAGAGAAACAGTTTGCCTTTTGCTTGATAGAAGGGTAAGGTAGAGGGAAGTGCTACTTTATCGGCGTAACGGAAAATTCTGTGGTAGGGTAGAGGTAAGCGCTGCCTACTGGAAAGACAGAATTCTTGTGTAAATGTACAAACCTATCTCTTTGGTTTAGCGAAACAGGCAATGCATATGTTTATGTTGTTACTAACAGATTTTGAGTGAAGAAAACGTAAGAAAAGTTTGCCGATAAAAATTGTAAAGGAGGGGTCAGCAAGAGCAGGAGTAGCGAGAAAGGCTGACATCAGAAAGACCGCGCTGGGATTGGTCAGCTGTAGGCAAAGCTTTCACTGATTGGTGCATTAGTGTGAGTCGCGCTGGGATTGGAGATTTTCAGGAGTGACATAGACGCCCAGGATTGGTGCGTTAGTGTGAGTCGCGCTGGTATTGGAGATTTTCAGGAGTGACGTAGACGCCCAGGATTGGTGCGTTAGTGTGAGTTGCGCTGGGATTGGACAGAATACGGAGAAGCCATAAAGGAAGTGATTTGTGAAGCTTAGTTGATTAAGATCTTTGAAAAATAAAGATGATGTACTACGATTCACCTGAGAAAGAGAAAAAATCATGGCTTGGAAAAATTAAAGACCTATTTAAAAAGGATAAGCCGATCGTGACTAGGGAAGGACAGATACTTCCTCCACCGAAATCGCCTGCATCTTTTATGGTAGCGAAATATGGTTATCATACATGCATTTGGTTAGAGAATTGGGCAAGGTATACCAAAGAGGATGGATTACTAGCATTTCCGGAAAATAGTTCATTTAGTTTGGCAGTATTACGAAATTTAAGAGATAGGATGATGAGGATAGAACGAGAACCCAGACCTACCCAATTCGAGGCTTTGACTGAATGGGAAGAAGATATGTATGAAAGAGAAAGGCATCGGAGTGGGAGAAGGTATAATTATATGTTTGGTAGACATTGTGTTCACGAAAGTCATGATGACAGAATGAGAAGATGGCGAAATGCGAATATGACTGATGGTATGTTTCCTCTGAGAAATGCTGGAGAGATGAGTGGCAGGAAATGCACAGAAAAAAAGAGAAATAACATAGGACCAGAAGGTTACAGATATGAGTGAGTGAATCAGAAGATAAAGTGCTGAAAGACAGGTTTTATAAAAAATAACCTCCATATCAACAGGATTCTACGTTGGTGACGCCGAGTGCACCGGCAAAGGAGACTGTAATGAATAAAAATTTTGAGCAAATGCCACCAATTTGGGAAAAATAATCCATTTAAAGATTCTGAAATGTCACAAACCATAAGAACTGAAAACGAAAATTCAGCAGAGTAAGCTAGAACTACACTGGAATTAACTGAGAAAATTAGAGAATTAACTAGGAACATGGAAGCAGTGACTGTGCCTGTAACTATAGGACCGGTGATACCTGTTTTTGACAAACAAAAAGATAGTGAGCATTGCTTAACTGTCCCATATAATTGCGGTATGCAAAAGGAGAAAGAAAGGAGTGGTTCCGGAGAAAATGACTGGAAGATTATGGCAGGAGCATCAGGATTAAGTACCCCTAAAAATGTAACTGGAAATCAAAGTCCAGCGAGCAAGACACCTATGACAACAGAATCAGCAACCGAAACCCCAGAAAGAATGATAGATAAAATGAGAATAGAATCAACCCCTGTAGGACCGACATCGGAAGAATTAAGTGATTGGTTAAGAAGTTTACAGAAAAAGGATACAGAACCACAACCATTAGATGTTGAAAAATTAAAAGTAACATTAGAAGAGTTAATTATAGGAACAATTCCAAATGACTTTGCATGAGAAATTAGAAGAGACAGCGAGCGAAATGGGAATCGATTTTGAGAAAATAGGGTCATTACCAAAACCATATAGGGTAGATTTTTCTGAAAAGGATATTGAAAATTTAAAAACTGCAGGGAGACTGACCCAAATTAAAGAACTGATTGCATTATATAAGGAAATGGGGTGATGTAGATCGATGGAAGAGTAGATGGTTTAGAAAAAGAGAGGAAACTACAGATAAGGCCTCTCTAGCTTTCCCAGTGAGAGAAAAAGAGCCAGTGGTAACAGAATGTCCAATGAAAGAAATTCCAGGAGGATATGTGCATGTTCCATGGACTAGACAGGATATTTTGTCATTTACTATTGATTTTCCAAGGTTAAGAAAAAAAACAGTTGAATGGTACCAAAAGGTAGAAAGGTTTATCAAACTTTCAAAGGTGTTGTGGATGATCTGAATGGTCTTTTTGATATAATTGTACCTGCAGACTTATGGGCAGAATGTAAAATTACAATAGATTGGCCAACACTAGAATATCCTAGGGATTCTAAGAAGGGAGCCCCCGATCCAGAAGTAATGAAAAACTATGATCAGGTAATTACTTTTTTGACAAATAAAGTACCTCCGAAAGAAACTGACTGGGTAAAGATTGACCGTACCCACCAGAAGGCTAAAGAATCAGTGCATGCGTATTACGAAAGGTTATTATTGGCTTTTAAACAAGACAGTGGAGATGAGAAATTAAGTGAAAAGGATTTGAGTCATTTTGTGTACAGATTTGTTTATGGTTTAAGGCCTGAAGTTAGTGAAATGATTTAACAGCATACGGTAGATTGGCAGAACAAAAAGATAGACGAAGTGTTACGACATGCAAAATATTTTAGTAACGAAATTGAAGCCAAACAGCGTAAACTGAAAGAAAAGGCAGTGTGGGCACAGGTTAATGTAGGCGAGCGACAAGAAACCCGGTTAATCGAGCAAGCTAACGGAATAGGGCAAGCAAAACAAAATCCTAATATCGGAAAAGGAAAAGGACAGATCAGCATAGAGGAGGCTAAAAAGAAATGTCCATGTCATAATTGCGGAAAATTAGGGCATTGGAAATCCGAGTGTAAATTGCCACAGAGAGTTAATGGTGATAATTCATCATTGAATCCACAGGTGCAGAATGAGGTGAGTTGCCAACCGCCGCAACAGCAGCAGGTTGTTACCAAACAGTGTCAGGCGCCAAAGCCACCTTTTCCACAGAACGTAAATCCTCAAAGATACAGTAATGAGACAGAATTCTACACCGAAGAACAGGTAACAAAGCTACCGCACGCTGATGCCGTTTCGCAGTTTTGGCTGCAACGCGATGAGAGTGAGTCAGAAGAGAATTATTGACGGTGCCATTATTGACGGTGCCTAGGAGAGGAAGAGGACTGCATACTTGGCGCAACTCTAGAGGTAGACCAGACAGGACCCTTTGTGGATGGAAAGGTAAATGAAGTGAACATTACTTTCCTAGTGGATGCTGGTGCTACTCATTCAACTGTTAGATCAGCTGACGTGAAAAATCTTCCTCTCTCAGGTGAAACCATCCAAGTAGTTAGAGCCTCAAACAGACATATACTGATCCTGTAAAGGTTAAAATAGGGAAATTCACGGATATGCATCGATTTGTCGTATGCGACACTAGTCCTGTAAACCTGTTGGGGAGAGATTTGTTGTGCAAGATGAATTGCACCATCTTGATGGTATAGCTTTTGAAACTCCCGATGAAGACGTACTGTATAGAATGACAATGGCAAACTTAGAACCTGGAATTACTGAGGCATTTGTTATATTTGATCCGGACGGATTGTCTCAAGAGTTGAAAGAAACAGTAAAAACAGAAGTGTGGGATTTCACAGGAGAGGATGTTGGATTAATGAAAAGGGTAGATCCTGTAAAAATAATTGTAAAAGGAGTAAATTACCCGAATATTCCTCTATACAAAATTAACACCAGAGATTATTGCAGGAGTAACGCCTGTAATAGACAGAATGATTGAACAAGGAATCCTGGGAGAGATAAAGAGTAGTCCATGTAACTCTCCGATCATGGGTTTGAAAAAGCCAAATGGGACCTTTAGGATAGTACAGGATTTGAGAAAAGTGAATAAAATTGTTGTTCCTTTCTGTCCCATTGTGCCAAACCCTTCGGTAATTCTGTATCAGATTCCCCATGATGCAGAATGGTACACAGTCGTTGACTTGGGTCATGCTTTCTTTTCTATTCCATTGCACCCTGATAGCCAACAAAGTGTTGCGTTCCGGTTCGGTGAGAGGATTTTGGCATGGTGCCGTATCCCTCAAGGGTATACAGAAAGTCCATCAATATTTAATCAGATTCTAAAGAAGTCACTGGAAGATTTAAAAATGCCCGAAAGTTCAGTGCTCGTGCAATATATCGATGACCTATTGGTGGCATCGAAGACGCGAGAAGCATGCGTGGTTGACACAGTTGCACTGTTGAATCATTTGGCCAATGGAGGACTCAAGGTATCCCCATTAAAATGACAGTTTTGTCAGAAAGAAGTACAATACTTAGGTCATAAGATTGAAAAGGGCCTGAGAAAAGTGACAATGGACAGAATTAAAATAATCAAAGGAATGAGAGCACCAATGACACAGAGAGAAGTCAGAATGTTTCTTGGAATGGTGGGATATTGTCGGCAGTGGATCAGCAACTTCTCGCTGATCGCAAAACCACTGGTACGTTTGACAGTGTGATGTGAAAGATCCCCTTGAGCTGAACAAAGAAGAGATGAAATCTTTTAATCAACTGAGAGACAGCTTATGTGAAGCACCGGCTCTTGGAATGCCTGATTATGAAAAAGAATTGGAGCTATATTGCAGTGAGAGAGATGGATGTGCTCTTTCCGTGTTAGTGCAGAGACGCGGAAGATTGAGACGACCGATTGCGTATTTTTCAGCTGTACTAGATCAAGTAGCTGTAGCATTGCCTGGTTGTTTGAAAGCCGTAGCAGCCACATGTAAGAGCTTGGATCAAAGTGAAGGAATGTTATGGGATATCCTGTGAGAATGTTTGTTCCCCATGATGTGGTGATCCTTTTGACAAGAAGAAAGACGCAATTCATGATGCATAGCCATCTAACTAAATATGAAAAGGTGATTTTGGGTGCTACAAATGTGAGTCTCGTAAGATGCACTAATGTGAACCCATCGACATTACTACCTGATGCAGTGAATGCGGAAGTGAAAGATGATGTTGATCATGATTGTTTGGAAGTGCTTGATTTTTGCACAAAACCAAGTCCTGACATAAAAGATGTGCCTCTGAAAGAGAGTGACTATGAACTGGCAAAGTGATTTTGAGTGCCGCATATGCTGTATGTACTGTAGCGACTGTGTTGGAAGCATCTTGTTTGAGAGGAGTACGATCTGCGCAAGTTGCTGAGTTGTTTGCACTGATTAGAGCATGCAAGTTGGGAAAGAATTTACAAGTCACTGTAATTACTGACAATCCGTATGGATTTGGAGTGGTGCATGACTTTGGGCAAATCTGTTCCCAAAGAGGTTTCTTGACGTCGAGTGGAACTCCAATCAGAAATGCAGAAATAGTTGGAAAATTACTTGAGGTGGTACAGCTGCCTAAACAGATCGCTGTTATAAAATGTAGCGCTCACAGAAAGGGAACTGACTATGTGTCAGCAGGCAATGAGTTTGCCAATGACCTAGCACAGTATTGTGCACGAAACCAAACCTCATTAAATTGTAACAGTGAGAAGGAAATGGATTTATGTCCCTTGCTTTTTACTAACGCCGTGAGTACATGGGGAGACAGCTGCAGGAAGAGGCAGGAGAAGAGGAAAAGAAACAGTGGATAAAGTCAGGATGTACACCACGAGAAACAGACAGAGTTTGGGTTTACCATGATGGAAGACCAGTAATGCCTAATAGCATGATCTCTACCATGGCACGGATGTACCATGGGCAGGCTCACATAGGTAGGGATGCCATGATTAGACTTTTTAAACAGACCTGGTATAATGCAAATTTTCGGCTTATAGCTGAGAGCCTTTGTCAGAGATGCCTCATATGCCAGCAATTTAATCCAGGAAGGAAAACTGTGGTGAGCTTGGGAACCATAGGACGGGAGGGAGGTCCTTTCACTCAAATGCAGCTTGATTTTATTGAAATGCCCTCATGTAACAGGCTAAGATATGTGCTGGTGATTGTCTGTCTGTTTTTAAGTTGGGTGGAGGCTTACCCGACCTGAAGGAATGTTGGAGTTACTGTAGCAAAACTCCTACTGAGAGAGTTCATTCCTAGGTTTGGTTTCCCAGTAATGATTGAAACAGATAGAGGAACAGATTTCCAGAATGAAATTATAAAATTGATTTGTGAAGCATTGAATGCACAATAAAAACTGCATTGTGCCTACCGACCAGAGGCTTCTGGAGTGGTGGAGCAAATAAATGGCACCATAAAGAACAGATTGGGAAAAATGTGTTTAGCCACAGGACTAAAATGGCCAGATGTCTTGCCTCTGGTTCTCATGACAATTTGATCAATTCCTGATAGGAAAACTAGTCTGAGCCCCCATGAAATTATGGGTAGAACGATGAGATGTGTTTTTATTCCCGTCAACTAACTGCTGCCTATATCTGATGACTTTGTCTTGGATTATTGCAAAGGGTTGGCTGATATGGTACATTCTGTGTTTCATCAGGTTGGACCAGATGCGACCACTCTTGAAAAGAAGCCAGCTCATGACTTGAGTCCAGGAGATTGGGTACGCCCAAAAGTATACCGAAGAAGAAATTGTCTGGTTCCACGCTGAGGAAGACCACGACAAGTGATTCTGACAACAACGACTGCTGTGAAGTGTGCAGGAGTGAAGAACTGGATTCATGCCAGTCACACTCTTCGAGTACCATATCCGGAAGATCAATCTGAAGAGGAACAACGAGTCGCATCAGATACCAGTTCCGAATCAGAATCAGAAGAAACTAGAACAAGACAAAACCCAGAAGCAGGAGAAACGGGTTTGAGTCAAATTGTTGGGCAAGAAAATATACCACTGAGAAGACGCCTTGAAATTTCTGATACAAGTTCTGAATCTGAGACAGAACCAGTGGGAATACAAGAAAGAATAAATAAGGACACCAGAAAAACTGAACAAGTAATCTTTGGAAAAGAAATCCCGAGCACAAGCACAAGAGAAATTCCACCCGAAATCATAGAAATAGAAGGTGAGGAATTAGATACAGAGAGTGAGGGTGAGGTAATTGCGGAAGACCCCCGAGGAGGTGTAGGGACACAACACACACAGGTAGAAAAGTGGACAGTTAGTCAGCAGGAAGATCGCGTGGAAGAAACACGAGGAGGGTTAGATACAGACAGTGAACCTGAGGTCTTGAGGATACAATCCAAAGAAAGTAAAATCCAGGCAGATCCAGAATCTGAAGAAAGTGAAGAAGAAAGCAAAGGTGGAAGAACTTTGAGGAAAAGAGCTTGGAAAACAGAGCGAGAAGGGAAAGGAACAAAATTAAAAAGGCCATTGAAAGAAGATATTTGGCCCAGCAGAATCAAAAGATTGAGATACCGACTGGGGAAAAGATGGAAACAACATTTTGGGATGTTGGGAAGGAAAATCATTTAAAGGGAGAAACAAATCCAGCAATGGCTTTAGATTGGCCCCAAACAGGAAAGTTGTGCATTAGTAGACATAATACTCTATATGATATTTATTTTGTAGGTGCAAGTGAATGCCTTGACTTATATAAAATCATGGGAGGATGGGGATTTAAAGGAGGAAATGATCCGGTATTCCCTGGAATATATTACATCTGTGGGAACAGAGCTTATTATAGGTTACCTGACCACTGGTATGGGATATGTTACCTAGGCCTGGTCTTCCCAAATGTATTTCATGTGGAAAAGGGAGATGACGGTTTGCACAAAATAGGTAGACAACTAACATGTAGAAAGAGGGAAAGTTAGTCAGAATTTTATAGGTGATATTTTTGGAGCACTGATAGCAGCAGTTGGAATATCTCTGAATGCACGTAAAATTAGAAAATTGTCTACAGTCGTGGATCGTTTATCGACAAGCACAACTGGAGGGTTGTTAATGGTAAATACCGAGATTGTTGCCATGAGAGCGATGAGAATGCAAAATCGACTTGCTCTTGATATTATATTGGCCAAAGAGGGAGGAGTCTGTGGAATGCTGAAGGTACAACATTGTTGTACTTATATTCCTAACGAGAGTCAGAATTTAAAGAAATATATTAGGAATATAACTGATTTGCATGAAGAAATTGTTCCACTGGAGGTTGAAAGTGTATGGGAGAAACTTGGTAAAGGTTTTTCCACTATTAAGAATCTATTAACAAAGTTAGGTAACTCCTTTGTGCGGAAAATACTGATACCTGTGACTTTTGTGAATGTGTTAGTGTTAGGATTAAGATTAGGATGTGTGTGCATAAAAAGAAGAAAATTACAAGCTAAGATAAAAAGAGAAAACAAGAAAAGGAAAGAGAAAGAAATAAGAGAAAGAGAGATAGAAGACATAGAACTAGAAGAGTTATAATATAATATGAATAAGAAAACAAAAGAGAACGATATGGGAAATACTATGATGTAACATAACAAATGCAAGCGGGACTGAATAAAACCATTTCCGAAAAGAAATTTAGAAAATTTAGATTAGTGGTGATGTTTAAAATCACCAAAGTGGGGATTGATGGAGCAGGTAAAACAAAATTTTGTATACCTCCTCTAAATTGCATGAAATTAATTACATAACCATTCTAAATCTAACTTGTACTAACTTTCAATCAATCAATAAATACAATGTTTATTTAGACCTTGGTCTTTAAACAGTAATAAACCAGTTAAAAATAACGGTTCAACAGCACAGATTTATACTTTCTCAACGTTAAAAATTAATAAATTTTCCAAAATGGAGTACAGTTGTGACTTTTCTGCGCAAATCAACTGGGCTATTTATAAAAATTATACATAATTTAAAACTTACTTTAAAATAATGTGAAATTCATCCATCTTAAAAAGATTTATATTAACCTTATTTAGGATTTAAAGCAGTTTAAAAATTACGGCTAATTCTCTTTTAGATAACTTTTAATTACCTTCATATAGTTTCCTAATGCAATCGCGATCTCGAGGTTAGGCATTTCTGTGATTAGCTCCACCGCCTGTGTCCGTAACTTTATATCCTATTTTAAAAACATTGGGCGGAGATATAATTTACGCTGCTCTATTATTGTTGCACAGTCTAACAGAATATGTAATATATCACCTTTTGTTCCCAGAGTACACTTACAATAGCCATCATGATCTAACATTTTTATTTTTAATTCTTCGTTTACCAACCAGGGATTTATACCGATTCTCAGTCTTAAGATTTCCTGTCTGTACCAATGGTTTGGTAAAATGTCCAAGTAAGGGAACCAATTTTTATTTAGCCATGAGTCTCTCAAAAATTTCACAGATTTTTTCTTTGCCAGATTTTCCATATCTGCACATCGAGAGACTTCTTGTCCATACTTCCAAAGATCGCTTTTAATAAATTCTACATACAGGGATTCTTGGCAAATTTTCACCTTTATGTTCTTACAAGCCAATAGTATTTTCTTCTTGTTCTCTTTAGCCCATTTTAGATTGATATTTTGAATCTCTTTTCTGCACCATTGGGATACTTTCTGGCCTATCTCTATATCCAGGCGTTTCCAGAATCTAATTAAAACCATTTGTGACTGTACACTCCAAGCAGTTGTACCTAACTCGGTTCTTATTGCTTGGATCATCGTCGAATGTGGTAGTGACATCAATGTTTTCAGGCATTTCCCTTCCTCTAAATCCCCAACACATTTACCACTCAAATGAAGAACTTCCGCTCCATAGAGTACTTGTGGGGGTATCATTGCGCTGAAGGCCTTTAACAGCGGTCTGTGAGACATATTACCATAATCACAGTTAAATTTGTTTAGACCCCAGATCGATGTAAAGGCTTTCGCTTTCTGGGCTTCTAGGTGAGTGTGCCACTTTAAAGACCTGTCAAACCACATCCCGAGGTAGCGATATTCATTCACCGTTTCTAATTTTAGATCTCCTAAAAACCAATTAAATCGAATATCTTTTTTCCCAAAGCAGAAAATGTTTGTCTTTTCCATATTTACAGTTAAAAATGTCCTTTCGCAGTATTCACTAAAGGCGTTTAGCTTTCTTTGGAGGCCCATTTCAGTCTGGTCCAAAATTACCAGATCATCTGCATACAGTAAACAGGACACTTTATTTCCATCCATTCTCGGGCTTGCACTTCTTTCAACTTCTAGGCTTATTGGTAGATCTGCTAAAAATATGGCAAATAGCAGAGGGGCCAACACCCTGCCCTGTCTAAGGCCATTCTCGATTGCTATTTTTGGTGTCAATGACCCTTCTGTGTCTCTAATTACTCGTGCCCAGTTTCCGCTATGTAGCTCTTTTATTATCGCAAGTAAGCCTTTAGGGATATTTTTATGTACAAGGGTTTCACATAGGCATTTCCGATCAACTGAATCAAATGCTGCACGAAAATCGACAAAACAGCAGCACAGCTTACCATTTTGTTCTATTGACTTGCGCGCTACTGCCCACAAGGCGAAGCAGTGATCGACCGTGGAG
Source organism: Triturus cristatus (assembly GCF_964204655.1). NCBI lineage: Eukaryota > Metazoa > Chordata > Amphibia > Caudata > Salamandridae > Triturus > Triturus cristatus. The sequence goes on along the minus strand of NC_140582.1, from coordinate 1,092,042,573 downwards.
TGGCCTTCTTTGAAGCCCCCCTGTTCGACTGGTACAATCGAAAACTCCTCCACCCAGTTCTTTAGTCTCTTCAGGATTATTTTTGAAAATACTTTTTCTCCTATATCTAGCAGATTAATCAAACTGTAGTTTTGTGGTGCATTCATATTGCCTTTTTTATGGACTGGCCTTATTACCGCTCCCTTCCAATTCTTTGGTATTTTCCCTACCGCTAAAATTACCAGGAACATATGCGAAAAAAATCTCGCCCACCACTTCATCTGTGACTTTATTATTATTGCTGGAAGATTGTCTGCTCCTGCTGCTCTTGTTAGTTTTAATATCTTTATTGTATTTTCTACATTCTGTTCTGTAAAGTCTGGTTTTAATTCTTCCGTTAAGTTATGCCATGGCTGGGGCTCTTCCACTTCTAGATCTCTGCGAGAGCCATACAATTCCTTCAGGTACTTCTCCCATACAGCCTCGACTATCACACAGTTCATTGCCCACACTGGGTGATCGGTAGCTGCTTTCACCAGCTTCCAAAACTGTCTTGTATTTTTTGATTCAAAAGATTCTAATAAATGTTCCCAGCATTTGTCTTTATACACCCTTTTCTGCATTTGTAATTAGCTTTCTATACTCTCTTTTTAATTTATTAAGATGAGTTTGTCTCTTCAGATCGTACTTTTTACTAATGCTTCTTGTTACTTTCCTTATCTCTCTTTTTTTCTTTAAACAGTCTGCAGAGAACCATTTAGGTCGTCTAACAGGGATTAGCTGCTGATTTGTTTTATCTATTTCTAGTTCAGTTCGAAGGCATTGCACCACTTGATCTATTTTTCCCTCATACCAATCCAAATTCTGGCCCCCTATATCTCCCAAGGCTACCTTTTGTTGAAATGATCCTAGTTTTTCCATATACTCTTCCGTTAATTTAGTTGTTACTCTCTTGGGGTATTCAACTTGTTGTGAGATTACTTTATCTCGGGCTTTCGGGGCTCCTCCTTGAATCCTCAGCTGTAGGGGATTGTGGTCACTGCCTTCTTTCTGAAGTATCTTAAATTCTCTTATAAGAGAGAAGTTCCAGGCAAACATAAAGACATAGTCTATTGAGCAATTTTGTGTGCCTATTTTAAATGTTTTCTCTGCTGGTCGATCAGTTTCAAATCTGCTATTCAGGCAGAGAAGGCCCTTCGTCCCTAAGTAATTTCCCAGTTCTTTATCCTGTCTTAAGAATTCACAATCTGGAAAAATTGCTTGTTTTATTTCATATGCATCCAGTATATCCCTATGCCAAAGGTCTACCACCTTTGGGTACAATTTATGATTAAAATCCCCAAAATAAAAAATATGTCAGAGTCATACTTTTCACATAAAGAATCTATATCATCTTTAAAATGTACCAGCTCAATTCCATACTCTGTAGCATTCTTCCATTGCATATACACATTTATAATGATTACATTTTCATATTTTTTGTCTAAAATCAACAGAGATAGTCTGCAGGCCAGGAGCCATTTACATTTTACTTTTAGCGGGATCTCGTTATTTGTTACTTTTGTAGACAATAAAGTCATGATCCCCCCCTGCCGGGCGGCCGAACCTTTTTTTCTTGGCCGGTTGATGGAGTTGGAAGAAGCCATCGAAAGTTGGGGTTTCGTCGCAGGCAAACAATTTCCACTTTATTTGTTAGCTTATTTATACATTCCTGTTTTATTATATCTCCAAGGCCATTTATATTCCAGGATAAGAAATTAAGGCTATGCGACCCCCCTTCATCCTATTCCACCTCACTTAATGCTTCATCTTCATTCAATACATCCTTATATCTCTGAGAGGGACCTGCAGGGCTACTTCTTTGGCTCCAATTATCCCAGGAGTTATCAATTACTGAATTATTGACTACTACATTCAGAGTACTTCCCCCGTCCTCATTTTCCTCTAGTAGCCTCACCTGTCTCTTTCCTAGTCCTGCATGATATTTTAGAAAGCTACTTCCTGATTAACCATTTCCCTTTAGTTCTTTCTCTGGGATTAGCCGTATACCTTCCTGGTGTATCTCACTCGCCGCTTTCCAGATTGCCATTTTTACCAGGAGTAAACTAGTACTCTTGTAATTTCCTTTCCACTTATATTTTCTATAAAACCCATCTGTCTCAAGTCTTTTGTTCCTATTCCCCTCAGGCTAGGGCATTTAGAAAATGAGAATAGGATTTGAGACCTATTTAAAGGTATAATCTTCCTTATCTTCTTTCCCTTTTTTGGGTTTGCTCAGGTTCAAAATACAGCCATTTGTCACTTCCCACCACTGTCCCTCTCTTGGGCGCTTCTATACCTACCTGCTCAGTATTTTTCCCCATTTTACATTTTGCTTCTAATTTACCTCGTTGCGGGACAGCTTTTTCTTGATTTTGGTTCTTCTGATGATTTCTATTATGTCCCACATAATTTGGATTTACTATGGGTTTTGTCTTTGTGGATTTAGTTTTTAATTGCTCATTTCTAGGGCTCTTACTACTCTGTTTCTTTACATGATTTTTGGGGCCCTTCCTCTTGCCCTCAACACTTGGGGTCTTGGCAGATAGCACTGCCGGTGCGGGAATATTTAATTTGACCTCTCCCTTCTTTTCCTTTATTTTTCCCATTATTCCTACTTTTGTTTCCCTCTTTCTACATATCTTTCTTTTATGATGACCCCTAAAGTTCAAGAAGCTGTATCTTGGGTTTTCACATCTTCTTTTTATCAGCATCGGGCACTTAGATATATATACATTATGTAGTGTTCCAACTGTTTCTATGCTTTCTTTCTGTTCTATAGGCTGGACATCTACTACTAGTCTCATCATGTGTGGCATTTGACCTCTAATTACTTGCAGCTCCTCCTCAATCTTTTTCAAATAAAGCTTTTGCGTTTTCAGAACCCCATTATTTAACATTGTAACCTCCAACAACCCCTGCAGGGTTTTTTGAAGCATCAGTAGTAGATCCATCATTGAAGAGGGGGGGGTCGTGGAAATATCTAGATCTTGTAGACTAGTTCTCTTGGGGTCGACTGTTCTTTCAGTTCTCGATGTTTCCTGCTGTGTTTGGTTTCTTATCCCTTTTGATTGTAGTGTCGATATATTTGGTGAGACCCCCCAGACGGTTCTTGACCTTTGGCTATTGTTCTCCGTTTGGCCTGAGGTGTCTGATTCTTGTGCTTGCATCGAGAGTAGTTTGGGGGATGATGACAGACGCAGTGCTATTGCTAGATCGTTTTGACTCAGAAGGGAGTGATTTATTAGGAATGATGCCGCCAGGAATTCTTCAGGAGATTCTACCTTGCCATTCCCATTCTGTTGCTCCACTTCTGCTTCTATGGACTTTGTAGATGGGTCTAATCTTTTATAATGTTTACCTAAAAAGTCCTTTATAGATTTAGTTGCTGACATACTTCCATTAGTTTCTTGCGGGGTCTTCTTAATGGCTTTTTTATTTTCCCTCTTTTGAAACGCCCCCTTAGTTCCTTCTTTGGGACTGGCCTGACTCTCCTGGCTCTCTTCTCGGATCCTTACCCCCCCAGAGAGCTCTTCCCTCCCGGGCTTTCCTCCAAAGGCTCCTTACGAGTTTTTTGCTTCCTTTTAGGTGCCATCGTCCCTTGGGTATAGCGAATCTGTTTTATTGCGCTCTTAAATACTCCAATTTTTCTGTGCGTTATAGCTTTTAAAAATCTTCCTTGCACTTTCTTTGCTTTTTCCCTTCCCTCGCCCCCTAATCAGCCGAATGTACCAGCTAATAAATACTTAGAAGGGCATCGGGATACAGCAATCGTTCATGCAATCATTCATGCACTTACCTCTGTTGTGCCTTTAACCCGCCATGCCTGCCAATTTACTTTTTGGGATTTTGTGCTTTTTCTTCCTTATTTCCCAATCGGTGACCTGGTGGCCCCCCTATGCCTCTTCCCTTCCGCAGTGGGGGGCGGTTCTGTAACTCTGCCCAAGGCTTTTGGTTACTCCTTGGGTTCTCCGGGTCACCTCTTTCTGAGCTTTCACCAACTTTCTCTCTTTCTGGGCGGTCTATCCGCCTTCTCCGCCTTCTCCTGCCCGTTGATTTCTTCTGGGCAGTCAGGGCACGATTAAAATGGTGTTTAGCCCCACATAGGTGCAATAACCACACCTTTCTTCAGGGGGCTTTCTCTTGTTGTACCCGCGGCAAGACCCGGGATTTCCCTTGGGTCCGCCGAGATCAAGACTCAGGTGCCTCAGCGCGTCTATCTACTCGCGTCCACCTCCCGCGAGTCTGCTCACAGCTTTCGGCGGGCGGCGCGAGTTCTGTGCTGATTCTGGGCGTTCTCGGCGTCCTCACGTGCAGTGCAGTGCGTAGCGTGAGGTCGGTTCAGGCAGGCAGGCTAGGGGCGGCAACAACAGAGACCTAACTAACTGGTTTGCAGTGAAATTTACTAATCAACTTTTACACCTTGATAAACACGAGATACACGTGGGTCTAAAATTCTAATTGCATGCCAGAATAATTAATTAATTAACTATGGTACGTAAACTAACCTTAGATCGTGGTGAAATAGAAATATTGAATGATTTATGTTGCTTTGTGCCTTAAGGATTACAAAAGGGTGAGTATTTTCGCTTTAAATATTGCTACAGCTAGGGAAATACTAATATATATTGGGATTAGAGTGGGTTTAAACATTAGAATCTCCATTTCTATATTCTAATTACTGTTATGTCTGTTTTTGCTTAAGTTGGCATTCGGGCCTACAAGGCCGCAGTACCTAAAATGGAGTCTCTATCAAGACCGCCACCATGTGAGCGCGATGGTTTCTGCGCAGAATCGGATGGCTATGGAGATCTCCAAACGACCTCAGATCTGTGACACCGTGTTCCTTGTCAAGTATGAACGTGTTTGTCTGCCAACTGAGGAGCCTGTGAGAACAGCGGAAGGGACAATTCAGAACCTGTGGAAAAAATGTCTTCTCTCATTCAAAATGTTACATTTACAACTTTCGCCGGGAAGAAAAAGGAAATTGTACAAATTACGCCTTCCTATGCCAAGTCTCATGGAAAACCAGTTTACCCTGGGAAACCTTAGAAAAACTCACAGATAACACCGAACTGTCCAATCAGAACATTTCTCTACCCCTAAATTGTTGCACGTTAGCATGAAGTAATAGGGAAAAAAAGGTATATAAGATCTTCATCCGTCAAAGGGGGGTGGTCATCGGGCTGATCTTTCATGGCGTTGGGTCTGCATTGAGCTGGAGAAGATTTCCATGGTTTGTCTTGGGTTTCTTTGATTTTTGGGAAGTTATTTCGTCTGATTAATTGATCCTTGCTGTGGGTCGGACAGCTTATCCCGGATATTATTCCAGAGAATGCGGATAGCTCCTTGTTTTACTCAGAAAGTTGCCGACGCTTACTAATTGGTAATTATTAAATGCGCTTTCTAAATCTATGCTTATTTACCAAATGTCCGATTTCTCTTTGAAAATAAACTGAATTTATACCATGAAATGTAGTGCGTAAATGCTAATGCAGAGAAAATTATTATTAGATAAGCAAAAATTGATTAATAAGACATGAGTTTGTGGTTCTTTAATTGATTACGGAAAATAAACAAATGTTTCCTAGGCTTTAATTGTGTTTTAGCTGGTACTAATTCACCATCAACCAGTCCAACTAATTGGTCCATCGACCAAGTGGTGGAGTGCCTTGATGTTAAGGTCAGGATTCTGTAAGTGCACATGTATAAAATGTATATAATGTAAAGAAATGTAATCCTGATAGGTAATAAGGTACCCACATGTCCAGAGCTTTTTCTACTATGTACGGATTTGAATGAGATGAGTGCGTGTTGGTGTTATGGGCCCCACCAATGAATGAGTGTATGGATGAGTTGTTGTGTTTACGAATCTGTGACATAGGGAGAATATGTAAATGTTGCCTTTTTGTGCTGCATCAGAAGCTAGCATACAAGTAGCGCAAAGAATTGCTTTGCGTTACTTAGTGCCAAGAGGGCGTTACACGGGTGGTACATGGGCCTTCCTATGCAACCAGCCATAACTTTGGATGCAAAACCCTATCTACAAACAATTGTAGAAAGGGTTTAGCGCCAATAGTTAACGCCATTCTGAAAAGAGGCGTTATGAGGAGAAATGTTTTAATTTCTCCTTTCTTTTCCTACTTTGCATGGGTGCTACACTGTGTAACACACATACAAAGTGGGAAAAGAGATTGTACTTGTCTAGGCAAAGTATTTTGTACAGGAAGTTTAACCTTCCTGTACAAATCTATGCTAGACTCAGACACGCACCTTAGCGCTAAGGTGTGTGCCTGGCTCACGGCACCTGAAATCAGCTCCTGCGCTATGGAGAGGGGAGGAGAGAGACATATGTCTGTAGATATAGCGCTCTCCTGTTCCCTACCTGTCACCCAATGCAGCGCCATAGTGTTGATAGGATTTTTTTAATACAAAGAACACCTATCACAGATTGATTTTTCTTGCACATACTTAACTGTTGTAGATACAGAAGCATCTTAGAATGCCTTAGAATGCGAATCCGTTTTGGCTATTATGAGCACCTCCTGTAATAAAGAATTGTCCCTCTGCCACATGCTTTCCCTGGCCTTGTCTAACACACACCCCAACATAAACGGATTCCTCAAACATTGTTCATTGGAGGCACCAAAACCACAGGTAGCAGCTAATCTACGTAACTCAGTGATGTATTGCAGCATTGGGGTCTCGAGAGCCTTAGCCCGTTGTGTGCTTATGACGAGCCCAGCGCGTCATGAGGCACAGTGGAGCTGTGCTCATGATGAGCTGGGCTCGTCATAACGGTCGCGCTCCACCCACGTGCGATTGATTCCCCACGGGAGAATCAATTAGTAGGCGGAGTCGTGACGAGGTCAGCTCTTCATGAGCACAGCTCCACTGTGCCTCACGACGAGTTGGGCTCGTCACGAGCACAGCGCCGCCGCCGCCGCCCCCGTGCTGCGGGGGAATTAACCCCACGGCGAAGGGGTTAAAAGTTCATCCACTTCAGGACTAAACATTGTAGTAGCATGTCGCTCGATGCCAATGTTAAGTTCATAGAAGAGTAAGGTGGGGGTCTGATGAGTTGAAGTTATATTATTTTTTTAAAAAACTTGTTTTTTATTTCGGGATATACTTAGCAGCAGTATACAGTACAAGCATATATCTCATATACATAGTACATAATTACATTTTTAAAACATGTGACAGTTGTATGCCAAAGCATGTATTATAGTCAAAATTAAGTTATATTCTTTAATAAGATTCAGGTAACCAAGACCCCAGCCAGCCACATCAACATCCAACAGCCAACTCCGCTGGAATCCTCACTTGTACAATTATGTCATAGCAACCATCTGAACATGTGAGGTCATTACAAATATACAGAACACCACAAGTGACTGAGGTATAGGAAACACTGGAATTAACCACAAATGGACTGATTTACCAAGTTTATTATAAAAGTACTAAATACAGATTTTCTTCTCGGATTTTAGTAAATTTCCCAGTATTACTCAAGTAAATGTATGCAAGTCATACATTTCTGTTGGTATGACTCTTTATTTACAGTAACTGCAAATAATAATTTTGTAAATCGTGATCTAACAAGTAACATCCACAGGGGTTTTGTTTGCACGCTTGAGTAGAACTTCATTAAGGACTGAACATCAAGCACAAAGTAAATTCACCTAGATTCCATTTCTATGTGTCTTTGTTATTGAGATATATGCCTTTATCAAAATTTCTAGGAAGTGAATCCTGATTGTTAAACAGGCATCGTTCAATAGTGACAGAGAGCGAAAGATATTCTTAGAAGTTAACCACTGTCAGAACCTCGTTCAGAGGGCAATGTGGCAAGCAGTGGTTATTAGGCCCAACAGTGGGGTTTGACGCCTTCTACTCCTGTTGACTCAAGGCTCGACCTACTATGGATCTAGAGCAACTGTGCCAAGTACCCCTTCAACACATGACTCTCAGTACTAGTGTGGTCCGAACAGTCCAAGGCTCTCTCAGTGGGTAGGTGGATACTGGGGTGAACACAGGCTCACAACTCAACCGGCGTGCAGCAGCTGCAATAAATGGTTCTCCAGCAAAATACTTTTTTGATAAAAGAAGCATTTTTAATATATCACCACCTACACAAAGGGAAATATGACATTCACAAACAACTACAGAATCCCCCTGAGTTCAGGGCTCTAGTGATTTGTTAGGTGGTTCCCCAGGTCCCACTCGCTTCTAGCTGTAGTCTTTTTATTACCTATTTACTGTGGGCAACATCCAGAGTAAGCCCCAGGAGTAGTCCGAGTCTCAAGAGTCCACTCTGACTCTATTATAAAGTCAACAATGTTCTAATGCCACAGTGCTACTAGCAGCATGTTCCCCTGGTGGCCAACTGGCCTGTAATCAGTCTTGCCTGCAATTCATAGAACTGTAACGACCCGAGTTCTTGAGTGTGCCCCTTCTATGGACGCTTCTTAGAAATTGAGTTGGTGGTTGACTTGGGTATGTGGCCCAATCAAGCAGCAACCACAATCCTAGGCAGAGTAAGAAGCAGGCAAAACCTAAAATAATCTGTGCTCACCCTCTTGTAGCTTGGCACAGAGCAGTCAGGCTTAACGTAGAGGCAATGTGTAAAGTATTTGTGCAACATTTCAAACAGTAAAACAGTGAAAACACTAAACAAAGATTCCACACCAGGATAGAAAATTAGAGCTTAATTTAATAAATACAACATGACCAAAACAACAAAAATTTAATAAGTAGAACTTGAGTTATGAATTTTTAAAGATTAAACTGTAAAATAGTGCCTAGAAACAGGATACGCAAACCAAGGATATCTGGTTGCACTGGACCAGGACAAAGTCAAAATTTCAGACTAACCGCGATTGAGCGTGCTTCGGCTACAGGGACCCAGTTAGGCCTGCTGAACCAAAGTACCTTAATCCTGGTTGCGGAGCACTTGCTTGGATGCGCATCGAAGATGCGGGGCGTAGCTGAGGCGATGTATCGGTTGCATGGTGCGGCGAGGCTGTGGTGCGGAGTTTGGATGCATTGACGGCAAGGATCCTTTCCACAGGGCTTGCGAGGGGAAGTCCAGTGTAGAGGATTCCAGGTGCTACAGGTGCGATGCTTTGTTCTGATGATCAGGGAAGCAGCAATGCGGAGATCCGGCGACATTCCCGAGGCTGCCGCCGACTACTGATGCGAGGAGCTTGCACTGGGTAAATCGTCACACAGCGATGGTTCAGAATGGAATGAGTTGGTTCCAGGTGCGGAAGGTTGCAGTGATGCGAGTCTTTTGCAACACGTCCAATCCACACAACAGCAGTGATGTGTCAGTTCTACTTGAAGCTGTGCCGCTCAGCCGAGGAGAAGCATCAGTTCTGCTCTGGGATGTGTCGCTCAGCAGAAATCTGATTGGTTCCGTTGGAGCAGCACCTTAGGCCCACTTCCAAGAGTCCATGACTGGAGAGTCTAGGTGCAGAAGCAGGTTGGTAGGAAGTCTTTTATGTCCCTGAGACTTCAGATCAGGAGCCCAGCCAGTCCAGCCAGCTAGCCCTTGTAGTCACTGTGGGTTCAAGTGAATTAGGTCCAATCCTTTTGACCCAGGAAGGAGGCCAGCAGGTCAGCACTAGAAGGCAGGAGTCCAACAAAGCAGCATTCCAACAGAGTGGCAGTCCATTCAGCAGCCCAGCAATCCTTCTTCCTGACAGAGTCCAATACTTATACCCAGTTGTGCCTTTGAAGTGGGTGAGACTTCAAAGACATGCTTTTGAATACAACAAAGGTCCTCCATTCCTGCCATGGCTCCACACTCACTACAAGAGGAATGCAGCCCTTTGTGTGGGGACAGGACACAGGCTATTCTGGTGTAAGTGAGGCTGGGTCCACCTCCTCCCTCCCATCCTGCCATGATGGCTCATCAAGTTACACTTAAGCTCCCATTTTGTGTTGCTGTCTGGGGGGAATACACAAAGCCCAGCTGTTACTAGTCCCAGACATGTTATCAGAGACAGGTAGCAGGTATCACATGGCTAAAGTAAGAAAAGGCCAACTTTCTAAAAGTGGCATTTTCAGAATTGCAATTTAAAATCCAACTTCACCATCAGTTTGGATTTTAAATTGTTATTCCAGAGACACCAAACTTGAAAAGTCTACCTCTTCACATTTGGGAATTACACTTATAAAATGTAATAAGGCAATCCCAATGTTGTCCTATGGAAGAGATGGGCCTTGCAGTAATGACAAATTAATTTGCACTTCCATGACATGTAAAACTTAACAGTGCATGGCCTACCGTTTAGATACATAGCACACTGCCTTCAGGTTGTCTATGGCCTACCTTAGGGGTGACATATATGCATAAAAAGGGAAGGTTTGGGCCTGGCAAAATGTTTATTTTGCCAGGTTGAAAAAACTGCACATACAGGATCTGCAATGGCAGGCCTGAGCTATGGTTAGAGGGATACAATAAGTGCTGCAGGCCCCCTGGTAGCGTTTAATTTACAGGCCCTGGGCACATGTAGTGCACTTTACTAGGGACTTATAACTAAATTAAATATGCCAGTTTGGAATGGACCAATATTAGCATGTTTTAGGGAGAAGGTACATACACTTTAGCACTGGTTAGCAGCAGTGGCTGCTACTGTGAAGGCTCAGGGGGCAGCGCGGGGGAGAAAATAGGGAAAGTAAAATATTACTTACCTGCTTGCCAACGCCTCAGTGGTCTTCTGCTCGTCTGCTTCTGTCAACTCCCAGCAGCCAATGCACAGCCTCCCAGACACCCCATGGTCAATCCAGATGCTGTTCTCATGCTGGTAATGCGATTAACAACATGAGAGCAGAAAAAGGATTGGTCTGAGCGACCTGGCTTGGCACTCAGACAGAAACTGGAAGTCTGTGCATGTTCGTCACCTAGCTGTACGGCACAGCTCGGGTTGGAGAAAGGCTAAGTGTGCATGTTGGGTTGGCTGGGCTGAGAAAGCCGGCCAAACCCACATGCACACTTATTGCCCACCATTCCTCCTCCCTGTTGACTCTCCGTCAGGATGGCCCCGCCCCCAAGACTCAGCGCAGTGACAGTGAAGAAAAACGAAATGATAATAAACTTGTTTTATTATCATTTTATTTTTCCTGTGTGCACTGCTGAAATAGCACCATCTTAATGGAGAACCCGTCACTGGTAAGCAGTTGTAAAGTGCCCAGAGTCCTAAGGCCAGCAAAAACGAGGTCAGAAAAAGTGGAGGAGGAAGGCAAAATTTGGGGGGGAAGAGCACCCTAAAATGCTGCCAGGTTTAACAGCACTCGAGCGGCAGCAGCGGATCCAGGTGAATTTGCTGCACGCGGTCCTCAAATACGGTTGCACCTTTGTACTGACCGGAGATTCTCTGTGGCTCCTCCTTTCAGGGTAAGTCTCTGATTCATCTCACAATGGTGGGATTGGTGGTGTGAAGCTCCGGGTGCGAGTGCTTTGTCCTGGGCAGGTGCGTAGGGTCCCACAGCGGCTTCACTCTTTTAGCAACAACTCTGTCTCTGTCGCACATCTTGCTCATCTCGGTATCTCCCTCTTGCATATAGAGTAACCATATCCTCACAGTACAAAGCCTCTGGCCCGATCAGCACAGTGAATTCCTCACCAGTGGCCTCTTCTGAAATATGGGGCTGCAGTCCACTACAATACAAGGTAACGGCCCTCACTGCATGCAGTCTTTTCACCAGTGCCTAATTTCAAAACAAATAATTGCCAGGGCCCTCTTCGGGAGTCCACTATAGCTTGCACCACCCATTGCCCCTGTCAACGCTGCCAATGATAGTACCAACAAAAGTACTAACATCACACTCCTACAAGTGTGACAATTCAGAATATTCCAGGCCGCCCAAAGCTATAACAAAAGCTTGGGTGCAGTTTTTTGTCATTTAAATGTATATTGATTTATTAAACAAGTGTTGTTGTGCTCATCTGTGAATTTGACAAACAGTGCCACCATGTGACAGACTGTCATAGGTGCCGGTGTTGACAACTAGGTGCTGATGCCGAGCACCGGAAAACCTTGACTCAAATTAAGCACTGTTTCTCACAGCAGCTTCTACTGCTATATGGGGTCGTTGACTCTACACCAATCATGCATCGCTGCACGCAGCTTAATTCATGGTGGCCCTCCTCTGATATACGAGGGTCATCGACTATGTCCTGCAGAAGGGCACCGACCTGATCAGTGCAGAAGCCATATCCTCGCATCTCGCAAAGGGAGTCCACTCAACAGAATTTCCCATTGGACCTTGCTCCTTCCAACGCTCTCCTCTTCCTCACAGGGCAAACTGGTCTTGGAAAGCAGGCGCTGGTGCACCAGGCTGCAAGGCAGGCGGTATTGGTTTTCCTAGGTGATGTCCCCTCACCCAGCAAGGAGACTAGCAGGTCTTGTTCCCCAGTTCTGGTCACAGGCAGAAGTCTTGCAGAGCTTCCCATCCTCACACAGCCTTTCTGACTGCTTGGCAGATGACGATTTTTGGGGTCTCAAACTCCCCTTCTTATAGTCCATTTCCAGACACAAAATGTTATTTAGAGTCTGAGTCTTTGAGGTTTATGTTGGGGGTCTGCTTCCTTTTGACGTGCCCACTCCTCAACCCTCTCTTTCTATTGAATGCCGGTTGTCACAGCAGGAGTGACTCCAAAGCTGAAAGCCCCACAACACAGACCATGGGAGTGACTAGAGTTCACACCTGGATGTCAGCCACAGTGATATGTGTATCAAAAGTATAACCCAGGGCCCCAGCCCTCCTCGTTATGATTCTCTCATCAGCCGCACCTGCTTCCTGAGATGTGCCCAGGCTCCTTCCTCGTGACGTCTCACTGAATCAAAAAACACCCTGCATCCTGGCTCCCCTCTCCAGAGTGAGTCCCACGAAGCTTACAGAAATGCAGCAATACACAAATCTGTCTAGGGGTCATCATGCAGGCATTGGTCTTCCAACCGTCAGTTTGCCATGTATTGCACCATCCATAGGCACACAAGCACCCACTTCATGCATTTAATATACACGCACTGCACAGCTCTGTATCCTTCATATATTGTACCACTCATAGGCATGCATGCACCTGGTCCATGCATTTACCATGCATGCACTGCACAGCACTATACCCTCCATGTACTGTACCACTCACAGGTACACATACACCCAGCACATGCATTCAACATGCACGCACTACATCCTTCATGTACTATACTGCTCAAAGGCGTACATACAACCAACACATGCATTCAACATGCACACACGGCACAGAACTGCATTATCCCTGCATTGTACCCTTCCCAGACACACATACACTCAGCGTAAGTACATCACTCATGCGCTGTGCAGCACTTCACACCAAACCGATGTAGGCCAAGGGATGTGTTAAGCACACAGCAGCGGAACTTTAAAAGGGGTGAGCCGGTAGGCCTCACCCCAGTGACATAGTTTAAATAAACATTTGCAATGCAATAGGTCTCGCATTGACACTAGTTTGAGCTATTGACATTGTAAATGACAATGCCGTTTATTTTTGTTTTCATTTTTAAAACATAAATAAATGGCATTGTCATTCACAATGCCAATAGCTTAAATTGTTGTAAATGCGAGACATATTGCATTGCATTTACGTGACTTTGAGCTATTGGTGTTGTAAATGATAATGCCTGTTATTAATGGTGTTTGTTTTCGTTTGAAAAACATAAATAAAAAGCATTTTCATTTACAATGTAAATGACAATGTCTTTTCTTTTTGTTTTAAAATCCAAATCCAAATTAAAAGCCATAGCCATTTACAATGCCAATAGCTCAAACTTGCGTAACTGCGAGACCTATTGCATTGCAAATGCTTGTTATATTAATCAAGAAGAATCTCCTGAAAAAAAGACATTGTACCAAAAAAGGTCGAAACTTCCAAACAATCTAGCTTTAATTGACCATTTTACAACAGCCTGTATTGAGTTACAGGAGGCCACAAACTGTAAAAGATTAAGAATAAATGGTGAAATGTATCTCCAGGAACAATGTTTCCTTTTTGCTAAACGAGGTCTCTGTCTCTATGCTGGACGCTCAGAACACGAAACTCCCTTTTACTCGAGGAGATGTGTTGTCATGAAACGAGTAAATTAGGACACACGAAAAACAGAACGAGTGTTACTGCACGGAGTGGCATTCACCAGTGTTGGGTAACAAACAAATGTGTACTTCGAAACTATCGAACAAATCTAGCAACAAACAACCACTTTTGGCAAAGAAAATAACTTTGCAAAATTAGAAACTTCCTGGATTAAACCAAGAAAGCTTTCTTTTCAATTTACACTCCAGAAAAAACATTGGGAGGGCTTTATGTTCTAAAATGTGGGGGTAAATGATGTTGTAAGAATCACCAATGCTGCTGAATTCTGGGGTTGCAAAACAGTTAAGCTGCCTAGTCTTGATTCCATCACATGCCTCTTTCTTCCACCACCCTACACTTTTTGTCTGTATTCCATTCTTGCAGAGTCTTGTTCATCTTGCTTACTCCACTTTCAGTCCCTACACCTTTCCCTGTTTCCTACCCCCCCTCTCTCTGGGTCAAAATCTGATGTTGCAAAAGAGTATCTTTCACAGTCATTAAGGAGGTCACAGCACATGCACATCCAATGCTTGGCCCCTCGGCACAGCACACTATTAGATGGGGGTCACATATATGCCCAGTGTGATTACAACTCTAAGGAAAAGAATGTGAAATATATAGAGTTGCTAAAATATTGAAATCACTGTGGGAAAACAGATCTCTGTACTTGCAGATAACGAGGATGTGTATTTCTGAGGAAGGTGACGTAGAGAAGTTGACAAGAACGCATTCAGAAGGAGAGTGAAAAGACAATAATAAAGAGGAAAGAGATGAAGTATGAGACGCGCAGAAGGAATTCAAAAGGGAAGATGTAGGGAGAAAAGTGTGTAAATAACTAACACAGACGCCGATGGGGCTGACTGCAGAGGAAAGTGACATGAAGAAGAGCAGGGGACTGGCTCGGCTATATAAAAGGACATCCCCCTTCCACTGAACTTTGAAATGTTTGCTTCGTTTATGTTGTGTCGAGCGGTCCCGGTTACCTGGATGGCAGGCACGTGATTGCCGTAGGGACCGTGACTGGGGCCTACAACGCCAATAAAGGGACGAAGACAGTGTGGTGGTTCTATTAGCTCCGCCGCCGTAGCCTCAGTGGCGTACGTGCGTGCGTAGCCTTCTTTTATTCTAAGCCAGACCACGTGACCCGACGCGTACGCATCAGGCGTACCACGTCATGGTCACGACATTACATTCCTCTCCAACAAACATAAAAAAACAATGTATTTTCATAACCTTTCTGACAAGGGGTGCCCCCCCCCCGTCCGGTGCTCACGTTCATCGCACACACTTCAAACTTCGAAAATAAACAGATGGAACAGTCTTAAGTGAGGTAGTCCTTGAGACGACAGGACGGCTCAGGATTGTTCCGCAGGCCGTATTGGGATGCACCTCGGCCCTGTGAGTCTCCGGAGCATCCCCCTTGCCCCTCGACAGGGGTCACCGCCTCCTGAGACGGTCTCTCTGGACACACGACTGTGTCATGCGACTCTCTGCGGAGATGACCGGGAACCAGCAGTTTCTCCAAAACTCTCCATGGCCAACTCCACTTCTCCATCTCCAGCGTCGACACCTTCTGCCGTTCTTCCACACGCCGGGGGTTACCAGTGTCGCCCCTCTGGTTACAGCGCGCTTCTCCCCGCTGCGGGTGATATCTTTTAAAATATGACACATTTCGGGTTATTCTCTCCCTTTCACAAGTGGCCGTAACACAAGTCCCCTTGACAGACTCTACAGTCCACGGTTCTTTCTCAAAGTTCAAACTAAATTTGCTTCCTTGAGTTCGGTTCTTGAGCAGTACGGTGTCCCCTCGACGGATGGTGGGCAGAGCGGCCCTTCGCCGGGTGCTGACATGAACATGTGCTTTTCGCCGTCGGGTGTCGATGGCGCTGTCCTCGGGAGTGTCTGGTCGCCATTCCGGGTGATGAGGAATTGTGTCGGTGACTATTCTTCCCATCAATAAGTGTGCGGGGGCCACCCCAGTAGTCGTGTGAGGTGTCTGGCGATAACTCCTGAGAAACGTGAAGATAGTCAGTTCTACTGATTGAGCCTTGTCATGTGCAATGCGTATTACTTTGTTGAGTGTTCGCATAAATCTTTCAGCCTCTCCATTCGCTTGCGGCCAGCGGGGGGTGATTCGGCGATGATGTATACCCAGCGCTTGCAGGTACGCAGCAAATTCTTGACTCTGAAACGGGGACCCATTGTCGGTCCGTATCTCTTTCACGAGCCCATGAGCTGCCATGACTTTTTCGAGTTTTGGTATGACTTCAGCCCCACTGAGTGCAGACAGGATTTCCACCTCCGGATACTTCGAGTGATCGTCAATGACGACTAGGGTATGGCGCCCGTCTGGAAGGCTGCCGAAATCGATACTCACTCGGGACCCTCGGCCGAGGTTCCATGATGACAGGGGCCGGTCGGGGTGCCTCCCCAGTAACCTGGCACGATGGACAAACCCAAACTGTAGCCTCTACCAAGTCGTCCATTAGTGGAAACCAGACCTTTGTGCGAAGCCTTGACTTAGTTTGCACCATGCCTTGGTGTCCTACATGGGCCAGGTCCACTACCCTCTGGGTTAATGATGTTGGAATTACTAGCCGGTGTCCTCGTAGCAGGAACCCTGTGTCGTCCTCGGTGAGCTCGTCCCGAACGTGGTACAGGCTGTTCATTATTCGTTGCGCCATGGTTGTCAAACTCTTCCACTCCTGCTTCGCTTTGTGCCAGCTGCTGCCCCTGATGGCTCTCTTAGCCCGCTGTAGACATTCATCCTGACTGGTTGCTTCTTGCAGGCTAGCCATGGAAATGGGTATAGGACAGGATCGGGCAGTGACACACCTGACGTACTCCTCCGTGTCAGCGGCCTCCTCCATTTCATGGGCTGTAGCTTTCCGAGGATGGCGGGACAAGTAGTCGGCCGGATTCTTAGATCCGGGTTGGTATTCTATTTTACAATTGTAGTTTTGGAGCTGCAGCATCCACTTTTCAATCCGTGGCGGCGGCTTAGTTGAGGTCCCTGCGAACAGTGCCACCAGCGGCTTGTGGTCGGTCGCCACTGTAAATGGTTTTCCGTACACGTACAAATGAAAATGGTGGCACCCCCAGTGAATCGCGATGGCCTATTTTTCTATCTGCGAATATCTTTGCTCTGTCGCGGTGAGGGATCTGCTGGCGAATGCCACAGGGGCCCACTCTTCTTGCGGGTTCCTTCTCTGTAGGAGGACGGCCCCTAGTCCAACCGGACCAGCATCGACGGCGACCAGTGTTAGCTTGGTGGGGTCAAAGAACGCCAGGGTTGTGGCTTCAGAGAGCGACTCTTTGATCTTCTCAAAGGCCTGGGCTTGTTCACTGCCCCACTTCCAGGTGGTGGACTCCTTAGTTAGTTCCCTCATTGGTGCCGTCAGGTTAGCCAAATCGTGTATGAATCTTCCACAATAGTTGACCATCCCAAGGAAGCTGCGGACTTCCGTGACATTGGCAGGAGCCACCGCTTCTTTAATGTCTCTCACTTTCTCGGGGTCTGGGTTTACTCCTTCCGCGGAGAAGACATAGCCAAAGAATTGTAGCTTGGTGCACAGGAACTCGCATTTCTCTCGGTGGAGGGTGAGGCCTGCTTCTTGTATTCGGCGGAGTACCTGGAGCAGTCGTTCATGGTGTTCCTGAATGGTTTTGGCGTGGACCATGATGTCATCGCTGACATTGATTACCCCTGGGATACCTGCGATCAACTCTTGTATCACGTTTTGGAATACTTCCGCGGCACTGGACACTCCAAAGCTTAGCCTGGTGTACCGCCTGAGTCCCACATGCGTAGAAAAAGTTGTAATGTTTAGGGATGCTTCGTCCAATACCAGTTGGTGATATCCCGATCTAAGGTCCAACTTTGAAAACCAACAGGCTCCTGCCATTTCTCCGATGAGATCATCTATCGTGGGAGTGATGTGGCGTTCCCGCTTGATTGCAGCGTTGGGAAGTCGCATGTCAACGCAGATTCTCACTGCGCCTGGCTGTTTGGGCTTTCGGGCGACCACGATGGGGGACACCCACGGAGTGGGGCCGGATACCTTTTCTATTATCCCTGCTGCTTCTAATTTCTTGAGTTCTTCTTCCACCAACGGCCTCAGATGAAATGCTATTCGCCGGTGTCGTAAGGCAACCGGCTGGACCGTTGGGTCAATGTGAAGGTGGATTTCTTTTCCTCGGAACTTCCCGATCCCCCGGAAGACCTCCTCGAATTCATCTAGGATGTGTTGCAAGGATTCCTGGTGTACTCCGAAAGCAAATGTGACGACGCCCAGGTCTTCAGCCACTCTGCACCCCAATAGCATCCCTTGGCCGTCTTTGGTGATGTAGATGTTGGTGGTAACCGACTGCTGTCCGTGAGATATAACTGTCCGGAATCGTCCGCGTATTTTCAATGGGGCTTCCTGGCCGTACGCAAACACCGTTATTGCTGAGGGATGTAGCGCCGGCTTCGGGTGCATCATACTGTGGAGTGTGGCCGCCATGATATTGATGGTGGCCCCGGTGTCCACAACTGCGGTGACCTCCTGCGACCCTACTCGGATGCTGCATTGCGGTAGGCGCCTTGCTTTGCGGGTGGCGGTGCCAATCATGTGGATTTTGTGCACCACTCTCTCTTCCTCCTCATCATCATCCAAGTCGCTAGGTACGGGATCCTCTTCTTTGATGGTGTTCGCCGCTTGTCGGGGCAGGCGGTACTTTTTTGACCGGCACACTTTTTCAAAATGATTGAATCTTCCGCATCCCGAGCATCGTTTGCCTCTTGCAGGACACTATGCTGCTGTGTGCGGCGATCCCCAACAGTAACCACACAACTTTGACTGTCCTGGGGGTGAAGTTCCCGCTCCTTTCTTGTTCCCCCTCTGTGTGGGTTTGGCTGACACCGCATTCACAGGTTCCGTTTTCACTGGCGCCTGAAGAGCTGCCTCCATGTGCGCTGCTCGCGCTTTTGACAGTTACTTGGTCCGACCCATTGTCAGGATTTCCGCCAACGGCTTCCCGGACTCCTCTAGTATGCGCTCTCGCAGTTTGGCTGATGCACATCCTTGAATGATCTGCCCTCTAATTTCTTCCGTCTCGTCCCGGAATCCACACGTAGCTGGAGGATTTTTTAGGCGGGCATGATACGTGTCAAGCGACTCGTCCGGAAGTTGGCGTTCTTGCCGGAATATGAATCTCTCATAATCGTGGTTGGCCATCGGTTCGAAGTGTTCATTAAGGGCGGCTATCAGTGTGAGGTGCGTCTTGGGAGTGGCCTCTGGCAGCGTCTTGACAATATTGTGAATGTCTTTTCCCCCAAGGTGTATGACCATCGCTCGTTTCTGGTCCCTATGGACCTTGGTGGCCTCAAAAAATATGCGCAGCCGATCTTCCCAGTCCTTCCACTTGGTCGCAATCGAAGACAGCGACCCTTCCACCACAAATGGCTCTATTGCCGGTATCGTGGCCATGGCTGTTATAAAGCGCCGCGCGTGGTCCTCCCTGGCCACTGCGTGTGCGCACGCGTGTGACCTGTTTGCCGTGCCTCTCGGCCTTGTGGGTGTTCTTCTTGCACCGTGTGAGCTGCTGGGTTATGGGCCCCCTTTCTAACCGATCTGCGAGACTCGGGACCACTGTGCATTAACGTGGGCTTATTCCAGCTTTTCTGCCATTTGGGGCCACCAGCACCCAGCCACAGGTACTCACCAGGAGTTTCAATGGGTGTTCCTCTCCCTACTGTGCAGTCAGCAGCACTCGCAGGGCCCACTCGTGTTGGGGCACAGTGTTTAGCCGTCTTCCAGGCCTGGGGCCACGTGGTGGCAGAGCAGGAGTATCACACGCCCCACTTGTCAGGCCCGCAGCACTTCCGCGGGGCGACGCGACCTTGTTGCGTGCCAGGCGCGTACCCAGCGCACGAGGATCCGCTGAGAGCGAGGACCCGCACACCGCGCAACGCCGGGGCACGAGCGCCGCGAGCCGAGGACAAAGCTTGCGGTCGCCACACCAACGTGCTGCGTGTCGCCGAGGGCACGCCCACCCTCGTCGCCAGTTTATGTTGTGTCGGGCGGTCCCGGTTACCTGGATGGCAGGCACGTGATTGCCGTTGGGACCGTGACTGGGGCCTACAACGCCAATAAAGGGACGGAGACAGTATGGTGGTTCTATTAGCTCCGCCGCCGTAGCCTCAGTGGCGTACGTGCGTGCGTAGCCTTCTTTTATTCTATGCCAGACCACGTGACCCGACGCGTACACATCAGGCGTACCACGTCATGGTCACGACGTTACAGTAATCTCATATTTTCCGTTTTTTTCAGAATCTCATATTTTCAAAATTCCCAGAATTGAATCATTTTCAATTGTAGTTATTCAGAACAATAGAATTGTTGTTATCGAAAAGACTGGTCAGGAGGCAGCTTTGTCAAGTATAAGAATCTAATTCATATGTTTAGGCTACACCTTTAATTGCATAGCCGCTCCTCTTGTAAAGGACTTCTAAATACTTGTCTTTGGCCACGCCTCTTTAAGGAACCCGGCACCTTTTTCCTCGCTCTTAAAGTATTGCAGGTAAGATAACACATTGTTCCCTTTCTGCCCTCATATCCACCCTTTCCCTCACCTCTTGTCCTCAGTGCACATTAGCGCTGTACATGATGCAAACAAAACATGTCCTATCGTCATGTTTCCTTCTCCCTTATCCCCCGTTCTTTTCTTCATCTATCCCAGCCTTGCCACGCCCCCTTCTTCCGTCATCTATTCTTTACAGCGGCCTGAAGCGGCTTCAGGTGGCATAAACTCTGCAACTAACACAACACAACAGCATATTTACTTCCCCCCTCTTACCCACACCTCTTTCCTGTTGCTGCCCGTCTGTCCTTATGTTCCCATAGCCCAGTGCCCATGCCCTGTGCTTAACACTGCAGCTTTGAAGGGCCATCTAGGTGCTACACGATGACCATATAGCACAGCCCCTCGATCTCCCTTCTGTCTCCCAAATAGCGTCTGGAAGTCGCCTCAGGGCTGCTTCGGTGCTACACTAATAACTGGTGTAAAATTACAGCTCTGCTATGCAATGGCGTGCGTAGCTGTTTGAATTCTTTTAACATGATTGACTTGCTGAGGCAGGGTACCTGTTTTCTGTGGGTACAACGGTGCATGGCTTTAAAGGAATTCTTGCTGTGACATGAAGCTTCGGTAATCCTACGCATACGGACGGCACAGCGTTGCTTTGTAAGGCAACAGTGCACTGGCGTCCAGAGTCGCTTTGGTAACATTGGAGTGCTTTTGAACCTATAATACTGTGTATATCATATTTCTATAACTGGCACACGCACGGCCCTGTATCCCCCGGGAGTCTCCCTCGCATGGCGCTGCCTTACTGCTGCTTCAGTGGGGAGGAGGGACAGTGACGTCCGCATGAAGGCAGCTTGATTCCTAATCGATGCCCAATCATAGAGCCCTTGGGACAGCGAGTCTACAGCGTGCCTTGCTCACGCTGCCTGCACGCGCCAGTAGGCTCTCCGATTGGTTGACAAGGTTCACCAATCACAATGCGGATTTGCTAGTCTCCAACCAATCAGAGAGCCGTCTGGCGCGTTTGGTAATACTCCGCATACCGACGGCACAGTATTGCTTTGTAAGGCAACAGTTCACTGGCGTTCAGAGTCGCTTTGGTAACATCGGAGTGCTTTAGAAAGCTATAATACTGTGTATATCACATTTCTATAACTGGCACATGCGCGGCCCTGTGTCTCCCTTGCATGGCGCTGCCTCACTGCTGCTGCAACGGGGAGGAGGGACAGTGACGCCCACATGAAGGCAGCGTGATCCCTAATTGATGCCCAATCAAAGAGCCCTTGGGACAGCGAGTCTACAGCGTGTCTTGCTCACGCTGCCTGCACGCGCCAGTAGGCTCTCTGATTGGTTGACAAGGTCCACCAATCACAATGCTGATTTGCTAGTCGCCAACCAATCAGAGAGCCGTCTGGTGCATGCAGGCACCGTGAGCAAGACACGCCGTAGACTTGCTGTCCCAAGGACGTGTCGAAAAAAGCCACAGGGCAGTAACAAAAACCGCTGCACACCAATGAAAAGGCAAAGTTTTTGACGTTGCCCAATAGAAAGCATGGGCGGGAGCAAAAGTCCTTCTCCTAAAATCCCTCTACCCCAATAAATCTCGCAACGTGAGCAGCGCATGTGTGCTGCAACGCTAGGCGAGACCTAAAAAGGACTTGTTCACTCCTTCTGATCACTACACATTATGCTGCCACCACCATACTTGTGCCGTTTAACTCCTGATTTAGGCAGTGGCCTTCCACCACCACTATGAGTATGACGCTTTGGGCACAACTCCCGGTCCAACAAGACCGCAATCCGTGAGACAGGCCTGTCAAATGGCGCACACGCATTAACCATGTTTGCCTATGACAACTAAAATCAGCATTAGGGATCCAGACATCAGAATAGGTGGGCACTCAGGGCAGGGTTGCACATCCAATTCAATGCAGAGAAATTTTAATTCCCAACAGACACTTTAGATGGAATGAGTACATTCACCATGTGGCCACAAACACTTATTATTACCCAATAAGATATGGCATACCGATATTCCAGTAGCCTCTAATATAATAAGTAAGCATCTTCCTGCAAACTGAAAGTCTTTGATATGGGATGGCATAGGCATAACATCCACATACATCGATGACGTGATTCACTGAGGTAGAAACACAAGTTACACATGCAGACAGATATCTACCTACGTAGACGTTTCATAAGAATGTGGGCTTTCTATGTGTCAGATATAGTTATCAGTTAAAGCAATGTTAATGAGGTAAACAACTTCACAGTGCTAACTTTGTAGTCACTTATGCACATTTGTCAATGTGCTTCTCTCTCTTAACTGCACATTAAATGTATTAATAAATGTGCTAAGTGTGCTAAGTGTGAGTCGTGCAGAAAGCATTGGAAAGTAATGGAAAATGTTATATTTTGATAGGGTGTTTTAATGGAGGGTAGGTCACAGAAAATATGTTCCATGAAGAGATAAAATGATAACAGAATATATTTTAAATGTCACTAATTTCATTTCACGATGCATGTGCAAACTATGAAAGTCTATCAAGCCCTCTCATTCAGACGGTTTGGGAGCAGGCATTTGGCAGGAATATGTCTGAGTAGTAAACGTTTTTATGAAAAACTGTTTAATAATCATGATATGCATGGCTGGTTTGGAGAGTTTTGTGAATTAACCCTCCTACCATAATGGCCTGCCATTGGTCTACAATTGAATACAAATTTTAGATCCCATTAAGGTCTGTAAAATTGGTTTCAGAATTTTCCCTTCGTTTTAATATAAGAAAATCAGGTTAAATTAGTCTAAAGCACGGCTACAAAATGATGTAATCCATGCGTCCCAAATTCAGAATCTAATTGTATTGAAAATCTTTTATTGAGATTCTCACTTTAGGTGATAGAACGTCTGAAAGGAATTTGAATTAAACAGTTTCAATCTCAAAACTGACATGGGTACGTATTAAATTATACAAAGATACAGTTCAAATATTTGCTAAAATTTCCTCATACAGTAGATTGGCTGTACAAATTTGAGCAATTGAAACATCTAAAAACATTTTTTTGTACAAAACTGAAGAATCATCAAGTGGAACAGAAGAAGGGCTTCAAACCCACTCAGTTTCATTTTGAGATGATTGCGTTTTTCTGTGACATATTTTCAGCTGCTGTTCCATGCTTCACCCATAGACCTGTTTTGTGGTTTCTCTGCTGCTCCTTGCAAGTGAAACTTAGCAGAGATGCGAAAACAACTAACCAGGTACAGGTCTGTCAGTAGCTATGTAACTGATGGGAAGGAACATAGTTGAGTCAGTCTTTTGGAACTCTCTTGAGATACCGATGGGAGAGGATATTGCGGATAGGACTTTAAATAGAATGTAAAATTGTATGGTTGAGAGTTACACGTGTGCTAAGTGATTGGCTAGACTGAAGTAGAACCACGTGGGCGAGTGCGATGCCTGATTCTACGCGGTGGGACGTAGGAGTGAGTGGTACTGAGCATGAGAAAGATGCCCAGGAGATCCATCATTGCAGTTTCACTTTCGAAGTATATTGAAGTCTTTTATTGGTAAGTGAGTATTCTCACTGCCTCTAGAAGGCCTTGGACTGACTGCCATAAGGCTCACCGAAGCACGTACCTGCTACTCACGGCTCACACTTTAGCACCCTGGCATTTGACTCTTGTAAGCTCTGGTTCTGAGCTCACAAAGGCTAAGACATAGACAGAAAGCAAACAAGACCACGTGTACTTTCTACAATTGAAACCCTTTGCTCTATCCTATTCCTCCCCAACAAATGGAAGCCTGTTCAAAGACTACAGGGATTATCTAGGGTTTGGCTGATGTGTGGCATTTGACCTACAGAAGGTGGCTCTGTATGGGGGAGCACCAGAACCATCTCCCCTGTCTGGATGCACCACGAAACCCCTCAGCCCCAGCTGCCTGATGCCCCCCGGAAGCAGGAGGAAGAACAATGGGACCAGTGCTGCTGCCAAGCTTCCTTCATCTTCAGCACAGGTTCAGGGCACTGCAGGCAGCAGCACTAATATTTATCCCTGGTGGTGATGTCTCCTTAGAGTTTCCTCCCATTTGTTGACCATCTGTGAACTCTACATATGCACTTCAGCAGGTCTCTTAGAGATGGCCAGCACACGCGGGCTACCACGCCTGCACCATGTGAGCTATCCATGCCCAGTGCTGCATTTATGCTGCAGACCCTACTCACTCTCTGTCTATGCTGTCCATCAAAGCACTTCTTGAACTCTTTTGCAGATTTTGCCTCGAATTCTTGCTCCATTAATTTTACATTCCTTATTTGAAGTCCTTCCTTGTGCTATTCTTGCACCTCTCCCGACCATGTCTTACCTCATCATATTGTTTTTAGGAATCCCAGCTGTTCTAATGTGTCTTTCTTTCAGGTGCTGGATTTACAATCCTCTGGTGTGGTTTCTGGATGCCTTTATCAGGTTCCTCCTCTCTTCTATACTAAGTGAAGTACTTACATCGCCTGTGAGTTTGTAGCATGTAGAAGAAGGGTGTGTTGACACGCTCACCCCACGCATATACGGACTAATGAAGAATGGGTTTGTTTGCTGTAATGGTGTCCTTTCCTGGCCAGTACCCTAGGCGGTTTGCTGTAATGGTGTCCTTTCCTGGCTGGTACCCTAGGCGGTTTGCTATAATGATGTCCTTTCCTGACCGGTACCCTCGGCGGTTTGCTGTAATGGTTTCCTTTCCTGGCCGGTACCCTAGGTGGTTTTCTGTAATGGTGTCATTTCCTGGCAGGTACCCTTGGCGGTTTGCTGTAATGGTGTCCTTCCCTGGCCGGTACCCTCGGCGGTTTGCTGTAATGGTGTCCTTCCCTGGCCGGTACCCTAGGCGGTTTGCTGTAATGGTGTCTTTCCCTGGATGATACCCTAGGTGGTCTGCTGTAATGGTGTCCTTCCCATGCCCGGTACCCTAGGTGGTTTGCTGTAATGGTGTCCTTCCCTGGCCGGTACCCTAGGCGGTTTGCTGTAATGGTGTCCTTCCCTGGCCGGTACCCTAGGCAGTTTGCTGTAATGGTGTCTTTCCCTGGCCAGTACCCTAGGCGGTTTGCTGTAATGGTGTCCTTCCCTGGACGATACCCTAGGTGGTTTGCTGTAATGATGTCCTTTCCTGGCAGGTACCCTAGGCGATTTGCTGTAATGGTGCGCTTCCCTGACCGGTACCCTAGGAGGTCTGCTGTAATGGTGTCCTTTCCTGGCCGGTACCCTAGTCAGTTTGCTGTAATGGTGTCCTTCCCTGGCTGGTACCTGCTGTAATGGTGTCCGTTCCTGGCCGGTACCCTAGGCGGTTTGCTGTAATGGTGTCCTTCCCTGACCGGTACCCTAGGCGGTTTGCTGTAATGGTGTCCTTTCCTGGCCGGTATCCTAGGCGGTTTGCTGTAATGGTGTCCGTTCCTGGCCGGTACCCTAGGCAGTTTGCTATAATGGTGTCCGTTCCTGGCCGGTACCCTAGGCGGTTTGCTGTAATGATGTCCTTTCCTGGCTGGTACCCTAGGCGATTTGCTGTAATGGTGTCCTTTCCTGGCTAGTACCTTAGGCGGTTTGCTGTAATGGTTTCCTTCCCTGGCCGGTACCCTAGGCGGTTTGCTGTAATGATGTCCTTTCCTGGCTGGTACCCTAGGCGGTTTGCTGTAATGGTTTCCTTTCCTGGCTGGTACCCTAGGCGGTTTGCTGTAATGGTGTCCTTCCCTGGCCGGTACCCTAGGCGGTTTGCTGTAATGATGTCCTTTCCTGGCTGGTACCCTAGGCGGTTAGCTGTAATGGTGCGCTTCCCTGACCGGTACCCTAGGCGGTCTGCTGTAATGGTGCGCTTCCCTGACCGGTACCCTAGGCGGTCTGCTGTAATGGTTTCCTTTCCTGGCCGGTACCCTAGGTGGTTTGCTATAATGGTGTCCGTTCCTGGCCGGTACCCTAGGCGGTTTGCTGTAATGGTGTCCTTTCCTGGCTGGTACCCCAGGCGGTTTGCTATAATGGTGTCCGTTCCTGGCCGGTACCCTAGGCGGTTTGCTGTAATGGTGTCCTTCCCTGGACGATACCCTAGGTGGTTTGCTGTAATGGTGTCCTTTCCTGGCTGGTACCCTAGGCGGTTTGCTGTAATGGTGTCCTTTCCTGGCTGGTACCCTAGGCGGTTTGCTGTAATGGTGCGCTTCCCTGACCGGTACCCTAGGCGGTTTGCTGTAATGGTGCGCTTCCCTGACCGGTACCCTAGGCGGTCTGCTGTAATGGTGTCTTTCCCTGGCCGGTACCCTAGGCGGTTTGCTGTAATGGTGTCCTTTCCTGGCCGGTACCCTAGGCGGTTTGCTGTAATGGTGTCCTTCCCTGGCCGGTACCCTAGGCGGTTTGCTGTAATGGTGTCCTTTCCTGGCTGGTACCCTAGGCGGTTTGCTGTAATGGTGTCCTTTCCTGGCTGGTACCCTAGGTGGTTTGCTGTAATGGTGTCCCTTCCTGGCTGGTACCCTAGGCGATTTGCTATAATGGTGCGCTTCACTGACTGGTACCCTAGGCGGTCTGCTGTAATGGTGTCCTTCCCTGGCCGGTACCCTAGGCGGATTGCTGTAATGGTGCGCTTCCCTGACCGGTACCCTAGGCGGTCTGCTGTAATGGTGCGCTTCCCTGACCGGTACCCTAGGCGGTCTGCTGTAATGGTTTCCTTTCCTGGCCGGTACCCTAGGCGGTTTGCTGTAATGGTGTCCTTTCCTGGCTGGTACCCCAGGCGGTTTGCTATAATGGTGTCCGTTCCTGGCCGGTACCCCAGGCGGTTTGCTATAATGGTGTCTGTTCCTGCCCGGTACCCTAGGCGGTTTGCTGTAATGGTGTCCTTTCCTGGCCAGTACCCTAGGCGGTTTGCTGTAATGGTGTCCTTCCCTGGACGATACCCTAGTTGGTTTGCTGTAATGGTGTCCTTTCCTGGCTGGTACCCTAGGCGGTTTGCTGTAATGGTGTCCTTTCCTGGCTGGTACCCTAGGTGATTTGCTGTAATGGTGCACTTCCCTGACCGGTACCCTAGGCGGTCTGCTGTAATGGTGTCTTTCCCTGGCCGGTACCCTAGGCGGTTTGCTGTAATAGTGTCCTTTCCTGGCTGGTACCCTAGGCAGTTTGCTGTAATGATGTCCTTCCCTGGCCAGTACCCTAGGCGGTTTGCTGTAATGGTGTCCTTCCCTGGCCGGTACCCTAGGCGGTTTGCTGTAATGGTGTCCTTTCCTGGCTGGTACCCTAGGCGGTTTGCTGTAATGGTGTCCTTTCCTGGCTGGTACCCTAGGCGATTTGCTGTAATGGTGCGCTTCCCTGACCGGTACCCTAGGCGGTCGGCTGTAATGGTTTCCTTTGCTGGCTGGTACCCCAGGCGGTTTGCTATAATGGTGTCCGTTCCTGGCCGGTACCCTAGGCGGTTTGCTGTAATGGTGTCCTTTCCTGGCTGGTACCCTAGGCGATTTGCTGTAATGGTGCCCTTCCCTGGCTGGTACCTGCTGTAATGGTGTCCGTTCCTGGCCGGTACCCTAGGCGGTTTGCTGTAATGGTGTCCTTCCCTGACCGGTACCCTAGGCGGTTTGCTGTAATGGTGTCCTTTCCTTGCCGGTATCCTAGGCGGTTTGCTGTAATGGTGTCCTTTCCTGGCCGGTATCCTAGGCGGTTTGCTGTAATGGTGTCCGTTCCTGGCCGGTACCCTAGGCGGTTTGCTATAATGGTGTCCGTTCCTGGCCGGTACCCTAGGCGGTTTGCTGTAATGATGTCCTTTACTGGCTGGTACCCTAGGCGATTTGCTGTAATGGTGTCCTTTCCTGGCTAGTACCTTAGGCGGTTTGCTGTAATGGTTTCCTTCCCTGGCCGGTACCCTAGGCGGTTTGCTGTAATGATGTCCTTTCCTGGCTGGTACCCTAGGCTGTTTGCTGTAATGGTTTACTTTCCTGGCTGGTACCCTAGGCGGGTTGCTGTAATGGTGTCCTTCCCTGACCGGTACCCTAGGCGGTTTGCTGTAATGGTGTCCTTCCCTGGCTGGTACCCTAGGCGGTTTGCTGTAATGGTGTCCTTCCCTGGCCAGTACCCTAGGCGGTTTGCTGTAATGGTGTCCTTCCCTGGCCGGTACCCTAGGCGGTTTGCTGTAATGGTGTCCTTTCCTGGCTGGTACCCTAGGCGGTTTGCTGTAATGGTGTCCTTTCCTGGCTGGTACCCTAGGCGATTTGCTGTAATGGTGCGCTTCCCTGACCGGTACCCTAGGCGGTCGGCTGTAATGGTTTCCTTTGCTGGCTGGTACCCCAGGCGGTTTGCTATAATGGTGTCCGTTCCTGGCCGGTACCCTAGGCGGTTTGCTGTAATGGTGTCCTTTCCTGGCTGGTACCCTAGGCGATTTGCTGTAATGGTGCCCTTCCCTGGCTGGTACCTGCTGTAATGGTGTCCGTTCCTGGCCGGTACCCTAGGCGGTTTGCTGTAATGGTGTCCTTCCCTGACCGGTACCCTAGGCGGTTTGCTGTAATGGTGTCCTTTCCTTGCCGGTATCCTAGGCGGTTTGCTGTAATGGTGTCCTTTCCTGGCCGGTATCCTAGGCGGTTTGCTGTAATGGTGTCCGTTCCTGGCCGGTACCCTAGGCGGTTTGCTATAATGGTGTCCGTTCCTGGCCGGTACCCTAGGCGGTTTGCTGTAATGATGTCCTTTACTGGCTGGTACCCTAGGCGATTTGCTGTAATGGTGTCCTTTCCTGGCTAGTACCTTAGGCGGTTTGCTGTAATGGTGCGCTTCACTGACCGGTACCCTAGGCGGTCTGCTGTAATGGTGTCCTTCCCTGGCCGGTACCCTAGGCGGATTGCTGTAATGGTGCGCTTCCCTGACCGGTACCCTAGGCGGTCTGCTGTAATGGTGCGCTTCCCTGACCGGTACCCTAGGCGGTCTGCTGTAATGGTTTCCTTTCCTGGCCGGTACCCTAGGCGGTTTGCTGTAATGGTGTCCTTTCCTGGCTGGTACCCAGGCGGTTTGCTATAATGGTGTCCGTTCCTGGCCGGTACCCTAGGCGGTTTGCTGTAATGATGTCCTTTCCTGGCCAGTACCCTAGGCGGTTTGCTGTAATGGTGTCCTTCCCTGGACGATACCCTAGGTGGTTTGCTGTAATGGTGTCCTTTCCTGGCTGGTACCCTAGGCGATTTGCTGTAATGGTGCACTTCCCTGACCGGTACCCTAGGCGGTCTGCTGTAATGGTGTCTTTCCCTGGCCGGTACCCTAGGCGGTTTGCTGTAATGGTGTCCTTTCCTGGCTGGTACCCTAGGCAGTTTGCTGTAATGATGTCCTTCCCTGGCCAGTACCCTAGGCGGTTTGCTGTAATGGTGTCCTTCCCTGGCCGGTACCCTAGGCGGTTTGCTGTAATGGTGTCCTTTCCTGGCTGGTACCCTAGGCGGTTTGCTGTAATGGTGTCCTTTCCTGGCTGGTACCCTAGGTGGTTTGCTGTAATGGTGTCCTTTCCTGGCTGGTACCCTAGGCGATTTGCTGTAATGGTGCGCTTCCCTGACCGGTACCCTAGGCGGTCTGCTGTAATGGTGTCCTTCCCTGGCCGGAACCCTAGGCGGATTGCTGTAATGGTGCGCTTCCCTGACCGGTACCCTAGGCGGTCTGCTGTAATGGTGCGCTTCCCTGACCGGTACCCTAGACGGTCTGCTGTAATGGTTTCCTTTCCTGGCCGGTACCCTAGGCGGTTTGCTGTAATGGTGTCCTTTCCTGGCTGGTACCCCAGGCGGTTTGCTATAATGGTGTCCGTTCCTGGCCGGTACCCCAGGCGGTTTGCTATAATGGTGTCCGTTCCTGCCCGGTACCCTAGGCGGTTTGCTGTAATGGTGTCCTTTCCTGGCCAGTACCCTAGGCGGTTTGCTGTAATGGTGTCCTTTCCTGGCTGGTACCCCAGGCGGTTTGCTATAATGGTGTCTGTTCCTGGCCGGTACCCTAGGCTGTTTGCTGTAATGGTTTCCTTTCCTGGCTGGTACCCTAGGCGGATTGCTGTAATGGTGCGCTTCCCTGACCGGTACCCTAGGCGGTCTGCTGTAATGGTGCGCTTCCCTGACCGGTACCCTAGACGGTCTGCTGTAATGGTTTCCTTTCCTGGCCGGTACCCTAGGCGGTTTGCTGTAATGGTGTCCTTTCCTGGCTGGTACCCCAGGCGGTTTGCTATAATGGTGTCCGTTCCTGGCCGGTACCCCAGGCGGTTTGCTATAATGGTGTCCGTTCCTGCCC
This sequence comes from Triturus cristatus, assembly GCF_964204655.1. Lineage (NCBI taxonomy): Eukaryota > Metazoa > Chordata > Amphibia > Caudata > Salamandridae > Triturus > Triturus cristatus. Next base: position 1,092,011,611 of record NC_140582.1, on the reverse strand, counting down.
GGTACCCTAGGCGGTTTGCTGTAATGGTGTCCTTTCCTGGCCAGTACCCTAGGCGGTTTGCTGTAATGGTGTCCTTTCCTGGCTGGTACCCCAGGCGGTTTGCTATAATGGTGTCTGTTCCTGGCCGGTACCCTAGGCTGTTTGCTGTAATGGTTTCCTTTCCTGGCTGGTACCCTAGGCGGTTTGCTGTAATGGTGTCCTTCCCTGACCGGTACCCTAGGCGGTTTGCTGTAATGGTGTCCTTCCCTGGCCGGTACCCTAGGCGGTTTGCTGTAATGATGTCCTTTCCTGGCTGGTACCCTAGGCGATTTGCTGTAATGGTGTCCTTTCCTGGCTAGTACCTTAGGCGGCTTGCTGTAATGGTTTCCTTCCCTGGCCGGTACCCTAGGCGGTTTGCTGTAATGATGTCCTTTCCTGGCTGGTACCCTAGGCTGTTTGCTGTAATGGTTTCCTTTCCTGGCTGGTACCCTAGGCGGTTTGCTGTAATGGTGTCCTTCCCTGACCGGTACCCTAGGCGGTTTGCTGTAATGGTGCGCTTCCCTGACCGGTACCCTAGGCGGTCTGCTGTAATGGTGTCCTTTCCTGGCTGGTACCCTAGGCGGTTTGCTGTAATGGTGCGCTTCCCTGACCGGTACCCTAGGCGGTTTGCTGTAATGGTGTCCTTTCCTGGCTGGTACCCTAGGTGGTTTGCTGTAATGGTGTCCCTTCCTGGCTGGTACCCTAGGCGATTTGCTATAATGGTGCGCTTCACTGACCGGTACCCTAGGCGGTCTGCTGTAATGGTGTCCTTCCCTGGCCGGTACCCTAGGCGGATTGCTGTAATGGTGCGCTTCCCTGACCGGTACCCTAGGCGGTCTGCTGTAATGGTGCGCTTCCCTGACCGGTACCCTAGGCGGTCTGCTGTAATGGTTTCCTTTCCTGGCCGGTACCCTAGGCGGTTTGCTATAATGGTGTCCGTTCCTGGCCGGTACCCTAGGCGGTTTGCTGTAATGATGTCCTTTCCTGGCCAGTACCCTAGGCGGTTTGCTGTAATGGTGTCCTTCCCTGGACGATACCCTAGGTGGTTTGCTGTAATGGTGTCCTTTCCTGGCTGGTACCCTAGGCGATTTGCTGTAATGGTGCACTTCCCTGGCCGGTACCCTAGGCGGTTTGCTGTAATGGTGTCCTTTCCTGGCTGGTACCCTAGGCAGTTTGCTGTAATGATGTCCTTCCCTGGCCAGTACCCTAGGCGGTTTGCTGTAATGGTGTCCTTCCCTGGCCGGTACCCTAGGCGGTTTGCTGTAATGGTGTCCTTTCCTGGCTGGTACCCTAGGCGGTTTGCTGTAATGGTGTCCTTTCCTGGCTGGTACCCTAGGTGGTTTGCTGTAATGGTGTCCTTTCCTGGCTGGTACCCTAGGCGATTTGCTGTAATTGTGCGCTTCCCTGACCGGTACCCTAGGCGGTCTGCTGTAATGGTGTCCTTCCCTGGCCGGAACCCTAGGCGGATTGCTGTAATGGTGCGCTTCCCTGACCGGTACCCTAGGCGGTCTGCTGTAATGGTGCGCTTCCCTGACCGGTACCCTAGACGGTCTGCTGTAATGGTTTCCTTTCCTGGCCGGTACCCTAGGCGGTTTGCTGTAATGGTGTCCTTTCCTGGCTGGTACCCCAGGCGGTTTGCTATAATGGTGTCCGTTCCTGGCCGGTACCCCAGGCGGTTTGCTATAATGGTGTCCGTTCCTGCCCGGTACCCTAGGCGGTTTGCTGTAATGGTGTCCTTTCCTGGCCAGTACCCTAGGCGGTTTGCTGTAATGGTGTCCTTCCCTGGACGATACCCTAGGTGGTTTGCTGTAATGGTGTCCTTTCCTGGCTGGTACCCTAGGCGGTTTGCTGTAATGGTGTCCTTTCCTGGCTGGTACCCTAGGCGATTTGCTGTAATGGTGCACTTCCCTGACCGGTACCCTAGGCGGTCTGCTGTAATGGTGTCTTTCCCTGGCCGGTACCCTAGGCGGTTTGCTGTAATAGTGTCCTTCCCTGGCCAGTACCCTAGGCGGTTTGCTGTAATGGTGTCCTTCCCTGGCCGGAACCCTAGGCGGTTTGCTGTAATGGTGTCCTTTCCTGGCTGGTACCCTAGGCGGTTTGCTGTAATGGTGTCCTTTCCTGGCTGGTACCCTAGGTGGTTTGCTGTAATGGTGTCCTTTCCTGGCTGGTACCCTAGGCGATTTGCTGTAATGGTGCGCTTCCCTGACCGGTACCCTAGGCGGTCGGCTGTAATGGTTTCCTTTGCTGGCTGGTACCCCAGGCGGTTTGCTATAATGGTGTCCGTTCCTGGCCGGTACCCTAGGCGGTTTGCTGTAATGGTGTCCGTTCCTGGCTGGTACCCTAGGCGATTTGCTGTAATGGTGCCCTTCCCTGGCTGGTACCTGCTGTAATGGTGTCCGTTCCTGGCCGGTACCCTAGGCGGTTTGCTGTAATGGGTTCCTTCCCTGACCGGTACCCTAGGCAGTTTGCTGTAATGGTGTCCTTTCCTTGCCGGTATCCTAGGCGGTTTGCTGTAATGGTGTCCTTTCCTGGCCGGTATCCTAGGCGGTTTGCTGTAATGGTGTCCGTTCCTGGCCGGTACCCTAGGCGGTTTGCTATAATGGTGTCCGTTCCTGGCCGGTACCCTAGGCGGCTTGCTGTAATGATGTCCTTTCCTGGCTGGTACCCTAGGCGATTTGCTGTAATGGTGTCCTTTCCTGGCTAGTACCTTAGGCGGTTTGCTGTAATGGTTTCCTTCCCTGGCCGGTACCCTAGGCGGTTTGCTGTAATGATGTCCTTTCCTGGCTGGTACCCTAGGCTGTTTGCTGTAATGGTTTCCTTTCCTGGCTGGTACCCTAGGCGGTTTGCTGTAATGGTGTCCTTCCCTGACCGGTACCCTAGGCGGTTTGCTGTAATGGTGTCCTTCCCTGGCCGGTACCCTAGGCGGTTTGCTGTAATGATGTCCTTTCCTGGCTGGTACCCTAGGCGGTTTGCTGTAATGGTGCGCTTCCCTGACCGGTACCCTAGGCGGTCTGCTGTAATGGTGCGCTTCCCTGACCGGTACCCTAGGCGGTCTGCTGTAATGGTGTCCTTTCCTGGCTGGTACCCTAGGCGGTTTGCTGTAATGGTGCGCTTCCCTGACCGGTACCCTAGGCGGTTTGCTGTAATGGTGTCCTTTCCTGGCTGGTACCCTAGGTGGTTTGCTGTAATGGTGTCCCTTCCTGGCTGGTACCCTAGGCGATTTGCTATAATGGTGCGCTTCACTGACCGGTACCCTAGGCGGTCTGCTGTAATGGTGTCCTTCCCTGGCCGGTACCCTAGGCGGTCTGCTGTAATGGTGCGCTTCCCTGACCGGTACCCTAGGCGGTCTGCTGTAATGGTTTCCTTTCCTGGCCGGTACCCTAGGCGGTTTGCTGTAATGGTGTCCTTTCCTGGCTGGTACCCAGGCGGTTTGCTATAATGGTGTCCGTTCCTGGCCGGTACCCTAGGCGGTTTGCTGTAATGGTGTCCTTTCCTGGCCAGTACCCTAGGCGGTTTGCTGTAATGGTGTCCTTCCCTGGACGATACCCTAGGTGGTTTGCTGTAATGGTGTCCTTTCCTGGCTGGTACCCTAGGCGATTTGCTGTAATGGTGCACTTCCCTGACCGGTACCCTAGGCGGTCTGCTGTAATGGTGTCTTTCCCTGGCCGGTACCCTAGGCGGTTTGCTGTAATGGTGTCCTTTCCTGGCTGGTACCCTAGGCAGTTTGCTGTAATGATGTCCTTCCCTGGCCAGTACCCTAGGCGGTTTGCTGTAATGGTGTCCTTCCCTGGCCGGTACCCTAGGCGGTTTGCTGTAATGGTGTCCTTTCCTGGCTGGTACCCTAGGCGGTTTGCTGTAATGGTGTCCTTTCCTGGCTGGTACCCTAGGTGGTTTGCTGTAATGGTGTCCTTTCCTGGCTGGTACCCTAGGCGATTTGCTGTAATGGTGCGCTTCCCTGACCGGTACCCTAGGCGGTCTGCTGTAATGGTGTCCTTCCCTGGCCGGAACCCTAGGCGGATTGCTGTAATGGTGCGCTTCCCTGACCGGTACCCTAGGCGGTCTGCTGTAATGGTGCGCTTCCCTGACCGGTACCCTAGACGGTCGGCTGTAATGGTTTCCTTTGCTGGCTGGTACCCCAGGCGGTTTGCTATAATGGTGTCCGTTCCTGGCCGGTACCCTAGGCGGTTTGCTGTAATGGTGTCCTTTCCTGGCTGGTACCCTAGGTGATTTGCTGTAATGGTGCGCTTCCCTGACCGGTACCCTAGGCGGTCTGCTGTAATGGGGTCCTTTCTTGGCTGGTACCCTAGGCGGTTTGCTGTAATGATGTCCTTCCCTGGCCGGTACCCTAGGCGGTCTGCTGTAATGGTGTCCTTTCCTGGCTGGTACCCTAGGCAGTTGCCCACATTACTTTCAAGGATGCGCAATTCCTTTCTGAAACAAACTCTATAAACAGAATCACAGTTCATCACTTAAGGGGTTGCTGCCTCTGCTATGCTGATTGGGTGGGTCCACAAACAGTATAGAGTTGCCTCATCCATATTTCACAACCTTTCCGAGAACGAAATGCAATTTTCTGTATTTTCCTAAGCACTATAAGTGTGCATATGATCATTTCATACTCCCTCTTGCAATATAATTTGCATTTGGCACTTTACCCTTCAAAGCAGTAACATAAAAATCAATCTTCCAAGAATAGCACTCGGTCTTCTGTGCACCCCCAGACCAACACACCATAAGGAGTGTAGAATAAAAGTAGTTTAATAAAAAAATGTCATTTGGGGAGAGCAAGGAATGCACTCCAATTACATGAAACAACAAGCTGAGCACATTTAAACTCTTTAGTACAGAGGGGTGTTTCAGTCCGAAATATTACGTGCCTGCCGAGCAATACATTGGTGGAAGAGGTGTGGCTCAGCGGCCAGGGTGCCTGACTCCGGACCACGGGGTTCAGGGTTCGATCACCGGCGGCAGGTTAGCCCAGCACCATGTGACTCTGGGCAATAGCTCGTTTAATCTTCCCGACGGCCCCCAGCGCCGGGACACCTCTCCGGAGGTAGCTGTGTGCTTTACAAATACTGGTATTTTATTTTCATACACTATTACTCACTCATTTGAAACCGCATGGCCGGATTTGCACCTTCACAGTTTCCCAGTCTACCAGAAGTAGCCTGACCACAGATGGTGCCAGGCACAGGCTCTGGGGTGCTGAGACTGTGAACACCAGCTGCCTGCAGCACTGCTGCCACCTCACAGGAGGGAGAACCTTTGATGCTGCCACAGAAGGGGCATGGCAGCAGGCACAGAGCTAGGCGGCACCACATTTACAAAGACGTTCATGGGTCTTGTCTCTTGTGCCAAAGCCTAACACAGTGGTTGATCTTGAGTGTGATGGACGTCTTGAAATGGGAATGTCTGCAAGGGTGTGCCACATCAGGGCAGAAGACCATGAATGTGAAATCAGGGTGGAGGAGGCAGGCCAGGCTGGGGGCCGGATAAGATTAGAGTTTCTCAGAAGACATGACTAGAGTAATTTTTAAATTTTCTAAAACCGGTTCCGCCTTTCAGTGGGAAGGGCTGCCTGGAGCATAAGCGGTGTCAGCGGTGATCAGAGCCACACTGATCATAACTGAGAGAGGAAGCATCTTTGTTGCTTTGAAGAATGTGGTTGGTGGACTGGCCACCAACACAGATACATCTGTATGACACAAAAAAAACAACCAGTTTGTGATACATCACCCAGAAAATCAGATATGAAAAGCAGTCACCCTCAACCTTCAGTGGAACCAAAGCAGAGGATTCTCAGAGACCAGATGCTCTGAAGTGTGTGTATCTATCTCCATGCGTGTTCACTAAACTCATACCATGCAATGCCTGGTTCCATCTGCTCCAAATAAGTATTTAATGAGATTCTGTGAGTATCCTGAAAGGCTGAATCAATTGTGCTGCTTTTACCCTGAGCACCCGGACTACAAATGACATGGGCTTTGATGTGAGTCTTTCTTGGCGTTTGCAAATATTGGAAGGGTATTTTTCATACCTTGTAGCATTACAGTCTGCATGCAGAGCTAATTTATGATCTAGATCAGAATTCTGACGAAGCCTAGACACCATGTTACAGTTGACAAAATAAATTAATTAATCAAATCTCTTGTTTCGCACACTTTTGGGCGTTCATGAAATATGTATGTCTATGTATTTGTATAGCATGAACCTAGCTGAGAGGCAGGGGGCGCTATACATGGTCGGATGTAAAGATAGAACTAAAGAGTTGATTGGAGAGATAGCTGGGGTCTCAAAGTGGAAACTAACTGTTCCTGTGTCCTGTTATAGTGTTTTTGAAAAAGGTATGACTTCAGCTCTTCCCCAAATTGAAGCAGGGTTGGGCACTCTTAATGGATAAGCAAATGGCATTCCGCATCCTGAGTGCTGTCTTGAAAATGTGCAAATCGTGTGATTTTGCACTTTGTCACTTCAAATACAAAGTCATTTAGTGAATGCAATGTTTGTAGCTACTGTATTAGATGCAATCTGTGTTGGCATTGTGTGTGATTGAGCCAGATCTAAGATTTCCCGGTTAATCCTGGCCTTCAGCCCCATCCTTGGCCAAGAGTCAGAGAGCCACAACTAAGCATGGCTTGCACCCCTGTAGTGTGCCAACACCAAGACAAACTGCTCTGCAGACCGCACACATGCGCTCATAGAGCCCTATTCACAAATGTAAATATACTAGTATTTATTTACTTTCTTTTATATTTACTCCTATACCTAGGCATAACGCTCCAATTTTTGCTATTTACCCTTTCTGAGTGGAGATATACATCTACGTGTATGCTTACATGTATGTACCACCTCAAATAGGGGGCTGGAGCCTCCTACAACTGATGTTATGATTGCAAAGATACTACAAGTATCTTTTGACCTGTTGGTGGATGTTAGACCTGGCATACTTGGCGTGGCTCTCCCCTAACCTTTTTGCCTTCAACCTTCTGTTTTGCTGACTTTGTTTTTACTGTCTTTATGACTCTGCACAATTTACCATTGCTAACCAGTGCTATAGTGTTTGTGCTTGCTCCTTAAAACATGGTAAAATTGGTTTATACCCAAATTGGCACATTTAATTTACATGTACGTCAATAGCAAAATGGTACTGCCTGTACCCAGGGTCCGTAAATTAAATGCAACTAGTGGGCCTGCAACACTGATTGTGCCACCCACTTAAGTAGCCCTTTAAACATGTTTCAGGCCTGCCAATACAGCCTGTTTGTGCAGTTTCAAACTGCCTTTTCAGCCTGGCAAAATAAACCTCTTGCCAGGCTCAAATCTGCCTTTTTAATATCTATGTCATCTCATAGGGTAGGCCCAAAACAGCCCACAGGGCAGGGTGCAATGTATTTTAAAAGTAGGACATGTAATTTTAAGTTTTACATGTCCTAGTAGTGAAATACTCTCAAATTAGTTTTCACTACTGAAAGGTCTGGTACTCTCATAGGATAAAATTGGAGTTACCTTATTACATTTAATAGGCTATAACTTCCAAATGGGAACAGGTAAACAGCTCATGTTTATTGTCTTTGGAATTGTAATGAAAAACCCTCTTTGCGTGTGACTTCACTCTGACAGGGATTGTGGTTGTTGCTCGAGTAGGGTTTCAACCCCTTAACTAGTGTTATGTACCCCAATCTAGTTCTAGTAACCCAATTTCTTACAAACTTTGAGTGACTGCATTTTGCGCTTTCACAATGAGCATATCCTCAACTTAGTTCACTTCAGTGCCAGTGTTTTTGTTTTCACTTTATTGTTCAGTGTTGCCTTTTTGTTTCCAACCTGATGTGATAGAAGGGCGCTACCAGATATGAGCACAGGGCATATTACAGCTTTTTAAGTTCCTGTCTCCTGCTAATGTGGTTGTAAATTCATTTTTCGGTATGCCTTTATTTTTCTTTTATTTCTTTATTTTGGCACAAGGGACATAAAAGAGCATATTAAAACAAAGTACATAAAAATAAATAAAAGAGTAAAATCATTCATACAAATCTTTCAATTCATAAAGACTTTCATACAAATCTGGCATATTGAATATCATAAAAATCCAAATTTGGCACATAAAACAATGGCAGACTATAGATACAGTTATTTTTTTTTAAATAAAACCCATTCCATCAGCTAGGCATTATTTTCTATCTAAGCCTCCACATAGACATCAAAAATCAAGAGACAACAAAGATGATACATTGCCTAGGATCACTTCTTAATATTCTATATGCGGTCCTAAGATTTCTGAAACTCAGGTTGCAGCAAACTGGTAAAATCCCCTTCCTTCTGATACCTTGATATGTCGAACAGGAAAATACAACATGCTTAGCCGTTTCCACCACCCGGGGACATAACGGGGAGAACCTGTCACAATCACAAGGGTAACATTTCCATTTGACTGTGAAGGAGAAAGTGGGCCTGGTCCTCATGCGAAATTTGATATATAAAGACTTTGTGGGGTGGGGATTCAATTTCATACAAGAACACCACCAGATGGTAATCTACTTTGAACTCCATAAAGGATACAGAGAGAGGTCCAGCAGTAGGAGAGTATAGGATTAAGTTGTCAATATGGGGCCAATTAGCACCTTTTAACTCTGACTTCGAGACTAAGGGCCTCATTTATGAGGACCCTTGCGCCCTTGAAACGTCACTTTTTGTGATGTTCTGTGGTGCAGGAGCCTGCTCCATATTAACGAGGCAGCACTAAGCCACTTTTTGTGGCTTAAGGTTGCCTTGCAAATATTGCCCCCATTAATGACGTTTTCTGAGTTAAAAAGGCATGCAATGGGTGTTTCTTGGGAACGATGGGTGTTGCTGGGGGCGTTCCTAGCAACATCCATTGCATTTTGACACTGCCAGATTTACGAGAAATCATAAATCTGAGGCAGTGCCAAAAGCTTACAGCCTCCCCTTCCTGCACAAAAACAATCATCCCCTCAACGCTTGCACCCTTGCACCATGGTGCAAAGGGGCCTACATTGGCGAACGGTAGCCCATTGTGCACAGGCGCAAGGGAAAAGGACAGGAATGTACTGTATTTCATAGATACAGCACATTCCTGCCGGGAGGCCTGCGACGCTGTCCTACAGTAAAACCGCATAAATGAGCCCCTAAGATGGCATCTGCAGGGGAGGACCAGAGGTTCTTATTCCAAAATCTGACACAATCAATCTTTCATAGTCCAAAACTATGCAATCTTACATGCCCCAGGCTGCCCAAGAACATCTTCACTGGCCCTGTGAAATGGCATAAGCTCTGGGACTACCTACTTAAAGTCTCCACCACTACAGTTTTTAACCCAGCTATGTTTTCAATGTACCTAAGACGATAGTCTAACCGTAAAGGGACAAGCAGGGTCCTAGCTGGTAGATTACTTAAAACTCCTCATAAAGCAGTTTTCTATTATCTCTAAGGGTCTTGTATCTTGAAAACCCCACAATTCTCCACCATACAAAGTAGGCCTAGGGCCTGCCATTTATAGATTCCAAGGGCTGGAGTTACTGAACGAAAAAAGTCACGCTGGGTCCTCAAAATACCCCCACAGTGTTGCCAATGCATCTGAACATGAGGTGACCAATCGAAGTTTTCTGAGAGCGTAACCCCCAGATAATCAAACACCTGAACTCTCTCCAGTGCTACACCGCTTAGAGTCAGGTTAGAGGTGGGTGTTAGGCAGGGGTTGAAAACCAGGCATTTGGTCTTCCCGAGGTTAATCTCCAGACCCCCGTTGCCTGCAGAAAGACCCGAAGCAGTCCAGATGTTCCTGGATCCCCCTAGGACCAGGATCTTAAACCCAGTAAGACACAGTGCATCATCCTCACATTTATTGAGCTGAGATACTAAATAATTAATATATAAAAGAAAGAGGGATGAGGCCAGCACACACCCCTATCTCACTCCACCATTCTCCAAAATGGGATCTGTTAATTCGCTCTGGGGCTTGCGTCTGACCTGGGCATAATTGTTAGAATGTAGTCAAATTATACATTTTAAAAGATAATCGGGGACCCCCATCTCTGCCAGCACCTTTCACAAAGATTCTCTCGTAACAAGGTCAAAAGCAGACCGAATGTTCACAGAGATCACATAATCTCTGCTCCACCCCCAAGTTATCGTGTTTCCAGTAGAGCAGCTGCAGGCAAAACACCTGGTCTATTGTTCCAATGCTGTCCCTGAAGCCAGACTTTAATGCAGTCAATACACAAGTGTCTGACATCCACTCACTCAGCCTATTCAAGATTATCCGACTAAACATCTTTTGTGAGCTGTCAATGAGGCTAACTGATCAGTAGTTGGAGGGTAGGGACCTACATCCCTTCTTGAATATTGGTATTATCTCAGCCCCAGCCCAAGTGGGGGTGTAGGTGCACCATTCATTATAGTGTTAAAAGCTAATAAAAAATAGGGGCACCATATGTCTCTATGTGACTTAAAAAGATCACCAGACACCTTGTCCAACCCTGGGGCTTTATTTGGTATGGTCCAGTCTAATGCTTTGGAGATCTCTACGGTGGATATATGGTGGGCCCATTGTGTCGCTGCTCAATGGGATACTCAACCGCAACATCAGTGGAGGATTTATTACTTGCCACTTGGGTTACCTGGCTGATAAGCATTGTCTGGGACAAATCCTGATTGACATCACATGGATATAACTGGGAGAAATGCTCACGCCAGGCAGCAGCAGAACTATTACTGTCCAATGGTGCATGGATGCTGGGATCACCATTGTCAATGATGTCCCAAAAAGAACAGCAATCCTAACCTTTGATGGCACTCAACATTGAGTGCCATTTTTTGTGTGCACAGATCCTTTTAGCACTAAGTATTGTGCATTTGTAGAGCAACTTGGCTTCCCGGAGGGCAACTCTAGACCCAACTTTAATGGATCTGGAGAGGGCACGTCTGACCGCTTGACAAGATTTGGTATGCCAGGGGGCCTCTTTCTTCCTCTTAGGGATATACTTAGATTCTACCTGGAATAAATTCCTTAGAGAGGCAAACATAAAGTTGTGAATTTCACTCAATCTCATCATGAAGTCTATATGGTCCTGGGACACATTTCAGCAGCTACAGCGTCCAAAACAGTGGACACAACCTCAAACACTTTCCCCAGGGCTACTTCTGATCCTACCGGAGAACTCCACTTGGTCCTGCGTCAATTATCCCACCCTCCTTACTAGTAGAATGTCATCATATTTGGAGATTTTAAAGTCTGTGTGACGTGTCAGCCAGTGGCACACCTCATTTTTGAGGTGCGCAAAAGATTCTTCACTGGAGCTCTGGGGTGGGGGAACTTCTGCTAAAATAGCTACAGAAGAGCAGAGTCGGGGGGAGGTTCAGTCGGCTCTGTGATTGGAAGAGGGGGCATGTACCTGCGTGTTGGTCCTGTGTCGATGCACCCTATTCACAGCCCCTAGGCCTGGGTTCTGCCCCCTTGGGCCTCCTGCCTCTCCTTCTCCCAGTTGTGGAGGACACGCATGGCCTGAAGCTTTAAATGGCAGGCGGGCCTCCTTTGCTGCCCAGTGGCCTTGATGGGACTGCTAGACGGTTACTACCACAAGCAGTATTAGTTGACTGTGATTGTACAGGGGCCTACTGACCAGGAGAAACATTTATAGATACAATCAACTGGCTAATGTTAAGTTCCAGAGAAAACATCTTGTGCATCATGAGGGACATACATGCATGCACTGAAGAAACATGCATCCACTGAGGACACCGAGCTCAGTAATGGGCCTAGTCGAGTCCAGCCCAGTCTGCAGCAGGAGAGGGAGCGGATCTACAGGCTCTTTATGTCCAATACTTCGCCTGTGTCTGCTTTGTGGTTTGAATCGCCCACCTTGCTTCGTTTTGCGCTTTCTTTTAGTACAAGGTTCACTGTCACTGATACGCGTACCTTCAGACTTTCAGAGGGAGGCACTATCGGGCAGGTCAACAACCTGACGTCTAGCCGCATCAGGCAACAGACCAGGAGAGCTGGGTGTAACAGTGGTGGTAAGGTCTACAGATGGAACTGCCGGGGATACTCAAGGGCAGCCAGGGGCAACTCCAAAGTCCAGAGAGAGTCGCCTCTCGACCAGTTCTAACTCTTTGGAGTCCACATTGACTGCACGTGCCAAAAGCAAGTCCAGCGTTCTACAACCTGATGGATTAGCAGTAGCAGTTACTCTGTCCCATGAAATTTTCCTTTTGCCCCTTATTTTTCCTGGATGTTCAAAAACCTCAAGTAAATATACATTGGAAAAAGGAGGGGGGGGACTAAGCTCACTGGAACCAGCAACTATGAGAGATGGACCAGCCCAGGGCTCTTCAGACCAATAACAGCAGGGTCAGCGAGGCTAGGTGATGACGGGAGAAGACGGGCCCGTCTTGGTCCGGTCTTCACCCGGCACATCCCGCGCAGTGACTTGTATGCAGCAGTGCCTCCAGGCGCACAGGGAGTTGGGGCATGGAGTACCCTTTGGTCGGCACAGTTCACGGGGGCAAAGGACACCCTTAGTGGCAGCCAGTGAGCTTCAGGGAGATGGAGAGCAGGGAGTGCTCTTAGTGGTTGTCAGTGGCCACGCCCCCCTTCCCAGCGACGTGTGTGCAGTAGCGCCTCCAGGCGCACAGGGAGTTGGGGCATGGAGTCCTCTTTGGTGGGAAGAGTTCACAGGGGCCAGAAACCCCCTTAATGGAAGCCAGTGCGTCTCAGGGAGTGGGAGTGCAGCGAGCACTTTTAGCGCAATGTCAAAATCCTTTCCTTTTCCGACTGCTGCAGGTTAATAGCATAGCAGATTGTGTTCATCTGAAAGTGTTCTTTATAAAGTGCATTAATATCTGCACTCGTGTCTGTCATGTGGGTATGTCTTTTAATTGAAGACTACAATTATACTTGTCAACAAATTTAGCCAGTTTGTTCAGCTTATATGGCTTCCTAGTTTGCTGTCAGTGCTCTTGTATGTTGTGCTTATATAGACATTAAACTTTTATATTACTAATTAAAGTTGTGCCATTCATTTCAATTATCTATCTATCTATCGATCTATCTATCTTTGCAACCTCAGCTGTCTACCTCTCTACCTGTCTATCTACCAGTCTTATCTCTCTTCTGTTTGTCAATCTACCTGTCTGTCTACTTACATGTCTATCTATCTACTTGTCTATCTACCTATCTGTCTATGTACCTGTCAGTCTGTCTACCTACTCGGCTAGTTATCTACCTATCTGTCTGTCTGTCTATCTATCTTTGCAACCTCATTGATCAATCTATCTATCTATCTATCTATCTATCTATCTATCTATCTATCTATCTATCTATCTATCTATCTATCTATCTATCTATCTATCTATCTATCTATCTATCTATCTATCTATCTATCTCATCTGTCAATCTACCTGTCTGTCTACTTACCTGTCTATCATTTTACCTACCTACCTGTCTATGTACTTGTCCGTCTCTTTACCTTCCTGGCTATCTATCTGTCTATCTATCTGTCTGTCTGTCTGTCTGTCTGTCTGTCTGTCTGTCTGTCTGTCTGTCTGTCTGTCTGTCTGTCTGTCTGTCTGTCTGTCTGTCTGTCCGTCTGTCCGTCCATCTTCACAACCCTATTTTGTCTGTCTGTCTTTCTGTCAACAAGTAGTGTCTGTCTGCCTATCTATCTATCTTCACAACCCTATTTTGTCTGTCTGTCTATCTATCTACAAGTAGTGTCTATCTATCTATCTATCTATCTATCTATCTATCTATCTATCTATCTATCTATCTATCTATCTATCTATCTTTACAACCATATCTCTCTGTCTCCCAACTAGTCTGACCTGTCTATCTATCTACCTGTCTACTTATCTGTCTGTCTAGCCAAGTACATATCTGTCTATCTAACTACCTGTCTATTTATCTACCCTCTACCTGTCTACCAACTTGTTTATCTACTAGTCGATCTGTCTTTCAGTCAGTTATTCATCTATGTATCTATCTATGTCATCTATCTATCTATCTATCTATCTATCTATCTATCTATCTATCTATCTATCTATCTATCTATCTATGTAACCCTTATCTCTGTCTATTTTACTATCTTATCAACCGTATCTATATATATATTTATCTTAGCAATCCTATCGCCTAATCAGTCTTTTCAACCTTAACTCTTTCTTGAAATCCTTTCTATCTGTCTGTCTTTGCAAGCCTCTCTGTCTGTTATAACGATTTACAAAAACATTACAAGGAAAGCTTTTGCAAAGGCAAGAGGTCGGCAGCAGATGCCAGACTACTTTACATTTTAGGTCTGGTGTTAGCCAAGACGTTTTGATTTTACAGTATAGTTATATGGGGTTGTAGCCAGACTTCCTCCATTGGTCTGTTGTTGTACCATTCACATTTTTCTTCCACCCACTCAAGCATGCATCATGGGACAAAGGGTCAGTCCACTTCCGTCATTGGCTAACTTCACTGTGAGTTACGGCATGCTGTCCTTTCACAAGGAGCACATCCACACACAAAGTAGTTCCATCCACAGCCGGCCGGGTACTTCTATGGTAACTTGAGCTTTTTGAGCCAAAAAATATATTTTTGCCTTTAGCCAAAGGTCTTTTTAGATTGTTGAGGACAGCTTTCCTAACAAAGTTTTGCAAAAACCCTGAGAGAACAAAATAAGAATTGTCATTTTGGCCCTTTTGTCTTTGCCGATGCTTATTGGTAAGTAAGTGACAAGTTAAGCAGGTTGTAAAATTTTATCTGGGCTAACAAGCAGATTTCCAGGTGTTACCTGGAAAAGATTCCTGGATTCCTGAAATGATAAATTCTGCACCCATGTGTTTGAGAGTCTTTCTGCGTAGGTAAATGTGATGTTAAGTTTTTTTTGCCACATTTCTTTATATTTCTTAATGCACATCGAGAAGTGGAAAAGTGTTACACATGCAAACCAGAAAAGCATGCCTTCAATAATGTAGGCAATTTTTGGAACAGAAATATTTATTGAGAAAATCATGATTAAATATAGCTCATTACGATCAGTTGTATTATAATTTACTTTTCGGGTCTCTTTAGACTCCAAACCCTTGCGGCCTGCTCTTCAGATCAGGACAAATTCCCTGACAGCTCTGGGTATCTGCAAAAGGAAGGTCTCTGGAAATGGCCGACAGGGAGGAGGCCAGGCTTCATTTCCAGTTCAGAATGAGAGCATCTTTGAAATATCACACATGCTATGGTGAGACCCCCGAGTTCTGCAGAAGTGCAGAGGAAGGGAGTGGCAAGCCGAGCTCGAAAACCACAATTTCGTTTGAACGCAGAGGCACAGTCATTTTCAATATTTTTTCTTTGCCGTTCGTGAACTGTTTAACCCATGAAACTTTTTTAGAGCTCCTGCAGCCCACAGATGACTCTGAGACAGAATAAACTGACACAGTCGGGACCGACATGTGCCACGGTTATGCTTGCAGCGTTAGAGCATCACACAACGCTTGGTACAAACAGGGCCAGACTGGGAAACGAAACCGGCCCTGGCAAACCCTGGGTACAAACTCAGAAAAGTGCAATGCCGCTGCAGGACTGCTACTTCATAGTCGTTCACACATTTTTGGAACAAACACATAATGGACCACGAGAAAACATTCACAAGTAATTTGCACCAAAAGTTCATAAAAGGGGTGAGGGCCAATATATGATAGCAAGACTCTGTTCTAAAACAGGAAGAGGCCCAAAACATACCTGTCAACCTACACAGTGCACCCTGTGTCACACGATTTCTCCCCCTTCACACGGTCACCCAGTGAGCGCCGAAATCACACGGTGGCAGGGAAGACGAGGTGAAAACCACTGCAACCAGTGGATTTCCGGCTCGATTTTGCAGGTTGTATGCAGCCTATGTTCATTAAAAGGTGTGACAGCCTCAATGTCCCTTTGTTTTCCGTACTTTTTTGGGAGGTGGTGGGGGGCTGGATGAGGGGCAGAGTACCTCTTAGATAGCTCTCGGCCAGACCCCGCCCCTCCAAGGCCCTCCCCCAGACGGTGAAGTTATCTTTCAAGTTGGCAGGTATACAAACTTATGTCTGCCCTTTCAGTCATGCGGCGAGCATTGCTGTGGCCTGACCAGGGCTTTGCATGTTGATCCCAGTGGTACCACTGCCTTGTTCACACTCCAGTTTCCACCCGCGTGACCTTTGCAAACACACTTACCGTGTACTACCACCTTTCAGTGTTCATCTGACCACATCAACAAAGTACACGCAGGCCTGTTTCATGGATGACCATGACCCCTTCCTCTTACCTGGCATGTCAGACATCTATTCCACATACTGCTATGAACAGGTTTCATCACACTTTCTATCACCAATAGGACAACAAAACCGTATTTTTATTTTCTACTTTTGTCCAGGTTTTTTGTAAATAAAGTTCTAATTTATGTATATTTTATTTGTTGATTGCCCCCCACTTTCAGTATCCAGTTCATTACTGTATACAGTATATATGAAAATTTCCAAAGCACTGGACGACGAGGAAGGGAACTAAATGCTGGCCCCTATTAGGTACTTTAAAATGACTTTAAGGAAGCCCTTATCTTTGCTGCCATCGCCGGGATCGGAACGGGGAGCGTGACAGGACCACACGTCCCAGGCTCCTTCACGGCATTCAGCCGCCACCGACGCTGACCACACGCTCGGAGGCACCTTGAAAAGACCCAGAGGGCTCCCACAGCGCAGGACATGCACGGGCGTGCCCGGGACGCGCCGGGCTTAGCCTGGGCCAAGGGCGGGCCCGTCTGCGCCTGGCAGAGACTGGACTGGGCCAGGCCTCTTCTGGCCACAATTCGCCATGGGTCAGCGAAAATTACCCTCTAATTCTGATGGGGGTAAAGTAAAAGCTAAGATTCCCAGAAATTGTGCCTCCATTATTTCGTATTTGACAACAGCTGTTGGGGTGTTAAATGAGGAAACTCACGTTGTGGAGGGGCAGCTGGGATTAGAGGGCGATCCTAGACCTTATAAGAACTTTCAGAACACCCCTCGTGAGACACCGAGTGAAAGTGTACGATCCAATTCAAATGGTGGTAACACTGACTTAGACTCTGAGGGGGAAGAGGAAGCCCCTACTGAGGTGCCACAAGATATTCTGTCCACTGCCCAGGATCCCGCGGCTGACATTGGCGGAAGGTTGGGGGGAGTTGCACCCACTGCCTCGACGGGGGCCATAAACAAGAGGAAACGCAGAAAGAGTTTGAAGTCAGGAGCAAATACTGTTGACTCTCTGTTTGAAGCGGGGAGTAGAGGACCATTGGGCACAGAAGCCTGGGTCAAAGCACATCTTGCTACTGTTGTGGAAAACTCCTTTCAAACGCATCTTGCGACTTTCCTTGGGACACTCAAAGAGGACTTAACTACTTGTATTAAAAATGCACTAGATGTCACGTCAATTAAACTGTTCTCCATAGACTTGCATTTAAGCAAAATGAGGGATCAGAAATGTGGCTGGAATAAGGATACTGGTTCCAAGTAAGGTGGCTTTGGATGCCCAAGTTGTTATAGGTCATACACACGCAGTACCGTCCAATGGTGTTCAACACACTGCCCATCACCCTGGGATCCCCACATCTGATCTCAATAACTTAGCTACTAGTAACAATAAGCCCGATCTAGGGGCCCAGTCTAGCCTTACAAGGTCCCAACCACAGCCCAAACAGCTAGCAACCTCTGCCTGTAGAGCGCAGAATAATCAGTCTCCACGTGGACAGTGAAATAAATGCAGGCTCCGCTTACCCCCGGAGGCTACCCCCCTGTCAACTGTGTTAGTAGGGGTCCCTTTTCTGAAAGACAATATAAACGATACCTTGTATGAACTGATTCGCAAAGTTAAATTCTGGTGCTCAAGGTTGTCGGATGGTGGGGTTAAAGCAGCGTCACACATTATTATTGCTAGGCGAGTGGGGTGGGTCGGACAGGGTGTGAAGACGGTTGATGGATATTGTGTCGTCGTCAACAACAATCAGGCTAATGTAGCTGGTTTATTGTTTAAAGAGCTTGGTAATTTTGGTTTGTGTGAGATTAGAGCGCTTCCCCTGGTTTTTTTTTATTGCCCACCTGTGAGAAACCTAGATGAGAATTCTATATCTCTGCTTGGTCATCCCACAGAAAGGACACACATAGGGCTTGGGCACCATGTGCTTGTTAAGACAGAATAACTTGCCCAATCAGAACCCAAACCCACAATCTACAAGTCTGTTAACATTTGGGACTTTTCAGGTCTTAGACCATTGGGGAAAAACATTAGAATTGGCTAATAGTTTTCCCCCTTTGAGCCAGTTAGATGCCAATGATGGACTATCAAGTCACACCCCTACACTGGCTCAGACCCACCCGAGTGAGACCATTCCTAGCCTGAGCACCCCTAGGGTTGCAGAAAGTGGGGCAGAAATTTTGAGAATTTTAAGTTGGAATTTAGACAGCCTCAGGAACAAGTGTGATGACACCGTGTGGCTTGGCCTGGTGAGGGAACATGATATACTTGGATTTCAAGAAACTTGGGAGTCTGAAAATGTATTTTGGTTGGACGGGCACACAACTTATATGGAGGCCGCACGACCATCGGTTGCAGCCGCTCGAGGGGCGGCCTATTGACATTGATTTCTTTAAAAGTGAGGGGTAGTCATTGTAAACTGGACGCAAGGGCCGCAAATTGTTTAGCGGTAGAGATTAACCCTTCACATGCTTAGAAGATACTTGCTCTTAACTTTTATAATTCGTTTGAAAAGGCATCTATAAATGAACACATATGCAGCCTAAATCCCTTTTTAGACTTATATAGGGAGAAGCAAGTTACCCAGTTTTTGATTATTTTACTTGGTGATTGTAATATTCATTTATGCAATAAAAAGTACCAGGTCTCTTATGAATTTGGACCAGGTGGTAACTTTGAACTCACTTTGAACATTCCTCTCAAGGGGGATATTTTGAGGATGTTCTAGCTGACTTTGGGTTGGCTCTCCCAAATACGGCAGAAATCGGCGTGGGCATCCCTTCCTTTAAGGGCAGGGACATGTTTTCCACTATTGACTATATATTTGTAAACACAACTCTAATTCCCCTTGTCTTGGATTATGCTGCGACATGGTCACATTATAGCGACCATAACCCTATTCATATCAGTTTAAGAGGGTGTTTAAAGACCACAGATGTGGTGGAGTGGCCTCAGACCCCATAATAAAAACTAGGGATCAAGGTTGCAGATTGAAATGGGCTAAAGTGGTACCAGACCTTTTTTTAAATGATTTGTTAAATACTGTAGGGAACGAGATCGCCATCTGTCAAGATAGTACCCAGGGGGGAGTGGTGATTGCCGCTTTTGACAGGATTTGTAAGCAGGTAGCCAGTGCTCTCTCCCTACCTAACAGAGAGGGCATTCACAAGGAAGAGAGGTGGTTTGATCACAACTGCACAGTTGCTCATCAGAAATTATTATGTGCCCTGAAACAAAAACCCCAGGATAGAAATGTAATAGTTACCACAAGGCTAGAGTATAAGCGGGTACGGCATATACGCAAATTGGAAATCAAACAAGAAGCCTGGGACAAACTGTTGTCTGTTGACGTGATTAAGAATAGCGCGAAATTTTGGGACATCGTCAATAGACCTTTCTGCTCTGGTCTTGAGGGTAATATTGTTGAGTACAATATCCCAGAAGAGCTCCGGTTTAATCACTTCAGACATATCTATGGTGACCAGCCTGATCAGGTAAACACCCGGCCCACATGTTTAACTGCTGTATGTAGCTTGAACTTTTCAGAACAAGAAGTGGCTGCGGCTATAGCTAAAATGACCAGTAATAAAGCTCAGGGCCCAGATGGGGTCCCAGTCGACCTTTTCAAGGCAGATATTCCCCAATGGGCAAAGATATTGGCCAACGTTTTAAACACGGTATGTCAACAGGGAATGCCTAAGTCCTGGTCTACATCAATTATTGTCCCAGTTTTAAAAAAAAGGAGAGAGAGGGTATCCACGGTGTTGCATGTCAATATCATTGATTGATTCTACTGTTAAGGTGTTGGAGAGAGTGGTTCTCAGCAAACTAACCTGATGGATTAATGAACGTGGTGTCCTGTCAAACCTTCAATACGGCTTTAGGAAAGGCAGAGGCACCTTGGATCAGTGCCTTAACCTCTATCTTTTAATCGGAAAATATACAGTAGCCAAGAAAGGGACACTTCATCTCGCTTTCATGGATCTATCCTCGGCGTTTGTCCGACTAAATAGATCCAAACTCTGGGACCTGTTGTTAGCAATGGGTATGGATAAAAATATTGTGTATTTCTTGTCTGATCTGCACAGGGATATCTCAGCAGCAGTGAGGTTCGACCAAAAGGGTAACTTAACGCAGAAGATAGATACTATAAGAGGAGTCAGACAGGGCTATATTCTGGCTCCCTTGCTATTTACCCTTTACATTAATAATCTAGACCCGGTCTTGTGTGGAGCCGCCAAGGATGTCCCTCGCGTGGGGAATCGATTGATCTCTGCATTGCTTTACGCAGACGACGCGGCCCGACTGGCGAGCACATATGTGGGGCTCTAGCACTTGTTGTCCTCCTTTGCAATTTTATGGGCTCTCTGGATCTAAATGTAAATGTTTCCAAATCACACACTATGAGTATGGGAGCGAAGCCAAGTAAATTCAGAACGTTCGGTTGTGACAGTAATGAAATAACTAGGGTCACTTAATTCTCGTATTTAGGTGTTTTATTTGATGACAGGTGCTCATGGGCCCTGCAAAGGAGGGCAAATAAAAAAGAAAAACAATGGCAAGATTTACAGGTGCGGTACTCGATTTTGCCCGGAGGCTGGGTGCCAAACCTGTGCAGGCAATGCTAAACATATATAAATCTAAGAGTATTGCCATTGCGAACTATGGTTCTGAAATTTGGGGTTATAAAAACTGTATAGAGCTCCAAATTGTGGATTTTTTTTTTTAAGAAGTTTGCTCTCAGCCCCCAATCCATACCTTTGTATATAATCCATGAAGAAGTGGGTATCGGCTATGTGGCTGATTTAATTAAAATGTCCCCTTTTCTCAAATGGATTTCGATCTGGTGCAATCCAGAACTAGTGCTAAATCAAGAGATCATTCGAGACTGTATTGCACTAGATAGGGCTAGTAGTACCCAAGGGCTGAGACACGTGAAAAGTACAGCAAGGATGCCAGGCCGCCCAGAGGTGTTTGATAACCCAGAAATAATATGCACAAAAAAAACCTGGTGTGGGCTAAGACCTCATTTTTACGCTTAGCGTCCGCAGAAAGAGAGGCCACAGAAATATTGAAACCCACTGTCTGTGCTCACCAGATTTTAAAAACGTCTTATTTTATGGAGCCCTAATCGGACATAGTCACTAAGTCTCAACACCGTTTTCTCTTGACGAGACTGAGGTTTAACTTTTTACATTCTCTATTGGCTGAACCTTTGGGCTGGTGTAAGATAGAGGATTTGTGACAGTTTTTTGAGGCAAGATACTTTGCACTTTGTCATGTTTTGCAACCACTATTTGTAGATGCACAAGCGTTTTATTTTTTCAATCTTAAAGGACAAAGGCTTCCTGCAAGTCAGGCCGGCCCTAACATATCTGCAGATGTTGAATAGCCCTTGGGAAATTTTTAATATCGCTAGATTTTTAGTAACAGCAGTCAGAGCAAGAAAAAAAAGGAAATAATAAGAGTGTGGGCTCCCGGGACTCGATCTTTTAAATGTATATCTGTCCCTTAATTGTGAAATGTCTTTTCTTCATCCCATATGTATTTTATAATGTAAGAATGGTCTTCCTCAATAGGTGTTGGTCTCTTCTTTTTTAATGTGTAATTGATTCTCCCCCTTATAGCATGTATTTTAAATCTCATTTTTGAATTTTTAGAGATGCATTTTTTCTATGATGGATTCTATGTAATATTTGTTTTTTATGAGATGGGTATTTTAACATGACTTTTTGGTTTTGAATAACCGAATAAAGTGATTTTTACTGACTGACTGACTTTAAGTTACTTCTAAAACAGAGAAATAATGGTAACCATATAAGTTAGGCTCTGTAAAATATAGATGCGAAGTCCATTATGCCTACCAACATGTACCATTGTTTGATTGCAAAGGGACTTTGTCAAAATTAGCCTGGTTTTCTTTGGTGTATTTTCAACACGCATTGAAAAGGCCAAGTGATCTATTATAGTGTGTGTCCTTCACACAAGTAAAGGTGCCTCAGTATATGTGTCCTTAGAGTCCATATTTTCCTTCATTGTTAAAAGAAACCAGACTTGACACAAAATAATTTTTCGTCTGCCTGCTTTGGTTCATATTTGTTGTAATTTTTGTAACATTGCACACGTTTTTACATTTTTCCTACGTATTTTGGAAATATCATTATCTCTTACTATGGGAAACCTTGTGACTTTGAACCAAATTTCATTCACCTCCTTTCTTGTTTTATGCATGCAACCTAGCTTCTTCCCACAGTAGCCTTCTTGTATTTTCACATTACTGGCTTTTGAGATCTTAAGACCTCCAATCTGTATTGTCCTCTTGGTCTTGTCTTTCTCAGATAGCCTGCAGTGATCTGACATGTCATAAACCTGAAATCGGAGGCCTTCCTGGTTTGTTGAGCTGAGTTAGAGCTCGCCAGGGGTGTGTACTGGTTTTAATCTGATTTGAACTGCCAAATAGATTGTTTTTACAACTTTTGAACTGTTTAATCAATGAATGCACTGGGCCATTATTTTTACTGTTGCCTCTCACCTGGTGTCACACCGATCAGGAGAGAGTCGGGGGGCAAAATGCGGGGCAGACATCTTTGAAGTTAGCTGGCTAGTTGTTTCTCAGCCAAAAGCTAGATGATAGGCATGCTGACACGACTGCGCAGTGCTGCCCTCCTGGTTTGTTGTGCTGAGTTAAAGCTCCCCAGGGGTGTGTACTGGTTTTAATCTGATTTTAACTGCCAAATAGATTGCTTTTAGAACTTTGGAACTGTTTAATCACTGAATGCACGGGGCCATTATTTTTACTGTTGCAGCTCACCTTGTGTCGCACCGATCAGGAGGGAGTCGGGGGCAAGTAGCGGGGCAGCCATCTTTGAAGTTAACGGGCTAGTTGTTTCTCAGCCAAAAGCTACATAATAGGCACGCTGATGCGACCGCGCCTAAGTCAAGCCTGTCTGCGCCCATTCGAACTCGGACCGGGCTCAGGGCCTGTCCCCCTGGTTCATCTCCACCAGATTTGTTGACCTATTTGGGAGAGGATCTTCTGGAATTGAACCCAGCTGGGGGAAAATAGAGCTAAGCATCCCACTCATGGCTTCCCCCAAGGAATTGGCAAGTACTTGTCCCAGTTGCCATCTGAATCTCCCCCACATCATGTATCACTCCACTAGTCGTCCTTATAACAAGACAGGATGGATTAAAAACAAAGCAGACTTACCACCCCTAAGATGCTTATTACTAAATGCCAGATCTTTGATTAAACACAGCACGGAATGTGCACTGCTTATCGAGGAACATAATATAATGCTGACTTTCACAACAGAGTCCTGGTCTGATAAAGCCTCAGGGCCCGACTTAGCCAAAGCAACCCCCACAGGTTTTCACTGCCACACTCAGGACAGACCACACAGGGGGGGGGGGGTGGGATTAACAGTTCTATGCTCAAAATGAAAACCCGAGATCACGGGTTTAAGGACCAAGTCGAAGAAAGAGGCTCCCAATTGATCTGATCAGAGATTCCTTTCAGGAAACAAAATTTCTTTCTTGAGTCCCCTCACTCACCAGGATTTCCCCACAGTGACATGCTTCATCATTGGGCCATCCCAGTTCTCTACGAACCTATGCGTGCTGCGACTTTCGGAGAATATGTAGGAGCACTTTGAGTGGAAGACTATGTGTAGTGCACAGTGTGGTGGAGTGGGTTAAAGTGATTAAAAATACCTTGCCAGTGCGCTTAAATACTTTATTATCGCTCTTAGGTTGGTATATCTAAAAGGGGGTGTTACGCGGAGAAAACATAACTATAATGGGTAGGAGTTCAGTGTAAGATCATCATGTTTCGAGCCTACCCCTAAGCTCTTCATCAGGACCACACAGGGACCAGCCCTGTGTTTGCCACGCCTATTAAACCTAAATATGGAAATGAATTATTAATTCAAGAAAACGCTGCAACTAATCAAGCATGCGTGGTTTATACATACGATCACTATGAAACGTAGTGTATCTGTAACAGTAAAAAGAAATGGTTAGAGGACAGCCCCCTCTCTCTAGTAGAGTAGGTGGGTACACATTGTAATGTACTTCCATGCTGGTGTGCTCCTTAATGGGGCGTGCAGACGTCCATGCTCAGAGCGTGGATGCAGCCTGAAAGGTATAAACATGCCCGCCAAATGTGCTGCGTGGTTGTAGGTACCTTTAAAAACACACATCATACATGAGGTGACATTCACACGACACACATACATAGACAGGGAAAAATGCGTTAAAAACGATTGTCAGCACATACTTTGTTCTAAGCAGAGCTATGCTTCATGGACTCATGGGGGCGGTGTTTCCCTGAGAAATTATCTGTCAGGTTTGATGAAAAAGAGGGTTGGAAATCGTTAGCGTGTGCAAAAGAAACCCTCGAGTAGTCGGGTTCTATCCTGTTTTCAGGTTCCTGTGGATGCAAATAGACACTTCGTACTACAGAACACTACAGACTACCGGAACGAATGTCTCCGTTTGCTGGCGGATGAAAGGAACTACGTCAACATAAAAGAAGACCCCACGGAACGATTACGTGTTGACATTGCAATTCTCATTGAGGAATCACTGACTAACGACTGGTTGAGCAAAAAAGAAGCCAACTTTTTGGAGAACACCAATCCAATCACCCCCTATTTCTACACTATTCCCAAAATCCATAAGTCTCTGGAAAAACCGCCGGGAAGACCTATAGTGTCAGGAATAGGCTCCATCTTAGAACCTCTGTCCAAATTTGCGGACGCATTTCTACGTCCCATAATACAAAAAACAGACACTTATTTACAAGACATAAAGGCAGTTCTCTGCCTACTAAAAGATCTCCATTTTGACCCCACATCCAGCATACTCATTGGCTTGGATGCAGAGAGTCTCTACACTAGCCTCCCGCATAAAGAAACACTAGAGATTCTAGAAGAGGTCCTATTCGAGAATGAGTGGACCCACCACACCCCAAGACACGTAGTCCTGGAATGCTGCAGACTGGCATTAACTGAGAATTTCTTCAGGTTTGAAGAGAATCTGTACCGCCAACAACATGGTACCAGTATGGGAAGCACTTTTGCGCCGAGCGTGGCCGGCCTCTACGTGCACCATCTGGAAAGGCACAAGATACTAAACAACAACAACCCCCACTTACATCATGTCCAATTGTGGAAAAGGTACATAGATGATGTACTATTGATCTGGGAGGGCACTGAGACAGAAGCCAATGACTTCATGGTATGGTTGAACCTATAGGACCCCTATTTGAAATTTACCTACACCATGAGCAGATCACACCTAGTCTTCCTTGATCTCAACATACTGGCACGACAAGGAGCTTTAGCTACCACTACACATTTCAAGCACACTGCCAGAAACTGCCTTCTTATTTACGACAGTTTCCATTCCCGGCATCTGAAAGAAAACCTCCCCTTCGGGCAATTTTTGCACCTTAGGAGGAACTGCACCGACAAAGAGGACTATAATTCCCAGGCTAAAGATCTTAGCGAGAAACTGCTGAGGCGCAATTGCCCTAAACACCTAGTGTCAAAAGCAAAAAAGAGGCCTTTTAACAACAATAGGGAAGCCCTGCTTGAGCCCAAAAGTAACAACACCACTGAAACTAAGAGACCTATCTGCATTGCCACATTTAATGTTGCGTCTGACAAAGTGACTAAAATAGTCAAGAAACATTGGCACACACTAAACAGTGGGGGTCTGAACATACCTACACCCATGTTCAGTCACAGACGTGGCATGAACTTGAAGAACCACCTAGTACACACACGACCCAATACCGCTAATGTGGAAGAAGGCAGTGTTCGACATTTGCACCCACTACCCACAGGACACTACCCTTGTAGTAACTGCAGCTTCTGCCACCTCACTTCAGCCACCATGACAGTGAATTTGAATAACAATACCACATGGGAACTGAGACAATTCACTAATTGCAACATGACAGGGTTAGTGTACCTCATTACGTGCACATGTAATCTCCACTACGTAGGGATGACCACCAGGAAAGTGAGCACCCGTATAGTTGAACACCGGAGTAACATACGCTGCAAGCGTACTACCACGAAAATGACTACCCACTTCCTCGAGAAGCAACACACACCTAACGATTTGAGGTGGGTGGTACTAGAACACATCTAAAACAAAGACAATCTAGAAAAAAAGTTACATGAGAAAGAACAGCGATGGGTTTTCAAACTCCGTACTGACACCGAAGGCCTGAACGTTGACATCCCCTGGGGCCAGTTTTGCTGAATAGTTTACTTTTGCCATGATCTACCTGATGTAAACCATGGAGGTCGTTTCCACTGAGGTCTGAGTCAGATACCTCATAGACCCAGTATAACTGCAAACACACACTATCTTGATAAACTTAGCCCCTTTATTAAGGATAGATATTTTTGAATCCCACTACAACTGGGGATGCACTTTCTAGCCATCCATTTGTCATAATCACATGTGTAAAAAAGACATGATATTCCCTGTCTTATCAACGCGAGTACGTACCTACATTTCCCAAACCGCATGAGGGTGACGAAATTCGCTCTAAGCAGATAGCAAGTGTACTAAAATGTTCCATGTCATGACACCGAGGGATACTCCTTGCAGACCACCACAATATCGGTCAACACATGTAAGACTAGTACATCCAGGAAGTTATAATGTGTCTTCTACACAAAGTCAGTGTGCTCACCTATACTTTCTAATTTGTAAATATCACCCACGTAATTTACTTACAAAACCACAACCTGTAAGGTCCATGTTGAGCAACAGCTTTGTCAGTTTCCTAGTTATATTATTGGAAACAACCCACTTTACACTCGTATTTCTGTAATTTTATACAGGGTATGACTTGAGGATAACGCGGAGCCCACTCGCGTCTCCTACCAGCATAGCCGCCACCTTTGCCATCAACAGCGGCCATTTTGTTCTACGTCTCTCGCAGTCTAGTCCTTTCAGACTGAGACGCGGGAGAACGCGGAAGTTTTTATGCAGTCCCCCGCCGGAGACACGCTAAGATGCGGTACGGCGGGGAGACGAATAGGTGTCCTGGTGCAGTTTTCCCTAACTTGAAGTAAGTGTCTATTTGCATCCAAAGGAACCTGATAACAGGACAGAAGCCCGACTACTCGAGGGTTTCTTTTGCACACGCTAACGATTTCCAACCCTATTTTTCCTCAAGCCTGACAGATAATTTCTCAGGGAAACACCGCCGCCGCGAGTCCATGAAGCATAGCTCTGCTTAGAACAAAGTATGTGCTTACAATCATTTTTAACGCATTTTTCCCTGTCTATGTATGTGTGTCGACTGAATGTCACCTCATGTATGATGTGTGTTTTTATAGGTACCTACAACCACGCAGCACATTTTGCGGGCATGTTTATACCTTTCAGGCTGCAACCACGCTCTGAGCATGGATGTCTGCACGCCCCATTAAGGAGCACACCAGCATGTAAGTACATTACATTGTGTACCCACCTACTCTACTAGAGAGAGGGGGCTCTCCTCTAACCATTTCTTTTTACTGTTACAGATACACTACGTGACATAGTGATCGTATGTATAAACCATGCATGCTTTATTAGTTGCAGCGTTTTCTTGAATTAATAATTAATTTCCATATTTAGGTTTAATAGGAGTGGCAAACACAGGGCTGGTCCCTGTGTGGTCCTGATGAAGAGCTTAGGGGTAGGCTCGAAACATGTTGATCTTACACTGAACTCCTACCCATTATAGTTAGGTTTTCTCAGTGTAACACCCCCTTTTAGATATACCAACCTAGGAGCAATAATAAAGTATTTAAGCGCACTGGCAAGGTATTTTTAATCACTTTAACCCACTCCACCACACTGTGCACTACACATAGTCTTCCACTCAAAGTGCTCCTACGTATTCTCCGCAAGTCGCAGCACGCCCCAGTTCGTAGAGAACTGGGATGGCCTCAATGATGAAGCATGTTACCGTGGGGACACTATGGTGAGTGAGGGGACTCAAGAAAGAAATTTTTCTTTCCTGAAGGCAATCTCTGATCATATCGATTGGGAGCCTCTTCCTTCGACTTGGTCCTTAAACCCGTGATCTCGGGTTTTCATTTTGAGTATTAAATTAAGGAGGACGGACCTAGTTGTAAACCCTCTACCTCCCTTTCATTCTATATATTAACAGTTATATACCATGATTCCCTGGAGCCTTCCTTCTATACAGCTTCCAACTCGACTTGTGAAGCACTCTTATTTAGTCTTTGTTCATCCTATCATAATACATTTAAGGGGATCCTCCTCTATCGACCCCCTGGCCCCAGAGGCAAATTTCCGGAGTCTGTCGGAACTCTATTAGAGGAGGGACTATGCTCGGACTCATTCACAGTGCTGGGGGACTTCAACTTTCATCTTGAAGCTCTCACCGACTCCGACACTATTAGGATGGGACAATTGATGAGCACGGGGGAACTCAGGCAACTGGTAGAAGGCCCCACCCATGTTGCAGGAGATACTCTTGACGGGATCTACTCAAACAACCCTAATTTGATCTGCACGAGTCGCTTCCACTTCCTTAGACAGACCAGACCGCCGTCCAATTTGAACTGATGCATTCTAATGGCCATCAATTCAAACCAGAGCACAACAAGAAGAAAGAAATAAGAGCCTGGAAAAAATAACAATAGCGTAGAGTTAGGAGATTTACTCAAGGCAATTGCTCGCCCTCTTCCCTTAGGTGTGGACGACGCTACTCCCACCTACACGGAATGGATAGACGCCTCTTGCAATAAATTAGCCCCTGCAAAACTATGGACTCCTAAGAACGACCAGCCATCCGCCCGTGGTACTCAGAAGAGTTAAGACAGCAAAAACACGCTTGCAAACAATTAGAGTGAGCATGGAGAAGAGGCTATAACAGGACTGATAAAGAGACGTATAAGCAATGCCTGACCCTATACAAAAACTTACTATTTAACACCAAAAGGACGTTCTGTTCAGAGCAAATCTCTCAGGCAAAATTCTCCTCCAAAGAACTCTTCAAGACAATAACTAAACTTACCTCCCCAATATTTAAAAAAATCACAGCAGTCCAGAACTTTGTGGAAATCTGGCCGCCTTCTTTCAGCAAAAGGGGGAAACAATTTTCTCCTCTTTTCTGCTTACCCATAAAGTGGAAAAGCGGGCGCTAGCTAGGGTGGTGCCTAGCAGATCCAAAGCAATACCGACACTAGATTGTTTCACACCGTTAGAGACACAAGACTGTACTAAACTTCTGGTCTCCATCCGATCAGGTTCTCCCTGGGACCCATACCTGGCGTCCATGATCAAATAAATCCCAGAGGTAATCGGGACAGCCCTTACCCCCCTGTTCAATGCCATATTCAAATCTGGCCAGTTTCCCAGAGAATAGAAAAGGGCATCTATTCTTCCGCTGATCAAAAAACAGAATCTCAATCCCAAGGACCCTAATAATTACAGACCAATCGCGCGCCTCCCCCTACCGGCTAAAATGATCGAAAAAGACATGAATGCCCAACTTAGCTTATTTCTGCAAACAAACAATATACTAGACCCTAGACAATATGGGTTCAGAGCTGAACACAGCACGGAGCTGGCCCTTAAAAAATCCACAGAGGCCTTGGACCATGGAGGCAACGCAGTACTGATCATGCTGGATTTTTCGACGGCCTTCGATACGGTCCATCATAAAGTTTTGATGGACCGTTTATCAGAAGGCAGGGTACAAGGCAATGCCTGGAACCTCCTGAAATCCTTCCTCTCAGACAGAACCCAAACGGTGGACCTAGATAAAGACAACTCCAAACCTTTCTCCCTTCCATGTGGGGTGCCACAAGGCTCGTCCATCGGCCCAACACTTTTTAATGTTTATGTGTCAATGCTGGCAACTCTGATAAGGTCATTTGGATTCCAATTGACCTCCTAGGCGGACGATACGCAAATAGTACTATCTCTCCGGCGCGGACAAGAGGCGGAAACAGGAAAGAGATTTCAGGACTGTATGAAAGCCATTACGGGGTGGATGTCCTCAAATTGCCTGAAACTTAATTCGGGCAAAACAGAGGTCATCATATTTGGTAACAATCCGCACATCTCGACGCCCGACTGGTGACTGGAAGAACTGGGAACTTGCCCCGAACAGACCAAGAAAGCAAAGCACCTGGGAGTTATAGTGGACAACAGGCTGACTTTCGGTGACCACATACGTGGGGTTGTCTCAGCAAGTTTCCTTCTCCTTGGAATTATAAGGAAAATAATGTTCTTTCTTCCTGAAGACAGTCTTAGGACAGTGGTCACGGCACTCATCATGTCACGGTCAGGGCCGGACTGGCTGTAGCGGGCACTGGGCATTCCCCCCATGGGCCGCAATGGTGGGGGACGGTTTTTGACCCCTGGGGGCCGTTTTTGTTACAGGGCTGTTTTTGCAGCATAGCTGCAAAATCGGCCCCTTTAACAAAATTGGCCGAAACCAGCCCTGGCAAGCAGCTCGGCCGCACCCATCAACCCCCGGGGGTGCCGGCCAAGCACTTTGCCAGGGCCCGTTTTGGTTTCCTGTCTGGCCCTGGTCACGGTTAGACTACTGTAACAGTCTGTACTTGAACATCCAAAAAAACATCTTAACAGACTTCAAATCGTGAAGAACGCAGTGGCCAGACTTCTGAAGGAGACCCCGAAGTTTGTCTCGGTTGAGAAAGAACTAAAGCAACTACTCTGGCTCCCAGTCAAACAACGGACGAAATTTAAAGCCCTCTGCACAGTCTTTAAAGCCCTCAAGGGAATGGGCCCCGACTACTTTAAAAAAAAGGTTTCAATGGTATGTTCCCAGAAGGACCCTTCGGTCCACGGTAGCAAAAAAGTGATTGTTCCCCCGGTCAAAAAAGCAAGCTGGCGGGGTAGGAGCTTTATTACATGTGCTTCTAAGGCCTGGAATAATCTACCATTCCACCACAGAAACTCCACCGAGCTCCTTTCGTTCAGGGAGGGACTGAAAACTTGGTTATTTACCCCATAGTTACCCTATACTACAGCAACCAATTGGGCAGTGCTCAGCGCCAGGACACCCTAGGGTAACCGCTGCGCTTAAGAAGTTAAAAAAAATAAAAACTCTCAATGCAGAACTACAGACAAATTGGACACCATTGTCTCAAGCTCATCAGGGACCTTAGCAAGGGTTGGGTAACACTCTGTATCTCAACCAATCAGAATTACCCTTAGAGGATGGGCATAGGCAGTCTGCATCCTGACCATAGGACTTTTAAACCGGAGGCAATCACACAAAGAGTTAATGCTTCATACCACAGTGATGGATAGGTTAAAGAAAATAGTGGTAAGATGAAAAAACATTCTGAGGCGACGTAATCCATTGTATGGAGGATTTGGTATGTTTGGCTTTATTTCAATACAATCATTGAGGATAATCTTCGAAAAAAATCTAAAACATATTCCACCTCCTTATTAAATGAAAAATACTAATTTAAGGAAAATTGAATATTTGGAAAAACATAAATGATATCAAAGTGTAACAGTGGCTCTGCACTGACTCTAACACACAGGGTTATGAATTCCCTCAGCAAACAACCCAATTACTTATTTGAGAGTCCACTGCGACAACATTTTTTACAATTGGTGGGGAGTCCAACAACTCAATGTTTTTCATACAAGTTTGTCCAAACATTTTGGATGTTTTATTAACAATTCATCCTAACAGAAAAACATTTTTTACATTATACATATAGTTTCATATTAGACATCCATGCAGGAAGTATTATATATATTTTTCAGGATCCTACATTTGTTTATGCTTTACATTTAGTTTTAAAGTTTCCCAATGCAACATTTCAATGCAAATACATATTAGAATCATGAGTAAACCATAAATCAAAAAATCAATAAGGTTCAGAGCACATCGGAATTTAAAGATACGGGAAGCAGGCTGATCTTTGGGAAATCTTCTATTGAGGTTAATAAGATGGATTCAGACAATATTTCTCCTAATCGGGAGCTCAATGTATTTTTCTGACACAAACTGTACTGACCTGTGTCATTCAATAAAACATCAACTATGACCCAGCCATTTCCCAACCCCATGAGTGCCTGATCATGATTGGTGCAGAGCTTGTTTTTTTCTCCTTTAGGATAGCCCCTCACTTGCCGATACTGCTTCAAGTCCTGGGTTTTTAAGAGTCAATAGAAGCAAACTAGGACTTCAAGACCCGGAGAGCATTAGGTTTTTACATAAAGGCCCTGTACTGAATCCACTGTCTGTAATGACCTGGAGTGAAATGGTCACCCTGCTTCCCCCTGACAGTGGAAATTGTCAAACGTAGCTGTCAATCACCTTACTTTTGAAAAAGGGTGCAGCCAGCTTGTGCTGCTGTCCAGCCAGTTAGTGTATTTACAAAAACATGTTGGCAAGCGGAGCTGCACCAAATTTGGCAACGCCAGGCTCCGACATTTTGAAAACACAGGGATGTACCATATTCACAAGAATGTGGTTTACCCCTGTGTTTCCAATAGCACTGGTGCAAAAAAAAAAAAAGCTGCCTAACACCAGGGCAGGCACCTTGCCGCCATGTTGCAAAGGTGACTGCGCTGCAGGGGCGATTGTTTATGTGAAGTAAGAGACATCTTCCTGCACATAATCAATAATGGGGATTTGCTGCAGCACACATGGAAAGAGTAAAAAACAAGGAGATATTAACAATTTCTCCTCGTATCACCATTCTAACGCATGGTATTCCATGGCGTTAGTTTTTGGCGCTGCTTGAGACTTGTAAATCTGGGGCAGCGTCAAAAAGCCAGGGGTGTTGTGGTGGTACGCCCACAGCAACACCCATTGCCCACCATTGTGCCACAGAGGCTCTGCGCCACCTTGTAAATATGGAAAATGGTGCTACGCCATCGGAACATTAAAAAAGTGACACTCTGGTGGTGATAGGGGCTTGAAAATATGCCACTGTGTGTACATAGATTTCCACCTTGTTTTCATGTGTGAAAATGACCTAAGACAGATTCGTGACCACACATCATATATTTTACCTTGGCCTAAGTAAGAGTGCAAGATGCACCACTAATTTGGGATGAGATTAGCACACTGGTGCATACCTGCTAGATGTATCCATTGCAGCAGGTGTGGTGGTTCCCATTACCACACTCTTATCCCTCAGTCACAATCCAGAACCCCTGGTAAAAGAAATAACATTTGAATCAAGATTATTTGTTGGATGAGAATGCTCACATGCTGTAGCTGTGCTGCCTGTACAGAGAGTTTCCCAGTCTATAGCAGAGTGTTCTGTTCTGTGAATGTCCATGCCATTTTAAATGAATGAAGGATGAGATTCCTTCCTTATGTGTTGAGGGGGCAATGCGGAGTACCTTAAAGGCACAACATTTGGACACTTTCAGAATTGAACTGTGAGGGTTTCCTTTGCCAACATAAGAGAAGATATCATTACACTAACTGCATGGATTAATTTAAGCCAAACAACGTACATTGACAATAAGGAATAATAATATCTTAAAGGCATCTACATAATTTGAAATTACTTTGTACTTGTTAACTAAGTCATAGTGGTGGTGCAAAATGAGCAATTGGTATTCCAAATTCCGAAACACTGTTACCTGAAATGCAATGTAAAGTTGAAAGAAGTCTAAAAATATTTAAAGATATTTAACTGTATAAAGGATTAAAAATGCAGAACAAAAACAAAAGGCTACCATTTTTTTGCCGCATTCTATTTAAGCCGCAGCCCCTCCCTAAAGTGGCATTAGCCATCTTCGATCATCTTAAACTCTGTCTTTACATAATTCTACCTTGCTTCAGTTATCAACGGGTGTTTTGAAGGATGTGGAATGCAGAAAATCAACAGCTGGTTGAGATTTGGTCACAAAAAGCCAATGACTCTGGATAAATCAGCATTTCAGAGACAGTAAAGTAGGAATTATGAAAATCAACTCATCTTCAACATCTTCAAGTAAGTGTGTTTATTAGTTTCAATAAACAATTGTAAGTAATTGACCCTTTTTGTTTAAGTATTGGATCCTTGATTACTGAGACACAATATAATAAATAACCTTGTATTTAAAAGTACATCAGGACTTCCCAGCACTCTGCAGGAGTGGATTATTTAATCTGATATATCCTCAGAAAATTATATTTACTCGAGGTTAGTTGAGACAATTATCAGCACAATCCGGTATTATACAAGAACCAAAAAGGTATGGTAATATTTTGAACATTGTACGACAAATAGCTCTTGAAATCTTAAAATAAATTTGCCTGATGGTTGGTACGTGGCAACATAAGAACATCTGACAAATATAAGCAAAGCTATATGGGTGGTGTGACTTATTTTCAATGTTGTTTGTTTTACTCCTTTCTATCCAGTATTAAATTACTTAAATCTTGTGTCCCTTTGATTGTGAGGTTTATGGCGCTCTGAATTTCATTTCCAGTTTACGCAGATATCAAATTTAGTTTGACATTTAGGGCATAATTTGGATGTCGGTCATAAAGCCTCCGACCAGGGGTCGGAGGCCTTCTGACCAACATCCAAGTTTTAAACTCTGACCACCTTATTACAAAGAAGGCGGTTGGAGTATAAACCAGCAGGTCAAACGGACTGCCTTCTGATGAGCTCATAGAGCCCGTCAGCCAGTCGTAAACTGCACATAATCCCGACCAGATGGCGTTTCCGCCATTGGTATTATGATGTTGTTTTCTGACAGTCTTTCCATGTCGGGCTTTCCGACATGGAAAGCATGTCGGAAAGTGACTTTGGGGACCCATAGCAGGGCCCCCTTCCCTCTGCGGCCTCCAGTTGATGGCCTGGGGGACACCTATGGTTTCCCCTGAAAATCCCTGCACCATGTGGAAGGCACCATGAGGTGCCTGCCACACGGTGCAGAGATTTACACAAAATTCCATTTCCCTATGGGAGCTTGTGCTGCTGGCGGTTTCCGCTTGCACCTCAAGCTCCCATAGGGAAATGGGAGTTTGCGACCACACCATGTGCAGTCGCATCATAATTGCGGTTTTGGACCGCCAACCCATGATCGGTCGGTTCCGAAACCGCAGAAATGTCAGTCGGAGGCAACTACGACCAACATCATAATTGGCCCCTCAGTATGGACGGCATAACTTGGATGGAAAACCTAGGTGGAAAAAAAATGATGATATTTGTACTGACATTATACTTAATTTTCTTAGGATATTAAAATGTGTCCTAAAAAAATTATCAAGAATACAAAGTTGGAAAACTGAAGAGTACACTTGAAGAAATAGATTCCAAACATTACAAACAAGAAAGAAAATCTAAATAAGATAAACTATAACATTATCACCATTAAGATAAGAAGAAAAAAAAGGAAGGTGCACTCTATCAATAGTCGTAGGTACCAAAGATTTGTATTTCACAAAGTCTTTTTCTTTTTTCTTTTTATTTGAGGGTGATTGGTACAAGAACGGCACACAGCCAACGTTATCACCATTGCAGTCCCTCATCATGGTAACATCTTCATATCTATTTCTAAATTAGCTGAGGCCCTAGTATTCTCTATCAAGTTCATAAATAAGAAGGGTACCATTTATGTTCCATATCCCTGCTTTGTCTAAAGTGACACATTCTCACAGAGACCAGGAGGCACAGGTGGACATGGAAGACATTTGGACTGTGAAACACAGATTTATGGGGTTCAGGACTGGACCCACGTAAACCATGAGAATGATAAATACAGATTAGGATTAGAGAGACTGTACTTGCAAGCAACCCGCAGACTCAACTACAATACATGCTGGCTTATATAAAATGACTCACCAATTTAGTGGGGGTGCCTTTCTAATCAAAAGGGATAGTGTCAAAAATAGATTAAAACTAAAAAGAAATCCCTTTTGTGCCACTCACTCTTTACCATTCATACCATCCACCTTTATGTATTTTATATACTTTAAACCAACGATTCTCCTTTGTATTTATATAAACTTTACTATTGTAACACTGTTTAATGCAAAAAATGTCCTATTTATTCAAAATGTATGAACCATTACACATACCATTTATAAAATATACTTTATATAATATTTCATTGCAATAATTAAAAATTGTATTTAAAAACAATATTCATATTATATCCAATACATCATCACAAATGTATCAAAATGTTATCAACCACATTTGTTTGCCCTATAAAACAATGACTTCTAATTTGTGAACACACGGCTAACTATAACCATAATTTCACCACAATGTTAATCTTATCCTTGGTTGTCAGCGCTGCGTTTCGGTGGTTCTAAATTGGTTCACCCCATCTTCTTCAGGACTTAAGGTTTTTTTTTAATCATAGATTTATCTTAAAATCAGGAAGTTTCTCACAATTCTCTTAATCTTTCTGGTTAATATATCCACTGCCTGGGAGTTTTACTATTTTTATCTTCAAAAAGAAATCCTGTACTTTCAAGATCCCTGTGGTACTTTGTATTCTCTTCATTGTCAGCTTACAATTAGGGCAGCCCTCAGTTTATCAAAACTGGGGTATATGAAAAAAATGGTCTTCTCTGCTTCTTATTGTTTACCAGGGCAGCCCTCAGTTTATCAAAGTTGGTGTATATGAAAAAAACGGTCTTCTCTGCTTCTTATTGTTTTTCTTTCTCTTATAGGGGGAACCTCACTTATCTCCACCCGATAATATACTTTCGATGTAACGTGTGAGATCCTAATTTCTGTTCTCCCTCACAATCTTTTCTTTCTTTTATTCGTCCCATCCTCCTGATCAGATTATTTTGAAGGTGAAATAGACCGTTTTCTTCAAAATCTATGTTTTTTTTAAAAACGTATGTCCTGAAGAATGTAGGGTGAAACAATTTAGAACCACCAAAATGGCACGTTGACAACCTAGGATAAGATTAACAATGTTTGTCAAATTATGGTTATAGTTAACCGTGTGTTTACAAATAGTAACACAAAAGGGGTTCTTTTTTTGTTTTAATTTATATAAGATGACTGCCTGGATTGCATGGCAAACAAAGACAAGGTCGTCTACTCAAGACCACTGATTAAGAATTTCATCCGCTAGAGATGATCTGCGAATCCTAAATAATCATTGCCTCACTTCAATAAGTGTCTGACGCATTGCAATATCCTCATTTGACTACTTTAACCATTTCTCCCATGATGCCTTTTCTCATTGCTCTGCCAAAACCGAATCTGAATACATTCAAAATTAACATATACTCTCTACCAAAATGTGAGCCTGAAATCAGTATCTTCATTTTAGATAACCTCTCTTTATCTACCCTTTGCTACAGAGACCTGGCTCTAGTGATTGGTGGGGCCAGATTTTACTGAGGCA
The DNA here is from genome assembly GCF_964204655.1 of Triturus cristatus. NCBI lineage: Eukaryota > Metazoa > Chordata > Amphibia > Caudata > Salamandridae > Triturus > Triturus cristatus. The sequence goes on along the minus strand of NC_140582.1, from coordinate 1,091,973,975 downwards.
CTTTCCCCACCTATAAAATTCTTCATCATAATTGGGCAGTAAAGATTGTTATGAAGAGGACTGTTATTATCTATAGAGAGTCCACAGTGTTCCACCAATTGGGTGCTTGGCTACATACAGCTGGGCCTAGTTAACACATTCAGAACATCAATCATAGATTGCCTCTCTGTTTTTGTCCTTAAAAAATTTAACTTTGTTCTAGTTTAGAACTTTTACATAAAGGCCAGTGAGTCACATCAGGTGGAAACCCATGCCCTCCACGAATCTTGCACCTGCCTTAATCTCAACCAGTTGATTAGAGGCTCAAATCAAGCAGCGCAGGCCACTTGCTTGCTTTTTGCACCATACAAGCTAATACTTATAACTATGTCCAACCACTTCTGTGGACCGATCATCTTGTTCCCTTTTTCTCCTAGACCATTCCTTCCAGCAGAACACCTACGACTGCTCCATCATGGTCCATGATATCTAACCCTGATTGTTGAAATGGTCTTCCGACACTTTCCATCAACGTCTATGCTAATGATCAGGGCTTTCAATCTCTGGGATGTATCTGTCCTTGAGTCTGGGGCACATTCCCAACCTTCCATTCTCTATTGCTATTAAGGGAGGAAAAGTAACATTGTGCAAAGACTACGCAAAAGACTGTAAAAATCTACTGAAGAGACAAATGAAGTATGCACGGCAGTTATTAGGAAACCACAACAGAATTATTCTTTACCTCTGAAGCTGAAAATCTTACATCCAAGATCTTCAGGTTAATCAATGATCTGTCATTCTACTTGATTCTTGCCAACATTCAGGCATCACAAGTTCTGCGTGATAATCTTACAATCAATTAGTATTTACAAAAATAGAAGACATTGAAGCTTCTTTTTATACCCCATCTCCAAGCCACAGGCTTCCAGCTGAGGTTTTGACTGGGATCACTCACGAGCTGTGTCACCTCATCCCTTTCAGTCCAATTTGAAATCTCTTCCAAGAGAAGTTCCTCAGGTCTCCTTCATGAGCCTCACCTTATTTAACCCCTTAAGTGCTAAGGGCTCCCCCTCACTATGATTATGGGTTGAGCTGTTTTTTTTTATATTTGTGGCAGTTCACACTTAAGCCTTCATCAGTTTTTTTTTACAAAACATATCCAGCACAAATGTGCCATTTTTCACACCTATTGTGCATTCTAAGGGCACCTAGGGTTGTGGATTCCCCTGGAGGGAACAGAGAAAATAGGTAAAAAGTAGCAAACGTTTTATACTTTTTAAATGGAGAAAAATTTGCTATGCAAGAAAGTACGTTTTTCTAAACATTGTATCAACAAAAGGTTTGCTGAGCTAAGATTGTCGTCTTCTCAACTATCAGGCACAGGTAGAGTATTTTTATTACAGTTTTTGCAGTTTTCTAAGTGGCAGTCAATATTTTCAATTATTTTCATTTTCTACCTACTTGCAGTTTGTGGGGAGAAAGGGTAGTGACACCCAAGGGAAACCCTGGGAAACCACATATTTCTGAATGGTAGACAGAATTCTGAATTCAGCAGGGGCTCATTACTGTAAATTGCTTGTGGTTTTCCTAAAGACACTAATCATTGAAATAAAAAACTAATGAAAGTAAGTAGGAAAAAATTGAAATGAGTGCCAATGGTTTTCCAGAAAACTTGCACTCTGTCACATCGCCTATTGTCCTCTGGGAGGCCTACAAAACAGTGCTGCGTGGGCAGGCCATTGCAGTAATTACAGCTCATAAGCGAGAAGCGTCACGACAGGTGGCAACCCTGGAGGTGGCAGTGACAGTGGTGGAAGAGGAGCACACCAAAGACCCCAATGATGCGAACACTCACACACTTAACCTTGCGAAACAAGCGTATAGAGACCATCAGTGGGAGGCGGTCCGGTTGCGCCTAGCAAAAACGCAACACACAATATACGAACTGGGGGATAAGGCAGGTCGACTGCTAGTGTGGCTTGACAAAAAAGAGAAGGCCAACCGTTGGGTGGCGCAGCTGCGATTGCCATTAGGGGAGGAAGTGACAAACCCGGACGACATAGCGATGGCCTTCGCTACCCACTATGAGCAGGTCTACACCTCTGCGGTGACAACTACTATAGAGGATAATCTAAAATTCCTCGCAGACATCCGACTTCCGAAACTGGCCCCGGATGACGCGCTTGCGTTAGAAAAGAGTCTCTCAGCGGAGGAGGTTGCCCTCGCTATTCGTGGCCTTCAGTCGGGAAAGGCGCTGGGACCGAATGGGATCCCAGTGGAATTGTTCAAACGTGAGGCGAACACGATAGTGCCGCACTTTCTGAAAATGTATGAGGCCAGTGTGGAGGAGGGTGTGCTTCCACAAGATGTCAGAGTTGCGACATTGGTCGCAATATTGAAGCCCGGGAAGCCCCCCACCGAGTGCACCTCCTACAGGCCTATCTCACTCCTGAATGTGGAAGCCGAGATATTGGCGAAGCTATTAGCGACCCGTATCCAGCCTCATTTGCCGACACTTATCCATCCAGACCAGTCCGGTTTTATGCCTGCGCGTAAGAGGATGCAGTTATACTCTCGCTGAACGCGATTATGGCTTTCGACCGCGTGGAGTGGCACTTTCTGTTTGCGGTGCTTGTGCATTTTGGTTTTGGGCCCAAGTTCTGCGCATGGGTACGGCTACTCTATACAGAACCTCTGGCGCAGGTGGCGGTGAATGGCCGTTTGTCGAGAGACTTCGCGCTGAGACGAGGCACTAGGCAAGGGTGTCCTCTCTCCCCTCTACTATTCGCCCTAGTTCTGGAGCCCTTGGCGGCCTGGATACGGCAGGATCCAGTTATAACCGGGCTAAGATGGACAGAGAGCAGGGATGATCATATCTCCCTCTATGCGGACGATATCTTGGTTTATCTGACACAACCAAAGCGGTCCATAGCTGTATTGCTGGATATCTGTGACTCCTATGGTCGATTCTCTGGCTATTCGATTAACTGGACGAAGTCAGTGCTCTACGTCCTACAGGGGCCTCCGCCACAACTCCCCGAAGGAGTATTAATACCAAGGGCGGAGGATGGTTTCAAATGCCCTTGCCGGACCCAGCGCTTTTCCTGGAACGCAACTTGCTTCCACCCCTCAAACGATTAAAAAGTGATGTCAAATATTGGCACTCCCTGCCGCTGACTTTGCTGGGGAGAGCGGCGCTATTAAAAATGATGGCTCTCCCTCGCTTCCTCTACGCGCTGCAAAATGCGCCCGCTCCAGTCCCAGACTCCTACTTTCAATCGATCAACGCAGAGGTGGGTTATCTGCTGTGGGAGGGTAAACCTCATAGAATAGCACTCTGCAAGCTTATGCGGGGTTGGTATGATGGGGGTATCGCGCTGCCCAACATCCGTTTATATTATTGGGCGTCCCAACGTATCATAGTCAATCAATGGATACACGCAGCGCAAGATGAACCCGCTTTGCGAATGGACAGGGCGATGCTGGGACTAGACGGAGTCCTCCAAGCCCTATATGTTAAATCAGGGACGAACAGGCTGCAAGGCCCCACAGCGCACACAGTACAGATCTGGCGCACGGCACAGCGCAGGCTGGGATGGGAGGGGGTGATTACGAGACAGACGCCGCTATGGATCTCCCCTAAGATTGGTATAGGTCATCTGCGTAAAGAATTTGAGGGGTGGAATCGCATAGGCATCTCCAAGGTCGGAGACCTCTGGAGGAAGGGTGGGGTGATACCGTTTGAGACGCTGCAAGCAGACTATCAGATGAGACGGACCGAGCACTTTAAATTCTTACAAATTCAGCATGCACTACAGAAAGCTATACCCAGGGGGACCACCCTACCGGAGTCTTCCCCGCTGGAGGACCGGCTGCTCGCAGACCACCTCACCAAGAAAGCTATCTCACTGACCTACCGTAAACTGGTGAATCATCAAAAAGACCCCACGGAGCTCCTCAAAAGAAAATGGGAGGCAGCAGTGGGGCCCATGGACGAACTAGAATGGTTTGAAGCGCTGGCGTCTCCCCGAGAGGTGGCCATCCCATCCAAAATAAAGCTGGTGCAGCTAAAAATACTGCACCAGATATACTACACTAGAAATACACTCCATAAAATGGGGAGGGCACCTGACCCGCTCTGTCTACGGGGGTGTGGGCTACGGGGCACCTTCTTCCACACTATATGGGAATGCCCTGACATAGCCGCATACTGGGGGGAGGTCATGGTGACGATCTCACAGGTTACCGGTCATGCTGTCCCACTGGAACCCAGAATGTGTTTGCTGAATGTGTGGGATACTACTGATCTTAACCAGGCTGATCAAACCTGGGTGACTGTCGGACTAGCATTAGTAAAGAGGTCCATTGCGCAATACTGGGGGGCACAGGCAGCCCCCTCACACGGGAGGTGGGGCCGCGACATGGATAGTGCCATGACGGCGGAGAGGGTGGTGTGCGCGAACAGAGGCTGCCCCAGGAGATGGCAAAGAATCTGGGGAAAGTGGAACGCATTTAGAGGCAATATCTGTGAACCCCCGGTGGCGGACTCAGAGTCCGAACTGAGCGACTGAAGCTGAGCCATCCTCATCACTTGGGGTGCGACTTGATGAAGGCTGGGTGTGCGTGCGGGGTGCGGCGGGTGGTGGATATAGAGGTTGGGGTGTGTATGAATAATAGTCCTACTACATGTCAGGAACTGCCAATATACCAGCAGAGGTACTGCACGGATATGCTATGTAATGATGAAAGGTGTACTCTTGTTTTCTTGTTTTCTTGTTTGTGCTAATAAATTGTTTTAAAAAAAAAAAAATTAAAAAAAATGCATGAGCAATGTTGTTGCTTGGATGAAAAACAACTGCCTCCAGCTCAAACAAAACCGAAGTCCAAATCTTTACCAACCAAGCACTCCCCCTGGGGCGCCTCTTGGTGGCCCTCTGAACTTGGGCAAGACCCACCCCTGATGACCATGCCAAGAACCTCTGGATCATCCTGGACACCAACTTCTCCATGGGCGGACAGATCAATGCCCTCTCCACATCATGCTTCCACATCTTGGGAATGCTACGCAAGATTTTCAAGTAGGCTCTGTCCACGGAACACCAGACGAACATTCACCCAGGCTCTCATCACAAGTAGACTTGATTATGGAAATGCCCTCTAAATCTGAATCCCAGCCCATGCCCTATGCCGACTCCAAACTACCCAGAACGCTTCGGCCAGACTCATCCTTAACATCCAACGAAATAACCAGATCTCTCCACACCTCAACAGTCTCCACTGGGTCCCAGACTAGGAAAGATCTAAGTTCAATGTACTCTCCCATGCCTACAAATCTCTCCGGTCCAGCTCACGTCATCACCCGCCTCAACTTCTAGCAACCCACCAGACATCTTCGTTCTGCGTCCCAGGCAAGAGCACACCTCCCTCTCATCAAGAAGACCAGAAGCGGAGGACGACCCTTCTCATACCTCACAGCCAAGACCTGGAACGACCTACAGAAACCCTCAGAACCTCCCCCTCCCTCATTGACTTACAAAGGAACCTCAAGACATGGCTCTTTCAGATGAAACAGGCTTAATCTCGCCTGCCCTACTCAGCTCCCGGATACCCTCACGGGTGATTAGCCACGCTCTACAAATCCACATTACACAACATGACTGCCTGTATATGGTGGCCCAGGACCTGGACAATAGTTCTATATTGACTACAGGACATATTTTGTGCGCCCCTCCAGACCACAGAGCTGGCTCTGGGGGGCACATGTACAAGCCCCTATCGCCACCACAACGTCACCTATAGGGACATTGTGGTGGCGATAGGGGCTGCGCCTTCTGTACTAGGCAGCGTTAAGCCACTTAATGTGGCTTAACGCTGCCTTGCACATAAGGCCCCCTTTCACGCTATGGTTAGCGTGAAAGGGGTGGACAGTGGGTGTTGCGGTGGGCCTTCAACTGCAACACCCATTCATTTTGAACACTGCCCCCTATGTACAAGGCTGGCGTACATAGGATTACGCGTCAAAATTAAGACCAGGTAAAAACTGGTCTCAAGATGGCGAAACAAGGAGAAATGCATTATTTCTCCTAATTTTTGCCTTTTCCATGTGTGCTCCCTTGTGCAGCACACATGAAAAAAGCAAAATGCCATTGTTTGTTTATGTACAGGAAGGTGTCCCTTCCTGTACATAAAGAAACTTTTTTTTAAATGCCATTTTGTCACTTTCATGTGTGCTGCATGAAGCAGAACACATGAAAGGACACCTTCCTACACATAAACAATCCACCCCTGCACGCAGACACCCTTGCCCTCTGGTGCAAGGGTGCCTGCGTTGGCGCTAAGTTGCTAAACGTAGCGCCATCGCAGGGGGAAACGCAAGGTTGCACCACATTCTTGTAAATATGGTGCAGCCTTGCATTTCAGAATTGGAGGAGAGAGGCGATAAGCAAGCAAGGCTAACGCCTCTCTCCTCCACTTCCTTGTATATATCCTCCTGGGTCTCTGAACCAGAATGAAGATCCGAGGCCTCAGCACACATTCATGACGGTCGTGTGCTGGGCAAAAAATATATAAACTACAGCTGAGATTACTACTTATAGTGATGTAACACTGTAATATAATGCAGTGGACATTCTCAGCATCAACCATCTGGTTAAATGAACTTGGTCCCCCACCACACCATTTAAATGAACTGTGGAATTTAAGTGATTATCAATGTCACCCTCTCCTCTAAGATACAAGTCAATCAAGTTCCCTAAGTATCTTTTTACAAAATACAAACCCCGTGTAAAATTTCACTTACCTAGGTGTTTCCCTCAAAGTGTACAAGTCATCATTGTCATAACAAATTTGTGTCTATAGTATAGCAAAGGTGTATACATCGGACCCCCTGCAGAGAATACAGAATTCAGTTGCAGGACAACTCTTGAATCTACATATCCAGAGTTGACTCTCAATACTCCTTCATTTATTGCACTGACTGCCGCTGGGTAGATGTATTACCTTCAAAGAAATTAGCTTCTTGATTTGACTCATCTGCAGCACTGGACAACTGGTCCTTCAACATAAACTTCACACCTATTGCCAAGCTAGATTGCTGTGCTCCAGGCTGCGGCGGCCAGTGCAGGTAATGCGGTGGGGTGGTGTGGGTGCAGGGGTGGGGTCGGGTGGGGGGTAGTCGACAGACTAGGTAAAACTAAATAAATAAATAAAACCTATTCCGTTGTCTGTTGACTTCCTTCCCTGCCCCGCGTCACCACTCCACCGCCCCACCGCCCCACCGTGCTTACCTGCACCAACCACAACTTGATCTAGGCTGGCCTCACTCTACACGTACCTTCCTTCAAATGTCTTGCACTGGTGGAAACAATTTCTCAGGACAGATGGCAAAGGTCTAGAAATCAATTCCTGCAAAAAATAGGAAAAATGTACAACAAAAAAGAATTCTGTTAAGTGATAAAATCCTGGATTTCTCTTCTTGCATATATGACACGGCAAACAAATGGAGATGATGGACGGAGCACTGAAATGTTTCAGGCACACACCCCCAGTCACAGATCTGGGTTGAATCATCGTCGTTCTTTAGCTCACTTCGCCACCTCAGTTCAGACCCAGCCATATCAGTCTTGACCCTGTTCCTCATGGGAACAGTCCAGCCCGAACTGCCATGCCAGATCTTGGGTTTGCTTAATTATATGACACACTAATCCTAAAAAGATGGTGGGCGCATGCAATACCTCATGCTTATGATCAGCTACCAGTTCACCACACCACGCTTGAAGCATTTCTCTGATCCATGTGCATCTCATCCAACACCACCCATGTACACCAAGCGACAACACATACCAAATAAACCATGCACCACAAAAGGGCCCGCGGAACCAATGTGACCAGGAGCACTTCATGGCCGCTTCAGTGATATGAAGTGCTATACATTGTACTATACAACACAATAACACAATACAATTGTCAGCTGTGTGTCATGATGTAGTTACTCTGTCTCCTAATAGGAAAACAGCACAGCCATGGGCAAGGAAAGAGAAAGGTACAGCAACACCGCTCTGATGTGGCTGATCTGAAGCTATACACAATCTATCCAGTACCTGCCTGCAACTTATGGGTTTCCTTTTGAGGGGACGATAGGGTTTATTCACATCCTGACAGACAGGTCTGCCAGCAGGAATAGATCTAAGAACAAAGTTACAACCCACAGAAACTCATCAACCCGTTGGTTCACCACACAACAGTCTTTGCTTTCATATTGTTTTTGTTCGTCAATGGGAAAGGATCTCTAATCCCGGTATCCCATGTATCTCGCGGTCCAAAAGCAGTCAGTCTAGGTACTCCCCGAAGAACCCTTCACCCCAAGGCATAATCAAGGTGTCCTGGGCCCCATAAATCAAAAACCCTTTGGCAAAACCAATGGGTTTGGCATTTCTGTTGTGGGGGAGGAGAAAGTGGGGGAAGAAAATGAATTGAAAAAGGAAAGATGGATAAAGAAAGAAGAGGAGAAATAAGGATTGAGAAGAGGGAAAGGCAGAAGAAGAGGGGGAGAAGAAATCAGGATATAGGATAGTAGGGGAACAAATGTGTTCATCTGCGTGTGCATGTATACCAGTACTGCATGTGTGCCTTCATGTGTGCTGTCTGTGCCACTTTGTAGTGTTTATGTTCATAGGTGCCTGTCTGTCTGCAAGTGATGTGTGCCAGTTGGTCTGTGCGCATGGCACCCTGCAATTATGTCTCTCTCTGCGTGTGAGTGTCACTATGAATATAGGCTTTGTTTGCTTGAAATATTGGAAAGAGTGTTGCTCTACGTCCTTGTTCTGCTTTGATGCAGTACAATTAAACCAGTCTAAAGACTTTGTGTTTTCTTTAGCCTCCCAAGTTTATATGCTACCTTTCTGGACCTGTTTTGTGTTGTTTACATGTGTAGATGTATAAATCATTTTTGGCACATTGTGGTATTATCGGACATTTGTTTATGAATGAAATAACTATCAGTGGCTTACTTCTGAAGGAATGCTTTTGAAAACATTTGAGTGTCATGTCAGCATATAGTTTTGGGTACTACCCGCTACTTTACTGTTAACCATTGTAGGTCCTGGAATACTTTTACATGGACATTACCCATAAACATAGTGAAAATGTACTGTTGCTTCAAATATGATATCAGCCTGTTCTATGTGTGATTGCTGAATATATTTTGCTGTCTAAAGTCTTTCTCAGGACTGCAGCCTTTCAGAACTTTACTAGATGTACCTCTCAAATCAGAAGCAACTGCTTAGCAAGTCTATCACAATGCTGCAATAACTCAGGTTGTTACTAAATGTCCCTCTTGAGTAAGATGCAACTGCTTAAAATGTTGTTCACAAAGTTTAGGGGGTGTGACTTCAACATTAAAATGTACATATCCACTTTTGCTACTCTAGTAAAGCTTTGATATTCTTTCATGAAGATGCACTTTTATACCGCCCCCTCATGCAATACCAGCAGAAATCACTGCTTTTGAGTTGGCGGTCTTTCTTGAAATCGAGACCCTTGATGAACCTAGACAATTCAAGAATCTGAGTGCGCTAGAATACAGGGCACTTGATAGTCTAAAAACTAATTCTACCATCACGATCAAACCTGCTAATAAGGGCGGTGGTATTGTGATACAAAATACAGTTGATTATGACAATGAGTGCCAAGGCCTGCTGAGTGACAGGACAAACTATCAACCACTCACGACGGACCCCTCCACAGAACTCAAGGCTCGCATTACTAACCTTGTGAGAGAGGCAGAGGATAATGGTCACATTACCAAACAGGAGGCAGACTTTTTGACAGCAGGGGACAGTGCAGTGCCTTATTTCTATACCCTGCCAAAAATACACAAAAATAAAATGCCTCCTCCAGGTCGCCCTATTGTCTCGGGCATTGTCTCTCTTCTTGAGCCTCTGTCCCGTTTTTACGACTATTTTCTCAAACCTTTAATCCAGAAGACTCCCACCTACCTTAAGGACACTAAGAACCTCCTTAACTTACTTCAAGAACTATCAATTGACACTGAGGCCACTACATTAGTGACCCTAGACATCGAGAGCCTTTATACTAGCATTCCCCAGGACGAGACCATCAGAGTCCTGGGTGAGGCCCTCGATGGTATAAACTGGGACTACCAAACACCCAATGAATTTATTCTGGAATGTGCCACTCTGGCACTCAAACACAACTTTTTTGAATAAAAGGGGGACATCTACCTACAGTCAACTGGGACTTCTATGGGCAGCACTTTTGCCCCTAGTGTAGCGGGCCTCTACGTCCATGACTTCGAACGTAGACACATCCAAAGTGCTACCAACCCCTTTTCCTCTTCCATTATTTTTTGGAAGAGCTACATAGACGATATCCTCCTTATCTGGCAAGGTGCAGAGAATGACCTAATGATTTTTTTACAATGGATAAATACCTTGGATCTTAATTTGAGATTCGCTCACACCTGTAGTTCACAATCAGTCGTGTTCCTGGACGTTGTGATTTCAACGTCCAATGGGTGTCTAACAACCAAAACTCACTACAAACCCACTGCCAGGAACAACCTTCTAGAATTCTTAAGTTTCCACCCAAGACCTTTGTGAGAAAACTTACCCTATGGCCAATATCTCAGGGTAAGGAGAAACTGTAGTAATTTGGAAGACTTCCGAAAGCAGTCAACCGATCTCACCACCAAGTTAAAACACAGGGGTTACCCAGATAAAATCCTCAACAAAGGCTATAAAAGAGCGCGGAACCAGCCCAGAGAGGCGCTTCTTGAATATAACCCCAAAGAAAATATAGAACTACCTTTAACATGCGTAACAACTTACAGCAGCGCTTCAAATTCAGTAAAAAAAGCTGTTAACAAACATTGGAGTATCCTCACCAGCAACAATCGCAATTGGGATAAACCCCTTTTTTCATTCAAAAAAGGACGTAGCCTTAAAGACACCCTAGTCCATACACGCCCTAGAGAAAACCCCACAAGAGATCCAACTATTACTGAGGCATGGGGTTTGCCTAAAATCATGGGTCATTTCCCTTGCACTAACTGCAGCGCCTGTCATTTGACAAAGGTGCTAAATTTGGAACAAGACAAGACGTGGACACAGCGAGCCCACACTAACTGTAACTCCACAAATGTGGTTTATTTGATCACTTGTCCATGTGAGTTACGTTATGTGGGCATGACCACACGTAAAGTGAAATTACGAGTTGGTGAACATCGGAGTAATATCCGCTGTGGCAGAATCACCACCAAGTTAAGTGAACACTTTATACAGCACAATCACACTGCAAATGATCTCAGATGGACAGTCATTGAACATGTGCAAACACAACGCAACACTCAAGAAATCCTTTTTGAAAAAGAACAAAGGTGGGTGTACCGGCTGGGCACTCATAACAAAGGGTTAAATGATAACATCCCCTGGGCTTCAGTGTTGAAACGTTAGCCACGTGCACATCTCTCGGCCTTGTAGATGATATTAAACATCCTACCTACACCCCTCTTTTGTAACCGTTCCTCCTTTGGGAACTTATCTCTAACAAGAAGGATGACTAGTACTCTGGATAGGGTATTGTTTTTTCCTACCCCGATATGCATAACGTCGGATACTGGTCCTGGGCCCTGTTACCAAAAGATTTACAATGGATTTCCTCTTCATATTCAGTACTATCTGCTACTGATATGTTGTTTTGGGCCATCCAGCCCCATGGACAACTTTCACTTGTATAGTCCCCCCTTCCGTTTTTTCTTACATTCATACTCTGTTTTTTTATCCTTTTTTATTCTCATATAACTAGTTGTAACCATTACTTCATTGTGGGTTCCCTTTAATATTTGTCTCTTCCAGTGCTATTCACGGAGACATTTAGCAGAATGAATCTGCTCCTCTGTACTCCGTAAAGGCTAAATAAAGTTTTTTCGTCTAGACGCTAATACCAAGCTACTCTTGAAGCGCGTACATTTAGCGCGATGGTGCCCTGACAACTAACTCTCTGTTAGTTACCCTACGATTCGTCTAACGATGTCCTTCAGAGTCTTCTGCCTCCGGTTTGGTTCACCGCACATGACGCCTTTCGGCGCCCTCGTGACCGCGTCTATCGTGACGCTACACCGCCACCTTGCGAGCCTCCGGACCTTCTGCTTAAAGCACAAGCCGGTTTCCCCGCTTCTTTGTCATCGGGGTCCGGTTCAAGAGGGAATTTTCAGGCACCAAGCGGGTGTTAAGCACTGCAGGCGTGAGTCCTCCATGCTCGCATGACAACATAAGTAACGCGGTACTTTGGTCTTTGCTTTGTAACCGATCACCTTCTATTTCGTTTTCTTTCTTTTTAACTCTTTAGGGTGTGCCATTGTTGCTATCACCCCTCTCTCTCGAGACCCATGATGTAGTTAGTGACTGCATCTTATGTGAGACATCGCTTTCTTTTTCTTTGTAAATATCCAATGCCCAATTACGCTATGTATAAATGCTTTACGCATAGTGCTTTTTACACAAGTTCGTGCTTATCGATACGATTCACGATGGGCATATTTTTCGACTCTCTTGTGAGATTCTACCACCGAATTGAGTTTGGTTTATCATCTGTAGTTCACCCCTTTCTCAAAAGCAGCACGTACTGATAAGTGTTACTGCTTATGTGCACTGCGTAGAGCACCAGTATCTGTTTGTTCAACCATGAGTTACTGATCGAATCACGGCTAACGATTATGTTTGTCTTTTTCTTTTCATGTATGTCTGTGTATGTTATGTTCATCCAGAATAAACTCGGTTCCTCCCACACACGAGGGATACCAGATGTTACGTGTATATTTTTACACTTTTTATCTTTTTCACACTTAGAACCTCAGGTTAGGGTGGGCCTTAGCGTGCCCATACCGCCGGGGTTTACACTTAACGGTCCTGATGAATGCCTGTTAAAATTACAACACATAGGCAGAAACATGTTAACCACCTCTTAAGCGGACTCTGCTGAACAATTTATTCAGCATTTTTGTCCCACACCTTGTTTTTACTGTGTCCGATTGGCTTCTAATAAAAAAATGTTTTGACACAATCGCGATACTTTTAACATCCACTCCTTCACTATTAACTACACACGAACAACCAGCTCTGCTGTAATTCTGGCGTTGTAGCACACCAGGGTGGCTCTCGGCCTCTCCTGATGGGGCCCAATGATGAAGCATGTCACCAACCAGGTTGGTGAGTGAGGGCTTTATAAAGAACCTAGTTGGATTCTTCTGTCGTGCTCTACATTAATTGTTTGCAAGGCACACTCTTTTGTTGTTATGATTATAAACTAAAACCAGTCAGAAGCAGGGATGTACAACTTGGGGAACGTCCCACACCCAATGATGAACTAACAATTGGGGATTATTGACACCATGATGGCATTAGACGAATTGGCAAATGACCCATAAGGCCTGAATCTGAGTTCTGATGCTCTCCGTATTTTAGATGAAATGGAGGTCAGACATGACAAAGCTGCCTGTACCAATTTTAAATCCAAATCTACATTTCACCCCAAAATTAACCACAATAACATTGACACATTTCAGGATCAAGTAGACAAGGACCTGCTAGATTTTAGACGCAATAATTGGTCTAAAAAAATTAAGAGGTTCAAACATAACCTAACAATGACCCAGAAAAAAGCTATGTGTGAGTTAGCCGCAGATACTAGCATTGTGATAAGACCTGCAGACAAAGGCGGCAACATTGTTATCTTACCAAGAGAAATGTACACTAAGGAAGCTGATCGCCAACTAAGTAACAGCAATACTTACAGGAAATCGTGCTGCATACAACAAGGGTGTCACTTGCATTGAAGAAAGACTCACAGAATGGAAGGATAAGGGATGGATAGAGTTGGAGGAATTCTGCTTTCTCAAGAGGGATTTTCCCATTCTCCCTATCCTTTACCTTCTTCCGCAAATTCATAAATGCAGTGACAACCCTCCGGGAAGACCTCTAATCTCATCTAGGGGTAGTGCACTCGAAAATGTATCAAGAGATGTGGATCATTTTCTTAGAGAATACGTTATGACATTACCCTCTCACGTGAGGGATACGAAGGATTTCCTAGAAAAGATTGATAAATTGACTTGGCAAAATGACTTCCTGTTGATAACAATGGATGTGAACTCTTTGTACACAGCGATTGAACATAATCAAGGGACCTAAGCCTGCGCTAGATTCCTTAAGCAAAGAAATGTCAGATATCTTGGACATACCACCATGATTTTAGACATGATCAAGTTTTGTCTTACAAACAATTTTTTCATGTTTAATGATGAAATCTATGTACAGACCCACGGTACTGCGATGGGTACATGTTTCGCGCCTAGTTTCGCGAATTTATTCATGGGGGCATGGGAGGAAGACATCAAAAACAATGATTTGCAAGATGACTTGACCAAAGTCATCTTATGGCTGAGATACATAGACGACATTTTTGATGTCCGGCATGGTAGCAAACAGGTCCTGGAGGTTATCTCCTAATTAAATCAAAACAACTTGAATATTGCTCTAACTAGTAACATCAGTAACTTTGAGGTAGAATACCTAGATACAAAGGTACAGGTATGAGAAAACACATTGCACACTATTCTCCACCGTAAAAGCACGGCCAGTAATACTCTACTACATGCTCTGAGCAGCCACCCGGACAATCTCAAGTGGAGTATTCCGTACGGGGAGCTGCTCAGAGCAAAAAGAAATTGCAGCACTGAGACAAGCTACATACAAGTGGAAACCATTAGGATTAAAAGGTTTCTAGATAGAGGTTACCCAGGTTGGGTCGTGAAAAGGGCAGTTGACAAAGTGAAGTTGGTAGAACGTGCAACTATACTGGGTGACAATATCTCCACCCAGAGGAAAACTTGTGATGAGCATCAAACACGCATGATACTCAATTTCAATGGCAACTCCAACCAAATTCGCAAATGTATCTAAAAAAATTGGGGCATTTCGAAAGGTGACTCCATTATTGGGGCCACATTACCTGACCGGCCCAGCATCACATACAGGAGAGGGCGTAATCTGAAAGACTTACTTGTCCAGAATGACCTTAGCAGGAAGGACGTCCACAGAGGGGTAGACCTACAAGGTTTTTTCTCCTGTGGACACTGTAAAGCCTGCAGCAACAGCCGCATGGTGAAGGAATACTGGAATCCCAGTATTAACAAGATGTTGAAGATCAAACAGTTCCTTACGTGTACAAGCTCTTTTGTCATATACGTATTGCAATGTCCGTGTGACTTGAAATACGTAGGTAGCACCACACATATGGCCAAAAAAACACATTTTGGAACACATCAGGGCAATAAACAAGAATGACAAACAATATCCTAAAGCCCGCCATTTTGAATCTCATCATTTTTCCAATTATACAAAACTCTCCTATTACATCATTGAACAAGTAACTCTCAACCAAAGGGGAGGTAATCGCACTTTAAAACTAAGACAAAAGGAATCCATGCACATCATTAGCCTATGTACTCGCTATCCTTATGGGCATAACATGGATGAAGAGATAGCCATTCACTTACAAGAAGAATAATTTCCAACTCTCTTGCCAGTTAGCTCCTACATAACCGGGGTTTCCATGTTTTTAGTGTATAGGACTGCGAGGGATGACAGATGATATTTACTGTACCGGCTTATAACCTGGAACAACATAGTCCTATACAAGGATACATGCATATATTGTTTTGTACATATTTCTTGTATTTTTTTGCATATTTTTTTGCATGTATTATTTATGTACTACATTTTTGTACAGTTCTACATTTGAGAGTTTTCTTAATAATTATACTTGCACCGGCCTTTCGATCCATAGTTAACATAAGTCTTTTATTCTCTTTTCTCTCTCTCCCAGGAGGATAGGAAGGGACTATGTCTCAAGAGGGCGGAATCTGTCCCTTAACTTTTCTTCGAAATTCTTCCTTCTATTTCTCTGCACCAAGACAAGGAATATACGAGGATGTGTGTATTTCTCCTCTTGTATTTAGTCATTTTCTTATGGTATTATACACATATGTTTATCACTTGTTAGTCTGTGCACTTCACTTGGGAGAATCCGAGGTTCCCTTAGTTGTTTGTTCCTTTATTATGAATTTATAAGACAGGACTGATGTTTACAACACGTTCCCACTAATCAGGGAGTTACACTCAAGTTTTCCATTCACACGGCACTAATCAGATTATACCCACTAACAAGGGTTGAATACCAGTTTAATTGTTATCTACTTTGGCTATTAACTGTCATTACCCCCGACACGCTCATATATTTTGAGAAGTCTCTCTAAGCATTGTAAGATCTCATTTATTCAAATCATCAAATGAATTTTACGTTTATGATGTGGTTTTTACTTTATGATTCCATACTGTATCAAGATGGCGCTGAACATGACGATGGTGTTGTTTCATAGTCCTCTTTTCATTTTGACTATCTTTATTGTTCGATGGACATATAATGAACGAACACTTTGTAACAAGTCGTGTGTATATATATATTCACTGAAAAAACCATAGGTTTCACACATGTTATAGTTAGCTGGACATTTTACTGATAAAAAACCAATGAAATTCCCCCGTTATAGTTACTGCAGGCAACTATAACTCACGCGACCGCAATCCTCTGCTGATGCTAATACTGTATTTAGACACTTATTTGCCCATGTCTTCTTCCATTAAATTTTAGCTTTACATATATTACAAATATTTTTTTTTCATAAAGACACATATGTCATCAGCAGAAGATTGCGGTCGCGTGAGTTATAGTTGCCTGCAGTAACTATAACGGGGGAATTTCATTGGTTTTTTATCAGTAAAATGTCCAGCTAACTATAACATGTGTGAAACCTATGTTTTTTTCAGTGAATTTGCAAGGTTTTTTAAATGCTAAGTTACTTTACGCCATTCGTGGCGTGCGTGCCCAGTTAACGCAGTTCGTTCCGTCCACGTTAAGCGGGATGGGCCATGTACGCACGATGCGCTTCGCGCACCGTGCGCACATGGTGGACATATTTTGCGCATCTTTGTGAAATGTATTCTTTGTTAACTTCCTACCTATGATAAGCCATGCACAAATGGTGTCCGTCGGGCAACATTTGAACACGGGGTGGGGAGAATGTGGATAATTTTTTTTTTTTTACTATTTTTTACCGTGCGCGTACGGTAAGCGTAATCGGCGATTTTCCGGAAAAATTTTTTTTTCTTTTTTGGGCTTGGGGGTGGTTTGGGGACCCCTGTATCAATGCTGGGTGGTTAGGATCTCATTAAACTGCCTCTTTACACATTTTTGGGGTTGGTTTTTGCTGCCCTACTCAGGAAGCGAGAGAGAAAATGGCGGCCGCCGCTTCCTGGTTTCGACCGATTCGAATGTTTACTAAGAACTAAGAGCCAATCAGAATCGCGCTCGCGCACGCCACCGTACGCGTACGGTAAGCTTACGGTAAGCGCACGGTAAGCACACCGTAAGCTGCCACAGATATATATATTGATTTAAAGGCTATTTTCTCAGAATCTACTGAACAGATTTACACCAAACCTACAAAAGGCACTTCCTTGACCTGGGGACTACCTCTCTGCCAAATGTCATTAAATTCTGTTCAGCCGTTCGGGCTGTAGCCCTGTCTAAAGGTCCTATGGAAAAATGCATGGGAAAAACGCGTTTTGGGACCCCCCTTTTATCTCAGCCCCCGCTTGACGAATCCCCCCGAGACTTTCAGGGTAGGAGCGGAGCGTAGCGCCCCACCTATTTTGAAAAATTCGCGAGGATTCGTCGACCGGCGCCAAAGTTATTCAAAATAGAATGTTGCGGATTTCCTATGGAAACGTGGTCCTAACTATAACTACCTACTGGCGACCGCCAGTAGGTAATATATATATATATATATATATATATATATATATGGGACATTGCAAGCTCAGCAATGTGCATATACTTTTATTAGAGTATTACTAGCAGTTCCTAACAAGGCCCTTATTACAGAAGTGCCCCGAGAGGAGCAACAGGTGTTTGCGCTTTCTCCGTGTGCCCCCAGGGTACTTTTGGTATTACAGAAGGGGCCGCTTCTGTAATACATATGTTGCATCACTGCAATCTCAAGAGGGCATTCCCTCATTTGCATGAGGGTGTAGCAAATGGTGGACTCTCGTTACCTTTGTGCCGTATTATGGACGCAGCCACAGAAGTAAAGAAGCTATCAGGAGGTGCACTGTCAGGTGTGCCCCCAAGTCAGCATGAGTTTGCGGCTGCCCTGAGGGCAGCTCATTCAACATAATTGGGTGCTCTTGCCCTGTTTTTGCACAACACACCTGTTTGGAGGGGTGCCACAGCTCAAACAGGGAAAGTGCGTCCTATACGTGAATAAACTGAAGATATTTGGGGGAGTGGTTATTTATAAAACACTTGGAAACCATGCCCAATTTAGTGCACATCTACTCACACAGTTTTCCTCTCTCATTCTAAACATGACCAATATTTAGATATTGGTGATTTTAATTTACATTTTGAAAAGACAGAAGACCCTCTCTTTGGGCAATGAGAGAATGACATGCGCATTCTTCAATTTTAACAATGGATTAACGGACCCACTCACATAGTTGGACACACATTGGACCTTCTCTTTTCAAATATTGAATACACTAAAATTCTCGGAATTGATCCTTTAACTTGGACGGACCATTTTTCTTTTAATCTTCCTGCAGTGTTAAAAAATCCTGCCAAATCTACAATGACCCTGAAAAGACTGTGGAGTCTTAGCAACTCTAAATCATTGATAAATCATTTTTGCCACCTACTCACATACAAGAGACATTATTGGCCAATCCACAGAAAATTTAAATTTGGCCATTATGAATTCTCTTGATTAGTGTGCTCCTCTGAAAACATTTAAACTAACTAGAGGATTGCCTTCTGAAAAATGGCATTCACCTGAACGAAGAACAATTAAAAGAAAGTGTAAATCCTTTGAGCATTGGTGGAATTACTCAAAAAACACAATGGACAGGAACATTTATAATGAAGAATTAAACAAATACCTTAAAGCACTTAAAAAAGCAAGGAAAGACTATTTTGTCAAAAGAATGGAGGAAAATAGTAGTTCCTCTAAGGAACTCTTCAGAATAGTAAAGGAGCTTCCCATCCACCCTATCTCTCCCGCTCACTTACCCCTTCTGTATCCCAGTGGGAAGAAATTAGCAACTTCTTCAACCATAAAATCTTGAAAATCTATTACCCATTTGAAGCACAACCTTCAATAAATGACATTAACTGGGAACCAATAGGGACATTCTGAAATCCTTATAAAAGATAGGCTCTTCCCCTAACATACAGAAGATGCACAGGCCTCCGGTTTCTGCCAGAATATGATCCAAAGTGCTGAAAATAAAAAATTAGAAAATTCCATAGTATCTGAGATACTGTCTTCAAATCAGTCAGCCTTCAAGATATCCACAGATAAAAGAAGTTACTCATCCCTTCATAAAGGTTGAAAAAGAACGCAAATAGTAGTTAATTCCCAAGAACTGGGATCGACTGATAAACTTCTCTCAGAAAGGATTCTATACCTGCTTTCATTTGGATTGTACCGCAAAGCAATATTGATTATCAAACCAATATTAATGACCTTCAACCCAACTGATCAGATCAATGTTGTATATTCTTTCCAATCACTGTAAAATAGCTCATTCAATGGCTTTACCAAGACACAAAGATGTCCAGAATAGATCTAGTGGGGGTAGAGGAGGCCCAGATTATCAGACTATCTCCGTAAATTAAATATACATATAATAAGTCTACATAGAACTTCTTTACATAGTTAGCGATTACAGTGTCATCTTAAGGACTTTGGTGGCCCCAGGCAAGATATATTTTGGGACCCCTGTAAGCAGAAAATTTGAATTGGATTACCCATTTCCTGCTAATTCAAACCTGCATGATGCCAAACACTACTAAATGATATATTAAACTTTAACGAGGTCACAAAACAACAGTTGAAACACGTCTTGCCCAGGATATTGGGGAAAGCAGTGCTGAGCACAGGCACTTACAGCACCAGTTAAGGACACAGTCATTTGGAAGGCACTTGATTTTCCCCAGAATCACAGGATGTTGAGCCACACCGAGACTTGAACCCTGTTCTCCAGCTCCGTAAGTGGCAGCTCTAGCCATTAGGCCAAGTCCTCGCCAGAATAATATGTGGGTCTAGTTAGGAGGCAGTTTGCACCAGCACATTTCTCCTCTTAGCGCTGCCTCCTGAGGAGAGCCCCAGCACTTTTTATTTTTATAAAATAACCACTGGGGTAGAGAGACTGAGTCAGAGATAGAGGCTGGTAAGAAGGGAGAGAGATTTAGAGAGAGAAATAGAATAAACAGAGGTCAAAGAGAGAGAAAGTTCACTTTCCCAGGGTGGCTTTGGAAGATGGGGCCCTGGGCAATGGTTCACTTTGCCCATGCCTTAAACCGTCTCTTTGTGGTTATCCTGAAATACTGTCACTGATACAGTCCTTGAGGATTTATGTTGGTGGCGCAAGGGGCTTGTAAATCTGCCCCCATGTGCTTACTAGTGGCGCAGCAGCCACGCTCGTATCTTTCAGTCTTAGTCTGGGACTCAAGGGTCTGACATAAAAGAGACTGCACTCGAGAGTGGCCAGAATTATTTTCCTCCCAAATGGTAAACTGGGTAGAGAGACTACATTATATAATTATACTCTCCTCTAGTTGTCCGTAGAATGGGAAGCCTTACCGGCTCAGGACCTTGCTGTTCCATTTCAGACCAAGCCATGGTAGAGCAGCAAACTGTTGATTGCAGATTTGCTTTTCCCTGCTTTTGGTGGGCATTTAATTTCAAATTGCACTATAGTAGTAACAAAGACAGGGGCCAGGCTGCATTTTCTTGTGGACAAGCTTATGCCAACACCGTCTAACCGGACAGGCACAGCTCAGCAACATAGAACATTAGTCAGAAGAGCACCCCGCTGACATCACCATTGCAGGAAGCCTAATACTAGTGGATGGAAACCTCAGGCCACAGAATGTTAATACTTTCAGGCATCATTTCTTGAGATTTTGATCTGAAGCATGGTCCTGATGATGTAGTGTAGATATAGACCATGCTGGGAAAGGTGCAGTTGCTCATCCAGTTTACAAGAGGGGCCCTACGCATGATCCAACTAGTTACAGATTAATAGCACTCCTAGACTTTGAAGAGAAGCACCTAATACATAAACTGAAGAACTGGGTCGAGGAACAACAGTTAATACCATCAGAACAAACCGGATTCTGCTCTGGTTATTCAACTTTTGACAACATTAAGGCAGTGACTTTACTTGCAAGAAAATAATGAACAAAGAAATCAACGTTATATGCCTGTTTTGTGGATTATTCCCGCGTATTTGACAAAGTGAATCGGCAAAGGTTATGGGCTAAGCTCATAATGTGGATACATGATTTTTGTTTGTTGCATTTTCTTGTCGAACTACAGTCAGACACATGGCAGCAGGTAAAGTTATCCACCTACAATACCTTGACATCTAAATTCCGCACCAAGAATGGCCTAAAAAAAGGTTGTATTCTGGTCCCTTTATTATTTTCCTTGTACATCGACGATTTAACTGAGTCATTGAAGTCAGATGTGAAAACGAGACTTGATCAAGGGGCTTCAGAAGCGATTATTCTTTTGGACCTGAGCGCTGCCTTTGACACCATGGACCACTCTACACTCTTAGAGAGGATTCGTAAGGCTGGTGCCATATGGAAAGTTCTTGATTGGATTGGCTCCTTTTTAAAGGATAGATCCTTCCGGCTTTTCGATAAGACTTGTTCCTCTGCTATTCTACCAGTTACCTGTGGAATGCCACAAGGGTCCTCTCTTAGTCCTACATTGTCCAAAGTGTACTTGCCACCCTTGGCGGATATCATAACTCGCTTTGGGATTTCCATCATCTCCTATGTGGATGATATCCAGCTGTTTTTTTCTCTTGCCCTAGACATGGACCATTCAGTGACCACCTTGGGACCATGTCTAGAATAGGTGGCCAGCTGGTTGAACAAGTTTTGCCTTAAGTTGAATGAAGCCACGACAGAGCATATGATTCTCAGTAATAATTCCCAATCCCAAGGGGCCCTTGATTGGCTGGTCTCCTGCTCCTAAACCAGCTATAAAAAGCCTGGGGGTATGGCTGGAAAAATCCTGACCATGGAAAGTCAGGCTACTAAACTGTTAATCTCTTGTTTTAGAATTATGCACATGTTTCGTAAGATTCTGCCTCTTCTCTCTCGGCCTTTACGGAGGCTGGTAGTCCAGGTGCTGATTCTTTCTCGCCTGGATTACGGCAACTCGGTCTTCCCACGTGCTCCCAAGGCAGTTATTCGTAAACTCCAAGTCATGCAAAATGCAGCTGCATAACTGTTCTTGGGTATTCATATGTATGAATCACTCAGACAGGGTCAGATCGATCTCCACTGGCTGCCCATTCCCCATTCATCCGAGTGACCCTCCCATCTCTTGCCAGCTGTTCGCCCCTTACTCCTCAAAGGCTTCTCAGATCCACTAACTAATTTTTAGCTATGTCCCCATGATCAGAAGGGCTTGAAGTGGAGGACGGTCTTTTGGCTTTAACGTGGTAATCCCTTAATACCTGGCCTTTTAGGAACTGATTCTCAGGTAACGCTTCTCTTCTTGGTGTAGTGGTTCTGTGTCTGCCAGCGATGGAATGCTTTTGGGTCGCCATCTGCTTCATAAATCCTTCAGCATAGCAAAGCAGATAAGAGCATTTCACCTAAGTTGGGAGGTACAAAAATTCCATATTTGGCCTACGCCGAAGATTTGGTGATGCTGTCACAAACGCCAAAACGCCAACAATATCAATTAAGCCACTTGAACAAATTCACTTTGTAGAACAGATTAATTGCTAATCTTTCAAAAACGAAGATCGTAGCTTTTGGAAAGAAATTAAAGCTCGCGGGGTGGGCCCTAGGAGATGCTCCGATTGAAATGGTCAAACAATTTGCTTATCTTGGGATGATATTTGACAGCAAAATATCATGGTCTAACCATTTAGCCATCAGAAAGCTCAAGTCAACCATCATCACTAAATCTGTCATACAATTTGGAAACTTATTTGGCGGTAAACCAATAAAGTCATCATTGAAAGCATTAAATATGAAACATATTCCATACCTGCTATATGCATCTCCTGCGCTAAATCACAAAACCATTGCCAGTCTTGATAAAACGTTTATGCAACGTTTTCGAAATCACCTTCATCTCAGTACAGCTACTACGCATTGTGTCATCAGGCTACAATTGCTTCTAAAATTTCTAAAATCACTTAATTACAGAAGCACTTTGTACTACTTCTGTGACTGTGCAAGAGCGGATCCATCATCATTAAAATTCTTAATCCATCATAAAGCATGAAAAACTACATATAAATACTTGAAGTTGCATGTCTTACACTCAAATGTAAAAATTTACAAACTACCCGACCTAGTGTCACAGGACCAGCTGAATAGACCGGCCTGGAAAAATTTACTCTGTGGACCTTTCACTATTAGACAGAGGGACTCTGGCAAAGCCAAGAGTATTTAGGGTCAAAGGTACCTGGGTAGTTTAAAATGAAATTTATAAGTTTCAGATTGTTTTATATCCCGATCTATGAATTTGAGGAAAAAAGCAACCCAGTATTCAAAGACAAAACCGTTTGTCGACTCTGTGGGCTCACAACCGAATCCCTTCTGCATGTTTTAGTGTCGGGGAAGATAGTGCATAGCTGCCAGTGTTTCAGAGTAGGTATTAATGACATTTCAACGACTATGAGTGACACTTTCTTGTGAGATAAATCAAGCATTGAAGATGAGGGAAACATATAAATATAAGAAATTAAACCCATTTTAGCAACGAGAAACTCTAAGAAGATCTTAAAACTATTGCAAAGCAGCAGAAATGGAAGGAAGGGCACCAACCAGAGACAGACTGCGTGACTGCAGCTCTCCGACACAGAGGGCACGCAAGCGCTGCGGCTGCTAGGAGATGATCTCATGGATCTGATCATTCATGACCCGCGCTAGCCTAAATAAGCAAAGTCTATAGCATAGCAAGTGCAACTCGGAGATTATACCGTCTCTCAGTCTCAGGCATACTCAGTTGCTAACGCAATAAGGTAATAAAGAATGCTGGAACGCGCAAGCACAACACCTGGAGGTGTTCCGCTCTAGATTGCACATAGCTGTCAAGTTTTCAGATTACTTGTGTGTCACATTTGCAAGTGTCAGTGGCATATGTGTGACATTTCATTCACTTTGAATGACACTTTAGCATGACAACAGTCAAACAGTTATGCTTGTTATTAGATGCGTTCCATGAATTATCCAATTTCTTGACTCAAAACTGTCCCAATGCTCCATAAGCGATTATGCAATGTCGCTAACCTAATTCCTTTTTTCTAACGTGCCTATGGTGAGGTAAAGCTGCATTTCCAACACAAGAAAGCACCATAACAAGTTGCTTTCCAATGTTACGGCCAGAAATAGCACATGCCCCATCATGTGTGCTCTTAGGATTGGATTTTTAGCTAATATTATATTGCATTCTAGCAGTTATAGTTTAATGTTGGTTGTTAAAGTTTATGGTCTAGATGCAATGGTTAGGAAGACAGGATAAACTACAGTAGCACCGTAGAGCCTTTGAGTAATACCCAGCAGTGATGTGTTGAGTTGCATTGTGATGTTTCTATCTCTGTCAAATATTAACATTAGTTGTTGCTGCTGTTAAATCTGACATGGAATTACATTTTGGGTGATGGCAAAGGGTGGGGGAGAAACACAGATGATGGGCCCTGGAGGTCTGTGACTTAGGGTGAGGCTCGGAGACGATGACTGACCTGTTACGACATGGCAGAAGCTGAAGTGAACTTGTTCACACCGGTGATGGTAAGAAACTGATGTAAATTAGCAGCAGACACCCTGTGAATGGTGCGGTCCCCACCACCCATGTCCCCCTCTCCCACCCCCGGGTAGCCGAGCAGTTGTCAGTCGTGGTCCAGCTCAAGCTGGTAGCTCACATCACAACTATACCAGTCTCCAGAAGTTATTCTCTTTATCTCTCTTGTTGCATCCTCCCTCTTTTTAGCCCTGTCTTTTCTACTCATCTTCCTATCTCTCCTTCCCTATCACTCTCTTTACAGCCTCTTTACTACTTATCTGTGCGTCACTCTCCCCTTCCTCTCTTTATAGCTCCACCTGCCCTCCCTCGTAGCACAAAGTCTGTGAGTCCTACCCAAGAGGTGAGAGCGGTAGGCTCCTAGATTTAGTCCTTTGTTCCCTTTTTCTCTGTTTCTTTAGCCTCCCTCTTCTTACCTCGCTCCTCTCTTTGTATACTTCTATCTCTTTCTGTGCATTCTCCCCACCCTCTTCTATTTGCTCTTCTCGCCTTCCCCTCCCTATCTCTTCCGCTTTCTCCCCATCGTCTCCTTGCTTGGTCTGCCCTCCTGTATACGTTTCTCTCCTTCCTTAATGTCTTGTCTCCTTTCTCTTCTCTATTTCTTTTCATCTCTCTTTCACCTCGTTTCTCCCTCCTGCTACTATTTTTAAAAAAAATGTTTTATCTTTGTCTCACTGATACCCTCAACTCCTACTTTGGCTTCATGTTCGTGATCCGGGGGCTGGGTGTGCAGGAAACCTGCGACGCAGTGAGGTGAACCATGATAAAAAGTATTGTTTCCCTTGGATCGCTTTTCAGCAGTAGCAGGCTGCGGCACACTGTGTGCGTCCGAGGCGGATGATTGGCATCGTGATAATGAGGCAGGTCGCAGGGGCAGTGTGGTGTCCATTTACGTAGAGACAAAAGTGGACAGGACAGGCATGGCAACAGCTCAGGCCAACACAGACTGTAGGCATAACATGTAATCTTATTTGCTGCTGGGATCCTCAGCCCTCTCTGTCTCTGTCAGTGAAGTGCGCTTCTTTCCAGCGACTGGAAATGAGCTACCGGCCGCCATGCAAAGTTGATGCAACAATAACGCATAATAACTTTGTGCACTTGCGGTAATGCAGGAAATACACCTAAAATGCGTTAGCATTACGCCAGATGTGTGACACTTGGCAGGGCTGATAGAGCAATAATAATGCTAATGAAATTTTTGAACCGACCTATAAAGCACTAACTTCATAAATACAGCACTTATTTATATACCCTGGCTTGATGCCATCTGTATCTAGATGTCAGCAAGTTGTTTATACACACATCTCAAAATACAAGTCTTTGCACATATTGTACGTTTGCCCCACTCTCATGTTCAAGAAAAATGATCCTCTATAGACCCTAGAATGACAGTCAAGATCTACTGTAGAGGCTGCTCGAGACTGCGACAGTGTCAGGGAAAACAGCGCAAAAATAACGCTAACGATCATATTAGCATTGGCTTACAAAGCATTCATTCTGTAATTTAAGTAAATTGTTTTTATACTCTGATTTGATTTCATTTGTATCTAGATTTAAGCAAATTACTTTTGTACATTGATTTAAAATCATATGTCTCGGCACATTTGTGCACTGCCCCAAAATTTTACATTTAAGAAAAGAATCAGCCAGCGACTCTCATAAAGGCAAAATCAAATCTACTGTATGAGCTGCTAGATACTGTGAGAGTGTCAGGGACAACAGTGCAATGATAGCGACAATGACCTTCTTAGGCCAGGCTTATAAGACATCAGCTTTGTGATTTGAATATATTGCCTTATACTCTGAACGGATCTCATCTGTATCCAGATCCAAGCTAACTGTTTTTATGCTTTGATTTTAAAATATTATGATTCTAAAACTGATACCTTTTATTGTAATCTTTTGATTAATACAATAAACTACTACTTCTACTACTACTACTACCATGCTGGATTTCTAGCTTCTTATCACTTACGCGTCTTTTCTTCTATTTTCAGTAATTAAAAAAAACACTAACACGCTGACAAGACCAGAGCACAGCCTTTCTATATCTGCTACAATTGGGTATTTTCATCCCCTCTGTAAATATGCAGGAATATATTACCATTGGTCTAGGTTCTGAGCCAGATTTGTTATGTGGTGAGTGGAAACGTGTACAAGGCCAAGCGATAAAATTGCAGCGTCAATCAAGTTTTGTGAGCTACTGTTCTATAGCGTGCAAAGTTGGCCCTTCCACCCGCTCAACCCAATGGTAATTAATGCAAAGAGGCCATGTTTGGGTCGAAACAGCACAAACAGCAAGCATTTTGATGAAAAGCTACTCAATGAAGATAACGTGACCTGGCGTTGTGTCAAAACTTAACGACAAGTGACACCAGACGCAAGCAAGAGGGCAACCCAATATTCTTGTAGCACACCTACACATTTTCAGATGTGTGCTTTATATGTAAGCACACATTTAATGTGGCTTGCCCCGTCTGAAGCGTAGAAAATTGTACTGAAGAGTGTTGCTTTGGTAACAAATCCTCTGTGCAACACTGCTTGCGTGCCTTTTCACCATAGCCCAAGGCTGTGCATTGGGCTAAACAACCATTTTTCATATGGGCACCACTGAGGACGCAATCAACAGACAACTCTCTGTAAATCTAGTGCTGTGCGGTTGTCCATTGTTCCCACACCACAGTGCTGCTTTTCTTCAAGCACCACTTCTATGCCAGGACACCTCCGGGTACACGTTGCGCTTTACAAGTTTTTTTAACATAACGTAACATGCTTGAAGAAGAGTACATTTAAGCCAGCTTGGCTTCATCATCAGCCTGATAGGGTCCAATCAATAGGGAAAGTGTCGACACCTTGTCAGACTAAAACAATCACCAGACAGAACATCATAAACCCTGGTGGACAGTGGTAGTTACCAATCCTATCTCTCCAGGGTCAAGGTCACTCATGAGTGGACAACCAGAACTCACCTAAGGTGATGATGGAGAGTTGTCCATAGCATTGCTTAGGTCCGCCATTGAAGCATGTAGTGGTTTCGCACAACAGTACCAGTGAGGTATTACATTTGGACAGAGCATCCATCCCCCCAAAATGGGGGAATGGACACGGCGTTTAGGGCACGAGCCCCCATGGACCAGGACTCGCGCGATCCGGCGTGATGCCGGCCTTGGGCGGCCAAAACCGGATCCGGCCTTAACGCTTTCCGGCACCTCACCGCACGAATGGCGGGTGGCCGGAAGTGCATCATTGCTGGGTACTGTCGCCGGGGTGGCCAGGGTGGGGTATAAAGACCCTTTGCCCTTTGGCTTTGGCCTTTTCTTCACCTGGCCATCCTGACAACAACGGAGCGGACCGGCGCTACAGTACCAAGGGGTAAGATTAGGCAGTCCCGGGCCAACCAGAGGATATAAACCAGCTTGTGGGCTAGGGCACACAGTTAGATGTTGGGGGGTCAGCACGGGGTGCCCTACTCCTGCCCACCTTTTCCACAGCCCCTGGGGAGCTTGGTGTTTGGGGGCAGTGCCCATTGTAAGGACAAGGGTACAGAGGGCATGGGACCGCCCCTCGCAGATGCAGGTGGTTGCACCTTGAGTGGTCCAATGGTGTACAGGATCGCTAGGTGCCCCTTGGGGAAAAGTCTGGATACTGTTATTCAATTTCCACAGGAAGTTATTGTGTTGATGGTTTGTTCTCCTCTTGATTTGACACTTGTTATATGATTGATTTGCATATCATTTTGATGATCTCTATGTATCTTTTCTTGTATTGAATTTTATTAAATTTGCACAAACTGCTCTCTGTTAAAGTAGAATAAAATTATTCACAAACTAAAATTCCCGTGTGTCCTGTTGGTAACTCGTTTGGGTGGTGTTGGGGTCCAGTCATATCGGGGGCTCCGGGTACTAAATGTGTTGGACATGCAATGGCGGTTTCTTTATGAGGACGGGGGAGCGTCATCCCCACCCGCCCGCTGCAAGCCACGCAAAGTGTTTAAAATAAAATGGCAATGAAATGATTTAATTGCCATTTTATTTTTAACCAAGGAGCGCAACAGCTCCCGGCCTGCCTACGAGCCAGGAGGGCGTGTCCTGACTAACCTATGCTGCTGATAGGCAGAAAGAGGACTGGAGTAGTAGTGGTCACACATTTCAAAGTGCGCATGTCACTTTGGCTGGTAGTCTTGCGCCGGCCAAAGTGACATGGGCACTTTGAAGCTCTCCACCCAGCTGTCCGGAGACCAAGCACAGGCCTCTAGGGCCCGAAAGAGTGTTAGGCCAACCCGCTCGATCCAATCATGGTGCTGCTTTGCAGCATGAGAGCAGCGTCCGGATTTATTAGGGGGTTCTTCATTCCACAGTCATCGGAAAGACAGCGAGGAGGATGTGGAGCCCACGGGATGTACAATTCAGTTTTATTTAATTAATAAAATGGGTAGTGCATGTACTGTTTGCTTTATTTTGGAGGAAGGGGCTATTTGTTTTTACTATGGGCTTTTCTAGGGAGGGAAAATGTGTTTTTGATTTTTTGGAGGTGGTGGGGCACTTCCCTTGCCCTACCACTTTGAAAGGTGACCAGCCGCTCCTGTGGACATGGTTTCTGAAAGGAAGGATTGTGTTTGGCCAGCTGCTCCTCTGCTACTAGTCTATCTTTGGTGGAGTTCAGTGCCCGATCTTTGCAGGAGAACAGGTGTGGTGAGCCTCAACAGGCGCAGACAATCTATATGGGTCATACACAGCAGGTCCATTTCAAATGGGCAATTGACGGCTCAGCCAGGGGTACACACCGAATCATTCTATCTTGTAATGCACCCGTTGTATGGCTGGCAGTGTTGTAGACAGTAAGGCCCCGCTGTAGCATCCGCTCCTGCCTGTGACAGCATTCTGAGGGAGGAAGTCACCCTGCGGTTAGGAAAGGAGCGCACAAACTGTACAGAAGATGCCTGTGGTCTCTGGGCCGCAGGACCCCCACCCTGGTGGGTTCATCGTAGACCCTCCAGGTGGTTCACCAGAGCTGGTGCACAGAGTCGGCGAATAAACAAAGCACCTGCCTAGTGGCTGCTGCGCGTCCCTCACCTGCGCACAGACTGCGCAGTGAGACGCAGGGCAGCTGTTGGGAAGTTTTTTTTTCCTTTGGTAGGTTAATCTAAGAGTTAATCTAAAAAACAGATGGAACTTTTTCGAACTATTGTTCACGACATTTATTGCATATACTTACTAAGTGCAACATTTCGTGAATGTTGGCAGACTGACAACAGTTTTGTCATCGTCGCAAAAGGTGCTTACTGAAATGGAAGATAATGCCATTATTTTTTGGGGGGGCAAGGGAGGGGTGCACTGTGCTATATTCTTGTGATTAGATTTCTTATGTTTGGTACTAGAGAGCCGGAGTTTTGATCCCAGCTTCCTCAGTTGATAAAGCTGTGTGTAGACACCTCAGTTCTCCTATCTGGCATAATAGATGCTGCTTAAAATATTCCTAAATGCTATACAAAATGAATAGGATTTATGTAGTTGATTTCAGCCATTAAATGTCAAGGTCCAGCTGTTTGAATGAAGATGTAGGGGCAGATTTACAAGCCCCTTGCGCCACTTTTGTGTCACTTTTAACATGGGAAAAGTGACGCAAAAGTGGTGCAAGGGACTTGTAAATAAGCCCCGTAGTTTCCAAAAGGGCTGCATTAATAGAAGTTCATGTTAAAATAAAGCCATTTATTGCCAGTTTTAAGTCAAATGTGTGTGGCTCCCTCCTTGAACGCTGCATTTCATCTTGTAGCACTGGTCCTACTGAAGGCACCGCTGACATCACATCCTCTCTCTAAGCCTCGGGGGGCTGAGGCCGTCCGCCTGCAGCCCTCTCATCTCTCGCTGCACCTCCTGTGGTAAGGCACGAGAAGCCATCTCCGCAGACATGGGAAGACTGCTCCTGGGAGCCATTCTCCTGAGCCTGGCCTTGAGTAAGTGTGGAGCACTGGAGTGGGGTGGTGGGGGATTGTGGGCTGCACGTGTGTGCATTAAAACTATTGGAGAGAACACCTGCGCGTGGGCATGTATTCTCTCCAATAGTTTTTACGCACACACACTCACCCTTTCACAATCATAAGGGGTACTACATATTGACATATATTACCACTGATGGGGTTCTATCCCCAAAATTACCAACCCGAGTGCTTTATAAAAACCTTTTAAAACCAATTTAGGACCAACTTACATATGGGGCGTAGATATCAATAGTGTAGGGTGTTCGATGGCACCAGGTCCTAGGGGTGTGAGTGGCCCACTTTGCCCCCATGAGTCTGCTTTTTATTATCAAGCCAGGGGATGGGGCAGTTTCCTTGCTTGCATTAGGGCCCATGGCACCTTTGCTTTGACACGGATATGTTACCCATTATCTATTATTAATATTACCTGTTCTATTGTGGGTGCTTTAACCTTGAAATAGGTTGCTTTTTTCAAAGAAATGTTTATTGAAAACTGTAAGTGAAACTGGGGTATGCTGTCTCGCTGTTGGTAGTAATAATAAGAAAAATATGAATAGCGTGATGGGAGCACCCAAACAGCCAACACGCGTTTCGTCCGTCGGACTTCTTCAGGGCTATAAAAATAGATGTCACCATTTATCAATCAAAGTCATGTTATCAAATAAGCGTATGATATTGTCAAAGATCATATCAGGTCAAAGAAAGTATATTGGTAGTAATGCACCAAGAGCTAAAGAAGTGATGTTTTTGAGATAAAGATCCCCTAGTGGTCCAAATGCGAAAACATGGAGTTAGTATACACAAAAAGTGTGAACAGGACGGTGGTGTAACGAGCAGGATACACAGCGCTTTTACGTGTATGAAAGTAAATTACATATAGAAGTGCCTACGACGTTCCGTTGGTTCGTTTGGTGTAGATTTGGACCTGTTCCTGAGCTGTAATTCTGATAGAACCATGATGTGGATTATAACATTGTAATATCAATAATTAAAATAATAAGGCCCTATGCAGCTTGTCAAAACTCGTCTTGGAGTAGGCGTAATATACTTTTTATGAGTCGTCTCTTCATTATATTCATATGTAATAAATGAGTGTTTGTGCAGCCATTCCAAGGACATCTATGCACGGATGGTGGGGCAACATTTACTTAACTAATATTACCAGCATAGTGTGCTTATACAGAATCCTACACGTGTTTGTTTACTTTAAGGACCAGTTTTGGATGTGCAACCATATTCCAGTTGCTATAATCGTAAAAGATGACAAGTATACTTAATTATGTAGTTAATAATGTAGAATTTTAGAAAAAACACCCTTTGCTTTGTTAAGAACACAATTAGATGTGAAATATTCATAACTTGTATAGTTTTCATGAATAGAATGTTCAATATAAAATTGACAATGGCACGGAGACTGTTGTAACTGACGCTATGGGGATAAAAGCTATATTTCACAGGAACCATTAATAATCTTCCATATTTCCTGAGCCCCTTTATATGACACTGGATGATGTGAAACAAAAGCAGAAAAGCAGCAACATGTGTATTTCCATACCTGTGACCGTTGTCACTGCTGCGTCCTGTACAGGGCTCTATGGTTTGCCGCGTCCCACTAAGACCGTAGAGTTACTCTATTCCCAGTGAGTACAGAAACATTCCTAAGTTAAGAGTATGTGGTGAGACATGTCTTCCAGTGTTATATCTCACGTGGCAGTACATCACCCTGAAAGTCTCATGTAGTTCACTGTAGTAAAGGTGTAAGTTAAGTTCTTTTAGTGACAGAGGTAGCGAAGGTTTTACTTGCAAATCCATTGGACAGTGTGTTAATTACTAGAGATATCTGGGGGCTGAGAGGTAGGGTGACCAGACGTCCCGGGTTTGCCCGGACAGTCCTGGTTTTTCACCGGCTGTCCCGGCAGATTTCGGTAATTTTGGCTCATGTCCCGGTTTTTAGAGAGGGTCGACTGAAAAAATTGAGAGACACTTTTTTGGGTGTTATAAAGCTGTGCTAGTGAGCAGCTGTTATAAGTAAGCAGTTTAATTAATATGTATTGTGCTGGCTGTAGAAATTACATTTTATTCATTTTCTTAATGCCTTTTCTGTGATTTTATGTTGATGAGAACTGTCATTCTGCACCATTCTGTTGATGAAAAATTGTAGTCCTTCTTTTATTTTCCTAAAATGTCCCAGTTTTTGGTTCTCAAGATCTGGTCACCCTACTGAGAGGTCATGAGTTAAAATGATCTTCTAAGGCAAGTTAACAATTCTGTTATGTACCTTTCAACCTAATCAGTTAAGACACTGCAGCACAGTGCCCAGTTTGTGACAGAATAGAAGCTGATGGTCAAAGGTTTGCTCAGAAGCCCGCGGCCGGCGCTATCGACATTGAGGGTCCGTCGTCTTGAACCCACCTGCTGCCTCTTGTGTCCACCACCGGACACTCCCTGCCCCTTCATCTCACTCTTGCATGTTCTTTTCATCTCTGCTTTCTTACTTTGTCACAACCAGATTCCACCATCACTGCATATTTGCCCCGTAGATGGGGTTGATGGGCGTAATCAGGGGCACAACACAGGCCCCTCCAGCCCCTGCCGTGGTGAAGGAGGCCCCTAAAAATCTTACACCCCTAAGTTTTGCAGAGAGGCACAAAACGCTGTCCTCTCAAGCACAAACAAGACCACCAGGTTCCAGCATCGGTGCACATCTTTAACCGCAAATGGGATTAGATGAGCCCAGAATCAAGAGCAGGACACAGGAGCCTCGGTGGTGGAGGAGGGGGGCACCCTCATATTTTCAGCTGAACGCCAATGAATAACTGTGAGATGTGGAGGACTCGGGGGCACCTCTTTACATTCTGCAGGGCCCCATCATGTTGTGTTAGTTCGCTGCACGGAATATGCACAAGTAGGGTGCGGCTCCTCTGTCTTAAATGAAGAATTAGAGTTGGGACCGTTAGTGTTTCCAGGAAACGTTAACGAGGTGGGCATTGGAAATGCGATGAGCGTGCACATACTTGTAATTTTATCAGCATTAATAAACGTCCCATGTGGTCTTTTGCACAAGTTTGTGCAGCTGTGCTTCATGGTACACATCTGCTGAAACAAGGGAGCAAATTAGGTCTGGACAATTTCCTTTCACTCCTGTTTTTTCAGGGGATACAGGAGAAGGTGTTGCACCGCGTGCAATAATGTTTACACTTTAGAGGAGGGAAAAGGTGCACTCGTACCTTAAGTTTCAAAGAATATTTGCATATTTTCCACTGTCGGAAAAGTCACCAAAACCACAGAAATATACAATTCAAATGACAAACTACGGATTTTTTTTAATGTCTTTGCAAAATTCATCATATAAGGCTCTGAAAAAAGCAGTTATGATTTTTTGCTAGAGCGCGACTGCTGGTACAAGAAACCCAGTCCTCTCTGCGTCGGTTCCAGCCAGTTATTCAATATCTGCTAGCGTCTGGCTGTTGTATGAGAGAGAATGTTACTGTGCGTGATGGAAAAAATGAAGCAATCACAAATGGCCCATACTCTTTCCATTTGCTGGAATGTAACCGTTTGGACATGTAGTAAACTCTATGGATTCCACTCTGGTTGGCTCCATTTGAGCCTAGACACTGACCCCTTGCCTCTAATGTATTGGCCTCAGCTATTTTCTATTAGTTTGAGTTTATGTTTTTAGTTAACCAGTAAAATGTAGTTTGTTTTGCTCACTTGCAATTCATAGTCCAATCTTTAAAAACTGCCACTTCTATATTTGCGTAGGAGCCATTTGTAACCTGTGAAGAAGCTTTTCTCCATCAATGTATTTGTAATATTTGGGCCGGACAAAGGCGTAGATTTAGAATGTCTGCGGGTCTATGAGGCCAATGTGTGTGGTCATATATGTGTGCTCCTCCCCTGGTGTCACTACTGGGTCTCCTGTTAGGCTCCTCTATGTGCCATGTGATGGGGCATCGTAATACCTGGAGAAATTGAGGGCCGATATTCACCAATGAGTTGCGTCGCCCTTGCGACATGCAGCGGGGCGCAAGAACGACGCAACTCATAAGTAAGATTTATCAAACCATACAAGACCCACTTGCGTCACCCTTGCGACATGAAACGGGGCGCAAGAATGACGCAACTCATAAGTAAGATTTATCAAACCATACAAGACCCACTTGCGTCGCCCTTGCGAAATGCAACGGGGCGCAAGAATAACGCAACTCATAAGTAAGATTTATCAAACCATACAAGACCCACTTGCGTCACCCTTGCAACATGCAGCGGGGCGCAAGAATGACGCAACTCATAAGTAAGATTTAT
This sequence comes from Triturus cristatus, assembly GCF_964204655.1. Taxonomy (NCBI): domain Eukaryota; kingdom Metazoa; phylum Chordata; class Amphibia; order Caudata; family Salamandridae; genus Triturus; species Triturus cristatus. The sequence continues at coordinate 1,091,938,735 of NC_140582.1, read as the reverse complement.
CAAAGCATACAAGACCCACTTGCGTCGCCCTGAGTGGCATGATAAATCTAGAGTAGGGCAACGCAGCTCAAATCACTGTGTTGCGTTACAGTGCCCCAGGGAGGCGTTCCTTGGATTGTGCTTGGGTGTTCCCACACAACATCCGTGGATTTTGACGCATTGCCAGATATACCATTATTGGTAGACCTGCGATTGTGTCACAATACTACGCATCCCCAGGGGAGGCATAAGGAGGATAGATATCTTTATTTCTCCTAATTTTTTCCTCTTTCTATGTGTGTTGCATTTTGCATCACACATAGAAAGAGGAAAATGCCTCAGGGGATTGTTTTTGTGAAGGAAGGTGTCCCTTTCTCCACAAAAGAATCCTGCTTACGATCCAGGCACCCTTGTACGATACTGCAGGGGGGCCTGCGTTGGTGCTAGGCAGCACGTTGTGCGCCAGCACTGGGAAAAGACAGGGATGTGTCATAATACGTTAAATATGGTGCATTCCTGCCCTTTCCCCGTCACACAGCGCAGCAGGGTGGCTCTGCGTGACTTTTTTTTATAAATATGACCCTGATTACTTTGCTTAACACACTCTTGCGCTGAATCGCCTTTAAACTCTCAGTATCCTATTAACAAAGACGTGTCTGTGAATAGGTGTGACCTACTCCTGTAGCATCACTGGATAAATACTGAATCCCTGGAGAAAAACCAGGGGGCAGATTTACTACTTCTGGTGCATCTCTGCTAATCATCAGGGATGCGCCAGAAGAGTTGTGACGCATCTGCCCACCCATGCGCCACCACTGATGCGCCGCATTTACAATGCAGCGCACTGTGGCGCATGGATGGGCGGATGCATGTCGTATCCCCTGGCGGAAAGGCGGAGCATTGCTGGAGCCGCGTCGCAAGCGCGACGCAGCTCCAGCAAGGCTCGGGGTGCCCCTATTCCCAACATGCTGCGTCAATCCTTACGCCTGCTTCAAGCAGGCGCAGGGTTTTGACGCAGCATGGCCGTAAAAGTGACTGAGTGAAATCTTGTAGATTTAGTATTAAGCCAGCGGAACTACAACAGTAAGTCACACCTACCACAGCAAAACGTCTGTCAATCGGGCCCCCAGTGCGCTAAGTTGAATCCTTAAGAATATTCTGATATTTTACACCTGTTTGCGGACCTCCACGGCGCATTTAACAATCACGATCTGTAAGAGTGAACATCTTTTGTAAAAACACATTTAGAAAATGTGAAACTTCCCTTGGCCTTTCTAAATGTGCAATATTTGGTCAGAACACTAAATTTGATAAACATTTCAATTTCGACGGTTTTGAATGTTTATTTGGCGCCTCATAATAAACAACTATGTCAACCTGTAGCATTATTGATCCCGGTGTCTGCATTATTAGGCAGGGTGTCGGCCCTCATCCCCCTCCGGGCATCAGATGAAGTGTTGAAGTCGGTGAGCTGGCTCATGTGCAGGCTCCGGGGTCGTGAATGCTTGAAAGTGCCAGGCCTGCCTCTAGCACCATCTCCAGCCCCTCCACTGCCCTCATCCCCCTCCGGGCATCAGATGAAGTGTTGGTCGATGTGCCTCATGTGGAGGCTCCGGGTTCATCAATGCTTGAATGTGCCAGGCCTGCCTCTAGCACCATCTCCAGCCCCTCCACTGCCCTCATCCCCCTCCGGGCATCAGATGAAGTGTTGAAGTCCATGAGCTGGCTCATGTGCAGGCTCCGGGCTCATCAATGCTTGAATGTGCCAGGCCTGCCTCTAGCACCATCTCCAGCCCCTCCACTGCCCTCATCCCCCTCCGGGCATCAGATGAGGTGTTGAAGTCGGTGAGCTGGCTCATGTGCAGGCTCCGGGCTCATCAATGCTTGAATGTGCCAGGCCTGCCTCTAGCACCATCTCCAGCCCCTCCACTGCCCTCATCCCCCTCCGGGCATCAGATGAAGTGTTGAAGTCCATGAGCTGGCTCATGTGCAGGCTCCGGGTTCATCAATGCTTGAATGTGCCAGGCCTGCCTCTCGCACCATCTCCAGCCCCTCCACTGCCCTCATCCCCCTCCGGGCATCAGATGAAGTGTTGAAGTCCATGAGCTGGCTCATGTGCAGGCTCCGGGGTCATGAATGCTTGAATGTGCCAGGCCTGCCTCTAGCACCATCTCCAGCCCCTCCACTGCCCTCATCCCCCTCCGGGCATCAGATGAGGTGTTGAAGTCCATGAGCTGGCTCATGTGCAGGCTCCGGGGTCATGAATGCTTGAATGTGCCAGGCCTGCCTCTAGCACCATCTCCAGCCCCTCCACTGCCCTCATCCCCCTCCGGGCATCAGATGAGGTGTTGAAGTCCATGAGCTGGCTCATGTGCAGGCTCCGGGTTCATCAATGCTTGAATGTGCCAGGCCTGCCTCTAGCACCATCTCCAGCCCCTCCACTGCCCTCATCCCCCTCCGGGCATCAGATGAGGTGTTGAAGTCCATGAGCTGGCTCATGTGCAGGCTCCGGGTTCATCGATGCTTGAATGTGCCAGGCCTGCCTCCAGCACCATCTCCAGCCCCTCCACTGCCCTCATCCCCCTCCGGGCATCAGATGAAGTGTTGAAGTCCATGAGCTGGCTCATGTGCAGGCTCCGGGTTCATCAATGCTTGAATGTGCCAGGCCTGCCTCTCGCACCATCTCCAGCCCTTCTGCATAGACCGCGCCGAAAGAGCTGCAGCTGGGCACTGGGCACCACTTGTAGGTCTGGGCTGCTTTTCCAGGGAGCTCATTGGTTCTCACTCTCCGCATTCCAGGGAGAGCACTGACCCCAGGCACTTGAATGTGTGCGGTGTTCCGTTCCTGCTGGGGAAGTCTAGGCGCACTATCATCACATGCTAAAGTTCCCACCTCCATGACACTTTTCAACCTAGGATGGAGAAAAGGTGGAGTCATTTGTTCTGCCCGCAATCTTTTTCATTCACCTTGCCCAGGTATCTTTTCAAGCTATTGTTTATTCCCTGTCAGGGCTCATTGATCCTGTAGACGGGGCCCCAGTCTTTCCCCAGTTATTGAAAGGCTGAGCCAAACATCTGATCAACAGAGTACAAAAGCAGCTGGAAGGGGCAGGGTTTTACAAATCAGTCATTAAGAAAAGTGGATTGAATGCGTGCGGGCCACATCTGTGCGTAACCTGTTCATTATAAGTTAGGATCCTGGTAGGACTGACCCAACCTACCATTCTTCCCAGGTCGATAAATTTAGCACATTTATACCAGTTAACAGGAACATTTGTTATTATGAAACCTAGACGGAGGAGAGATACTGCATGAGGCTCAACATAAAAAGACACACTAGTGCAGCCGCAGGGGCATTAACCATTGGAGCTATCCTTTCTGCTTGAGAAGGCCCTTAGATTTAGAAAGCCGTGCTGTTTGTGGGTGTATATTTAAAGATTGCATTCCCTTTATTTCATGCAAACAGTTTATGTTGTGTTGTCGTGTGTGATCACCTCTTGAGGGTTTAAGGAGTGCCCTGTTTGGGCTGAAGTCTCTTCTTCCCTGAGCATGAGTGATATTTATACACCTTGTGTTTTTTTCTTCTGCAGACTCTTCCCAGGACAAGCTTGAGCTGAGGTTGATTTCATCCCCCCCTATGAGGGGAAGCGTCACCTCTCTCAAACTCCAGTGCGCCCCTTCAAATAAGGACTTAGTGGACCATGGGGTCTACTGGTTCCGTCAGTTGGCAGCCATGAGAGCACCCCAGTTCTTTCTGCATTTCCATGTCAAAGCCAAATGGGCCGATGGCTTCGGCGAGGACAAGTTCAAGGTGAACAAGGATTTTTCGAGCTTCACCCTCGAAATCAAACACTTTGGTGAGGGGGACCAGGGAGACTACTACTGCCTCATTAGCAAAAACATGGTGCTGCACTTCAGCGCCGGGGCGCCGCTGTACTACCCCGCAGGTAAGGCTTCCACGGACCAGGGGGTGTACTGGTGTGGTCATGTGTCCTTGCCTCTCCGCCTTCTCGCTCAATTTACTCTTATTTTTAGGTCTAGATTGAAAGCGCATTTTTCTGCATGACCTTTAGTAGCCATATACATCTCTCACTTCATGCCATTGGCTGCCGGGAGTATCCTTCCACCTTCTAGGAAGTCCTTCCATTGAAAGGAATGAGGCACTATTTTATATCTGAAAGGTCCGCTCAATCATCACACATTCCATTGTAGTGCTGTTTGCCACAGTCAGTTCTTCGTGTTCTATATTCATTCCATACTGAAAGCAACCTTTTTTGTTACTTTTTCCCAGCACTCACAAAAGGGGTTGACTTTAATGTGATAAAGAGCATTTGTGCATGGGATACACGTAGAGAATGTGTGTATTCAATGCATGTAGGTGGCATTAGCGAATGCTGAGGCCATCGGAATTCTTGCTTCTGATTTTTAGTGTGGGTGATTCTATTGTCAGATTCAGAGTTTTCTGAGTCGGAATGAAGATTAGAGTGCAGGCACATGTTCACTGCACCTGAAATCCACGCATTTTCCCTATTACCATCCTATTTTCCTTACGCAAAATCCTCCTGGTTGCACCTGGTAGAAGGTGTTGGGAAATATCCTAGGCGGGCAGTAAGTTCATGCAGCTCGAGATCCAGAATCAGGCGTAAACGCCACTTGCTCTCAATATCGGGGCTAATTTACAAGCCGCATGTGCCACTTATGCGTCATTCTTAACATAGGAAAAGTGATGTACGGTTGGCGCAAGGGGCTTGTAAATAAGCCCCATCGTATTTTGCACATGACACAGAATGAGGGCCATGGATAGTGGAGAGAGAAAAGCCAGTGGGGAGCCCTGTCTCTTTTTGTTGGTGGATTAAGTTTAATATGTGCCTAATACAAGCAATAGACATGGGCCCCTATACCCCCTGCTCGAAAGTAAATGATAGATAGAATTGGGGTACAATGGACCCTTCACAACCCTGGGATGGGATGCGTCTGCCGTGGAGGCTACGCAATCTTAGAATAGCGTCTTATGATGGAAATGTTCCTTTTATTCCTCTCTATGGTGTGGGTTGGTTTCCCAACCAAAACAAAATACGCGCAGAGAAATTTGTGTAAATGGTATCCCTCAGGTATAAAACTCACATTTATTCAAGTCCTTGGGTGGGATTTATTCATGTCTATAATGCAGTTGGGAATTCATGCAGCATTAGTGGGTTTGTTTAATGGCCTGTTAAATGGCAACGGAGGAAACCTTAATATCTTCACGATTGAGTGATACTTAAGAGGATAAATCCACAATTTCTATTTTTTGTTGAGTAGTCATATTGCTTATTACATGAACTGAGTGCCACAATTGCCATACAATATCCACCCCAACGTCTTAAAAAAAAATCAAGATTTTCTAGAAAATAAAGCTAGGAAAATCTCCATTTGTAAACAATTCTCAAATAGGATATGACAGTAGAAAGTAAAACAGGCAATGTTTTTCAAAACAATACCGACCCAGGGCCCGCTTTATATACTGGTGGTGATCATACTCCATTGCAGCGGTGACGGCGTACGCTTACCGCCAACATAATGGTCCGACCGCTGAATTTAGATGCAGGTGAACCTTTGGTTTAATCATGGCGGAGACTACCCTGTATCCGCTGTGATGACACACCTCTGGCGGCCCTGTGGAGTACGGGCCATCAGAGGCCAACCCCTAGTTCCGCTCACCTGATCTAAATGGGCTGCATTAGAGGTCAGTTTTCACTGCCCGTCGCCGACAGGAAAGCCCTGGCTATAAGGGGCAGGAAAGCTGCTAAAAGCTCCCTTCATCATGGGAGAAGACTCCCATGGCGAGGAGAGCATTTTCTTTTGTATTTTAAAAAAGAAAATCCCATTTATGGATAACAAAAGCAGCATTTTTGTGCAGGGCTACTTTGTGTTGACAAAGCCTTGCACCAAACTGCAAAAAGCAACGCCAGGACCCGCCGTGGCGGTGGTTCCTGGCACGGCTTTGAGAAATGACTCTGTGAGCAATTTACTCCATCCCCATGGCAAGATTATGAATTGGGCCCTATCTTTAGATATGATAATGGATACTATGACTCAACAACTTGTGCAAAGGCACTCAAGAGAAATGATTGATCCTGAATTGATTAGACTCTTTCTTTCGTTGAGGTTCCACCAAATTGTGGCAGTGGAAGGAGCTTTGAGGTCCGAGAAATAATCTGCCCTCTCTGGACTGTAGGGAACTTAATCATGTGACTTTCGTCTGTGAAATTAAGCCCGCTAAAACCTGTTGCATATTGAAACTACTATTTTTAAACATGGATATAAATATGGCTTGGAACGCATATTAATTGTTGGACGTGAGGACAAGTTTTTATGATTTGTACACTTATTTTAAATTATTGGGTGATCATATGAAGTATCAAGACGTCTTGAAATGAAGACAGTGTCCTCTTGTCGGCACTTTTAGTTTGCGGCTGAGTCATACGAATGGAGTTTCCATCTGTGGCTAACTTTGAAAGATCTTGTAGGAGTGTAGAATACATTTTAACTCTAGTTCTTATTAACAGTCTTGGAGGTGCCAAGATCATGTCCATCCCAGTAAGGTCCGTGGGGACAGAAATAGAAGCTATATCCCTGACTCTGGCGATTTGTAAATCCCCAACTGTCAAGCACTCTGAAGTGTATTGTAAGATCAATGAGTGCCTTTCAGACTTGAATAGGATTTATTAAGACATTACAATGTCCTCAGAGTATACAGCCATCTCATTGGGGTAGCTCAGGTAAAACAATGATGACTCATCCGCGTTGGGGCCGAGTACACAGCAGCCAGCAGGGCAATGGCTACTTTTAGTTTCTAGTTGTACAATCACCCCAACTCAAAATCTCTCCAAAGCTCTTGGTTATATGCCATTGTGTGGCTTTCAAGGAGAGAATCACCTCAGATTTCAGTGGTCCTGAATAGCATATGTGCCTAAACTGAAGCCTAGTGACTGAAGCAAAAAATGCTTCAACCCAGTAAGATAGGGCTCTTGCAGGTACATCACATCTGCATTGATCTAGGATAGATCTTACTTAACACCTGGAACTTTCTGAAAGTGTTAAGCCCATTACAAGTGATGATATAAACAAAAATACCCATTGTTGATAGGTCTTTGGTCATTTACCTCACAGGTCCATTTTAATATTTTGTTATACCTTTTTGCATAATTTGCCAAGGTCCAACTCACCTGAGATGTTTGTTTCCATGCACCACCCCAGGACCACAAACACAAGTGCTCCTCCATCCCATTGTGATGCCCCGTCCAGCTGCCTTGAATGTATGTAAATGGGATTTCTTTAGCGCAAACCTAGTCAAAAGGCAGCGGAGTGCTGCTTGTGGTCAAAGACAAGCATACATTTAGCAAGTAAGAGGAGAGGAAGCTGATTTGTGGACTGGGTTGTGTTCTTTATAAAGGTAAGTCTTCAACTCTTTACTAGATTGGAGCAGTTTTGGGGTGGTCCTGATGGATACGTGGATGTTGTTCAAGATCCTGGGTGTATAGATGGATAAGACCTGCATTCCCTTTTATTTCCTGTTTTACACATCTTAGTCTGTAGTCAGGGGATGTCCTGGCTGTGAGTGTCCTGCGATACACCAGAGACAGCGAGCTTGTCTGCAAGATAAGCAAGGGTGCTGGTTGTGATAGCTTTCTAGATAATGCAGCTGGTTTTGAAGATGGTGTGGCCCGGCAAAGGGAGTTTGTGGTCTTCCATCAGGATTAGGGTGATGTGATCATATTTCTCCAGGCCCTGGGTGAGACGTACTGAGGCATGCAGAATGCCCTTGAGGGGTGCCAGTGTGGAGTCTGGAAAGCCATTCAGTAGGACCTTTGTATTACCTCCAAGTAACTTGGCACTCTGTGAAAGTTGGGTTTCAAAGCCATCAAGGTACATGTCAAGCATAGTAACTGTGTAAAGAGCCGATAGTTGGTGATGTCATCAGGGTCTAGTGTAGTTTTCTTAGGAGTGAGAAGGTCTGGCCTGCTTGAGAGCTTCTGGGAAGAGGCCTTGGGTGAGGGAGGCATTGACAAGGGTAAGCAGTGATACGAGTGCAACCCCAGAGAGAGCTTTGATTAAGGACAATGGTAAGACATCATCTTTATAAAAAGTGGCTTTGAGGGATTTGTGTATGTCAGCGAGATCTGGGAGATATAGGGCTTTGAAGTTTGACCATTGCAGGATGCTACTGGAAGGGGTGGGTGTAAGAATTGAAACAGGCTTGTGCTGTTGGAACTTCTGTATTGAAGAAGAGGTTGATGGCATTGCACTTTTCTGTGGAGTGAGGAATAGGTGGGTCCGGTAGGGAGTTGATGCAGTGCTTGATTGTCTTGAACAGCGTTCTGCTTCTGTTGGTGGCTTCACTGATGGTGCTGGCATTGTACTTTGCCTTGGTTGATATGATGAACTATCTGCGTGTTGAGTGGTGGGACTTTACTATCAAGCGATCCTGTTTTTGTTCCATTTTCTTCCCTGTCTGTGGATGGATCATTTATAATCGGCAAATACCAGGGTTCTGACTTGTACTTGGACATTGTAATTGGGGTGTAGATGTTCACACAGCTGTACAACAAAATTGTTTAAGTTGTTTAAAAGGTTTTTGGCATTGGACATGGAATTATTACAATGAGAAATGAGTTCAGGCTTATGGTTGTCTGTGGAGAAGTCTTTGAAGGATCTGAAGGTTTGATCTTCTCTTTTGTGTTGACCTCGGTTGTTGGTAGCATACTAAGCGTAGAGATAGGGATGACAAAGTGGTCGGTACAGTCCAGGGGTATGGGTGGTTTGTACTGCATTGTTGGTGATTTGGGAAGACAAGGTTAGAGGATGCGACCTTGGCGTGTGTTGGTTGTGTAATATGCTGTACCCCATTGAGTGTATCGATGAGGTTGAAAAGGGTGTCTCTTTTTTTAAAGCTTGTATTGTCTGTGAGCTTAAAGTCACCCAATGGTGTGGTATGGGGATATGAGGTGGACAAGAAGGAGGATTTGCTCTTATGAGGGGAAACTTATCGATAGGAGCATCATGGCAAACCTATAGGCTGTCAGCCTGTGCATCCCTCCCCTCTACCTGCACTGATGCTAACAACATACAGACGAGAGCATTTGTTCCATCCACCAAGCATTTGTGCCTCTGTCTCCCTGTGGAAAGATTTCCTATGCATTTGATCACTCACTGTATAGAGATTGCTGTGGCTGGTTCATCAGCCCGTACGCCCACCCTTACTCGACGTCAGTTCAGAGTTTTTTCTTTTCCAAAGACCACTCATCTAGAAGTTACTAGGCTTGGATTTATAAAATAAATAAGTCATCTGGTTATTCCTGATTTCTTTAAACCTTGCAGGCTCTTCAGGAAAGACTTGTGAACCTTTTGCTTTGAGATTGTTGATAGACAGACGAATCCTCCATCGTCTGGCAACAGCCACTGTACAAAACTCAGAGGGAGCCAAAAATGGCTGCCTGTTATACTGCCCTGACCTAGAGGGACGTGCTCTGTTGAAATAAGACTGGTGAAGATTAAAGTTTCATGGGAATATCAGGATTGCACAGGGGAGAGCTAGTGAAAAATGGATTTAGGACTGTTTTAATGGGAATCTGTGAGCCAGCGGAACCTCAGCCGTCTGAAAATTCCATTCTGTAGGGTTCAAAATACTTTGCTGAAGCGCTGTGCTACAAAAACGGTCATATCCTTGCCCTACTACAGCCTTCGTCAGTACCTAAAAGTGTACATTATTGCACCCTTGGTTTATCCCCAAATGCACCCAGCTTAACAAGAATGCACGCGAAGTGATTTAAGAAAGCACAACAGTCTTGGGTAGTTTCTATTGGCTCTTCCACCCCAACAATGCTCTCCCCCTCTGCTACAACTCGCCTCAGAGACTCTGATCGGTAGCTAGCCATGCCTTGCTGGTCTAAATGACCCTTGTTTGTGGCTCCCTTGACAGACAAGAGCTCTTTGGAGCAGAATTTCTTTTTTCAACGCAGTGCAGAAACCACAGCAGCACAGAGCCATGTTTATTGAAAATGGCCTGCTGTCACTTCCTGCGTTGGTGCTCTTAAAGGTTGCCGAGTGCCCCGCGCAAATTATTCATCAAGGTGCAGAAGTGTGAGGTCAACCATAGTATTTGTACCGCAAGCAGACCCTTTCAGTACGAAATCAAACGACCAGACACATTCTGAAACATTCCACACATTCTACGTGTGCGTACAGTGCAGCACACATGCAGTGAGTCGAAGTTTTGGAAATATCAAAAGATTTCTCCTTGATTGCACCTGCTTCATGGAGGTGTTATTTTTTTTATGCAAAGCTACTTCTGGTTATCTTAATAGATTGGGATTTCCACCAAAAACTATGGCTGTCTGTGCTGATCCGCCCAAGTTACACACAAGTAATGCCCCCTTGATACGAAGTGGTGCTAAGCAGCACAAAGCTCAATTTGCATTGAGAAAAGGGCCCCTTTCTATCGCAAAATACCTTTTGTGCTGAAAAGTAAGTACCCTGACAAGACTTTGCATCGCACTGGCTGAAACTCTTAATCTGGTCCTTTGTCTGTTTCCTCCCTTACTGCCACCTGCAACAAAACTAGGGTTTGCGATAACCAAATAGCGAATTTTAAGGAGTCGCTATTTGGTAATTTCATATCCCCATGCATAAAGGAATCACAATTAATTTTGCGATTCCTACACATTTCCTAATAGCGATTCAGTAATTGCAAAACGCTATTAGCTAATATGACTCCATTGGGTGTGCTGCTATGGGGGTTCCTGAGTGCGGCCGGGCTCTGCTCCGCTGAGGCACTAATCCTCCACCCCCCTTGGATCTTCCGACGGCCGGGACACTACATTTCCGCGCAGCCCCTCACTGGCGACGCTGTTGCTGACCCGTTAATCCGCGCCAGGAGGCGTTTAAAGCTGTGTGTGCCCCCGAGGACTTGGTGTGCTGCTGTGGGGGTTCCTGAGTGTGGCCGGGCTCTGCTCCTCTGAGGCACTAATCCTCCACCCCCCCTTGGATCTTCCGACTGCCGGGCTTTGGTCCACCGGCCGGGACACTACATTTCCCAGCAGCCCCTCACTGGCGACGCTGTTGCTGACCCGTTAATCCGCGCCAGGAGGCGTTTAAAACTGTGTGTGGCTGCTTGTCCCGCGAGGACGCGCGCGGGACAAGCCGGGCTGAGCCCGGGCAAAGGGCGGGCCGTCTGTGGCCGTCGGAGGCTGAAGGAGGCCGGGCTGGGCCACCCCTCTGAGTCGGGCCGGATGCGAGACATATGAGAAGCTACACCAATTGTATATCTTGCAGACTGTGTCCACAGTGATATTCTAGATTTAAAGGTAGGGGGAGGTTTACGCAAAATAACTTGATATGGCAAGGCACCGAGCCAAAGCACTAGCTGACACAGCATGCAACACTATTGATACATATTTGGTAAAAGCAGTTAGTGTTCTTACCCAAGAAATAGATCGTACAGAAAGACGATTATCTATGGGATCAAGTGCACCACAACCAATAGATCAAGGAAACCTCAGTAGAGCAACTTCACATAATAGCGAGGCGGCCATAGGCATGATCACCCCAGATGGAGTTAATACCAATGACAGCATCCAGTCTAAAATTTCGAATACTCCTAGATTGTTTGATACTGATAATAGCTCTATTCTTCCATCATCCCCTTTGGTTAACTCAAAAGGCGCACGGAAAAAAACCACAGGGCAGGGCAACATAATGAGGAAAAGGGGAAAAAAATTAACCACTATGGAGAATATGGTTACTACACGTACAAGGGCTAAGCAAAACTCTGTGGGCACATTTAATATAGAAGCAATTTTCGATAAATTGGTTGAGCTGATTAGGCCTTTACACGAAAAAGTGGATAACTTGGCTAGGGAGGTTCACAAATTAAGAGGCTCCATTGATAAAAATGGGTTGCATGAACTACAAAGAGCAGGTGTAGAAGCAACCATTATACCAGAGGGTACTATTGAGGGAAGTACTGGAAAACTAAACGTGACCAAGAATAAACCTCCCACAGTTCCTACCACAAATACTAGCAGCATCCCTGTTGGCAAACAACATGTTACATGTCAGCCCCGTGGAGGTTTAGTAAAAAGTCCTCAATTACCTGTGGGAGGAAATTCAACAGCCAGTATAAACCAGGGAGCACAACCTAACGTAAAAACTACACCTATAGAACAACTATGCAGGGATAATGCAACCCACACGACAGCAAAAGCTATTAGACAGTCCTTACCTTGTATCAATTTGCCCCCGGAATGCAGTGCTTATGTGGCAGTGCTCACTAACATACCTAAGCTAAGAAATGGGCAAGTTGAGAATCACGATACACTAAAAAATAAAATCCTCCACGGGTTGGCTAACAACTGTAATTTCCCTATGGAGGGGGCTAGTCAGATTATATTAACACAAAGGGTGGGTTGGGTAGGCCCCCTCAGGAAAAATTTTGAGGGGGATTGCGTTATAATAAATTTCAAATCCTGTTCATGGGCCACGAGTACTCTTAAAAATGCTCCACTACCATCGGCATGGGAATTTAATACAACTTTATTACCACTAGGCTATTTTTATAGGCACCTATCGGAACCCAGCCATTTAACCAACAATAATCTTGTAAAACATCCGAGATCCTGTTTCAATATTTCTATTCCAACATATAATAGATTCAAGGCCTTTGAATCCCTAGAGGATATTGACTGACTTAACCGGTCAAAAGGTATAAACCAGGATAGCTATTCTATAAGTCCCATACCGAATGTAACATCTGAAGAACGTAAGGGAGAAAAGAGATATTGTAGCCAGGATACCTGCCACCTACCTAGCGCAGTAATAGCCGCACAAACATCTACTGAGTTTAAATGCAACACAGATGAAGCCGCTAGCACAATAGAGGGACTGGAACCCATCGCACACCAGTCAAGTTATCTATGAAAGATACCCCCCTATCCACAGAAATTCCTGTAGCAGTAAATAATGGATGTGCAACTGCTAAGTTAGACCTGGAATCGGGTTATAGTGTTGTCACTAGGAATATAGCAGGTATAAACAGAAAATTGGAAACCCCATTCTGGAGGGATTTCATAACTACGGGCTATGATATAATATGCCTCCAAGAAACTTGGCATAAGGAGCCTATTTTTATCGAGGGTTATACCTCGTACTGCTTGAATGCAGTCAGCTCAGTCGCTGGTAGGGCTAAGGGAGGCTTACTACTTCTAATATCAAATAAACTTAATACCTGTAAAATTAGAAGTTGCACCTCAGTGGATATTTACTCACAGGTGTTACGACTAGAATTTCATAAAGGCAAAGACTTAGTATTGATTAATTATTATAATCATGTTTTTAGTGTTGACAGAGGAAAAATCTTAGCCCCGTTGGAAAACGAAATTAAGAGGGCTCTGGCGTTATCACGTAACCAGACTATCATTTTATGGGCGGGAGATTTTAATATTAGCCCATGCCCTTTTGCTATGAGTGATTTGTGTGGGACTAGAAGGGAGAGCGGAAACATGGAAGATGCCGATTATTTACATTTCCCACATTGCACCTATGGCACAGCGCTAAATAATATGATAGCAAAGTTTGATTTGGAAATGCTAAGTTGCATGAAAAACAGGGAAAATATCAATTGCCCAACTTTTACAGGGAGAAATGCTAACACCTACATTGACCACATTCTGCTCTCCAATAATACTGCTTACTCTAAACTATGGGTCAATGAGCAAGCGTTAAGCGACCACAATAGTATATCAATAATATTACAATGCTGGGGTTATAAACAAACAAAGGGAAATAATTGTATTAATAATGTCGAAGCTGTGAGACCAAATGGTATGAGGATTAGATGGTCGAGGATTGTCCCATATAAATTACACGAAGAGGTGATAAGAAAATGTAGCAAGGAGATAGACTACTGTCTTGGTGAGGAAGTTAACCCCAACATTATACTTACTAGCATTGACAGGATTAATGAAACAATAGAAAGCCTGCTCACTAAGAAAATTACGGGAAAAAAGAAATTAATTCAGGATGGTTTGACTAAAGTTGTACTCGCGCCCAACATGATTTAAAACAAGCTTTGAGTACTAAACTACGTAATTCCACTAGTATTAAAAATTTTAGCGGTATCTACAAAGTAACCCTTGCTAAAAGGAAAAGAGACCTTCAAGAAGAGGCCTGGAACAACCTTAACTTAGCGGCAGATACAAACAATAGCAAACTCTACTGGGAGACTATAAATAGCTCCTTTTTAAAGAATGACAGAGTGCCCGAAATAACCTCACATGTAGATTGCAACTCATGGACCGAACATTTTTTAAACATTTTTAATCCTGATAGGCTAGTTTTAGATTCTTTAATGTACAACGATTGCACATGGCCAAGGTTACCCCTAGAAATAAGTCTATATGAGGTATATGAGAGCCTAATTAATAGTAAAGGAGGTAAGGCCCCTGGACCAGATGGGGTCCCACTGGACCTATATAAAACTGAGTTACATCTGTCGGCCCCTATTCTGACTAGGCTTTTTAACGCAACTGCGGAGTGACAATTACCTATCTCATGGGGCCAATCCTTAATTATCCCCCTTTTTAAAAAAGGATCCAAATCTGAGGCAAGTAAATACCACCCCATCTCTCTTTTGGATTCCTCAATTAAAATAATGAGTAGAATTATGTTAAAAAGACTAGAAACCTGGGCCATGGATAACACAATCGTATCAAGGGTACAATATGGCTTTAGAAAAGGTCTGGGGACATTGGAACAGTGCGTAAATCTTGACCTCCTTATCAATAAGTACACAACTGCTAAGGAGGGCAACCTGTTCCTCTGTTTCGCAGACCTGAGCAGTGCTTTTTATCTTGTAGATCATAACATTTTATGGGAAATTTTATTAGAACTAGGTGCCCCAAAGGAATGTGTATATTTTCTAGCCCGGCTCTACTCAAGACTGTCATGTAAAGTTCGCTATGGACCCTCAGGGGAATGCACACCGTTCTTTAAAGTTGCCAGAGGAATCCGACAGGGTTGTGTTTTAGCGCCTTTTTTATTTTCATTATTTATTAATCAAATTGATTCTATTTTAAGTCAGCTACCTTCGGATGCCCCTATTATAGACGGTAGTGCTATTCCGATTTTATTATATGCGGCTGACGCTGCCCTTTTATCGCGAACACAGGTTGGATTACAACGTCTTATCGATAACTTTGTGTTATTTATTGAAAATATAAAATTGATAGTTAACAAAACCAAGACTTTCGCGATGATTTGCGGCAAGAAAGTAAAGCCGGTTAGCACCTTCTATATTGATAAAGTTAAGATGCAAACGGTCAGTAGGTTTTGTTACTTAGGAATAACAATCTCCAAAGATGGGAAATGGGCAAATGAGGATGAGAACGTGAGATTGAAGATGATTAGAAACACTAACAGTATATTTAGATTCTCCGCTAAATTGGGATAAAGAAGAATCAAAGAAATGATGGCCATTTATAATTCCAGGAGTGTTTCATCGGCACTGTATGGTGCGGGAGTGTGGGGCCACCATTGTGTGAATTCTTTACAGAGCGATGAAAACAAGTTTTAAAAAAAATTATTATGTGTCCCCCCCCTCAGCATCAACTATGTTAATCCACAAGGAAGTAGGAATAGAATATGTCACGGATTTAGCTGCATTACGTCCATTATTACTCTGGCGTTCTATTTGGTCTAAACCAGAGACACTATTTACACAAACAATTATCAAAGACTGTCTGAGGCTTGACCATTCATCACGTATACCCTGGCAAAGCTATATTTACCATTGGTTCAACCTTTTATATGATTGTAATATCCGCCTGAGACCAGAAGCTGCAGCGCTGATATCAAAAAAAGATCTAAAACTGAGGTTTTTATCACATAAGACTGCGGCCAGAGAGAGGCAGTTTAGAAACCTACCAACTATAATATTTTATTATGGTTTAAATTTGAATAAAGGTTTTCAGACATATTTTACTACTGTAACATGCAACTCTCATCGATTTGTTCTAACCCGTTTAAGGTTGGGGATTGTCCATCATTTAGTGTCATTCCCGCATATGAGAACTAGATCTAACTCTATGTGCCCTTGTGACAATATTTCCAAACAAAGTTGCTGCCATTTTTTACTGTTTTGTAAGTTTTATTACCATTATAGGAAATTTTACCTCAAACCTATCTTTTTAAAATATAATGTTCGGTCCACTAAAACAGCAATGAAGTTAATATCATCTTTAGGAAGCCCAGATATTTGTTTTTTTACTGCATCTTACGTGTTAAAATGTGTAACCATAAGGAAGTCAATGATTTGCCCTGCGTAGTTTTTATTCATTTGCTTATTTTGCACATTACCATGCACTGATAGCAATTTTTCTGTACTTCTAAATTTTGAGGAGACTATGGATATATACTGCACTTTATAATGCCTTCATTGCACTTTGCATTCTTTGCACAGCTACAATACACTTGTCACTTTATGTGGAATTTTTTCCTTACCGCTAAATAACGCTAATCGAACATTTGCTCGGCATTGAAAGGGGTTAAACCTGTACACTATAATGCATTTTGCTCATTGTATATGGCACCTTTTTGCTATGTAAACTAACCTCTTTGTGACCAAATTTTACTGAATTCATGATTCCTTTTTAATATACTGTTTTATTGTTCTGTTTTGCTTATATGGTTGTATTGTACAAACGGAATAAAGCTTTTGAACTTGAACTTGAACTTGACTCCATTCATTCCTATGGGCCAATAGGAATGAATGGGAATTTCATTTGCAAATTGCGATTACCAAATTGATAATCGCAAACTGCAAATGCAATTCCAAGGGTGCCAGGGGGCCTAAGGCCCCCACTGATGCACCCCCCCAAAAAGGTAAGTATGAACATGTGGCGCACACACACATGCCCTAAATGTGTGCGACACATTGTTCAAAGGTTGTGCAAATTACCATCAAGTTGAAATTGATGGTAATTAGCATTTCCTAAATGCACAATTTGCATTCAGGAAAGGCTTGATGCATTGCATTTAGGGAATCGCAAATTGCGATTCTCTAAATGCATTCGCAATTCATTTTATCGCAAAAAATTGTGATTACATAACTTGCGAATGCACAGCCTTCGATGCATCACAAAAGGCTTTTTGCCCTCTCAAACAGGCCAATTCACAGAATCTGCCCATTTGCGTGGGCAAAAATGTTTGATGCATGTGGCCTTAATGCTTTTTAAGTCTCACCCATGACATTGCATTTGCTGTTTTTTGCTAAACTGCTTGGTACCTTACAGGGAGATTAGAGGCCGCACATTGCTTACCATTGGTTTCCGCAAAAACTTTGTGCAACCCATTCGGACCCATATTCAGGTACCAGTTCATGTTTGACAGATAATTCCAATTGTGTTGGTGTCTGTTTTCCCTGGAAATTCGGGAAGCCATTGATCCTCACACCTTCATCTCATTCTGATCAAGCTTCCTCAAGATTCATTTCATTTTCTTCAAACTCACCTCCCAGTATTTTATTCCTTCTTGTGCTCAATAATTTCTCTTGTCCTGATGATGACCTGTTTAATCATGGAAGGCCAAAACACTGTCGAAATTACTTCGGTGAAAAGATTTCTTTCATTAATTGAACGCTGTGCAATGGAATAATTACAAACTGTTAAATCCTGAAATTATCTGCATGTGCTGTAAATTTATTACATTCTTTTTATTGTTTTTTTCCCATTTTCTCTGTTCACTACACATTGACGTTCTTGTGAGTTTTCGCGCACTGTGAGTTCACTGTATACTTTGATCATTTCAATTTTTTACCTTTTTGTATATATTGGTTCTGCTAATGAAAAATGCAAAGACTGTGGGCCAGATTTATCAATATTTGATGCAGCGCAACGCAGCAAGACAACGTGCTGCGCTGTATCAAATGAAGAGAGCAGGAATGCGTCACATTTACCAAATTAAGGTGCATTCCTGCTCCCTCACTGCGGTTCTGCGCTGCATGCTGCCCAACACCAATGCAGGCACCCTTGCGCCATGGTGCCCCCCCCCCTTTCCGTCATCAACTTCAGACACACCTTAATATGGGACTCCTCCAGTGAATGCAGTAGGTTTTCTTTCTAATTCCTAGTTTATGTATGGGCTTGTGAGGGGCAGGGACTGCAGCACGGCAGTGCATTCCTCCAGACTGACCTCCTCCCATCAGGAGTACCTTTACATTTGTACTGTTGGGGGGATAAATACTTGAATTGCTGCTAAATGCTTGAATTTGCATTGCTGAAGCATATTTGACATTTTAGTTTTACTACTTTTAAATTCTGACGTCGAGCTTCCATTTTGTGTTGGCTGTACCAGTTTTACACACCAGGGACTCAGCCAGTAGCAGTAACTATCACTGAAACAGCAGATTGCATTATTTTTGTAACCGAACATCAGTTTGTCATTTTATGGAACCTCAATACTTTGCTATAAAATGCAATCTTTTATTTTTGGTAAACATAAACCACATTTCTCCACAGAAAAGCTTTTAGCTTAAGTAAAAACGCCATCTCTCCATTTTATTAATTAAATTAAGTTTTTGTTTTCATCAGATACTGTCATGTTCTACTGCCACAAAGACAGGGTATGCATTCTGAGCCCGGGTATCACAATCTCAAGCCATGGGTGTCCACAGTATGCACGGAATTACCAATACTATCCCATGGACAGCATTAAACCATGAGTGGGCAATATCATGCCGTGTATACCCACAGTAAGCAAAGAAGTATCACTATTATGCAAGGGACAGTGATATTTCAAGGGGGTGGTGGACACCATCATGCCATGGATGCCAACAAAGTGCCTGTAATGGGCACCATCAGGCCAGGGCCAGCAGTACCAGTGGTGGGTCTTATCATGCCTTGAATGGCCACTAAATGACAAAAATTACCACCATTATGCCAGAGCCAACATTTAGCCAGGAAAGAGCCCCATCCTGCTATAATTAATCACAATATTCCAACAAATGACCCCATTATATCAAGGCTTGCATTTTACAAGGGATGGGCAGGACACCATCAAAACACTTCACCAGCAGACCAAGTAGGGTGTCTCACATTGATGCAATCACATATGCACATTCAAACACACATGCACCTGCACACACATACAGGCACACACACACACCAGCATCAATCAAGACTTTCCTTTTTGTAATACCTGTGTTGTGCTAACTGGTTCCCCCTGCCCGCCTCAAGCGGCTTACACCTTTCTCACGCTCCTGCAGCCCCCTCAGCTATTAGCTCAGCACACTTGGCAGTTCCTGCACCACTCTTGAGTGTGAGAGACAGCCCAGGCCTGAGGGCTCCCGCAGTGTTCATGATTTTGTAAGTGTGAGCCCTGTACTTCAGCACTGTTTGCAGACCATGACTTTAAGTCCTGCAGAGTACTTTGCGGCAGCACTCAGAGCCATACAAACTGTGCATGCCTGATGGGGGAGAACCTGCTGGTCCATCCAACATGCACATCTCTTATGTCCCCCCATCAATCCGAGGGTCTCGAGCTGCGCACTCCATACTTTCAGACCCTTAGCTAGACGGGGATAAAGGTAGTGAGGAGCTACAATGACCTAATGGGCAAGTTGCCATTGATGGCCGGATTGCTGTTTAATATGTTTTTAATTCTACTATATATTAAATTGTACTACAATAAACTTGAATATAATAATTTTTCTGTTATTATTATTAGTATTATTGTTTTTATGTTGCTCTTTTACCAATTTTAGCAGTAGTTGGAGTAAGAGTGGTGTTATTATTATGAATGGTATAACAATCAAGGAATTAATCTCCCAATTTAGATATTGGCAGGCAGACTGTTGTTCCGCAAGGGCGAGAGAGACAATTCTTGTGTTAAACCAGTGAAAGGACCGACTGTCGAATTATAAATGACCGCCAAGCTGGTGGTTATTTATAAAGCATTGCCAGGTACCGCCATCATGGCGGTGGCGGTTCCTGTCAGTGCATTTTGCTGTTTGGTGCAGTGCTCCGACAATATGACGAAGCCCTGCACTAGACTGTTTGATTTTTTATTTTCAAAAAGAAAATCTTGTAACAGTATTTTCTGTTTGAAAACAAAAAAAGAAGGCATTATTTCTTTTTTACTGGCCCGACGGACAGCAAAAATACGGCTAGATGTCTGCCCATCCTAATTTGGCAGATGGACAGATAGACAGTTTTTCGACAACTCTTACTTCGTTGGCCGTCTGAGGGGCCCTAGCCAATGGTTGACACAGAGTAGTGCACCAATGGCCGCCCTGCATATAGGGAGGACCATTATCGTGGCGGTGAAGATATTCTGTTGCCGTTGCAGCGGAGTATCCTTACCGCCAAGATATAAATCCGCCCCTAAGTACTATTAAACTGTGTCATGGTAACTCCTATTTAGAGAACTCTAAAAATAAAAAATGGCCGTATGCGGGATTACATAAAATGAGGTTAATATTATTCGTTGTGGAAGGGCAGGAGTGGCAATAGTAGTAGAAGTAAGAGCAGTAGATATTAGTTGAGTCACGTGTTTTCCTTTTCTCTACTTGCAGTCACCACGCCAGCTCCTAAAGCCATTTCCATTCACAATGCTGCTGGGAGGACCTCGAGGACTTCAGACAACTGTACCTGTCCCACTGTCCCGACCACAGGTAAATGTCCAAATCGCGTCTTCCTGCTAAGTGCTGGAGCCTTCCTAGCCAGCGTTTCCTTCTCTGGGGACGTACTTATCAATTTCCTGAAGTGTGTTCTCCCTTTTATCTCTGGGCCAAATTCCTTTGACCAACAAAGGTCAATACTGTAGAGAAATAAATGCATACATTATTTATATACATGCATGTGTGTGCTGATCAGCAGCAAAAAAAAATGCACATTCAAAATAAAAAATATGTCATATATTAAAAATCAGCCATGCTACCCGTATGCACATGTATACATATGCATATGTTTTGCTCCTTTTATTGCTCAAACAGCAGTGGTTATAATCCATTTCACATGAAAATGATGTCCTACCTGTGACACATTTTTCCTAAATGGCCGATATTCCATAATGTCTCTGAATTGTAGATTTAATTTAACCAGACGTCTGGTGTCATTCCGATTTCCTTCTTCCCATCTAATTACTATCCATATGTGATGACTTGGATAAAGGATGCTTCATCACACACTGCTCAGCTAGTTAATGCCCTTCGTCCAATCAGCATTCTGCCCAGAGACGGTCAATAAAACTGTAACATTCGAATTGCATTCTGGGTACTTTGTGGCTGATTATTGCACAGTGCAGCTGCGAAGTCTCTTCTACAGAAACACGCGATTCTTATTATATCACATAATAATAATGTTTTCACTAAATTCCATCGTAATTCCTGAACATATATAAACATGTTTCTTTCTTTTAATGCAGACAACCAAACAATATAGTACCGTATTTAACTGACTATTTGTGACTGTAAAATATCATAGGTTTCATTCTAACTGCCCCAAAATAAACATGTAACATACAAATACAATATATGGAGATATTCAGATGTTAACATCAAGATATTGAAATGAACTCGTGGCTTTATGTATGCAGATGTTATGGTTGTGTGGCAGATTTGACTGTCAATGTGTTTATTGTTTTTTCTTTATAACTTTGGTTTGTTTGATAAATCTGCCTGGATTTAGCAGACTTTCAGCAGCTCTAGGTTACTTCTGTATGTCAGTTTTTTTCACATCTGCCAAGGAAGAGCAAAATAAGGGGAAGGGGTTAAACAAAGCTTTGATTTGCTACTAACTCTGGCACAGTTGGACAAAATTAGTGAACAAATATCACATT
The DNA here is from genome assembly GCF_964204655.1 of Triturus cristatus. NCBI lineage: Eukaryota > Metazoa > Chordata > Amphibia > Caudata > Salamandridae > Triturus > Triturus cristatus. Next base: position 1,091,916,886 of record NC_140582.1, on the reverse strand, counting down.
CAACTTTATTATCTAAAGCCACGTCAAGTTATGTTAAGTTTTGTGTACACCGCTCATCAGAGTAAAATGTGGCAGTAAACAAATTGGTTTTTTTAAATTTTAAGTCAAACAGGAGTTTTGGGGCAGGACAGGTCTATCCACTGAACCCACCGGCCATGGCCTTCTGCCGAGTGCGTCTGGTGCAGTAGCTGCAGGTTCTGATGCTCCAATGTGTCTGTGAGTCACTGCCAAGTCCCAGACCCCACTGTGCAATGCCCAAATGTGCCTGGAGTTGGATGTGCACCAATACCCTGCTGTGCACCACCTAACATGCGCTATTGGTGCGGGCCTTACAGAGGAGGAGCCAGGGAGTGGCCATAGACCACACCCTGCCCCGTCCAACAAAGAGCATGGCCGCCATGGACAGTGGGCTACGTGGAGTCACAATTTTCAGATTTAGTGTGGAATATCATGACCAGCTGTGAACACACCAAGACTGTGCTCCGCTGGTCAAAATTCGTTACCTCCAAAATCATTTTTCACCAATGCTGTGATATGGATGTTAAAAGTGATGTGATCAATTATGCAATTAGAGTTATTACTAGGCATGTAATATGGAGGTGACAGTTGACGCATACCATTACTCTGCAAATTTCTCTTTTACTTTCCAGCCATAATGTTAATTGTATTGTGCATTTAGGGGAATTTCTGAGGTTGTAAGACATATACTAATTTATAGTAATCTGAGTTATTCATGTTATGTTAATTTAATGGTAATCTGAGGTATTCATACTATATATATATATATATATATATATATATATATATATATATATATATTATATATATAATCTACTGGCGGTCGCCAGTAGATAGTTATAGTTAGGACCGTGTTTCCATAGGAAATCTGAAAATTCTATTTTGAATAACTTTGGCGCCGGTTGACGAATCCTCGCGAATTTTTCAAAATAGGTGGGGCGCTCCGCTCCGCTCCTACCCTGAAAGTCTCCGGGTGATTAGTCAAGCGGGGGCTGAGAAAAAAGGGGGGCCCCGAAACGCGTCTAACTATAACGGGGAATTTCATTGGTTTTTTACGAGGGAAATGTCCAGCTAACTATAACATGTGTGAAACCTATGGTTTTTTAAGTGAATTTGTAAGGTTTTTTAAATGCTAATTCCTAACTATAACGTGTGAAACCTATGGTTTTTTCAGTGAATTTGTACGTTTTTTTAAATGCTAAGTTATGTATTTATTAATGTCTTTTTTTTTCAGGTTTTTCACCGTGCGCGCACCGTGAAATTTTTGTTTTTTAAAACTCGCGAGGTGCGCGCACCGTGCGCTTCACGCACCGAGCACCCACGGTACGCAGTGCGTGCCATGCGCGCGCGGTGCGCGCACCTCCCGATTATTTTTAAAAAAAAATAATTGTTTTTTTCTCCCTTGGGGGTCCTGCTGTGACACCCTGACCAAGGCTAGGGGTCAGGACCTGTCCACTCGGCCCCCTTTTCACGTTCTCCACCTTTTTTTTTCACCCCCTAAGACTGCGAGAGACAAAATGGCGGCCGACACTTCCTGGTTTCGACCGATTCGAATGTTTACTGACATGTAACAACCAATCAGAATTGCGCTCGCGCATGGCAGGTTGCGCGCACAGTGCACGCACGGTGCGCGCGTATAGATATTGATATGCTTTTAAATGCTATTTTCTCAGGAAATACTGAACAGATTTACACCAGACCTGCAAAAGGCACTTCCTTGACCTTATGGCTACCTCTCTGCCAAATTTCACATAATTCTGTTCAGCCGTTCGGGCTGTAGCTGCGACTAAAGGTCCTATGGAAAAATGCATGGGGAAAACGCGTTTTGGGACCCCCCTTTTTCTCGGCCCCCACATGACGAATCACCCCGAGACTTTCAGGGTAGGAGCTGAGCGGAGCGCCCCATTAGTTTTGAAAATTTAGATATATATATTCCAGATGGCATTCAGAGGAACTGAGTCATTCGGAACCGACTCATATAGGTCTGACCTAGCGATTAAGATGTCGGATAGCCTTTCCGAATCGGTTGTCCCGACATGGATCGGCTGTCGTAATCTGACTTTGGGGGCCCGTAGCAGGTCCCCTTGACCCAAAACATTCCAAATGAGGCCCTGGGGGGTACTCAAGGGACCCCCCCTTTCAGACTATGCTGTCTGGCAAGGCACCAAGGGGTGCCCGTCAGAGGGTACATCATTTTCCACAGCCACCCCTTTCTTCAAGGGGAGCCTTTGTATTCGGTCGGAACACAGACTCCCATTGAAGTCAATGGGAGTCTGACCGAATGGTATCCAAAACCACTGTAATTGGTCGGTCGGACTCCACGTATCCGATTCGGTTAGAAACCATTCCAAGACCGATTCGGTCAGAATGCTTTCCAACCGACATCGTAATTGGGCCCTAAGTGTTACACTTACACGTTCAAATGTGTCACACAGTCTTACTGGGTGCAGTAAAAGCAGAAAGTCTGACAACTTTGAGAAGTCAATTACATTTTTTACCATTTTGTGACAAATGTGGACAAAACTATCTTTGCAACTTTTACACACCCTGTATAAAATATGTCAAAGATGACAGGGATTATGCTGCAACGGAGGGCCAAATTATACAGCATAGCTGGCTAAGTTATTGGTCAAGAAAATGTAAAATATACAGCACAATGCAGCACATTATGTTGCAGTACCATTTCAGTACTTTTAACACAAATTAATACTGGCTGGGCAAAGGTACCAGTTGAACGCCTGAATACAAAAACTGAAAGGAGACCAGCTAACATTTGAGCTAGAAAGTAAGGGCCTTATTTATGAGGCCTTGCGTCACTTTTACGCCGCGGGTGAGCACCGGCAGTGTGTAAAAAATGCACCATGTCACACCCTATTTACAAAGTGACACATTAGGCAGATGTGTCACTTTGTAAACCCCTGTGCCACATTATACCTGCATCAGGTATAATGTATGCAGGGTGGGCATTCCCCCGCACCCAAGCCTCGTGGAAGTGGTGCATTGAAATCTATAAGATCAATATGTTATGTCTGCTTCATGGCAGGCGTAAGACTGACGCAGGCCCTTTCACACTGTGACTATTATCAGTTATGTTTTGTGTAATGCCATTGTAATAGAGGGGAGTAGCCTCACGGCTAAGGCGGTCAACCTCCGAACTGGGTTAGAGTCTCGGCAAAGACGCTCAACATCCTGTGATTCTAGGCAATTCACTTATTCTCTCCGTGCCTAACAAAAATGAATGTGTCCTTATATAACGCAACTGGTGCTCATGTAAAGCGCTCTGATACCTGAAACCTCCCCGTCAACTTTGTGCTATATAAAACTCCAGAGAAAAAACAAATATATATTCTATGAAACAGTAATTAGTGATTTTCCCATGTCAATGACAATGTACTCTGGCAATGAAATGTGACCTTTGCTCTGTAGATATCTCCTGTTGCATTGCCTTCACCCTTCATGTTGTTTCGGTTGTCATAGTTCCTGTTTGACATGCTTTTATTTATTCGTCTTAGGAACAGACCGCCTTGGTTACCAGGCAGTTTCAAATATTTTGTTATACACCAGAATTAGTTGACAATCAAAACAAGTCTTAAAAAAATTAAATAGCCCTTATCTTGAAACATTTCCAAATACATGTCTCTAATCAACTAATGTGCATCCTGAAGCTCGAATCCTGAAGTCTCTTAATATTTTTGATGCCCAGCCGCGTTACATATTTGGCTGTTAACAATAACGTGTGTCATGAAAAGTTAGCATTTTTCAATAACTTCAAATTAAACAAGGAATTCGATATTTCTACAAACAGGTGTTGTGGAACTATTGAAAGTATCTGGAGAAGGCACCACTAATTGTTTTAGCCTGGGCACAGGAGCTGTATTATGGGTCACTTTTTTAAAAACCTGCCAGAAGAAAGGTTTAGCTATCGATGCTCTTGCATAATGTATGTCTTAGCATAATTCAGGAAGAATCATAGCGGGCGTGTGCAAATACAAATGCCTGTGGAAATGAAGGGGCATATTATCAAGAAACGGCGTTAAAATTATCGCCGCTTTAGCGACAGAAAACTGCCGCTAAAGCGGCGATAAAGGGCTTGATAATATGCCTCAGAGAATTCCCATAGAAGCCCATGTTCTGGTGTCAACCTGGGCTTCTATTGGAATTCTCACGGGCATATTATCAAGCGCATTATCGCCGTTTTAGCGGCAGTTTTCTGCCGCTAAAGCGGCGATAATTTTAACGCCAGGCTTGATAATATGCCCCCACATGTCCTAAAGTTCTCATTGGTATTCATCTATATCTTACCTTAAGCACTTTAGCGCTTTTGGCCAGCATAACGCAGGAACACCAAGATTTCTAACACAAACTGACCCCACTGTGCTGCACGCTATGCTGTAAAGCGCCTTACTGCGCTTTATGGTGGGTACACTTAGGCACTACTTGCAGTACATCCATGGTTGTATGACACAATTTCGCAGACAAAAATATTGGCAACAAATATATTGCTAAATAAATATTGATAACACAAATATAGACTTATATATGCAAAGTCAAAAATATTAACAACAAACATAGAAGACCACAGTATCGTCATAAAATAGGTAAATATAGTGATTCTTTTTTTTTGCTTTTTTGGGAAAAGATTTGCTGACATCAGACATTAGTAACAATCTCACAGTATACAATTGACAAGGCAATATTACACTGAATATTGAATACAAGGTTGCAATGCGCACCCATCTTTGTGGCATCAAAGTAGCACATATCAAGTCCATGCTTCCATGCGTACCCATAGCGTGTCGGAGAGGCTAGTCACTTATTTCAGGGTCGGAGGCCTCCGCTGGAGGGGAGCATATGTTGCCTCGGAATGTGTTCCATCTGCCCCATACACGTATCCATTTACGGTGGCAACCCCTGTGGATAAATACCATTTTGTCCGCTACCACTGCCCTATCTAAGTCTTGACACCAATGATGGTGTAGAGGGGCAGTGGATGCCCCCCAGTGTTGTGCAATATTTCGGTTCGCCAGAGTAATCCCCAGGGTTGCCCATGTTCGTGCTGCGTGGTTAAGATCGGTAGGTTCCCATATATTGAGGAGGCACCACCGGGGTTCTGGGAGAACTTCTACTCTGCCGACCTTGGCGATAGTAGCCATGACTTGAATTATAGTGATTCTTAAATATTATACACTATACTAGATTTAAAACATATATTAACTTTAAAAATAATATAACATTAATATACTCCTAATTTAAAAATTATAACATAAACAGAAAAATAGAAACATATACTTTAAAATAATTGCAAAAAATAAAAAATATATAAATATTACTTTAACATGAATAAGAAAAAGTGAATGAAATTTACACACACCAGCTATTAATTGTTTGCCAAAAATATGCAATAACGACATGAAAACATAAAATAAGTTAATAAAAATAAAAACATATTACTACAAATAATAAAAATTATTTTAATTAAATTAACTTTTGAAATGAAAACAAAGAATATATGAAAACTATTTTTTTTGAATCAGCTAAAAGATTTACTACTCCCACTCCAACCTGAGCAACAGTAAGGAAAGTGCTGGACTTTGGAGGGGTCAGATTTACTATTCCCACTCCAGCACAAGCAACAGTAGGGAATGTGATTGGAGTTCGGAGGGTTTAGATTTACTATTTCCACTTCAACATACTCAATAGTGGAAGGAGGAGCCAAGATGGCGACCGGGACGGCAGCGTAGACTCCCGGCTCTGTGTACCTCCGCACCCCGCACGGATATCCTGCACGAGATCCTCAGCCTGTGCTATGCGATTGTGTTTCTGAAGGAGAGTGGCACCCGATCGTGTGACTCCGAGGTTTCTGGCTGCGGTATCGCCGGAGAAATGTGCATTTGAACTTTGCGGCCCGTGCAGCCCTGGAGCCAGGACCTCGAGTGGACGCCTTGGCCGGGTGGCAGTTCAACAACAGCGGCCTGTGGTGACTGGGTGGAGTCGGTCCACCGGAGCGGTGCCAAACTCGGCCTACATTTCGTCGTGGTCGTTCCTACTGTCAAGCGTAGCGGACCGAGTGCATGCCCGGGGGTGCAATTCTCAGATCCTCCGGTGATTGCCCCTGCCTTTGATGGTGAGCTGCCCGGACGCCGCCCGTATCTCGCCCTGATCCTTGCGGGCCGCTCCCGGATTTTCGCGGGAGCTGGTCCGTGGTGGGGACGACTGTTGCCCGTGACCACGCAACGGATAACTTTTTTGCCTGCCCCCGGAACCCTGTCTCCAGCGACGTGGACCTCGAGGCGCTTGTCCCTGGGTCCCGGCCCCAATACGGGTCGGGCATACTTGGCGGCCATCTTGTTGCGATGCGGCCTACCATCCTGTCCACTGGGTCGCAGCAGGATTGGGAGTGTGTGACTTTTGGGAGTGTGGCGGAGCGATCGCAGAGAGCTGTGCTGGGGTACGGCGACCTCCTCGAGGCCCTTGGTGCTCTTCATTCCTCCTTGGTTCATGGCGTCGGGGTCTTGGGGAGTAAGCTCGACGGTGTGGCATCAGCGTTGGGACAGTGGCGGCCCGCCTGTCCTCAGGTACACAGGGACTTCCCACACTGCGCACAGGAGGACACTGTTGCGGCCACCCCTGAGACTAGCGCACAGCTGGACACTCCGGACAATATGCTACCGTGTGATCGGCTAGCTGAGGGTCTGATCTGTCCCGGAGGTATTGGACCTGATTGGGAGGTGGTGGCCTCGTCCCGTACACAGCCTCCGGCGACCCGGGGACAATTCCAGCAACAATTGTCTACTTTGGCTGCTTCTGCCTTCCTGGACCTCGAGTGCAGTGCAGATCCTGGGGCAGCACTGGGAAGCCCGTCCCTCCATGATGCGGACTGTGTTGGTGCTCAGAGACTTCCACCCCACCTGTGTGCGTCGCTTCTTGGTCGTTTTTGGACACTCCTCTACCTTGGAACATTGGACATGGCGCTGGGTCGAGGGGTAGGCATGGGCGGAATTGCAAAGAGTGGTCAGGGATAAGGCTGATCCTTCAGGGGTGGTCATCTAGTGGACGGGCGGGCTCAGGGGTTGCGTGCTCTCATGGCATAGCTGTTAGCATAATAGGTGCATAATGCTCCCCATCTTTCTTTGATACGATCGATTTTGTGCTGTTTATTGTTTACTTTGGGGAAAACTTACCGTGCGGGAGGGAGAAGCCGGGGGTATGTTTTTGAAGGCCCTCCTCCAGTTTATTAACACTTTCTATACCCCCCCGTCTGGTGGGGTTCTTTTCCTACTCTTTTTCCCTATTCTTCTATATTTCGGGTCTGGTTCTAGGGCGACAGGCACACTGCTGGGGGGGGGGGCCGTACTCATTTGCAGAGGTGCAGGGTGGGGGGTTGGGGGAGGGGATTCTTTAGTCTTTCACCTCTTTTTCCATGGCCTCCTTTTTCTTCTCTGATTCCTCTTGTTTTTCTTTTTCTGGGATCAGCGTGATACACCTCCTTTGTTATGGCTCGTTGCCGTTTCACGTGTGCCACAATTTCCGGGGTGTTCTCTGGGAGTTCGGGCGGGGGACTGCAGGCGCAACTGTTTATAATATTCTTCCCCATCCTGAATTTCCTGTGTCTGCGCCATTGATCCAATAGATTGCTGTTTATTGCTTACGTCTATTACTCTGCATACCTTTTATCGCTGTTGGGAAATTGTTCGGCACCTGATCCTTCTGTCTTGTTCCATTGTAAAATGAAAACCTTCTTTCTCCTGGTGTCCTACCTGCGCTGTTCACAGTATTAGCATGAAGATTCTGCTCCCCGAGGTGCTGCCGGTGTTTACATTTGATCTTTGTTGCTCTGATTGCTTAGCGGCCGGCCCCGGGGGGTTGTAGGCCCATACTTGTTCTTGATTGACATGTCAATAAAGGTTTTTCAAAAAAAAAAAAAAAAAAAAAAAAAACATACTCAATAGTAGTAATAGTGGTGGACTTTGGACGGGTTAGGTTTATTATTCCCCACTTCAGCGTAAGCAACAGTAGGGAAAATATTAAACATTAGAAAGCTCAGATTTAATGGTTCCAATCCTAAAGTAATGCAAATAAAGTAATACAAAATACATTGAATATAAAAAAATAAAAATAAACATAAATTATATTTCCATAAACGTCTAAAAATATTTGTGCCAATTTTTGTAACTAAAAACTGGAAATGACTACAAAGCAATTACAGATAAAATTATATATAAAAATATAGCCATTAAAAGTTTTAAGAAGAGATTTAAAATACTTCCCATCCTGTTACCCTACAATGCCAACAGCAACAAAAATAAGTTAAACAACAGAAAAAGTGACAATACAATTTATAAAATGTTAAATATTACAACACTCAAAATTATCATCCATCAGTGTGAAGCAAATGGCATATGATGGATGGATCAAACCATTCACTGCAATGCTAGCAATGGTTGATGAACACTATGCCTTTCTTCTGAAGTTTTGTTTGTTCCACAGTGCAATAATGGAAGCTTTTCATGTTAATACTTTTAACAACAAGAATTATGTGTCTAATATACATTTCATTTTAATAAATGTGCCATATGTTGCACAGCTACCATTTGCTATGTGTATTGCCATGACTGATCTGATGAAATGCCTAGTGACTTGCTCCCATTTCGTAAACTTCTAAAAACTCTTCTTTTTAATAAACCTGTATAGCTTCAACTGTTTTCCCTGCACGTGTTGTCTGCAGCGCTAGGACGCCTAAGGGTAGCTATCGCGCTCAATACATTGTCTTTTCCTTTCATTCATTGTGCCTCTCACTGAGCCATTTGTCTTGCAGATAAGACCCAGAAGAAGAAATCATTGGACTTCTCCTGTTCCTTGTACATCTTGGTTCCTTTGGGAGCAGTGGCCCTCATCTTTCTAATCGCATTTTTGGTCACCATCCACTGCCTCTGCAAATGTAAGACATTCATGGTCACTTCCCCTTCTTGATACAGTCAATTACGATACCTGGTAGAATCTAAGCTCTAGATCGATCCGAGTGTGCATTTATGCTGAATTAAAATAAGTGTGCTATCTTTAATATTTGATTTCTGGTGTCCCAGTACTCCTTTCGTTAGTCAATGCAGGCCTTTGGGTAAATTCCAGTTCCAAATGGTTTCTAGCAGAGCCAGCTGTGTATGTGGGCTGTTGGACAAAAAATACTCAACTTGCTAAATAAAAAATAGCAACAGCTACACACCATCAGCAGCCAGATACATGCTGCAACTGAACTTTTCTCTGTAACAGTTCAGATGCTAGCTAAGAACTCATAAGCTGGCCTAACGGCTAGGGTGGTCGACTTCGAATCTGGGGAACTGGGTTTGAGTCTCGGCAATGACGCTGAACATCCTGTGATTCTGGGCAAATCACTTAATCTCACCGTGCCTAACAAAAATGAATGTGTGCGCAACTGGTGCTATGTAAAGCGCTCTGATACCCAATTCGGGTCAAGTTTGTGCTATATAAAACTCTGTAAAAAAAAAAATGACTCATTGGAACCGTTCTCACCCAATCAACTAGAATTCCCAGTACTAACAAATTTACAGAATGAGTAGCTTGGCTCAATCTAAATAGAGCAGAGCTGGACTAGGAACTCAACTCCGCCCTGCCAAAAATGTTCAAACTAGCCTCACATTGCGTCAGGTGCAAATGACGGCATGAGTGGGTGTCTGTGGTGTTGAATGGTGTGGTGTGGTGTAGGGGTGGAGTGGTCTGTCTGTTTTTCTTCCCTACTACATGTTTGGAAGAAAATGGCTCCAGAGGTGAAATCATAGTTTTTCAAAAATATTCGCCAAGCACTGCCATGGCAGCCCAACCAGCCTTGAAATCCGCCCTCTGCGTTACAGCCCACAGGCGAAATTCCAAGTACCCAAAGAGCCTTGCCCTGGTTTTGAGGATGTTAGTACCATATTCAGCATATGACTTAGTCAGCATTGTTTTGTTGTTTCTTCAAAAGAAAATAGTTGCCAGGTGAGTGAAATGTTAAATTATTTTCATAAATAGCTTGTAAATGTTGGAAAACGTTTGCAATTTTAAAAGATTTAATTGTTGGTGTCAGTAAAAGTATATTAGACGGAGAGTCTGGCCAGAGGAAAACTAATTTGCTAGTTTAGCCGTCAAAATGGCAAACCACTAGCTTGGTTGAGAAAATACTTGTGCCACACATGTGGTGTACTATTCACCATATTTTTGGATAACCAACTTTTCCACTGATGTGGGTGCCACTTTGGGATACAAATCTTCGCAGCATAATGCCCACCATGCGTCATCAGCATGGAGGAACTACCATCACAAGTATTGGTATTAGAAATGTACTCTATATTTGGTAGTGGAGACTCCTAACTCTACTTCTATTCTACGCTTACTATTCCTATAACCTTATCGTGCTACATTGGTAGGCATGATGTCAAGCATGTCAAATCTAATCACAATCATAAATCTAGTAGTAATACTTGTCCAATGTGCACTGTTGCAAAAACACAAATGTTTTCCTCAAATATTGAATTTGTTGAAGACGTATGATGTTCTGATAATGAAACATATTTGAAGAAATTGATTATCATTTGTAATTCAATATTTGAGGATAACATTTGTTTTTTGCAACAGTGCACATTAGAGAAGTATTAGGATTTGATTTATGATTGTGATTAGAAATTTACTCCCATAGTGATTTACTCCTTGAAAAAACTATTTGCGCTCCATGATGGGGAAAACACCATTTCTGAGGACCAGATCCTAATTTTAAAAGCTAACAACCTATTTAACCCTTGCCCCCTACCTTCCTACTGTTTTAGGGCTTATGATTTTCAAGCTAATAGCCGCGACGCCAGCTTCAAAGGCCCTGCTGCTGAATACAAGTGCAGTGGTCAAACATTGAATGTGATTGCTTGTTTAATTTAGCAACTTTCTCTTGATCTGCTTTATCTCACAGAAACATTAGTTTTGATAACTGTTTTTTCAGAGCATGTTTGAGAAGGATGCAAGATCTTCTACCAGGCTGCATTGAGTAGGGTAGGGGCACCAGCTATCATATGGATCCATGGAATATCCACTTAGAGGAGTCTCCACCAGAGTTTGCAGTGGAGCGGTCGAACATGGCAACGAACGTCAGCAGCAAAAAAAAACCTTTGTCTTTGTTCTAGTGACTCTCCACTCATCAGACTAAGGGACTCATTTATGAGTCCTTGCGTCACTTTTGCCCTGCCGGTGCGTCACTTTTTGTGACGCACCAGCAGCGTAAACATTGGACCTTGTTGCACCATATTTACAAAGTGACGCATCTAGGTAGTAGATGCGTAACTTTGTAAACCCTTGCGCTACATTATACCTGCGCCAGGTATAATGTATGTATGGTGGGCGTTCCCACGTAAGTAAGCATCGTGGAAGTGACACAGTGAAATATACGAGATTTCACTGAGCCACTTCTAGGGTGCCTCACAGCAGGCGTAAGACTGACGCAGGCCCTTTCACATGGGGCGTGCCCCATGTGAAAGGACATATTGCTGGAGTTGGGTCACTTTTGTGACACACTGCAGCAATGTGTCACTTTTGCGCCTACAGATACGTCAGAAATACTGACGTATCTGTAACTCCTTGCGACATGATGCGTCATACTATAAATATGACGCATCCATCATGTCGCAAGGAGGGCGCTCTGAGAAATGACGCATCGCTGCTTTCACGCAGCGATGCGTCACTTCTCATAAATGAGGCCCTAAGAGAATTGTCTGACATTATGTGCCAAATCATTCAAACCATGTGATATTTTGCAAGGATGTAAATTTGTGGCTTGGTGCCCCCTTGAAGGAGCCACATCCTTCCTAAAAGAACTGCGATACAAACACCACTTGTAGCCACTAGACTTAAATCCTAAAATCAACTAAATGAAACATTTTTATAGCACAACTTTTTTGATTTCTCAAGTGGGGACATCACCTATCGTCATCTTATAATGAAAGCAAAAACCTTTGACATCTCATACACATTGTCATGCCATGTAAATCATAGATCTGCAATAAGCATTATGCACCATGCACCCATATCCTGTGTCAATGTTATCGTACTACGAATATGTCAGACACTATTCACATTTACCTGTCATTCCCCAGATTTTAAACTACTCGTAGGGACTCCCTTGAAACTTGCTGATGGGTAACTACAGTATCATCCATGATCCTACGGTCCAAGTATTGGCCAACACTCAAGGCACGGGGCATCGCCGCACCTACAGACTCTGGCTGTGTCTCTCTTCGTCACAACCAAGCTCAAACCAATCAGAGCCACTTCCTATCTGTTAGCATATAGGTTCGAGGTTATATGTGACAGAGTAAGTCTGGGATCGTTGCTGAGTTTTTGATTTATAGTTTCGCGAAGTGTGTGAAGGACCCCTTCCAAGAACCGCTGCCATATCGCGTGTATGAACTCCCTGACCTTTACATGGCATCAAAGACATTCTGGCGAGTCTATTGTATCAAAGTGCTATAGCTTTTTGCATGTAATGTATTCTGGATATAGGAACTTAATCTAAGACACTTAATGAAACTTGGCCTTCTAAATTAACTTAAATTCCTGATACATATAATATAAACGAATGCAAATGAAATGAAATCTAGAAATATTAGAATGTAAATATGTAAAACAAAGCCATGTATAAATATGTCAAGAAAACCTTTCACTGTCAACCCAGCATCAAACAGATTGAGTCCACCACTCTTGTTTTCCTTTTTAGCCGAGAACCGCCCACAAAGTAAAAGGAAGTATGTAATTCGTTAGAGAATCCTGAAAGATCTACCGTACCAGCCCACAGTAACGCATTCAAAGAAATCCTTCCAAAAAAATGAGTGGGACTTGGCTGGCGTGCTGAATCTTCCATATAGATTAAAACCCATGCACCAGGCTGTGGATCTCTAGATCTAATCCACAAGATCCCATGAAGTCCTCAAATCACATAAAAAGACTTGATAGGATCCTCAGGAAAAAAGGATCGTGCCCAGCCGATGCATGCAAAAAATGAGCCACATTCTGGCCCGTTGTCTTGATTTCGCTGACACTACAGCTCACTAGTCCAGATCCACCACTCACGTCAAACCGTGCACAGCAAAATATCAGAATCATTTACTGATACAATCGGAAGTGTCAGGGACATACCGCCCTGACCTTCAGCCTTGCCAATCCCTATGTCACCCCTTGATCTGGTTAGTTGGGTAGACGTGATTGCGCCTCCACAGCCAAGCATAATCAATTCTATTGATTCTATACTTTCGAAGCAGCAGATGGGATCAATCGTAATGGCTTTGCTTGACCAACACAAGCCTTCTCAACTCTAGCTACCTGCAAAACAACCAGGCAGACTGCTTGAATCCTCTAGCACTAGCGCGTTCACCTCTGCTCTCTTTCAGTTGTCCAAGTTGCTAGTGGTCATAGGTTTTCTACTCCTAGAACAGAATGGTGGAATGCATCATCGGTAATCTTTATCTCAGGCATAATTATAGACTACTTCACTCTCTGTTTCGTGGTTTCACCGCCTCCATGCATGTTGACAGGTTTCGCCCTCATTCGTTTCTCTCTTTTTCACTTGTTTGCCTCTTCCAATCTCTCCCAGGCTTGCAGGAAGCCATCTTGTGGTAAGGGCTCTGAATGGCCCATGTGACAGCACGTAGCTCTCTATCGCCAAGTCAAATGAATAAATGTGAGAAAAACAGAGATACAGATAAATCAAATCAGTTTTAGATTACTATATGGGGGTCTTTAAAAGACTTGGGAGTAAAATAAGTTGTGAGTCCAAAACAGTAACAGAATGAGGGCTCAGAACACCAATTAATGTCAAGCAGAGACAATAAGCTTAAAGAATCAAGATGTCATTATTGATAGGCAAGTGTGAGTAGCAGGAATTCAGTCCCTCACAAAATACTTTGTGCACTTATGTCAATAGCCATGTTGCATGTCACTTGGACTACACTGTTTCATATAATACATATAATACAGAAAGAATGTTGGCCCTTCTGTACTAAGAATGCACGTGGTAAACGTGGTCACAATTTGCTCGTCAACTTTTACCAATTTCATCCATATTTTTCTAACCAAACTCTGTGCTAATAGGTCGGTTAACAAAATACCGAATTTTAGTGCTTCACAATTCAACACACCTCATGAATATTAACGAGCCAGGACACAAATTGAGGCCCTCTTCCATTCACTGCTATCATAGGGATGGTGGCCTGCTGAGTAGCTGACCATCAGATCTGTGATTGTTTTTAAATAACGCTATATATTATTTTAATGGTGCCCCTTTTCTATATAAAAAAACAGGATGCATTAAAAAAAATCTTTTTGGGGGGGAATAAACACAATTCTCCTAAACATGTTTTTTCAACTTTCAGAAAGGTGGCAGGGGTTTCTTCGGGACCCCTTCCCATTTGCGAATGGATTATCAGCTATTGTGAGCTGTCAGTAAAATATGAATGCTTTGCAACTAGATTTCAGTTGCAAAACATGTATACATAATATGAATAATCGACATTGGGAAAGGGTGCCTAAAACACCCTTTCCAAATAACAATTCAGTATGGTATCTTAAACGCACCCCTTCCATATAACAATTCAGTATGATGTCCTAGACCCATTTAACACATTCAGAAAACGTTTTCTGGGCCAATAAATGGGCTTAGTACATTTGATTGGATAGGATATATGTTTGTAGAGCGCTCGATTGCCGTGGCGTCTTGGCGCTAGTGTATGTAAGAGGAAAGGCCTGTGTTACCAGAAGGGCTAAGTGGAAGTAAACAGCAATCTTTTCAAATCCTGCCTAAAGAGCTGCCAGTTTGCTTGAAATCTCATGGCCATTGGCATTTTGTTCCATAGTTTTGCCGCGCCGTTCGATAATGTCCTTCCACCTCATCTTGCCCGCCTAATCTTAGCAGTCTGGACCAAGCCTAGGTTGGCAGATCTAAGAGCACATGAAGGAGTGTAAAGTAGGAATTTTTTTTAAATTACTTCGGCACCACCGCCGTAGAGTGCTTTGTTCATCAGCCATAAGGCCTTGAATTCCACCCGCTGCTGGATGGGAAGCCAATGCAGTGATTTAATTCCTGCCGAAGTTGGTTGTCCTTTGGGGATATTTAAAAGTAGTCTTGCTGCCGCATTCTGTAAAGACTGAAGTTTTCTCATCTGAGCCTTATCAATGCCCAAAAAAAGGGCATTGCAATAATCAAGTTTACGTAGAAAGAGACCCACCAACACCGTCTTTTGTAGTTCCTGTGAGATAAAAGGAAAACATTTTCTCAACGTTTTTAGTAAAAAGAAGCAAGAGGAAGTGAGACTGTTCACTTGGGCAGAAAAATTCATCCAGGTCATGATCTCAGTGAGACAAGCATGAAACCTGGCAGCAGCGACCTCCAGCTGCTTGAGAATAAAGATAACAAGCTGTGAATCATCAGCATATGAGACCAATGCAAAACCATACCTCCTGATAAGTCTGGCCAGCGGGGTGACGTAGATGTTAAACATTGTCGGGGATAGGGCCGATCCCTGTGGGATCCCACATGGAAGATGGAAACTATCCGATTTCAAGCCATCCTAGTGCAAACTCTGCTCCCTTTTCTCCAGAAAGGAGGAGATGAGGGCCAGGGCAGTGTCCTCAACCCCCACATCCTTCAGCCGCTGCACTAACACTGTGTGATTCACAGTGTCAAATGCTGCCGATAGGTATAGGAGTATGAGGACCGCCCTGCCTCCCCCATCCACAATTTTCCGGATCTTCTCTGTTGCAGTAATCAGGGCAGATTCGGTGGAATGATAGGACCGAAAACTGTGCTGCGTAGAATCCAGCAGGTTGTTTGCGTCTAGATAGTCAGTCAACACCTTGTTTACTGACTTCTCCAGAATGTTTGCTACTATTGGCAAACCAGCAATTGGGCGATAGTTCTTTGGCTCATTGGGGTCCAATGTCATTTTTTTGAGCAATGGCCTAATAGCCACTCTTTTCCAGGTTATAGGATAATTACCCGATTCCAAACTTGGTTAACAAGAGGGGTAAGCTTGTCACAGATCTTCCTAACGGCCTGGTGCATAATGGCAGGAGGACATGGGTCATTGGGTGATCCAGATTTTATGGAGAGGAGAAGTTTTTGTACTTCATCATTAGTGATTTTCTGGAAACAGGATAATCTGCAATGAGTTGACCGAACAACGTCAGGCAGTTGGCATTGCTCATCCTGAGTCCCCAGAGTGTTCAAGAGGTCACTATAGATCACTTGCACCTTACTCTGAAAATACAGGGCCAGTTTGTTGCACATTGCTTGGTCTGCTTTAAATGCAATATCCTGCTGTGGTTTCGTCAGCAGTTTGACCGATTTAAATAATTCCTTACTGGAATTTCCAGCTTCCTCAATCTTCGTTGTAAAAAATAACTTTTTTGCAGCAATGATTGCATCCTTATATTGTTGGAGGGCTTGATTATAGATTGCTTTCTTTTCATTACTATAATCTTGTCTCCAAAGACGTTCCGCTCTCCTACAGCTTACTTTTAGACACTTAAGCTCAGGGCTGTATCAAGGTGACGATATCTTAGATCTTTTTACTGCCACCAGCTTTTCAGGTGCAACACGATTGGCCGCTGCCAGAAGCCATTCATTAAACTGGGAGGCTGCTTCGTTATTATCGTTCGATAATGGGGTGAGAAGGGGGCCCAGAGCCAACTCTGGGTCATTGCCTTGAACTTTGTTCCAATGTCGGCCTTTTACCTTGGATGGCTTGGTTGAGTGCAGTGGTAAGGCTGCTAACCATGATGTTAAAATGGACAGCCTTATGGTCTGTCGATGGGAGAGTTAATGTTTTGGTCAAGTTAATGTCCGAGTTATTGGTAAAAATGCCATCCAGAGTGTGGCCCGCCGAATGGGTGGGTTTGGTTACTAATTGAATTAAACTAAAAGCTGCAAGATTATCCAGCAGTCTGGCTGTTTCTGAGTTATTTATTAAATCTAGATGGTAATTAAAATTGCCCAGGATTGTGAGGGAGTGAGAGTCTGTATATGACTCCAGAAGCGTCATTAAAGCTTGGGAAAAAGCCGCTCTGGGTCCAGGCGGACGATATATAAGAAGCCCCTGAAAGGTAGTGAGGTTATTTAATTTTATACAGAAATGCAGCGCCTCTGCTGGCAAAACTGAGATGGCTTCCACACGCACCTTTAGATGATCTCGGTAAATAATGGCTATGCCTCCTCCTCTGCCTTCCTCTCTGTCTTGTGAGGTGACTGCATAGCCCTCTGGTAACGCGATATTCCAGTTTGGGCATGAGGTATTATCGTCTAGGTTTCTGTCACAAAAAGTATGTCCAGGGTGGATAACTGAATCAGATCTTCTAGCTGATATTTATGTTTTCCCACCGAGCGAACATTCAATAGGAGGCATTGCACGAACGGTTCATGTGTAGCCTTAGGGACATTGGCTAGCCCATTTCTGGCGGTGTTCTTGACCATCTCCTCCTTTACTCTATTCTTGCACGCCTCTGTCTTTTCGGCTGCGCATCCTCTCCCTGCCCTACTTTTGTGCTCAGAGTAATTAGTAATGCCTGAATTAAGTCGGAAAGGGCACTTAGAGCACAGGAACCCTGTGCGTTCTGGTGTTGAAAAAGGACTTTAGCGTTTGCAAACCCTCTGTGTTTCCGAGTGAGAGGGTTTGCAAACGCTATAACCCTTTGTACATTTGGCCCTTTGTGAGCACTGTTTGCATAATATTTAATTCTGTAACTCACTGGATTTTTTTCTTTTGATTTTCATTTAGTTTTAATAAGAAGAAAACGGTGCAAACATCACAATGCAAAGAGGTCAGTATACAATACTTTTTTCCCCTTTGTTTTATTAAGTGGTTATATAAGATGGCCGGGTGCTATGGAGAATTTTGATTATATTTTTTCTTTATGCATTACATTTTGAAATAGCTATTGGGGAAATAAGACCTTATGTACAGGCTGATTATGTGAGGTTTTTTGTTTATTTAAAGAGGATCTACTACCCGCCAGACACAAACTTGCTAAACACATGCAGCACAGTACACTTGTCTGGCATTTTATGCTAACTTTTGTACAAGACAAGATCAGCAACATTACTCAGTAACTTTAGACATAAGTAATCCACCAGCTTTGCATATTTTACTTACCGAATATGCCTCGTTATCCCGCAGTCTTTTTCCCCGCAGGGAATTACAACGCGGTCGTTACAACGACCGCGTTGTAATTCCACATACCATTACCCCGCAAGTCGTTGTTACGAGGGGGGGCGCTGGATGTTGGAATAGTCTAATTTATTATTCCAACTCCAGTCTGCGCGGACATTAGGGAAGGTGTTGGATTTTAAATCCAACACCTTCTCCCCCCTTCACAAGTCGTTGTTCCGCCTTGCGGAGTAATGGTTTGCGGAATTAAAACACGGTCATTGTAACAACCACGTTGTAATTCCCTGCGGGGAAAAAGTTTTGTGGTAAATGTTGTTTACCTTTACTTACCAGTTAGGCTGGAGTTAGAAATAAGGTACCCAGTTATATACACCAATCAAATGTATCTGTCAACAAGCTCCCCATATATCTCAAAGAAGCCCTTTTGAAGGTTTCTCAAGATAGGAGCAGCGCTTGAAAATATTGGCCGAAGAAGAAAGACACTTTTCATGCACAATGAACAGTGCAAGGATGTTGGGTTCTCTATTCAAAATAATATTCAACCCCTAGAGAACTCCCCGTTATTTTATGTTATGTTACATTGATTTGTATAGCGCACTAATCACTCAAGAGTGTATCCAGGCGCTTGGCCAGGTTTGTGGTCCCCAAGGTGGTTAATACGAAGAGCCAGGTCTTCAGCGTTACTCTGAACTCAAGAATTGAGGAGGAGGCTCTGATGTGTTGAGAGAGGTTGTTCCATGCGATGAAGGAGAATGAGCGACCTCCGGTGTTGCCTTTGCAGATGTGGGGAATGTGTGCAAGTGAGAGTGAAGCAGAGAATAGGTGTCTGTTGGGTTGGTGAAAGTGTATGCGGCTGTTCAGGTATTCTGGTCCAGTGTTGTGTAGGGCTCTGTATGTGCACTTGACTATTAACAAACTGTAACACTAGAACACAGTCCTGGGCACATGTAATAAGGATATAACAATGGCTGAAATGTCTCATATTGTACCAATATCTGTGGTCGACACCAGTATATTATTCAAATGTATTTAATGATGCAACAATGAAAAACAACCAGCCAACACGTGTTTCATCACATGATCGAACTATCCCATGACTTCTTCAGGGCGCGAGGCCGGTGATAATTCCAACCCGGCCAGAGGGTCAATGAGGACCGCATCCGGAAATCGAAATGGTACCAGGGTCTCCTCCAGTTCACCATATTGATTCAAGATCAACTTCATTAGTACGGCGCACCCGCCTACTAACTTCCTTTAGACACTGGACGAATCTGAATACTATTCCTCACGGCCTGTCATCAAGACGTGTCACACTCTTATAGAGGTCGGCATGTATTTAGTGTCCGTACCGCCCTACTTACAGCCTTATCCGCAGGGGTCTACCACATTGGGCCCCCTTTCCCTCTCACTACTAACTGTGACGTGGACCGGTTGGTCCTCATTGACCCCCTGGCCGAATTGGAATTATCACCGGCCTCGCGCCCTGAAGAAGTCACGGGATAGTTCCCTCATGTGACAAAACACGTGTTGGCTGGTTGTTTTTCGTTGTTACATCATTAAATACATTTGAATAATACACTGGTGTCGACCACAGATATTGGTACAATACGAGACATTTCAACCATTGTTATATACTTATTACGTGTGCCCAGGACTGTGTTCTAATTATTGGTGTCGGTTCTTGACTCACACATTTACGGGGGTTACAGGGTATTTCCCCCGACCTGGCAGCACCGTGCATACTCTGAGCATAGTAGACACAACGCAAACTAGTCTGAGCGCCAATCTTCCTGTCTTTACTAAAAACCCTACACCGATATAAAACTGTAACACTACACTAGGTCAGACGTAAGGATGCTGCCTTATGGAAGCACTGGTTCTGCAAAGGACATACCTCTGATTGTTGCCTTAAAAATTTGAAGTGTTTGAATATTTTGCATGATGTGCTGTGAAAATTGTCTTATAGATAACCTGAAATGAAGGATTGTTCCGGTAGTAAGTTAATGGTCGTTCCCTAAGAGAAATGAGCCACACAGGAAGCCAGGGAGTAAAACCAGTAAATGACGAAGAAAGGAATCTAAACAGTTGTGTACCTAAATATTCTACTGTTCCACTTAGCATAAACAGCGTTACAACAACCCCTAAAATTCCACTCGACAGAGACATCAACAGATCTCCCTCTTTTCACACAATGATTTGAAAATAAAGTCCAAAACAGAATTCCAATCGCAAACAACAAATGTCAGCAATGTATATCTAACAGAAATGGCGTACATCGACGTCATATTTATCAAAATTACCACATACATCTACATGCTGCCAGTCAACCTTCTTTTTAAATGTTATCCAAGCTTTCTGTGTGGATTATCATCTTTTACAAAATATTGATGCCATTATTTTGCACTCTTACAACATTGTTTAGTCCTGATGGTGTGTTCCAGTCTTGTCAGTTACCTTTTTTGATTGACAGTTTTGGTATACGTTTTTCAAAGCTTCCTGCACAATCTGCTTAAATATGTTGCTAGAGATGTTACCTTTTAAGATGATATTTAGAATTTAGTAAAAGACGCATGGGAACAGGAAGTAATCATAGCCAAGGTGTCTTAGAAGTAAGATAAACCGCAATAAGGAAGGAGAAATCTGAATTTCACAATGTGATTTGAATGCAGTGCTGAATTTGTCAAAAAATAAGCGTCAAGGCCCTCGCTAGGAGGCCACTTCCGCTTGCACCACCTATTTATGCTGCTAGCTCTGCCAATTACAGTAAAAATATATCTGCTTCTACAGCTTTGGGCCATGGAATTCTGACTATTCCAGGCCCCAAAGCTATACAAATATCTGTGGCAACAGTTATTATTCATTTTTAATGTACATTGAATCAATAAACAATTATTTTTGTGCTTATCTCTAAACTAGACAAGGAGCGCCACCATGTGGCATACCGTCATATGTGTTTATTTTGACAATTAAGTGCCGGTGCCAAGCATCGGAAACCACCAGCTCAAATTAAGCACTGTTTAAATGTAACATCACTGTGGGACAGGTAGTTTCTTATCAGAACGCCATTGATAATAATAATACCTCATACAATAATGATATTGTGTTCAATTTCTAAAATATTTTGCACAAAGTTGAATGTGTTACGTCTTTGTTCTCACAAGCCTTATCCAGTAAAACCCATGTCCACTTTTGTAAGGGTGGGCAAGTCATGGATTGCCCATATGCTGATAACAGGAAGGTATACATCAAAGTGTCCCCTGTCCTGACTGCCGTTAAGGATCTTAAACAAGTGCTGCTGAGGGTAAAGTCCTAGATGCCACAGTTTAACAGCTCCAAAATGCAGTTCCTTATGTTTGGAGGAAGCTGTAGTTTCGCACTGAGCACCTTAAAGCGACCCAACAATTCTGGCAAGGTCAGACTGTCCATAACGGACATTAGGCATCTACCCAGCCAGTTGGTGCACTGAACACAGTTGTTTAAAGTACCTGGGGCAGTTGTCACTCTCTTTAGCCTCTACCCCACTCAGTGGCAGCCAGTGCTTTATTTGAGCAGTGATTTCCTGTGCTGGGCACCGGCACTTAATTTTAAACACCAGCTTTTATAACAGCTGCCACATGGTGGCGCTGTTTGTATAGTTTAGAGATGAACAGAACAACAGTGGTTTATTAATTCAATATACATTAAATTCAACTAATACCGGCCACCCAAGCCATTCTTATAGCTTTGGGGGTCCTTGAAAAGTCTGAATTGCCAAATTTGTAGCTGTGTAATGGTTAGTAGTTGTGTAGGTACTTTTATTGGCAGTGCTGACAATGGCAGTTGGTAGTGCTAGCTGCAATGACCTCTTGATGAGGGGCTGGACACTTATGTTTTTTTTCTCCTCTATATTAAGCACTGGTTGCCCCTCCTTATTTCCTTATGAGTGTGAAGGTCTGAAGCTGAGCAGGACACAGCTTAATACCCACAGATAAACATCAGGCAAAAATAAAAAACAAAGTGGGAGTGTCACACATGCAGTGCGATTGAACTGCAGAGGGTTTGAAATGCTCGTGCACTGTCAATCACACTGTACATGTGCTGTCAGCCTGTAAATGATGGCAATGAACTGAGCAGATCAATCCTTGTAACACTGGAGGATGATGTAAGTCAAATAGTGCAGTGCAATAGAATGCTAATATTTCATTGCTGGAAACTAGACTTGCCAATCATGGGACTGCCTCACTTTTGTCTTCTGTGGCTGTGCACCTTGATCTGCTGGTGTTCATAGAAAAATAATTACCACCAGGATTGTGTGACTAGTTGGAAATACTAAGATTTTCCCTAGGCAGATACACACATGTAAATACTTCAGAAACGAGTCACAGCACCAGCAGATGTTGCTCCATTTTAAGGTCTCGCCTGCACAAGCATGCACTAGCGAATGCTCTCTTGCTTGAGAGACTCTTGTGTTGGGGTTAGAACCCACCTATTGTTTACCATTTGTTTGCATCATTACCACTCTTCTTTGCTGCCTTCTAATTGGGCAGTACTTTCAATACGTCACTTCCTTTTCTTTCCTTTGTGCACTGACCAAGCACAGATTAGAGAGATTAGTGTTCCTCCGCTGGCCATAATTTGCTCGTGTTGTGGCTCACGTACTATTTGCTCTGAAAAAAAGTGCTATGATGCAGTCAACGCTGCCCGCATCAAAGCGCTTCATTTCTTTTTCACTTCCCCTCACCCTGTGTCTGTTCCTTCTTCCTGTTGATGGAATCGCAGCCCTACAAGCAACCTTCTTCTTTGGTTGATCAATCTTGTCATAGCTTAAGAGGTAAGAGGGAGTTAGTCATCAATTTACAATATCAATTAACAGTCTAACGCTTTTGGTCATACAATAAAGCCAGGACTACCAAATAAGGTTAATTTGATTTATTACAGACTCAGAATCAAACTAACATAAATGAGTCTCAGATGCAGGTTATAAAAGTATAAAACCATCAAAATAATTTTGAATCTCCAAAGGAAATTCAGTTTAAGCAATATGAAACATACTTGAAATTTCATCCCTGTTATGCAAAGGATAAGGAATATAATTTCCAAGTTAAATTGTAAGTTTCGCTCCTCCTGCCTTGTCATGAGTAACTTTGAGATCTATATATTATTCTATCCCTATTCTATATTTGGGAAACCCTAATTAATCAAGGAAGCAAAGAAAGGTGTCAGCATAATGGAGACAAGTACTCCACTTGAAAAGAGTGTAAAGCATAAAGCCACACTCAAAGATGTAGCAATGAGGTCTGTACCTCTAGAAAATCTAAAGGAGTCTGCTGCTCGCACTAACTACGCAATGCCTATTAGCACACAAAGTATTCAAGGTAACCAACGGCATCATCTTCCAGTACATTTCCATCTTCTCTGATAGACACTGGCTTCTTCTTGCCAAAGGTTTCCCCCATACCTTACTATCGCTACAAACAAACAATGCCCTTTCAATGACTAATGGAGGCTTGCATCTGCACCTGCAGAGGAAAGAAACTATGCAAACAAGCAGCTTTCACGTGGAAGGTTAAACATTGAAATCATAAAAGTCTAAGGCCTTTGGCCATGCTAACTTAGTAAAATAATCGATGTGCTCCCGACATTTGGATATATGTGCACGTGTGGTCACACTATTAATACCACAATATGAACATACTTTAGATGAATAAATCATGGTTACAGAAATATTATAGGTGAATTAGGGTGACACAATAAAACATTCGGGTAACTAAACTACAATTTAAAGTAAAATCTATCAGCATCAATATACACAGAGGTTTCTTAGTGTATTATCATGGAACGTTTCAGAAATATAATTGAAGCTCCATTGCTAAGGACTTGTTAATAAACCAAAAGAGTATGCGAAGTGCTAATTGCACATTAGTCAACATAACTTGTGACAGACACACTGGTGGAGCCAAAATTAACCTCCACTTTCAACTCACCCTCCCATCCCTTTTCTTCTACCACCCACCCTCCCATCCCTGTTTCTTCTCCCCCTCCCACCCAGGCATCTGGTGGATATCGAGACGGGGTCTCGATATTCACCCCCCACCCCCACCCAGGCAAGACCTTTTGGCTGTGCCAATGCTTGTTAAATGTGATTAAAGGAAAGAATTATCTGTTGGTCCAAGGGAGTCAGCATAGCGTAAAATGTGTCAGATGCTGAAGAAAGACATCATGAATTGTAGGCCTAATCTGCATAATTATTATAGGAAAAAACAGACGTCTACAAAAGTAGGTATGTTTGATTTTTACTTGTGATTGTACCAGGGTAACATTCTGCATTTTTGTCTACTGACATGAGGATTCATCATTTATTTGCAGAAGAAGAATGGTTGTTATATGAGTATAAGCTTGTTTTTGCATGCGATAGCATTAAAGTGAAATTGTACATTTTTAAAGATACAAGGATAATTCAGTTATTTAGAAGTAATACCAGAGACAGATTTCTGTACTTTAGTTTGCCTAAGCACTTCTCCATAACTGTGAGGTTGAATGACACATTGACTGGGAATGTCACTCTCAATCAATCAATCAGGGATTTAGAAAGCGTGCTACTCACCCGTGAGGATCCAAAGTGGGGAGAGATGTGGGAGAGATTTACTAATTTTTCATGCAGTGCACCAACCACGTTTGCTCTGTTGTGCGGGGGGGACACAGTGCAGAGCTGTCACTCTTCCATCTAGACAGACTTAAGAAGGATCTCACACAATGAGTGTGTGCAGTGCACTACAGCACGCATGGAACGTGGGGATTTTAAAAAAACAATTGAAAACATTTCCCCTTCTTAATGCCTGCTTCTAGGAGGTGTTAGTTTTCGACGTAAGGGTTGGTCTTGCCATCGAAGTAGATCGGGATTATATCACACGCTGTGGGTGTTTGCACTGATCCTCCCAAGAGACACTCCATCAGTGCCCCCTTAATGCAAAAGTGCACATAAAGCTTTTTGTATTAGAAAGTAAATACCAATGTTTTGCACTGCATCACTTTACAGCAGCACACAGCCTTAGCAAATCTGGCCAGAGTATGGTAGAGCTGTCGTTGGTGTTTGGATTGCATTGAATTGTTTCTGGGCTACCCCTAGACACATAACCTTTCTGTTCTTTACATGTACAGCTCAATCTTCACAGGGAGGCTCCTCTCCTCTGAAAAAGTGGCCCCATCTTCTCTTGAACACCCCCTCTGCAATTGTGCACTTACCTGGTAGAAGCGGTAGCCAGTCTGAGATCTATAAAGCTGGGCCAGGGGAGGGGAGGACTGACAGGATTCTCTGATCTCCTTTCACAAATAAGGAATAAAAATGGCTGAGATGCTTTGCAGCCCGAATATTCTATGTCTGGAGACTGGAGGACCCCCTACCCCCTGGCACCAGCTGCAAATGATGAAAAAGTCCCTAACGGATTACACCATACTCCTCTCTGCTTGAACAATCCTTCCAGACTATGACCAGAAAGTTTGCAGGACAGTTTTCCACTGATCGACCAGTGCAAAACTAACATTTGCAATTACCAGCCCATACAAAAAGATGATGTTTTAGTGACTGATCAATACTAAACAATCTTTTTTGCAGTGGTTGTTACAAATATTGGTGCAAACTTACATTGCCTTGGTTCAATATTACATGATCTGATCCCTTGTGCCATGCCTCTCCACTAAAACATCCCCAAGGTTAATCTTGTCTCCCTCACTGTTCCAGTCCTGGTGTCATGTTCCTTAACTCCCAAATCCCTGATGTCATGCTTTGATTTTTGAAAATTATGATTGCTCTGCAGAAACAAATGATCTAGCTTCCTATTCCGTCCCATTCATATCATTACAAATAACTCTGTGTTCTTCCGGTTCTGATGTTTCCCACTCCCAGTGAATACTATAGAAGTCGAAGTAGCCTGATGTAAAGAAATCCCAGATTTGAAGTTATGGGGGCATTTCTATACTCTGTCTATTATACGCTGTCCATAGCAATCGTGCAGTTACTGAGTAGTGCAAAAACAGACGCCACCCTTCCTCGACCGGTGCTCTCATAGCCCCTTCATCCCCAGCCCCAATTCCTCTGGACGAACCTCTGGTGGCCAGAATGTTGGCGTGATTGTCATCCATGGCCCTCAGGATGAGAGAAAGGTGGAGAGAGAACTAAACAGGGTAGGAAAAGAGAAGGAAGTGAAGTGAAGGGAGCAAGCACAAAAAGTTGGGATAGAGAATTGGGAGTAAGTCTCAGGAAAAAGCAGGAGAGATATATCATTCGGGTAGAGAAGAAAGGAGGAGCGAGAGCCTAGGTTTAGTGATATTATGGTTAGTGAATGGAAGAGGAGAGGAATCAAGAGAAAGGATGAGAGAGAATAATAAATGAGGAAAGGAGATGCGAAAAAGGCAGTTTATCATGCAAAATGGCTTTAAAATTCTTTGAGTCGAGATCCACCCCCAGAACCACCCTCGCAGTGGTCAGGCTTCCTCGTCTTAGTATAGGGGTTGCTATGGCAAATTTCCGGGACATCTTGTGTTTAAAATTCTTTGAGTCGAGATCCACCCCCAGAACCACCCTCGCAGTGGTCAGGCTTCCTCGTCTTAGTATAGGGGTTGCTATGGCAAATTTCCGGGACATCTTGTGTGCCCTATTGCGACCTGGTCACCACGCAATTCTACATGGATCACATGATTGATTTATTGTGTTTCTGCTCATGGTACATCATGCACTCTTCTCTGTTCTGCATTTTAGACCTATAATTGAGAACAACGCGAGGCCCAACGTCCCCAACAGATATGTGTGACAATCACGATGACAGCAGGCGACAGAGATGGCCGAGAGCAAGAGACCTTCTGCAAAGAAGGAACAAAGAAGACATCCAATATTCTTCAAGGACAGCTGCAAAGGCTTTAAGCTTCAATATTCCACCAATTGTAAATCTCATTGCAGCTGTGTAATGTGTATGTACATATTTATGTTATATGATTTGGGCATTCCGTTTCGTTGTGTGATTACGAACCACATGACGTTAGGAGATTGCATCAAACCCATGAAATAAAGACACTGATGCGCGTAAGGCCATTCATAGGAATAGTGGGAGGGGACAACGAAACAAACTCCTGAGAATGCATCCACCTCTGCTGGTACAGACTCTGCTTGGAATCAGTTTCACAAAGCAGCACATTTGACATCTTGGCTATGTGGAGAGGATCATAGCAAATCTTTCAAAAAGGGATGGGACACAGTAAAGTAAAGTTCTAGACTTCAAACAAAGCCAGTCTTTGCACGCGTGATAACTGGAAGGAGCACAAGACATCTTCTCAGTAAGGATTACACAGTCGTTTTGAATTCGCCACTTTAATATTACATAATTTAAACTAGAATTGATCATCATAATTCCAGGAGGGCCAGATCTATAGCAGATTTTCTTGACATCCATGAAAGTAGAACTCACAGTTTATCTTAAATGGAACTTACATGTATTGTCAATGATTAGCCTGAAAACCTGCCATGAATTCGACCACGGTTTAAACGATTCAATGAGTGTATAAGAAAAAACCTACGCTTGTCTCCTTGCCACATTAGGATAATTCAAAGGAATGAACTCTGTGAAAATCCCAATTTAGGTAGAGAGTGCACAGCACACCAATATTCACTCTGCATCACTCTAAATTGTAAGAGGAAATATGTTTTCTATCTCAGAGTCAGAGATATATGTACAGTAAAGTATTACCCATACTTAGCCAGAAAGGTACAGCAAACAATTCAGGAAAACTATTTTTATTGTAAGTACTGGCAAAATGCCTCCCAAGAAGACAGAAACTTGACACGTGTTTTGCTCTTGTTGGAATTCATCAAGACCAGTTACCTTTGAATAAAGGCAACAAAGCTTTTGCCTCAAGTTAATATTCAGCACTTAAATACTAGTCATGTCATTGAAGAACAAATTAGTTTAGTAAATACTAGTCAAATAAACATATTTTTAGCTCCAAGACTCCAAACCTTTGTGGCCAGAGCAAACCCTGACATGTGTTTCAATCTCAGTGGATAAAGCCGAGGCGCGTAAACCAACAACTCACTAGCTCAGGGCGCCACGTAAAGCACACAAAATAAGGTGGAAATTGTACACAATAAAGTAATACATAATCCACTGACACATGAGACTCAAGAAGAACACAGACATGTCAACCGGCAATTAGGGTGTAGTTGAAAGATTATAGATATGTTTTATTAAGAACATGACCCACCTTAGTTCGGCGCAACACAGAGCTCCTTCATTTGTGTTGCACAACACAACCTATATTAGAAAACCCAAATCCTCATTGCCTTTCTGATTTTTGCCATTGTTTTCTTGTTTTCAACCTCGTTTTTTTTTGTTTTTTTTTTAATTCTCTTTTGTTTTTTGTTAAATGCTCTTCGGGCTTTTTTTGTGTGGTGTGAGGCAAATAAATTCTAACCGCATTGTTTCTTCTCTGGCCCGTTATTCAAAGTTTGACTTTATGAAAGTGAATTTCATTAACACTGCATATAAACTTTAGTACTAAAATGCCAATGGAAAGTCATAGTCAGGGTTATCTTGATATGTAAATACGAATTAATATCTAAATGTATGTACTGGGGATGAGTGTTTGACATTGTTTAACATTCCGTCCATCACTTGTTCTTTTTGCATTTGTCACCCAAGTGGTACGGGGATGCCCAGACATGGGTACTGTGCTCGCCATGCCACTGGATTCAGGCTATCTTGGCTGATATGAGGTGATACCCCAAAACTGTTCCAAGGATTCTTGTTTCCAGTCCAGGAAGGTTCTGGTCTAGCAGCTCAGATAGGACTGTCCCACGGGGGCAGGGTCAAGACTGATTTGCATATGACTGGGTCCAAACTTGGGTGTTGTGGTGAACAAAAAACAATAGATTTAGGCCCAGTTCTCTGTACTGGGGGCAAGTGTTTGACATTGTTCAGCATTCCATTCACCAATTGTTCTTTTTGCTCTGCTTTCCAACCCTGCTGTCTAAGACCTCTGCGTTGAAGAGGTTTGAATTGTGCATGACAGTCTGGCAGTAGCAAGGTACCCGGCCAAACCAACATGCACACTTCAAACTGAAGTGGCTACCTCTCACTGCTGTCAATAAGCAGCAGTGACGCACTGGCTCTGCCCCACCCTCACACTCTGTTTGCTAGAAGAGAGTAAACAATAAGATGGTAATAAAATTATTTTATCACCATTTTATTTTTCACACTTTCTGCACAGCAGTGTGGGGAGGCAACGCTCCTCCGCTCCTTTAGAGGAACCGCCACTGCTGCAAGGCCTAATTCCAAACTTAACGCTTTGATCAATAATCCTCTTCTCATGGATGGTGCCCCTATCTAAAATGTCCATAAACACCTTTATCCCATTCACCCTCCCAAAAATGTGCATTTCAGCTCCGAATAGTAAAATAGATGACATTTTGCCTCTTAAATGTATTTAATTATGTCCAATCTTTATTTACTCATATTGGTAAAGACACTATAAATGCCCGTAGGATAAGACATTGGTTTTTTTTTCTCGACATTCAGTACCTATGTTAGGTTGCAACTAAAAAGCATCACTAAGTAACATATTTTTGCATTTTCTAAAATGATACCATTTAGATGCCATTTATGTTTTATACCTGCATTTCTTCTTCCAAATGCCATAGTTTTATGCTTTTTGTATATTAATTACGAGCTTAAGAGTTTTAAAAAATACTAAGATATACTTATGTGGATGCGTTTCTCTATCTTAGTAGCATCCAGTCAACTTGGTCAAAGGCGTAGCTCAAGGCAATGAAAGCAGAAAGCACTCAGGGACTTCTGGATGACATATTTGTCCACCGTTACAGACAATGTCAAGGAGATATCCATCAAAGGTACCTCTTTCCTGCATCCTGATTGCTTGCCTGTAAATTGCATTGGTTGAGCAATCAGAATACAGTTGCAATAATAGATGTTAAGCAATTAAGCAAATACCTTACCAACACTGCCCAGTAATGCAACAAGTCGACAGTTGCTGGGAGCATTGATAGACGTTTTTTTCATAAATCAGTATTAATAGGCTTCTTTCCCACAAAGGTTGAATAACAAAAAATGTCAATAAATATTCAAACAGATGTTTAGCAACTGTGCCTACAGTGTCCTATGAGGTTCCTCAGTGTAGTAGGTATGTGATCGAGAAGATTTTCAATTAGACAATCATATTATTAATGATTTGCTCATCCACAGCAAAACCATCATTTTCAACTGTATTAAATGATGTCATATGATCTACCACGTCACCTAAGAAAGTACTCTGATTTCCATATAGTGTCTTTACATTAGTTTTCTAGAGGTCCGAACTGTAAAGGACCAACTATTTCACAGTTGTACTATTAGTTTGTTTCTACCTCAATATCCAGAAGGCTCTATAGTCTCTTCGTAAATAAAGTTATCCCAACACTTACTTTATTTACATTGGAAACAAAAGGTCTGGTCAACAGACAATTAAAGCTGTCTGTAGCCGTGATTAAAAATGGTGATGGAATACCAGTGCTAGTCAGAATCCCATTTTCCAATTGACTCGTTTTAATTTTTTATGTCTCTATTATTTATTGATTTTATTTAACAATTCACAGCAATGCACGTAATTCTGTAGTATTTAAAAGTACAGCAGTGAGAGTATAAAAAGTCACAACGAAATGAAAACATCTCAGGGTTATCTGCAATATAGATGAATGACAGAGACAATAACCACTTGTCAGATAGCACAACCCAGACAACAGGGGCACATTGCGAATATAACATCGACTGAATTAGCATAGTACATTAAAAACAGTCCACAGCAACACGCCTTTACATGAGTGACATAGATCAGCTTAATGAGACTTACTGTCATTCGACCCATTCTCCTCTCTGACCGAAAGGTATTGTTTATACAAACCCCAGAAACTTATTGGCCGGCTCTGTGGGGGCATTAGCTCACTGTATATTTCAGACTGTGTATTACAAAAAAACCATATCTTTTTCCCATTCCGACTTTGAGGGAGGAGGACCATATGTCCATCGCAGCGCTATCCCGCGCTTAGCCAACAGCAAGCCTAAACCGATAAGTTTCCCAACAGCCTTTGGTAGTGGTTTTGTGTATCCTAAAAGGGCCAATAGAGGATCTGGGGAAAGCGGAGTACCCACCACAGCACCCAACTCTTAGAATATTTGATTCTAAAAGGCAGCAATCTGGGGCAAGACCATGCCAGGTGAAAAAAATCTGTGTGACTTGAACCGCAGCGCTCACAGCGGTTGTCTGTGTCTTTCAGCCCATATCATTGAAGCTATGCCGGCGTGTAGTATGTCATGTTAAGGAACTTGAAGTGGATTAATCCATGCCTGCCATTTAACAACACTGATTGAGTGACCTTGCAACAGAACATCCATAAACTGTCATCAATGGGAGCCCCCAGGTCAAGCTGCCACTGCGCTCTAGGCGGGGAGTAATTTGTACGGTTGTATTCCTACAATATGGTGTATATATTAGAGACCAGCTTCTATGGAGATTTGGCACGAAGAAGGGTAAGTAAAAGATGGGAGAGCAGGAGGTTCAAGGTACTCATCTCCGAGCATAGCCCTCATGGTATGTTGAGCCCTGAAATACTGAAATTGACTATGAGTATTAACTCTTTGCCCAACAACGGCAACCTCGTCCCAGGTATGGACTCTATCCCTAGAGAAAAAGTCTCCCATATTATGGATCTGAATGCCCCTGAGCGATTGAATCACTGCGGCCTCCGCACTCAGCGGGTACCAATGACACCAACCCAGTAGGAGCAGAGGGGAGTATAACAGAGTGCACGCTTGTCTTTTCAATAGCTCGTGCCACGCATGAACAGTCGAGTAGATAGAGTCAAGAACTCCGTAGTGTCTACAGGGAGGCTGGGTAAGGTGCCTAGGGAGCGGAGAAGGGTCGGCCGCAATCTTCTCTATGAGGAGGTGCGGGAGAGTGTGAGGGCCATGGCACCAAGAGTAAGCATGTGAGCCCTGAGCCGCTCTGTAGCATAGTTCGAGATCCGGGGCTCCCAGTCCACCCATAGAGTATGGGAGAGTTAGCGTATCCGTCTTACCTCTTGGGGATTTTGCCGCCCATGCTCATCTAACCATCAAAACCTTCAGCCTTTTAAAGATATGTTTTGGAATTACCATGGGAATGTTGTTGAAAAGAAATAATAGTCTGGGCAATACAATCGTGTGATAACTACCGTAAGAGCAGGCTAACGCAACTTCCAACATCGCAGCCCAACACAGGAAAATAACGCTGTGCCAACCAAGTATTCACAACGCGGCGGTAGCATGCGTTAGTCACCAGATAACGCGTCAACTGGCCGTACAAAATCTAAAGCCACGCCGCAAAAATGTGAAACGCGAACGCAAAAAAAATGTGACAAGGCCAATCGTGGTACAAAAAGTCACAAAAACTAGCCACAGGCCTGCAACTACCACACATCTGGCGGGAAAATGCACCACAAAAAACACAGAAACAACACACCAGAAACAAGCCATAGCAACATGGATGCACACTGACCCAGCGCAGAGGCCAGCGCGAACCCCACAACCCCCACAGACCACCAGCAAGGTACAACGGGGTCAGGGAAGGAGAAGAGGGAGAGGAAGACGGGGTGCAGACCGCAGGAAAACAAGACCAGCGTCACGAAGGTGACAGAACACTACCAGCAACTGACCCACAAGCAGACCACCTGGAATGCAGTCGGAGTGCCCAGGAGGCCAAGAGGCGCCGGCCTGACGTGACAACCGAAACCAGGCACAAACCCGCTGCCAACAGGAAGGCAGCAATGGCGACAGGAGGTGGCAGTCCAGCAACACAAGAGAAGCTGGAGGAAACCGAGGTCACAGTCATCAAAGTGGAGACGGTGCAAGGAGTAGGGACTACGGACACAGCTCAAGAGGACCTGACACCATCAACAGGGCGAGTAACAAATAGGGACTGCGGGGACGGGGGAGAGGGACACAATGGCACACAGGCACAACAAGGTGTAGCACACTGCACACCCACAATTACCCAGGATCAGGTCCCTCATCCCCTTGGCACACTGCAGCACACACACACATAGCAAGAACAGCACACCTACATTGACGACAACGTGGTACAATGCACATAGCCGACACTGCAGAACAGAGGACACAACTGCCTCCGCACATGCACAGAAACATGCCTATTACATCTGACAGAGCTGGAAACTGTGAAATGGAAATGTACGCGTACGACCTCACATCCGTCATGTAGTGCAAATGTACACTGTCACGCAGAAGAATCCAGCACCTCACAAACAGTCACAATGTACATTGCCATACAGTCTGCATGTAAACCAAAACAATACCACTATATTCTAAAAAAAAACAGGGGCTGATAGGGCTCTATCAAAGAATTATAGGCCTTTCTCTCAGCTCCCCTACTTGGCGAAGGTCTTGGAGAAACATGTCCTGACTACTCTCTCAGCATTTCTGGAAAAGCAGGAGATCCTCCAGGTCCAGCAGGCAGGATTCAGAGCTCACCACAGCACGGAGCTGGTTATGCTGTCAGTCCTGGACGAACTCAGACGAAAGGCCGATAATAAAGAACCGAACGCCCTGATTCTCTTAGATCTGTCAGCGGCGTTCAACACGGTTTGCCACCAAAAGCTACTCTCCCGTTTGGCAAATTTGGGCTTTCAAGGACAGGTCCACAAATGGCTAGAATCCTTTCTATCAGGACGTACGCAGAGGATCCAATTGGCTGAGCAAGTATCGGACAAGGGCAACATCTCCTGCGGGGTCCCTCAATGTTCCGCTCTGTCCGCCCTTCTCTTTAATATATACCTACAGCCTTTAGTGGCTGCGTTAGCCAAAATGGACTGTAGAGTGTTCAACTATGCAGACGACACTCAACTCATCCTAAAGATTGAGAATTCGGCCCACGCCCAACAGTCTGCTCAGAGCATTCTCAGGTTCACAGTCAACTGGATGACGGCTAATTCTCTAAAGATCAACCCTGACTGGAGTGACCTTTTTTGGCCCCAGGAGTTAGGAGTCCCCCCCATTTCAGTACCTGTGGTTAAAAGTCTGGGCATAAAGATCGACTCTGAACTTTCTATGACCAATCAGGTTAATGCGGTGGTCGGAACGTGTGTCGGTCTGTTGCGACAGCTGAGGAAATTAGTTCCTCTCCTCTCGGTCTCAACCATGAAGACAATCGTAACAGCTACTATAGTCTCCAGACTTGATTATGGTAATGCGCTATATGTCGGGCTGCCTCAAAAACTTACTAATAAATTGCAGATAGTTTTGAATGATGCAGCTAGGCTGATTTTCAGTCTGCCCAGAAGAACTCATGCCACTCCCTTGCTGAGTGAACTGCACTGGCTACCTATTAGGCAAAGAGCTAAGTTTAAGGGTTTGTGTATTACTCACAAAGCCCTTCATGGTCAAGCCCCGGAGTACATAAAAGAACGGATACTCAAATACGTGCCAGGACGTGTGTTGCGTTCAGCGGAAGCTAATAGACAATTCCACTACTAAAGGAGGTAGAGCTTTCTCGGTTCTCCTGCCACAATTTTGGAATCAGTTGCCCGGAGAGCTACGGAAGGAACCTAGACTTTTAACTTTCCGAAAAAAATTAAAAACCTTTCTCTTCAGAGAAGCATTTGATATGGTTGTAAAACCTTCCAGTGTCTGAGGACCTGGCCTGCTCCGTTGTCTATGTTTCTTCCTCTGTTTGAGCGCTATGAGACCGGTCGGTATATATGCGCTATACAAGATCAAATTAACATTAACATTAACAATGCGCCAACACATATGTCAACACATTATCAACATGCATCTCCCCTTCACATTGCAGAGGGGCACACAACACCTCCAGCTGAGCACAGAAGAGAACACATCTGTGATGCCGGAGAGGACCACCACATCGTCGACACCCTACAACAGCCCATGGATACCCCACGCAACCCATCACCAGGACCAGGGCAGACAAGCTACTCAGAGGAGAACACAGAGCCTGCAACAGACCACACAGCAGGAAGCACCCGCAAGCACAGCTGGCTCATGACACTTCACCCACCCACACATGGCACCCCAATGCCAGGTGTCAGCACGCCAAAAGGAGGTGGCCCAACAGGTGTGGATGGGTGCCATGGAAGGCGAACTAGAACACATACACGTTGGTGTCTATCACCCTCAGGGACCACCCACACCCCACAAAGGAGACCGACACTGCCATAGAGACACATGCAGATGCACATTCACAGTAGCAGTCACATACCCATGTTGGCTCTGCGTACGACGGCCCTGGCCACTCCCCTTATGAATTGAGTGGGTGACGACAAAGCTACATGTCCAAGATCCAGCCCGCTGCCTGCCGTGACATGTCTGCATCCGATGTACTCAGCACAATGTAATGTCATAGGGCACAGGGCCCTCAGGCATACAACAAGACCACAGGGACACACGTAGACATTATGTTGTACTGGCTACGGGCACGTGCGCCCGGCCCCTTTATTGGCAGGGCCACATGTACAGTGATGCCTGTGCTGGATGTGTGTGTGGTGAGTGCAAGCCAGCCCGCAC
Organism: Triturus cristatus; assembly: GCF_964204655.1. NCBI lineage: Eukaryota > Metazoa > Chordata > Amphibia > Caudata > Salamandridae > Triturus > Triturus cristatus. The sequence continues at coordinate 1,091,881,089 of NC_140582.1, read as the reverse complement.
GGAGTGCTTGGTGCTGGCAACCACTTGAACAGTGGACACCAGTGCAACAGAAACTGAAAACACCTGCATGACAGAGTCAACTCTTGAGCAACATGGAGGGAGCCGGAGAAAGTCCAGAGGTAACACAACATGCAAACAGAAGTGTCCGTGAGTTGCAGTGCACTGAGGTAGGGGTACCACAGCTGAGCGCGCCCATGTGAACAAAAAGTCTCGGATTGTGTCCCTTCGAGACATTCCTGATGCAGATACAGTGGGGTATGTTAGACCTGCATCATCTTCCTCATCAGCGTCCCAGGTCTCCCACACTGCCTGAGGTGACATTGATGTTCAACCTCTCCACACCACAAAACTCAATCAGTAACGGATGATGGCTTGCGATGCACTGAGTCAGTGGCACCTGGAGTGCTGAGCAGGGTATCCGACTGATGATGGCATCCACGACAGGTGTGAGCAACTCCGCAAGTCCGTCAGGACCACCGTTTCGACTCTGGCAGATGACATTTGGAGGTGGTCCTGGCGGTGGTGGCGTGTGCCTCTTGCGGTGATGCGACGTCCGGGTCGGTCAGGCCTCGATTTGATGTGTGAGCCCTGGTAGACCGCAGTTGAGGCTGGAGGCAGTGGACAGCGCAGGGCCACAGACACATGGCGTTGATGACCCTAAGGCCATTGCCTCAGAGGCCATCCAATATCTCAGAAGAAGGGGTCCTGGACCTGACCAGCACAGAGTTAGTGGCCCTGTATGCACAGCGGCCGGCACAGGCACCCTGCCATGGGACGATGACTTGCGGTGCACTGAGGTAGGTCCACGCGCAGTGAGCGGGTCCTCATCGATGTCCAAGGTGAATGTGGCATAGGCTTGCGGGGGACAGAGGAGGGTGTCCTCCAGGGCATGATGCGGAAGGTCTGATGTTATCAGGCAGCAGCAAATGGAGGAGTGGAAAGCGCCAGCCTCGTTTTCACCACCAATTCGGTATCAGCTACATGAGGATGAACACTAGCCCCTAGTACATATACTTAGACGCCACCAATGTACGACCAGACAGTGTCCATTAATGTAGGGTAACAGACTTAGTGGCACTGGTGCTGAGAGAGGATGCAGTCTGCGATGATACCGGCATTCTTGTTTAGGTTTGTGGCAGGCCTTCTTGTATGCCTCCATGGTTTACACCTCAACTGATTTTTTTGTTCATGTTTTTCACGTTGAATTTGTAATGCATACTCAACACTCTTGGGTGCAGGGAAAGGGATGACCTAGTGCAGTTAAGACACCAATGTGTAAGGTACGGGAGTTGGGGACCTGTTGCAGGGCTCCTCACACAATCGAACACTAACACACAGTAGGTGTACTTACCGGAACATGTCTTCCCTCCATCAGATATAGGCTCTGCTGATTTCTACCCCAATGCATACAAGATTCACACCTTTAGCAGTGAGTTCTAACATAGCAATCCTTAATTGTCTGATTTGGAATGCAAGGGGTCTCAACAACCCTCGTAAAGCTAGTCAGATTCTTACACTTCTAGAGAGACACCATATTAATATAGCTCTACTGCAGGGTCACCCGTTTGCTTTGCTAGTACATGGGCCAAGCATTATGTTGCTTGCTCATATGCCAGAGGTGTAACTATATTGATAACAAGCATTGGCATAGCCAATAGGTCTCGCCTTTGGGACCTTATAAGTATTTAGTTATGCAGCACAATATCCTTGGTGCAACAACATCAACTGTTGCATGGCTAAACACTTATAAGGTCCCAAAGGCGAGAACTATTGGCTATGCCAATGCTGGTTCCCTTTGTCACAGTTTTTCCTTTTTTTTCTCCTCCTCCTTCTTTTCCCGCATGTGTTTTTTCTCTCTCCTGATCTGGGTCAAAATCTTATGAGGAAATGTAAGTGTCGGTCCACCTGAATACACCCGCTCAAATTAAGGACTGAACTCTACCCCTAGAAAGCACCTAAACCATACTATGCTCTTCAAATTATAAGCAATAGTTATTTGTTTTCCTTTAACATATTGATGATAAGCATATGGCTGTCACATTTAAGTTGCAACAGGTTTCCTTTTTTTCTTCGTTTTAATTTATACAACACGTCTGCAATATAATAGAAAAAAGTTAACAATTGCATCAGCTTGTGGTTTTTGTTTTAACCTATGCTTCTCAGCCCCACATCACTTAATAGTCAAAGCCAATATTGAACAGCAGTGGCATGCCCTGCTCCGCCTTAAAATTTGCACGGCCAGGCCTCTAACCTCGGACACCCAGGTGAAAAGAAATCCATCCACCCGGTCTAGATTCCTTTCTTGCCAGGGTGTCTGTTTTTTAAAGACCAATTGAAAATAGTCACCACCCGAGGGCTCCTATTAAGATGCACATAGAGATTCAGTCTCATACAAGAGTAAGGCAATGTATGGTACCGCTATAATTCTATTAGAGGTTTGACTGTTACTCCCAGGTGTGTTGTACTTCTTGTATGTTTATGTCTGTTTACGAAGATCATACAACAGTTCTTTAAACTCCTCTCACCCTCCCCTTTTTTAGTGTTTGCTACCCGTGGTGTACCTGTTGGTATGAGTGAGATATAACTGGGTGATGCTCCTCTTGCTATTGCCACCCTTCCTTTATTCTTTCTGTTAGGGAATGTTGAGCAGCTACTGTTCTTGCTGTGCTTAATTTGAGCCGATGGATTCAGGTGGGGTCCCCATGCACATATTTCTGTACACCGGCACTTACTTTTCCTCATCCAACTCAAACACAGGCCAAGAGAGAGAAAAACAAAAAAAGAAGAAAAGAAATAGGAAGCTAAATACAGAAAAACAGCCAAAGTAGGGGTGAACAATAACCTGCAATTTTGAGAAAATCGAGCAGAAAGTGGCTAGTGGTGGATGAAAGAGGCAGACGTGAATTGTCATCGGCACTGCACAGCGCTAGTATTTGGCACCCACGCCATTGGGTAGTGCCGATCACTGGCATCTCAGCCAAACTTTGGGCCCCGCTAATTATTATGGTCCAAATTAAGCACCGTTGTATCTTAATGGTTGAGTGAACTCCGGAATAAAACATCTAAGTCTAATGAACTTCTGAACTTCCATTCCTCCACCACATCTCCCCATTTCCAGCATTACCAGACACTCCTGGTGTCCGTCATATGGATAAAATCAGCCTCCAACGTCCTGCATCGTTGGCATGTTCATGGGCAGGAAGGGTATATCGTAAATGTAAAGGTGTTTGTATTTGTAAAGCGCACTGCTACCCAATTAGGGTCTCCTGGCGCTGTAACTCATACCGCTGTGGAACCCTTCCTGGCTTTTCCCTGTGAAATGTCCACTCCTGGGCACCCCCAAGGTGAACCAGGCATCCCAGCGCTGTTGGGGCCGTTGTGGAGATTAAGCAAGCTATTGCCCAGGGTTGCAGAGTAGGACCCATGATTAGAATAGGCACCGAGGCGAGAATGAACAGGTCCGAGGAAATTGAGCCCAAGACCCGCCGAGGTGGGAATTGAACCCTGGTCCCGGGCCAGACCTCTGCATCAGGGTCTGCCGCTCTAACCATTGAGCCACACTTCTCCACGTATGCAGTGTCCGTGGGGTAAGGTAAGTCTTTTTATATTGAAGGAGCTTAAAACGTGCATTAGACATATCCGGGGCATAAGGGGAGAGTCGCACCACCCGCCTGACCACAGTCTCCCGAGTGATAGCCACATGTTGTACAACAAAGAGAAGCGATTCGGAAATCCCGAAGCCGAGCATCAGGAGATCCGGCAGAGGACAACCACCACATTTGCCTGCCAGGAGTCATTGTTCCCAGTTATGCTCATTTTCTAACCAGTGGATCGTGTGCTGTAATTGGGCAGCCATATAATCAAATTCTAGGTAGGGAACCTAGAGGCCCCCTTCTGCACCATGTCCTTTGTAATGTTTTGAGCCCCACCCTTCTACGTCTGGAGCACCACAGGAGGTCCACTAATAGGCCATCCAACATTCGGAAATAATGTCTGGGAACCACATAAAAGGAATGCTGTATGGCATAAAGAGAGCGCTGTAAAATTGTCACTTTCATGATCGCTATCCTGCCCAAAAGGGACAGAGGTAATTATTTCCAGAACCGTACGAAGCCGCGCACTCCCACCACTACCCTCCCAATATTTAAATCCAAGTATGATGGGGCCAAATATCGAGCCCCCATAGTCACTCATGGAAGCCCCACCTTTGGTAGCGCATTTACAGGTATTTCCATTAGTATCCCCAAATGGACCAGTTTAGATTTTTCTGGACTAATACAGAGACCAGAGATGTCCCAAACCTCTGCAGAACCTTAAGGATGATAGGCACTGAGTATACCGGCTGTTGGAGATATACCTACGTATCATCGGCATAAAGGGAGACCACGTGATTGGTCTCTCCGAGAGATATCCCCCATAAACCCATCCAAACATGCAGGGCAGGGACCAAAGGCTCCATGGCAACTATGAATAAGAGTGGTGACAGAGGGCATCCTTGACGGGAACCCCGACACAGCTCAAATGGAGTGGAAACCAGTCCTCCAGCCCTTATTCTCGGCAAAGTAGCAGCATAAAGCAATTAGACCCACTTGATGAAACCTGGACCCAAAACGACCCGCTCAAGCACCTGCCAGATATAAAACCAATCTACGGAATCAAACGCTTGCTCCCTATCTAAGAATGCCAGGGCATAATCGTCCTCCATGAGACACGGTGAATGCCACACATGTGCCAAGCATTGCAAGTTATGGGTTGTACTACGCTTCTGGATGAACCCCACTTGATCTGAATGTATGAGAAGGGGCATGTGTGGGAGGAGGCGGGCCGCCAGAAATCCACTAAGAATTTTCACGTCTAGATTGAGGAGCAACATCGGCCAATACGAGCAAGTGAACAAAGGATCTCTATCAGGTTTCAGGATCATAACCACCAACATCTCACGTATGGAGGCCGGCAAAGTGTTAACTTCTAGTGCCTCATTATAGATCTCCAAGAGGTGATCAGCCAGTAGTGGGGCAAACCTATGATAGAACTCCGCCGGCAGCCCATCGCTTACGGGGCTGGTGGCAGGTTTGAGATGTCTAACTACCATGAGAATCTCCTTCCTAGTAATCGGAGCATTCAGCATCTTGGCCACCTCTGGATCTAGACTTGGGAGCTCGACAGTGGGAAGAAAATCCTGAATATCTTCCTGTGGGGGGATATTCATTTTGCATACACTTCACTAAGATGTGCAGCTAAGACTTCATTGGTCGCGCATTGCATATACACTAGGTTTGCGTTCATGCCGTGGAGCTGTGATATAGGTGTGACAGATGCCTCCTGTTTAACCAGCAGGGCTCCCGTTTTATCTCCCTCCATGTGTAGCCATTGTCGATATACTGTGTGTGTGTATTTCTCTAACCTGTGCTAATCCTCCAGCAGGGCCTCCCGAGCTTCACACAACTCTGACATGGTATGAGGGGCTGAGGGAAGTGCCGCCTCCAATCTACCCAGTTTTGATTCCTGGGTTTTAGTGTCTTGTTCTAACTGACGCCAAACCCTGTACGACATCTTGATACACAGTTCCCTAAGAACGATCTTCATGGCCTTCCAATCAAGCGCTCGACTAGATGCAGACCCACAAATTTCTTCAAAGTAATGCGTCAGTGACTGCCGCCACGAAGGGAGGATCTGTCAATGATTCTGTCCTAAGGCGCTACAGAGGTATTGTTGTGGGGTCGTGGACTCCCCCAAGACTCAATAGGACAGGCAATGATCCAAGAGGTATCTGGGTGAATAGGTGACCCCCTGCAACCTCGGGTGTGAGTTCAACTGAGAGGAAGCAGTAATCTAAGCGGCTGAAAGTCCCAGACGCTGGAGAATGGCAAGAGAACAATCTCTTCATCGGGTGATGTTCTCTCCAGATGTCACACAGCTGCATGCCAGCTAAAACGTCCCTAAGTGCCCCTGTCAAAGGGGGTTCGTATGGGTACGAGGAGGTTCGTGATCCAGCGGCCCATCAAGAACACAGTTCACGTCCCCTGCCAATATCGCCGCACCCAAATAGGGAGTCACTGCTGCCATCACGGCAGGGATGAAATCAGGGCAATCAACGTTAGGGGCATACACATTAATGATACATAACTCTTTTCTCTCCAGCTTCCCATGTAAGATAACACACCTCCCCTCAGGGTCCACCACATGGTGCAGATATTTAAAGGAACCCCTGGAGCCACCCAAATAAGGGCCCCCATGCAAAGCCCAAATAAGAGGTGGCGTAGAGCGGTCCTCTCCATCATTTCCTTGGGCATGGGAGGGAGCTACCCCGAATATGCATCTCTTGCAGCCACTGCCACCCTGTAATGCTTCAAATAAGCAAAGACATAACTGCTTTTCTTGAAGGCAGTTATACCATGAACATCCCAGGTAATCAATTTAGTTATGTTATGTTAGTGGAATTTATAAGAAGCGCGCGATTACCCTTAGGTGTCCTGGCGCTAAGCTCGGCCTAAACATTAGTCGGTGAGGTTCAATGAGAAAACAGCCAGGTATTCAGACCCTTTCTGAAGGAAAGGAGATCTGCAGCATTCCTCAGATGGAACGGCAACTCGTCCCAAGCCTTGGATGTGCAGGTAATGAAGCTCCTACCTCCCCAGCTGGCTTTTTTAAAGGTGGGCATTTGGACATTTTTTGCTCCCGTGCACTGCAGGGTCCTAACGGGGTATACCATTTGAACCTTTGCCTCAAATGGTCGGGGCCAATACCATTAAGAGCCTTAAAGGCTATACAAAGGGCCTTAAAACGAACCCTTTGTTTTACCCGGAGCGAGTTGATTCTCTTCGAACAGAATTTTTTTTAGGTGTGCCAGATAATAGCCTGGCAGCTGCGTTTTGGCCTATCTGAAGCCTATTGATGTGCTGGCTTTGGGCATTCAGATAGATGCTATTACAGTAGTCTAGACGTGCCATTACCAGGACTGGACTACCGTCCTGAAGTTTGCTTCTGAAAGGTAAGGTTTTATTTTCCTTAGGATTCGCAGTATCAGGAAGCAAGAGGAAACTACTGAGCTAATGTTGTCACTAAAGGTCAATCTATTAACCCCTAGATTTTTACTTTAAGAGTGGGGGTAGGATGGTTCCCCATGTCTGCTGGCCAGCAGTCAGGGGTCCATACAAGAGGATTGTTTCAGAATACAATAACCTTGGTTTTGCTCGAGTTCAATTTTAAGCAATTCGCCGACATCCAACTTGCTATGGCCTTCATGCAGTCAAGAAAGTATACCCCAGTTTCTTTTACATGACCGTCTTTGAAGGATAGCACGATTTAAGTGTCGTCAGCGTACGGGGTCAGCTGAAAACCAAATGATCTGATCAGGGCCGCCAGGGATATCACGTAAACGTTAAAGAGAGTGGGGCTCAATGACGACCCCTGGGGCACCCCAAAATGAAGGCTGAAAGGCTGGGATTTCTTGTTGTCCAGGTCAACTGTTTGTGTTCTATCGGATAGGAAGGATTGAAGGAGTTTCCAAGCAACCCCTCGTACCCCCATCCCGACAACTGGTCCATCAGAACCTTGTGATGGACCGTGTCGAAGGCTGCTGACAAATCTAACATTATCAGTATAGCCTTCCCACCACCATCCAGAGCCTCCCTTATCTCTTCAAAAGATTTGATTGAGGCCAATTCCGTGCTGTGATCAGCTCTAAAACCATATTGGGTAGGATCAAGTACATTATTGATGTGGAGAAAACTGCTAAGCCGAGTATTCATGGCGTTTTCTATGATTTTTGCGGGCAAAGGAAGACGCAAAAGTGGCCGATAGCTACCGGGGTCTGTGGGATCTAAGGTTGTTTTTTTTTTAGAAGGGGAAGAATTGAAGCCTTCTTCCAATCTTTCGGGAAGATCCCGGAGGTAAAAATGTTATTGATCAACGGATTTAAAGCAGAGCATATGACTTCCGGAATAGACTTAAGTATCTGGACCGGGCAGGGGTCGGACTCGGTAGGGGATCCCGAGCGTGTGGAACTCTGAAGTTTAGCAGTTTCTTCTAGACCTAAAGGGGTAAAATGATCAAAGACTGGAACAGAATTGGGAATTGCTTGGGTTGTGATCCATGGATTTGGTCCTGTCGCCTTCAACTCGTATTCAGCCATGGGTTACATAGTGATCCTCTATCTCCCCACCTCAGCATGACACCGCTGCACAAACATTTCACACAAAGAAACTCACTTGGCATAGCAAACATAGATCTCAGACACGGAAGCAGGGTCAACAACCACAACCATACTGCAAAACGTAAACCATACCCCAATCCAAACTCCCCCCTCCCCTTGAGCAGTACCACCATCCCACCCGGTTTAAGATCAGACAAGATAGGGTTTTGCGAATGCCGCCCCACACCCCAACTGGAACAAGAACAAAGAACAAGGAACCACAAGACAATATTAACCATTCTTTTTCCTGTTTTTCACATACTCTAGAGGTTGATCAGCCGATGCGGTGCGAGGCAAAAATCCTCTAGCCCCCCATGCGGGTGACCCCACCCTGCCGATACCATTCAGATATCAGGGGGAAGAGCTATTTTCTGTTTTGGCCTTCAAGAAAGCTCATGCTGTCTACAGTGTGGAGAATTAGAGGCAAACATATTCCACCTGTCGTGTTCTTGTGATGGGGTGTTAGTCTATTGGATTAAAGTAATAAATATTCTGAAGCGTATGCTTGAACGTGACATCCCATTGGACCCTAGGATAGCCCTGCTAAGATGGACAGAGAAAATGTTCACCACTCGTAAGTAATTCATTGCACTGGCTACTTTTGGCTAAATGTTCGATTGCCTGTTACTGAGACAGGAGGTGATGTTCACAACCCAAGCGATGGTTAAACGTATTGATGTTCTGTAATAAACAGCTTGACCTATACACAGAGCTCCTGGCCCCTTCGACCCCCCACTCCACCCAGGATATTTGGGGCCCACTTAAAAAAGTTTAACAATATCTGACCGAGGATGTGCATCGAAGCACACTGATTGAGCACTATTACAATGAACGGACTCGCAGACACACGATGTCCTATGCAGAGGGATGTAACTGATGCATAAAAGAGTGGGAGAGAGAAAGGAGAATCCAGGAGCGGCCTTTTCTCTTTATACACTGCACATCACTGATACAGCCCAAATTCTGCCAAATATTTTTTATTTAATATTGACACTACATATTATTTGTGTTATAACGTGGGCTAAATATCTACTTCTCCTCACTACTATTTTGAAAAACATATACAATACATCCTGTGATCAACCTTACGGATAAGCCTTGGCTTATTGAGAATTATGATGTTATCTGAAATATGAATAACGCAATAAAAAACTGTTTAATAAAATATCATGTTCCAAATACATCAACGCTTCTTTGAGACATAACAAAGGGGCCAACAAGAACTTATCTGCCTGAGAAAACAGCGGTGGAACCATACGAGGAATCAGGAACTAAACAAATTACTTCAAAACTAGAGTTGTACGTAACTCCGCCTGTTACGTTTCACTGCCTCATCAGCAAGAGAAACAATTGCCATTACTTTATCAACCGAGGATGACTTCTCCATTCCCCCAACTATCCTTTGTACTGATCAGTGCCAGACTAATAAGCAAAAAAATCATTTTTATATCTAAGCCACCTAGATAACCTCATCTAGGACACCTTACCTTCATCAAAGAAACCTGGCTAGGAAATAATTCTGTAATGCTTCTGTATAAGGCTATCCCAGATGATTACGTGACTCAGTACAGCAACCACCCACTCAGAAAAGAAGCTAAGGGATAGGCAAATTTACTAAATCTGTTTTACAGCATCCTGTACTGAAATATATTCAGTCTCAAAAAGTGAATTGCTACTTGTATGTTACTAAGGGCCCTTCACTTTCACTTTCCTGGTCTCCTTCCTTTTTTCCTATCTACAACACATACACAAACCAGCTTTCACTGCTGGTCTTCGGGAATCAATAGCTTACATTGCCATGCACCCATAGAACTTCTCAATCTTCGGAAGGGCACACTTTTATAAGTTGGCACTAACTTAACCGACATGCCTCCTCGCTAACACTGAAGCTCTGGACATCCATCCGCTAGCAATAGGGCTCATGCATTCACAGGCAACTCACTCAATACTATCTTCGACACCAAAGATTTAATTACAAAAGCAGGTAACATCACTACTTGGGGAGATCACCATGTCATCAACCTGAACCCCAAATTCAATAGGAAAACACTGCTGCCAACAGGATCCAGCATACTAAACCACCAAGCAAAACTTGTCACGTGGCCCAGGTGGCCCTTGTCGTTTTCCCTATGTTAGCATGAGCCCGTGGCAGATTGTCTTCTGCTTTGCACATGTTACTATACAAACATATTTTGCTTTGTGCCACACTGCAACTTTCACACAGAATATGCTGTTGCTTTTATGTTCTGTTCTTTCCTGGGATTTGGTCTGAACACTGCAGACAAGGTCGAACAACAAAGGCCGTTGTTGTTCTGTTCTGGTCAGGCCCGAGCAGCTAGACAAAACACGCAGATGCAGCTGTTGTTTGGGAACATGTACTTTAGTCATATTGTTATACACAAGTGGATAACACACAGTTGGAGAGGGATCTTTCCAGAGAAGGGAGCGCGACAGCAAATGTGATGTACATCTTCCATCTATTGACTGAGGTACGGGGTCTGCTGCTAAACACTAAGGGTGGGTGGAATTTGCGTAGTCGCGCTACGCAAAAGCTCCGCAAAATGGTAAAAAATCTCCGCGAGCACGCAGAATTCCGCGAACATGCGAAATTGCTTGTTCCGCCCGTTTGCGATGCTTTTTTCCTGTTCGCGAACACTGTGTGCGTGCTCGGGGGGACATATCTAGCGAACACGCATTTTGAAAGCGCGAACAAGCATAAAATTCCGCAAAGCCACAGAATTTTTGGCAATTCCGCGTTCTCCGCGGAACGCAAAATTACTCAAATTCCGCAAGCGGAACAGAATTTACCGGCCAGGCCTACTAAACACCCAGAGATCTTCTATTATATAATTATCTCGCTTATGTAGAAGGGGGGGGGTTAGGCCCCACTGTTGTATACAATGACAGCACCTTTTATTATTTATGGACTACTTGCTATGCTAACCGTATTTGTGTTAGGCATTTTTTACTTGTTGTGGCACATCTCTTGCATACTAGAGCAAATTAGTTAAAACGAACATTTAAAACTTTTCTCGTGTCTCTGTCTAATCTTATTGTGGACTGGTACGAGAGTGAGAGCGAAACGGTGTGTCCTGCAACCACTATTCCTGAGAGGGTCGCGAGGGTTGTGTTCTGGGTTGTCATCACTTGTTTCTCTGGGAGTGAGTAGGAGGGCAAGTGAGACACTATAGCTAGTCGGTCCCCTGGCTCATGGGTACTTTGGTGGTAGGTTGACTAAGTCCCTGCCCACTAAGGTTCCATGATCCCAAGCATTGTTCTGTGACCCCGCAGAATCCCTGCAACATATTCACTGCCTTACAAAATATGATCCAGCAATTTCCATAAAACAAACCCACCTATGGCTAACAAAAACTCGCGTCATAGTGGTTCTTACAAAACAACACACAATCAACTGCACAGCCAGAAGGGCAGTTGCTGCAAAAAAATTAAATGAATTTAAAAATAAGTAAAGCTTTGGTGGGGGCATAAAGGAGAGAGCAACGCAGGGGGCCGGGGAAAAAGCACACGAGGGAGATAGCAAAACAGGGGGTGCGGGAGAAGCACACATGGGAGACAGCAACAAAGCATGTGAGGGGATTCTGGGGAGAGAAGTACAAATGAGAGGGAGCGAGCAGCCATTAGAGAGAAAACAGAGACCGGTAGCTAAAATCCCTACCGGTCCTGGTGATGAGTGGTTTGTGGGTTCCTTCTGCTTTCCTCTACATAATTCGATTGGTGGCGGGTGTGTGGGAGTTAGTGGTTCACAGAGTGCTTTGTCTCGCCCAATATGCCCCAGACATGCTACTGTGCATGCTACAACCTTTCCTACAAATTACTGATTCAATGTTGATACAGAAGTGGCAAGATGGAGGCTGTGCTACTGTGAGAGACCTTTATCCTGAAGGCAGCTCATCACAACGAAGGAGTTCATGGAGTCTTTCTCTTTGGATAAGGGACAATATTTACAATAAATTACCATTTCAACCACAGCCCGCGCACTGTCTTTCGAGGTGCCGCCTCAATCCCACACCCTAGTCACGCCACTGGAGATGGCACAGGGCCGCAGACATATGAGAGCGCTCCAGAATGATTTACCACTCTCGCCATTTCATGTACAGGTGAAGTGGAAGGGGGTCCTGGGAGGCCCATTATCAGCTAAGGAATGGACTAAGGTACATGAGGGAGTGAAGTCAGTTGTTATGCACATTTAAAACTCCCACAATATAACGTTATACATCAAACATACCTCAATCCACAAAGCTTACATCAAAAATACCTTACTCCACAGACCTTACATTCTATATATCCCACCCGATCTGACTGCTGTCCATGCTGTAGGTATAGAAAACAGTTGGTTCTGTTGGGCGATACAATTCAAATACCCTCATTATTTATGTTTCAGATTTCCAGCATATTCGATTAGAGGTTTTCAAATTGAAAGGTATGTTCTTTCTGTAACTTAGAATAACAAAACTTGAATTGACCAACTTTTTTACATGGGACACTGATATACATTCCCTGTAACCTTTAGGAACTGCACAATTGATGTTGTGCACCGGACTTTTTAACTAACTACATTCATACATTGGAGAATAATACAGGAATACAGGATCCCCTACTACGTCATGACCTCTTGGTAAGGCTATACATTAAATGTCCCACTTTAACACCTTAGTTCACATTATATGTGTACTTAAAATGTGTTTTTCTTACTTGTAGATCTTCCAACTAGATCGTCATTTCGTGCAAATTTCATTGGTTGGAATTTTCTTCTTGTGCGGTAAGCTATGCTCCAGCTACTGCACTTTTCTTCCTTTTTGAATAGTTGGAACACACCTGATCACCATCTTTTATAATTAATTTAATTTATAGGCTATCCTCCCCTTCATAGTCCTGAGGAAGACTCACTGGGACGCTCAACATTTTCGCGCCATGCCCAGGGACGAAAAACAGACATTTCTTCATCGTACATGTCTATACAGTTTTCTTGACCACTTTAATCATTATTGTGTCTTGTATTACATGTACTAAATAAGGAGACAGGACGAAAATTGAAAATATTCCTTTATTTTGTCACATATGTATGTTCTGTATATAGTGTACTATTTCACTTCACGAGTCACCATATGTCACTTTCTCACAATATTCACTTTTGTATTTCTGCAAATTTATTTGTGTTGATGACAGCCATTTAGTATTCAATACTTTTTGAGAATATAAGAGTAAATCAACTCAACCTATGTCTTTCGGGTGTGTTCTTATCTAAAATCATTTTCCATTCTATGGAAATAAGGAATTGTGCGATACCTTTACCTTTGTATTGAATACAATAATCACAGCAATTGTATCGCCCAACAGAACCAATTGTTTTCTATAGTATCAAGACCCAGGTTCCAAGGGGAACCGGGTCGCCCCATTATTTTTAATGTATTGTCCATGCTGTAGGGCCACAAGGGCTGACTTTATCCATATGGTATGGTATGGTCCTGCCCTCCCTATCCTCGTTCTGGCAGGAGGTTATATACAATCTGAATGAGGCTTCGGGTTGGACTGTGCCATTGGAGATTCATCAGTTGCTCCTGGGACGGCTTCCTTATGTTAAAAACGAAAAAAAAATGAGACATGCATAAAAATGACAGGCTTGAGGGTGACTTGAGAGCTTGGTTATCCATGTTGCATGATTTAAAGGCGTCACAAGATCTGACAGCTCTTCAATGCGGGCCCACTTAAGGTACTACATACAATTCCACATGGTTGTGATACATATTGGGAGCACTCCGGTTGACGGAGCTTTGCCCCACAAATACCCACAACCCCTTTTTTTAGGTCGAGCTTAGACAGATCTTGCGCTGTCAGGATGATCTGTTCTTATGTGCCATTTGGGCTTTGACTCCTCCCATCACTTTTGCTTGGTCTAGTCAGGTGTTTTGTAAAAATCCTCGTTTTCTAGGGTAATTTGGCTTCCTAGTCCCTCCTTTTTCCAAGTTGTTCACACCCCAGGAGTATTGCCCCAGGCTTGTAGGCTTCCTCTTGTCCCACTGTAACATCTGTTTAGGGACTCATTTTCCATTTCTCTAAAAGTATTTTACCAGAGGGCTCGATGTTCCAGAGGTCCGTTTCTGTAAACATGTTCTTATCTCCTTAAATTTGCTGTGCATTCAAAGACTGAGGTAAAATGTTAGAGACTGTTTTCCGACTGGAAAGACATTTGAGATGAGACAGCTTCTCTGTGTTTGGCGTGTACCAGAATACCCACAGGGATCTCAGCCATCGTGACAACAGGCCTGCTATAGTTCTGAGGGCCATTTGTGCATATAAAACAGTGCATCCCTTGTGAAGCATGGAACAGTATTTGATAATAGGATGCTCTTTTTGCTTCATTGGAAACCACGCCGAAAAAGTGTGTATCAACTGAGAACAGCCTATATGTCCCCTTCAGTGAGAAAAATTTTAATTGCATTGTTTAGAACTAAAATCAATGTATTAGGATGTATAGGAGACAGATGGTGTGACTGCATTCATTTATACAGGTTTGTTTTTCTATATTGTTATAGAAGGATAATGTTACTTACCCAGTAAGCATCTGTTCTTGGCATGTAGATCTGTAGATTCACATGCTTTGCATACTCCTGCCATCTAGTGTTGGGTCCGGATGTTTGCATGTTGTTTTCCTTCGAAGAAGTCTTTCCTAGTCATCAGGTTGATTGTTCAAAGCACACCATGGGGAAAAGGAAAGGCCCGCCCCATGTTCCCCTCAGGACTTAAACAAGGGAACCACTGACTTGCTTTTGGTCAAAGCACTAGGAGTAATCACTAAAGAGATAGACAGGGCGGAGAGGCACCTCTCCTTAGAAAAAGTAGGGCCGCCAAGCCATCCAGAGAGGGCTGCATGGCAGAGGTGGCTGAAACACCAGCAGGGGGTTCTCTGGGACAAGGCCAATGTCAGGACGAGAATGTGGACGCCCCAGGAGGCTCCAACCCCGGAACCAGTGCTGGTCAAATTACACGTAATAAGGCCAGGCTGATCAACACCCAGGGTGTGGAATTAAGTGGCCCACCATCCCCAAAGACACAACGGAAAGTAACTAAGAAAGTAACTCCGGTGAAGAAAGGGGAAGGCACCACACGCTCCGACATTAGGGTGTCAAGGACTTTGAAGACATGTGGGGGCCCTTGAAACAAAAAATTGTGGCAGCAGTAACTGGTCTTTTGAGCGATTTTTCAAATGAGTTCATAAAAGTATTGGTAGAAAGGAGTAGTTTCTTACCTGTAACTCCAGTTCCGTAGTAGGGGTATCTCTGTTATAGTCATAATCTATGAATAGTCCCGCCCATGTGCAGGGACCCCGGAGCAATCAAAATATTTCTTAAGCTGTCCTGTATTTGCAAACCTGCAAAGACACTTAAGAGACAGACAAAATAATACAGCCTAATAACAATATGGCTGCACTGGCCAGCACTTCATCTGAAGTGAACACAAAAGCCCAAAATAAAGTTTAAATGTCATTTTTATTCACATCTGACATGTTCCTTTATTGTATCACACTCCCTTCACCAAAATCCCTTTAAACAATAGAGAGGAAGGGGTGGACAGACAAGCCCTATAGGCTGTCATTATGTGTCTGCTAAAAGGATACCGTGCCTTTAAGGAACTCTCCAGAGACCCCCGGTATCCCAGGATGCACAGCCAAAGCAAGTTACTTTCAGTTCTTTTTGAAGGTGTATAACAACAGGCCTGATACTGTCAGTTTACTCCACCGGGGAGGAGGGAGGGTCGCTTATGACTATAACAGAGATACCCCTACTACAGAACTGGAGTTACAGGTAAGAAACTACTCCTTCTGTAGTAGGGGATCTCTGTGTATAGTCATAATCTATGAATAGAATGGCAAGCCCATCCCAACCAATAAACAGCCATGGAGTAAAAACCGAACACCAACAAGTCACTGTGCAAAAAAATTCCTCAGCGAAGCCTGTCCAACCTGCGCATCTGCCCTAGCATCAAAGTCCAGGCAGTAATGCTTTGTAAACGTATGGACCGACTTCAAGGTGGCAGCCTTACAAATGTCAGCGATTGGAACATTCCTAAGCAAAGCTGTAGTCGCTGCTTTGCCCCTAGTCGAATGCGCTGTAGGCTTACCCCCTAACGTCTTATTAGCTTTCTGATAACAGAGCTGAATACAGGACACAATCCATCTGGAGATGGACTGTTTCGAGGTAGCTAGACCAGTTCTTACCGAACCATAATTTACAAACAGTTGATCCGACCTGCGGATGTCTTTTGTCTTATCTAGATAGAATTTCAACACTCTACGCACTAGTGAATGCAGAGACCTCTCCGCCGGAGAGGAGGGAGGCTGAAAAAATGTAGGCAAAGTTATCATTTGATTTACATGGAAATCAGATATCACTTTAGGTAAAAACTTAGGATGAGTACGCATTACCACTTTAGAAGCATGGAATACAGTATACGGCTCTTGACAACACAGAGCCTGAATCTCACTTACTCTCCTGGCCGATGTAATGGCCACAAGGAAGGCAGCCTTCCAGGACAAATGCTGCAAAGAAGCCTTATGAATAGGCTCAAAAGGCTCCCTCATTAATCTGGACAACACCACGTTCAATTCCCATGGTGGAGAAGGTCGTCTAACAGGGGGAAACACCTTACGCAAACCCTCCAAAAAATCTTTAATCACAGGGATTTGAAAAAATGAGGTTTGGGAAGGGCCCTTTCTATACGCAGTCAAAGCTGCGAGATGAACTTTAATAGACTGAAAGTTAAGCCCAGATTGAGCCAACTGCAGCAGATAAGGCAGAATAACATCTTCTTTACAGGATGTAGGGTCAATGTCCTTTGCCGTGCACCATAAGCAGAATCTCTTCCACTTATAGGCGTAAGAAGTCCTCGTAGACGGTCTCTTCGCCTCTTTCAAGATCTCCATACAGTCCTGAGGTAGGTTCAAGTGTCCATACTGTACTAGCTCAGGAGCCATGCTGCCAAACTCAAGGACGAGAGATTGGGGTGAACCATCTGTCCTCCGAACTTCGTGAGAAGGTCCGGCCGACACGGCAGGCGCCGGTGTGGTAGAACAGACCGGTGAAGAAGGTCGGTGAACCACCATTGCCTCGGCCACTCCGGAGCAATCAGGATCATCCTGGCTCTGGATTGCGACAGCTTGATCAGCACCACCGGAATCAGGGGAATGGGTGGAAAGGCGTAGAGAAAGCTGTTCGACCAGCTGATCCATAGTGCATTCCCCAGCGTCCCTGGTTGGTAGTACCTGGACGCGAAGTCGCGGCATTTGCTGTTTTCTGCCGTAGCAAACAGATCGATATCCGGAGTGCCCCACTCTGCGAAGACGTCTCTTAGCACGTCGTCGTTTAGCACCCACTCGTGATTTTCTTGAACGAGCCTGCTGAGCGCATCGGCTTGGGCATTCTGCACTCCCGGCAGATGGGTCTCCGTGATCGTTAGGTTCCTGGCCACCAGCCAATTCCAGATCGTCTGTGCCTCCCGAGACAGCGTGCGTGAACGGGAGCCCCCCTGCTTGTTGAGGTAATACATGGTAGTAGTATTGTCCGTCTGAACTAGCAGGGAGTTCGTCTTGAATGAGCGATGGAACGCCTTCAGGGCCAAGTGTACTGCTCTGAGTTCCAAAAAGTTGATGTGGTAAGTCATCTCCGTCTGTGACCATATCCCCTGAATCTGAAGAGGGCCCAAATGCGCTCCCCAGCCCTGGAGAGACGCATCGGTCACTATGGTCTGGACCGGAATATCCTTGTGAAAGGGAGTCCCCTTGCAGACATTCTCTGAGGAGCACCACCATTTCAGAGACTGTAGAGCGTGTTGGGACAGATGAATCTTGTCCTCCCAACGCCCCCGCCTCTGGTCCCATTGATCCTCCAGACATTCCTGCAGAGGCCTCATATGCAGACGTGCATTGGGGGTGAGAAAGATGCATGAAGCCATCGACCCCAGGAAAGAGGCCACCGTCCTCACTGCAGGAGAGTGGGCTGAGAGGAGGTGCAGGGCCTTCCAACGGATAGATAAGCGTCTCTCCTCCGAAGGACACACGCTTGCGTTCAAAGTATTGACTGAGGCCCCCAAGTACTGGAGACACTGCACAGGGATCGGCACTGACTTCGTCATGTTGATGTGCAGTCCCAGGCGATAAAGCAAGGCAGCTGTCCTGTTGAAATGACACTGGGCTTCCTGGTACGTGGAAGCTTTGATCAGCCAATCGTCCAGGTATGGGTACACAAACACTTTGTTCTTCCGCAAGTGTGCCGCCACCACTGCCATGCACTTGGAGAACGTCCTTGGTGCAGACTTCCGACCAAACGGGAGTACTGTATACTGGTAACGGTTGTTGCCTACCAGAAACCTCAGGAACTTGCGATGCTTTTGTGCGATCGGCACATGAAAGTAAGCGTCCTGCAGATCTATGGCGCACAGCCAGTCTCCTCGATGCAACTGAGGGTAAATCTGATGCAGGGACAACATACGGAACTTTTCTCTGCGGATCCACTTGTTTGCTTGACGCAGATCTAGAATAGGCCTGAACTCGTTCTTGTCCTTTTTTCTGACGAGAAAGAACCTTGAGTAAAGACCTTTTCCTTTTTGCCTCAAAGGAACAGTTTCTATCGCCTTCTTCTTTAACAGAATGTCCGCCTCCCACTGGAGCTCTCGCACCATGTAGGGAGAGCGCACTGGTGGGATCTGTGGAGGCGGGCTGGTGAAACGAAGACTGTACCCATTGCAAACAATATTCAGCACCCACTTGTCCTGAGTTATTGTTCTCCACTCTGCCAGGTAGTATTGAATACTTCCCCCCACCGGAGCGGGTAACGGATGAGGGGGAAGTGACCTTTCAGGGCTTCGACCCGGCCGGGCCTTTGTTCCCCGACGAGGATTGATGCTGTCCTCTGCCCCTCTGGCGCTTTTGGAAGGACTGCCTCGGGAACTGTTGTGGTTGCTGTTGTTGACCAGACTGACGCCCTTGGCCGCGTTGTTTAGAATAACGCCTGCCATAGGAACGGAAGGATCTTTTCTGTTCCTTGGGTTTTTCCAACCCCACGGCCTTCAGGGTTTCTGCTTCGGCCTTCATGCGGGCCATTTCGTCATCCGCATGAGACCCGAACAACGTCGTGCCAGAGAAAGGTAAGTTAGCAATCTTTTGCTGCGCTTCAGGCTTTAGAGAGGTAAGTCTCAGCCAGGAATGTCTCCTCATGTGTACTCCATGACAGTACGCATGGGCCGCCAGCAATGACACATCCCCCGCTGCACTGATGATCTGGTTGGAGACCATCATGCCCTCATTCAACACCTCCTGGAAGTCTTCCCGTTTATCCCTAGGCAGGGAGTCAGCAAACTGTTGCAGGGAGGCCCATAATGATCGGTCATAGCGACCCAGCAGAGCGGAGGCGCTAGCAGCCTTCATAGTCGTGGCCGACGTAGAGCACATCCTCCTCCCCAAGGAGTCCATCTTGCGACTCTCCTTATCCGGAGAAGCTGTTGAAGAGGGCGACGTGGAATGTTGTTTCCTAGCCGCAACCACAATGACAGAGTCCGGGGGAGGGTCCACCCTGAGGAACGCCGGGTCCGAATCAGGGGCCCTGTACTTCTTCTGCAACCTTGAGGGAGCAGACTTCACCACGGCTGGTGTCAAGAAGACCTCCATGGCTGGTTCCTCCAGACCTGGAACCAGAGGGAGGAGGGGGCGTGATAGATGCGCCTTGTGTAATGTCTCAAATATCACAGAGGTAGGGGGAACTGGTACTGTCACTGAGATTCCCAATTTTGCCGCCCCTCTCATCAGTACATCTTGGAAAGTGGCAATATCATCCACTGGCGAGATTCTAGTAGGCGGTGTTTCCGATAACGTGGGGGAAAGCCGTCCAGTGCCAGACGAGTCCGTATACCTCGTGCCTCTGGATCGAGATCTATACCTCCGTCGTCCATGCCTTGTGTGAGTGGACGATCTGTGTCTGCTCCGTGACCGCCGGCGAGATCTAGAGCGTGATCTCAGTCTGCGTGGGGTCTTAGGAGCCACTGGTAGCCGCGGAGAAGGCGGGAGCTGTGGCACAGGAGGCGGTGGTAGCGAAGGTGGCGTAGGTTGCTTAGGAGGCGCCACAGGGAGCCGGGGGTCCGGTGGAGGAGGAGGAGGAGGAGGAGGAGGAGGAGGAGGAGGAGGCGTAGGAGTCTTCTGAGGCTGCGGCTAATGGGGCAGTGGCAGGGGGTCCATTGGAGGCTCACTCCGTCCATCACCCCTCGCAGGAGAACCCGGACTAGCTCTGTCCGGACTTCAGTCCCCCTTTCTCTTCTTTGCGGGTCTACCCTGTGAAGAGGCTGAAGTGAACGAGGGAGAGCGTCCTCCTCTCCTAGATCCACGACTGGAGATCGTAATCACTGAAGAAGTGTTACCAGGTGATCTCGTCCTCGATGTCGAACTGTGCGTCGACCTCGTACGGCTTCTCCTCGCCGTTGAACGCAAACGGCGTCCCCTGTCTTTCCTCGACGTCGAGCGCCTTCGTCTCGACGGCGAGCCTCTCGACGTCGACGGTGAGCGATGTCGCCTCGACGGCGATCTCCGTCGCCTCGACGGCGATCTCCTTCGCCTCGACGGCGATCTCCTTCGTCTCGACGGCCTTCGCCGGTGTCTCGGCGTCGATGCCGTCGACGTCGATCCATGAGTCGACGGCGAAGGAGACGAGCGGGCTCGCCTCGACGGCGAGCGGCGCTGTCCGCGGGGCGCAGTACGACGTCGACGGTGTGTCGTCGTCGACTGTGACGTCTTCGACGGCGACCTAGTCCTAGGTCTCGCCGGCCCCTCTCTCGACGTCGAACGTCGAGGACGCCGAGATCCAGAGCCCTGGATCGACAGCGAACACACCGGTGCTGTACCTCTCGCCGTCGACGTCCTCGACGCCGAACGGGATCTTCCGGCCGGTAGGCGTCGTTTCTGCTCCTTTTTCTGCCCAGAGGTCCCTCCAGTGGCTGAAGCATGGGCAGAGGATGGGGAAGGAGATCCTCCATGCCCAGAGGTCCCACCTGTTCTCTGCCTCTCCTGTCCCTGAAGGCGCATCTTCTCTCTGTCCCTCAGGGTCCTCTTGGAGAAGGTCTTGCAGATGTCACATGTAGCTGGGACATGTGAAGATGATAAGCAGAGAATACAGACATCATGTGGGTCAGTCTTGGCCATTTTCCTCCCACACTCAGGGCATTTATCAAATAAAGCCATGTTAATTAAAATAGAGTGGGTCAAACTGCACCAAACTACAGGATGCAGCAGAGAAAGGCTCTAGACGTCGAATGAACAAACTTTTATCTTCAAAAAACCAATTTTATCCAAAACATCCACCCAAAAGGGTAGAGCTCAATGCTCCCGGGTCCTGCTAGCAGGAGCCGGAAAAAAGAACTGAAAGTAACTTGCTTTGGCTGTGCATCCTGGGATACCGGGGGTCTCTGGAGAGTTCCTTAAAGGCACGGTATCCTTTTAGCAGACACATAATGACAGCCTATAGGGCTTGTCTGTCCACCCCTTCCTCTCTATTGTTTAAAGGGATTTTGGTGAAGGGAGTGCGATACAATAAAGGAACATGTCAGATGTGAATAAAAATGACATTTAAACTTTATTTTGGGCTTTTGTGTCCAGCCCGGACTGCCCCAGGATGCTTGTTTACGGTTCAGGGCTAGACTGTTCACATGACCAGGTGTACCAGGGCGCAATAATTTAAATGATGAGTCTACCACCAGGTTTATCAATAAAGCTATGAGCTTACCAGAGGCGTCAATTAATTTAGACTCCCTCTCCTGATGATTGAGAATTCGCTCTCTTACGAGCATTTGATATCACTAGTGAATCTAATGGCAATTAGCCTCTGATAAAGATGGAGCTGTAGGAGAGCATTTATATTTTTTGTCCACCCTAGGAGTTAGGATGCGGGCTCTGACTGGGTCTTTACAAATTTCTTCAGCATGTCGCATCATGCCTTTAAGCATTGGTAGTGATTGTGATGACCTGTGTGTGGATACTAGGGTCTCAAATAAGAAATCCTCTTCCAGTGATTTCTTATGGGGCTCTACCCCATGGTAATGCGCAGCCCTGGCAAAGAGCTCATGGTGTGATGCATTGTCTTCTGGAGGAGATAGTTTGGTTGGGTACAAGTCTGGATCAGTGTCACCTGGGGGTCTAGTGTGTAATCCATCCACGGATCTATTGGCATAGGCATTACCCATTCATCTGTATCATCATCGTCATGATAAGTTTGAGGAGAATCTTGAGGTGTAATGTGTAAAGGATTCTCAGGAGGTGATGGGGTGCTGAAGGTGGGGGTGATGGAAAATGAAAGGGACTTGTAGGCACAGTCTTTCTTTTCAAAAGGATCTTGTAAGAAGTGTCCTCCTCCTCTTGAAGCTTGCGTTTCTGGGGTAGTTTTATGTGGATATGACCAGTATCGGAGTGGATATGCAGTCTTTTTTGCTTTGGATTGGGTGTTAATGGAATAATGTCCATTTTCCGATCCGAAGGGGCACCCTTGTGTTTTGGTGCCAGTGGTTTCGGTGTCAAAGGAAGCTGACCTTTCGGTGCGGAAGGTTTCAGTTCCAAAGGTTTGCTTGGTCTTGGCCGCAGTGGATTTCTGTTCCGAGCCGGACCAGAGGCTTCTGGCTCAGAGGAAGGTTTTTGTCGACTCGGTACCGAACCTGAAGGCTTGACCGGTGGTTTCGGTGCTGGGCCAGAGGGTGGGGTGTCTGAAACATCATCTTGGTGCCGACCTTGACAAGAGGGCAGAGGTGGTGCCAAAGCCTTATGTTTCTTGGAGATAGTTTGTGGGGGCAAGGAGTCTTCGGTACTTACGTCACCTTGACCCTGCGGCAGTTCCTCGGCGTTGAGGTCGATCTTCAGTTCTGAGCTTGAGTCAATGCCTTGATATATTCCTGGCCGGAGTCTTCACCGAAGATGTCCGTCGATGCTTTGACGCTGCATCTCCCGACGTTGAGCCCGATGATCGCAAAGTCTTCTTTGATTGAAACGATTTGCAAGCGTAAAAAATGTCTTCTTTGTGCTCAGGTGATAAGCACAAGTTTCACACTTCATGTGAATCGATGCACGGATACTTCGCGTGGCACAGAGGGCAGAATTTAAACGGAGCCCGATCGATTGCCGGAGAGCTACTGAGCGCAGGTAGGCCTTGAAGGCCATCCACTAAGCTTCCCAATCGAAGGTCGTTCCGATGTTGAAAATGATACGCGGACAGGTGGGAACGTGCACGGAAACAATACCCTCGAGGTCGAGAGGATTGCGCGCCGAGGGGAACCCGAGGAAACGGTTTCGAATCGGAGCGCAGCAATACACATACGAACCCAATTGCAGAAAAAAACAATCTAACAATGGAGTCGATGACCAGGTGCACTATCACCGAAAGGAGGAGTCACCATACCTCGTGACTAGGAAATACTTCTTGGAAGAAAAACAACTTGCAAACATCCAGACCCAACTCTAGATGGCAGGAGTATGCAAAGCATGTGTGTATCTACAGCACACATGCCTCGAACACTCGTTTTGTACTTACTGTTTTATGGTTTGCAACAAAAACAAATAAAAAGTTATTTGAAGCTAGTAGTGTTTTAACCATTAAATGTCCCCTTTGTGCGGGCCTGCGGCTCCTTGACATCGGACTCAAGTTTTTTCCGTATCCATAGTAAGGTGCCAAGAGTCTTACTTCTGTCTTTAGCCTAAATGTGCGAGAGGACACGGTGCATGTTCGTGATCTGCACAGCTCCTGCAGTCCATACCCTATATTTTGCTGCCCTAAAGACTGAAGGTTCCGTCACCTTGTGGCAATTTACCAGCCTTATTGCGGTGCAGAAAGAATGGCCAGGATCTCCAACTATTCCGTGTTTGCCCAGCCATCTTTCTTCACTGTCCAGTATCAGCCAAGAGGAATGGCTTAACACGAGCTCGGGGACTGTTGGGGATGGGAAGCGTGATTGTTTTGGACATCTGAGATCCACTTAATAAGATATTCCATGTGGCCAAAGAGTAAACTCAAGATAGCCGCTTCTAATTGCTTTAAAGGATTGTTTGCTAAACCAGATTCTGATAAATGACTGGGAGTTTTCCGATGTAACAGAGGAGCTGCAAGAATAGGGATTGATTCAGATCTAGAAGTAACAGGGAGCAACTTCGGCAGTTAGCACAGTTTTGTGCCCATGTTTTTAAGATTTCTTACTTTATACATGAAGCACAAACATCGCCAACAGTCGGGCTTGTGGCGCGGTTTGATTTAACCTATGTACGTGATATTATGGTGCTAATTTATACTTTAAGTCAGCGATGTAAAGTCTGTATGGGTAAATAGGGCCTTTTTACATTGGGGTCTTCTAAATGGTAGAGGATCCCAAATCCTCCGAATTTTTTGTTGATAGTTTGATCTAATGCAATTAAAGAAGTTAATAGAAAAACAAGCATTGGCAAAGCCAATAGTTTTTACTTATTTGACAGCTGTTTGACAATGTTTTATCCACGTTGTATAGCAGCGCTACAATGTGGTCACTGCACTTTTTTTCTTCTTTACTTTCCGCCACAGCTTTGCATGGCAGCTGCACAGCTACACAACGTGGCTAAAACACACAACAGGAAGCCAGCAGCTCTCGCTCAGATGAGATCTATTGGCTTTGCCAGTGCTTTATGTTTTGCTGAATGATGCTCCCCTTTTAGCATTTAAAAATAAAGAAGGGACAATTGCAACTGATTTGAATTTCAGAAACAGCAGTCAGCCGTTCAAGTAAAAACTAAAAGTAAGTAGAATCATCAGCCTACATCAGGGGTCTTCACACTGGCCTACATCATAATATGGCAAAATAAATGCTTAAATCACACTTACCACAATCTGGACAAGTCTAGATGTGAGCTGAAACCAAATACAAAAATGTCCTTCCATTTTACATAATGGACCCTGCCACATAAACCATGCCACATAAAATAATATTAGTGGGATCCTTACAAATGCATGCATCAGTTTGGGATCATTCAAACCAGGACTCCTTTCTGTCATCAATCTGCTCTTTTTCCTCAAAGGCTGCATAAGAACACAGCTAACATTTCATGGCATAGAGTGCTATAAATTATAGTTAAAGGGTGGTGACAGCTTGTGAAGTACAACTTTAAGTATTGAGCTTAGGAACAGCACTCTGCAGCAGGCACGTGAATCTACTGGGTTATATTGGCAGCAAATACAAAGTTCTGAATAGTGAAAGGCAGTTGTGTTGATGTCGACATACATTTTAATGGTATTACTTATGTGTGGGAGAAGCGGGATATGGGCTGGCAGTTTTTACAGTGGGTGGGATTTGGTGCCAATAGGCAGGTAAAGCAACAGAGGAAGTAATCAATGATAGCAGGCAGTTGATGCATGGAGCACAGAGGGACATTTTAAAAAGTGTTTGGCTTAGAGGGTTCGCTTGAAGTACCTGTTGCCTGTAGTGGGGCATAATATCTAAATCACTGAATGTTTTGAAGTGTGCATCTAGAACTGACAGCGTTATGCAAAACCAACAGCAGCAGCTAACAGTGGCTGCCTGCAGTCTAAGGCTTCTATTTTCTTGAACGCTAAAAAGGCAACACACTGTCAATCTGCAAACAAAGTGATTTAGAAGTGAACAGATTCCATGAAATCTGGGAAGTCTCGAAGAACAGCAAACTGTTTCCCTACCAAACTGCAGCAAAAACAGTGCAGTCTTCCAACAAATTAAATGGTTGTTTGGTCGCTGCCTTTGCCATAAAGTTGTCTGAGTGAATTTAAACAACGTCCTTTGGAAGTGTTGGTGTGAAAATGCTCAAAGCTGCAGCGCTGTGCAAATGTTTTTCTTGTTTTTTGCAGTTTATATTGTGTGACTGTAACCAACAGGTATTGCAAGAGCACCAGTTACATTACACAAGGATACAATATATATTCTTAGGTGGATCCTAGACAGCGCCAGTGAGGTCAGGATGATGTGTTGTATGTTCTTTGTTGGCTTTGACTCCTCCCATCCCTTCTGATTTGTCTAGTTGGTTGTCTTGTAAAAATCCTTGCTTGCTTGTTGGTAATTAGACTTCCTGGTTCCTCCTTTTTCCAAGCTCTTCACTCCTTTGGAGTATCGCCCCCAGGACTTGTAGGCTTCCGCTTGTCCCACTGTAACATCTGTTTAGGGACTCCTTTTCCCTTTCTCTAAGAGTATTTGACCACAGCGCTCGATGTTTTCACTGCTCCGAGATCTGTTTCAGTAAACAGGGCTGTAAATCATGTTCTTATTTCCTTTAATATGCTGTGCATTAAAAGACCGAAGTCAAATTATAGAGGCGGTTTTCTAACTACGAAGACGTTTGAGAAAAGACAGCTTCTCTGTGTTGCCTTCCCTACCCCTCTTCCTTGTTACTTTCTTTCCTTCGTACTGTTGCTAGCTCTTTAACGCGCACTGCAGTCAGAGTAAACCTCGCGGTAGGCACGAACACTGCCTTGCACTGTGGGAATGTATTCATTTCAACACGCTCTTGTAAACAATAGCTGCGCCTGCAGCACGAACAGAGTGGCACGCTGTGGCGGATGCTTTCACTTCAGCGCACGCGCATTGGTAGAGCGGACACAGCCTCACTAAAGTAAAGGATCGGGCTCTGCAGAGAAAAGATATGCGCATCATGGGGCCTGTCCCGGTCGGACTCCGTCTCCTTATGTGCGCAGGAACTATGCTAGCTGGCATCGTTATCATTACTAGGCTAGAAGCAGTTAAGTTGCACAGGCCCTGGGAAAGTGTGTTTGGATTTAACACGGAGCTGAGCCCCTACCTCATTCGTTTCACCTGCACGTTACACTCGAAGCCTGCTGTGTTGCACAGTAGTGCATAATATCTCTAGGATAGTGACCTCATTCGGGTCATGGATGTGGGTGGAGGGCATTTTTCGGTGATGTCTCTTTGCCCTTTTGTGGCAGGCAGCTGGACCACAGTGCTTACTTGTTCGTCCTGGCTCTGGGTGCCGGGAGCAGTGTGTGACCAGGGCTTGTGATGACGTGTGTGTAGTTCACTGGGCGCCCGCAGTATGCGCCCTCGGTAATCGCCTCTTTAATCCCCGCTTGTATCCAAGGCACTTCTGTCCCTCATTAGGCACTGCATGTTTTCTTTTTGCAGAAGTGTTGTCTTATCCAGTATGAATGTCAAGATACAGGTGTAACAAACAAAAATCAAACGCTACAAGCGTGTTGTATTGAAGAGAAAGGTAGACCATAGTTGTAATTATTGTTGGTCTTTCTCCCACATTTAGAAAGCATTCAGAGGTAGCAACTGGGGTGTTGAGCGTGGAGAGAGAGGAATAGCATAACCCAAATTATTCAAATATATATATTTCTTCTTAGACTGCTCTTGTCACTCCCACAGGGGCCGTATGCGTGTGTTAAAGCCATCAGCTTTGCATGTTAAGGTGCCCAGCTGGACGGCAACTTGGCACCGGGCTCTTTCTGGGCACTGCCTGCACCCACAGCTCTGGTTGCAGTGAGGGTAGACCCTACAGGCCACTAACAGGTTGGCTGGGACGTGTGGAATCCCTGTGGATGAAGGGGAGAGAGAGAGAGAGAGAGCAAGAGAGAACAGCTATCTCTTCCAGTGTGGGGGATTGGCCGGATGGCTTTGGTCTGGATACCTTTGTGCGTGTTTGGTTCATGTCTGTCTGATGCATGTGTGTTTGTTGTCAGCTGTCTGTGTGGTGTGTGTTTGCTGTGTTTGTTGTCTGCTGTCTGTGTGGTGTGTCTGCTATGTTTGTCTGCATGGTGTTTGTTTGAAGTGTTTGTTGTCTGCAGTCTGTGTGTACAGGAGCTCTCTTTCAGTGTTGGGGAACGGGCGGATGGGTACTTTGGCTCCGGATACTGTTGAGTGCTGTGTCAGGGTGCTTGCGTCTGTCTGCTGTATGTTTGTGTGTGTGGTGTATTTGCTGTGTGTGAACAGCGGCACTCTATCAGCATTAGGGGGACTAGTGGGATGGATTCCTTTGCTTTGGATAACTGTGTGACTGCATTGTGTGTCTGGTGTCTCCTGTTTGTGGGCAGCGTGTGTGTGTGTGTGGTGTCTTGCTCTACTGTGTGTGTGTGTTTGTGGAGACTGTCTGTCCGCTGTGTGTTTGTGGTGTCTATCTACTGTGCGTGCCATGCTTGTCTGCTGTGTGTGTGTGGAGGGGGGTGTCTGCTGTGTGTGTGTGGAGGGGGGTATCTGCTGTGTGTGTGGTGACTACTGTGTGTGGGCTGTCTGCGGTGCCTGTGTGCGGCCAGTGTCTCTCTGCTGTGTGTGGGCAGTGCCTGTTGGGGAGGGGTGTGTGTGTCCAGTCTGCGATGTGCCTGTCTGTGGTGTGTGCGCGGTATCTTCTGTGTGTGTCTGCTTTGTGGGCTTGTGTCTCTTTCTGCTGTATTTATGTGGCAGCCTCTACAGTTTTAAAAACCTGGCACTTTCACTTAAGTGTATTAACTGAAACTGTAGGAATTGGATAAGAAAAATGCTACTTACCCAGTATGTATCTGTTATTGGCATATAGAACTGTAGAGTCATATGCTATGCATAGATTGCCATCTAGTGTTGGGTCCAGATGTTTGCACTTTGTTTTTCTTCGAAGAAGTCTTTCCAGTCACGAGGTAGGTGACTCCGCCTTTCGGTGATAGTGCGCATGGGCATCGACTCCATAGTTAGATTGTTTTCCCGCAGAGGGTGATAATGGAGATAGTAGGAGTAGTAAAAAAGAGATGCCCATGAATGCATGTATCTAAACAAGATGCTACTGCAACAGGTAGAGGTACCCGGGGAGGTGGGTGGGCGCATATGACTCTACAGCTCTATATGCCAAGAACAGATGCATACTGGGTAAGTAGCATTTTCTGTTCGAGGCATAGGAGCTGTAGATCATATGCTATGCATAGACTATACAGTAGTTATCTCCCAAAGCAGTGGCTAACCTGTATCCGTTGGTGGTCTGAAATAGTGTACGTGAAACTGCCTGGCTCACTCTAGTTTGTATTGCCAACACATCTACACAATAGTGTTTTGTAAATGTGTGAGGTGTAGACCATGTTGCAGCTTTGCATATGTCATCTATGGCTATATTTCCTAAGAATGCCATAGAAGCCCCCAGTTTGCGTGTAGAGTGTGCTCTAGGGGGAACTGTTAATGTCCGTTTTGCTTTTTCGTAGCATATTTGCATGCACTTGACTATCCACCTTGCATTTCCTGATTTTGATATGGCATTGCATTTGTGTGGTGGAGCAAAAGCGACAAACAGCTGATTTGTGTTGCGAAAAGGTTTTGTCCTTTCTATGTAGTACAGCAATGCTCTCTTTACATCTAATGGGTGTAGGGCACATTCTGCTACTGAATCTGGTTGAGGGAAGAACACAGGTAACTCAACAGATTGATTGATGTGAAAAGCAGAAAAGACTTTAGGAAGGAGTTTAGGATTAGTCCGAAGAACCACTTTATTTTGATGCATTTGTAAAAAAAAGGTTCCTCTATAGTTAATGGTTGAAGTTCACCCACTCTTCTGAGTGATGTGATAGCCACAAGGAAAGCAGTTTTCTATGTGAGAAATTGCAGTTCACATTTGTGCAATGGCTCAAAGGGTGGACCCATTAGTCTGGTGAGGGCAATGTTGAGATTCCATGCTGTAGCCGGTGGGCGTCTTGGGGGAATGACTCTTTTGAGTCCCTCCATAAAGGCTTTGATAACATGCACCCTAAAATGAGATCGATGTTGCCTATTCTGTAGGTATGCAGCTATTGCAGCCTGGTGTAAGCGTATGGAAGTGTATGCTAAATTGGAACGTTGTAGATGTAACAAATAGCATATCATGTTTTAGACAGAAGCATCAAGTGGGTTGATGTGGCTGTTATTACAGTAAATCACAAACTGCTTCCACTTTGCTGCATAGTAGGCTCTTGTGGTAGGATGTCTAGCCTCTTTGATAATATTCATGCATTCTAGCAGTAGATTAAGATAGCCAAACTCTAAGACTTCAGGTGCCAGATCGCTAGATTGAGCTGACTGGGGTCTGGGTGTCTTATGTCTCCATGGCTCTGTGTGAGGAGATTGGGTGAAAGACGTAGTTTTTGATGAGGAACTACTGAGCGTTCCAATAGGGTTGTGAACAATGGTTGCCGTGCCCGTGTGGGAGCAACCAGGATCAGTGTCAGAGACGCTTGTTTGAGTTTCTGAACCACTAATGGAATGAGTGGGAGAGGCGGAAAAGCGCAAGCAAATATCCCTGACCAGTTCATGCATACTGCATTGCCTTTGAACAATGGGTGTGGATACCTGGACGCGAAGTTTGAGCATTTTGCGCTTAGGTCCATAGCTAACAGGTCTGTGTCTGGAAAACCCCACAATTGAAAGAATGGGAGGAGAACTTGAGGGTGTAGTTCCCATTTGTGGACTTGCGGTGTCTGACGACTTAGCAGATCTGCCATCTAATTTGTCTACTCCTGGGAGGTGTTCTGCTAGGAGATAGATTTTGTGGTGAATGGCCCATTTCCAGATGTCCTGGGCCAGGTGGGACAGTTGGAGGGAGTGTTCCCTCCCCCCCTGTTTTTGTATTTAATACATAGCTGTCATGTGGTCTGTACGGACCAGGACAGCTTTGCCAGCCAGATGGGTTTGAAAGGCTTTGAGGGCTAGAAATACGGCTATGTGCTCTAAATGGTTGCTGTGGAGCAACTTCTGTTAGTGAGTCCACAGTCCTTGTATTATGTTACTGTAGATGAGCACCCCAGCCAGTTAGAGACTTGTCCGCTGTTAGTACTGTCTGAGTAACCGGGTCTATGAAGGCCGTCCTTTTGACAGATTTTGTGTGTTCCACCACTGCAAAGAGCAATGAGTACTGCCGCTTACCAACACTATATTGGTTAATAGACAGTGAGACTAGTTCCACCGACTGGCTAAACATTCCTGAAGCGGACGCATGTGGAGCATGGCATATGGGCCGATCATGATGCAGGATGCCATCAACCCCAGCAGTTGCAGGTAAACTCGAGCTGGCAGAGATTGATTGAGTTGAAACTGGAGAACCAAAGCCTGAATGTTGCGGATTCTGGCTGTGTTGGGAAATGCCATAGCCTTTTGAGTAACTATAGTGGCTCCTAGATAGTTCGGACTATTGGCTGGCTGAAGATATGACTTTTGAACAAAAGTGCGCGAAGGAAGGATTCCTTCTGCTGGCGTGAGCACTCTTACATGGGCAACTAGATTGCCGTCTTCCAATTTAATCTTGCATAAAAAACTTTTTAGGCAAATAATCAATAGTCTCAAATTAATTTATTTCCAATTTGGGTGCATTTAACTCCATGTGAAATTCATTCTTGCCAAGCTGGGAATATATCATCCAACTATATAATCAATATTTGCAAACCCAATGCATTTTGGGTCCAATCATGACCCTTCGTCAGGGGTCTTCGGTGCCATTACTGTAAATGCAAAGAACAAAAGGCATTTCATCATACAGTCCTTACAAGAGTCTGGTAGCGTACTACTATTTAGAGCGTGTTGTCTGAGAAATGAAACCATACAAGAATATACGAAGTGCATCAAATAGTGCTAAAAGCTCATGAGAAAAGTGAGAACAGAAAGATTTTGTCTGGATTTCTAAAAGCTAATGGCCAGTGAATGGAAAAGTGTGATGTTACGGTGAAAGAATTGGGTTTAAATCTTTATGAACAAAACCGCTTGCTCACGAGCGTTAAATAAGGTGCTGCGAGATCAAAAAAGTGTGCGTCTAAGTTTTACTCGAGAACAGTAACAATGCAGCGAGACAAATGTGATGGGGCGCGGTGCGAAAGGAAACTATTGAGTGCTCGCGGTTTGGGCATTGTTAAAAAAGTAGTTGCGGTCGAAAGGAACGTTCATTCCGAGCTTACCTGGTTAGTTGGTCGTGGCTTCCTTCAGCGTAAACACGTCAGGTGACGCATAGGACGTACCTGTATTGAACTTGCTATGGCTTTTTAAAGTAGTAGTGACTGGCTAAAATGGAAAGTGATGACGGAGAACATGCATGAAGTAAAAGACGCTAAACAAAGAAAGAGTCCATGCAATGTGAATAGAAAAGAAACAAAAAATCCGACATGCTAAACATGTTACATCTTGACTTTTTGTGAAATAATAACAACGGAGTTGATAGTGCAATAAAACATGAATAAGCATTATAAACGCTCCTTAGTATGAAAAAATGTAGGAGAAAACGGTAATACTGGGAAAAAAACTAATAATGGGAATCTACAATCATATTAAGCCAGAGTCACAACGTATTGTTTAGCCTTCCATATAAAATTAGGAATTAAAGAAAGCAGTTAAATTCAATTCGGTCATTCATCCCCAGGGATTGTAATTTTTTTAGTCCAATAAGATTCTAAAAGCCATAGCAAGGTCAATACAGGTACGTCCTATGCGTCACCTTACGTGTTTACGCTGAAGGAAGCCACGACCAACTAACCAGGTAAGCTCGGAACGAACGTTCCGTTCGACCGCAACTACTTTCATAACAATGGCCCAACCGCGAGCACTCGATAGTTTCCTTTCGCACCGCGCCCCATCACATTTGTCTCGCCGCATGTTTACTGTTCTCGAGTAAAACTTAGACGCACACTTTTTTTATCTCGTAGCACCTTATTTATCGCTCGTGAGCAAGCGGTTTTGTTCATAAAGATTTAAACCCAATTCTTTCACCGTAACATCACACTTTTCCATTCACTGGCCATTAGCTTTTAGAAATCCAGACAAAATCTTTCTGTTCTCACTTTTCTCATGAGCTTTTAGCACAATTTGATGCACTTCGTATCTTCTTGCATGGTTTCATTTCTCACACAACACGCTCAAAATAGTAGTACGTTACCAGAATCTTGTAAGGACTGTATGATGAAATGCCTTTTGTTCTTTGCATTTACAGTAATTGGAATATGAAAGTAGGCCTCCTTTAAGTCTAGAGTGGACAGAAAGTCGCCCTTTTGCAAAAGAGGCAGTACCTGTTGAAGTGTTACCATGTGAAAATGGTCTGATTGTATGTAAAAAATTGAAATCTCTGAGATCTAAGATTGGTCTGAGACATGTCCTTTTTTTGGTATTTGGAAGTGAAAGGGGTACTCGCCTGACCCTTGGTGTTGTAGCGGTATGGGCTCTATAGCGCCTTTTAAAATTAGAGGCTATACCTCTTGTTTGAGGAGGTGTAGATGATCCGGTGAGAGTTTGTGTGATTTTGGGGGAATGTTTGGAGGAGTGTTGATGAACTCCAGGCAGTAACCAGAATGCATAATTTGCAGGACCCACTTGTCTGTTATTGACTGCCAAGCTGGTAAGAAATATGTTGTCACTCTTATTAGGTCTTCAGCTTTAGATTTATGTTCTTGGGGTAGATATTGGAGCAAGTGTTCCATCTTGTCCGAATGCGCACAGTCGTATCTAGCTAGCAACGCTTGTGTGTTTGACATGCGCCAGAAGTTTGCTGCCTGAGATGCTATTTTCTTACCCGAAGCATCAAGAAGCTTAGATTCCTTATCTGGGGGTGGAGCATCTCCTGTGGTTTGGGAGTTAGCCCTTTTACGTGCGTTAGACACTACTAGCGAGTCCAATGGTAATTATCCCCTAATGTACGCTGGGTCAGATGGTGCGGACTTATATTTTTTGTCTACCCTAGGTGTAATAATACATGCCCCAACAGGATCACTAAAGATATCATCCACATGTCTGATCATACCCTTGAGCATTGGTAAAGTGTGTGATGACTTTTGAAATCCTCTTCAAGGGAATCTTTGTGGAGCTGCACCCCATGGTAATTGGCAGCCCTACCCAACAATTTGATGTAACAAACACTGTTGTCTGGTGGAGAGGGTTTGGTAAGGTATAGGTCAGGATCATTGCCTGTGGGCGAGTTAATGTTGTAATCGTCCCATGGGTCTGCAGGTATTGGCTGGCCATCGTCATCTCCATCCCCATTATCCTGGTTGTCAGGTGTATGCGGTGAGTGCTGAGGTGAAGTAGGCACAGGTATAGACTGTGGAGAAGGTGGACATGCGAGAGGAAGAGGAAGAAGAGGAGGAGGAGGATGGGAAGGGGAAGGGTTAGTTGCGACAATTCTCTTCTTCAAAGGAATGTGATATTCCTCTTCAGCATCAGTCCTTCTCTTTAGAGTCACTGTGGTGGTGATATGCCCAGTTTTTAGATGAATGTACAGCACCTTCTGTTTCTGGTCAGGTTTATCGAGCGGATCGTCGAAAGTGGATTTTTTTGGTGACTTCGGTGTTTGCGGCGCTGAAGGTTTCAGTGCCGATGGTTTAGAGGCTGGTGTTTTCAGATCCAAAGTATGTTTCGGTGCCGATGGTTGAGGTTCGGAGCCGGGCTTAGATTTCGATTCGAAAGGTTTCGGCCCGGTTCCCGTTTTGGATTGGGGATTTTCGGAGCCGGAAGGCTTTATAGCGGGCTTCAGAGCCGAGCCCGAAGGCGGGGCATCGGCAACGTGATCTCGGGGCCAACCGGGCCTGAGGGTGCTGGTTGGTCTGGAGCCTTCTTTTTGGGTTGAAGTGGATGTTGGGGCGAGCGAGTTTTTGTACTCACAGTACATTGTCCCTGTGGGATGTCATCATCCTGGTCGAAGCCGTACTCTGAAATTGAAATGGAGATCGGTTCCTGCTCTTCTTCGGCCTCGATAGGGTCCTCGGCTTCTTCATCTGATCCGAAGACGTCCGGAATGGAGGCTGTGCATTGACTTTGCATGTCGCGACGTCGAGCCCGACCATCGCAAAGTGTCGTCTTGGAGCGGAACACTTTACACACATCGCAGTCCTGTTCTCTATGCTCAGGGGACAAGCACAGGTTACACACTCGGTGTGAGTTGGTGCGTGGGTATTTTGCGTGGCACCAAGGGCAGAATTTAAAGGGAGTTTGTTCCATTGACCGCTAGTCGAACTGAAGCGGGTAGGCCCGACGGCCCACCACAAACTTTCCCGATCGAAAGAGAGTTTAATCAGAAATCCCGACACACGAAGAATAGTATACGCGATCGGAAACAATACCGTCGAGGTTGAGTGTCTTGTGCACCAAGGGAAACAAGAAGGAACGGTGTTGAAGCGGAGCGCAGCGTTTAACATCCGAACCCGATGGCGGAAAAAAACAATCCAACTATGGAGTCGATGCCCATGCACACTATCACCAAAAGGACGAGTCACCTACCTCGTGACTGGAAAGACTTCTTCGAAGAAAAACAAAGTGCAAACATCCGGAACCAACACTAGATGGCGATCTATACATAGCATATGATCTACAGATCATATGCCTCGAACATGCTTTTACTGTTGGTACATACTAGTAATATCACAACATCTAAAAAGTTCACAGAATTTTGCATGTCTTGAATTTAATGCACATTTTCCATTGTACTTTCCTGTGCCAAATTTCCTCAGGAACATTTTAGGTAGGAATTAATTGCCAACCATCTCAATTCCCATTCCAGCTCAAATTTGCATAGCCATCAGAATGTCAACACTGTCAAAAGACTTTAATTATTAGCTGGTAGTAACAGGGCCAGTGGATCATATATGATTTACCACAAACTTACTTTAACAGCTAATGTAATGTAATGGATAATGTGCTGAATGGCTAAAAACTTATAAGGTCCTAAAAGCGAGATCTATTAGCTATTCCAATGCTTGTTTTTATTACCATGATATTATGCGATTTGGAAGACAGGGTTTAAGCATGGAGGGGAATGTTTATTAGTAGGATTACCTCTTGTTTTTTAGGGGCTCTTCGATAAACAATTATTTGTCACACATTACCAATGATGTTCATCAATGACTATTGGTGTCAACAAATTAGAGCCTGTAAACCATGTTCCATGTCCGTTTACTTTCACTCAATTACATTATTATGCGCAGACTGAGTGTTTTACCTGTATTGCACTTGGAATCTCGGTTTACTTTTATGCATATACTACTGGGGCTACAGAATGTGACACTCAATGTTGAAATGAAACTCCTAGGTTGTACTGCTCGTATATCATTGCCTAAAAAAATCAATAAAGTGTATTGGAAAAAAACAGGACAAAGACCAGGAAGGGCTACGCATCCAGTATTCATCTCTAAGTGATGACTTCAAGAACACTCTAAATTTGAATTACTCCTTCACGTAGCAAAAATGTAAAATACAGTATACTACCACCAACTTCGGTTGCAATGACTAAATGACAAAGGAATTCAGGACACTGATCTCAACTGGATAACATCCTACCTCAGTGACAGTGCCCAAAGTGTCACTCAGTTTGCTTGTTGCCTATCAACTCTCAAGTAGAAGTACCCTTAGGCTCAACAATCACCCTCCCTTCTTCACTGTATACCTGGCACCTGTTCATGAACTAATCAGCTCCTTTAAGCTCACCTGCTACAACTACGCAGATGGCACCTGACTCATCTTAAAATGTTAAAAACCTTTAAACCTTATCACCCCACCCATTGGTGATTGATGTTGACAATAAACTTGTGGATGCTAAAGAAACATTTTTTATTCACCAGAAATTCTAACCTGTGGAACATGGCAAAAGTATGACTGCTGGAGCAAGGACTGCCACCAGCCACAGCAAAGGCATTTAAACCTTGGTATGATCATGTATTTCAATATCTGACTCAAAAAACAGGCTAACAAAGTGACCAAATATGCCTTCTTTATGATTAGAATGCTATGGTTTATCCTCTCAATTAGGCCTTACGCATCCAGGATTAAGATGGATAATGTTACTTGCCCAGTAAGCATCTATTCTTGGCATGTAGAGCTGTAGATTCACATGCTTTGCATACTCCTGCCATCTAGTGTTGGGTCCTGATGTTTGCAAGTTGTTTTTCTTCAAAAGTCTTTTCCAGTCACAAGATAAGGTGACTTCTCCTTTCGATGAAAGTGCGCATGGGCATCAACTCCATTGTTAGATTGTTTTCCCGCAAGAGGGTGAGAATGGAGTTAGTAAGTTTAGTATAGAGATGTCCATGCGTATGTAATGTGAATAATAACTGCAACAACCATAGGTGTCCGGGGAGGACGCATGTGAATCTACAGCTCTACATGCCAAGAACAGATGCTTACAGGGTAAGTAAGATAATCTGTTCAAGGCATGTGTGTTGTAGATACACATGCTTTGCAAAAATTGTATAGCAGTATCCTCCCAAAGCAGTGGCTCACCATTGGGTGTTGCAGTTGTTTGAAAAAAAGTGTTTTTAGCACTGCTTGTCCTACATTAGCTTGTTGATGGGCTAACACATCCATAAAAATGTTTGGTAAATGTGTTTGGTGTAGACCATGTAGCTGCCTTACATATGTCGGCTAAGAGAATGCTATCTAAAAAGGCCATAGATACTCCTATTTTGAGCATAGAGTGTGCTAGCAAGTTTGAATATATTTACCAATCCATCTAGAAATACAGAATTTAGAGATAGGATTTCCTTTAGGAGGTGGAGCAAATCTTTTACGGAAATCTTTTGTCCTTTCAATAAGTATAATAGTGCTCTTTTGACATCAAGTGTGTGTAGAGCCATTTCTGCTACGGAATCAGGTTGAGGGAAGAACACAGGTAACTCAACTGATTGGTTAATATGAAAAGCAGAAACTACTTTTGGAAGGAATTTTAGGTTTGTACGAAGAACCACTATCTTTATGAAGTTGAAAGGTTCATTTAAGGTTAAGGCCTGTAGCTCACCAACCCACCTTAATGAAGAGATGGCAATTAGAAAGGCAACCTTCCACGAAACAAATTGTAATGCACGACTGTGTACAGGCTCAAAAGGTGGACCCATAACAATGTTAAGATTCCAGACAGGTGCAGGTGGTACCCTGGGTAGTATTATCCTTTTAAGTCCTTCCATAAAGGTATTAATTACTGTAACTTTGAATAGGGACAAATGTCTGTTTTGCAGATATGCAGCTTCTGCCGCAAGGTGTAGTTGAATGGATGCGTAGGCTAAGTCAACTCGCTGTAGATGCAAAAGATAATAAAGATATTTTGTATAGATGCATCTAGCGGATCAATTGTGTTATTACAATATATAACAAACCATTTCCACTTTGCTGTACAACATGCACTAGTGGTAGGTTTTCTTGCTTCTTTAATAATTGTCATACAGTCTGGTGGTAGATTTAGGTATTCGAACTCTATGACTTCAGGAGCCAGATCGCTAGGTTGAGCTCCGTCGGGTGTGGACGTCTGATTTCTCCACGGTTCTGAGTGAGAAGGTTGGAAGTGAGGTGCAGTTTTCGGTGTGGAACCACTGACCACTCTAGTAGTGTGGTGTACCATGGTTGACAAGCCCATGTGGGAGCCACTAGAATCAATGTAAGTGATGTCTGCCTGAGTTTCCAAACCAGATATGGAAGGAGAGGGAGAGGCCGAAAAGTGTAAGCAAATATCCAAATATTCTTGACCAGTTCATCCACAGGGCATTGCCTTTGGATAGATGGTGTGGGAACCTGGAGGAGAAGTTTGGGCATTTTGAGTTCTCAGCTGTGGCAAAGAGGTCTATTTGTGGGAACCCCCATTTGTGGAAGTATGGAAGGAGAACCTGGGGATAAAGTTCCCATTAGTGTACTTGTTGGCGCATCCTGAGGAGGTCGGTAATTGGTTGTGCATGCCTGGAAGATGGATTTTGTGATGTATTGCACAACGCCAAATGGTCTGAGAGAGGCGTGACAACTGTAGAGTGTGTCCCCACATTTTCGTACATAGTATATTGCGATCATATTGTCTGTCCGGACTAGGACAACTTTCCCACTGAGGTGAGGCTGCAAAGCTTTTAGTGCTAGATGAACAGCTAGAAGGTTCAAGTAATTGATGTGGAGACTTTTGTGTTTGGTGTCCCATCAGCCCTGAATTGTTAGATGCTGGAGATGGGCACCCTAAACTGTGAGAGATGCATCTGCTGTTAATACCATTTGTGGAATCAGGTCGATGAAGGACAGCCCTTTTAATAGGTTTTGTGTGTTCCACCACTGCAGATAGCGATGAGTGCGGCTGTCTACCAACACTAGATCTGTTAATTGACCTTGTGATTGATTCAATTGACATGCTAAACATTCCTGTAGAGGACACATGTGTAATCTTGCGTTAGGCACTATTGCAATGCATTATGCCATCATCCCTAACAGTTGCATGAACATTTTCACTGTTATATATTGGTTGCTTTGAAACTGTAGTAGTAAAGTTTTTAATTCTGGCTGCATTGGGAGAGGCTAGAGCTGTGAGTGTTTAGTGTTGCTCCCAGCTATGTTTGCAGTTGTGAGGGTTGAAGATGGGACTTTGTGCACTGGCTGTAAATCCCGATTGATGGAGAAGGTTTATGGTAGCTTGAGTGTGTTCTAAACATTTTTTCTGTGTGTTGGTTTCGATGAGCCAATTGTCCAGATATAGGAAGACATGAATTGGTTGTCTCCTCAGATACGCTGCTGCTACTACTGCTAGACATTTTGTGAATACTCTGGGTGCAGTAGTCACTGCGAATGGGAGTACTTTAAATCTGAGATATTTGCGATGTGCTGGTGGACAGGAATATGGAAGTATGCGTCCTGTAAGACTAGTGTGTATATAAAGTCGCCTTGTTGTAGAAGTGGAAGCACTTGTTGATGGGTAACCATATGGAAGTGTTCTGATAGTATGTATAGATTTAACGGTCTGAGATCTAAGACTGGTTATAGAGACCCGTCCTTCATGGGGATTAGGAAATACTGTGAGTACATTCCTGATCCTTGATGTTGTAATGGGATCAGTTCTATAGCTACTTTTGTTAGAAGAGCTTGTCTTCTTGTTTAAGAAGCTATTGGTGTTGTAGCGAGAATTTGTGAATGCGAGGTGGAATATTGGGAGGATTGTTGATCAGCTCTAGGCAACAACCATGTTGGATAATATCCAAAACCCATTAGTCTGATGTTATTGATTGCCAAATGGGAAGACACTGCTGTAATCTTCACCCAACAGGTGAGGAATTGTTGGGGGAATGTGCTAGCAGGTCACTGCTTGTTAGTGGACTGGGAGGTACGTGTTGGTGTACTGCTACCTCTCCCTTTAAGGGGAATTCCTCTATATCCACCCATGAAGAGTCCTCTAGAGGGTGATGGTAGTGTTTGTGGTCTTGTATGAAGATGCGGTAGCATCTGTGGTGTTAGTTTTGGAGCCTCTTCTGTAAAAGGAGCAATGGAAGAAACCTCAGGTAGAAGGAGACTGAAGTGCTCCCATAGACTTTGCTACTTCTGTATCCTCTTTCATCTTTTCAAGGGACTGGTTTATTTGAGACCCAAAGAGGTGTTCCTTATCAAAGGGTGCATTAAGAATGGTTTGCTGCACTTATGGTTTGAAACCAGAAATTCTGAGCCATGCATGTTTCCTAAGCAAAATGCTAGTGTTGATTTCTCTAGTTGCAGTATCTGCAGCATCTAATGTACACCTGATGGAGGAGTTGGAAGGATTATGTTACTTACCCAGTAAGCACCTGTTCTTGGCATGTAGAGCTGTAGATTTAAATGCTTTGCATACTCCTGCCATCTAGTGTTGGGTCCGGATGTTTGCTCGTTGTTTTTTCTTCAAAGAAGTATTTTCCAATCACGAGGTAAGGGGACTCCTCCTTTCAGTGACAGTGCGCATGGGCATCAACACCATTATTAGATTGTTTTCCCGGAAGAGGGTGAGAATGGAGTCAGTGTGGTAAAGAGATGTCCATGCGCAAATGAGAACTGCAACAACTACAGGTGCCATGGGGAGGTGGGAGGGCGCATGTGAATCTACAGCTCTGCATGCCAAGAACAGATGCTTACTGGGTAAGTAACATAATCCGTTCGAGGCATGTGTGCTGTAGATACACATGTTATGCATAGACTATATATCAGTATTCTCACAAAGTAGTGGCTAACTAGTAGATGTTGCAGTTGTCTGAAAGTGTCTTTAGCACTGCCTGCCCTACATTTGCTTGTTTCTTTGTTTCACTGTTTTTATTGATTTTCAAAAATTATAAGATTCCAATACAATTCAGGTATTACAATTACATTGTATTTGCATTTCAATACAATTATGGCACATGGGCCATGGTACCAGTGAAAACATCTCTAAATTAAACGTCCATGCATAACAGTTAGGTTCGGTGTTTTCAATATGGATTTGTTAACCTGAGAAACATAAGATTAGGCTGCTTGCAACACAACATTGATATAACAGATAAAATATCACATTGGCTCCTATATTTGAACTTATATCATTAAATCATAGCAACAAACATGATGCACTACCGATGTCTGCTAGTTGCAAAACTTTTTCGCTCATCCGCACGCAGCGCCTGGATATTGACTAAATACTCTGTTCCCCAACACATAAGGTGCATGCCACGCTATGCTGGACTTGATGCATACTGTCTTAGCTGATGTGGACAGTGGTCAGTTGGTGGCTTGCGCCCGGTTCACTAAACACATTTCAGGGGTAGGTGTTGGTACAGGTCCTAGGACCCAACAGTGTTCCATCGAATCTAGCTTGCATTCAGTGCAGGTGGACTGGCAGGGCCCTCAGCCTGAGTCCACCAGATTGTGCGGAAATCCGTCAGGATTACATCCTAGTTCCATGCGAGTGGTTGTTTACGAATACCCATTGCGTCTTCCCGGTGCAGACCCCAGCAGTGAAGCGATTGGAACTAGGCTACCACCACAAAGGGGCGGGGGGGGAATCTTCCAGCGCTGTATAATCAAACGCTTGGCCACTATGAGTCCCAGATCTATGTACCGAGATGTCACTTTATGCTTCCGGGATTTGCGATATAATCACAGTATGCATACCTCCCAAGAACAATTCAGTTCTCGCTCCGTGCACTGCACTAGGGTCATGGTGACAGCTCTCCAGTATGATATTAAAGCAGGGCAGGACCAAATCATATGGAGCAAATCAGCTCCTGCCTCCAGACATCGCGGACAGTCAGCGTCAGTACGATTAAAATACTTATTTATTTTGGCCGGCATCAGGTAGGCTCTATGCACTATGTTGTATTGGATAAGTCGGAATCTTACATTGAGTGGGATTCGGGTGGGACCCTCAAGAATGGCCAACCATTCGCAGTTGGCGCATGGACGCTGCAAATCAGCCTCCCAATGAGCACGTAAAGAGCTCAATTGCAACGCCATATGCGCTTTCAGCGCCTCAGGGAGCCATCTAACGAGATGTCGGCCAGCACCCAGTTCATGCAAATTTTGCACCACTAAGTGAGTGGGCAGCTCCTGCTCTATATTGCCCCACGCCGTCCGAAACATGCCTATAACCGCTGCATGTAGTAAAAATTGCCCCCGTGGCAGGCCTGAGTCATCAGCCAACATCTCAAAAGGTAACAGCTGACCCTCGCTACAAAGATCCCCAATCGTCAAAATTCCTGCCTCCTCGCATTGCACAACTCCGCACCAGTTACAGCATGGTGTCTCCTGGGTGTGCCCACCACGTTGCATACGGGACCACGTTACGCGTGACTTGCAGGCAACGGCGGTAGCAGTAATAAGCTACTTCCAGCATCAGCTGGGCCGGCGCCTTGCCTCTCCTGTTGGGGTGGAACAACTCAACCACTTGCGAATGTTTAAGAGCAGGTGCCTGGGTGGCCAAATCTTCCAGTTGCTGTGCGCTCAACCATCTTGCCACCCATTGGAGTTGAATAGCGAGGTAGTACTGTTCCATATGCAGCAGCGCAAGACCTCAGTTAGCTATCGAGGGGTACACTTTGGATATGGTCACTCTACTCCGCTATGCACCCCAGATGAACCTTCTTACATCTACCTCGAGGTTCTTAAACAGCGTGGCTTAAGGCGGGACAGCAAATTTACAAAATAGTACAATAGGCGTGGGAGCACCACCATGTTAACTAATTCGATTCGGCCCATGACTGTCAGCGGCAGTGTGCCCCAGAAAGACATCTGCGCATGCACCGCAGTAATGGCACGCAGCAAATTGCCTTCATCAAATCTATTGGATCCCTGTATATATGTATACCTAATTAATGAAATGGAGAGAGCTGCCAGAGAACCTGTCTATTGGCAAGGTTAGGTGCGGGATCGTGACGGTATCCGCAAGAGGATACAGGAACGACTAGTCCCAGTTCACATGCAATCCTGAGAGAGCCGCAAACTCCAGCAGCGCGTGCTGCACAACCACGCAGGGCAATCTGATGTCTACAAGATATAATAACAAGTCATCTGCATATAATGACACTCCGTGTTGACCATCACCTAGAGGATCCCCCATTCTACCTGTAACTCGCGTAGCAATGTAGCTAGGGGTGCGATGGCCAATGCAAAGAGAAGTGGCGACAATGGGCAGCCCTGCCTGGTGCCTCGCTCAATAGGAATCTGGTCAGATAAGTATGGGCCTAATTTGACTGGCTACTGGTTGTATATAAAGTAGCTGAAGAAGGCTCAGGAAGTCTCTTAAATCATACTTACGGAGCGTGGCAAATAAATAGTCCCATTCTAGGGTGTTCAATGCCTTTTCTCAATCTAACACCAGGCACCCTGAATGCTCGGAGATAAATCTGGAATAATGTGCTACTCTAAAGAAACGTCGTAGATTTAGCAACGTGATGCGAGTGGGTACAAAACCATTTTGGTCTGGATGGACCAAGGACAGGACAGTGGGGCCAGCCTAGATGCCAATATTTTAGCCAACACTTTATAAATCGGTATTTAGAAGTGCCAGTGGGCGATAAGAGCCAAGGAGCTCCACGTTTCGATTTGGCTTCGGTAGTGATGTCAGGAGTGATTCCCGCAATGTACCAGGCAAGGTCCCCGTCCCCCGCGCCTCTTGAAACATATTAGGAAGCTGTGGTGCCAGGTGTTGCTGGTAAGCTGT
Source organism: Triturus cristatus (assembly GCF_964204655.1). Classification (NCBI taxonomy): domain Eukaryota; kingdom Metazoa; phylum Chordata; class Amphibia; order Caudata; family Salamandridae; genus Triturus; species Triturus cristatus. The sequence continues at coordinate 1,091,837,014 of NC_140582.1, read as the reverse complement.
AAAGTATTTGGTCGGGAATCCGTCTGGTCCTGTCGATTTGCCAGGGGGCGGATCGCCTCGTGAACCTCCAGCAGGGAGAGCGGCTTATTCAATTAATCTTGTTGTTCAGGTACGATTTGTGGCATTGTCAGCGGGGAAAGGAAGGAGCTTAGATCTGAGGGTCGCTCCTTATGCACTGAACAATATACCCTAGTGTAGTGTGTCGTGAACTCTACGCGTTTATCATCATTTTTAGTGCGAATGTGTCCACTTGCTGACAGTGAACGTAGTATGGGTGATGCCGCTTGTTTTTGCTTAATCATTCGTGCCAAAAATCTGCCCGCCTAGTCCGCTGCCGCATGTGCGCTCGCTGCATGTGATGCATAGTTTAAACACCGCAGCCTCTCCAAAACCTTCCCATGTTTCTGCTCTTCTATTGCGCATTGGGTGTTTCTACCTCCCGCTAGGTCAGCCTCCAAGACCATCAGGGTGTTCTCAATATTTGTTATCTCATTATCCAGTTGTTTACGAACACACCAGCTCAAGCCCATACACTGGCCCCGGATTGTCGCTTTGCCCGCATCCCACAGTAGACCCGTATCGGGCACTGAACCTGTGTTATCTGCAAAATATGTAGTAATTGCTGTTCCAACCGCCTCTCTAAATGGGGGATCTTCCAGTGCCAGAGGCTGCAGCATCCATACGCGCGATGGGCCCTGCCTCGTCTTCTCGCAGACGCACAGCATCCATACGCGCGATGGGCCCTGCCTCGTCTTCTTGCAGACGCACAGCATCCATACGCGCGATGGGCCCTGCCTCGTCTTCTCGCAGACGCACTATGTGAGGGTTATGGTCTGAGTGAATTTTACTTCGGTAGTCTGCACTATCACATTGGGTCAGCATCAGATAGCTTGCAATGAAGTGATCAATCCGGATGTGTAGGCCGTGCGGATGGGAATGATGAGAGTATAAGCGTGCCAACGGGTAAAGGGATCTCCATACATCCAACAAATCCCAGCGAAACATCCAGTCACCCAGGTCCTGCACATAAGATGTCGCCGCTGTCTGCGAAAGTGGCGGGAATGGATCTGTCCAGCGTGGTGTCAAGTGCAGAGTTAAAGTCCCCAACCAGCAACCAAGGAACATCGCACCAGCGCGAGAGCTGGCCCGACAATATCTGCCAGAACTCATTTTGGTTAGTGTATGGGGCATAGATGGATCCCAGCACCAGTAATTTCCCATTCAAGCGCCCTTTAGATAGTACATATCTGCAGTTAGGGTCAATTTTAGTTTCTTCTGGCGTAAATTGTGTCCCAGGTCTGGTCCAGATCAGAGCCCCCTCGCGAAGGATGAATAGCATGTGGCATGTATCTGCCCCTCCAGCGCTGCTGCAGCTTACTAATTTCAGGCCACATATACCATGTGATGGAGCCATCACAGCTGTGAAATGGTTCATAGACTTTTATGACATCGAGTGTAGTACTGATTTTATCATCGATTGCCTTAAAATTATTCTTGATGAAAATATTTTTGAATTTCGAGGTGAGCTATACAAACAAATAAAAGGAGTCAGTATAGGCGCTTCTTGCGCCCCTACAATAGCAAACATCTATATGGCTAACTTCGAACAAAAATGTATCTTCAATGAGGTGGCTCAATTTTTTGAGTCTATATTACATTGGCCACAGTATATAGACGATATTGTCTTTATATGGGATGATAACGAAGACACCCTGACTGAGTTCATTATTTGGTTGAACCTTTGCGATCCAAATCTAAAATGTACATGCCATATAAGCAATATCCAAATTGAGTTCTTGGATATACTTATCAAACATGAATGTGGTCAGTTATTTGTGGATCTTTTCACAAAATCTACTGCTCGCAACACTTTGTTGCACTATCAAAGTTTTCACCCTACTAAACAAAAAAACAGTATTCCCTTTGGTCAGTTTTTGCGCCTTAGGCGGAACTGTACAAAGTTGGAGGACTTTGACACAAGATCTATTGTTATGAAAAAGAAGTTTCTTGACAGAGGTTATCCTCATAGACTCATCAGAGAGTCGTATAAACGTGCAAGGTTCTATGACCGTCAACACTTATTACAAGCTACCAATCAGAAACAGGAAGCGAATTTAGTTTTTGTAACCCGTCATTCTCTTATGAATGAACAAATTCGCCAAATCATCTGCTGTAACTGGCATCTACTCAATGTCAATAGAACTAAGACAAATTTTGTACAGAAACCCCTTTTTGCTTACCGCAAAAATAGAAATCTAAAGGATCATATTATTAGATCCCGCATGCCCATGCAGAAAGAGCCATTACAGAGAAGTATTGAAGGCATGCTCCCGATTGAGGGCAATTATAAATGCGGAACATGTAAAGTCTGCCCCCTAGCAATTGAAACTAAAGAACTTCATTTCAATGGACAAACAATTATGTCTAGGGGCATAAGTAACTGTAAAACTAAAAACATAATTTATTTGTTAATATGTCCTTGTAATAAAGGATATGTGGGTGAGACGTCGAGGTCTCTCAACATCACTTACTGAACATAGATCCGCAATTAGGACTAAAAAAATGGCCTCCCCCATGGTCTCACATTTTCTGGAAAAGAACCATACTGCGGACAATATACGATGGTATATTCTGGAAAAAATTCTTAACAAAGAAGGCCAATGCCCTGATCAAATAAGAAAGAAATGTGAAGTATTTTGGATTTTTTGCCTGGATACAGTCAAAAAGGGCCTGAATTTAGAAGTACCCTGGGATCAGGCGAGTATCTAATTCGGGTTTATGTATGGACCTTCACTATTCAGTTTGTTCCCTTTGGTTGATCCAACTCTACTTCTATTTTGCTGTCTGACCTGGCATTACCGTCATATAGCTGGCCAGCTATATAGATCTATGCATATTTTAATACTCTATTATGACTCATCCAAAGTAATGGCCATATTATAAATTATACGAGGCTCTGTACATAGTACATATATGTATCTATGCGATCGTCTCAAGATGGCGCGTATAGTCGGTTTGTTTTTCATCCTTTGATTCTTTAATTAATTTTTATTGCGTTGTTTTCATAGATCCATGTATTTTGTATCATTTTTTGGTTCAAGATGGTGTCCAAATTTAAGTACAAATATCGAGACCCTAATTATCTTAGTAGTATTCATCCTTATATCGATTTTTTATGTTTTGTTCTGTACCATTTCCCTTTCCAAGATGGCGTCTATAGTTTTGCTGTTTATTCTTTGATAACTATTTTAGTTCCTATTTAGTTCATGTATTTTATAATTTCTAAACATACATTACTGAAAATATTGGCATATACCCATATTTATACGGCATTATACATTATTATATATACGTGATGTAGGATTGGTTTCTCGCTATCTGTTTTTGGTACTTATGATCGGAGCTCTTGTCCATTCTTTAATCATTATATTGGTTGCTATCTGGTATGCGCCATCTTGAGTCTATAGAAGTAACACTCGAGGTTATGGTCCGCTCTCTATCTTCATTTTCAGACCCCATTAGTGCCGTCTGTTCCCTATTAGCCTAATTAGGTATGGTTTGGCACGCGAAACGGTTGGTATATATATGGCTTAGCTGCAGGCACAAGTTTACAGCGTCGTCTGGAGAGCATCACGGACTATCGTTCATCAATCGGAGCCACTTGTTCGAGTTACTTAAGATAGAATAAGGTATGACATTATTGCAAGAGCTATAGGAAGAATTTTATTGTAATAACAATTTTATTTTAATGTCCTATTTAGACATTCATCCCCTTTTTTTCGTTAATTTTATTTTAGGCGTCATTGGGAAGACTCAAGTGATTCTTTGTATCCAAGATCACTACATCAGTCATCTTCTTCCTTCTTCCTGTTCCCTTCCATTTTTGTTGAGGAACTATAACTGTCAACCCCTAAGTAAGTAGTTAGCGACAGAATGACGGTCTTTTACATTTGACCTATATATCTCTGCGATATGATATAATATGGCAATTTGTTTTTATCTTTCCTATATAGTGCCCGGTTATAATGATATTGGCATCCATTTGTGAAGGTCTGCTCGGGCATATATATATATTTTTTTTTTGGGTGATCATCATTAGTCATCATGTTTAAATCCAAATAAAGTAAGTATAGGAGGCTGCCCATTTCATTTTGCATATATTTGGGCTATCATATATATGAGAACATCTATACATATTTGCTCTACCCTTATATAGGCCATATTTATCTGCCCAGATCTAATTCTGCAATTTTGGTCTGCCCAGCAATTTTCTTCAGTTTTATAACCGGTCCTCAGTTTATCAAAGGATGTCTCAGCCTGAGATTCTCGTGATCCATAGAGATTAAGTAAGTGTGGCTGTCATTTGAACTGCATCTGTATTATAGGAATATTAGATTTATTATTTAGAATTTAGCAGTATTAGGCTATCTGATTCGATTCTATCTATATTTGCTTTGTCATTCTTTCAATAACTTTTTTCTCATATTTAATCATATAGTCTCTTATCTCTTATCAGTTTCCCTTGTGTTTTTCCCCCTTTTTCTTGTTTCTGTTTGTAGATTTTTGTACATGTCATTGTAAATGTTGTATTATTGTATTAGAGTAGTGTGAATATGGATTAATATAGGTCTAAATGATTGTAAATATGTAAATATATAAGTCACTGTCCTATAGATGTTGTATGTCCCTTTTGGTTTTGTAATAATTCATCAATGATAAAAGAGGAAAGTCGATATTGAGTTGTACATTTGATGCATGATATATCACGATGAACTCTTCTCCTCTTTTTCTCTTTAGTTAATTATAGATTATTAGCCGTAAGGATTGTATAATGTATAGAGCGTAAATAAGTATTTAAAGTCTAGGTGCATATGTATTTAAATCACAAAATGTAACCACAATATTATATGTCTGTTTATATCTCATACAGTTTCAGTGCAATAGACGGTTTCCTGATGAAGGCAGTAATTCCAAAACGCGCGTAGCTTCCATCTACCGCATTGCTTCCATCAACCATATATTTAAAAATTGTCTTTGTCTTGAGTACCATCAACCATATATTTAAAAATTGTCTTTGTTATCTGTCTGGAGTACATAACAGCTATTGTTTTTGTCAATGAAGTATTCTATTGTACTTTTAGTTTTGTTTACTGACTTGTAAATGCTATCATATATCAAGTTGACACATATGACATTAAACAATGATAACAAAAAAAATATCAAATGAAGAAATAAAAACTATATATTTTTCTAAGTATATCCGTGTATGAAGGTTCTATTTATAAGATTAGTATTATTAGTGGTTACATTTATGGTTTACACCTAGAATATGTTGTGCCATAAGTTTATTCACTTGCTATAGCACTTTACCTAAATGATCACACAGCATGCTAAGCCATACACAGGCAGTCAGCGTGTCCACAGAGGACGACTGTCGTGCCTCTATTGCTTGAACATGTGTGTTTATCGAGTTGAGGACTTGTGAAAACTAAAAGCCATGTATAGCTGAAATGAAAGAGCACAGGGACAACTGGTATCTGCCCAAACGAAAAACAATGCCATGCGGCAACCAACGGCATCATTCACAGAGTTAAACATGTGGGGGGGAAAGGTCTTGGGTCAGAGTATGGAACGTGGTATGCACAATGATGTTGTGGACCCATGTTGCGAGTGGAAGCGCACACAACACAGCTTGGTGCTCATGAGGAGCCAGCTGATCAGCGTGTGGCGCATAGCAAGGATGAGAGATCGCCGGTAAGCGTGGTAGGTTTTTATGCCAACCAGGGCGACCAGTGCAATGCGTGCCTATTACCACGCTGCTGCCGCGCATGCAGATATAATTACATACATATAGGATAGCAAATGTCCAGGCAGCTTGTCATGTCGTTGTCGGTCTGCGATGTCACCATAGGGAGCGACTGCAAGTCCTCGCCTACTGGCCCATTCACCAAGGAACTGCTCTCACTAGATGAGTGCTCCGAGGAAGCGTCAGTGTCCTTGCTAGCACGTCGATCGCTCATGCCTGCCACTGCTCTCAGTACACCCTGCCTCTCCTGCAGCGACTGTTCGGGGTTGGGAGCAGTCGCTAGCTGGTGTGATCCTTCTCCAGTATGCAGGCCACGCTTCCTACGATGTCCCCTTCGATTTCTTGGATGTAGTGGCACCCTGTTGCCTCTCTGGCTCGGAGAAGTGTGGTGGCCCAAAGACTCAAGCCAGTCCCATGCTTCATTGGTATCATTGAAAGTGAGTAGAGCCAGCAACAACCATCCGCAGGCGAGCCGGATATATTAGGGAGTATTTGATATCAAGATCCCGCATACGTTTCTTAACTGGGAGAAATGTGCTGCTTTGTTTCTGCACCCCGAGGCATAGTCTGGAAAGAACAGGACTTGGGAGTTGTCCACTTTAATTGCCTCCATCCTTCTGGTTTCGCGAAGGATTATGTCTTTGTCTTTATAGTTATGGAGTCGAAAAAGAAAAGGAGGGAACGAGCCCCCGGTACCGGCCGTCCCGATGGTGCTCTATGTGCCCGCTCCATTGCGAAGTATGAGGAGAGGGAGTCCGCTGGCAACAGAGACTTCAACCAGGCCTCTGTGTATGCAGTAGCGTCCCTGCTTAGCACACCCTCTGGCAGTCCCACCACCCTGCCGGAGCGACCTTCAGCAGTGTCTGCTCTACATGCCAGGGAGTGCAAACGTGCCTTGAGTCCACTTACTTCCATGGACAATTCCTCGGCATTCGGGGTGACCGCTGCGGTTTCCGCCGCCAGCTCATTCACTCTTCTAGCCAGTTTCTTGAGGTCAGCATGGAGTAGTGTAAAATCAGACATGACTTTGTTAATGTGGCATTCTAGTGACGCTCTGGTCTGCGCAAGTGTTTCACTTATGTTAGTCACCGCTTGGAGGACCGGTGTCAATTTACGACTCCAGCGTCGATGGCTCGGCTATTCTCCTGGTCCAAGGACAATTGGGCCTGCTTCGTTGGGTCTGGTGCTGGCTGTGTGGAGGTGGCACTTGACCCTGCACTGGGCTTACCCATTATGACTTATCCGTCGTATGAGGCCTGCAATGGATCAACCAGTTCTCTTATGGTCAGTTAGGGTTCGCCTTTGATCAGCATAGCGGGTACTTAAGGCGACTTGGGAGTGAACTGCTTGCTTCTGGCGTTCCCGCCAAGGCCACCATGGGTAGTCCATAATAACTCCCAGCTCTCGTAGCCTGTTTAATGCGCGGCAGCGCAATAGAGCAGCACTTATGCCGCAACTACTTAGTTCGTTCCGCAGTGCTTGGTGGCGATTGGGGCGGAAGGACTTCCAGGGGGCACACAGGCTTGGGGTCACAGGCTAATCAACACATTCTGGGGCCATGTATGTTTGATGCACAGCAGGTAGGCGTAGTTTAACTCACCGCGAAAGGAAGTCCCAGCTTGCATATCGAACGTGGACTGGGCTGTGGAAGGCCGCCTGGGCGCAGGAGGAATCACCAGCAGCAGTCACCCCCATCCAGCCGTGACACACAGCCGCACTTCTATGGATCCTCCAGTGATTCACCTCCCGCGCAGCGCGTCTTTATTCACACCTCAGGGAGCTACGGCCTCCGGCTGATCCAGTCACCTCACTTATCCGGGTTGCGCCTCCGATGCCTTTGGCTTCACTGCCGCACCTCAGCCCTCCACAACAGTTGGTAGTGTCCGCACTCCGCCGCAGCCTCATGTCTAGGAGACTAGGCCGGAGCCGCTCGCTCACCGGGCTGTTCGCACTACGCAGCAACCTCCGCGCAGGCTCTCCTACTTTCCTGTGCATGTACAATGACTTTCGCTGCTGGATCACTACTTTGCTTTCCAAAGGTGTCAGGGCCGCAGTCGCCCAGCCGAGCACAAGTACACGCTCCCCACCGATTCTCCTGGCTTTTAGGCCTTCCACGGTGCTCCTGGGCCCGATCCGCATCTTCAAGCAGCGACCCCCACGTCACAGCATTGCAGTTGGCTGCCTCTCCGTCAGCCAAAGCGATACCAAATCAAACACTCACCCCCCAGTCAACTGATCTGGGTTTAATCCATCATCATTCTTTAGCTCACTCCACCACCCCAGTTCAGACATGGCCATATGCAAATCAGTCTGACCCTGTGCCTCATGGGAACAGTCCAGCCCAAACTGCCAAGCCATGTCTTCCCTGGACCGGAACAAGCATCCTGGGACCGGTTTCAGGTTCATAACCCTCATCAGCCAGGCTATCTTAAATCCAGTGGCAAAGTGAGCAAGGGACCCACATCTGGGCACACCCTGCCAACTTAGGGCGAACAAAGCGATACCCCGAAACCATTCCTAGGATGCTTGATTCCAGTCCAGGGAGGACCTGGCTTGGCAGTTCGGGCTGGACTGTTCCCATGAGGCACAGGGTCAAGACTGATTTGCATATGGCCGGGTTCAAACTGGAATGGCATGGTGAGCAAAAAAATGATCGATTTAGGCCCAGATCTCTGTACTGGGGTGAATGTATGACATTGTTCTGCATTCTGTCCATCAACTGTTGTTTTTGCATTTGTCACCCCGAGTGGGACAGGTATGCCCAGACGTGGGTCCCGTGCTCTCCATGCCACTGGAATCAAGCTATCCTGGCTGAAGAGAAGTGAAACCCCGAAAGCGGTCCTAGGATGCTTGTTTCCAGCCCAGGGAGGACCAGGCTTGGCAGTTCGGGCTGGACTGTTCCCATGAGGCACAGGGTCAAGACTGATTTGCATATGGCTGGGTTCAAACTAGAATGGCGAGCAAAAAAACAATGGATTTAGGCCCAGATCCCTGTACTGGGGTGAATGTATGACATTGTTCTGCATTCTGTCCATCAACTGTTGTTTTTGTCTCCGTCAGCCAGGCACTAAAAATCGCCAGAAACCCCTCAGCCTGGTCACATCTATAAGGGGCATCTGACGAGCCGCAGGAGACAACACGATGGGCGCTAGTTGCGCAGGATAATTGCAGGATTCCTGGGCCGGTGAATGGAGCCTCTCAGAGTGCGTCTGCCATCTTGGCTGGCTAGCCACGCCCCCCTGCCCTACATTTGCTTGTTGGCGTGCTAATACATCCACACAACAGTGTTTGGTAAATGTGTGTAGTGTAGACCATGTTGCTGCTTAACAGATGTCTGCTATAGGGGATGGTACCCAAAAAGGCCACAGATGCCCCTATTTTGTGAGTGGAATGCGCTCTAAGGGGGTATAAAGTTATTTTAGCTTTTGCGTAGCAAGTATGAATGCACTTAACAATCCATCTTGAAATGCCAGATTTAGAAATATGATTGCCTTTGAGAGGTGGTGTAAATGAAACATTTGCCTTGTTGTACGAAAATCTTTTGTTCCTTCTATATAATTCAATAAAGCTCTTCTGACGTCAGGTGTGTGAAGAGTAACCCTGGGCAGATTTTCAGCAACTCTGCGTTCCGCGTAGAACGCAGAGTTACTGAAAACTCAGCGATCCGCGGCGTAACGGAGTGGTTTCCTTGTTTGTGCTTTCAAAATGCATTTCCGTGCACGCAGTAACGACTTACCAGGATCCCTGCGTTCGCAACGGGATTTCCTATCCGTTCGCGTGCGCCACAAGATTTTGGTAGTTGGCCGCAAGATCCCGCGAGAGTGTGCGATCACGAACACGTCATTCAGACGAGCCATCAGACATCCGGCGGAAGTTCGGTGAAGCTCGCGATGCCGAACATGCAGAAATTGCAATCTGGAGAAGAATATCTCTTGAGCAGCATAAAACCTTCTCGAAAATGATGATTTGTTTATGTTAACTGGGATTTGTAAAGCGCATAATCACCGACAGGTCTCTATGCGCTATGAGAGAGACCCCAACCTCGGCACATCTGCAGGAGTGTGCACTGAAATTTGGCCTAGGTTGTGCCCCAGGCTTAAATAAAAAAGTGTTTTCAGTTTCTTCCTGAATGGAAGGAGGACGGGTTCCTTACGAAGGCTTGCAGGAAGCTTATTCCAGAGTTGAGGGATCATTGTGGAAAATCAGCATTCAAAGATCGGAGGGACCACCCTGGCACTTAGTTTACAAGACTGCCCTTAATGTATGCTGGGGCCTGACCTTGGATGGCTTTGTGGGCTATGCATGGACCCTTGAACCTGGTTCTCTGTTTGACCAGAAGCCATTGCAGCTGCTGCAGTAGGGGTGTGGTGTGAGCCCGCCTTGGGAGCCTGAAAATCAATCTGGCAGCGTCATTCATAATTACCTCGAGTTTCGTTAGCAGCTTCTCCGGGAGGCCAATATACAGAGAGTTTCCATATTCTAACAGTGACATGATCATTGCCGACACAGCCATTCAGAGTGCCGTGAATGAGAGAAGGGGGGCGAATCTCTGTAGCTATCTTAGAAGGCCCACACATGTCCCCACCACGGTAGATACCTGGTAAGACATGGAAAGCTTGGCATCTATTTTTATGCCTAAGCTTTTTACGACTGGGGCTGGCTTGGGAGTAGAAGAGGTCACTCCAAGGGTTGCTATCCGTGGTAATGGTCAGTACATCGGTTTTATCGGGGTCGATTTTGAGAGAATTGGCGGTCATCCAGTGGACTGTGTAGTTCAGAATATTCAGCATCCGTGTGTGGGCCGTGTAGAGTTGTCAATCTGGATGATGATTTGGGTATCATCCGCATAAATGAAAACTTGGCACTCCATGCGGGTCAATGCGGCCACCAGAGGCTGAAGATAGGCATTGAAAAGAAGGGGCGAAAACGCTGATCCCTGAGGGACAACGCACGTTAGCTCGCCAGTATCAGACACCTGGTCAGCCAGTTGGATCCTTTGGGATCGGCCTAACAGGAAGGACGGCAGCCATTGAAATGCCAGCCCCTGGCTGCCCAACTCTGAGACCGGTGACAAAAGTTGGTCATGATTGACCGTGTCGAATGCCGCCGACAGGTCTAGCAGGACCAGGGCGCATGGTTTCTTATTGTCAGCCATGAGCCTAAGTTCAGATTGACATTTGGCTGTACTTTTTTGTGCAAGGAGTCCTTTTTCTTTTTTTTAAAGGGGAAGGACGTGCACCAGAGTCTCCAACTTCCTGTTCAGCAGGCTCATCCAAGTGCTTTGTCAATGTCCTGTTCACTTTTCATTTGGATTTGGAGCTGGAAGGATCACTCTTTGTGTCTGCTGTATCATATATCATTAGATTTGAGGACTTTTGGATTTGAGATTGTACAAGTAAGTTGGAGAATTGGTGTTGTTTGTTTGATTGGGGCATTGCAAGTTGCAACTACAATTGTTTGTACTTTTCATCAGTTTTTAAAAATGTATAGTGGGTAACCAGTAGGCCCAGAGCTACTCATGGGTGCATGAAACAACTGTCTCTGTGGGGTCTGTTGAATTTAAACATTATTTAGGGCATGGATGGCATTGGATTGAATTGAAAAATGTGTTTTGTGGGGTATTTCACCTTTTTGGTGGGTGTTAAATAAACGCCTTTGTTGGATGTGTGTGGTGTGGTTGTTGTGTAACTTGCAAACCTTGTTTAGCCCTGTGGATTTTCGTTTTTGCATTAAAGCTGTGTTGTTTAGCATGCTTTCTTTGCCTGTCCATTATAGGCCTGCTTGAGTTCATTGTTTTCCAGGCCTCCTGCTTATTGTTACTGTGAGTGACCATGCGGCTGGTGGCTATTTTGTGGTGGTAGTTTAGTAGTGCGCTGCTTTTGCCATATAGGCCTGCATGTCTTTCCTTTGTTCCTCATGGCTTACTGCTTCCATCCCCTTTGCCAGCTGCAGCTCCCTGAATTATGTGATGCACAAATTAAAGCCAAACAGGTTCCACTTCCATTTCATTTGTATTTTTGTTTTTCTTCTTTCCTATCCTTCCTGAGTGTACACAGTATACCATGAAAGCCCTTGTTGTCAAAGTCTCACAAATGGCTACACTGTTTTGTAATAACGGAGTTAATAAAATGTAATAATATAAGTTATGCCACTAACAAGTGTGACCACCACACACCAAGTTATATATTATATTTATTTGTACTAGTAGTAATTGAACAACAACAACAAATGCAACATTTCACTGATGTTCGTCTGGCTTCTTTGCTTTTAGGTGCACAAAAGACTGAGGAGGTGTCATCATCTTCACCCATTGTACTGCCAGACAGAAGTCCTGCTGGGCACGACGTCACGTGACGTGTGACCACAGCCATCTCTGCAACTCGTGCAACAGCGTCCTGCTGATATCCGACGAAGATGGCCCCAAAGAAAGGTACCAGGTCCTCCAGTACCAAGAAAGTTTTCAATATCCCTTTTGTTTTCCATCTACACTTACAGGCTGGCATTTACCCTGTGCTAAACAGAGAAAAACAACTCTCACTCACCTACAGATCCACATTCGCCAGGCAGGCAGCGGCACCCAATATTGACAGACGCAGCGTCCATGGACAGGAGGACCAAGAGGAATGCCAAGATGCAACTTCCCAATTTGACCAGGATAACATACAGTAACTTTAGTATCGTCATCCTTTAAATAATTGTATTAATTATTTCTCTTCAATCATTACGACTGTGTGTTGTTATTGAACTTATTGTTGCTCTTTGCTTATAATTGATCACTACAGCTAAAAGGAAGCCCGGTACAACAGAACATAAAATGTATGTAATTTGGGTCTCTGACAGGCAAGGCATAATAATAATAATTAATAATATACTGCTGCCCTGTATGGTCGTCTAGTTAGTAAGTACTACTTATCATTAACCATCAAGTCATCCTCATGCATGCATTTCCTTTCTCTCCCTTAACAGATTTATGAATATGATGGTCGTATGCCAAGATTGAGTGTTGTTGTCCATGTGTAGCATTTGTCTTTGTCAAACCTTTCCCTCAAATACCCCTTCCCAACCATTCATCAAACCCTAACCCTCTTCCCCCGGGCTGTGTGATTTATATTGAGGTGTGACTAAATTAAATTTACACCAATAATTGATCACACACTTGCTGGGGCAGATGTGGTGTGATCAACACTAATTACATTTGAAGGCAGGGCGAGGATCTTCTTCTGCTTGCACACCCATGTTCAGTATATTTGTATAGTCAATTTTTTTTCCAAAGGAACATAATCCATCATTAATTGCCATTAACGATTGGATTAATCATCCTCCTTTTACAGCACTAAAGGTTACGCTTGTGTCGAGTGACTCGACACAACTACAGTTTGCAACTTGTTGTACTAGGCTATCCCTGCCACCATTATGTTTTATTTTACTTTAGCATTATTATTATGGTTTATTGTTTGGCAGTCCTCTTGTGTACTGTTACTGTACTGTACTTCGATCTACTACTCCTTCCAGACACATGCATACATTTTTCCATACACCAAATTGTTGGTTGGTTGCTGCAGATGTTCTGCTAAGCCTATTACTCACTCACTAAACAAACTACAAAAGGTTCTGCTAAGGTCTGGAGTAAGCAGCATGTGGCGTGAGTCACGTGACAGAGGATGCGTAACGCAGACAACTTAAAAATTACCAACTAATACTAAGTAACTAAACTACCTATCCACCACTATCTTAGTGAGAGGAGGACAAAGGAAGTACTAGGGTCTTTGTCATTACCCAACTTAAGTTCTTTAAAGTAAACTCTTACATAATCAGCCCTAGCGAGCGCAAAGTTGCAAACAAGTGAGATTAGTAGTGCCGAGCACCTGTTTCTAGAAGAATAACAATCACTAAAGATTTTTTAACTTAATTTACCTGCAATGTAAGCAGCAGCATTCTTGCTATTCGGAAAAAAATTATATTCGCAATAACAGTAACACAGTCTAGAGAACACACAATAGTATTAGCTACTCCCCAAGCCCCATGACCTTGAAACCTAGCAGGCCCAGCAGGTCCTGCTCCCGGTCCAAGATGTCTGACCACCAGTGGGTCAGCTGGTTATGGGTGCGCCAGACGCCAGAGCAGCGAAACACTGCCCGGCGCACCCTCGCTCACCGGCGGTGATACTCCTGGGTAGAGTACCTGGAGGCAGGCCTGCTGCCAAGTTGAAGGGGAGGTGGCGCTGCACAAAAAAAAACAAGGTGGCCAACTCCGCCTAGCTGAATAGGAACCGGGCCTGCACCCCTGCAGGGCGCAGTTTGCTGCTAGGCAGGCGGCTCTTGGGCGCAGGCGCCTTGCCCTTGGAGCCGGTTCCCTTTCCCTTAGCCATGGTTCTAGGGTGGGCGGGGGGCGGAAAAGAACATTTAGCAGGAAAAAATAAAGTTAGGGGAAGAAGTAGAAGAGTAAAGAAGGAAGTAATATAAAACAGTGGAAAACTAAAACAAAAATGCAGTAAAACTAGAAATGAAAACGTAAAATATAGACTTGGAGACAGAGAGGGATAGATAATAAATAAGGAAGATCAGAAAAACAGTGTTAAAAACAAAGGATTGAAAAGATTGGAGAGGGATTGAAAAACAGGCCCCAGAACCATGCAAAAGACAGGAAAACAAGATAGCCGCGCCCATTGGCGACCGCGTGGTGAATTTCACACGATATTTCCCCCGAACATGCCATCAGCGTTGCCGAACTTCAAACACATCTCATGAGCATACAGGAGCATGCAGAAACAAGCAACTCCGCATGCTCGCGTAGCTCTGCGGAGATTTTGTGCTTCTTCGCGTAGCGCGGCTACGTGAACTTCACCAAGGGTTAGTGAAGCGCCCGTTCGGCTGCTGAATCAGGTTGAGGAAAGAACACAGGTGACTCAACTGATTGGCTAATATGGAAAGCAAAAACCACTTTGGGAAGGAATCTGGGATTGGTGCGAAGAACTACCCTATCTTTATGGAGTTGAAAGAAGGGTTCTTCTAAGATTAATGCCAGTAGCTCACTAATTCTCCTTAATTAAGTGATTGCAATGAGGACTGCAACTTTCCATGAGAAACTGTAAAGGACACTTGTGTAGCAATTCAAAGGATGGACCCATAAGTCTTATAAGTACAACATTAAGATTCCACACTGGTCCCGGTGGATTTCTTGGTGGTATAACTCTATTTAACCCTTCCATAAAGGCTTTAATGACAGGAACTTTGAACAAAGACAAATGCTGTCTGTTCTGCAAATACGCAGCTACAGCTGCAAGGTGCAACCAAATAGATGTGTAAGCTAGCCCACTTTGCTGTAGGTGCAGAAGGTAAGAAACAAGGTTCTGAACAGAAGCATTTAGAGGTAGAATTTTGTTGTAGACAACACATAGTTCCCGTTTTGATGCATAGCAAGCTTTGGTAGTAGGTTTTCTTGCTTCCTTTAGAATAGTCATACAGTCTGGTGGCAAATTTAAATATCCAAGCTCTAAGACTTCAGGGGCCAAATCGCGAAGTTGAGCTCCTTGGGGTTTGGATGTTTGATTCCTCCATGGTTCTGAGTGCGGAGACTGGAGGTGAGGTGTCGCTTTTGATGTGGAACTACTGAGATCTCTAAAAGGGAGGTGTACTTCGGTTGACGGGCCCATGAGGGAGCTACCAAAATCAGTGTGAGTGATGTTTGCCTGAGTTTCCTAAACCACAAACGGAAGGAGTGGGAGGCAGAAAAGCGTAGGCAAATATCTCTGACCAATTCATCCATAGGACATTGCCTTTGGATATTGGGTGTGCGAAACTGGAGTCAGTTTGGGCATTGTGCGTTGTCTGCTGTGGCAAACAGATCTATTTGCGGATATCCCCATTGTTGAAAGTATGGAAGGAGATCTTAGGGATGAAGTTCCCACTCGTGTATTTGCAGTCTCCTTCTGCTGAGGAGGTCGGCAATTTGATTGTTCACTCCTGGGATGTGTACTGCCAGAAGGTGAATCTTGTGATGGATTGCCCATTTCCAAATTGTCTGAGACAGTCGGAGAAAGTGTCCCCCTCCACCCCTGTTTTTGTACATAGTACAGCGGTGTCATGTTGTCCATGCAGAGACCCAGAATTGTGTAATGATGGAGATGTGCACGCCAACCCGTGAGCGATGCGTCTGCTGTTAGCACGACTTGTGGAACATGGTCGATAAAAGGGCGCTTTTGTGAGAAATTGTGTGGGTTCCACCACTGCAGAGAGCGATTGGTGCGGTTGTCCAACACTAGATCTGATAATTGACCCTGTGACTCATTCCACTGACGTGCTAAGCATTTATGTAGTGGATGCATGTGTAGTCTTGCATGAGGCACTATTGAAATGCATGACTCCATCATTCCCAGTAGCCACATTAAAGTCCTGGCTGCCAAGGTTTGGTTGGTTTGGAACTGCTGCAATAGAGTTTGGATATTAGAAATTCTGGCTGCATTGGGTGTGGCTAGAGCCGTGTGAGTGTTGAGACTGGGTCCTAGTTAAGTTTGTATCTGTGAAGACTATAGGTGAGACTTTTGCATGTTGACCATGAAGCTCAATTGGTGGAGTAGGTCTAGCGTGTTCGGAGTGTGTTGTAAATACTTCTGGTGTGTACTGGCTTTGATGAGACAGTCGTGTAAGTAAAAACAGTGAATTTATTGCCTTCTGAGATGAGCTCCCACTACTTCTAGACATTTGGTAAACACTCTGGAAGCAGTAGTTACTCTGAATGGGAGTACTCTGAACTGATAGTGTTTGCCTGCTATCAGAAATAGGAGATGTTTGCGATGAGCTGGATGAATGGGAATGTGAGAATATGCATCTTTAAAGTCCAATGTGGACATAAAATCGCGTTGCAATAGAAGTGGAAGGAACTGTTAAAGCGTTACCATATGAAAATTTTCTGACAGTATGTACTGATTTAACTCTCTGAGATCCAAAATTGATCTTAATGATCCGTCCTTTTTGGGGATTAGAAAATAAAGAGAGTAAACCTCTGAACCTTGGCATTGTAATGAAACTGGTTCCATGGTTCCCTTTTTTAAGAAAGATAGCACCTCTTGTTTGAGTAACTGTAAGTGGTCTGACGACAGTTTGTGAACGTGAGGTGGAATGTTTGGTGGTGAGCTCCAGACAATAACCATGTTGGATAAGACCGAGCACCCATTTGGCGGTTGTTATAGATTGCCATATGGGGAGAAACTGTTCAAGTCTTCCCCCGACAGGTGTTAAGTGATCGGGGGAAGTGTGGGCAAGTCACTGTTTGTTTGGGGAAGGGGTGTTACACAGCGTGCCACCTTTACCCCTACCTTTGTAATGGTTTCCTCTATATCCTCCTCTAAGGAAACCTCTAGAGGACAAGGATTCATTGTTGCCTTTATAAGCAGAAGCATTTGGATCTGACAATGCTGTTTTGAACCCTGCTCTGTAAAATGATCGGCAAAAGAAGCCTCTATTGGATAGGGACTAGAGCGCTATTTCTTACGCTTTAATATTTTTTATGGTTGTTTATTTGGTTGTCTTAATATTTAGTCTCTTGCTTTATCGGAATGCTTTGTTCTATTTCGCTCCTTGTAAGTGATATGTTCAACTTTGTTGTTTCATACGACTGTTCTATTGTCCTTTGCATTCCGCACAGTATCCATGATATTAGATTTTAAGGAGGCCACTTCGTACAAAGGAAGGACTATTTATTGAATTAAATGCATTTCTCGTTTTATGAGGAGGAGGGAGGAAGGAAGGTGGAGGGAGGAGGGAGGGAGAGAGGGAGAGTGGGAGGGAGGGACAGAGGGAGAGGAGGAGGAGAGGAGGAGGTGACGACGACTGGGGCGCTCGCGTGGACTTTGCCACTTCGATGTCCTTTTTTTTCTTTCCTAAGAACTGGTCGACTGCAGGACCAAACAGGTGTTCCTTTTCAAAGAGGGGTGTTCAAAATGGATTGTTGAACTTCAGGCTTAAACCCCGAGCTCAAAAGCCATGCATGACTTCTGAAAAGAATGCTGGTATTGATCTCCCTAGCTGCGGTGTAGACTGCGTCTAAAGCACATCTGATTGAGGAGTTAGAGATTAGTTTTCCCTTTTCAACTAACTGCTGTGCCTTGGTTTTGTGTTCATCTGAGAGATATTGGAGCAGTTGCTCCATCTCATCCCAGTGTGCCCTGTCGTATCTAGCTAGTAGGCCTGGAGTGTTTGCGATGTGCCAGTGGTTATCGGCTTGAACAGCCACTTGTTTTCCTGAGGCATCTATAAGTTTCGATTCCTTGTCTGGGGGAGGTGCATTCCCAGAGGTTTGCGAATTAGCTGCGAGCATTGGACACTACTAGTGAGTCTAAAGGTAATTCTCCTTTGATGAACACAGGATCTGATGGTGAGGGTTTATATTTTTTTTTATCTACTCTTCGAGTTAAAATACGTGCTAGGAAGTGTTTGACTTGTCCCGTTTGTGGACTCAAGTGTTTCAAATAAAAAGTCCTCTTCTAATGTCTCTTTATGTAAAGCCACCCCATGATACTCTGCTGCCCTAGCAATGAGCTGTTGGTAAGCCATACTTTCGTCTGGTGGTGATGGCTTTGCAGGGTAAAGATCTGGGTCATTATCTACTGGAGGGTCAATGATGTAATCATTCCATGGATCTACAGGCAAATGAGTATCATCATCACCATGATTCCCATCTGGATCTGTATGTGGAGATCCCCGAGGTGTTCTATGTAAGGGATCCTCAATTATTAACTGTGGAGAAGATGGTGAAGGAGGAGAGGGTTGTGGGGCAGGATAAACAGGGATGGTACTCATGTCCTTTTTCTTCTTTAGAGGAATCCTATTGCCTATATCCTCTGAAGCAAGTTTATATTTTGCTTGTGTTTTAGCAGAAATATATCTAGTATCAGGATTAATATAAATCTTTTTCTGCTTAGTATCCAATTTGGCCTTAAGAGCGTCTAAAATTGGTTCCGGAGACTCGGAGACACTGTCCTAAGATTTCGGGGTCAAAATGGACTTGTCTTTGGTATTAGAAGGTTTCGTCTCCGAAGTGTATTTTTGTTCTGGAGCAGAGGGGTTCGGCTCCGAAGCATGTTTTTGTTTCGGAGCAGAGGGTTTCGGCTCCGAACGAGATTTGCTCTTCGAGCCTGATAGATTTTGATACGAAGGTAATTTCGGTCGACTCGGTCCCGAGCCGGAAGGCTTGATGGTCTGTTTCGGTGTCGAAATGAAGGGCGGGGAGTCGGAAAAACTGTCTTGTGCCGACCTTGGCCAGAAGGCAGAGGTGGTACCATAGCCTTATGTATTTTGGAAGAGGGTTTATGGGGAAAGGGGTCTTTGGTACTCACAGCACCGTGTACCGGAGGCACGTCTTCGGACTCCAGATCGATCTCGAGCTGGGAATCGGAGTCTTGAACGGGGAAGGCCTCTTCTTCTGCGGCAGACTCCTCAATCTCTTATTGCTGGATTCTTCTCCGAAGATATCAGGAGTGTGTTGGATGCTTTGGCGTTGCATCTCTCGTCGAGCCCGATAATTGCATAGTCTTCTTGGACCGAAACGATTTACAAGCGTTGCAGTCTTCCTCCTTGTGCTCCGGAGAGAGGCAAAAGTTACAAACTTGATATAGATCTGTACAAGGGTACTTGGCGTGGCACCCAGGACAGAATTGGAATGAAGTCCATTCTTTCGGCAGAAGGCTGGACTGACGGGGCCAGGCCCGAAGGCGGCCCACGAAGTTTTTGATCGAAGATGGAGAATTTGTCGAGCGATTCGATACGCGGAGAACAGGTAAACACGTAGGGAAACAATACAGTTGGGGGAAGAGGGGATTGCGCACCGATGGGAACCCGAAGAACAGTTTCGAAGAGGAGCACAGCAATACATGTCCGAACCCGATGGCAGAAAAAAACAATCTAACAATGGAGTCGATGGCCATGCGCACTATCACTGAAAATCGGCTCCGGCAGCTTTAAGGGAGCGCCTTTTTGTTTCAGTGCTGAGCTGGATTTGTCTTTTTTTCCTTCAATCCGGAATGTTTCGGGAATAAAAGGGGTATCATCTTGGCTCTGGACCGAGCCGGAAGGCTTGACTTGCTGTTTCGGTGCTGAGCTGGAAGGCAGGGCGTTTGAATCAGTCTCGGTGCCTACCATGGCCTGATGACAGTGGTGGCCCAAAAGCCTTTGGTTTAGTACACACTGGTTTGGTGGGTAAAGGGCTTTGGTACTCGCTGCACCCTGTACAGCCGGAATGTCGTGAGACTCTAGTTCGATTTCCAATTCAGAATCGGAGTCCTAGAGGGAGAAGGCCTCTTCTTCTTCCGCTGCAATCTCTTCTTGCTCAATATCTTCACCTAAGATATCAGGGGTGCCCGCGATACTCTGCCGATGCACGTCTCTTCGTTGAGCCAGACAGTCCCGCAGGGTCTTTTTGGACCGGAACGACCGACACGTGTAGCAGTATTCCTCTACGTGTTCTGGGGAGAGACAGATTACAGAGCTTATGCAGTCCCAGTGCACGGAGATTTGAAATGGCATCGAGGACAGAATTGAAATGGTTTCCGTTCCATCGGCGGAAGGCTGGACGCTGGGTTGTTAAATAGAAGCTGATTGAGGAAAGAGCTAGGCCCGAAGGCCGCGGTTAGAGCTTTCTCGATTATAAAGTTAGAGTTTTCCTAAATTTTGACATGAAAAAGTGGAAGACGCGATCGAAAACAAGATGGACGAAGGTAGAGTGAATTGAGCACCGGAGGGATCCCGATGGACTGTTTCGAATCAGAGCGCTGCAATACACATTCGAACCTGATGGCGAAAGCAAACAATCTAACAATGGAGTTGATGCCCATGCGCACTATCAGCGAAAGGAGGAGTTACCTTACGTCGTGACTGGAAAAGACTTCCTTGAAGAAAAACAACTTGCAAACATCCGGACCCAACACTAGATGGCATATCACTGTAACATACCCAAGGCACACTATTGACGTTCTTTATGAACTATGCACCTCACACACACACAACTGCTACTGTGCTACTCGTGTCCCAGGATGGTCAAATCAGGTGACAGCAAGCCATGCTAATATTCAAATATGCAAAACCGTTTACGTGATTAGGTGCCATCTCAAATAACAATTTATTTTATAATTCCATTTTATTGAATACTCGTATACACAAATATTTTCTTGATAATTAAAGGACAAAAAAAATCTCTCTTTGCACACATTCCCATAGGCCATTAACCCCACAGTGTTCTTTAAATTAGAAATAGAATATACCAGTATGCCATTCAGGCTTTACGTATTTACAATAGCAATCAAGTTATAGTTTAAAGTTGAAAACAAACTGTTCAAAAGCAAACAAGGTTCATCGCAACATTCTCTGCCAACGGGAAAAATGCATCACTTTTATAGCCACTATTGTCTTTTCTTATTTTCTGCAGTAGTGTACGGACATATATATTTATCATTTATGTACACAATACATTAAGTAAACTTCTCACAAACATTGCTTTTGGTGACAATTCTCAACAAGACCACAGAACAACCAATGGAGAAATATTACAAGAGGGTGATGTTCACGTTTTTGAACTTGCATTTAAAAGTACAAATTTGAAATAGATTAAAGTACAAAAACCTGCAATAAATTAAAACTGCTGGTGCATTTGTGCATTTTACTTGATAGGTGGGTCGGGAATAAAAAGCAGAACCTGAATAAAGCCCTACGTTAGTAATCAGTAGCATCTGAGCTCTGCAGCACCTTCCCCTTGGCGTGAATAGTAAGATGGTGGCAGGTTTTCAGAAAACGTAGCCTAGATAAGTCATTTGAGTGTGCCACATTTAAAAAGAGCACAGATGTTCAGCTCTTTCTCTTTCAATCCGTACTTTAATGATTATTCAGAAGAATATCTGTTTGGCATCTCCTGGACTTTGCTCCGTTGGGCAATACGGACATTTTAACCTAGAAACAAAAAATACCACACATTACTACCACATTAAGATTGTTTTAAAAAAGAACCACACTTATAATAGAAAAATTGGCGTTTACTTTAGTACCAAAATGTCGTACATGTATGGAAATAAATTACTTTGCTTTTGTTGAAAACAAACTTTATGTTCACTAAACCTAGTCTGATAGTCCCAAAGCATATTTCATTATGCACTTCTTACAGAGTGTGCCTCTAAGTGTTTGTGGCACATTGCTTCCAATCTCACATACAACTAGCAGCAAGCTGAAGAAAATACGAGCCTACAACTCTGTTATTAGTTCAGTTCTCAAACTGTGGTAACGCCACTCGCATAAAACACAAGTAACTCAACCATAATCACCCTCAATCAGTATGGAAAAGTTACTTATCTATAATCCTAAATCCCTGTCACAGCTGTACATGCTGAATCCATAAACAGTATAATATCTCTGTAAACTTATGGGATCAGTAGAAACGCTTTTTTCCGTCAATATATTTCTAATACAAAAATTCTTAAATAAATTAAAACATGCTTATAAAAAGGTAGTAAAATAGAAAATGTGACTGATAATGCACCATTGATTAATTAAACCAACAAACAAAAGTAGAAATGGGGCCTGAAATCAGGCTGTAAACAGACACAGGTCAAACTGACACTCCATCTTCAAGAATTCTAAATGTGGGGCGTGGCCAACAACATAGTGGAATAGCAGCTCTGCCAGCCTACCTTCTATCCGGCATCGATCCTGACCTCCCAGATCCATCCACCGTACTAGTCCACGGCTAAAGTGATGTGGTAACTCCTGGTAACAGTCGGATAGTGCCTGCGGCACCCTTTGTCTGAGGCGGACCAGACTGCTCGCAACAGATGGAACCTGCAAATGGCGACCTCGAGACAGCAGCTGGGCTTGGGCGGTGCCGGGGTTGTCCCTGCGGCTCAGAACAGGTAGCCTGATCCGCCGGACTGCGGGGACCTGAGAAATAAGGGTGGGCCGGAGCCGAAGCAGGGGAAGATTAACTCCGGAACCAGGAGCAACGAGGGTTTCCCTCTGGAGGCAAAAGCGTCGACTAGGTCAAAGCCGGCTTCCGGTGCTCCAGGCTGCTCCGGAGAGCAGCGGAGGTCCCGAATGACTGGGACCCCATACCCCACACAACCTCCATGAAGACCTGGTGGGTGCCCTCCGGCCTAAGGCCTGCGGGAGCGTACATGGGCTGACCCAGATGGGACATTGGCGGCAGTTCAAGGGACATGGGGCAGGAGAGAGATGACCTTGATGAGTGTATATGCCCCTCCCCGACTCCAGGCTCAAACACTAGAAAGACTAACCGGAAGACTGCTGGAATTGAGCTCAAGCGTCCACATCCTAGGGGGAGACTTTAATGATGTCATGGACCCAATATTAGACCGAACAGACCCAGGCGCAACCGCCAGCAGCGACACAATTGAAACGTTTTACTGACACAATGGGGCATTTCCGACCTTTGGCGTAGACACCACTCCCAAACCCATACATAATCCTGCTACTCCGGGGCACACAAAGTGTTATTACGATTAGACTTTATGTTTGCTCCCGCGGGACAAATAGAAAGGTTAGAATGGACAGAAGACCTATTCAGAGGCCTTTCTGACAACTCCCCACTTTGGCTCACCGTGGGACAGAAGACGTGCGACTCGGGCCAAATATTGAAATTGAATGCATGGGAATTAAAAGACGGAGTGGCAAGAAAGATTAGAACAGCCACAGAAATATACTTTAAAGAAAACACGGGTCGGTGGAATCCACCATTATACTTTGGGAGGCCTATAAGACCGCGATAGAGCGCAAAACATGATTGCGCATAAGAGGCAGGAAGTAAAAGAAATAAAAGATATAGAATGCTGCCTCCTTCAGTTAGAAGCCCAACTAGTCATGCCCCTTAACCTTAAACAAATACGTGAAATGACGATTCTGCGCAGAGTATCTGGGAAATTGCTGGCCTGCCTGAGTAAGAAAGAGGCATAAGCCCGATGGGTGGCAGCTATAGACACAGACACTGACCACACATACACAACACCCCGAGAGATTGCAAATGAATTTGCTCGCTACTATGCAGCATTCTACAAACCAAGGCCCCTGGCTAATACCCAGCAGACAGAGTCATGTCTGGCAGATTTCACTCCCAACAGAAGCATTTCAGACGTTGGCAGAGGCAATAACTCCGACGGAGATCCAGACAGTCATAGGACACCTAAAACTGGGGAAAACCCCCAGACTTAACGGCATACCGGTGGAGTTCTATAAGAAAAACAGGAACATTCTAAGCCCCCACCTACTCACTTTAATCCTAGAAGCAAAAGTACAGGGTATACTTCCCCCTGATCTTAGAAACGCTATGATAAGTCGTACATAAACCGAGAAAAACGCAAACAGCCTGCAGCTCTTATCGCCCTATCTCCCTATTGAATATCGAAACAAAAATCTTAGCCATAGCTCTGGGAAACAGATTGGTACAAGTCATAACCACCCTAATCCACACAGACTAATTTGGTTTTATGTCCAAAATATTGACCCGCCTCAACCTGAAAAACACCGACAACTCAACTGATTGGTTAAGATGAAAAGCAGAGATTACTTTGGGAAGGAATTGTGGATTTGTTCTAAGAACCACCTTGTTGCGATGTATTTGTAAGAATGGTTCTTGTATGGTTAAAGCCTGGATCTCACTTACTCTCCTGAGAGAAGTAATTGCGACAAGGAAAGCTACTTTCCATGTGAGGAACTGCAGTTCATATTTGTGTAGAGGTTCTAATGGGGGACCCATGAGCCTGGTAAGAACAATGTGTAAATTCCACACAGAATCGTCACTATCGTCCTGTGGTACGTCTGTGTTGTCATCAGGGTCAGTAAAAGGGTCATTGTTGCCTCCCCCACCCCCTAAATCATCATCATCCTTTGGTGGTGGGGAGTGTGGTGGAAGTTCTGGAGAATATGGAGGAGAGACCGGCTTAGGAGAAAGAACAGGAGAATAGGGTCGTATAGGAGAAGTGGCACAGTCATTCCTCTTTACAGGCACTGCAGGAGTGTCTGGTGTGTCCAGCTTCCTCTTTTTGTGTAGAACAGCAGCCACATGCTCTGTTTTGGGGTCTATGTGGAGAGTTTTTTGTTTTGGATCGATAGGATCCGGTCGAAAAAGTTCTTAATCTTCGGTAACCGCTTTCGGCGCCGATTTTGTCGGGTCCGAACAGGGTTTGGATTTCTACTCCGAGGACTTAGGGGGTGGTTTGGGGTCCTTCGGCTTGGCTGTGGAGGCAGAAATCTTTTTCGGTTCCGAATGCTTTGGTTTCGGGTCCGATGTCTATTCTTTTGGCGTAGAAGTGGTCGGTGCCGATGTCTTTTTGGAAGTAGGCTGCGCTCCTGTCTTCGGTGCCGAAGGCACCTGCGGGACACTGAGATGCGGTTTGCTCAGCCCCGACCTAGCGGAAGGCTTGTGCTTTATCTTCGGGGGCGGGGCTTCTGAAGCTTGTTTTCGGTCGCGACCGGGGCCAGCGGGCTATCTCTTGACCAGGGCCTTCTTTTTTTGGGGTGGAGTTGGGGTAGGGGCAATTGTACTCACTCGTTGACCAGGAGTGATGTGGTCGTCTGAGTCGTCTGCTTCGGACATTCAGACACAATTTTCAGGTCCTAAGAATCCTCCTCCGGGACATCAGGGCCTTCATCGAAGATGTCCACCAGTACCAGAGCTGCTCGCTGAGGCATGATGTGTCGTCGGGCCCAGCGATCACGGATGGTCTTTTTAGATCTAAAAGAGGTGCAGGCCTGGCAATTGTTCTCGTCATGCTCAGGCGAGAGACACAGGTTACAGAACTTGTGATGGTCACTGTGTGGGAATTTAGCTCCACACTGGGGGCATTTTTTAAATGGAGTCCATTCCATTAGCTGTAGGCCCGAACGGCGTCGATAGGCCCAACGGCCCCGCGTCGACGACTGGAATCGAGTAGTTGAGGTGCACGTCGCAGATCACGCGATCAAAAACAATACCGTCGAGTTTTAGATACTTTGCGCGTCGAAAAGGTTTGGAGAATATGGTGCCGAACCGGAGCGCAGAAGTTACATCCGAACCCGATGGCGGAATAAAACAATCTGAGGATGGAGTCGATGTCCATGCGCACGATCGTCCAAGGGAGGAGTCGCCTATCTTGTGACTACAAAAGACTCTTCCGCGACAACAACAAAGTGCAAGCATCCGAGCCCATCACCAGATGGCGATCTATGCACTGGTTACAATCTGCAGCTCATATGCCTCAAACATACATTTAAAAAAAAGAATTCTAAATGCTGCCACTTTTCCCACTATGAACTGCAGGATAAATCAGATAACATAGAAAGATGTTCACATCAACAGAATTCCACCCATTTATGAGAACGTCCGTAGATGCGTTATAGGAAAACTAGCTAACGCGTAAATAAATATTCCTTCACTATCATGAGGATCTCACAGACATCCATACAGCAAGCTTTTTTTTAAAAAAAAAGGGGGGACTTAAACGTCAAGAAAAAGGTTAGGATGTGAGATGTAACCCACCAAATTTTCTACTCCCGTCAGAATCAGTAATTTAGTGTTAAACAAAATATATGAAACAATCTTTAGACGGCTGCCCTATTTGGAACGAGGAAATCTCTCAGGAAGCAGCAGTAGTTGGCTTACCACTGATGGATTGTGCTCTGTTTACCAAGAAGGGAGTGTTCAGCTTCTGACAGCATTTAATGCTAGAGGACACCACACATAGTTTGCTTAGTAGAAAACATGAGTGTATTAGCAACCACAAATGAAAACAAACAGCTTTGCATATCTCAAGTTTTTTTTTTTTTAGCCTTTGCTCCATAAAATCTCAGACACACCTTCACGTCCAAAGTATGGGAGCTCTTTTTGGAAGAAGGGCCCAGGGAAAAATCAGAAAGGATCTACCTCTTGTCAGAGCCATGAAGTGCTTTGCAGAAGAGGGATCATGGATTCTATTTCTGAGGTGCACGGATTAGAGAGATGTGTCGGTATCTTTGCCATCTATCTGGGATGAGACTTGGTGGTGCGCATGTGATACCTAGAGTGTGCTCCAAGCTTGACGCAGTGGCGTTTGATCTCGTTTTACACATTTATGGTGGAAATCAAAGAAGTGTGAGTTTAGTAGTGCAAGTTACAAATATCACCCAGTTAGGGCTGTACCTTAAAGGTAGCCAAGAATTAAATAACAGGAGACAGGACCATATCTGTTCTGAAATTCAAGTGATTCTGGGTGGATCAGATTTTCTTTGATAGTTTATTCAATAGTGTGCACATCCTACGCAGGTATTATGAACTGAAAGACTTATCAGCGGTAAGTCTGTTCCTGATATGAGTTTTTTTTTTTTTTTACTGTATACAATGAGTTTTGTCCTGGTAACAGAAACGCTGGTGGTACACATTTCATCCACCTCCAAGGCAAGGGCAATACATTTTAGTGACACAGAACTCACAGTCAGTCTTTTTGCAGACTAAACAAGAGACTCCTTTGATGGCAGCTCTAAACATATTAGAGAAATTTAGAGTATCTAATTTAAAATCAATAGAGACAAGATGGATAACCTGAAATCTCTCTATTCCATAGGTGATCCATAGGTGAGGTAACCTGGATTAAGGGTAATCACCCCATTCAAATGAGCTAAAAATTCAACTGGCTGCTGTGACCTAGATGGTCGTGCTCCCAGGCGCAACGAGTTTAGCTCAGCGATCGACAGTGCTAAAGCAGTGTGGTAATTACCAGAGCTGTAGACAGGTGCATTCCCAAGGTGGAATTGGAGGATTCTCTGCAATCAACAGATGTAGCCCACTTCCAGGTCATTTGTTCTGCGGATGCAACCCCGAAAGCGAGTCAGAAGGGGCACACAGGCACCAGAGTCGTCCCAGATCGCTTTCAGGCAGTTAGCTTCTTTCTTCCCAGGCATTCTGGACCTCACTCTGTAGGTCGAAGGTTTGCTGAAGACAACTTGGGGACATTCAAAAAGCTTCCTTGGGAATGCATTCTGCCCGTTGCTAACCGTTGGATGGTGGTTTGTACCTCACATTTTTCGGCATTCTATACGCTGGCTTTATTTGTTTTAAACTCTCCAGCGTGAGCTCATCCCTCCCAAGGAGTAAAGTCTTTTCACACTACCTCTCCTTGTATTCTTCCACAAGTGCACTTTTCTGTAAGCAGGCCTGTAAATCTTGTTCTTATCTGGTCACATTTGCTGTGCATTCAAAGACAGAGGCCAATTTTTAGGCGTTTACTTTCGGGAGCGCTTGGTGTTTTCTTTCTCTTACATCAAAGTGAGAGGATTTAAGTGACAATCTTGCTGGATACTGGGGGTAGGAAAGGGTTTTTTCTTACTACACAACATCATTTAAATGAACTGTGCAAGTATTTCAGAATATATCAGAATTACCAAAGAACAAGTGAAGCACATTTTTTGTTAATTTTGAAGTGTGTTGGAAACAAATATTTTAATATGATGAAAAAAAACAAATCAATACAGTAGGTGATGCTATTTCTACACATTGTTTGTTCGCTGTTTAGTTTTATTAGTAAAACTGTATGTCTGTGCAAATGTAATGCTCATTTCAATTGAAAATGTGTGTGTCTGTAATGGCAGTACCACACAATGCATACTTAACTTTACCCCACTCCACGCCACTGCAGTCTACTCTGCACCACTCCACACTGCCACTGCACTCTATGTCACTTCACTAGGTCTACTCTACACCTCTCTAGTCCACTCTGCAGCACTCTACACCAACCTACTTTACACCACTCCACTCTACAGCAATCCAGTCTAGGCCACTCCACTCTGCACAACTCCACAACAATGCACTCTCCTCTGAACCACTCTTCTATATGCCCTTGCACTCTATGCCAATCCACTGTATGCTACTCTAATCTACTCTACACCACTTTACTCTATGGCATAGCACTCTACACCGCTCTACTCAGTCACTGCACTCTACCCTGCACCACTCCACGCCACTTCACTCTGCTCGGAAACAATCTTCTCCACTCTATGCTACTGCACTCTACTCTGCTACTAATGCACTCCATGCTACTGCACTCTGCATTACTCCACTCTATGCCACTGCACTCTACACCACTTTACTCTACGCAATTAGTCTACACCACTATATGCCACCGCATTCTACCCTGCACCATTTCACTCTACTCTGAAACAATCTATTATATGCCACTGCACTCTACACCTCTCTACACCACTGCACTCTACAACACTACTCTGCAACACTGCTTTCTCTACCACTTTATTCTGCACTGTACGCCACTCTGCAGCACACCACTCTGCGCCACTGCACCACTCTACACCATTCAACTGTTCACCACTGCACCCTATGGTGCTCTACACCACTGCACTTTAAGTCAATGCACTCTACACCAGGTCACTCTACGCTACTCCAGTGTTCATGACTCCACTCTATGCCACTGTACTCCACTCTCAGTCATTCCACTCTACGAAACTCTTTTCCATGTCACTAACTTTTAGCTATGCTATACCATAGCCACGTTGGTGTACAACATGGCTAGAACTTACTAACAAAGCCAATAGCTCTTGCATAGGTGAGACCCATTGACTTTGCCAATGCTAGTTTAATATGTTGCACCCTGCCTCAGGACTCATTAGGCCTGCAGCAGGGATGACTTCCACACATTAAAGGGGGAGTTTTGCCTTTGCAAAGTTGAGTTAGCAGTTTTAAACTTCCCTTCCAGACTTGCAGTGGCAGACTGGGAGCCATGGTTGACCGTGTCTCCCTCAGGTTGGCACAACAAGTGCTGGAGTCCCTGAAGGGACACTAACCTACAGGCATAGGGTACTACTGGTACCACATATTAGGGACTTCAAAGTTAGCCTATGCCAATTGGGTGTAAGCCAATTAAACATACCTGTTGTACAGCACGCTTCAAAATAACCTATGTTACTAGAATTCAATTTATGGTAATCAATGTAACAACTCTGGAAGCATGGAAGGCAGAGTCTACCTTAAGGGGATTTGAACAAATTACCTTAAAATCATTGCATACATCAAGTAGCTAGCACTAAACGGACAGAGCCGCCTTACCGGAACACATTTTTTGTAGCCATATAGCCCTCTACAGTGGAGTAAACTAGCCGTGAAAGGCCTTCTCCAGCATTATTGCCTTAAGCCGAAGGCGTCAGTCAATAACATCAGAGCAGTACTTTAGTGGCGAGTTAACACCCACCTGCTCAGAGAGCAGAGGTCTTAAAAACCCCAACACTTCTCTTCCTCAACTGTGACACATCCTGCTGTCCCCTCTCATCAGATACTGCTGGATCACACGTCAACTTTACCTGCCTAGAAGAGATCAACTGGACTATCAAAGCAGGCAGAGAAAAAGAATCCACAGCCCTTCACGCAGCTCAGCAAAATAACATCACTTCATTTGGCAGGACAGTGGAAAACACAGGAGCAGGGCAAACAACACTTCCTTTCTATTTCCATGGCTCCAGTGGTACACTGCATGAGGCAGTGCGAGACTCACAATTTTCCCACAGCTTCTGCCTTTCTCATCACTCTGCGCAATCCACATATCTTGAGTAGAGTTTGGTAGTCATGATAGGTCAATTAACACACAGTAATTTCAACAGCAGGAGGCCTATAGCAATGATTAAAACCTACAGTCGGTTTATTTTCTTAATAACGTTCCCAACATGCCCTCATCATTTCCCAACTCGACTATGCTAACAGTCTGTACATTGGCCTCCCAGATTTCCTGATGAGAAGGATGCAGCGTATCCAAAACGCCGCAGCCAGACTTTTGAGGA
This sequence comes from Triturus cristatus, assembly GCF_964204655.1. Classification (NCBI taxonomy): domain Eukaryota; kingdom Metazoa; phylum Chordata; class Amphibia; order Caudata; family Salamandridae; genus Triturus; species Triturus cristatus. The sequence goes on along the minus strand of NC_140582.1, from coordinate 1,091,806,426 downwards.
ATGTGCCTCTACGGTATCACATTTCGCCTCATTTGGAAAGCCTCCATTGGCTGCCAGTAGTAAAAAGAGTGCAGTTCAAAGCCATCGTGTTGGCTCATAAAGCCTCTAGAGGGGTAGGTCCTTGGTACTTGAAGCAGAGATTGCAGAAATATCTTCCACCTAGAACGCTTAGATCCAGCAAACAAAATCTTTTGATCATCCCTAGGTTCAGAAAGTCGAGGACAGGTGGACGTGCGTTTTCCGTGAAAACTGCCATGTTATGGAACAACTTACCAAATGATCTCAGACTCATTGACAAGGAACTCCCGTTCAGAAAGGCATTGAAGACCTGGCTATTCAGACTACCTTAGAGATTGGCTCAGGCCGCTCTCTGCTTAATCTCATGCGTTTGCAGGACATTAGCGCCGGGACACTTTCGTTGGAAGTAGCTGTCGCGCTTTATAAAGTATTAATAATAATAATAATAACATTCCTAAGTTCTAACTATGTGTTAGTGCCCACACCTGTGGGTAATAACAGTTATTCATCTTCCACATAATTATAGACTTGAGCCTCAAGCAAGGGCCCATATAGAGAGAAGAGTAATTTAAAAAATTGCCCTGTAGCTAATAGCAATAAGGCTGTTATCACCACCTCATCTCCGGTAGTGGTTTCACTCACCATGGGGTGAGGTGATGAACGGCTCCTCTGTAATACTACTTCAGTGCTCCTATAGCTCTTTTATCAGAAACTGCTATGTTGTGTTGTGCTGCGCTACCCCACACCTTTGGTTGCAAATTCAATGCAAGCATTAACGGCCAGTAGAAAACAAACTAAACAGATTAGTTTATTATTTTTTTTTTTTAATACTTTTCAATGGTGGTTAGGGTTGCTATTCTTATTTTCGCCATTTCTGTTGCTGATTGACTTGTTTCATACTTACTTGGTTCCATTAAACATTTTGTTGAGAGCATCCCTGGAGATGATGTGCCCACACACAAGTTTCATTGGTGGATTGTTCTCTGTTGTTTGCTGGCGCAGAATTGGGCATGCAAATATTGAATGGTACCAACATTTCTTACCTAGATCAACTTCAATCTGAAATAAGTAAATACAATGAAATTAAAAAAAGGCTAGAATTCCTAAAAGTGTTAAGAACAAAGAGTACAAAAAGTACTGTGTCAAGCAATACAATACATATTAAAAGGTGTTCTTTTCCAACAAAGCCTCTTTGAGCGACACTGGAAGAAGAGGAGACAAAGAGATGCAAGAGGAGCAGAAAAGCATTAATAGCTGTGAATCAAGGAGTTGCTCTAAGCTACGTGGCTTGTTCCTGATTCAATCCGACTTGGCAGAATGGACTAACGGGTGAAACTCAAGTGATGGAAAGGACAATAAGACTCAGAGCCTGAGATGATAATGGATTGAGGAGCAGCAGCTATCATTGACCTGTCCCCATCACTCGCAATGCAGGGGAAGGAGGGCTGCTGTAGAATCAGAGGTTGATGAGGAGTGGCATAACTGAATAGTTAGAAAGAGAATCCTCCCTCCATTACGCTGACACATCATACTTCCTAGCAGATCTCTGCTGTAAACAATGCCATTAATCCTAAACTGGCAATCTAATACAGCTATTTGACAATTGTACTTATTTTATTAAGTTATATGTTTATTTCATATTTTGCCCAATTGGCATTTCCAATCTCTTTAGCATTCCGTTATATTTTTCTTATATAACGATTAGGTCTGGAAAAATGCTGTGCTGTGCCGCAACAGGTAAATTGAGAAACTTCCAATACAATGTCCAATGCAGAGAACTCTTCTATATCTACGTCTCTAAATAAAAAAAAATGGTAAAGCCAATAGGGGTGCTGTTTTGCCGTGGTTTTTACATGGATTTATTGTTGGGGATGCTGCTGCGAGAAAAAAAGGGAAACATTGGTGAATAGTAAACAATACCATTGTACTCCCTGGAACTTAAGGAACCTATGGTGTGTGGAAACATTTTGTGAAAGGCCAAAATGCAGTCACTCACAGCAACGTTAGCCAATGGCTGAAGTGGGCTGACATTGCCCCATGGCGTGGAGGCCGGACCAAAAATGTGATTGACACAATAACAGACCGATGAAGAAGAGGGCTGGCTGAAAGTCCCTATAATTATACTACGCATATAATTTTAGTAAAAACCAAAAGGTCTTGGCTACCGCCAGAACCTTCGCAATCCTAGTGGTCACCCTTGACCTTGACTGGCTCTTTAAAGCGATCTGTGGGCAATTTTAGCTTTCACTTAAGCATGGGCAGAAATTAGACTGTCCTTTCCGATGTAAAGTCTCCATGAGGAAATCATCATCCTAGTGAAGGACATGCCAGTCCACTTTGTGGAAAGCAGCAACCTTCCGTACAACCTTGTGATATGTGGTTGTATCGACTGGGGCAAACGGCTTGACTGGATAGTAATCCATTCCTGAATCCCCGGGGCTAGGGAGGCTTGTAACTGATATTGTTGTGTAGTTCCTAGAAACCTAAACAGGATCTGCGCGTTTAGACAACATAGACTGTGGGATTGGTGTCCAGACTGATTCCAGACACCCCCACCGGGTGCGTTTGCCTGTATACCAGCTAGCTCACAGTGCCACTAGAAACCCCTCTTATCAAGGAGAGAATAGTTCTTGGCAACTATCGAACATGACAACTCTGTCCCATCAGGGATCGGGTTAACAGTGTGATACTTTTCGCTCAGTCACTCAGGCTCACTTTGTCTCAGAGAGATACACAGACTAAATGGTGGGGACGTTTTTCCAATAAGCATTTACTGAACCAGCATCATTCTAGTGTAAAATAGGTGTGCTGAAACAACCATAAGACAGAAACAGATATAAATGATTATAAGCACCAACTGAGTAAAAGGATGGTAGATTTCTACCTTAGTGCTAAAACAATGAATACAGGCAGGTATTAAAATACATGACAATAAAATGCGTACTCCTACGATGCGACCCTAAGTAGATGTACCCAAGTGTACCTAGCATGTATGTAGGTGTGCAGCTAAGAAACGCTCTAAGATAAAGTCAACCCCATTACCTGAAGTGAGACTGTGGGACCCCGTCTTGGTCTCGAGATGGACACCCCGCAAGGGATGTCAAACCACTGTGAGCTGGAGTGTCTGCGTGCAGGAACCTCAGCGTCTCGCGTCAGTGTGTCAGCATTGAAGTCCTATTTCTCCTCTGTCTACCTCAGCAAGATATGGTGTTTATATACCCAAAGCGGTACACTCAGGGGTTTTTACCTTGCTGTGTCATGTCGGACTTAGGATGAAGGAAGGAATGACCCTTCTACATAGTTATTATGCAGGAGGATGTAGTCCTGCTGAGTTTACTAGAATCCTCATGCATAATGGATGAGGCTAGTTTTCAGGGAAAACCCCCACGTCCTGTCAGCAGTACTGTAACTAGGCAAGAGGTCAGTCCCAAGAACCGTTATGTAGTGTAATGGTAGGGGAGAATATAGGTGATAGGTGACTACCTGAGCCTATATTTGGGTACCTAAATGAAACATATCATAGTTATCCCACGTGTAGTTAGTGGGCACTGGATCAAATGGTGCGTTGTCGTGGGCAACAGGATAGAGGGACCTGCCAAGGCCATATGATGAGCGAGGGGTACCCCCTGCTGAGGATGGAAGTGGTGAAGTGTTGGGTGGTTGTGAAGGAGAAGATGGAGGAGGATGCAGAGGAAGAGGTGGAGACACAAATGGGATAGGGCTAGTGCCCCTGTCCTTCCGTTTCTTGTGCTTGGAAACAAGAGGCTCTGAAGCATTACGAAGAAGTTCTTCTTCGAAGGTGGGCTTCCTCTTAGGAGGTAAACTTTCGGCAGGGTTGGGAGGCAGTCTTGTGGAGATCTTGCCAGGATGGAAATAGAAACAAACGTTTTGTTTTGCATCCAATTCCTCCTGAAGTGGTTGAAGGATTGGTTGAAGGATTGATTGCTCAGAGTTGTCGAAGCCCTCCATGGAGGGAGTCGTCAGCACCAATGGTTTCGACATCAATGGCTTCTGGACCAAGGGGTCTTCAGATTAGACTGTGTCTAAGGCACCAATTACATTTTTGGTGCTGAAGCGGAGACTGGCTTTGTCATTGGCGTTGAAAGGATCTTTGGCTGCGAGCGGACTTGAGGTATGTTACATATGAACATAAGAAACACAGAAACACGGGAGTGTGTTTCTTATGTTCATTAATTGATGTGGTCAGATGGCAATTGGGTGCATGATCTAACTAGACTCACTCGTTAAATAATTTCAGAATAACTAATCATTAATTTTTTTGAAATAAAACCCCTTGTAGGCAGCTTTCATTTATTATTATTTAATTCACCCAAGCCTCCAAGGGTTTATTGGGTCTACCCTATTTGTATACTTCATGGTCAAGAGACAGGCAAACGATACACACCTGTTGGTCAGTCCATGGAAAGTATGCATGACAATGAAGACTTATGAAACGACGTCCTTCAGCCTATGTAAATACGCATCCAGAAATTCATCAAATACGAGGGGCAAGAGGCCCTGGCTGTTTAAGAGTCGATGCCAGATCAGGCTCCTGCCGATGTGGTTTCAGAGAAAAGGTATAGACAGCTGTATTTTACACATATTAAGGTCGAACAGACCAGTTGGTCCCAAACAGAAGCGTAGAGAATGCATCGAATTCAGAGTGCCGGCTGTACACGTCCGAATCAGATGGCGGAAAAAATATTTAAAATAGAGTTTAGGGACCATGCGCATTGCTGACTAAGGAAGCAATCACCATATGCTTTGTGACTGGTTTTCTTCAACTTGAAAACGCCCGAGCTCAAACATAGATGACAGGATTATGCAGAGCATGCTTATCCACAGCAACACAAACTACGAGCAGTGTGTTAGGATAGAGTGATCTGCGACCATAGATCATATCTTTGGTAAGGTGTTTTCAATAGTCCCCTATTTGAAACATTTCTTTCCACATATCATAGGACAGTCCTTCAAAAAGATCTCCATATAGAATTCCCAAATATCAGAGCCTGCTGGGAATAACAGACTAAACTTGTGGATTCTCATACCTTTTGATTCTGCATATCATAGACAGTAGGATAATTAATGGACTTTTAATCAAATTCCTTTCCCTTTGCTGAGTTACTAGGCAAAATGTAGTCAAGCAATGTCCTTGGAGCGTATAGGAAGAATAACTTAGACCGCTTCTAATACTTGGTGTTTCTTTCCTATACAATCAACTTTGCAATGCCCTCAATTACCCCTCTGGTTTATTTGCTATGTTCAATATTTGTAATGTAGAAACTGTTGTCGGGCCAAATAAATCTTTTCCACATAAGGCTTCTCCGTGATATTTTCCCATTACCAGTTAAAACCCAGGTATGCTCAATCTGGCACACCTTTTTATAACTGTATTTGTTGAAAGTTTTCTTGAAGCAGTGCCAGAATGTAAAGTAGATTTTAAACGTGTTGAAGATAGTTCTGCTGCCTTCAACCACATTTATTTGTTTTTTTGATTTATTTCTGGAAGAGCATGTATTAGGTTTTCCCTCTTTGCCCACTGTTGGTTGTCTCTTTGCCCATATCTGCTAAGCAATGCATCTAAATTTGCAATCCACCACCGAATCACTGTCTTTTCCATCTTTCGCCCTGCAGCTTTTAAATGCCAGTCTTTATCCAGGGGTGGACCTTGGGAAAGAGGATTGTAAGACTTTTTGTTTTCAGTTGACAGTTGTATGGTTCGATATGACCCCCGATATATTATGGGTCCTAGAAGATGGTTTTTACGTCCTCTTAATTCTCAGTGTTACTGCCCTTGTTGTAGCTGGTTTAGTGAATACCTCTTTAGCTTGCTATATCATTTTAGGCAGAATAGTTTTTGCCCCCGGCACAGGAGTTGACAATTCTAATAAAAGTGGATTCCTCTCACTCGGTTTGAGGCGGACATTATAGGTTTCTACAACTACTGCATGATAAAAATATAAGGTCACCTGTTGAGTACATTACAATGCCCTCCATTGAGAAGCCTCTTTCAATACTTATATTTTGTCCTGATCTCTTTTTGAAATATGTTAAGGAACTCTTCCTTAAAAGTTGGTCAACATATAAAAACATCCTCTGTGCAAGTATTTGCCCGTGGCATTGCGGCTGTGGGAAAGTAGCCCTTTTTGACAGGTTCACCGCCACTTTTTGCCTGGAAACTAATTTTGACTAGAAGTGCACTGGGTTCCTGCTAACAAGGTCCCAGTGCTAGGGCTCTTTTCCAAAAATGTACAATTGTTACCCTAATTTCCAAAACCTTTAGCACCCTCTGTAAGTCCCTAGTAAACGGGACCCCCGGCACCTAGGGCCTGAGGTGCTAAAGAGGGTCCCTAAGGGCGGCAGCACAAATTGTGCCACCCCAAGGGACCACACACCAATGACATGCAAGACTGCCTTTGCAGGCTGCGTGTCTTGGTGCAGACAAAAGTGAAAACACAACATGTCACACATCCCAGTGTGCCATGTTCCCTAACATTGCATGTAATATTTGTAAGTCACACCTACAGCAGGCCTGACAGCCCTAAGGCAGGGTGCTGAATATTACAAATGAGGGCCTACCTGCATGAGCAGATATGCCGCGGCACTGGTCAGTCCTATTACTGCTAGTGCAAGTGGACAAGGAAGCCAACATGTGCTGGACACTGGTGAAAACGAGTTACACAGCTATATGATGACTTCGCTGAAAATAGGGTTGTTTGGTATCAAACATCTTGTATTGGTAAACCCACACTGACTCCAATGGTAGATTTACCAAGGGATGCACCAAGAGGGCACCTTAGAGGTACCCCTGAAAACCTATCAGCCTCCGGTGTGTTCCCAGACTGGTTTCTGCCAGCCTACCACTTGAGACACTGTTCTGGGTCTCCTGAGAGCAAAGGCTCTCACCCTAGGAGGTCAGAACAAAGGCCGGTCAGGGAAGAGGGTCGTCCACATGATGACCTGCTGATTAGTCTTCCTAGGCTGCAAGCTTCAAAGAACTGCTGCCTTTGAAAGGCTATTCTGGCTCCCTCTCACAGGAGAGGAAGCCAACTCCTTTGTCCAGAGCTCCTTTGGAACCTGGACAGGTGGGGAAATTAGCAGAGGTGGGCTAAACTGAAGTGGACACGACTTTTCAGAAGTAGCCATCTTTGTGATAGCATACTTAGGAATTCTGGGACAGGGTTATGCCTACTACCAACAGGAAATGGTCATATAAGGGGTGTAGTGACAACAAGGGTACATAGCCCATTGGCTACTACCCTACACTCCCCTAATGTCCCTGAAATTCAGTATTTAGGTGAGCCCCTGGCACCAGAAGAGCAGATCCTGACGACCTGAAGAAAGAAGACCGACGAGAAGAGTTGCACAGCGAGAACAGAAGATCCAGCAACTGACTTGGTTCCAACCATGCCAGCTAACTTTGCCTATTGCACCAAAAGTCGACTTGTCCTGCAGCTGTTCAGTACCCAAAGTCCAGGAGACCTGCCAGCCTTCGCCCAGGAACCAATACCTCCCAAGGGACAGCAGAACTGTCTCCTGAAATCGGCAGAACAGCCAAAGAAAGGCAAAGAGTATTCCAGCCCTGCCAAAACCCCATGCCATCAAGCACCACTGCACCCAAGCCCGTGTCGAATGGCTAATGGTGTCAGCGTGGCCCTCAAGGTACCAAGTACACTGTGGAGTGACTCCACTACCTGACACCACCTGCAGCCTCTGTTTGCAGGCCACCTCACTCAAATGTGAGCGTTGTCAGACAGAGAAACCAGAAACCCCAAAGACCCATTTCACCTGGACGCCCCGTCTCAAGGAGAAGAGGACCAATGGTGTCCCCCACATTGCCCAACGAACAAGTTACTAACCTTCGGTAATGATGTATCTGTAAGAAACATTAGTTAGATTCCTCACCTTAGAATATCCCCAGGCGTCAGACTGGATCCGGAAGATTTTTCGTCAGCAATACCCCTTGCGCGTCGCTAGGCGTCGTCTGCGGCTCCGCGTCCGTCGTCGGCGTCGTGCGCCGGAATGACGTCGTCGGAGTACTTAGACGCCGCCCTCGCGCGCTGACGTCAGTTCTTGTACATAGCTTTCCGCGCCAGGAACGCAGAGCCATGCAAAGACAGACACTGGTGCCAAAAAATAAAATCTAGGGGCCTGAAAAGGACAACCTTAACCCTAGATGTCAGTTCGCAGAACGGGGAGGATGGGTGGGTCGGTGAGGAATCTAACTAACTAATGTTTCTTACAGATACATCGTTACCGAAGGTAAGTAACTTGTTCATCTGAAAGAAACACGTTAGTTAGATTCCTCACCTTAGAATAGATACCCAAGCAATACCATCCCCGGTGGTGGGTCTGCGAACCAAGATCACACCAGAAAGTCCTGGAGGACAGAACGGCCAAAGAAGCCATCCCTCCGGACTTGGCTGTCTAGGCAATAATGCCTGGCAAACGTGTGCAGCGAAGCCCACGTCGCCGCCTGACAGATGTCCTGCAAAGGGACTCCCCGTCCCAAAGCAGTAGTAACCGCTGTGGCCCGAGTAGAATGGGCGCGCAGCCCAACAGGAGGGTCCTTTTTTGCCAAAGAATAGCAAATTTTGATACACAAAACGACCCACCGAGAGATGGTCCGTTTGTGCACAGCTTTCCCCTTCTTAGCGCCCACGTACCCAACAAAAAGCTGGTCGTCCACCCGGAACTGTTTTGTGCGGTCCAGATAAAAGGAGAGCGCACGTTTTGGGTCCAGACGGTGGAGCCTCTCTTCCTCTTTGGAAGGATGCGGAGGCGGAAAGAAGGTGGGCAAGGTAACAGACTGCCCAAGATGAAATGGAGTCACCACTTTCGGAAGAAAGGAAGGACGAGGCCGAAGGACAACCTTGTCCGGATGAACAGAGAGAAAAGGAGGCTTTGAAGATAAAGCTTGGAGCTCACTCACCCGTCTAGCCGAGGTGATGGCTACCAGAAAAGCAGTCTTAAGAGTCAGAAGACGAAGAGGACAATTGTGAAGAGGCTCGAAGGGAGCGCACATCAGGAATGTCAAGACCAGATTCAAGTCCCACTGAGGCATTACAAAAGGGACAGGAGGGAACGTGTGAGTAATGCCTTTTAGAAAGCGTGTAACCACAGGGGACTTGAAAAGAGAAGGCTGATCAGGAAGCCGCAAGAAGGCGGAGATGGCAGCAAGATAACCTTTCAGGGTGCCCAGGGCAGAGCCCTGCCGGGCCAGAGAAAGAAGAAAGAGGAGAACCTCAGAAAGAGGGGCGGAAAGGGGATCCACAGCCTTTGCTGTGCACCATGCCACAAATTTGTTCCACCGGCAGGCGTATACCGTCTTTGTGGAGGGACGCCTGGCTGCCAGAATGATATCACAGACTTCAGGAGGCAAGTCAAATGGCATCAACTGCCGCCGCTCAATCTCCACGCATGGAGGTGGAGGCTGGACAGGTTCGGGTGGAGGACCGTCCCCTGCTGCTGCGACAGAAGATCCTCCCGAAGGGGCAGACGTATCGGGGGATCGGTCAACATACTGAGTAGCTCGGGATACCAGTATCTTCGTGCCCAATCCGGAGCCACCAAGATGACTTGGGCCCGGTCGTGCCTGATCTTCTTCAGCACTCTGGGCAGAAGTGGTATAGGCGGAAAGGCGTACAACAGACCGCAACTCCACTCGTGACGAAAAGTGTCGCCGAGCGAATGCCGCCTTGGAAATTCCAACGCGCAGAACTGCGGACATTGCGCGTTCTCTTCGGTGGCGAATAGATCTAACCAAGGCTCTCCCCACTGCTGAAAGAGACCTTGCGCCACTTCGGAGTTCAGACGCCATTCGTGATCCATCATGCACCGGCGGCTGAGTTCGTCCGCTCTGGCGTTCAGAGAGCCCGCCAGATGTTGAACCACTAGGGTGACGCCCTGGTGTTCCAGCCACGTCCAGAGGCGCAGAGCCTCCTGACAAAGGGTCCACGACCCCACCCCGCCCTGTTTGTTGCAATACTACATGGCGGTGGTGTTGTCCGTGAACACCTGCACGACACTGCCCCTGACAGAGGGAAGGAAGGCTTTCAGTGCAAGTCGGATCGCTCTCAACTCCAACAGGTTGATGTGGAGACGAGACTCCGCCGGAGACCAGAGGCCTCTGATCTCCGCCTCTCCCATATGGCCACCCCAGCCCAGGAGGGACGCATCCGTCACTACGACATGCTCCGGTTGGGGAAGGGAGAGGCTCCTGCCCATGACCCAATCGCGGTCCGTGAGCCACCACTGCAACTGTTGTGCAGTGCCCTCCGAGATCAAGACATGGTCGGACAGGTTGCAGTGATGCTGGGCCCACTGAAACTTCAGGTCCCACTGCAGAGCCCGCATGCGCCGCCTGGCGTGATGCACTAGTAGGATGCAGGAGGCCATCAGCCCCAGAAGCCGCAACACTAGCCTGACCGAAACCCAGGATAGAGGCCGAAAGATGGGAATCCGGGCCTGTATATCCCGGACCCGCTGTTCCGGTGGATAGACCCGGAACTGCGCCGAATCGAGAACTGCTCCGATGAAGAGGAGCTTCTGAGAGGGACTCGGGTGTGACTTCGGAACGTTGATGGAAAATCCCAGCAAATGCAGGAGATCCGCCGTAGTCTGGAGGTGGGAGACGACTGCCTGGGGCGAGCCCGCCTTCAACAACCAGTCGTCGAGATAGGGGAAGACTGGAACCCCTGATCTGCGCAGATGAGCTGCGACCACCGCCATCACTTTCGTGAACACCCGAGGGGCACTGGTGAGGCCGAAGGGGAGCACGGTAAACTGAAAATGCTCTTGGCCCACCGTGAACCGCAGGTAACGCCGGTGGGCCGGCAGGACGGGGATTATGGAAGTATGCGTCCTGCAAGTCCAACGCTACCATCCAGTCTCCGGGGTCTAGGGCAGCTAGAACCTGAGCCAAGGTTAACATTTTGAACCTTTCCTTTCGGAGGAAGGCATTGACGTTCCGGAGGTCCAAGATGGGGCGTAGGCCCCCTTTGCCCTTCTTGGGAACCAGAAAGTAGTGGGAATAACAACCACGACCTACTTCTGGACTCGGAACGCGCTCGACGGCCCCCTTGGCCAAGAGGGCCGAAACTTCCTCGCGGAGAAGATTCAAGTGATCCCCCGAGATACGGTGGTGCTGCGGTGGCATGGCTTGAGGGGTCGTCTCGAAGGGGAGGGAGTAGCCCCTTCGGACGATTTGCAGCACCCACCTGTCCGATGTAATGGACCGCCAGTGGAGCAGGTGATGGCGAACTCTGCCGCCCACTGGCGTGGAATGGGCCTGAAAGCTCGGACTAGGAAGGCTTTGAGGCGGATGCTGCCGGGGTGGATGTGGGCTGACCACGTCGTCCTCCAGATCCGCCACGGCGGAAACCACGTCCGCGCGCAGGTTGGTTCTGCGGCTGGTGGCTGGGCGGACGTGAGGAGGCGCCCCTTCCTTGGCCACGAAAGGGGCGAAAAGCGGAGGTGTGCGCCCGCGGAGCCGAGAGGCCCAAGGACTTGGCCGTAGCCCGGGAGTCCTTAAAGCGGTTCAGCGCACTGTCCGCCTTCTCACCAAACAGGCGAGTGCCATCAAAGGGCATGTCCATGAGGGTGTTCTGGACATCCCCGGAAAATGACGTGGACCGCATCCAGGCGTGGCGGCGGAGTGCCACCGTGGTGGAAATCGCCCGACCCAGCGAGTCGGTGGTGTCAAGCCCACATCGTATGGCGTGCCGCGCTGCATCCCTCCCATCGGCCAAAGCCTGGGTAAGACGTGTCCGGACCTCCTCCGGACACAGGGGCAGCACGTCCTCCACCGTATCCCACAGAGAATGGGAATAACGGTCCAAGAGACAGGCGGTGTTCAAAGACCGCAGGCCCAAACTAAGGGACGAGAACAGTTTCTTGCCAAACTGCTCGAGTCTCTTGGAATCCCGGTCCGGCGGAGCGGTCGGGAAGGAGGATTGGGAGGTAGACGCCTGGATAACCAGACTCTCGGGGTGGGGTGTTGGGACAGGAAACTGGGGTCGCCCGGAGCAGGGCGGTGGCGCCTGGCAACGTTCCTATCCACAGGAGGAACTGTGGAGGGCTTGGACCAGGTGCCCTGCAGAACGTCAGTGAGGGCCTCATTGAACGGCAGCAGAGGCTCAGTGGAGCTTGCTGCGGTTTGAAGCACCTCAGTGAGGATGTTAGTCCTCACAGCCACGGCAGGCAGCTCGAGCCCAAGGGCTGCGGCCGCCTTGCGCAGCACCACAGAAAATGCTGCACCCTCCTCCGAAGCCACAGTCGGAGGAGAAGTGAATCCAGTGTCTGGCGAGGTATCCAGACCACTGGCCTCCCCCAGTTCATCTGCCCAGTCCTGTGAAAGCTGCGACTGAACAGCCATAGGGTCCTCGAACCCCTCCCAGTCGCCCCCGTCGTCCGATTCCTGATAAACAGGAGGAATGATCGGAGCCGGACTGTAGAGATGATAGGTCTCAAGCGGCGCCGGACGCGGCGTCGGTCGACGCCGGTGCGGCGCCGGGTCCGGAATAGGGCTAAACTGGGGTTGGACGTCGTCCGGAGTCGGCACCGAAGGCGTCGGCGGCACCGGAGGTGTAGGCGTCTGCGCCGGCGGCGCCGGTGGTTCATTCGCCGGCGCCGGTGGAGGAGTGGTTAGGTCAACCGGCGTCGGCGGGGGCCCAGGCATGGGCCCCGCGGGGACCAGCGGCGTCGAGACCGGAGTCGTCGACGGCGCCGGGGCCGAAGCCGCCGGCAGGCAAGGTCGCCCAGTCGAGTCCGCGGGGCCCGAAGGCGCGCCAGCGGGCGTCGACGGCGGGGCCAGGCTCCTCATGGCCGAGAGGAAGGCACTGACCTCCGCCGGCGTCGCGTTAGTCCCAGGGACCGGAGGGTATGGGAACGGGCGCGGCGCCTGCGGCTCCGCCGGAGCCGCGGGGGTGGAACCACCCGGACCCTCGGCCGAGTCGCGCGACCGGCGAGGGGAGTACGAAGAGCGATGTCGCCTCTTGGACTTCTTAGAGCGTTTGGACTTACTCGACGACTTGGAGCCCGACGATCGATGGTGGCGTCGGCTAGGGCTCCGCGAGCGATCCTTGGACCTCCTCCTGGACCGGGATCGCGCACGACGTGGAGCCGAGTGGCGAAGCTCGAGAAGCTTGCGGGACCGCTCCCGCCGAGCCTTCGAAGTCAGGGCCTGGCAATCGGAGCACGACTCCGCGTCGTGGTCGGGGCCTAAGCAGTAGAGGCACCGGCGGTGGTGATCGGTCACCGACATCAGTCGATGGCAATCCTCGCAAGCCTTGAACCCAGGCATCCTACCGGCACCAGATGTCGACAGACAAGGATCAAAAGTGATCAAAAAAGGGTTTAGTCAAAAAAGACTAAAAGGGGTAGCTCTCCCGGATCTGCGCTTACTGGCGCGGAAAAAAGAAGAACTGACGTCAGCGCGCGAGGGCGGCGTCTAAGTACTCCGACGACGTCATTCCGGCGCACGACGCCGACGACGGACGCGGAGCCGCAGACGACGTCAGCAAGGGGTATTGCTGACGAAAAATCTTCCGGATCCAGTCTGACGCCTGGGGATATTCTAAGGTGAGGAATCTAACTAACGTGTTTCTTTCAGATATAGCAAGAACCTAAGTCAATTGTTGGTTTCCCCAGACTGGTTCCCCAGTCCCCTCCTGTAGCCTCTTTCTACCATGATTGTTTTCCATTGTGTAGCTTTGGGAACCCAATGCGGTTTGGCTCCTCTGTCCCCAGCTGCCCTAGTACAGCTGGTGGTGTTCTGCTGTTGCTGCCTTGGACCTTGCCCAGTACTCACCTTAACTCCTGGAGAAGGGTCCCGTAAGTCGATGGCAAAAACCTATAAATCGCATATGATTTTTACATTATCATGAATACTACAGAACTCAGAAATTGCACTGTGTTGACTTTTTGAACTGAAAAATGTTCCTATTTAAAAGCTTTACTCACCTGAATAATTTTCTTCTTCTGCCTAAACACATATATATAGCAACTTTTTTTTTTCCCCTCATTCGCCACCAATCTCGCTTCAGATACACACTCAAGATGTCCGTACCCACACTCAGCAAGCTGAGAGGCGTAAGCGTCTAAGGATGGAAAGACCCGCCTACCGGTACAAGGACTTTCTTGTGTGCTAATGAAGAAACCAACTGAGATAACTCTATTAGCAAGTTCCAGGAGCTAAATGACCTTCATCTTAAAACTTCCAGTCATAGACTGAAAGGATCCGACATGGCCCATAGAGTATTGAGGCAGCATAATCATAGGACCCAAAAACAACAAGCATTTGCAATGCAATAGGTCTCGCATTATTAAAGTTGGAGCTATTGGTGTTGCATTATTTAAGCAATGGCAATAGCTCAAACTTTAATAATGCGAGACCTATTGCATTGCAAATGCTTGTTATTTATTATCACATATAAGAGGACCTCGAAAACACATGACTTCAGGATGTGTTTTGTACAAAACCTTCTCCTGTGTTTGAGTTAATGTAAATATAATGTTGTTCTTGCGTAATAGGAACAAAGGCCGCACTTAGAGAGTGCACATAATGACTGATTTGACTCTGAATTCACTATAGACAATGTTGTCAGTGTGTGGGGTAGAAGGAATATGCTACTTACCAGTATGCATCTGTTCTTGGCATGTAGAGCTGCAGATCCACACACTAGCATAGATCGCCATCTGGTGTTGGGCTCGGATGCTTGCACGTTGTTGTTGTCTTGGAAGAAGTCTTTTGTAGTCACGAGATAGGTGACTCCTCCCTTGGACGATAGTGCGCATGGGCATCAACTCCATCGTTAGATTGTTTTTCGCCATGATGGGAAATGATGGAGTTAGTAGAAGAGAAAGAGATGTTCATGTGTGATATCTAAGTAAGATAAAGTTGGAACAGATACAGGTCCCGGGGAGGTGGGTGGGCGTGTGTGGATCTGCAGCTCTACATGCCAAGAACAGATGCATACTGGTAAGTAGCATATTCCGTTCAAGGCATATGAGCTGCAGATCACACACTAGCATAGACTATATAGCAGTATCGCCCCTAGCGGTGGTCACCTGTATCGGTTGCAGCAGTTTGAAATAAAGTTTTAAGGACCGCTTGGCCCACAGAAGCTTGTTGCTCTGCTTGTACATCAACACAATAGTGTTTAGTGAAGGTGTGTGTTGTAGACCATGTGGCTGCCCTAGAAGGGAATGCTCCCTAAGAATGCCATGGAAGCCCCTAGTTTGCGTGTGGAATGCGCTCTAGGGGGGGGAACGGTTAGTGTGCGTTTAGCTTTCTGGTAGCATATTTGGATACATTTAAATATCCACCTAGCAATCTCAGATTTGGAGATGGGGTTGCCCTTATGTGTTGGAGAGAAAGCTACAAACAATTGTTTTGTTTTGCGGAAAGATTTAGTTCTGTCAATGTAGTAAAGAAGGGCTCTTAACATCTAAGGTGTGGAGAGCTCTTTCCGCTACAGAGTCTGGGTTTGGAAAGAACACTGGTAACTCTACTGATTGGCTAAGATGAAAAGGAGATATGACTTTTGGAAGGAATTTTGGATTTGTCCTAAGAACCACTTTTTTACGATGTAATTGTAAGAATGGTTCTTGTATGGTTAAAGCCTGGATCTCACTTACCCTTCTAAGTGATGTGCTTGCGATAAGGAAAGCTACTTTCCAGGTGAGGAACTGTAGTTCGCATTTATGTAGAGGTTCAAATGGGGGTCCCATGAGCCTACTAAGAACAATGTTCAGATTCCACTCTGGAGAGGGTGGTAATCTGGGAGGAATAATTATTTTAAGTCCTTCCATGAAGGCTTTGATCGCAGGGACTCTAAAGAGTGACAGTTGTTGTCGATTTTGTAAGTAAGCAGCTAATGCTGCTAGGTGGAGACGTATGGATGAATATGCTAAATTACATCTTTGCAAGTGTAGTAAGTAGCAAATGATGTTCTGGATGGATGCATCCAGTGGGTGTACATTATTGTTAGTGCAGTAAATGGCAAATCTTTTCCATTTTGCAGCGTAGCAAGCTCTAGTAGTAGGCCTTCTGGCTTCTTTTATAATGTTCATGCAGTCTGGTGGCAGGTTAAGGTAACCGAACACTAGGACTTCAGGAGCCAGATCCAGTTGACCTGGATCTGGATGTCTGATCTCTCCATGGTTGTGGGTTATTAAGGACGGGGAGAGATGCAGTTTTTGGTGCGGAACTAGATAGAGTTCCAGTAGTGTTGTGAGCCACAGCTGGCGTGTCCATGTGGGAGCTACTAGGATAAGTTTGAGAGACTGCTGCCCGAGTACTACTAGTGGAATTAGTGGAAGAGGCGGAAAAGCGTACGCAAATCTGCCTGACCAGTTCATCCATATCACATTGCCCTTTGACTGCGGGTGGGGAAACCTGGCGGCGAAGGTTGGGCATTTTGCGTTTTCGTGTGTGGCGAACAGATCTATGTCTGGTTGGCCCCATTTTTGAAAAAAGGGTAGTAGAACTTGGGGATGTAGTTCCCATTCGTGGATCTGTTGTGTTTGTCGACTTAACAGATCGGCTATCTGATTGTGAACTCCTGGAAGGTGTTCTGCAAGTAGGTATATGTTCTGAGGAATGGCCCATCTCCAAATGTTCTGTGCGGGGTGGGACAGCTACAGTACAGTGCCTCCTTGTTTTTGTATGTAATACATGGCTGTCATGTTGTCCGTCCGGATGAGGACGGCCTTGTTCTGTACATGTAGTTGGAAGGATTTTAGTGCTAGGAATACTGCTAGTAGTTCTAGGTACTTGATATGGAGCACTTTCTGTTGAGTGGTCTATTTGCCCTGAGTGGTGTGCCCGAGGAGATGGGCTCCCCATCCTGTGAGTGATGCGTCTGTTGTCAGCACTATCTGTGGAAGAGGCTCTAGGAACGGCCGCCCTTTGGACAAGTTATGTTCCACCACTGTAGAGAGGGATGTGTGCGGCTGTCCACCAACACCAGATCTGTGAGTTGTCCGCGAGTCTGGTTCCACTGACGTGCTAGACATTCCTGTAAGGGACGCATTTGAAGTCTTGCATAAGGCACAATGAAGATGCAAGATGCTATCATGCCTATGAGCTGCATGAACACTCTGGCTGGAAGAGAGTGTTGGTTTTGAAATTTTGTGATAAGAGCTTGTATACTGGCTATCCTGGCTGGACTGGGATATGCTAGGGCTGTAGAGTTGTTTATGGCAGCTCCTAGATATTGGTGTATATGAGAGAGTTGGAGCTGAGACTTGAGATAGTTGATAGTGAACCCCAAGTTGTGTAATAGTTGGATGGTTTAGTGAGTGTGTAGAACACATTGGTCTAATGACTTGTCTTTTATTAGCCAGTCGTCTAGATACGGGAAGACATGAATTTGTTGTCTTCTGAGATGTGCTGCTACTATATTTTGTGAATACTCTGGGCGCGGTTGTTACCCCGAATAGAAGGACTGAACTGGTAGTGTTGTCCGCCCACCACAAACCTTAGGTACTTCCTGTGAGCAGGATGTATGGGAATGTGGAAGTATGCATCCTTGAGATCTAGTGTGGTAAGGAAATTGCCTTGTTGCAGCAGTGGGAGCACTTGTTGAAGAGTGATCATGTGGAAATGATCGGAGTGTATATACAGATTTAGGGGTCTGAGGTTGAGTATTGGTCTTAGAGTCCCGTCCTTTTTGGGGATTAGGGAGTATACTCCTGCTCCTTGATGCTCTAAGGAAACTGGCTCTATTGCGTGCTTTTGAAGCAGTGAGAGAACCTCTTGTTTGAGGAACGCAAGATGGTCTGCGGACATCGGACACTGTTTGGGTGGTATGTGTGGAGGGGTAGCTGTAAGTTCCAGACAGTAACCATACTGGATAATTTGTCTTACCCACTTGTCTGTTGTGATGGAGTTCCAGACAGGTAGGAACTGTGTTAGTCTGCCCCCGACTGGAGTGGAATGGTATGGGGGGAGCGGAGGAAAGTCACTGTTTTGTGGCAGGGGAGGTGCGAGTGTTATTACCTCAACCTCGTCCCTTATTGTTGTTCCCTCTGTAACCGCCTCTGAAATAACCTCTACTGGGAGATGTTTGTGTAGTGGCTTTAAATGTAGACACGGCGTCTGCGCCCATATTTTTGAAGGCTCCTCTGTAGAAGGAGCGCCGAAAGGAGCCACGCATTTGTGGAGACTGTAATGCTCCCATGGACTTAGCAGTCTCGGTGTCCTTTTTCATTTTTTCAAGGGCAGTGTCTACAGCTGGCCCAAATATCTGTTCTTGGTTGAATGGCTGACTGAGTATGGTAGTTTGTACCTCTGGCTTATAGCCAGCCATGGCATCTAAGGAGCACACTGGTGTTAATTGATCTAGAGGCAGTGTCTGCTGCGTCAAGTGCTCATTTAATTGAGGCATTGGAAATTAGCTTACCCTCTTGAATAAGGTCATTTGCCTGGGTTTTATACAGGTCAGGCAGATGTTGTATGAGGTTTTCTAACTAGTCGTAGTGTGCCCTGTCATATCGTGCAAGTAGTGCTTGGGTGTTGGCAATACGCCAGTGATTAGCTGCCTGTGCTGCTACTCTTTTGCCAGAAGCTTCTAACAGTTTGGATTCTTTATCCGGGGGTGGTGCATCTCCGGAGGTCTGGGAGTTGGCGCGTTTCCTAGCATTGGAAACGACCAGAGAATCCAAAGGCAACTGTCCTTTGATGTAAGTAGGATCATCAGGGGGAGGCCTATATTTCTTTTCTATTCTAGGGTTAAGAACCCTGGCACGGACGGGGTCTTCAAATACTTCGAGGGGCATGCTTAATGACTCCTTTGATCATAGGTAATATTTGCACCGACTTTTGAGATTGTTCAAAAGTATCTAAGAGGAAATGTTCCTCTGGTGTGTCGGAGTGCATTGTAACCCCATGATAAAGTGCAGCTCTATTTAATAATTGGCCAAACCCCAGGTGATCATCTGGGGGAGATGGTTTTGAAGGATATGGCTGTGGGTCTGGTAGGTCTGTTGGGATAGGGAATGCCCAATCATCAAGTGGTCAGGTATCTGGATCTGTGAACTGATCATTAGAATCACCCCCACACCCTAGGTCATCATCATCATCTGGAGGTGGTGTGTGTGGTGGAGAAGTTACAGGTAAGGGTGGTGTAGGCAGAGGAGGTGGGTTAGAAGGCAGTGTAGGAGAAGAAGGGGGCATAGGCGATGTTGTAGAGTCCTTCTTGTATACAGGAACTGGACCAGATGGTGTGTCCAGTTTTCTTTTTTTACATGGCACAGTCATGACATGTCCAGTTTTTGGGTTGATATAAATCTTTTTCTGCCTTGGATCGATGGGATCTGGGTGAAAAAGTTCTTGTTCCTCGGTAACAGTTTTCGGTGCCGATTTTTTTGGTCCCGAGCGAGGTTGTGGTTCCTTATAGGTTTTGGCTTTAGGAGGTGTATCAGAGTCCTAAGCCGTTTGTTTCGGAGCAGAGGATGTTAGTTTCGGAGCCGAAGCTGGATCTTTAGGCTTAGGAACCTTCGAAGCCGACTTTTCTATGGGCGTTGGCGTAGTCAGGGCCGATTTGGAGGTGGAAGGCGTCGGAGCAGATTTCGGCGCCGAGTGTTCTTTTGGCTTCGGTGCCGAAGGTGCCGGTGGGACAATGACATGCGGTTTGCTCGGTCCCGAGCTACCGGAAGGCTTGTCTTTTTTCTCCGGAGCCAAGCCCGGAGGCGGGCTTTTGAAGGATGTTTTCAGTCTCGACTGGGGCCAACAAGCAAAGTCTTGACCACTGCCTTTGGTTTTGGAGGGTTTGGGGCAGGGGCAGTAGTACTCACACATTGCCCAGGAGTGATGAGGTCGTCTGAGTCTTCTGCCTCAGAGATGATTTCGAGATCCTCGGAATCTTCTTCTGGGACATCGGGGCCTTCATCAAAGATCTCCTCTGGTTCCGGGGCTGGTCTCTGTGCCATGATGTGTCTTCTAGCCCTTCGATCTCGGATGGTCTTTTTGGATCGAAAGGATGCACAGGCTGGACAGCTGGACTCGTCGTGGTCCAGTGATAGGCACAGGTTGCAGACGTTGTGGTGGTCACTGTGCTGGAATTTTGCTCCACACTGGGGGCATTTTTTGAAAGGTGTCCTTTCCATGAGCCTTAGGCCTTACGGCGTGGATCGGCCCAGCTGCGCGTGTCGACGTCCGGAATCGAGCCGATGAAATCGATGTCGAAGATGAAGGTGATTCAATGGTTTTTCTGTAAATTTTGCGCTTCGAGAAGCTTGGAATTGAGATTTCCAACCGGAGCAGAAAAGTTGCATCCGAACCCAATAGCGGAAAAAAACAATCTAACGATGGAGTTGATGCCCAGGGGCACTATCGTCCAAGGGAGGAGTCACCTATCTCGTGACTACAAAAGACTTCTTCCAAGACAACAACAACGTGCAAGCATCCGAGCCCAACACCAGATGGCGATCTATGCTAGTGTGTGATCTGCAGCTCATATGCCTCGAACTGAGCGTTTCTAAATTGATGTTTGAAAAGTTTCACTTTAAAAAAACTACTTACAATGCACTGATATAATCTGATATACTAAGGCAAAATGGTTCTGCATATTAATGAAATACACTTTTAGAATTTTGAAGAGACCTTACATATTTTTACACTTTTGCTACACAACGGCTTTGAAAACAAAGGTATTCCTAAAGTGAAGAGGTGCAGGACAACCTAGTTACTTCCTTTCCTTAACTTAAATTAACCTTTAAATAAATACTTGCCTGTTTATTTAATATTTTTTAATGTTAGTGTTGAGTCGAGTGGACTGCTGTCCAGTGCTACTGTTGATCAGGGGGCCCGATAAAAAGGTCAGGAGTGACGCCGTACTTTGACCGTCCTAGATCTATAGTAACCACAAATAAATCTTGCTAATTACTGCTATTTTATTGTATAAGCTTCAGGGATAGTGACTACTAACAAAAATAATCTCAAAATGTTCTATGTTAAAATGGACGTGTTTTAGGTGCACACGTCATTGCAGTAGTTGAACTCAATAAAGTAACATGACAAAGTGTATTTGTAACATGTGTATTTGTAAAGCGCAAGGTCACCCTTAGGTATCTTGGTGCTGACTAACAGATGTTTCTTGTTTCCCAACTCAATGGTACTTATTTTATCGACCTCAGATGGATGAAAGGCTGAGTGGACTCACCGGGATTTGAACCTGCGACCATGAGGTCGAACACAGGCTCCTTCAGTGGACTCAGTCCCCAGAGCCCCCAGATTCAGAGGAAGAGGTGTGACGCAGCAGCCAGGGTGACTGACTCCGGAACCCGGGGGCTCACGGTTCGATCGCCGGCGGCAGATTAGCCCAGCACCATATGACTCTGGGCAATAGCTTGCTTAATCTTCCGGACGGCACCCAGTGCCTAGAGACCCTTACGGGTGATTGTTCGCGCTTTACAAAGGTGGATTATTATTATTATTATAATATGCAAATGTTTACAACACATTTTACTCGTGGGTGGTGGCATTGCAGGATCACCAAGAAGGAAAGGTTTTCTTGTCACAAAAACTAAGAAAAACAGTAGGTGACAACTGGATTGTCTGAATTCAACTATAAGACCTAGAAATTACTGGACATTGCATCCCATTGCATACTCTTATTTCTCAATGCGCCATTACAGAAAGGGACCAATCCTTTGCAAGTCATTATTGCCCCACCCCAAAGGGCCTGCACCCCCAAACCACTAACACATGCTGCTGTCTGTAAAGTGACACGTGCAATTCCAAACTCTTTCCCATCTTTTTGAGGGTCATTCATCTGCGATGTGGAGCTCAGATCACTATTGCACAGTGAGCTGCGGGAACCACGTTGTGGCGTGCCATGGAGAATGGATCACTGAGAAAAGATAAAAGGGACAACTGGAATGCTTGAATTCATCTCACAACAACAATGAATTGCCAGTACTGAGAGAGTTTGGTGATCTTGTATGGAATAACGGATTTATTGGTTGTATATAATAAATCTCTTTTATTGTCTATTTTTGATAAAGTTTTGTTGTATTTTCAAAAAAGAAATAGTTTTTGAATTCAAAAAAAACAAAAGGATGCTAAAATAAATTCAAAATAAGCAAAATATGGCTTAGGGTGTCACAGATTTAATTTCTATGCACTAAAGAAAGAATATTGGATGTAATATCAGTACTGGTAATTCATTGTTGTTGTGGAATATTTGTGGCTCAGCCTTACTGATTGGAGCCAAGACCCTTTATTTGTTCTGAATTCATCTCAGCCACCACTAATTAGCCTCGGTTACATTCCATCCAATCACTGTGGCTGACTGTATCTTTAGAAGCAGGGACTAACCATATGCAAATGAGCCCTGTCGGAAAGTGTAAAATATAATTGCAACATTAGTCATTTTACCCGTGGCTCTCCAATAAAATGAATTGTCGCATTCACAGAACCGGTTTCTCTGTTGAACAGACAACGTTAAAAATGTCTAACACGTTAGTTACCTTTTAAAGAATTTAAAAATTCTGTTGAGGCGCACATTAATGTGCTTGGCGCATTCCCAGTTTGCTTTAACTCCCTTGATCAGGACGTGATGGCAGCCTGCCGGTGATACCATCAGCCAGTCTGAAATGTGCTTTGCTGAAACGGGCTAATGGGAAGCCAGACATGCAAATGTGTTCTTTGAGATGGATACCTACTCCTGTTACAGAACCAGGAGATTTGGAGCTTACATATCGGAAGATTAGTTGATATTCTCCCTGCATGTGGAAATGTCACTTCTCCCCTGAATGCTAAAAGCAGGTGCTCTAAAAATCTAAGACAGGCCGGCGCGGTGCGCGTGCAACCATGTCAGATGTTGCTAATTGGACAGCTTTTCATCAGCTGGGAAGGAAAATAGAACGCAATGCTTTTCACAAAAAAAAGACTGTGCAGTACACTCAAAATCCACGGATTCATCACTGTGATGCGTATACCAGTGTCAAATGTGTCAACAGCGAACAGGGTTGTTGCGTTTGAGCGTATTATTCGCCTGTTGACAATAGGTGACAGCTACCGTGTTAGACCTGTCAGCCCTAGGGTGGTCTTACCCCGTTTGTTTTCCCTTTTAGCCTCATTTTTGCCACCATCTTTTTGTTGGACCTAGGCCTCTGGGCGCCTTACCATTGCCAAACAGTGCTGAGGTGCAGGTGCTCTCTCCTAATAAGATGGCTGCCATAGGCCCCTGCTACTGCGGAGTGGCCATAGTACAAACACACACCAGTAGTTAGGATCACACTGTTACTGTATCTTTGCCGTCCCGCTTTTTTGGTCTCATAGACAGACAGGGTAGAAGCCCCCGGAACCTTCCAGTCCAGGGAGGAGTTATGCTTTGCCACCTTTCAGGAGGGTTACCTGACCTAGGGGTATAAGAGGAAAGGAGGGAAACCTAACTAGTCAGTTGGGGCACCACTGGACTTGGGGGAACCTCTGCCGGAGTATAGGCTGTAGGGCCTAGGGGGGAACCTACACTACTGAGATTGACTGAGCTTAGGCCCTGCTGTACCCAAGATAGCTGAGGGACTCTGCCAGCCTGCTGGCCTTGCCCAGTGAGGAGGGGAACCCAGGAGACCAACCCCAGTGTATCGCAGGGAACCATCCTGCCTCTTGTGCCTGCCAACTCAACCCCCCCACCCCTGCAACTTCCTACCATTAATGCCTGCCACTGACCACCAATGCTGAGAGAAGAAGCGCTGACTACCTACTATCTAGATCTCCCCAACTGGCGCTGGGGACCCGGTGGGCACTGCTGAAGACACCCCCAGGTAAAGCGCTGTGTCCCTCCAAGCTCTAGATTGCAAAGGCCTGTTGCCACCCGCTAGCACTGTGCCACCCCAGCGCTTTACTGAAAGAACTTGCCCCCCCAACCCTCCCTGGTGAGCGCTAAGCTAGCGCGCTCGTGTTGTGCCCCCTCAGCGCTGAGAAATAGAGTGTGGGCTGTCCATGTTCACCGCCACTGCCCGGGTACCTGAGGGTGGCGCTGTGCCTGCCAGGCATGTTGTCCCGAGGAGCGCTGTGGCCGGAGTCATCGCCGCGGCCCCCGGGGCTGCCCCCAAAGAAGATCCGGTGGTCTGGTCCGCCTCTGCGGCCCCCGTAACCTGGCCGAAGGCGCGAAGAGCACGCGTTGCGTAGCAACCGGGGCGCCGGCCGCGTCATATGCCGCGCCCCCGGGACGCCGCGCTCCTATTGCCTGCTGCGCCGTGGGCCGCTGGAGGAGACCGGAGCCCGCCTGGGCCTCGCAGAGGGCCACGCTGGAGAGAGCTGCCCCCGGACTGTCCCCGACTGGGTCTCCCTGGAGAGTGTAGGCCAAGAGAGAGGCCGCCTCCACCAGTCCAGGCCACGAGGGTCGGAGTGGGCTGACTGGTGAGGGGGCGGCCTACATCCTGCGGGCCGGTGCTGCTGTGGGGCCTACCTTCTACTTCCTGAAACGGAGCGGTGAGTGTGGGGAAGCTGGAGGGAGCCTGAGCATACGGCCAGAGTCCCCCGTCACACGTGACCGCTGTGGAGGGTGGGAACAGCCCCTCCTAATTGAGACCCTGCCTGAATTGCCCTCGGCCTGGGGACTGAGGCCAGCCCTTGAATTGTTACCTGAATGCCCTAGTGGCCTCAGGATGCTGATCAACCGCCTAGTTTAACACCACCCACGTGTAAAGGACGTTGCCGTTATGCTCCCCCTGCATGAGGAACGTCACTGAGGGTGAAGCCCTCCACTCAGAGTGTTGCCTTTCATGACTGGGGCCTAAATAATGTTTCCCAGGTTCAATGTATACCTGCCATAAGGTCCTAGTTGCTTGAATGTACCGCAATGAATTTGGACCTATGTTTTAACCTGCAATACCCCTACCTACAGTGATACTTGTTCTTGGAATGGTTATTGCTACTGCCTCTTTCCGGCCTGCAGTTTTCATGCCCTGATGCATTTGAATGAATTTACGCATGTTTTGTACTGAAATGAATTTACTGTTGCCCTGAGATTATCTGCTCTATTTACTGAAATGAATTTACTGTTGCCCTGAGATTATCTGCTCTATTACTGAAATTAATTTGCTTGCCATGACCTGAATGAGATAAAGGGTCTTGTTTTACAAATCAGCCTGGTGTGGTGTCTCTTCATTGTGTGCGCATTACTGAGTCCGTGTGAGTGTGTGCTGCACAACTGCTTTATACATTGCCTTCGGGTGCCTTCCTGCCTTGCGCCAAGGTACCGTGTCGGAATCGGTGACACCGGTTCTAACAAACCATAATACTGCATTCAATTTGCGCTTACTTTATTTTGTGTTCACGTAATCAACGTCATAAAAAGACATCACTATCTAAATGCATTGTTCACTTATTTTGCCAATCCTATTATCGTTCTCGCACCTACATGCCTCTGTTCTCACATAGGAGCAAAAGAACACATAAATGGGGGCTGTACCTCACTGTTCGTACTTCTGGACGGGTGTTCTAAGGCTAGGATTTTGTGTTTGCATTTCTGAGAGCACTGGACTCAGGTGAGACGGCTCGGAGCATGTTAAACTGCCCTCGCGCAGGACCAGACAGGCATGGGACTGCAATTAAATTTCACAATAGCCTTTCCGTGGTTCTCAGCTCCATTCATCTTTAGAAACACTGGGAGACAGATTAGGCATAGGGGAGCGGATTAGCCACAGGGCGACCTGTATTTCCAGACAGAAGACGGAGAGTGAAAAACTGGCACCCAGTGTCACCCATTCTTCACTTCGAGGAAAACAAGCGGCACTGAAAGCGATTGCGAAAGCGATCGCTATTGTAAAAGAAACACACGGCCGCGAGTGGTGCGCGCGCGCCACAGCAAACATGTGTTTTCAATTATCGCGCCCATGTCTGGGCACGATAATTGAAACCACATGGCCTTTGGTGCGCATAATAGACACCAATAGGCCATGGGCAGAGCAATGTGTCCGCCTTTGGCCTATTACGTGCCGTATTTGAGAAAAACACGCACTCAAAGGCCAATCGCGGATGCCAAAAGGAAAAGCACACGCACGAGCGTGTGCGATTCCAGGCTCCATTTCTAAACCCCCTACAAAAGGGCTCTCGCCTGCACGAGCAGTGCTCTGCACTGCAACACAGGGCATGGGGCCTAAAAAGGGGGAAATCACCCTATACAATCAACTCCGGGTCCCATCTTGATTTCAATATGTTCCAAAATGTTCTCTTCTTTTTGCTGCCAGATCTCATTAAATCTAACTTGGAAATCGCCAAGACTGAGGACTTCCAGCCCAAAAAGTAAGGAGGGATAGGGTCTGTCCATTTTATACAAATGTGTCTCCTGGCTAAGAGAATGGCATAGAAAAGTAACGATCTTGCAGGACCGCTGACATTATCCTTCAAGCCAAAGATGATCAAAGGTAAGTCGATATTAACAAGGCTTCCTAATGTATCAGACAACATTTTTCCAATGCTGTCCCAAAAAGAGGCCAGAGCTGGACACTCTTTAAACATATGGATGTCAGAGGCCGAAGCCAATCCACATTTCTTACAACATACAGGCAACCCTTTATTGATGGGGTAAATGTAAGCCCTGTGAATAGTGAACAGATGGTTCCTTTTTAACCATGCCTTTTTTACAATTTCGTATAAGATTTTAAAAGAACACTGCCACAACGTATCACAGTCTTGAGCAGATAAAGGACTTCCCCACAATTCCTCGGCAAGTTTAAAGTCACCGTCCACTTTCTCCAATAGAGCCTGGTACCAGAAGGAGACTTCCTTCTTCCCCTGGGGTCTAGTCACAAGCTGATTTTCCAGGTGATTGCCTCCACCTAATAAGCTTCCATAAGTTGTTTGTAGGTGTGACTGGACCCAACTGGCCAGCTGGAGATATTTAAATTTGGAGAGACCAACCCCAACCTTTTCCCCAAGTTGTTCCCATGTAACTATGGTGCCATCTGAGATCAGGGTCCCCCCCCCCCCAAACTACCAGGCCGTCTTCCCTCAAAGGGGTTGCCAATCTGTCCCTCAAACATTCTGGGCCGCCGGGGGAATCCCATAGGGGAGCCAAGCTAGAGAAGTATCCAAGAGTGACTGGCCTCCTCAGTTCTGCCCATGTTTTAGCAAGGCCCTGCAAAACCTTAAACCTAATTCTTTTTTTACTTTGGATCACCAAGTTTGAACAGAAAACCCTCCACCAATAAGTGTGCACCCCTAAGCATGGCTAAAAACATCCCTCCTGCTCCGGTATTAACCAGCATTTTCAGAAGCATGCGTGCATGAGAGAGTTGGAAGGCCCAAGCATAAAGCTGGATATCTGGCAAAGCAAGACCTCCCTTCTCCCTCTTGCGTCTTAACTTTTTCCAAGTTATCCTGGGGAGTTTGTATCCCCAAACAAACGAGTTGATATCCCTCTGAATTTTATCAATTTGTGATTTCTCAAAATGGAGGGGAATACTATTGAAAAAAAAGGTAATTTTCGGGAGTATTGACATTTTAACTAAGTTAACTCTGCCAATAATGGACAGAGGGAGCGAAGCTCAAGATTTCATTAACTTCACACTCTCTTTTGCCACGAGGGTCAAATTAGTTTCGGCTATCTTAGTTATGTCCTGCACTATATATACCCCCAAGTATCTCATTCTAGGGCTTATCTGGTGCTTATAGTGATTTGCCTCCTGATTCCAGACCATAACCTCTGTCTTTGCGGCATTAATTTTGTAGCCTGAGACTAGTCCAAACTCCTGGGCTTGGCTGATAACTGCTGGAAATGCCGGGTCTAGATTGGCTGTAAAAATTAAAATGTCGTCAGCGAAGAGGGCTACCTTCCTCTCCCACTCCCCATATTTGAAAGACTGGATGTTGAGGTCCTCTCTTAGCCGTTGAGCATATGGCTCGATATATAAATCAAAAAGGAGAGGGGTGAGTGGGCAGCCCTGTCTAGTCCCCCTGGATATGTTAAAAGAGCCAGTGATATTGCCGTTTACAAGAAGTCTAGCCGTTGGACTCCGGTAGATAGACTGTATTGTACGGCGAAATTTCTCGCCAAGATTACATTTTTCCAAGACCTCCGACAGGTATATCCAATTAACCCTGTCGAAGGCCTTGGTGGCATCCAGGGTCATAGCCGCTAAGGGGATAGAGTGTGTAGAGGCCAGATCAATCGCTCCAATTAGGTTGTATGTGAGGTGCGAAAGCAGACGACCCTTAACGAAACCCTTCTGGTCTGGATGCAAAATGTCTCCTAACACTATACCCAATCTTGCTACCACTATAGAGGTGAAAATGTTATAGTCCGCATTCAGAAGAGATACGAGTCTATAAGACCCACAATTAGATGCCACTTTCCCTGGTTTCAGGATCAGGACTATAGTGGCATTGTTCCATGAATCTGGCGGATTTAGCCCTTCTTGCAGAATCTGATTAAAGAGGTTCGTCATAATGGGAACGACCTGGTCACTTATTGCTCTTTAGATCTCGGCTGAAAGCCCATCCGGACCCGCAGCCTTTCCGTTCTTGCCGTCAGAGATGGCATCCTTTACCTCAGCGTAGGAAAAGGCCCTGTCTAGATGTTGCTGCTGTTCTAAATTGAGGGAGGGGGATGCCTTCAAGCCACCTCGGTGCACTATAGCTCTCTACAGTGCCGTCCTCCCGATAAATAGATTGAAAAAAGGTCTGAAAGGCATCACGGATTTCCTCGTCAGCAACTAAAGTGATTTCCTTAATATAGCTCCTCGCTCGGTCCGATTTACTCTTCCATGCAAGGAGTTTGCCCGCTCCTTCTCTGTACTCGAAGTGGGAGATCTTACTGGCTTCCCATCTTCGAGTAAGCCTGGTGTTCAAAATATTTTCGAGCAGGGCTTTTAAACTACTGACCTTATCTTGTTTCTCTTGCTGAATTTCAGGGGAGACTGGGCTTGAGAGATCTACCTCTGCGTCTTTCAGCCGGTTTTCAATATCCGTGATCTCTTCGTTATACTTTTTGTTTCTATAACAGGACCTACTGGTAATTTGGCCTCGCAGAAAGGCTTTTAGAGAGTCCCAAACTGAAGTTATTGGAGCTGTGCCAGCGTTCACCTCCAAGAACCATTCCACCTCTTGTGAGAGAAAGGAGCCTTCCTCCTCCTCCAAAAGTATAGCTCGATTGAAGGACCAAGTCCTGATTGAACTAAAAACTGGGCATTTCAGAACCAGGAGAACCCCAGAATGATCTGAGAGATGGGGTGCCAGGTATGAGATGTTCTTAACCTGGCTCCTTAATGAGTAACTGGCCAGAACAAAGTCGATTCTTGACTGAAGCCGATATTTATAATTTCGATATGACACCCCTAACTGCTGCCCTGATTTATCCCTCCAGATGTCTGATAAGGTGAACTTCCTCTTTGCCCCAAGCAAATAATCCAGAGATTTAGAGAATACTACAGCTCTGTTGGTTGGGTATTTATCCAATGTGGGGTTCAAAACGATATTAAAATCGCCCGCCAGGACCATCGGTTCCGGGAAGTCAAGTACATGTGAAAAAATAGACTTTAGACTAGAGGGGTCATCGTGGTTGGGACCATAGTATCCGATTAAAGTTAGCAAGGTCTCCATTACTACAACTTTTACAATGACCCATCTGCCATTTGGATCTTTTATCTGGGATAAGATATGAGCCCTAGCTGTTTTTTTTTTTTTAAATAATAGACACCCCTCTAATGTTTGCTGACTGACTTGTGCATACATAAGAGCCTACCCAGCTTTGACACTTTAACAGAGAAATCATCTAATAGATGAGTTTCCTGGAGGACAAGGACCTGCGTTGAAGAGTCCCGTAAATATTGTACAATCTGATCTCTTCTTGGTCTAGTGCGCAGGCCATTGACGTTCCAGGAAAGAATCTGAAAAGAGCTCATGGTGGCTCTGAATTCCGCATATCCACCGGGATCAAGGCTTGAGGCACAAACATCAGCACCCGGAAGCAGATCAGCCCACTTCCAACGCCCTTATCTTTAGCTTTAAAGTTGGACAAGTCAAAAATAGTGGAAATGAGGATTTTTTTTGTTTTATTCCCCTGCTACCCCCTCCACCCCACCCGTGGAGAACCCTACCCCCAGTCATCCGGAAAAATAGAGTCCAGATAATTGCACCCCGGAAGTGCCCACCCCCTCCACCCCAAAAAAGAAAGAAAAAAACAGAAATACTGAGGAAGAAAAAGAAGAACCTACCTTAACCTGAGCCAACCTAATAACAGCGCAATAGATCTGGGATATAAGAAGGAAGGAAAAAGAGAAAAAAAAGAGAAGGAAAACCTAATCCTATACACACATTTGTTATTTATTTTGTTTTCATATTATATATATATATATATATATATATATATATATATATACACACACATACATATATATATATATATATACATGAATGAATACTCCTCTCACACCAGGAATGACGACGCCATGTCTTGACAATATGGATCAGATTTTAATCAACGGCAATGTCGGACGCGTTGCGCCTGAACCAGCAGGCTTGTTCACCAACAAAGTTTTGTCAAAAAAAAGCGTCCTATATAACTCGCGCGCCCGCAATCCACTCCTCATGACGTCACATATTACATCACTCATGACATGGTCAGTGGCATCACTCATGACATCAATGATGACATCATCCTTGTGATAGAGTGACGGTCGCGCAAGTTATAGTTATCTGAACTAACTATAAAGGGGGAATTTCATTGGTTTTTTACGAGTGAAATATCCACCCAACTATAACATGTGTGAAACCTATGGTTTTTTTAAGTGAATTTGCAAGGTTTTTTAAATGCTAATTCCCAACTATAACGTGTATGAAACCTATGGTTTTTTCAGTGAATTTGTACGGTTTTTTAAATGCTAAGTTATGTATGTATTATTATCTTTTTTATATATTTATTTTACAATAAACTACGTATTACATTTTTTTTTTTTTGGTTTTACACCGTGCGCGCACCCCCGCGATTTTTTTGAAAAAAAAATTATATATTTTTTTTCTGCCTTCGGGGTCCTTCAGGGACTGACTCTCTACCCTGCCCCCTTTTCACGTCCGCCAACATCCTTTTTCACACTCGCACTGAAAACAAACAAAATGGCGGCCGACACTTCCTGATTTCGACCGATTCGAACGTTGACTAACATGTAACCACCAATCAGAATTACGCTCGCGCACGTTAGGGTGCGCGCACGGTACGCGCTTATAGATATTTATATGCTTTTAAAGAACAAGTTACTTACCTTCGGTAACGATGTATCTGTAAGAAACATTAGTTAGTTAGATTCCTCACCTTAGAATATCCCCAGGCGTCAGACTGGATCCGGAAGATTTTTTGTCAGCAATACCCCTTGCGCGTCGCTAGGCGTCGTCTGCGGCTCCGCGTCCGTCGTCGGCGTCGTGCGCCGGAATGACGTCGTCGGAGTACTTAGACACCGCCCTCGCGCGCTGACGTCAGTTCTTGTACATAGCCTTCCGCGCCAGGAACACAGAGCCATGCAAGAGACCGACACTGGTGCCAAAAAATTCTAGGGCCCTGAAAGGAATAGCCTTAACCCTAGATGTCAGTTCGCAGAACGGGGAGGATGGGTGGGTCGGTGAGGAATCTAACTAACTAAGGTTTCTTACAGGTACATCGTTACCGTGAAAGAAACACGTTAGTTAGATTCCTCACCTTAGAATAGATACCCAAGCAATACCAACCCCGGTGGTGGGTCTGCGAACCAAGATCACACCAGAAAGTCCTGGAGGACAGAACGGCCAA
The DNA here is from genome assembly GCF_964204655.1 of Triturus cristatus. Classification (NCBI taxonomy): domain Eukaryota; kingdom Metazoa; phylum Chordata; class Amphibia; order Caudata; family Salamandridae; genus Triturus; species Triturus cristatus. Next base: position 1,091,774,672 of record NC_140582.1, on the reverse strand, counting down.
AGAAGCCATCCCTCCGGACTTGGCTGTATAGGCAATAATGCCTGGCAAACGTGTGCAGCGAAGCCCACGTTGCCGCCTGACAGATGTCCTGCAAAGGGACTCCTCGTCCCAAAGCAGTAGTAGCCGCTGTGGCCCGAGTAGAATGGGCGCGCAGCCCAACAGGCGGTTCCTTTTTTGCCATGGAATAACAGATTTTTATACACAAAACGACCCACCGGGAGATGGTCCGTTTGTGTACAGCTTTTCCCTTCTTTGCACCCACGTAGCCCACGAAAAGTTGGTCGTCCACTCGGAACTGTTTAGTGAGGTCCAAATAAAAGGAGAGCGCCTGTTTTGGGTCCAGACGGTGGAGCCGCTCTTCCTCTTTGGAAGGATGCGGAGGCGGAAAGAAGGTGGGCAAGGTGACAGATTGCCCAAGATGAAAGGGGGTCACCACTTTCGGTAGAAAGGAAGGACGAGGCCGAAGGACAACCTTGTCCGGAAGAACAGATAGAAAAGGAGGCTTGGAGGATAGAGCCTGGAGCTCACTCACCCGTCTACCCGAGGTGATGGCTACCAGGAAAGCAGTCTTAAGAGTGAGAAGACGAAGAGGACAATTGTGAAGAGGCTCAAAGGGAGCGCACATCCTGAATGTCAAGACAAGATTCAAGTCCCACTGAGGCATTACGAAAGGGACAGGAGGGAACGTGTGAGTAATGCCTTTAAGAAAGCGTGACACTACAGGGGACTTGAAAAGAGAAGGCTGATCGGGAAGCCGTAGGAAGGCAGAGAGAACAGCAAGATAATTTTTCAAGGTGCCAAGGGCAGAGCCCTGCCGGACCAAAGACAGGAGAAAGAGGAGAACCTCAGAAAGAGGGGCGGAGAGGGGATCCACAGCCTTTGCTGTGCACCATGCCACAAATTTGTTCCACCGGCAGGCGTATACCGTCTTTGTGGAGGGACGCCTGGCTGCCAGAATGATATCACAGACTTCAGGAGGCAAGTCAATTGGCATCAACTGCCGCCGCTCAATCTCCACGCATGGAGGTCGAGGCTGGACAGGTTCGGGTGGAGGACCGTCCCCTGCTGCTGCGACAGAAGATCCTCCCAAAGGGGCAGACGTATCGGAGGATCGGTCAACATACTGAGTAGCTCGGGATACCAGTACCTTCGTGCCCAATCCGGAGCCACCAAGATGACTTGGGCCCGGTCGCGCTTGATCTTCTTCAGCACTCTGGGCAGAAGTGGTATAGGAGGAAAGGCGTACAACAGACCGCAACTCCACTCGTGACGAAAAGCGTCGCCGAGCGAGTGCCGCCTTGGAAATTCCAAGCGCAGAACTGCTGACATTGCGCGTTCTCGTCGGTGGCGAATAGATCTAACCAAGGCTCTCCCCACTGCTGAAAGAGACCTTGCGCCACCTCGGAGTTCAGACGCCATTCGTGATCCATCATGCACCGGCGGCTGAGTTCGTCTGCTCTGGCGTTTAGAGAGCCCGCCAGATGTTGAACCACCAGGGTGACGCCCTGGTGTTCCAGCCTTGTCCAGAGGCGCAGAGCCTCCTGACAAAGGGTCCACGACCCCACCCCGCCCTGTTTGTTGCAATACCACGTGGCGGTGGTGTTGTCCGTGAACACCTGCACGACACTTCCCCGGACAGAGGGAAGGAAGGCTTTCAGTGCAAGCCGGATCGCCCACAGCTCCAACAAGTTGATGTGGAGGCGAGACTCCGCCGGAGACCAGAGGCCTCTGATCTCCGCCTCTCCCATATGGCCACCCCATCCCAGGAGGGACGCATCCGTCACTACGACATGCTCCGGTAGGGGTAGGGAGAGGCTCTTGCCCGTGACCCAATCGCGGTCCGTGAGCCACCACTGCAACTGCTGTGCAGTGCCCTCCGAGAACAAGACATGGTCGGACAGGTTGCCGTGATGCTGTGCCCACTGAAACTTCAGGTCCCACTGCAGAGCCCGCATGCGCCGCCTGGCGTGATGCACTAGTAGGATGCAGGAGGCCATCAGCCCCAGAAGCCGCAACACTAGCCTGACCGAAACCCAGGATAGAGGCCGAAAGATGGGAATCAGGGCCTGGATATCCCGGACCCGCTGCTCCGGTGGATGGACCCGGAACTGCGCCGAATCGAGAACCGCTCCGATGAAGAGGAGCTTCTGAGAGGGGCTCAGGTGTGACTTCGGCACGTTGATGGAAAACCCCAGCAAATGCAGGAGATCCGCCGTAGTCTGGAGGTGGGAGACGACTGCCTGGGGCGAGCCTGCCTTCAACAACCAGTCGTCGAGATAGGGGAAGACTGGAACCCCTGATCTGCGCAGATGAGCTGCGATCACCGCCATCACTTTCGTGAACACCCGAGGGGCACTAGTAAGGCCGTAGGGGAGCACGGTGAACTGAAAGTGCTCCTGACCCACCGTGAACCGCAGGTAACGCCGGTGGGCCGGCAGGACGGGGATGTGGAAATATGCGTCCTGCAAGTCCAACGCTACCATCCAGTCTCCAGGGTCTAGGGCAGCTAGAACCTGAGCCAGAGTCAACATTTTGAACCGTTCCTTCCGGAGAAAGGCATTGACGTTCCGGAGGTCCAAGATAGGGCGTAGGCCCCTTTTGCCCTTCTTGGGAACCAGAAAGTAGTGGGAATAACAACCACGACCTACTTCTGGGCTCGGAACGCGCTCGACGGCCCCCTTGGCCAAGACTTGGCCGAAACGTCCTCGCGGAGAAGATTCAAATGATCCCCCGAGATACGGTGGTGCTGTGGTGGCATGGCTGGAGGGGTCGTCTCGAAGGGGAGGGAGTAGCCCCTTCGGACAATTTGCAGCACCCACCTGTCCGACGTGATGGAACGCCAGTGGAGCAGATGATGGCGAACTCTGCCGCCCACTGGCGTGGAATGGGCCTGAAAGCTCGGACTAGGAAGGCTTTGAGGCGGATGCTGCCGGGGTGGATGTGGACTGACCGCGTCGTCCTCCGGTACCGCCTCGGTGGAAACCGCGACTGCGTGCAGGCTGGTTCTGCGGCCGGTGGCTAGGCGGACGTGAGGAGGTGCCCCTTCCTTGGCCACGAAAGGAGCGAAAAGCGGAAGTTTGTGGCCGCGGGGCCGAGAGGCCCAAGGACGTGGCCGTAGCCCGGGAGTCCTTGAAGCGAGCCAGCGCACTGTCCGCTTTCTCACCAAAAAGGCGAGCGCCATCAAAAGGCATGTCCATGAGGGTGCTCTGGACATCCCCTGAAAAAGACGTGGACCGCAGCCAGGCGTGACGTAGAAGCGCCACCGTGGTAGAAATCGCCCTACCCAGCGAGTCCGTAGTGTCGAGTCCACATCGGATTGCATGGCGCGCTGCATCTCTCCCATCAGCCAGGGCCGAGGAAAGCTGCGCCCGGGCCTCCTCCGGGCACAGTGGCAGCACGTCCTCCACCGCATCCCACAGAGAGTGGGAATAACGGTCCAAGAGACAGGCGGTGTTCAAAGACCGCAGGCCCAAACTGAGCGAAGAGAACAGCTTCTTACCAAACTGTTCCAGTCTCTTGGAATCCCGGTCCGGAGGAGCGGACGGGAAGGTGGATTGGGAGGTAGAGGCCTGGATAACCAGACTCTCGGGGGTGGGGTGTTGGGACAGAAAACTGGGGTCGCCCGGAGCAGGGCGGTGGCGCCTGGCAACGTTCCTATCCACAGGAGGGACTGTGGAGGGCTTGGACCAGGTGCCCTGCAGAACGTCAGTGAGGGCCTCATTGAATGGCAGCTGAGGCTCAGTGGAGCATGCGGCAGACTGAAGCACCTCAGTGAGGATGTTAGTCCTCACAGCCACGGCAGGCAGCTCAAGCCCAAGGGCTTCGGCCGCCTTGCACAGCACCACAGAAAAAGCTGCACCCTCCTCCGAAGCCACAGTCGGAGGAGAGATGAATCCAGTGTCCGGAGAGGTATCCAACCCACTGGCCTCCCCCAGTTCATCTGCCCAGTCCTGTGCAAGTTGGCTCTGAAGGGCCATAGGGTCATCAGACCCCTCCCAGTCGCCCCCGTCATCCGATTCCTGGTAAACAGGAGGAATGATCGGAGCCGGTCGATAGACAATATGTGTCTCTAGCAGCGTCGGATGCGGCGCCGCATCGGCGTCGGGACCGGACAGGGGCTGAACCGGGGATCGACGTCGACCGGAGCCGGCGTCGGGGGTGGTATCGGTGTCGGCGGAGGAGGCGTTACGAGGTCGACCGGCGTCGACGGGGGCCCAGGCTCGGGCCCCTCGGGGACCTGCGGCGTCGGGGCCGGAGCCTCCAACGGCGCCGGAGCCGCCGGCATGCGAGGTCGCCCAGTCGAGTCCGCGGGGCCCAAAGGCGCGCCAGCGGGCGTCGACGGCAGGGCCAGGCTCCTCATGGCCGAGAGGAAGGCACTGACCTCCGCCGGCGTCGCGTCAGTCCCAGGAACCGTCGGGTATGGGGACTTGCGCGGCTCCTGCGGAGCCGCGGGGGTGGAACCACCCGGACCCTCGGCCGAGTCGCGCGACCGGCGAGGGGAGTCCGAAGAGCAGTGTCGCTTCTTGGACTTCTTGGAGTGCCTCAACTTACCCGAAGACTTCGAGCCAGACGAGTGACGATGTCGAGTGCGGCTCCGAGACCGTTCCTCGGACCTCCTCCTGGACCGGGATCGAGAGCGAGAGCGACGCGGAGCCGAGTGGGAATCTCGAGAAGCTTGCGGGACCGCTCCCTCCTAGCTTTCGAGGTCAGGGCCATACAATCAGGGCACGACGCCGCGTCGTGGTCGATGCCCAAGCAGTACAGGCACCGGCGGTGATGATCGGTCACCGACATCAGTCGGTGACAGTCGTCGCAGGCCTTGAAACCAGGCATCCTACCGGCGAGTCGAGAATTGACCAAAAAGAGTCAAAAAAAGTTAGTCAAAAATTGACTAAAGGGGTAGCTCTCCCGGATCTGCGCTTACTGGCGTGGAAAAAAGAAGAACTGACGTCAGCACGCGAGGGTGGCGTCTAAGTAATCCGACGACGTCATTCCGGCGCACGACGCCGACGACGGACGCGGAGCCGCAGACGACGCCGAGCGACGTGCAAGGGGTATTGCTGACAAAAAATCTTCCGGATCCAGTCTGACGCCTGGGGATATTCCAAGGTGAGGAATCTAACTAACGTGTTTCTTTCAGATTGCTATTTTCTCAGGAACTACTGAACAGATTGACACCAGACCTGCAAAAGGCACTTCCCTGACCTGAGGACTACCTCTCTGCCAAATTTCAAGTAATTCTGTTCAGCCGTTCGAAACGATGGAAATGTCTTTTCATCCGTTAATTTTCTTCCTGTAGCCAACGCGTTTCGGAGCTGTGTGCTCCTTCTTCTTGGGCTGGTAGGTGAGCGGCGGAATTGGCAGTTTTCAGTGGCTTCCCATAATTCTTTACACTTGGTAGTGGATAGGTCCATTTAAAGCTATAGTAGCTGCACGGTATGCTGGGACTCGTAGTTTGCCATCTGCCCAAATTTTTTCCTTTCGTGGGTTCCGCTATTCACCAATTCATTGAGAGAAAATTCGGAGGACCCGTACTGCACCTCTGAAACCTCTCAATGAATTGGTGAATAGCGGAACCCACGAAAGGAAAAAATTTGGGCAGATGGCAAACTACGAGTCCCAGCATACCGTGCAGCTACTATAGCTTTAAATGGACCTATCCACTACCAAGTGTAAAGAATTATGGGAAGCCACTGAAAACTGCCAATTCCGCCGCTCACCTACCAGCCCAAGAAGAAGGAGCGCACAGCTCCGAAACGCGTTGGCTACAGGAAGAAAATTAACGGATGAAAAGACATTTCCATCGTTTGCAATAAAGTGGTCTCACTTACCTGGCTGTCGAGTGCTCATTCAAGCAACAGGAGCAATTTGCAAAATAATATACATATATATATATATATACACATATACATATATACATTTATTTTTTATTTTTCTTGCATTATACTCCCCTTAATTTTGCTGCATAGAAGAATATTTATAGTATATGTATTTGGAAAGCATGCTGTGAAGGGGGCCTAGGGAAACTGGGGAAAAAGCTAGAAAAGATTATGCAAAGGTATCGCCGACCAGTTCACTGATCCTTGCTTAGCATATTAGCAAGCAGTTCCTCTGCATCCTGTACGGTTCTCACATTATGAATTTTGTTCTTAAACATGATCCTTAAAGAGTCAGGGAATTTAAGTTGAGCCACAGCTCCTAGCTTCTTAAAGTCCTCCAGCTTCCTACCCAGCTCCCATTGTCTATCGAACGTTGTTCTAGCCAGGTCTGATCTAATCTGGAATGAAAACTCCTTAACCTTCAGTGACTTGTATTTAAGAGATAGGTTGAGGATTTTCTCTTTCAATGAATAAGTATGGAAGTTTATGAGAATCTTTCTCGGTTTAGGTCGATTCGGATTTCTTCTGAAGGGGACTTTGTGAACTCTCTGGATGTCCCTGCCCAGTTTGTCTTCGGAGATCTCTAATTCAAGTGAATCTTTTAAAAGTGTGATCATGAAGGACTTGAGAGCTTCGCTTTCGCTCCCCTAAGGAACATTCAGTATTCTCAAGTTATTCCTACGGGAGTTATTTTACAATGTTTTTAGGCCTGTCTCGCAGGACCCCTTCATCTCTTTTGAGAGTGACTAGATCAGCTTTCAGGACATCGAGCTGATCTGTTAATGCCCCCACATTAGATTCTGGTATCTCCGTCCTGGTGTTTAAAAGGTCCACTTTTTTTATCCAGTGACTCGCAAAAGCTCCTGATTTCTCCTTGATTTGCAGCTGAGACCTCAAACCCTTTTTTGATATCCGCCGATAATGAGGCCAGAAGGAACTCCGACGAAGAAATCGAGTGTACCTCTGGATTTTGAGCCATCACTCCACTGTCTGACCCTCCACCCTCCAGACCCAACCCCTTAGATATGTCCTTGGAGGTATCCGGGGATTCAACTTGAAGGGCCTGGCCTACTACCTCCATTGCGTTATCTCTCCCCTACAAAGCAAGACTTTCAGTATCAAATGGGCCCAGCTCTCCAACAAGTGGGGAACCTCCCGACTTTGTCTTTTCTGCTATTGATGCTTCTATGTTGGCAGATCCCCCTATGGATTCATTGTTTCCCTGACTTTCCAGCCTCCCTGTCTCACAAGGCACAGAACCTCCAGGAGGACCTTAAAGTAAGACCTTAAGGAAGGGGTAATCTTGAGCTTAGCTTCTGAAGGAGTGCTTTTAGACCTGCCCGATTTTATATTCCTTTTTTTAATTTCTCCACATAGAAAGGTCGAGGTATTCTTTATTGCGGTCTTCGTCTTAGCGCTTCTGCTACCGTGGCCCTCCTTCGTACTGTTGTTCGTGCTATTACTAACACTATCCGTGCTTACATCTAGACTATCCTCCAGCCTATTCTCATATACCTGTTGGATATCCTTCCCAACAGATTTTACTTTTGCAAAGCCCCCCCGCGTTTTCTCCCCTTCCTAGTGATTTTACTGTAAGCTTGGGGAGAAACAGAGGCTGAGGCAGGGGGGTTGATAACAACTGCGGCGCGTCCAACCTGAGTCTGGGGCCCCCCCCCAACCAACAAACCGCCACAAGCCTGGGGCTGCTCCTCCGGGCTCCCTTGCAGCAACGCTCCGACGTCTGCCTCCTTGCTGCACTTGTCAATTTCCCCGACGCTCTCCAGCTTGGGTGGTATACGGCTAGTGCTGCCCCTTCCCCGGATGACCCGGCGGAGACCACGGGCTGCTGCTCTCCGGCTCCTCCTCAGCTCCAGCGCTGCTGCCTCCCACCGCGTCGGGCAGGGAGAAGCCAAGACCGGGCTAGGAGCTATACCAGATCCGACACACATCCGCACAAAGAAACAAGAAAGAGTCGGAACCCAAACAGACCGCCCAAAGGGGAAAACAACACCCAAAACGCCGCCCCCCCCAAAAAAAAAAGGGCAGAACAATCCCAACACGCCGATCAGGCGAAAAGAATCCCTCTGTATTCAGCACGCATTCACCATGGCGTGAAGGTAGGCAGAACCTCCGGGTGCAGCGGCAGCTCAACTAGCTGCCGCCATGTTCTCCACTGCATACACTACAACTAATAAAAAAAAATTAGCTACTTGTTATTTTTATAAATTCGTGTGAATCTCCTTTTTGAGCTGTGTGTCTCATTTATTAACCATTGGGTGTATTTTCACTTGTGTGTTCAGCCTAAAGATGCTCGGCCACATACCCGCCTAACAGAGCACCTTGGGATTGCCATAGCAAGCCCCCCGTCCACTCATAAGGAAACCCTTGGACTCTTAACACGATAGGTCTCATTTGGTATATCATATAAAGAGCCAGCTTCCTACAGTGGACAGTTGAGACACAGTGCAGTGATATCTGGACTGCAGAAAGTGTTCTCCAGAGTGATCTTTCCATTCTATCAAGTGACAAGACTTTCTAGTTCCATACATTACAATGAAGTGACATGCCAGCGATTAGTTCATTTTATCTTGCACAGATGGACAACATTTTGGTAATGAGGTATATCAATCAATTGTGGTTGAAGTAGCAGATCAAAGGACAAGGTCTGCTAGATTTCATTTTAGCATGCAGGCATGGAGTATCAAATTGCTCACAAGAGTACCTGAAAGCACTCAGGAATCATCAATAACTTTGGATGCACTTGTACCAGCAAGTCTTCCTTAAATGATCACTAGAAGAAGTGGTTAACATTCAAACTAAGAGAACTGGGAAAGGGTTACAGGCAACTCATATGAGTTTGTGAAAGGCATGCTCCATACCCGGGATGCTATCATTCAGAAGACCACTGTACAGGTTAATAAACAGGGAAGATCATACTTTTGAATTTTTCAGGATGTATATAAAGCTCCTGTAATGGTCTGGCCTTGGGGCTGCCATCTTGAAAACAGTGGGGACATCCCTGTCTGGTGCCCTGCTCCACCCTCCAGGCCACTGAAATCTCCCACCCCAACACCCTGACACAAGCCATGGGGCTCGTATAGAGCAGCTGCACGTAGCCCTGGAAGACCGGACCGAAGCCCAAAAGTGTGACGTAGGGCTCCATTCGACAAGCAATAACACTTACGGGATCCAGAACCATTTCGCTCTATTGACCTGGATATGTCCATGGAGAGGTGGAGAGAGGGCAGATCCCTATTTGCTGAAGATCTAAACCCGGGGGAGGTTTTTCTCACATTTCAGAAAGCTCAGGACACCTTTGATGTGGGAAGGGCCATTTCCTGCAGTATGCCAAATTAGAAAATACTGTGTAGGAACTCTGGCGCCCAAACCCAACAGCCCCATCACCATCCCAGGTTTTGGGGGCCTGATTAGAATAGATGGGGAGAGCAGACACCTTATCTTCCTGTTCTGTAAAGCTCTTCAGGGTGACCTGATGAAGAGTATGTACAAAGCAAAAACAGCATGGAAAACAGATTGGGGGTGGGGAGTCATTAAGGATTCGGACTGGAATCATGCATGCAGTCTGGTAAAGACGGTGTCTTGTAACAACTGATTTAAACTACTCCACTTTAATTACCTGCACCGCACATACATAGGCAAGGAGACTAGGGGCGCATGTTTTGGGGAGGAGAGTGCCACATTCGTACACCTGGGATGGCACTGTGCAGGGGTGCATGGTTTCTGAAAGGAGGTGGTGCCCGCATTGAGGAAACAGTGGGAATCTCCATCTCTCTGACAAGGGACGCAAGATCTCATACAAAATCCTACAGTTAGCACTGCTTCTTCCTAAACGACGAATAGCTATTGGGGTGATGGGATCCCGGATCCCAAGTGAGGCCGTATTTATTAAAGATGTTCTAGACTGGGTAGTTGCAGAGGAGCAATAAATGACACTTTCTTGCACAGATGACAGGGTAGCTGAAGACATGGCATATTCTGCACTACAGATGCGTAAACGACCACGGTGTTATGTCTCCAGTGACCTTGTGCGCATGTAATTTCAATAATGTGATTGTTCCTCCAGCGTCTTCATCCATTAATACGTGATGACAGGAATCTTCGTCAAGAGATCAAGAGAAGATGACAAGACAACAAAGAGGGTAATCTCCAACAAACAGAGATACTTCCTCTTGACTAAATGAAGTGCTTCTTTATTTGGTGGAGATGTCCTCATATTCCTCTGCATCAGGAACGCCCTTGGAGGGGGCAATGTGCGCCCCACTCTATTAACTGTATCGAATATGTGGACCTGGCCCACGCGAGTGCTTCATTAAACAAGTGCGGGAGACCACACTTGTTTTTTTTCTTTTATTTTTTGTGGCAGATTAGCAGCTCTGTTGCAATTTTGCAGCAACATTTTCTTTTTCAAGTGCTTTTTTACCCTAGCAGAGTCCCAAGGGGACCCCAGGACCAGAACAAGGGGGTCTGGGTATTCCTATCCTGCCCCCTTTCTTTTTTTAACGTTTTTTTCTGGGATTTGGCTGAAGTTGAGTCCCTAGATGGCTGCCATCACTTCCTGGCTGAAATGCTGTCAGCCAATCAGATATCAGCACAAGAGTGGGTGGGTTCACTGAGCTTTTGTGTCCCAATATATACAAATCTGGATTTCCCTCAATCTCTCAATAACCACTGAATAGATTTACACAAATCCATAAAAAAGTAGCTTTCTGGTCCAAGAGCTACCTTTCTGCCAAATTTGGTGGAATTACGTTCAGCAGTTTGGGCTGTAGTCGTATCTAAAATCCCTATTGGAATCTGCATGGGGAAAATGTGTTTGGGACACCCCACCCCCCGCCCCCCCCCCCTCCCCCCGCTTCGGTTTTCTCGGCCCCGCTTGCGAATCACTCGAAACTTTCAACACAGCAGCTCAACCGACTGTCGTACTAATTTTGAACATTTTGTGAATAATCGAACAGCGCCAAAGTTATTGGCAAAACTAAAAAAACTTTTCCTATGCAAAGTAGGTCCTACCTAGAACTACCTAGGAGATAGATCAATAGATAGATAAAATTGCACTGGTAATGGTTTACCATTTTCTGGAATTCACAAGAGTTCACAGGAGGAGGCCTAGAACACCGCACCCCTAGCAAATGTTTGTGAACTCTATTCTTTATATGAGCAAATATACACTCATATTTGCTCAAGCAAAAATCAGCTGAGCGACTGCAATTCACGTTCCCCGAATCCTCTTGTCAACACGATGAAAAGCGTTTTACTCATACCCTGGTCAGGAGTAATTTTTCATCCTCTTCCAGTGTGGGAAAGAATTGGAGAAGATATTGTGAATACCATTAAACAGGTTTTTCTGTAGGTGTGCACAGATTTGACAGGCATTCCAACCCTAGAACTACTGCTACTCACAGACGCTTGCGAAAAGGTGCCAAAATCAAAGCCTTACTACGATTCAAATTTTGATATAAAATGACCCTAACCTAATCAGGCCAAATACCTTCCTGGGACAGAACCTTGGTCTCGGATCACCAGCTGGTGCATAAAGATTAACATCTGTTGAATTAACAATAGTAACAGTAAAAAGTTAAAAAAAAAATAAACAAAATGTAGTGAAAACAGAGTCCTCCTATAATTAACATGAAATAAGACTGCGGTTGTTTAGACCGATGCATATACTTACAGGTAACTCATCTTTCTGGTTCCACACTCCAGTGCATTGTCTTTGTTCTATTACCGCTTTGATATTAATGAGAGCTGGCAGTGCTACGCAGCCTGCAGAAAAACTAGAAAAATTGATGTGCAAAATAAGTTAAGGCAATGCAATCTGTAATGCCAATTTCATTTTTACAAAACTGCTTAAACAGAGACAACCAAAAATAACTTTGTTTATTCTAAGCAGCAATTAATACAAAATTGCACTGCAGCCTTATTCAATGCAAAACAAACGTATTAGATTAACTACGGCAACATTTTTTCTAAGTAAATTCTAAGAACAAAAAAAAAATCTACCCACCCAAACATCAGATAGAAAATCCAGGATACACCACCAACTGTGCCAAATACTACTTAATGGTTTTAAGTCCTACATTCTGCTAATAACATGTTATGGTATGTACACAGAAAAAACAAAGATCTGTCACAGGAGATGAACCTGAGAGCGACTATAAATCTTATGTCATGACAGATGATTTGGTTAGAGGGAAAAGCTTAGGTTAAAAAACCAAGCACAAAAACACGCACTTGGGGAACAGCCATTACCACAAGCAGTGAAGGATTTTGGAAAAGTTCCCAAAGGCAACAAAACATCAAACAAGATAGTGGTCAATGATTAAGATGGCTTCAAATTGACTAAAAATGTAACAGTACGCATAGGAGAGCAGGGGCAATGTTATGTTGTATAGATTTGAACAAACTATGAGGTAATGATCAGGTTGCAGGAGCTGTTAGGAGACTAAATCAGTGTTACACTCGGGATGAAGCCTTAAGACCCATCCTATTTGACAGTGCTCCAAGTCCACTCAACCGAATATAAAGATAACACATGGGAGGTGAGGGGTGCCGGGAGGCTGAGCCAGTGTAGGCTAATTAGTACTATTCTCTCCTTGTAAGTCACTGGAGCACCTTCCTACCCACATCAGCATGCTACAGGTACGTACATAAGGTGAGGTACCTCAATACCAGAGGCATTAAGCCTTCAGTGTCCTCAATCAGGTACGTTTATCGAAAACAAAGAAAGAAGTGCCTAGTGGTGAATCAACTCGCTTGAAAGGTCCACATAATCTACCAAAGCTTGCATCCCTGTAGCTCTAGTCGCCGTCTACAAACTCATCAAATAAAAGGACTAAATAAACGACAGTAAAGCAAGTATGGGAAACAGTTGGTCCCAGGAGTTGGCAGATAACCTTTCTTCCTGCAAAGCTGCATAGTGGATAAACCCATCCTGACCTTCCACAATCAAAATAGTAGCTTGGTGTGAAAGCATTGTCTGCTATATGAAACCCCATTAAGTCTTGTCAAGAAATATCACTTACAGAAAGCCATTCACAGCTGTAAAAAAAAAATTTTTTTAAAACATCGATCAAAATGTGCAGTTATCTGATGTTCATGGTGTCATCAGGAAACAAACTGTAACAGCCCAACATTTTACCCTGTCTAAATAGACTTCCAACTCTATTTAGATGGAAAAAAGGTTGCCACAGTGTCCGTTCAACTGGAACAACTTATACCTAACACTGAGAGGTGATTCAACTGAGAGACCCAGGAGAGCACAGGCGTCCCTAGTAAAGATGTCACAAATGTCTGCCCATTGGTTTGCATCCAGCAGATGAACGTACGGCGAGTTCTCTATACCTTGTCGCAGGTACACCAGGCTTCCCATCAAAACCTGAATATCTGGAAAGAACAAAAAAAAAAATATAATAAATACATACCTACTAATAAATACATACCTACGGACTGGAACTGAGGATAATTGGTAATAATTTTAAGAAAAGTTTAATACTGCAAATGGAAGTTTAGAATGAGTGAGAAATGTGTGTGCTACCCTATGAAGATAAGAGCATTTATTTTCCACCTCACACATACATAAACAATGCCTAAAGTGCAATAGCAGATAACACTCAATGGAAAGGGGTATCACCTCGTGAGGCAACAGCAAAAATCAGTAGTTGGCATTTAAGGTGCTTAGAAATAGGAAAATAATGCTATTAATTATTTAAAAACATATTAAAGGACCAGTAATGTATATGTGTGTATAGGTAGTTATATAGCATGAACCTTGATTGAAAGCAGTTGATAAATGCTCATATGACTTCACATATATTTAAAATATACACAAAAACGCCCAGAATGTCATGCATTTACACGTAAAGGTGTGTGGATGATAGCTTAGTAAGCATATGTTGCCAACTGCAATGACTTATTTCATTATTCTCCAATATGGGGGAGATGGGGGGGTACAGCCACTAAATTTTTAAATAAAGTTAGTGAGAAAAACCCAGAAGTCTTTCCGAAAATGTTTCGTAGAAGGGCCAAATATGACATATCTGCAAGTGACGTCAAAGAACATGACCAAAACCCTTGCACAGATGAAATGGAATGACATAAAATGTATTATATGGACAACTGGATAGAAGAGGCATTGCTAAAATCAAAGTCACACAGGTGGAATGGCTTTAGTGTATTCTGTGCAAAAGCGCTACAGCCTCTTTCCTAGTCTATGCGGGCATCACCATTATTCAGGAGGAAATGGGCGTGGGACACATAAGAAAGTTCAAAACAAGGTGGTGTGGGTTGGTTATGCAAGTAGATTGCAAGAAAAAAATAGAGAAAACATACTTAATGTACTTAGTTGGTCTATGTTAGTTAACAGTTTAGGATTAATACGAAGGAGCAGGAAACACCTCCACTTTAAGCGATGGGTTTGAGTACCTTAGTCTGGGTCTGCCTCCCCTTTTATTATGGCCCAAACCCACCACCTTAACTAAATGTTTCCCAAGCAGAATTACATCTACTTTTAAGTTTCTTAAGACTACTGTAAGAGCACAAATTAAATGGGCACCAGACACCTTTCACTCCGTTTCCAGTCTATCAGATTTCATGAAGAATATGGAAGTAAAACAAAGTGAAGTTACAAACTGCAATATATAGCACTAGTATTCAGGGATACAGAAAGCTTAAAGCACACCATCATAGCCTAGAAGTCCTACATAGAATTTAAATAGATCTATCAAACACACACTCGATAATGCAAATTCTGAAAAAAGTGAGCATGTGCGGTCTTGTGTAGTTCAAACTACGTTTCAGATCTAACATCCAACATGAAGAATTTTAATAATGATATAATTACTTCTTAAGTTTACACCAGCCAGATTGCTTTTTTTTTTAAATGTCACTAAGCACAATTTTACATTTGGACTACTGCAGTAATAGCATGGTACGATGAAGAACGTGAAGTTCGGAGTGACACGCCTTCAAAACTGTTTCAATCTATGGTATGAACGAAACCTTTTTATACAGTAGAAATCAGTGTGTTTTTGTTGTTATTTGACCTATTATGATGTAGCAGGACAACGGCCTACTGAAAGTAGCTAGACATTATAATTTTAGAGTGATTTGCCTCTTTAAATTAGATCACTGGCCACAAAATCGGACTTTAATAGTCACTAGAGATTTTAGGTGGGTTAAGATATAAATTCGTAAATAAAAATAACATCCTAGACCAAAGCCATCAATCGGAGCAGTGACAGGTTTAATGTAGACACCACATGATACTGCTTTTGGAGCTAAGAACAAGTAAGTTAACTTCAGTAACCCTCTTTCAAGAGGAAAATCTAACTGCAGATTTGTCACCTATAGAATATCCAAGGTACCAAACTGGTTCCAGAAGCGTTTTCACCATATTCTCTGCGAGCCAGCAGGTGACGTCACGGGCTTCGCATCTCCTCCGCTTCACCAAGGTAGTCATGACTGGAGCCACAAAAATGGGCCACCCAGGTGCCCTGATGTCAGTTTCTTTCTGGACTTCGCCCACGCCCTCGGAGTAGCAGGGTCAAGCCGGCCTACAGGGCAGTCAAACAGTGCCTCAAGGGCTTGCCAGACAGGTTGGCCTTTTGTGGTCCTGTTTTATGGTCTGATGGGCCGGTTTTTACTCTTGATTTCCCAGATATTAAAACAAACCTTGCATGCAGCAAGGTCAAATCCACATCGGTCTTTCTTTAGAAGTTCAAAACTGCCCCAATTCGCAAACATGGGACACTTTTTCACTAATCTAATTCAGTAACAGGGGCCACTTTTATTTTGGTACCAGAGTCCATTTTCTGTCCCTGTCTAACCCTGCCTCAGACGCAGAGCCCTAATTTTTGTGCTAATGTTCAGATCTCCAATTTGGTACTTTTTTTAGATGGGAAAGAGTCAGTTGCACACAGTGGGAAGGTGGTGAGTAATCTGCAGACAGAGTATCCACCAGAGAAAGCATTGCCAAAGGTAATTAACGTGTCCTTCTGATGGAGGCTTGTAGGAAGCTGGCTCGGTGTATACTATACCAAAGTAAGGTATAGTGTGCAAAGAGTCCAGTGGATCCCCAGAGGCTTTACAGAGGCTAAATTAGAGAATACTTCACTTTCTTGTGCGGTTGAGCAGTTAGGCTTATCAGAGGGCTGTGTTAAGCAATTGCTGTACACAAATATTACTATGCTGCTTTTATATCAGAACCGAGAAGAACTCAATTGGAGGTCAGTACCAGTTCAAAAATAGCAATCCTTTCAGGTACAGTAGGAATGTGTTGTAAGCAGCAATAGGAATACTTTACAGTAGAATTAGAAATACTGTGTGGTGTCAATCAACAGTAGCAATACTTAGCAATGTACAAAAATAGACAGTGCAAATAGCAGGAAATACAGGTAAATACATGACTTACAATCGCGGTCTTCGGGGGTTTGTGTGAGAAGTTGGTCTGGTATATGCGGACCACTAATTAGAGTGGGCACCTTGTACCATTCCAAACAACCCTTATTGATGATTAGGTTAAAGACAACCTTTATTAAAAGCTATCCTATTGGTAGCAATGGAGAGCAGCCTTCAGGCTAAGTCTCGAAGGAATGTAACGCAGCTTGTTTTACCAGATCAGAACCTCCTAAATGACCAAATGAAAGGAGAACCACACAAGAGATATATAAAATATATGTATTTATTACTAAACACTCTACTAACCTCTTTATGAGATTAGAACACAAATCACACAATATTAAATCACTAGAACGACAGTAAATAGCACAATACATAGCAGGCTCAAGAGGGACACAGAACCATATACTAAGAAAGTGGTATAACAACCACGACTTAACTAGACAGTGCCTAGAGCACGTAGAATCGCTGGGACCCCATGGAACCACCCAAAGTAGTGACACAGGGGACCCATGGAGGACGGGTGAAGTGTGGGAACAAAAGCACAAGCTCCGTAGAATCCCATGGGAAACTTGCGGTTGGAATATTAGAGTTAAAGGACACTTCGGAGAGGACTTTAATTTTTTTTTGTTAAAAGATTTTTATTGATTTTTTCACACCCAAAGTCCTGTGGACCAACATTACACACGTTAGCATCATACTAGGAATCCCCCATCAAAATACACATCAGGAGAAATACATTCTGCTACGTTCCTACCCTATATCCCCCACCCACCGCCCCCTCTACTCCCACCCGCCCCAGTCAGTGTGCCCGCAGCAACCCCTCATCAATCGCCGTCCATCGGGCCCTATGGCCTGAGATGTCCCAGCTCTGGATAAACGGGCAAACCCCTGTCAGTGTTCTGCACGAGAGAAGGGGCCCGCAGTGACCTCCCTCCGCAGCCCCATACCCACCCGTGCTCCTCATCAGCTGTCAAGGTAGAGTGCAGATATCGAGTCCTCCATGAGTGTAACTAAGCAACCCCGCCCTGCATGAACTCCCCCGAAGCCCCCGCCGACCCCGTCCCAGGTTCTACTCTCCCGTCCATGTCTACAGAATCTCCATCCTCCACATTCCTAGTCTCCCAGGAGCGCAGCTCTTCCACCAACACCCCCCACGACCTCGCCACGTCCAGTGCCTTATCATTAGCGGTCCGCCTGGCCATCTGAAGCCGAAGCGTCCCTTCGCTTCCCGCCCAGGCCAGGAAACTCCCCCTCCATCTCCGAAAACTCGGACCGGGCTTGGCCTTCCAATGCAGGGTGAGCTCTCGTTTCGCTAGTATCAGACCCAAATCGCAAAACTTGCTCGTGATTTTGGTACGGGGGGTATGCGGAAACCACAACAAAAGGCAAGTCCCCATCTCCGCCTCCAACTCACGCTCAGTCACCTGATTCAGACACGCCACCACATCTGCCCAGTACGAGCCCAGGCCCCGGCAGGACCAGAACATGTGACCAAAATCAGCCCCCTCTACCCCGCACCGCGGGCATGGCGACTGAGAGCCTCCAAAGTACCGCAGAATTTTGACCGGAGTGAGGTAAGCCCTATGAAGGGTGTAAAATTGGATCAACTGAAATCTAGCATTGTGCGTGCCCTTCCAGGCCCGCCGCAAAAGCTGCGCCCAAGTCGTCTCAGGAATGGGCCTGCCAAGATCCCCCTCCCATTTACCCCGCAAGACATCCAAGGGTGCCAGCCTCTCCGTGGACAGCCGTCTATAGAGACAAGTGATGGCCTTAACTGTACCCGCCGCCATAGTGACGTATTGACATCCCTGGGAAATTGGGGGTTCAGACAGCCCCATCTTCCATTGTTTCTGGATCCCACGTACCAAGGCAGCATGCAAAAGGTAGTCCCCCCTCGGTAGGTCATATGTCCCCTGCAGATCCTGGAACGACAACAAGACGCCATCTCCGTATAAGTCCCCAATCAACGGAGAGGACTTTAAGCAAACCCCTTGGAACAACAAGGTTCTAAGGCCAACACCCTTGAGAGTACAGAGATACCAATGTTACCTATCCCAGAGGAGCCGGGTGCATAGGGGTCAAGTGGTGTCTGAAACCTTCGTCCTTTTCAATGGCGTGATGTTTAGAAGTGCTGCTGCCGGGAAGAAGAAAAGTGTCCGGTGGAATCCAAGCCTGGATCCGAGGTTGGAAGAACCTGAAAGCAGAGGGGACAGAGTCTGGGTCACTTCAGAGTGACCATGGGCACGATAGACGAATGTCCACTGATGTCGGGTGCTTCAGGTGTGAAGATGTGATGCTTGACTCTGCAGCCGCGGGGACCAGGAGACGTTGACGACGACCAAAGTCCAAAGGTGAGCTGTCCCACGAAGGATGTCAAGTGGTGGGGAAGGGAGAGGGGGGGGCAGGGGAGTGGGCAGTGTCCGGATCAAACACCAACAAGCCTTGGCAACTGCAACCCACGCGGGCAGAGGACATAAGCTTCGGTGAGGACCAGCAAGGTCCTGGAGATTCTCCAAGCAATGCAGAGTCAGGGCACGTCTGGAGCAACCAGGGAAGCCCAAAGAAAGTCAAAGTTACCTTCACAGGGACCCACAGGTCAACGGACCAGCGATCGCGAAGGGACCCTGAGCTGAATCCCGAAATAGCAGCCCACGGAACACTTGTGGAGTGTAGGCTGGAAATCTTTGGTGGAAATACTGCTTGGCGCCAGGACTACAAGTAGCCCAAAGCATAGCATCAGGTATCACCGAAAAGCATATGCTGCTGCAAAAATACACGGTGCACAGGGGGTTCGGGTTGCAGGGTCCCCACGAGGGATACTGGTCTCAGAATTGCTGAGAGAGCAGATCGACCTCAGAGATCTCAGGAACCCACCTCCTGTGCTGCAGAAATCTTCGGAGTCCTCAGGAGCTCGGGAGATGCAAACCGGTCAGATGCGTTAAGGTGCATGCTGCTGCAGGGGAGTTACTCCTTTACACCAAGGGAGATTCCTCAATCATCCAGCGTAGTGTAGATCGTCAAAGTACTTGGTTTCTGTAGCAGAGTTTAGTCCAGGTAAAATCTTAAGTTGTGTAGTCAGGGTTCCTACTTTATACCCAAGGAAGGGGTGGGACAAACTCTGGGGACCCACCTATGGGAGGGGTCAGGACAGAGGGGTGGCTACACCCATGTCCTTTGTCCAGTTTCGCACCAGAGCAGGTGCAAATGGCTCCTGCAACCAGTTTTAACTGGACTATGCACAGGGACACCAAGTGTGCCCCCAGTGCAGACTTCAAACTCTCTGAGTGCACCCACCCAGCCCCAATACACTAAATCCTGTCTGAGAGGTGGTCACACCTCCCTGTGACAGGAAACCTATTGAAAAGCCTTCCCCTGCTCGGGCTTGGCTCAGCAGCAGAAGGACAGACTCGTGTCTGTGGCTGGCAGAATCCATTTTGTGATGCCCAGGTAGAGAAAGCTGGTACTGGGTAGCCCGGTGACCCACAGTAGTGGTTCTAGAAGGGAGGAATCATACCTTCCACACCAGTTACTGGTGAGGAGGTATGATTCCAAGGTGTTTGACACCAAACACAACATGTTTCTAAGCAGCCGTTTTAAAGTTAGCATTTACCGCAAGGTTATAATGCACTTAAATATATATGGTTGGCTGAATCACAAACAACCCCGGAAAATAGGTTCCGAAGGCTGCAGAGGGGCTCTGCTCATGCAGGGCCACCCTCTCACATAAAACCCAGCACCCTGCCTTCAGGATTGATAAGGCCTGCCATAGGGGTGACTTATAGGTTTATATGTGCAGTGATTTAGAATAGATATAGTGAACCTATATCTAAGTAAGGGGTGCATGCACCACCTTACACAGGCTTCAGTATCAAACCTGTGGTGTCAGTTTGAATGGTCTCTCAGGGGGGTGGCATAATACATGCTGCAGGCCCTGGGAGACCTTTGGGGTACCTATGCCCTGGGTACATGGTGTACCATATACTAGGGACTCATAAGGGTACCCCAGTATCCAATCTGGAGTGTACCTAAAGTACATGCATTGCAATTTTAGGGAGAAAGCAGATAAACTGGGGCCTGATTAGCAGGATCCCAGTCGGTCTAGTCGAAAACCAGCAAAACACCAGGAAAAAAGTGGGGGTAACCATGCAGTCAGATTCCACCTTCCTACAGTTTGCACCAACATAGGGCAAGGTTAGAGTGGACACCTCTGGCGGAACAGGGGCGGCCGGGTGCAGAAGTCAAAGGTGATGCCTGGAGCCAAATGTTAGTCTATGGAGACTGGGGGTAATGAGAGATGCATGTTTTTGCAGGTAAGTACCTGCAGTTTCAAAACACATGCCCTGGGGGTTTAAGTAAGCACGGGAGGGGGGGCACAATTTAGCACCAAGCTTTCGCCACTAGTGGCACAGGGTCGGCCAGGTACAGGGTGCAAAGATAGCATCGGGCGCCCAATGCAACTGAGTGGGTGAACTCTCTTTCACAAAGAGGCTGCAGGCTCGGACCAGGAAGCTGGACGAAGGTGACCAATGACTGGGCAGGTTAGTCGGGGCGTCGGTGGACCCCTGGGCACAGTCAGCTGGGCTCCCCTAAAATCAGGGTGCTTAGGATCAAGGAGTGCCTTTAAACGTCGGGAAAATCTTCACTGAAGAAGGTTGCAGTCAGGGGGACCCTTTGTGATGAGACTTCAGGCTTCTTCGTGGTGTCCAGGAGAGGTCAGCCACTGATGGTTTCGAGGTCAGGATCGCTGGGTAGACTTCACTGGACCGGTGGCCACTCTGGCTTGGGCGTCAGGTGTAGAGTGGGCAGGACTCATGAATACAGAAGGTGTTGGTTTCTTTGTGGACAGGACCGCTGTCCTCAGAAGTTCTTTGTCTTTAGAAAAGGCAGGCAGTCCTCCCTAGCCCCATTGGCCAACACTGGCACCCTGCACCCGGCCGCCCTAGTGCCGCTGGTGGTGCCCCTTGAGTGCCCACCTGAACCTTGGGGAACCTTGGTTCCACCCTCCAATCCTAAAACCGTTGTACTCACCTGTAAACCTAGCACTTAGTTTTCCCCAAAGGACTGAATGGTGGGTTTTTTTCTGAACATTCTTGTAAGTTATGAACTGTCTTGTACTGCACAAAAAGTATGCTATTGCCTTCACAAGAGTTAACCGCTAACAAATGTCCTCTGTTGTTTAAACTATGTTAGGAGTGTGTTTCATACAAAACTAAAACAGTAATCTAAAAGTAATCAAGAAGTAATTAGAAGCATTTATTTAACTGTTTACAAATCTGCTTTGAAAAAGTGATCTGAATATTCCTACCAAGCCAGTGTTCACTGCACTTTGATAAGCTACATTGTATAAAGAGTTTATCTTATCTGCTACTAAATAAATCTTGGTCCTAAGAATAAAACAACAAAACACCAACATTTTATGCAAACAATTGGTCTGGAGTCAGTCTTTGAGTGAGTGATATTCTGTCCTTGCCCTAGTGTGTACAACACATGCTTAACACTATCCTCCTGATGAGCCTGACTGCTCAACCACACTACCACAAAAGAGAGTAAGGTATTATCTACTTTAGCCTCTGCTATACTTCTGGGGATCCACTGGACTCTGTGCACTCTATACCTTACTCTGGTATAGTAGAAACAGAGCCAGCGTCCTACAGGGGGCACACCTCCTTTTTTCAATACGATTTCCTGTCTGTTCTTCTGCCAAAAGTGGGGTTTGAACCGGGGGCTGCCATCTGCTGCTAGCAGCAGAGGCCGCATTACAAAGGCGGCAAGGGGTTTGAAGCTTCCCTCTCGAGCAGTGTGATCATCCTGGGAAGGAGGTGCGACACCTCCGCCCAGGATGGGCTTGGTTTCTGGCCTCAGAGAGATGGAGCTCTAGACTCGGGCCCCAGAAACAAGCAACTTACTGCAACAGAAACCCACTTTCCCACAACATGCATCTCCTCTTAGAGTAGTCGCTGGTGTTCAGGCGAGAGTTTGCGTTTGCAGGGGTGGGATCACCTGTAGTAGCCCTGTGAGGGTGTCTGGAGAAGGTTTTCAGTCTCAGGGGTGGGAGTTTTGGACGCACCGCGATACTGGGAGCAGTGGAAGGAGCTGCGAGTAGTTGGTATTTGTAAGGTGCCCATAATTTTAGCCTTATAGTAACTTTCTTAAATTTTGCCTAGCATTTGATCAACCTGGGGGCCAAGGAGATGCTCCCCATCAAAGGGTACATTAGATAGGTCCTTTTGTACCTTCAGCCTAAAGCCGGAAATGTGTAGCCATGCTTGGCAGCAGCAAAGGACACTAGTGTTTAGGCACCTGGCAGATGTGTATGCAGCATCTGAGGCACAGTGGATATTAGTGGTGGAGACGATTTTGCCCTCCGCCACCAACTCCTGCCCCGTTTATTATATTTGTCTGGGAGAGGTTGGATGAGCTCTTCCATATGATCCTAGTGCACTCGGTCTTAACAGGAGAGAAGGCATATGGAATTGGCGATACGCCAATGGGTGGCAGACTGTTCTGCAACCTGCTTACGATTAGCATGAATCTTATTACTCTCCCGGTCTGGAGGGGGCACATCTCTTGTACTCAGACTTACAAGCTGTGTGCACAACTAAGGAATTGGCGGGTAACTGACCCCTGATATATGGTGGGTCGAAAGGAGAGGCCTAGTACTTATGTCTTTTGGCAAAGTGACAATCCGCACCTTCACATGCTTCTTAAAGATGTCAACAGCAGGCTTAAGCATGCCCTAGAGCATTGGGAGATATTGGAGGGACCACTGTGTGGAGGAGAGGGTCTCCAAGAGAAAGTCTTTTCCCTGGGTCTGGACATGCATTTCTACCTCATGAAAGTAGGCTGCCATGTGTAAGAGCTGGTACGAGGTGGTATCATTCAGTATTGAGTGATTTGCAGGATATAAATCCGGGTCAGTGTCAGCTGGGGCCTCTGTGTCATAATCGTCCCAGTGGTCAGGTGGATTGGGGTTATACGGCAGGTCGTAGGGTGGTCCCGGGCTACTCCGTTCGCCCGAGTGTGAGGAACCCTGTGGGGAATTTTAAGGGTCCACAAGTAACAGAAGAAAGGTAGGGACAGGGAGGAGGAAGCCAGTACGGGAGAGGAGGCAATGGAGTGGTACCTTTGTCGTCACACTGAGGCATTTTTGACGTTGACTTCACGAGAGGATTGAGGGCCTCCTCGAAAGTTAATTTCCTCTGGTGAGGAATCAGGGATCAAAAAATCATGAAAATTATACTAGACCTGCAGATCTAGTAAGTTGAATAATCTACTCGACCTAACTGTAATGTACTTGACCTGTGAACTGGCCTCAGATTGTGGGTTCCTAGGAAAATAGTTTGTCTTATGGAGCCGCCTTTTACTTCTTAGTCACATAACAGAGCACCGACAAACATGCAGGTTCACTATTTCTGCGGTTTGCTCCATGTATAACAAAATCAAGCCCATATATAGGATTGTATGATTTAACAACTACTGCCTAAACCACGACTTCCTGAACAACGAAAGGTAAACAATGAACAATGCTTAACCACTACTTCTTTTACAACGACTTCCTAAACCACGAATAAAAGTTTAAATTACCCATTACTAATTGACGCCAGTATGTTCTTTTAAATAAACATGTACAAGCTGTGTCCATGAGCGAGCACAATCAAGCAGAGTGAAATGAAAGTCTGTGCTTATCTGCTTGAGCACCTAACAAGTGACAAACACATCAAGCTGTGCCCCTCTGCACAAGCACAATCAAGGACATTAGACTCGTAAGGCTGAAATAAAACAGCTGTGGACTTTTGTTCCTACACACAGTCTGCACGGTGAGCTCAGAAGTTGCCCTCAACTGGCTTATTCCAAGGTGATTTATCTTGGACGACATGAAAAGGGGTGGGCAGAACCAGCTTTGCATGACACTGGGAGCTGAGCCCAGCTGCAGGCTTCACATAGGATTCGTGACACCTCTGCTTAATTAATCCGTGTGGAAAACGTGTTAAAGCGGAGCTGGCTGCTGATTAAACCGCGGAGCCAGGGGTCACGGCTTCGGGCCTTCAGACCGAAAACCTCAAAGGCTACAGCCCAAATACTTCAAGACACAAGGCAGAGCCTTTTAATCAGGTCTGCCTGATGGATTTAGAGCAAGGTGTGGCAAGGTTTAAAAGGGAAGACGGGAGGCCGAGTGAAGTACACGCTTCTGCCCCGTCACAGTGGATTTCTCGCACTTCAGGGAGCAATGAAGGTTACTTGCCTTTGTTGTGTATTCTAGTAAACAGGCCAGCTGCACAGAGCGAATGAGTCAGCCTTTTAAGAGAAGTAATTGCACATTGTTCGAGGGCTGTTATCTCTTAAACGCAACGGTCTGTGTGTTACTACAGTGTCCTGCCTTCCTTTTCATGTAAGGATCTTGAAAACACTAAAAATACATTATTTTGATAAAGTTTTCCTGTGATTTTTTCAACACTGCCAAATCAAAGTGTTGATGAGGGGTAGGGGGGCAGAGAGAAGTGATGTACCTCACATACTTCCCGGATACAAACAAGACGTAAGCCTGTCGTGGATTTCGTAATAGGTCTGATTCTTCGTTGTAAAGGACTGCGTTAAAAAGTCGTGGTTCAAGACTTCGTGGTTCAGGACTTCGTTGTATGTGATTCTTCGTTGTTAAGACTTTGTTGTTAAGGTAAATCGTTGTTTGAACTTCGTTGTTTAGGATGTTTCCCCATATATAGGGTACACATGATCCCTGACTTGCCTCTTAGCTTGCTAATAGCATTGTCATCTGGGGAGGAGCAGTAATCATTCCCAGTTCATGTTTAAAAACTCACTTTTCATAAGAAAACAAGTTACTTACCTGTAACTTTGGTTCTCCAGTATTGGTAACTTTCATAGATTCCCATAGCTTGTATCATTCCCCGTTGTCGGAATGTGAGCCTCGGTAAATAAAAAAATACCATAGCAGTAGGTACAAAAGAGAAAGAAAGGCTTAGGGCCTCATTTTGTAGCATATCCACCTCTTTTTGTAAAAGAGACCAAAATAATACAACAACCAACCAGATTAGCCTCACCCCATAGAACCCTCCTGAGAGAACCTCAGAGCCTCAGATTTTCGTAGCCGTTATGGAACAACAGAATATGCTGAAGGCTGAGCTTTCCCAGGGAAGAAGGGTGGGCGCATGGGAATCTATGAAAGTTACCAATACTGGAGAACCAAAGTTACAGGTAAGTAACTTGTTTTCTTACTCCAGTATTGGAACTTTCATTGATTCCCATAGCTTGTATCAGAATAGCTAGCAGTTAGGAAAAAAGGAGGCACATGTTGTGTAATAATACATTGTATCACCTTGCATGTATATCAGCCTGAGAAAAAAGTTACCAGACAGTAAACATCATCAGATACAAAATGTGTGAACCAATAACAGGAAGGAGGGTTAGAAGGGAAAGCTCACCGCTCACTGAAAGATTCCTTAGAACAGTCTGTCCCACTGCAGCATCGCTCCGGTTGGAAGATTCCAAGCAGTAATGTGTCGTGAAGGTATGAGCACTGCTCCATGTAGCTGCCCTGCAAATGTCTTTGATCGGTACTCCAGCGAACAGAGCAGCTGCAGACGAAACTGATCTTGTCGAGTGCGCCCGGACCCGCCCTTCTAGGGGCTTACCAGCCGCTTGGTGACAGTAGTGGATCGCGCTGGCAATCCATCGCTCAACCCCTTGTTTTGAAAGTGGAAAACCTTTGCGAGGTGCACTGAAGGCGACAAAGAGCTGAGTAGATCTCCTGAAGTCCTTGGTGCGTTGGATATAAAATTTTAAACACCTTTGAACATCTAGAGAATGAAGAGACCTCTCCGCTGGAGTGGTCGGTCTAGGAAAAAAAGACTTCAAAATGACTGGTTCATTCAAATGAAAATCCGAAGGAACCTTCGGGATGAATTTTGGATTTGTCCTCAGGATAAGAGTGTCTTTTTTGAACTGCAAAAACGGATCCTTAATAGTGAGAGCCTGAAGTTCACCAACCCTCCTGGCTGATGTTAAAGTGAGGAGGAGGGCCACCTTCCATGAGAGAAATTTAAGATCCGCCCTATGAATTGGCTCAAACGGAGGCCTCATGAGTTGAGCAAGGGCCAAGTTGAGCTGCCACATGGGTGGAGGAGGTCTAACTGGAGGGAAAACCCTAAAAAGTCATTTAAAAAATTGTTTCACGATTCTCGTAGACCAAAGAGAAGGGCCTGAAGATGTTCGTCTGAACCTAGAGATCGCCGCCAGGTGAACCTTGATAGATGAAAGTGCAAGACCTGACTTGGCCAGAGAGAAAATGTATGGCAAAATCGGATGAGGAGCAGAAGAAAAAGGATGAATGTTCTGTTGGCGGCACCATAGGCATAAACTTTTCCATTTTGAACGATAGGTCTTGTTAGACCTGGCACCATTGGTGTGAGTCTCCCTTCCTTTTTTCGCTGTGTCTCCTCTGTTTTTGCTGGTTATAGATGCTCTGGGCGCTGTGCCACTGCCATTCAGTGCCACAGCGCGAATGCTCCCTTTGTAAAGATGACATATGAATTGGTACATCCATGATTGG
Organism: Triturus cristatus; assembly: GCF_964204655.1. Classification (NCBI taxonomy): domain Eukaryota; kingdom Metazoa; phylum Chordata; class Amphibia; order Caudata; family Salamandridae; genus Triturus; species Triturus cristatus. Next base: position 1,091,747,810 of record NC_140582.1, on the reverse strand, counting down.
CTTATTCAGTTTACCTGTTAGTCCCTAGTAGCGTGGCCGGTGTGTGCCCAGGGCTGGTAAACCGAATGCTGCTGGTGGGCCTGCAGCACTGGTTTGTGCCACCCACAGAAGCAGCTTGTAAAGTGTGTCTCAGACCTGCCACTGCAGTGTCTGCGTGCAGTCCAGAACTGCCATCTTGGCTGTGAAGTGCACCCACTTCCCAGCCCCTAAACCTTCCCTTGGCATCATGTAAGCCCCCCTTATGATAGGGCGCATTGTATGTGTAAGGTAGGACATGCCCTGTTGTATGTAGCATGTCCTAGTAGTGACTTACACCCAATTTCGTTTTTCACTACTGTAAGGCTACCTGTTCTCCATAGGCCAGAATGGGAGGTCTGGGCTATTACATCCTATAGTCCTAACTGACCCACAGAACATGGTAGAAAAACGAATCTAGTATGCCTGAGCTCAGAATATTAAAATACATCTTTTAGTGAAGGTTATTTTTATATTCTGTGTTTGAAACTACCACTTTTAGAGTATAGGTACTTTCTTGCCTAAGCCTTCCACTTGCTCTGCTATTATGTGTATTGGCTGTCTGGTTTTGGAGGGACAGGGCAGGCTGAGTCAGACCTGGGTTGAATAGAGCGACCTGCCTGGGTGTGAGGGGAGGGGTAGCTCCTGCACTTGAATAGGGCTGTGCCTGGCAAGGTGAATGCTGGCTCCACCTCCCACTGTGCGTCGGAGGCAGACCCCCTCTTTCTGAAAGGAAGGATGCAGCCTGATCAACAAAGTGCTCCAGGGCTGGGCAAATCTGGTTCTGGCTGGGTTCAGAGACTTGGGACCCCTAAGAACAAAGACTTTGGGGGTATAAATATTTGTGCACAAACCTCTACAATTTGTATTGCTCCTGGACAACAAGAAGAAGAAGAACCTCTGTCCGTGTGACTACAGGAATCTGCAGGAGAAGGACTGTCCTTGTGCTTGTGTGCTGTTTCTGGGACTGGCCTGCAGTTGTTACTACTGGACTCAAGAGAAGAGGAAAGAAACTTGGATTGAACTTTTATTTTAACTACAGCAACTACCCAAGGGCTAGAAGAGAGCTAGCCTCCTGCTGGAGTCTCAGGCACATCAGACTCCACCATCAGCCTCCTGTTTCCTCCCAGCGAGGATTACTATCTGCAGGTGAGGCCCCTGTGTGTTCCAGGGCCTCTATTTCTACTGCTGAGAAGAGAGCGCTGGAAATCGTCGCTAACCCCCGTTAGCGAGCCGCTGCAGCTGGTGAGCGTGAGGAAAATCGCCGCTTCGCTGTCGCCGAGTGCTCGCTATCCCCAAGAAGATCGCATCATTTGTCAGCGGGCCCGAAAACGCCCGCTATCTGAAAATCATCGCAACAGGATCATCGCAGCGCGGACGCAGAGCGTTCGCCATTTTTCCCGCATCGCATCCGGATCGTCGCTCCCTCGCGGAGCGCCATTTTTATCATCGCAGCACACGCAACAGGCCCGGTGCATCATCCTCCCTTCGCGGCAAGGATTTCATCGCATCACCGGCTTAGCGTAAAGAAGTTTGTCGCTTTGTCCTGCCCGCAACCCAGCGCATCATCCTCCCTTGCGGTAAGGATTCGACGCATCGCTGGTTAGTGGGAGGAAATTTATCGCTACAGCTCCTTAGCGACATTTTTGTTGCTTTGCTCCAGGAACCAGATACTTTGTGAGTAAAAGGGTCGCAGAGACCACTGCATTGAACTAAACATCCTTTTGTGCACCTTGAACTATTTTTGCAGCATTTCTAAAGTAATTATATTTTTATCGTATTGTGGATTTTTACTGTTATTGGTCTTGTGATTAAGTCTATATAAAAATACCTATTTTTCATAACTACCCGAGTGGTGTCCATTTGTAGTGTTCCTCATTATATTACTGTGTATGGTCATAAATGCTTAACACACTGCCTCTGAGATAAGCCTAGCTGCTCGTGCTACGTTACCACAGGGTTGAGCAGGGGTTGTCAAAGGGTGTAGGCTGCTTACTCTGACTTAGGAAGAAGGGTCCCTACTTGGACAGTGGCCAGCCATTGCCAACTAGAGACCCCCATTTCTAACATTGGTGGTCAGCGGTGAGGATCTGGACTTGCATTTATGATTGCATACAGTAATTATAGTGTACACTACTAGTGAGTGCAGACCATAACATAACCACGTACGTTTTTGAGATTTTTGATTCTATTTTTGATCGATATTACCAGTTAATATTACAATGGCCAAGCCCAGATCCAATGCCTCTGAGGATCTCTCCTGGGAAGAAGAGAAATTAGACACCTACAATGCCAAGCAGCTCAAATATTTTTGCAAACGCTTCACAGTCCCTATCACAGGTCTCACTAGAAGGGAAGAGTATTACAAGGCGCTGAAGGCCTGGTTAGAAGCCAGGGATGCCCCAAAGAATGTAGAAGAGCCTGTGGAGGGGGGGGGGGGGAGGATGCAGGAGAGCAGCAGGACGAAATTGTAGATTTGGTAGGGATAAAGCAGTTTCCAGCCCGGGCACTAGTGTGTCCTCAAGGGGCCTGACTCCAGAAGAGATGGAGGACAGGGAGAGAGATAGGCGGCATAATATGGAGATGGCTAAGCTTAAATTGGATGGTCAGAGAGACCTAGAGAATAAGAAATTGGAAGTTGAGATAATGAAGATGAAATTTGAACATGAGAGAATTTTGAGGGAGTTTGAGATTAAGGCCAAGAGTATTGAGATCTCCCCCTCTGGTGGCAGCATACCGGTAGTGCATAATGAGAGTGGAGTGTATATACCTAAAGAGGTTATTAAGGATTTTCATAAAAGTGAGGATATTGGGCAATCGTTTGCCGCTTATGAATTAGCTATGGTGTCCCACCGGGTCCCTGAGAAGGATTGGGGAGCGGGGTTGTGGGGACGCTTTGTGAGTGAGGGGAGGGATACCTTGTTGGACCTACCCCCAGAAAGTAGAATGATTTATGCCCACATGAAGGAAGCTTTGATTACCCGCTATGGTTTAACCCCTGAAATGTACAGGCAGAGATTTAGAACCTGCAAGAAGTTAGAGGGTACCACGTGGGTTGAATATGTGTCTTTTTTTGGCAGAGCAATGGAGCGCTGGGTAAAAGGCAGCAAAGTAGAAACTTTTGAGCAACTGTATGACTTGATTGCATGGGAGCATTTTTCTAGTAACTGTTTTTCCCGAGCTACGTCAGCATCTGATAGATAGCAAGCTAACTAACCCTAGGAAGCTTGCTGAGGAGGCGGACCGCTGGGTGAGCACCCGGGTCCGCAAGGGTCCAGTGGGAGACTTCGCCAAAGGTGGGCAGGGTCCCCAGCAGAGAGGTGGGGGGGACCGGGGTAAACCGAGGGAGTTCCACCGAGGGCCCCAAGATAATTTCCAAGGGAACCAGGCAGTGGTGTCCCAGCCTCCCCAGGATAAGAAGCCAATGCCTCCAACAGGTAATCCTGTTCCAAGGAGGCCTCCTACTTGTTTTAAGTGTGGCCAGGTGGGCCACAGATACTTTGACCCCCAGTGTCCCCAAAGGGATACTCCTGCACCACCCCGTGCACCGCCCCGCCAGCTTGCTAGTGTAGCCCTGGGGGAGGAGGAGATGGGTGCCCAAGGTGGGTGGGACCCCGTAGAATTGACCCTTGTCTCACTAGGAGACTTTGAAATGGTTCCTAAGCCTGCACTGCCTGATAACACTAAAAAATACAGGCAGTGGGTAACCATCAATGGCCATAGAGTGGAGGCTCTGAGGGACACAGGAGCCAGTGTAACTGCTGTCAGCTCCCGGTTGGTGTCCAAAGAGCAGGTTGTGCCCCATGCATTCTACCCAGTAGTGTCTGCAGACAACACAGAGAGCCAATGTGAGGTGGCTCAGGTTCCCTTTGAGTGGGGGGTCTCAGGAACTCTTCAGGTGGCTGTGAGGCCCGCCATGCCTGTGGACTGTCTGTTGGGCAATAATTTGGAGAACTCCCCGTGGGCTACGGTGGAGAGGAGAGCTCACTTGCAAATGTTGGGACTGCCTGAGTGGGCATGTGCTACCACTCGGTCCATGGCAGCCAAAGAGAGTGTTGAAAAAGACCTGGAGCCTGAGAATATGGCCCAGGTCCCTGCCTTAGAGGGAGGGGGCGCGGGAAACCGGCCCCCTTGGTTCCCACGGCCCAGGAGGGAGCAGACCCTGAGGGGGATGCCCTGGAGCCTACCGGGGAGCAGACTACCGACCTGGGGGACCTGCCTGAGCTGACCCAGTGGCAGCAGGAAGGGGGGCCCACCAGGGAGGAGTTTTGTGAACAGCAGAGAACTTGCCCCTCTCTTGAGGGTATGCGGCAACAGGCTGCAGCCCAGGCAGCAGGTGATATGTCCGGTTCACATCTGATTTATTGGGAGAACAGTCTCCTGTATAGCGAGCCTAAGGTTGCTGAGCCGGGGTCAGCCCGTGTGCTGGTGGTACCCGAGTGCTTCAGAACCTTCCTACTGGGGTTGGCTCATGACATTCCATTGGCAGGACATCTGGGGCAGACCAAGTCCTTTGAAAGGCTGGTCACCCACTTTTATTGGCCCCCGATGCGCAAGAGTTCAGATACGTATTGTAGGACCTGTGAGACTTGCCAGGCAAGTGGGAAGAGTGGGGGGAAGATCAAAGCCCCACTCCAGCCCTTCCCCGTTGTTAGTACCCCATTCGAGCGAGTGGGCATCGACATTGTGGGGCCTCTGGACCCCAAGACAGCCATGGGCAACAGGTACATCCTGGTCTTGGTGGACCATGCCACCCGGTACCCTGAAGCCATCCCGCTCAGGACAGTGACGGCCCCCGTGGTGGGACATGCACTGATGGGGATCTTCTCCCGTGTGGGGTTCCCCAGAGAGGTGGTGAGAGACAGGGGGACCAACTTCATCTCCCAGTATATGAAGTCTCTGTGGAAGGAGTGTGGGGTGACTTATAAGTTCACGACTCCTTACCACCCCCAGGGTAACGGTCTGGTTGAGAGATTCAACCGGACCTTGAAGGGCATGATCATGGGCCTTGAAGAGCCCCTGAGGCGTAAGTGGGACGTCCTCTTGCCATGCCTGTTGTTTGCATACCGTGAAGTGCCACAGAAGTCCTTAGGGTTCAGTCCCTTTGAACTGCTCTATGGCCATCCGGTAAGAGGGCCTCTGAGTTTGGTCAAGGAAGGCTGGGAGCAATCTCCCAGGAAACCTCCCCAGGATGTATTTAGCTACATCCTGGCCTTCAGGAACCAAACTCGGCGTTTCAGAAAAATTGCTGAGGCAAATCTGGAAGCCAGCCAGGAGGAGATGAAACGTTGGCACGACCAGAATGCCACTCTGGTCGAATTTCAACCTGGTCAGAAGGTTTGGGTACTGGCCCCAGTGGAGCCTTGTGCGCTCCAAGATAAGTGGACCGGTCCCTTTGAGGTGGTGGAGCGCAAAAGTCAAGTTACCTATTTGGTGGACTTTAAATCTCCCAGGAACCCCCTGCGGGTCCTGCATGTGAATCGCCTAAAGCCCCACTTTGAGAGGTCTGAAGTGGGCATGCTCCTTGCCACAGATGCAGGGATGGAGGAGGAAAGTGAGCCTCTTCCTGACCTCCTGTGTGCAGGAGAGAAGGATGGGTCAGTGGAGGGTGTGGTCCTCTCCACCACACTGACCCCTGAGCAGCAGTTAGATTGCCGCCAGCTGTTGGGGCAATTCCCTGACTTATTTTCCCTGGTGCCTGGTGTCACTGACTGGTGCGTCTATGAGGTGGACACCGGGGACAGTCCTCCTGTCAAGCACAAGGCTTACCGAGTGACTGACCGGGTAAGGGCCTACATCAAGGAGGAGGTCTCCAAAATGTTTGCTCTAGGGGTGATTGAGTCCTCTAGCAGCCCCTGGTCCAGCCCCGTGGTCTTGGTACCAAAACCTGCAGCGCCTGGTGACACTCCAGAACTTAGGTTCTGTGTGGACTATCGAGGTCTCAATTCGGTCACGAGGACCGACGCGCACCCCATCCCCAGAGCTGATGAGCTCATAGATCGGTTAGGGGCTGCCCGGTACCTCAGCACGTTTGATCTAACGTCTGGGTACTGGCAGATCGCCTTAACTGATGGGGCAAAAGAGAGGTCAGCATTCTCCACCCCAGATGGGCACTACCAGTTCCGTGTGATGCCCTAAGGAATGAAGAATGCCCCTGCCACCTTTCAGAGGTTGGTCAATCAGGTGTTGGCTGGGCTGGAGGATTTCAGTGCCGCCTACCTGGATGACATTGCAGTATTCAGTTCCTCGTGGGAGGACCACTTACACCACCTCTGGGAAGTGTTGATGGCGCTGCGCAGAGCAGGCCTCACAATCAAGGCCAGTAAGTGCCAGATTGGGCAGGGTTCGGTGGTGTACTTAGGACACCAGGTAGGGAGTGGCCAGGTGGCCCCCCTACAGCCCAAGATTGAAACCATCCTGGCGTGGGAGCCCCCAAGGACCCAGACCCAGGTGAGGGCCTTCTTAGGACTCACAGGTTATTACAGGAGGTTTGTCAAGGGGTATGGCAGCATCGTTGCCCCCTTGACTGAGCTGACTTCCAAGAAGTAGCCCAAGATTGTGAACTGGACTGACACCTGTCAGAAAGCTTTTGATGCCCTCAAAACTGCCATGTGTACAGCGCCCGTGCTCCTGGCGCCCAACTTTGCTAAGGAATTGATTGTCCAGACAGACTCTTCAGAGCATGGGGTGGGGGCTGTTCTGTCACAGATGAATGAGGAGGGACTAGACCAACCCGTAGCCTTCATCAGTAGGAGGTTACTTCCACGGGAACAGAAGTGGAGTGCAATTGAGCGTGAGGCATTTGCTGTGGTCTGGGCACTGAAGAAGCTGAGACCATACCTTTTTGGGACTCACTTCCGGGTTCAGACAGACCACAGGCCCCTCAGATGGTTGATGCAGATGAGGGGTGAGAATCCCGAGTTGTTAAGGTGGTCCATTTCCCTACAGGGTATGGACTTTACGGTGGAACATCGCCCTGGTACAGAACACGCCAATGCTGATGGTCTGTCCAGATTTTTCCGCCTTAGTGAAGAGAACTTCCAAGGGGATGGGTAGTTCTCCCCACATTTCAGCTGGAGGGGACGCGTGTTAGACCTGGCACCATTGGCGTGAGTCTCCCTTCCTTTTTTCGCTGTGTCTCCTCTGTTTTTGCTGGTTATAGATGCTCTGGGCGCTGTGCCACTGCCATTCAGTGCCACAGCGCGAATGCTCCCTTTGTAAAGATGATCATTACAAAAAACGGGGTAACCCAATCTGGTCAAGGACCTGGGTAATGTATGTTACAAAAAACAGTGGTCCTGGACCTATACTTAGAATGAATTAATCAAAATATTTTGTATTTTATGGTTCAGTTAACCATATCATTAAATGAATTAAACAGCAAAAAAGAGAAGAGAACGACCTGGAAAAGAATTCATCATATGTTTATTCAATGATGTTTTTGGATAAAAGCCATACATGTTATATTAATCACATGAATCAATCAAAAGAGGTTGCACCAGAGGAAGATGTGCAGTGAAAAGGAGAGGGTGCTCAAGTGTAAGGAAATCAAAAAAGAGAATACTTCAACATATTATCTGGAATTTAATATGTCAGGGCAGGGAAGAGCGGTTACAAGTCACCGTCTTAGCTAGTCTGTCCCAATGGCATTCATATAAACTTGACTTTTGTTTATTCACAGAAATCAATTCCGATGCAGCACATTGAAAAGGGTATTTCGGGTACAGACTAAATACAAAGGGGCGTCGACGTTTCGATCCGACTTGCGACCATAAGGGAAATTCAGACAGCCTCAGTCTTGCGGATCTTCATCAGGACTTGGCCTGGGCAACCTAAAAGGCAATTGGCGCCGATTAGTAGGTCGTTGCATTAAAAGGGGGTTAAAATCAATAAAAGGTTTACAGGGGCTCACTTATCAATTATAGGTGATTAGCGAAATCCACGGTTCATACATGGAGTCCAATAGAATGAATTCTATAGTCAACCTTGAAAGACAAATGTAATCAATGTAGGATCAGCTAAAATAATAAACTTCTAACTACTACAAAGGGATACAATGAATGTATTACCTTGACAGTGAATGTCCAAAAGTAAACCACCAGAGGCTTCAGGGGACGATTACAGCCAACTGTGTAAACAAGGAGGGAGGTTACGATTTAATTGCGTTACTCAGTGGGAATACAGCAATACCCATGGAATCACACTGCCACAGTAAAACGGACCATCAATGATATTAGCAACGGGGTCAGATGGATAATAAAAGCTTAAAAGCTTAAAAGCTTCTATTGGAAGACCGTGTAACTCATAGCGCTCGACACTGGGTGTAAACAGCGCCCAGAAGGCGCCTGAATGCCAATTGGAAACGGTATACTAAGTCCCAAAGCGGGGGAAGTGTATCGGTTACCTGTCATGCAAGAAGCCGGCATGTTCAAGCTAAGCGCATTAATTACGAAGGTCCTACGCGTCACGGCCGCGTCTATAACAAAACATCGTAGTGATCCAAGGGGTGGGGGGTTTTTTAACTTACTGTTCCAATTCAAAAATAGGCGGACAACTGGGGTTCCTTAGATTATTTAGTTGGAGCGCGCCTAGCCAGTACGCGGTCATCACCGTGGAGTCAGGCACAAATGAAGCGGGAGGTGGACGGTGTTCACGTTAGTTATAACGTTACCGGCAGCGTCAGGCAGTACGTGACCGGTGTGAGAATAGGAAGGGAGGAAAGACTCCCGAAATGAAAGCGAGTGACAGAGCAAATTCAAAATATTTACAATTACATACAAACTTAATAATAGCGATATTACAACAGAACATACCATGTTATAATGAGAAACATGAGCATAGAAAATTAGATAGACATCATAATAAAGGTGATGCAACAAACCACACAGTCTTACAAATACATGAAAGCCATAAGCCTGGAGTATTTTCAACAGACAATGAATCGGTCAGTGGTCGACACCAGAGCCCTAATGTCTAAACCGGCCAGATGTAGTACAAGAAGGTACAATACAGTTAAATTAGTAATTTGGGAGTATTGAGACCTGTCTGCTGATCTCTTCAAATTCGTTAAGGCCTCGGGTTACTGTATTAAGAGAGTGTATCCATTTGCACTCGCGTTTATTGAGGGTTATGCTGAAGTCTCCCCCTCTGGGGTTGGGGCTAACCTTTTCTATGACCCACCATTGAAGACTGTTGGCCGCATGGTCGAATAGCGTAAAATGCTCCACTAAGGGGGCACCCTGTACTCTACAGCGAATACGGCTACAGTGTTGTAGTATACGGCACTTGACTTTCTGTATGGTTTGCCCAACATAGATGAATCCGCAAGGGCATTGGATTGCATAAATCACGCCGCTCGTATTACAATTGCTGTGTTCCTTTAAGCTGTACGTGCACCCATTGTATGTAAAATCAGTCATTTCTTTGGACATAGAGCAGGCCTTACAAGTACCACACTTATGATGACCATTAATAGGTGGGAGACCCCATAGAGTTGTCTGTGCATCGATCCTAGGAGTGTCTAACATAGATTTAACCACATTGTCCCTAATATTTTTAGCTTTTTTGAAAGCATGTAGGGGGAGTGGTATATTTTTTAACTCATCGGAAACCAGGTGCCAATGTTTGTTGATTACCTTCTTAATAGCGTTACTCTTTGTATTAAAGGTAGTAACACAAACCAGGCGCTCGTCATTATTCTCCATTCTGACCTTTGGGCTCAGCAGAAGGTCCCTAGGGTTGTGCCATGCCCGTTTGCGTGCCTTTTTAAGCAATCTAACGGGGTAACCTCGTTCGCTTAGTCTCGCGAGGAGACCCGCCGACTCCTCAAGGAAGTCCTCCTTTTTAGAGCAGTTTCTCCTAAGCCTAAGGAACTGGCCAAAAGGCAGATTGTCTCTCAAATTACGTGGGTGGTGACTTGTGTATCTCAACAAAGTATTTCGTTCACTGGTTTTCCTATACAAACTAGTGTACAGTTTATCTGATTGAGCATTTATGTTAATGTCCAAGAAGTGGATAGTCACCCTGCTGAAGTCAAGGGTAAACTGAATATCTGGGGAGCAGGTGTTAAGCCAATGATGAAAAGCTATCAGTTGTGCCTCATCCCCTTTCCAAAACATAAGGACGTCGTCTATATAACGACGCCACAGCGTGATGCAATCTCTGTGTGGGTTGTATTCATTAAGAACAAAGCATCGTTCATATTCATGCATGTATATGATTGCTAGATTCGGGGCGAAGCTAGCGCCCATAGCCACGCCTTTTGTTTGCAGATAGTAGTCCCCCAGAAATGTAAAATAGTTGCGTGTCATGGCAATTCTGAGAAGCTCAATAATGAATTCAGTAGGGACCCTGTGTGGTGCGGTACGGTTGTTCAGTACTGACTCAATACATGTAAGGGCGGTGTCCTGTGGGATATTAGTGTACAATGATGCTATATCCATTGTAACCAAGATGTCAGTCGTGGGGTCATGATGACGCCCATCAACTAGCTGAATTGTTTGCATTGTGTCTCTTAGATATGTGGATGTGTTTTCAGCGATGGGTTTTAGGAACACATCAACATATTTGCAAAGGGGCTCCAGAATGGAGCCACAACCGGAGATTATCGGTAAAGATGACATATGAATTGGTACATCCATGATTGGCTTATTCAGTTTACCTGTTAGTCCCTAGTAGCGTGGCCGGTGTGTGCCCAGGGCTGGTAAACCGAATGCTGCTGGTGGGCCTGCAGCACTGGTTTGTGCCACCCACAGAAGCAGCTTGTAAAGTGTGTCTCAGACCTGCAACTGCAGTGTCTGCGTGCAGTCCAGAACTGCCATCTTGGCTGTGAAGTGCACCCACTTCCCAGCCCCTAAACCATCATGTAAGCCCCCCTTATGATAGGGCGCATTGTATGTGTAAGGTAGGACATGCCCTGTTGTATGTAGCATGTCCTAGTAGTGAATTACACCCAATTTCGTTTTTCACTACTGTAAGGCTACCTGTTCTCCATAGGCCAGAATGGGAGGTCTGGGCTATTACATCCTATAGTCCTAACTGACCCACAGAACATGGTAGAAAAACGAATCTAGTACGCCTGAGCTCAGAATATTAAAATACATCTTTTAGTGAAGGTTATTTTTATATTCTGTGTTTGAAACTACCACTTTTAGAGTATAGGTACTTTCTTGCCTAAGCCTTCCAGTTGCTCTGCTATTATGTGTATTGGCTGTCTGGTTTTGGAGGGACAGGGCAGGCTGAGTCAGACCTGGGTTGAATAGAGCGACCTGCCTGGGTGTGAGGGGAGGGGTAGCTCCTGCACTTGAATAGGGCTGTGCCTGGCAAGGTGAATGCTGGCTCCACCTCCCACTGTGCGTCTGAGGCAGACCCCCTCTTTCTGAAAGGAAGGATGCAGCCGAATCAACAAAGTGCTCCAGGGCTGGGCAAAACTGGTTCTGGCTGGGTTCAGAGACTTGGGACCCCTACAATTTGTATTGCTCCTGGACAACAAGAAGAACCTCTGTCCGTGTGACTACAGGAATCTGCAGGAGAAGGACTGTCCTTGTGCTTGTGTGCTGTTTCTGGGACTGGCCTGCAGTTGTTACTACTGGACTCAAGAGAAGAGGAAAGAAACTTGGATTGAACTTTTATTTTAACTACAGCAACTACCCAAGGGCTAGAAGAGAGCTAGCCTCCTGCTGGAGTCTCAGGCACATCAGACTCCACCATCAGCCTCCTGTTTCCTCCCAGCGAGGATTACTATCTGCAGGTGAGGCCCCTGTGTGTTCCAGGGCCTCTATTTCTACTGCTGAGAAGAGAGCGCTGGAAATCGTCGCTAATCCCCGTTAGCGAGCCGCTGCAGCTGGTGAGCGTGAGGAAAATCGCCGCTTCGCTGTCGCCGAGTGCTCGCTATCCCCAAGAAGATCGCATCATTTGTCAGCGGGCCCGAAAACGCCCGCTATCTGAAAATCATCGCAACAGGATCATCGCAGCGCGGACGCAGAGCGTTCGCCATTTTTCCCGCATCGCATCCAGATCGTCGCTCCCTCGCGGAGCGCCATTTTTATCATCGCAGCACGATCGCACACGCAACAGGCCCGGTGCATTATCCTCCCTTCGCGGCAATGATTTCATCGCATCGCCGGCTTAGCGTAAAGAAGTTTGTCGCTTTGTCCTGCCCGCAACCCAGCGCATCATCCTCCCTTGCGTTAAGGATTAGACGCATCGCTGGTTAGCGGGAGGAAATTTTGTTGCTTTGCTCCAGGAACCAGATACTTTGTGAGTAAAAGGGTCGCAGAGACCACTGCATTGAACTAAACATCCTTTTGTGCACCTTGAACTATTTTTGCAGCATTTCTAAAGTAATTATATTTTTATCGTATTGTGGATTTTTACTGTTATTGGTCTTGTGATTAAGTCTATATAAAAATACCTATTTGTCATAACTACTTGAGTGGTGTCCATTTGTAGTGTTCCTCATTATATTACTGTGTATGGTCATAAATGCTTAACACATTGCTTCTGAGATAAGCCTAGCTGCTCGTGCTACGTTACCACAGGGTTGAGCAGGGGTTGTCAAAGGGTGTAGGCTGCTTACTCTGACTTAGGAAGAAGGGTCCCTACTTGGACAGTGGCCAGCAATTGCCAACTAGAGACCCCCATTTCTAACAGGTCTTATTCGTACTTGGTGCGCGGGCCTGAGCTAGCACCTCACTACATTCTTGAGGGATATTTAAGCCCTGAAATTCTCTGTGCTCAGGAGCCACGCAGTCAACTGCAGAGAGCTCGGGTCCGGATGTACCACTTGGCCCTGGGACATCGTCAATCGAGAAGGAATTAGACGCAGGCGAATTGGATGATCCTGGGAGAGCAGGAGAAGCTCTGTAAACCAAAACTTGTGGGGAAACGCCAGTGCCACTAGAATCATTCTGCAGGGTTCTGCTTGGAGCTTCCTGAGTAGTCGTGGGATTAGTGGAATTGGAGGAAAGGCGTAAACAAATGCGCCTGACCAGGTCATAGAAAGCGCATTCCCCAATGATCCCTGATGGTGTTCCCTGCTTGCGTAGAACTAGCATTTCCTGTTCTACGGAGTGGCAAACAGGTCTATGGAGGGTCTGCCCCAAAGATTGAAAACTCTCTCCAGAGTGCGCTAATCCAATTCCCACTCGTGGCTCACAGATTTGAGACGACTTAGCGTATCCGCGGTCTTGTTGAGGGCACCCGGAAGATGTTCCGCCGAAAGTGAAATTTGGTGATGGATAATCCACTCCCAAATCTCTTGTGCTTCCTTGGACAGCAGAGGAGACTTTGTTCCACCCTGCTTGTTCACGTAATGCATGGCCGTCGTGTTGTCTGTACGGACCAGGACGGTGGATTTCCGAATCCTCAGAAGGAAAGCCTGTAAAGCTAGACTAATCGCTTTTAGCCCCATTAGGTTGATGTGGAGAAGACATTCTTCGGGCCGCCAGCAGCCGCTCACTTGAAGGTCTTGCAAGACTGCTCCCCAGCCTTCCAGAGAGGCGTCTGTGGTAAGTATCAACTGAGCTGGAGTGACTGTGAAGGTGAGACCCTTTGAGATATTGTCTTTGACCATCCACCATCTGGCTGCCTCTTTCATAAGAGGAATGAGGATTACTTTGTCGTCGAAAGAGCCTTCTGCTTGGCGGCACTGGAAATCCAATTGCTCTTGGAGCAGGCGCAGAAGAGGTCTGCAATGCGGAATTAAGGGAATGCAAGATGAGATTGATCCTAGAAGAGATTTGTATAGGCGAACAGACAGAGACCATCTTGTTTACAAATGACGGGCGGAGGTGATCAGTCTTTGCTGTTTTCTTCTGATGGAAAAGCTTTGCAACAAGCAGTGTCCATAATAGCCCCCCAGGAACTTGGCCGACCTGGAAGGACAGAGGACTGACTTGTCCTTGTTGAAGTCCCAGATGACTGAAAAGTCGAGTGCAGCTTTCGACTGCTTTTGAAGCTGAAGGAGCTTTCACCAACCAGCCGTCTAGATAAGGAAAAACCTCTAGCGATTGTTTTCTGAGAAACGCTGCGACTGGGGCCAAGACCTTTGTGAATATCCGCGGCGCGGATCTGAGTCCAAAAGGCAAGACCTTGAATTGAAAGTGGCTCTTGGCTACTGTAAAGCGTAAAAACCTCCTGTGGGCTGGGTGGATGGGAACATGGAAGTATGCATCCTCGAGATCCAGAGTGGCCATGTAATTCCCTGTATTGAGAAGCCGCAAAATGTCCTGTTGGGATACCATCCGAAACAAGAGTTTTATGTGATAGGTGTTGAGCTCCCTCAGGTCTAAAATTGGGCGTCATTTTTCTACGGTCTTGCGAACGAGGAAGAACCGGGAATAGAATCCTTTGCCTCATTGGGACAGAGAAACCGGCTCTATTGCTCCTTTGAGAAGTAGTTGGTGAGCTTCTAGCCGTAGAAGGTGCAGATGTTTGGATTCGATGACGCGAGGGGCTCTGGATGGTGGCTGGTGTTGAAAGTCCAGTGTATGGCCAAATCGGATGATATTGAGGACCCACTGATCTGATGTTATCAGATTCCAGTTGTGGAGGTATTGTGATATCCTACCCCCCACAGGTGTCACAGGGGGCGAAGGAACAGTAGACAGAGCCGGGAAGCCGCGGTTGGCGCTTAGAGGAATCTCTCCCCTGGCGCCCTTGTCGTCCTCTAAAGGGTTGGCGAGAGAAAGACGACGATTGGCCCTGTCTTTGAGAATACTGGGGTCTGTAAGACTGAGATTGTTGCGAATAGGAGGAATAGCGCAGATGCTGGTATCCACCTCTGTATGAAGAAAAACCTCTTCCTCTCGCACCACGGAAAGGTACTTTGCAGTATTGCAAAGTCCCACGGGTCTTCGCTGTTTCAATGTCCTTTTTTATCTCCTGCAGCGCATCGTCGACATGCTTTCCAAAAAGCATCTCACCATCGAACGGCAGATCTAGGATTTTATTTTGGACTTCCGGGCGAAACCAGGTGGCCCGAAGCCAGCCCTGCCGTCTAAGGACTGCCGCACCTGCCAAAGAGCGGAAAGCAGTGGTAGCAATGTCCATTGCGCAATCAATCATTTCCGAAGAACGCTCTCCTTCCTCCAGGATTTTCTTTGCGTCAGCCTTCGATCCCTCTGGTAGCTGGTCCATATACGGAGATAAGTCGCACCACATCTGGCGATCATATCGTCCCAGAATCGCCAAGGCATTACCAGCCCTGACCCGGAGGCTGGACATAGAAGAGAACCTCTTACCCACATTATCAAGACGCCTACCCTCCTTATCCGGTGGTGTGGTAAGGGCCGGCAACTGATTCTTTGACTTCCTTTGGGCCGCTTGAGACATTACAGAGTCCGGTTTCGGTTGGCTAACCAGACAAGCAGGGCTATCCTCCGGAGCTTTGTACTTTTTCTCCAGGCGAGGAAGAACAGGCATGACGGTAGCTGGAGATTTCATTACCTTTATCCCCTCATCCCAGACATGGCCCACAATTGGGATAGAACGGACAGACTTTTTATAAGGCTCTTTAAAATCATAGAGAAAACATTCCGACTGTACTGATGGTATGGGAAGATCGAAATGTTTGGATGCTCTTTCCATTAAATTGTGGAAGCCCCCTATATCTGCTGGAGGAGAATCCGCAGGATCTGGAGATGGAGAAGCGGAATCCGTAATTATATAGTCATCCCATTCCCTATCTGGATCTGGGACTGAGATTGTGCCCTGGTCATCATCCGATGAATCATCATGATCTGTGACTACATTTTGTTGAGGTTCCATTGGATCCGGAACCGGAGCTTGTGGAAGCAGAGGAGCAACAGGAGCAGAAGGTGGAGGTGGAGGCACTTGCACCGACTGTTGACCAGAAGATTGAGATGGAAATCTTTTCCTATAATCCAGCAACATGAATTGTAGATCAGCAATCAGTGAAGACGGCATAGCCACCATGCCCTGCTGCGACTGTTCCTGTCTAGTTTGCGGCAGATATTGTCCTTGGTCTATATATTAGTCCTCCGAGTCTGAGTCCTGATATTTGACATGTAATTGGGATGGACTATATCCATCCCCGTAAGGACCCTAATCTTCATCTGAAAACTCCTCCTCCAAAAGGAGTGCCGGAGGTAGTGGTGTCACACTACGAGGAGAAGTCATCTCCGGTGTAATCTGGCGTCTTTTTGCTGAAATTGCCACACTTTGAATCGTCGACGGAGTGATCGCCGACGGAATAGTCGTCCAGACCGTCATCAGTGTTATGCTGGAAGCTGTAGATGTCGTCGACACCATCCTCATCGTCGTACTCGTCAACGTCGAGGTAGTCATCACAGTCGACGACATGGAAACTGGAACCTTAGGTTACAGCGTCGACGAATGTACTGGAAACGACGAAGCTCTCGTCGACGAGCCCGTCGACGGAGATTGATTTTTTGACGCCGTCGTCAACGTACCTGATGCGGTTGTTGTCGGGCGGATTTTCTTGTCAGCTTTCCCCTCAGGCAGGACGGAAGCTGGTTTTTTTAACAGTCTTGGCTTCTCAGAAGGTGGAGGTGAAACCGAAGACCCATGACTCGCCTTCTTAATAGAATGTGCCTCAGAAACCAGTCCTTCCCTCTCCTTTACACCTCGGTGAGGAGATTTGATGGGACTGCGCCTGTCAGAGGTCTTTTGTAAGGCTTTGGCAGGGGGGTCAGAAGAAGTTGGAGGTGAAGACCTACCCCTTTCTTGAGATCTGCTCGAAGATGTCACAGAGGAGGCATCATCACTGTCACTCGATACCGGGTCTTCAAGAGAAGGTCCGACAGATCTTGCAGTCGGTGGCCTTGTGGTCAGGGTACAAACAATAAATACAGTCCTTATGTTTGTCCTCCACATAAAGCCTCTTTTTTTTAACAAGTAGCACAGGCTTTGAATAAAGCCTTTTTTCCCTTGTCAGACACCCTGAAGAACGCTGAAGAGAAACCGATGAAAACACAGAAGTTGAAGAGAAATCTGAGCAGAGCTCAGTGGAGACTCCCTTGCACAACGTGCTGTTGAAAATCTGAGGCTCTGAGGTTCTCTCAGGAGGGTTCTATGGGGTGAGGCTAATCTGATTGGTTGTTGTATTATTTTGGTCTCTTTTACAAAAAGAGGTGGATATGCTACAAAATGAGATCAGGCCTAAGCCTTTCTTTCTCTTTTGTACCTACTGCTATGGTATTTTTTATTTACAGAGGCTCCCATTCCGACGACGGGGAATGATACAAGCTATGGGAATCTATGAAAGTTCCAATACTGGAGTAAATATATTACTAAAGCATGATGTGCTAGTGCACTGTCATTTACAGATAGCATGTTTTCCATTGAAATGGCCACAAAATCTTCCACTAACATGTAGTTTTACTGATAATAGTGCATAAACAATGATTGGAAATTGGCTTTCAGTAAAAATACTTAAAATGTGCACATCACTAAGTAAAGTGTTCCAATTTGTTTTGATCCTATAAAAATATTTTTTTTACCACAGAAATACAAAACGTTGTCTTCAGAACTAGTGAAATATATTTGAAATGTTTGAACAGTTTACTTATTAGCCAGTCCAGTCTTGTGTTAGAAAGAAAGCCTGACACCTTACAGCCTTCACCTTTCACATGCTTTACACAGTTCAATTGTCACACAGATCACTTTACAAAATCCTCTAACTTCAGTCACAGAAAGAAAAATAAATGAAGGAAGACAAGCTGACTTTTGACCTCGGTCTCTGAAAGCCAGCAAATGTGACAAGACAAGATTTAAAGGCATCTTTACTGCTCTTTCACTTTGTGAGCAAGCAGAACACCTGTTGTCAGCTCGCCGGAACGGGAGAGCGGTCCCTAAAAATAGCTTGTCCTGATTAAATCTTGCTTGACATTGCAAGTGGATTTTGAGAGACCTGGGAGTTGATTCTTTGGATGGTTGGGGGAGGTACGCCAGTATCCAACCCATGCTGTATGTGGATGCATTGTTGCATGGCATCAAGGTTTTCTTAGATCCGTTCGAGGGCTGGGTGAGATCCTCTAAGGCAATGGAGGATGCAGAAGTGGGTAGGTGGCAGTCTGGAGAAAGCTGGAGAAGGGTCAAAGGCATCAAAAAGCGCCTTTGCTCGGTGGCTCTCGGTTCTGGGTGTCGCAGCTCTGACTGAGGTCGAGAGGGCTTCTTCTTGGAGGGCAGAAAGGCAGGGATCGATGTCGACACACATGGCTTCGAGGAGGACTTTAAAGCAGACTGAGAGGATGGCGTCGGATCCAGCCATGCAGACCATGGCCGTGAGGCAATGGTGTACCGGAAGCCTGTGGTCAGGTACAGGAACTCTAAGTTGGTGCCTTGCTGGGTAGTACTCACTGCAGCAACCTTTGAGGGTTGATGCTGAGCCGGTGGTGGTCCCTCTGCTTCGGGGTCTACATTCAAATCTAGGCTTTCCAGCGATAACTCTTCCTCCAACTCGTTGCCAGAAACGGCTAGCAGCTGTGGATCTTCGTCCCATACTCCGAAGTGAACAGGAGTTTTTCCAAGCTCCAGACGACGAGCCATGGAAGCTGAAGCAATGCGCCTGTCTAATCTGAAGCATCTTTGTTTTGAAATGCGAGCTATGCCTCACAAGAATCTCCTTGATGATCAGGGAACAAGCAGAGGATGAACACTTTGTGCAGGTCTGTCCTCTGATAATTTGTGTGGCAAGTAGGACAGAGATGGAATGGAGCTCTGTTTATCATGTGGACATTCTCCGTCGTCGAAGTGATCAGAGTCTCAAAGGGCTGAGCTCCGTATCTTAGAAGTCGTCGACTGAGAGAGTCAAAGGAGTAAGCCGGCGGTGGCGACCGAAGAATATATAGGATTATTGATTCTACTAACGACAAACCGATCTGAAGGTCAGGTGAGAACACCATGTGGTGTTGAACCGGAATTCACACAGACACATCCGAACCCGATGGCAGCGAAAAAAAACAATCTAACAATGGACCCAATGATCATGCGCATTACCAGAGATAGGTGGAGTCACTGTACCTCGTGAATAGAGGAGAATTCTTCAAACAAAAACAAGCTGTACCCGTCAGAGTCCAACACTAGATAGCAAGAATATGCACAGCATGTGTTTTAATAGCTACACGTGCCACAAACACAGAGTTGCAAGCTATGGTCCTATCCAGACTAAACTACACAAATGCCGAGTGTTGATAAAAGCCTTGCAGCATATCTGGTCTCAAGAAATGCATTACTCTTACTGGATACTGAAGCCATGTTCAAAGTTGCTTGTTTAAACTTTGCCTACCTGGTTCACAAACTCAGCCACTGTGATCAATTGCAATATCGACCAAGAAACTGAAACTAAGTGGTAGCACTCATCAACTTCAGACTACTGACTTACTACTACTTGAAATCCTAGGATTCAGGGAAAAAACAGACCTTGCACCAGTCCTTTATAGAAGATTCTCCCAAAATGTAGACCTTGTTAAGTCCATGAAATGTGAATGCAAACTTCTATACAAGTGTTGATACATCTGTTGAATAAGCACTTTCCATACTACACCCCTGCTCAGAATGATCAAGTTCTCTAACACATGTTGAAAGTGTGCAATTATATCTTTATTTGAAGTATCTCTAGTCTTCAGACTTGAGCTGTGAACACCAAATTACTTGTCTAGTGCCACGTTTCTACTAGACTATATCTATTCCTCTGGAACAGAGACTGGTAGGGACTTCTATTTCCGCCCTTTCCCCAAAGTTAAGATCTGATGGTGAATAGTCATATTTTCACTCCTGTTGAATAGGTCTTCTTAATGTGTACCTATAGTGTATGCTGTTTAATATCTACCTGTAGGTCTGTGCACAGTACACCGCACACTGTTAAGAGGTCACATGAATAGTTTTGCTATAAGCTTCTACTTGTGCTTAAGTACTTTGCAAACCACTAGAAAACTGTTGAACAAACCATTTCTGGTTAGGCCAAGAGAACCGCTCTTTACCAGGAATGATAATTTTAGGCAGGAAAGGCACCTCAGCACAGGAACATCCGTCTTTAGGGAGAATAGGTAACCTTGGAATGCACTAGTATCTTCAGCAGAAGGTGGCTTGGCATCAGATGTGACCTTCCCAGAGGGTCGAGGAACAATGCAGGTAAAGAAGCATGGCAAGTCCTAAACATTTAAACCAGATTCGGTAAATGAGCCCAAACTCGATTGTTTGAATCAAGATCTCAACAGCACACCCAGAGAGGAGTAGGAGGATACCGAAGGCGTATCTCAAGAGAGGCCAAAAAGAAAAGGCATAAAAGTGCAAACTTAAAAGTCAAATCCAAAATCGGAATCAGAGAAAAAGGTGTTAGCCAGTTTGCACATGGGGCATCGGTCCAACTACAAAAACTCTTTGGGCAGAAAGGGTGAGGGGAGAGAGGGGAAGGGAGATGGCATGTGCCTTTAGTAGGTGTTACAAAAAACTTCAGGCTATGAAATGTGGCATAAAAGCCTTCAAAATATCACCTTTTAGAAAGACTAAGATTAAAATGTATGTGACCTATTATAAAGACAGAATGAAAGAATATGTTCTCAAAACATTTATACAAAATGCATAGGTCATTACTGTTTGTTTCACAAAGCCTCAATAAACACAGATATTGGAAATCAAATGAGTCACAATTCTGCACTAAATACTAAAACAACAAACACTAAATGACTCACCTTTCTGATGATTTACAGCAAATGGCTGGAAGTGTTTTGCATATTGGAGTGCTTCCCTCTGGTTTTGTGTTCCACCCATCAATAAACTAATAAAATAGAGTCTGTGCAATTTAAATTCCAGGGAGCTATTCTGGGTCATAAGCATTTCTCGATTTGATACAGCCCATCTAAAAAGTAAAAACAAACGCCAGCAAATTACATTCCTTGACATAAACGTATTTTATAAGCATCAACTCATTACTGCTTCGCTGTGGTGCCTTCCAAATGCATGTTAACATCTGCTGACAGTAATGATACCTAGGATCTGTGGTTTATTTAAGTCTAGTTTCTCAACAGGAAAGCCAATTTTGAGCGCATTTTAAATTTCTCTTAATATCGTTCATGTTTTAAAATACATTTTCACGTTTCATATACAATAAATTATGACAGATTTCATCCAAATTGCACTTCATATCTGCATAAAGAATATATTTTATTAAAGAAATAATTTTGCCATTTAAAAGTTATACAAATTAGAAAGAGCAGCTATATATATATATATATATATATATATATATATATATATATATATATATATATATATATCTCCCCAATATAACAAATCTGGTCTATATATTTTCAATGATAAAACGATAATATATTTTGCTTATTGTAAACAGATATACACACACTATATATATATATATATCTATATTTATTTAATTTGAGACAAAAGCGGAGTCCACTTGGGTAAAAGAACTGAGAGTCTTTTGGCATTAATATGAACTGTAAGTACCATCATGCCTTTGCTCATGACGCACATGCGGGTGGAACTCAAATTAGCAATAAATTGACGTTCTTACGAGCCGGCTGTTTGCCTAATTTCTGCCAGTGATCAAGAGCTAGCAACAGCTCGGAACGCGTATGGCCTTTGAAACGATTTCAGCTCGCGGACCTGACTGCTGCCTGCGGTGGTTTGTGCGAGTACCCCACTGTGTGTGGCTTCTCCTTAAGGGCAACCTTTGTTTTTGAGATATATATATATATATATATATATATATATATATATATACATACACACACATAATACACACACTAAATAAGGCTTTTGCTGAAACGCATCAATGCGTTAAGTTTACAAAACAAAGTGGATTAAAACTCGCTACCTGGAGTGCACGCGGTTATATATATTTTCCATTGAGGTCTAGCAACCACTTTTGTTTTTTGGACATGGTTTCAAAAGACCCAATTTAACAAGTGAACTCTTAGTATAACTAGTAGGAGATGTAATCATATTGACACTTCATACCAAATTCCATCTAAGAAAACAGAGCACATGTTCCACACACAACTTTAATACATTAAGATATGTGAAATAACAGCCTTGACAAAACCCACATGTTCAGAAAGAACATCCGGACTTTACCCCAAATGCGTTTTGTTTTAAATATGCCTAATAAACATATAATTATTTTCTATGTATATATAAATAAAAGCATCCCCCGATCTGTATGTTATCCAGGTGACCTCCCTAGCATGAGAGAGGAAGCATCCCTCACCACTGTGAAGTATGGAGGAGGCAAGGCAAATGTCCTGCTGCATGTCAATTTTGCATGAAGTCCTGAGCTGCTTCATCTGATATGAAGATGCTGCCCGAAAGGCCTCCCAAGTGTTCAACCTACGGAAGATGAAGTTTCCACTGAAGGGATTACATAAGTCACAGGGTACGAGGCAAAAGTAGGATGCATGAAGTAAGGAGCTCAAGAAGCCTCAAAATCATCAAGGCTGGAACACACACTTTGACAGCATCACAGCCCAAATTTCCAGACTATATAGAAAGGAAATCTCTGGGTTCGGTTACTTGACTGAAAACTACCGGGTGGAGAGCAACACCACCATCGCCTCCAGGTTGTTCATGACTGGCTGAAGTTCATCTCAGGAACCCGATGATCAGTGACAAAAGCCCCCCTTACCCTCTGCTCTTCAGCGACCAGAGCTGGGAGTGCATTGTAGAGAGCAGCACTGTTTGAGCATTTATTTATATCACAGTCTAGGAATATCAAAATAATGAATTCAATGTATGTACACAAGCTTGAAATAGGCATCCAATTACAGCTCAGCACACACCCATGTTTTTTTTAAATATCTGTTTATTGAGTTTTGGATTTTGTTACAATTATTAACAATTATGCATGCATTGTCACACAGCATTACAGGAGGGTAGCATCATTAGCCTGTTCTTAGTGATTTGATGTATATGTGTCTTTCGATTGCCACTGCTTTCCCTATATTGTGGCATTCCAGCAAGCTTACAATGTCTATAATTGTCCAGCTTGGTTGTTTGCACTTATTGAGGTTCTTAAACAGATGATTGTTCCAACAGATTTTAACAAACAGTGACTTCTGAGCATTTGTCAATGACTTCCCTTCAGGCAACAGTTTCTTTCCACATTTCCGTACATATAATGGGATATGGGATATCTATTGCGCGCGATTCCCCCCCGCCCCCCCCCCCTCTCAGCTTCTAAGTGTTATACCAGCTGAGTAGTTGTTATGTGCGAAATGATGCGCGTAAACATCTGTGGACAGGCGTGCCTTAAGAAGTTTGTGACTTGGGGTGAGGAGTGTACTATAATTATGTTTAGTGGTTAGTAGTCTGCCCAAGTCAGTGCCCAGTTTACTATATGAATGTGTTCTGGGTGCATCCAGTTGGGAGTGGCGTACACAATTCTTGCACAGGTTCAGCCCCCTTTCGCTGCAGGGAAATACAAGGCGCGACTGTAGAGCGTACAGGAGGGGATGAGTCACATGGACTACCCATTGAATAAGAGGACTATTCAGCCTACAGCTCCCTGCCTCAGCAACCAGGAACACCGGGTGAGGCTGTGGAGGGGGCCCGCATGTTGTCTGTATACCTCCCCTGACATCCTTGTATTATAGCCTCCCAGTGTGCTGCGAAACACTCTTTGCAAAGGCCTCGGATATATTCAGTTAGAAGTGCTATGCTCTCCACCCTGGTCCAAGCTAGAAGCGATTGGCTCAATGCCAACAACACAGGGGGATCAGGTTTCTTCCATCTTTTTGTGGTCATATGTTGTGGTTAGCATGTTTTATATGCATTTTGCACTTTCCCTTCGCTGCTCCTTTTATAAAATGTGATGCAGTTTTACACTCTGCTGTTTAAACCTTTGCACATTTAACGTATTACCTATTTTTTTTTCTAACATTGTGCTGCTGTTGCCTATGTTTTTTTCAACATTGCACTGTTGCCTTTTAATTTGCTTCTGCTGCTTCTTACCTGCGAACCAGTCTCCCCTTCCGGCTCCCCTCCCTGTTGGGACGACTAGGGACGCCATCTTTGGTACAAGCGTGCTCTAGTCGTCCTAGGGAGCTTGCCATATAAATGCGTGCTGCGGGTACGCGCCGCTGGCGTGCCTAAGGCAAGCCCATCTGCGACTGTCAGTGTCCCGGGAACGGCCAGTGCCAGCCATGCTGCTCGTGGCACTTCAACTTGCAAGTTCTTGTCCATTTTCTGTAGCAGGGAGGAGATTCTTTCCTTAAACTCTCTGAAGTGTGGTGGAACTTGCAGGTGGGATGTAGAGGCTAACATGGTTCACGTCTGTGACAAATGCAAGTTCAGCTAACCTCCGGTGAACTCCCCCTGTTCTAACCTGCCCAGAAGCAGACATAGGGTGTATATGATTAAGGCGGCCCTGATTAATGCACGCTCGTCCCTAAACATTCCCATAACATTTTTTATCTTCTCTCTGACGCGTCTTTAGACTTGCTCTTTCTCACTGAAACCTGGCTAACAGAGCACTCTAGCCCTGTGATTGAGATGGACATCCCTGATGGCTTTAAAATCTTGAGTAGATCGAAAACCTGGGCGTGGAGGTGGTGTAGCTGTGGTGGTGAGGGATGAATGGAGTGTCACTGGAGCGAACTTAAGGAGCTACCGGAGGTTGAAGCCCTCGACTTCTGCCTCTAATTCTCCCCTCAATATTCTTTAGGGGGTATACTGATATATAGACATCCTGGTCCTGCAGGTCCTTTTCTAAAAACTCGTGCCGTGGTGATCACCCCTCAGGCACTTAGCTACTCCCACTTTGTGCTCCTTGGAGATTTTAACATCCATGTTGATAATGTTGAGTTAGGGGAAACACGTGACTTTCTTAATTCTATGCAGTCGGGCCAACTTCAACAATGTGTTACCTCTCCTACGCATCGTGAGGGCCACATTCTGGACCTAATCTGTTCCAGCACTCACTGTGGCTGCCCCTTTACCAGTATCTTCGTCAGACCACTTCCTGATTCACTACGCATGGCAAACCCATAGTGAATCTATGCGGACTCCGCAACTTGGAGAACATATGGTTAAAGCTGTCCTTAAAATTGACCCAGCTGCCCTTAGTCTCGCTCTTACCAAATCACACCCTGTGGTTGCTGACAATCTGAATATTGCCCTGGAGAATTTCAATAATTGGATTGAGAAGGTTGTAACACGCCTCACCCCTGAGTCATGGTATAAGCGCTTTAAAAAAAATCCCTCACTAAGCCTTGGTTTTCTAGCTGCTTGAAAATGCAGAAACAGCAATGTAAAAGACTGGAACGGCAATGGAGACAGGATTACTGCCCTAGGGCCAGAACCACCCTCAAAAAGGCACAAAAAAATTAATATACCGCCATTGCCCTAGCAAAGAGCGCCTATTATGCTGAGCGAATTGCCCCATCTGGAAATAACACCAAAGAAATCTTTAATATCGTACAAAGACTTATAGCTCCTAAAGCAGAGACCAACTGCCACACCCAGTCTCTTCCCTGGTGTGAGGAACTCTCTAGCTTTTTTATTAACAAGGTTCGGGCCCTGCAATCCTATTTTGGTGACCGTGACAGCCGTCCTGCTGCTATGGTACCTGCCCGGCTGCTGTCTCTTCCCACCCTTGTTAAACTCACAGCTTTCAAGCCTATTCCGGAGGCAGACTCGCTAACTGCTCGTAGCACCCTTAAATCCGGGTCTGCTGCCGATCCATGCCCGGCCAAACTTATAGCCGCTACGCTGTAGTGATTAATCCAATGATGAACTCACTGATTAATGCTTCTTTAGCTGCTGCTACAGTTTCTCCTTTTTGGAAGCAAGCACGGATTGTACCTCTGTTAAAAAACCATCACTAGATCCCAATCTTCCTACACCAGCTATCGTCCTATTTTTCTTCTCCCTGCTGTGCCCAAGGTGTGTGAGAAATTGGTCAACAAACAGCTGTCTGCTTTTGTGGATAGGCATTACCTTCTGCACCAGGCACAATCAGGCTTCAGAGCCTCCTACAGTACGGAATCTATGTTGGTGGAAATCTCGAAATCCATACGCGAAACACTAGTTGTGGAGGGCAGAGCGGCACTGGTCCTTTTGAACCTGTCGGCAGCGTTTGACACCGTGCCACATGCCCTGCTCCCATCTCGTCTTCAGGACATTACCATTACAATTTCTGCATGGAAGTGGCTGAATTCATTCCTCGAGGGCAGGACTCAGCAAGTCTGGATCCTTCCCTTTACGACTAATCCCCAAAATCTGCTTACCGAGGTTCCGCAGGAGTCGGTCCGGGGTACTCTCTTGTTCAACATCTATATGTCGCCCCTCATCTGGATGGCATAAGAGTTGGGTGCCAAAGTCATTGCATATGCAATTGACATTCAATTTTTCACGTAGAAGAAAAATAAGACGTCCTCTTCCCATGTCAAAACCTGTCTGACTGTAGTGTTTGACTTGCTCACAGCTGCCCAGCCTAAATGTAATGAGGATAAAACCGAGATCTTTTTCTTCGGTAAATTTGCTCCACAGTACTGGCCCTTCTTTTGGCCAGAGGATTCTCCTTGGTCATCCCCCGGGGCCAACCCGTTAAGAACTTCTCTGGTTCGACGAAAAGCTGGGCTTCTAGCCTCAGATCTACAAGCTGACTGGAATAAGTTTCGGCATTTTGAAACTACTAAAACGTTTCTGCCTTTACTCCCTCTTTTTGCACTCATCACCTCTTGCATTGACTACGCCAATGTATTGGATATGGGGCTGCTTGGACAAACTCCAGGTAGTTCAGAATGCCGCCGCCAGAACCCTTCTCACCCTCCCTAAGAGGACCAGCGTTAGGCAGCACCTTCGTAACCTGCACTGGTTACCGGTGAAAGCAGGGGTGAAATTTAAGTCCCTGGTAATGGCTCATGCGGCCCTTTATGGGCGTGGCCCGGTGTACTTAAGGAAACGCTTTCAGTTTTATGTTCCTAATAGGCAGCTCCGCTCCTCCACATTGCTGATGGCCTGCACCCCCAGGTTCTGCCTTAAAAGGGTAGATGGCAGCTCCCTTGCATACACGGCGGCGGCAGCCTGGAACCAACTCCTTTTCTTATGCAGCCTTCAAGATCCCAAAAATTTTAGGAAGAGTCTTAAGACCTTTCTTTCTAATTAGCGGTCTTTTTTTTCTTCCCTCAAACTGGGTTCTCCCCGGGACACTCTGAGTAGCTGTGCGCATTACAAAATGCTATAACATAACATATGCATAGCTGCCAGCATGCCTAAATCGAGGAAGCGGGAAGTTACCTTTAGCCTCTTGCCTCTAGGGTATTGGTGCTTTATGCACTGCTCCCATGTACACTCCAGGCGGTGGCCCATGGATGCTGCCAGGGCGGAACACACATGTGCAGCAGGTCAGCATCTGGTTGCTGACATCTGGGGCACAACAAGTCTGTCCTCCTATAGAATGTGTTCATTTTCGCTGGAGTGAGGTAGGCCCTCGGGATTATATAATGTTGGGACTGTTCAGTATCTCTGCCTACTCCTTATATACACAAGCATTTGCAATGCAATAGGTCTCGCATTTGTGAGAGTTTGAGCTATTAGCATTGTAAATGACAATGCCTTTTATTTATGTGTTTTAAAAACTTGCAAGCAGTGCGTAAACACGCACTTTGTACTTATAGTTGTTGCTTATGAGAGTCAAGGCTGGCTGTAACTGTGCATCTTTTGCTGTTAGCCTTGCTTTTTGTAAGAAAGGACTATAAGTACAAAGTGCGTGTTTACGCACCGCTTGCAGGTTTTGAAAAAACACATAAATAAAAGGCACTGTCATTTACAATGCCAATAGCTCCAACTTTAGCTAATGCAAAATCTAATGCATTGCAAATGCTTGGTATTTACTCTCGACAAGACTGACAACTAGTGGATATTCCATTCAAGATTTGCTGTTTGGGTTTAATAAGAATTAGACTACTAATAAAGATATTTTGCTCTACCCCACCAAAGAACAAACTGTATCTACATGTTGAATGTGTAGGCTAAAGTCATTCTTGGCAGAGATGTAACTGAACTGTAATTAAAAGCACAAGATAGGTAGATGGCCGAGCGAAGCCAAAGCCACAGGGGCCGACTTAAAATAAATGTCATTGGTTTTCTTGCAAACTGGTGCAGAGATGCTAACACAAGATTGCAAAATCAACGTTGTTGCCTAAAATACTACATACGCATGCAGCTTTGAGCCTAGCTACAAGTCTGAATGTGTCTGGAGGTTCTGCATGAAAATGACGTGTGCTGCTTATCAAACGACTCTTTAAAATATATATATATATTTTTTTTTCATTCACTGAAAAACCATAGGTTTCAGGGACGTTATAGTTAGCTGGACATTTCACTCGTACAAAACCAGAGAAATTCCACCGTCATAGTTAGTTCAGCTAACTATAACTCGCGCCCCCGCAATGCACTGCTCAGGACATCATATATTACATCATTCATGGTATGGTCAGTGACATCATAGAGGACATCACTGATGACATCATCCACGTGAAAATCTGATGCACCTCCTCACAGTCTAATATAACCTTCGATACACCCACTGTAAAATACAGACTACCATTTTCGAAACCATCGACACCAATACTAGTTCCTACATACGCGCTCACGGATTCCTAGGTCTACACACACATACACTCATTCACCCATACAATCACTTATACATGCAGTCACTCATCAATAGAACACTATTATATGCACTCATACACCGCCACTCAACCATGGAGTTACTCACACACCTAGTCAGTCATGCAAAGAATCAATCACACTCCCATTTACTCACCTATACAGTTATAAACACACCACCTCACTTATTCATACAGATACTAACTCATACTTACTCTCTGATATAATCACAGACACAAGTACACACTCATCCATACAGCCACTCTCAGAATCACTCACTCACATATAGTTATTTATATACACCATCACTCACATATACTGCCTTTCACATATGTAGTTACTCACACATGTACCACTGAGACATCCATTCACTCACCAACACACCCATAGACCGTCACCCACCCATACAGCTGTTTCCACATGCACTCTTGAACTCATACACCTAGTGAGTCAACCACTCACACAAATCTATGCACAGTTCTCTCTCTCTCTCTCTCTCTCTCTCTCTCTCTCTCTCTCTCTCTCTCTCTCACATACAACTACTCAGGCAAACAATCAATAACCCATATACACACTCCTGTAGCTACTGACCAACCCATGTAGCAGCTTACACAAAGACAGACTGATAGTAAGACACGTTTAATCACTCATTTACACAATCAGTCACACACCTGCTAAATCCACTATCCAGACACTTTTACACCCACTCATTCTTCAATACACCTTTGCATATATATAAAACATATTTTAACTTTACAGAAACACACAGTCACTGGATGATTTCATTTGAGATGCCATCAGTGATGTCATTTGAGAGGTCATCTATGATGCCATCAGTGATGTCACTGACCATGCCATGAATGATGTAATATGTGACGTCATGAGCAGTGCATTGCGGGGGCGCGAGTTATAGTTAGCTGAACTAAAAATAACGGTGACATTTCTCTGGTTTTGTACGAGTGAAATGTCCAGCTAACTATAACATCTCTAAAACCTACGTTTTTTTTCAGTGAATTTCTAACGTTTTTTAAATGCTAATTTCCAACTATAACATTCCTGAAACCTATGATTGTGCACTGTGGTGGTAACTGTCTAGACACATTGACTGGGGTAGGTTTGGAAATGCTTATGAAGGACACCTTTGGACAATTGATGTTACTTTTGCCTCAAACGGTCTTTGTATATTCCAATATATGCCAAAGACAGAAGTGGAAATGGTCAAACCAATTTTGTCATAAGATTGAAAAATCTAGGACGAATGTCAACAAAGCTGTGTCTGCATACCTCAGAGACCATAGAATGGGGTCGATCTACAATAACAATATACGTTTTGATATGGCTCATATCTACAGAAGTGATGGAGTACACTTCATAGATGAGGGACACCGAGTTTTTCTGAATAACCTGAAGCTGTGCATCCGCACTTACATGTAGCTCCAACTAATAAACACAAGGGCTCTTTTTTAGAGCCGCCTTATATTCCCAAGATCGGCTCGCAGAGTGACAGCTGCGGTCTGGCTAGCAGAGGGAGACCTGCAGGCTGTCGGGCAGGCTCGCAGAGGAGGAGCTGCAGCCCATGGGCTCGGCTCGCAGAGGGAGAGCTACAGGACGTCGGCTCGCAAAAGCACAGTAGCGTACTGGCTCGCAGAGGGAGACCAACGGGCCAACAGGCCTGCTAGCAGAGACACAACTACGAGCGAACGGGCTGGCTCACAGAGGTACAGCTGCGGACCCGAGCTGCAAGCCGACGGCCTGACTCGCAGAGGGAGAGTAACGGGCCGCCGGGCCTGCTACCACAGACACAGCTACGAGCTAACGCGGTGGCTCGCAGAGGTAGAGCTGCGGGTCCAGCGGCTCGCAGACGCAGAGCTGCGAGCCAACGGATTTGCTTCTAAAGGCATAGCCGCGAGCTGGTGATGTTGGGAGAGGGACCGTGAAAGGGGTATCTTGCACAGACAGAGCTGTGGTATATCTTCAGTGTTGCCTCGCAGAGGTAGAATTACGGACCCGATGCCTTGTAGAGGGAGAGATGTGCG
The DNA here is from genome assembly GCF_964204655.1 of Triturus cristatus. Classification (NCBI taxonomy): domain Eukaryota; kingdom Metazoa; phylum Chordata; class Amphibia; order Caudata; family Salamandridae; genus Triturus; species Triturus cristatus. The sequence goes on along the minus strand of NC_140582.1, from coordinate 1,091,717,145 downwards.
CTGACGGACTGAATCACAAAATGGCTGCCAACACTTCCCAGTTTCAACAGTTCGCAACCAATGAGCAGCAAGCTTGTGCTCATAACGCCTCAGCCAATCAGATGAACAAGTTACTTACCTTCGGTAACGATGTATCTGTAAGAAACCTTAGTTAGTTAGATTCCTCACCTTAGAATATCCCCAGGCGTCAGACTGGATCCGGAAGATTTTTCGTCAGCAATACCCCTTGCGCGTCGCTAGGCGTCGTCTGCGGCTCCGCGTCCGTTGTCGGCGTCGTGCGCCGGAATGACGTCGGAGTACTTAGACGCCGCCCTCGCGCGCTGACGTCAGTTCTTGTACATAGCTTTCCACGCCAGGAACGCAGAGCCATGCAAGAGACCGACACTGGTGCCAAAAAATCTAGGGCCCTGAAAGGGATAGCCTTAACCCTAGATGTCAGTTCGCAGAACGGGGAGGATGGGTGGGTCGGTGAGGAATCGAACTAACTAATGTTTCTTACAGAACCATCGTTACCGAAGGTAAGTAACTTGTTCATCTGAAAGAAACACGTTAGTTAGATTCCTCACCTTAGAATAGATACCCAAGCAATACCAACCCCGGTGGTGGGTCTGCGAATCAAGATCACACCAGAAAGTCCTGGAGGACAGAACGGCCAAAGAAGCCATCCCTCCGGATTTGGCTGTCTAGGCAATAATGCCTGGCAAACGTGTGCAGCGAAGCCCACGTCGCCGCCTGACAGATGTCCTGCAAAGGGACTCCCCGTCCCAAAGCAGTAGTAGCGGCCGTGGCCCGAGTAGAATGCGCTCGCAGCCCAACAGGAGGGTCCTTTTTTGCCAAGGAATAACAGATTTTTATACTCAAAACGACCCACCGGGAGATGGTCCGTTTGTGCACAGCTTTTCCCTTCTTTGCACCCACGTAGCCAACGAAAAGCTGGTCGTCCACTCGGAACTGTTTCGTGCGGTCCAAATAAAAGGAGAGCGCACGTTTTGGGTCCAGACGGTGGAGCCGCTCTTCCTCTTTGGAAGGATGCTGAGGCAGAAAGAAGGTGGGCAAGGTGACAGATTGCCCAAGATGAAAGGGGATCACCACTTTCGGTAGAAAGGAAGGACGAGGCCGAAGAACAACCTTGTCCGGATGAACAGATAGAAAAGGAGGCTTGGACGATAGAGCCTGGAGCTCACTCACCCGTCTAGCCGAGGTGATGGCTACCAGGAAAGCTTAAGAGTGAGAAGACGAAGAGGACAATTGTGAAGAGGCTCAAAGGGAGCGCACATCAGGAATGTTAAGACAAGATTCAAGTCCCACTGAGGCATTACGAAAGGGACAGGAGGGAACGTGTGAGTAATGCCCTTAAGAAAGCGTGACACTACAGGGGACTTGAAAAGAGAGGGCTGATCAGGAAGCCGTAAGAAGGCAGAAGGCAGCAAGATAACCTTTCAAGGTGCCCAGGGCAGAGCCCTGCCGGGCCAAAGAAAGAAGAAAGAGGAGAACCTCAGAAAGAGGGGCGGAAAGGGGATCCACAGCCTTTGCTGTGCACCATGCCACAAATTTGTTCCACCGGCAGGCGTATACCGTCTTTGGGAGGGACGCCTGGCTGCCAGAATGATATCACAGACTTCAGGAGGCAAGTCAAATGGCATCAACTGCCGCCGCTCAATCTCCACGCATGGAGGTGGACGCTGGACAGGTTCGGGTGGAGGACCGTCCCCTGATGCTGCGACAGAAGATCCTCCCGAAGGGGCAGACGTATCGGAGGATCGGTCAACATACTGAGTAGCTCGGGATACCAGTACCTTCGTGCCCAATCCGGAGCTACCAAGATGACTTGGGCCCGGTCGCGCCTGATCTTCAGCACTCTGGGCAGAAGTGGTATAGGCGGAAAGGCGTACAACAGACCGCAACTCCACTCGCGACGAAAAGCGTCGCCGAGCGAGTGCCGCCTTGGAAATTCCAACGCGCAGAACTGCTGACATTGCGCGTTCTCGTCGGTGGCGAATAGATCTAACCAGGCTCTCCCCACTGCTGAAAGAGACCTTGCGCCACCTCGGAGTTCAGACGCCATTCGTGATCCATCATGCACTGGCGGCTGAGTTTGTCTGCTCTGGCGTTCAGAGAGCCCGCCAGATGTTGAACCACCAGGGTGATGTCCTGATGTTCCAGCCATGTCCAGAGGCGCGGGTCCACACCCCACCCCGCCCTGTTAGTTGCAATACCACATGGCGGTGGTGTTGTCCGTGAACACCTGCACGACACTTCCCCGGACAGAGGGAAGGAAGGCTTTCAGTGCAAGTCGGATCGCTCTCAGCTCCAACAAGTTGATGTGGAGGAGAGACTCCGCCGGAGACCAGAGGCCTCTGATCTCCGCCTCTCCCATATGGCCACCCCATCCCAGGAGGGACGCATCCGTCACTACGACATGCTCCGGTAGGGGTAGGGAGAGGCTCTTGCCCGTGACCCAATCGCGGTCCGTGAGCCACCACTGCAACTGCTGTGCAGTGTCCTCCGAGATCAAGACATGGTCGGACAGGTTGCCGTGATGCTGGGCCCACTGAAACTTCAGGTCCCACTGCAGAGCCCGCATGCGCCGCCTGGCGTGATGCACTAGTAGGATGCAGGAGGCCATCAGCCCCAGAAGCCGCAACACTAGCCTGACCGAAACCCAGGATAGAGGCCGAAAGATGGGAATCAGGGCCTGGGTCTAGGGCAGCTAGAACCTGAGTCAAAGTCAACATTTTGAACCGTTCCTTCCGGAGGAAGGCATTGACGTTCCTGAGGTCCAAGATAGGGCGTAGGCCTCCTTTGCCCTTCTTGGGAACCAGAAAGTAGTGGGAATAACAACCACGACCTACTTCTGGGCTCGGAACGCGCTTGACGGCCTCCTTGGCCAAGAGGGCCGAAACTTCCTCTTGTAGAAGATTCAAATGATCCCCCGAGATACGGTGGTGCTGCGGTGGCATGGCTGGAGGGGTCGTCTCGAAGGGGAGGGAGTAGCCCCTTCGGACGATTTGCAGCACTCACCTGTCCGAAGTAATGGTACGCCAGTGGAGCAGGTGATGGCGAACCCGGCCTCCCACTGGCGTGGAATGGGCCTGAAAGCTCGGACTAGGAAGGCTTTGAGGCGGATGCTGCCGGGGTGGATGTGGACTGACCGCGTCGTCCTCCAGTACCGCCTCGGCGGAAACCACGTCCGCGACCGCGTGCAGGCTGGTTCTGCGGCCGGTGGCTAGGCGGACGTGAGGAGGTGCCCCTTCCTTGGCCACGAAAGGAGCGAAAAGCGAAAGTTTGTGGCCGCGGGGCCGAGAGGCCCAAGGACGTGGCCGTAGCCCGGGAGTCCTTGAAGCGAGCCAGCGCACTGTCCGCTTTCTCACCAAAAAGGCGAGCGCCATCAAAAGGCATGTCCATGAGTGTGCTCTGGACATCCCCTGAAAAGGACGTGGACCGCAGCCAGGCGTGACGTCGAAGCGCCACCGTGGTAGAAATCGCCCTACCCAGCGAGTCCGTAGTGTCGAGTCCACATCGGATTGCAGGGCGCGCTGCATCTCTCCCATCGGCCAGAGCCGAGGAAAGCCGCGCCCGGGCCTCTTCCGGGCACAGTGGCAGCACGTCCTCCACCGTATCCCACAGAGAGTGGGAATAACGGTCCAAGAGACAGGCGGTGTTCAAAGACCGCAGGCCCAAACTGAGCGAGGAGAACAGCTTCTTACCGAACTGTTCCATTCTCTTGGAATCCCGGTCCAGAGGAGCGGACGGGAAGGAGGATTGGGAGGTAGAAGCCTGGATAGCCAGACTCTCGGGGGTGGGGTGTTGGGACAGAAAACTGGGGTCGCCCGGAGCAGGGCGGTGGCGCCTGGCAACCTTCCTATCCACAGGAGGGACTGTGGAGGGCTTGGACCAGGTGCCCTGCAGAACGTCAGTGAGGGCCTCATTGAATTGCAGCAGAGGCTCAGTGGAGCATGCGGCAGACTGAAGCACCTCCGTGAGGATGTTAGTCCTCACAGCCACGGCAGGCAGCTCAAGCCCAAGGGCTGCGGCCGCCTTGCGCAGCACCACAGAAAAAGCTGCACCTTCCTCCGAAGCCACAGTCGGAGGAGAGATGAATCCAGTGTCCGGTGAGGTATCCAATCCACTGGCCTCCCCCAGTTCATCTGCCCAGTCCTGAGAAAGTTGGGTCCTCAGACCCCTCCCATTCGCCCCAGTCATCCGATTCCTGGTAAACAGGAGGAATGATCGGAGCCGGTCGATAAGACAATATGTGTCTCTAGCGGCGTCGGATGCGGCGTCGGGCGGTGCCGCATCGGCGTCGGGACCGGACAGGGGCTGAACCGGGGATCGTCGTCGACCGGAGTCGGTGTCGGGCGTGGTACCGGTGTCGGCGCCGGCGGAGGAGGCGTAACGAGGTCGACCAGCGTCGACGGGGGCTCAGGCTCGGGCCCCTCGGGGACCTGCGGCGTCGGGGCCGGAGCCGCCGGCACGCGAGGTCGCCCAGTCGACTCCGCGGGGCCCGAAGGCGCGCCAGCCGGCGCCGACGGCGGGGCCAAGCTCCTCATGGCCGAGAGGAAGGCACTGACCTCCGCCGGCGTCGCGTCATTCCCAGGGACCAGCGGGTATGGGGACTTGCGCGGCGCCTGCGGCTCCCGCGGAGCCGCGGGGGTGGAACCACCAACCCTCGGCCGAGTTGCGCGACCGGCGAGGGGAGTCCGAAGAGCGGTGTCGCCTCTTGGACTTCTTTGAGTGCTTCGACTTACCCGAAGACTTCGAGCCAGACGAGCGACGATGTCGAGTGCGGCTCCGCGACCGATCCTTGGAACTCCTCCTGGACCGGGATCGAGAGGGGCGCGGAGCCGAGTGGTGAAGCTCGAGAAGCTTGCGGGACCGCTCCCGCCCAGCTTTCGAGGTCAGGGCCATACAATCGGAGCACGACTCCGCGTCGTGGTCGAGGCCCAAGCAGTACAGGCACCGGCGGTGATGATCGGTCACCGACATCAGTCGGTGAGAGTCGTCGCAGGCCTTGAAACCAGGCATCCTACCGGCACCAGAGTCAAGAAGTGACCAAAACGAGTCAAAAAAGTTTGTCAAAAATTGACTAAAGGGGTAGCTCTCCCGGATCGGCGCTTACTGGCGCGGAAAAAAGAAGAACTGACGTCAGCGCGCGAGGTCGGCGTCTAAGTACTCCGACGACGTCATTCCGGCGCACGACGCCGACGACGGACGCGGAGCCGCAGACGACGCCTAGCGACGCGCAAGGGGCATTGCTGACGAAAAATCTTCCGGATCCAGTCTGACGCCTGGGGATATTCTAAGGTGAGAAATCTAACTAACGTGTTTTTTTCAGATGTCAGAATTCTCAAATATCGATATCTGTAAAATGTGATATTTCTCAAAAACTACTGAACGGATTTAACCCATTTAAACAAAAGTGTGCTTTCTGGACCAAGACCTTTCTCCCTTCCAAATTTGGCGTAATTCCGTTCAGCAGTGTGACCTGTAGCCTTGTCTAAAGTTTCCCATGGAAATTGCATGGAGAAAACAAGTTTTGAGACCCCCTTTTTTCTCAGCCCCCCCCTTGACCAAATCTCCCCCAAACTTTCAAGATAGGAGTCGATCTGAAAAGAGAAACTTTTTGGAAAATGTTGTAAAGATTTGTGAAACGACGTCAAAGTTATGAGCACATCAAAAAATACTTTTCTTATGGAAATGTCGTCCTAACTATAACGATCTACTGGCGACTGCCAGTAGATAATATATATGAGTCACTGATGTTGTATAAACACTTGCACTTTACGTTACACTCGTAAGAAAGGAGGTCTTCTCCGAAACGCGTCGAGTGATTTGGCCGAAACTTAAAGAAAAATAAACACGCTGTTCAAAGGATTGGTGGCTGTGGCATCGTTTACTTTGGACTACAAACAAACGATCGGGTGGAGAATAGGGGTTTGCGACCCCGCCATGGCCCACCCCTGAAAGAGGCTCGGGTATCTGCGCGAGAAAGGAGTTGTGGATATATATCTATCTCTATAGACAGTCGTGCTCAAGTATTTAAAGGCAAACTAAACTTTTAAGCACATGGACTATAAATATTACCAGTACAAAGGTGATTTAAAACTACAATCAAACCAAGGGATGGGGTTGCCCATTCTTTCGCTCCTATGCATAGGACGTTGCTATGGTCTATACATACGTGTGATAGACTGGAATAGTATAAGTGATAATCTTCCTTCATGTTTTAAAAAGTATTTCCCTCTCAATTAATCAGAGATGGGACATTTTGCCACCCTGTGACTCAGCTAATCACTCAGGAAGGCATTATATAATCACTGGCACATCTAAATCCAGCCAGAGTGGCGATGGTCAAAACTCCTCCCTAGGTCATACTAGGAGGAGGCGGCCTGCATTCAGTGTCCATGTGAGCTTCCCTAGCAGTAGCAGTAGCGTCAATGCGGCGATGTATGCATTGCAAAACTGCACATAGCACGCTGCAAATGCATTCCTAAACAAGACTACCCCGATGTCCACAGACCCTACAGGGAGAGGAGGGAGTGCCTCGGGAGGTACCGGCGTCGGGGCCCAGGAGCAGCTGCAGCCCATCCCTATGCCAGGGACCTGGAGATGATTAGGAGGGAGAGGTGGACTCAGGCGCGAGCTGAGGGGGGCGCGCGCCTGCCCTCGCGAACACAGAGCTTGTGGCAAAAGTGTATTGTAAAAAAACAGAAACAGCTCGGTGCCCACTCCCCATAAATCTGAAAATAAATAAATGGAGCGTTGTGTCCCTAAAGCGGGCGCTGCACTCCGAAATAAAGCTGAAAATAAATAAAACAAGCATAAAGAAAGTACCTTACCTCCCATGTTCTTCCTTTGGAGCCCGCGAAATCGCACGATGTGCGCGTTGTGCCTCATGACTGGACTGCCTGAAACGCGGCGAACAAAATAAAAACGAGCGTGAGGCAAGAACACAACGCCCGCATGACGAGCAACAGACGATGAATGGGCGGGGCCTAGGGGAGACAGGGCGTGCACCAACCCCACTTCCAAAGAAGCCCGACAGAAAACCAACGACAATAGATCTCACAAGCGAGCAGCGCATGCGCTGCAAGCAGGCGAGACCTAATAAGGGTGCCCCCTGTCTGTCTCCCACCTCTGTCTAACGGATGTCAGCGATACTGCAGTGTGGCGGAGCAGCGAATCTGCAAACCATCTGGTAAGGTGCCTACTCCTTCCCAGAACATGTATGGTTCTGCCTGTGGGCTGCTCCACGCTCATGTCGCCCCATTTGCCTCTGAGGGTCGCTAGGAGAGTGGTATTGTAAAAACGGACCAGGCTGTAGATCGTTCAGGTCAGCCACCCCCTCATATGGCAGAAGCACCCCTTACTGATAAAGACCTCCCAGCGTTTGTACTCCAAGAGTTAGCCAGGCCATCAGTTCCGCAGCGGTGGTTCCTCCGCCTCTGCAAGGTGTACCCTGTAGCGGCATCCCCGGAGCATACGGGGTTGTTGTGCACGTAAGATATAGGCTTCTAAAATAAGCTTTGCATGCGACCTTAAGGAGAAGTTGTTCAGATTGTTTTCACCTGGTGCATGGGTGGAATGTGTGGAGCATGTCTGCCAGGGACAGAGGTGGCTCCTTAGTGGCAGATAGTTGCAGCCCTGCCAACCACTTCGCTACCCATTGGAGTTGCGATGCCAGGTAATAGTGATCCATATTAGGAACTGCTCGACCACCTTTATCTGTTGGGAGGTAATGTTTCGTAAGGGGTACTTGACAACAGGAGTCATTCCAGATGAACTCCATCATTACGGATTCGAATCCCCTGAAATGAGCTGGCACCACGTACATGAGAAGGTTGGTAAAATTCAGCAGCATGGGAAGCACCGCCATCTTCAATAGGGCAATCCGGCCCACAACTCACAATGGGAGTGTGCGCCAGAAGGACATTTGCAAGCGCCAGGCAGTGGCTGCTCTCCCTAGGGTTACCCTCCAGTAGGTCTTGCTGGTGATAAGGATAATGTTACTTACCCAGTAAGCATCTGTTCTTGGCATGTAGAGCTGTAGATTCACATGCTTTGCATACACCCACCATCTAGTGTTGTGTCCGAGGTAAGATGACTCCTCCTTTCGGTGATAGTGCGCATGGGCATCGACTCCATTGTTAGATTGTTTTCCCACAGAGGGTGAGAATGGAGTTAGTAAGTGTAGAATAGAGATGTCCAGGAGTAAAGTAAGAAACTGCAACGACTACAGGTACCCGGAGCGGCGGGTGGGCGCATGAGAATCTACAGCTCTACATTGTAATAGTAGAATGTTTACTTACAATTACATCTCTTGCATTCTCTCACCATGGATGCATTCTATCTGTTTCTGTGGGCTATCATTGCATATCTTTGAATGAGTTGCATTCGTTCCATATTCTGAAGAGCAGTTTATGTTCAGTTACACTGCTGACTTTCAGAAGGTGGATGCTCTAATAAACAAATCTTTTACTAACAAGAGTTTACTTGAATTATTGGACTTACTTCATATTGGTGACGATTGGGATTTTGTCTACTCACTCTGGAGCATCCACATGCACAGTTTGTTCGGATTTGGATTATTTTTCTTCAATTTGGTGAATTTTCTGTCTTTCCATCCGTACTTTGGACTTGCTGACGAGGATTGCTGACAAAGTGCTTCTTAAGAATTTGGCATACTTCTTGCGGTTCCGGTTGGCTGTGTCTGCTGTGCTTTATTTGTTATTTGGAGCTCCCCGCTCTTATTTGCAGTGTGGCTCTTGTCTCGCGCATTTGTTGTTGTTTTCAAGCTTGCGGAGACTTTTGGGAGCTTTAAGAATATCTCCCATGTTTTTGGTAATTTTTCGGCATTTCCTTCGATTCACCATTTCCCGTTTGTGTGCGTGCTGGCAACCGCGCTATTGATTTTTTAATTGCATAGCAACGAGCACGAGCCAACCGCGGCGTTATTTGGTCTTCAGCATTCCAAAGAACGTTTACCGACGAGACGCACGTCATCGAAGCCTGCTCTCCATTTTTTTCTTCACAACGGATGCTTCACGCTGAAGAGACGTTCTTCATCTTTAGATTCCATCATATTAGACCGGGTTGGTTTGTATATGCTGTGCATGTCTCGGTGACACGCACACCTTGTTTACTTTCTTTGCGTGCCTCGGTGACACGCACACCTTTCATCTTAAATTAAATTCTTAGTGTATGTCATTTATTGGCGTGTTTCAGTGACATGCACACCTTTTGTTTTCATTGTTGTGTTAACCGAATTATCATTTATATTTTATATTATATTTATATTGTATTATTACCATGAGTACTCTTTGTGGAAACCCTCCACCTCCTTTTTACTCAGGTCCCAACCAACCCAGCATGAAATGGGAAAAATGGTATAGGCAGTTTAATAATTATTTGCTAGCCATTAATGGTGACAGTTTTAATGCAAAAAGAAAAAAAGTGTTACTTTTAAATACTTTGGGAGCTCATGCCTAAGATGTATTCGAACATTTGCCCCCATCTCCTAATCCAGCAGGAATGGAGAGTGATGATTATGATTGCTTCACAGAGGCAATAGACAGACTTAAAAAGAGATTCACTAAACAACCCCATATTATTATGGAGAGAGATCATTTTTATACTAGACATCAATTACTTAATGAATCGGTTGATGCTTATGTTGAATGCTTAAGAGTTTTAGCAGCTGAATGTGATTTTGGGGCGCAGGTAGACAAATATATTCGAGACCAATTAATTATGTGTTGCTCCAATACAAAAATTCAAGAGCAACTTCTAAGACAACGCAATCAGTCTTTGTGAGAAAGTGGCTCTGTATATACTGTTCCCAAATAGGTACAGTGTGTACAGAGTCCACAGTCCCCAGAGGCTTGGCAGAGGCTAAAGTTAGATATAATCTTACTCTCTAAAGTGGTAGCTTGGTCGAGCAGTAAGGCAGTATCAGAGGACAGTGTAAAGTATTTGCAGTACACACTCAGTCAGCAAATGGTCTCACACACTCAATAACTGAACTCTAGGCCAATGGTTTATATAAAAAATATGTCTGTTTTATTTTAGAACCAACAATAGGTATTAAAATATACTTTCTCAGAATGAGATGCTTTAGGTAAATACGTTTGCAATATGCAATTGACTTTTGTAAATACTGGTTACAGGTTGTTGCAATAGGCAACACAATTTCAAAGACAATGCATTGAGCTCAATGGAAATTTTAAGTTATTTGCAATAGATTACATTCAGGATTACTTTTGTAACTCCATGACTGGATCCTAGATTCAGTCCTGGGACAGTTCTTAGAAACAAGTGATAAAAGTCGACTTAGTTACTGTTGTGATTTTCAGGAAATATTTAGCCATTTTAAAAGTTGACACTTAGAAGAAATTTCATAGAAAAACAGTCAATGATTCCCTATGGAAGAAAATTCAAGTTGCAGGTAAAGTAGGTTATCGTTACTTTTGTAATCCAGTACTGGGTTCCTAGTCTCAGTACTGGGATCTCTATCTAAAACAGGTAAGTAATTGCGTTTTCACAGTTAGCACGATTTTTAAAGAATATTTAAAGTTTGCAAAAATCAACACTTAGAAGAAATTTCACAGAAAAACAGTCAATGGTTTCCTATGGAAGAAAATTGGGTTACTGGTAAGTACGGTTGTGATTTTTTTTCAGGGTCAGTGCTGGGCACCAAGATCCAGCACTGGGATCTCTCTTAAAAGCAGGTGAGTGTTTTCGTTACTCGGCTCATTTTTGGTGAATATTTTAAGTTTTAGAAACTCCACACACCAGAAATTTCAGGAGAAACCAGTCAATGTTACCCTATTGAGAAAATTGAGTTATCGGCTGTTGGGTAAGTACTCGACTGGCAAAGTTAAGGTTCTGGGCAGAGACTCCGGGGTCTCCCAGGGTCAGGTAGGTACAGTTGTTACACCCTCAGCTGCGCAGGGGCAGCCGGATGCAGAGTGAGTTATTCCAATGTTATCCTATGGGAGGCAGGGGGGCTTGGTTGGTGGCTGCTGACTAGCAGGCCACGCGGCTGTGGGAGCCGGGTGCAGGGGTGCCTTTTGGTGTCGGGAAATCTTACCCTCTGTTGATCGCGGTTGGGGGGGGTACCTGGTTCTGAGGCTGCATGCGTCGTCAGGAGCGTTGAGGGAAGTCCTTGGGTGCCGGACTCGGGTTACAGTCGCCGGGGGGTCTTCCTCGTGGTCTTTGTTCACTCCGGCACAGGCCAGGCTTGGCGGGTGCAGAGTGTGCAGGGTTCGCGGTTCCGGGCTGATGCCAGGGATTAAAAGCTGATTTTGAGCAGAGCCTTTACAAGAGGCTATTGAAATTGCTAAAAGTGTTGAACGCTCCATCACCTCTTTCAATACTATCAATATTGACAGCTTATCTACAGGCATTGAAACTATTGCTGTAAAAGATTCCAGTATTAAACCTCCTACCTCTAGAGGTAACCTTATTAAAACTTCCACAGCTTATAATCCTGGTAGACAGTTTCCTAACTCCAGTAAACCATTTTGTACTCGTTGTGGTTCCTAATCGCGTTAATTTCAATTTAGACATTGCCCAGCTAGAGGTAAAGATGTTACAAATGTAAAAAAAATAGGTCATTTTGGATCATTTTGCCAAGCTAACAAGAGGGTTGCCAGTCTCTCTGATGTAGATATTGTAGATTAAATAAATGCTGAGCCAAGTTATGAAAACACCATTATTTCCATAACAGAAGGTGATTTTCAAAGTCACAAATTAGTTCAAGTTTCTCACAATGATATTGATTCTGAGCCTTATGTGCCACCCATGTGTACTATTACTGTTGATGGCAAAGAAATATAAGTTATGGCAGACTCCGGGTCTCCTTATACTATTATTTCAGATTCCTTATTCAATAAGTCATGGAAGGATAAAACACTGGAACCTAATGATATTCGCGTTTATGGATTTGGAGGCAAAGAAATTGAAATGTTGGGCTATTTTATTTCTGATATTTCATTTAAAGAGAAAACTTATACTTGGCAAAGTTTATGTTGCTGTTGATGGTTTGCAAGTATTAGGATGGAAACACCAGGGAAAGTTTAATATCACTTTACGTACTAATGCCAAAACACAAGTATGTATAGTTGAGGATTTACAAGAAATACATAACGATCTTCAAACCCATGAAGAAACTGTTCAAGTTATTCTTAATAAACAGAAGAATGTTTTTAGAAAAGAGTTAGGAAAAGTTAAATGATTTTCCCACAGAATTGTATTAAAAAAAAGATGCTATTCCTTCAAGACATAAATTAAGAAATGTTCCTTTGTCTGTAAGGAATGAATTGGTTGATATGATCAAAAAATTGTGTGCTGATGGTAATAGAACCTGTCAACGCTTCGGAATGGATTTCTTCCATAGTTTTAGTTAAAAAACGGAATGGTAAGTTTAGGATGTGCACTGATTTGAGGTCTGTAAACAAATTGTTATGGAAAGTAACCCTTTACCTATAGTTCAAGATCTTTTAGCTAAATTAGATGGTGCAAAGTTTTTTACCACTATAGATCTCAACTCAGCATACCATCAGGTAGAATATTAACATAGGATTCCAAAGACATTACCACTTTTATTACACCTGAAGGCACTTTTAGGTACATTAGGATGCCTTTTGGTCTTTCTTCAGCTGCATCAGTGTTTCAAAGGTTAATGAATTGCTTATTTGGAGATACTGATGGAGTTGTAGATTTTTAAGACGATATCCTGATTTTCTCCAACACTGTTAAAAAACATCATGAAACTCTTGACAAAGTGTTGTCGGTGTTGGGAGATAAAGGTATGACCATTCGTCTGGATAAATGCAAGTTTTTCTCATCTAAAGTGGAGTATTTAGGCCATCAGATTAATGGTAATGGTAGTTTTCCTAAGAAAGACATTTTGTCCATCAAAAATATGAGTAATCCTCAAGACAAGGATCAACTTAAATCCTTCTTAGGATTATGTGAATATTATTCTAGATTTGTGCCTAAATTTTCTGACATAGTACTTCCACTAAGACTATTACTTAAAAAGGGGTGCAAGTTTTTGTGGACCAATGATCATTCTCAGGCTGTTATTGCTATAAAATCAGCTATTGTTGGTTGCAATCCTTTGTCTCCATTCACTTCAACTGCTACCAACGTTATTACAGTTGATGTTAGTGCCATAGGCCTGGGTGTATTTAGTCAAATCAAAGCAAACAATGAAGTGACCATTGCGTTCGCTTCAAGACCATTGTCGATTGCAGAGTCTAAGTACTCTACCCTTGAAAGGGAAGCTTTGGGTTGCTCTTGGGCGGTGGAACATTTTAAAACCTATTTATGGGCAAACCTTTCAAACTCAAGACGGACCACAAACCATTAATTTCTCTTCTTTCTAACAATGGTGTTGGGAGATTATTATCATAGTCTCAAATTCCTAATCAGATTGGATGTTTTGAAGAATGTGTGGTTGCATCTGTTGATGACATGGTTCTCTCAATGTCTCAAGTTATCTCAAAAGAAGAATGGTCAAAAGCTATGGCATTAGATGAGGAACTTAAACTGTTACAAAAGTATATTGTTGAAGGTTGGCCTTTAGAAAGAAATCTAAGCAAAGAACTTGCTGTATTCTGGAAAGTTAGAGAAGAGCTCTCAATCAACGAAAATCTTGTTTTAAAAGGTGACTCTTGTTCCTCCGAAATACACAACGCAAAAACGTATGTCTATTGCTCATTTAGGTCACTTAGGCCAATCTAGTACTATTAAAAAAGTTAGAGATTTATTTTGGTGGCCTTATATGGATAGTTGCATTGTTGATTTCGTAAAAAATTGCTTTTTGTGTGCGGATTCTGATAAAGTTTTGAAGTTACAACATTCAGATCTTGTACAAATTCAAGTTCCGGATACTCCATGGGAGAAAATTTCTATTGACATTCTAGGTCCTTATGAAGGTATTTCGACACAAAAAATATACATAATAGTCGCTATTGACTATTTTTGTGGGTTGAATATAAATGGGTCAATCAAACTGATTCAAAGTCTGTTATTACATTTCTTCAAGAAATTTTCAAGAAAGAAGGATTATCTTCAACAGTGGTTTCTGACAACAGCCTACAATTTACATCAGATGTGTGTGAGAAAGTGCCATCTTTCTTGCATGGTATGCCCCCACTTTTTGCTAAATTGCTGAATGTACTTCGATTGAGTGTACCCTGGGTTCCTGCCAATCAGGTGCCCAGGGCCTATGTTCCTTCCTTAAACCACACAAACTCCAAATTGGCAAACCCTAGCCACATGTCAGCCCCTAGTAAATGGTACCCTAGGTACCCAGGGCCTTGTGGCCAGGGAAGGCCTCTAAGGGCTGCAGCACTCATTGTGCCACCCTCAGAGGCCCTGTACCCTTACACACACACTGCCCTTGCAGGCTGAGTGTCTGGGTGCAGGACAAAACAAAGAGTCGACATGGCACACATCACTGTGTACCATGCCCATCACCTACACTGCCAAGGCATTTGTCAGCCACCCCTCTAGCTGGGTGCATTACGCCTATGGTGTGGGCACAGGAGCAGGAGCCCTGTGCCCCTACAGTACCCGGGTCCATTCCTGGGCACTGTAAGTGCAGTGCTGTCATTTAAGAGTGCATGGTGCTGAGAGCTTGTCAAACACGAGCTCCACAGCACCATATTGGCAACACTGAAGCCTGGGAAGTTTGGTATCAAACTTCTCAGCACATTGAACCCACACTGATGCCAGTGTAGGATTTAATGTACTAAGCACCCCAGAGGGCATCTTAGAGATGCCCCCTTACAGCTAACTTACAATCCACGTCTGCTCTGAGGCTGCCCAGGCTGCCACACAGCAGACACGTTGCTGGACCCCTGGGTGGGAGAGCCCCTGCTCTCCCGGGCCTGCAACAATGCACATCCTGGGTGAGGTGAGAAATCTCCTCCCCCAGGATGAGCAAAGGGAAGCTTCAAAGGCAGGCCGCCATTTGGAGTTTCCCCAGGCCACTGCAACCCCCCCACTCTGGCGGGAAGCTTGGCCGGAAACCCCATACAAGGACAGGGGACGTGCCAGCTTGCCCACCCCACCCCTCAGGTGGGGAGGCGAGGTGAAGCACATCTCCGGGCTCTCGCCATCTTGAAGATGGGAGGCCCTACCCTATCAGGATTAGGCTACTGCCCCCCCTCCCACAGGAGAGAGGCAGGATAGGGGGTGTACCCACCCCAGGACAGGGACCCATTGGTCCCTGGCCTTCACCTACCTGTAACGCCCCTAAATCTAGTATTTAGGGGCCCCCTGAACCTTCCTTCCTTAGATTCCAGATAGAAAACTACAAGAAGAGCAAGAAGAACAAGGACCTGCCCTGCAGCTGCTAAAAAGAGAAGAAGACACCAACTGCTTTGGCCCCAGCCCTACCGGCCTGTCGACTCTCGAACCTGCACCAGCGCGGCATCTCTCGTGGCCAGCAACCTCACCAACCCCGGAGGACCTGGCTACCTTTTAGCTCTAAGCCCCTGGGACTCCCACGAGTAGAGGCTCTACTCAAGAAACCTATTTGCTATCCCTGGCACCAGCCCGGGACCGCGGACCCAACACACTCTGCACCAGCCAAGCCTGGCCAGTGCCGGAGTGGACAAAGACCCTGAGGACGACCCCACGGCGACTGTGACCCAGAGTCCGGCACCCAAGGACCCCCCTCGACATCCCGGAAGAAGCCTGCAGCCTCAGAACCAAGTGCCACCCCAGCCACGATCAACCAGAGGGTAAGATTCCCGACGTCAAAAGGCACCCCTGCACCCGGCGCCCTGCGGCCCCCTGTGCCCAATCCCGGGGTACCCACCTAACCTACAACTACCCAACTTACCTCTCGAAGTGGTGGTGGCACCTGAAACATCCTCGTCCCCGAGCCTGCAGCCTTTTTCCAAACCGGAACATTCCCATTGATTTCCATTGAGCGCCCGAAGGCTCAAAAGCACCCTGCACCCAGCCGCCCGAGTGGCCCTGGCAGTGCCCTCTCTACACTAACCTACTTCCCCACTTGCTCTGAGTAAGTGACCAGGAGCCCAGCTCCCACAGCCGCGTGGCTTGCCAGACAGCAGCCACCAACCAAGGCCCCCCTATCCCTCATAGGATAACATTGGGCCTAACTCTCTCTGCACCCGGCCGTTCTGAAACCGCTGAGGGTGAACCAACTATACCTACCTGGCACTGGGGGACCCCTGAGTCCATGCCCGGAATTTCAACTCTGCCAGTCGAGTACTTACCCTTAAACCGCTAACTTCATTTTCCTCATAGGGTAACATTGACTGGCTTTTCTTCAAAAATCTTCTAAGTGTGAACTTTTCAAAACTGCAAAAATTCACCAAAAATCAGCCAAGTGACAAAAACGAATTTACTCACCTGCTCCCAGGTGAGCTCCCAGTGCTGGATCTTGGTGCCCAGCCCTGACCCTGAAAAGTGCTCACAACTATACTTACCTCTAACTCATTTTTCTCCCATAGGAAACCATTGACTGCTTTTCTGTGAAATTTCTTCTAAGTGTCTATTTTTGCAAATTTGAAATATTCTTTTAAAATCGTACCATTTCTGTAAACGAAATTACTTACCTGCTTTTGATAAGGACCCCAGTCCTGGGTCTAGGCACCCAGTCCTGGATTACTAAAGTAACGATAAAGTACTCTACCTGCAATGTGAATTTCTTGCCATAGAGATCCATTGAATGTTTTCTTTGAAATATTTTCTAAGTGCTAACTTTTGAAATAGCTAAATATTATTTAAAAATCATTACAGTTATTAAGTCGACTTTCATCACTTGATTCTGAATACTGACCCAAGGCTGGTTCTAGGAGCCAGACCTGGAATTCCAAAAGTAATCTGAAAAGTAATTTATTACAAATAACCTGAATTTACCATTGAGCTCAATGCATTGTTATGTTTAGGAAATAGGATTGTTTATTGCAACCAACTGTGACTGTTTACACAAATTTATTGCTTAAGACAAAAGTATTTATATTCAACCTCTCATTCTGAGAAAGTATATTTTTACCCCCTTTGTGGTTCTAAAAATAAAACAAGCATATTTTATATATACAAACCATTGGCCTGGAGTTCAGTTATTGAGTGTGTGAAACCATTTGCTGACTGAGTGTGTACAATAAATGCTTTACACTGTCCTCTGGTACTGCCTTACTGCTCGACCAAGCTACCACTTTTGAGAGTAAGGTCATGCCTAACTTTGACCTCTATCAGCCTCTGGGGGACTGTGGACTCTGTACACCCTGTACCTATTAGGGAACAGTATATACAGAGCCACTTTCTCACAATGTGTCTGTCACTTTTCTTAAAAATGCAAATATTTCACATATTAAAACTGCTTTGTATTCTCCTAACATGAATGGCCTCGTGGAAAGATTTAACAAAACTTTAGTTGAGGGTATTCAATTGGCTATTAAAGCTCGCATTGATGTTAAAGCTCACGTAGCAGAATTGGTTTGGTCTTATCTATGCACTCCACACTGTACTACTAAATGTTCACCTTTCATTCTTTTAAAAGGTAGGAAATCCAGACAAGAATGATCCCTTTCATGGGATAAACCTCGTGATTCTAAGTTGGTATTGGATGAAATACACCAACTTGCCAAACAAAACTGTAAGAATACCAAACAATTGAGTTTGTCCCAACAACCTGTTTTGCAAGTAGGTGACAAACTTAAAATGAAGTTACCTGTTTATGTTAAAAAAGGCCAGTCAACATTTTCAGATGTTTTTGTGATTCAAAAAGTTGGTAAAACATCTGTTCTTTAAAAGAATAGTTCTTGGTGGAGCATTAAAAAAATTGCTAAAGTCAATGTTTCTATTCCCAACACTTCAGCATGTTCCTCCAGTCCAGATTTTGCCAGTGATTCAGTAATTTGGAAAAAGGAATGGAGCCAAAGTATTATCCTTCTCGTGTAAGTGTTGATAACCCTGTAAGTTTTGATAACCCGGTTTCTTCTTTCAGCTCTTCCATGTCAGCTACTTTCAAGAGACAGGAGTTGTTACCTAAAACATTTAAAGATTTTTTATTATTTAAATAGTTGTTCTTTTAATGTATTTATTGTTTCCTCTTTTATGTAAAGAAGGAAGATATGTAATAGTAGAATGTTTACTTACAATTACATCTCTTGCATTCTCTCACCATGGATGCATTCTGTCTGTTTCTGTGGGCTATCATTGTATATCTTTGAATGAGTTGCATTTGTTCCATATTCTGAAGAGCAGTTTATGTTCAGTTACACTGATGACTTTCAGAAGGTGGATGGTCTAATAAACTACTCTTTTACTAACAAGAGTTTACTTGGATTATTGGACTTACTTCATACATGCCAAAAACAGATGCTTACTGGGTAAGTAACATTATCCGTTCAAGGCATGTGAGCTGTAGATCACATGCTTTGCATAGACTATACAGTAGTATACTACCAAAGCGATGGCTAACCTGTAGCTGTTGCAGGTGTTTGAAAATGTGTTTTAAGTACTGCCTGGCCTACATTAGCTTGTTGCCTCGCTAACACATCTACACAATAGTGCTTGGTGAATGTGTGCGAATATTCCCTAAGAAAGCCATAGTAGCCCCTATTTTGCAAATGGAATGCGCTCTAGGGGATATTATTAAAGTTATTCTCGCTTTCACATAACATGCCTGGATATATTTCACGATCCATCTTGCAATGCCTGATTTAGATATGGGATTGCTTTGTTGGTGGTGAAAAAGCAACAAAAAGCTGGTTTGTTTTGCAAAATTCTTTCCTTCTTTCTACATAATATAGTAGAGCTCTTCTAACATCTAGTGTGTGTAGGGCTTGTTCTGCTACAGCATCAGGTTGAAGAAAGAACACAGGTTACTCAACTGATTGATTGATATGAAAATCAGACACTACATTAGGAAACAATTTGAGATTGGTTCGAATAACCACTTTATCTTTGTGAAGCTGAAAGAAAGGCTCTGGTATAGTTAACGCCTGAAGTACACCAACTCTCCTTAGTGAAGTGATTGCAATGAGAAAAGCAACCTTCCATGAGAGGAATTGTAATTGACACCTGTGCATTGGTTCAAATGGTGGACCCAGGTTGAGTTCTTTGGGATTTAGATGCCTGATATCTCCATGGCTCTGACTGAGGAGACTGAGATGCAGCTTTTAGTGTGGAACTACTGACAGCTCCAGCAGGGTGGTGAACCAAGGTTGACGTGCCCATGTGGGAGCTATGAGAATTAGTTTTAGGGATGTTTGTCTAAGCTTCTGAACTACCAAAGGGCATTGCCTTTGGAGAGCGGGTGTGGGAACCTGGAGGCGAAGCTTGGGCATTTTGGGTTTTGAGCTGTGGCAAACAGGTCTCTGTGAGGAAATTCCCATTCCTGAATGTAGGGGAGGAGAATTTGGGGATGAAGTTACCACTCGTGGATTTGCTGTCTCCGTCTGCTGAGAAGGTCTGCAATCTGATTGTTTACTCCTAGAAGATGTTCTGCCAGAAGACAAATCTTATGGTGTATAGCCCATTTCCAAATGGCTTGTGCTAGGCGTGACAGCTGGAGAGTGTAAGTCGCCCCGTTTCTGTATATAATACATAGCGGTCATGTCTGTGCGGACTAGGACAGCTTTGCCTACGAGGTGAATTTGAAAAGCTCTGTGCTCTAGAAACACTGCTTGTAGCTCTAATTGATTTATATGGAGACTTTTGTACATTAGACTCCACAACCCTTGGATTGTGCGATTGTGTAGGTGAGCAACCCAATCAGTCTGCTTTTAGCACTGTCTGTAGAACAAGGTGGATAAAGGTCCGCCCTTTGGATATGTTTTGTGGGTTCCACCACTGCAGAGAGCGATGGGTGCGGTCATCTAGCAACATTAGATCGGGCAACTGACCCTGCGACTGGTTCCACTGACTTGCTAAGCATTTTTGAAGGGGACCCATGTAAAATCTTGCGTGGAGAACAATTATGATGCAAGACGCCATCATCCCCAGCAGTTGCATGGATACTCTTGCTGGTAATGATTGGTTAGAAGGGACTGAATACTGAGAATTCTGGCTGCATTGGGAGAGGCTAGAGCTCTTGGAGTGTCTATGGTGGCTCCCAGATAGGTTTGTGTGTTGAAAGGCTGTAGATGAGACTCCAACGCATTCACTGTAAACCCTAGTTGGTGTAGTAAGTGAATCGAGACTGGAGTGTGTTGGAGACACTTTTGTTAAGTACTGGCTTTAATGAGCCAGTCGTCCAGGTATGAGAAGATATGGATTTGCTGTCTTCTCAGATGAGCTGCAACTACTGCCAGGCATTTGGTAAATACCCTGGGCGCAGTGGTGACTATAAACGGAAGTACTTTTAATAGGTCATGATTACCCACGATCATGAATCTGAGGTACTTGTGAAGAGTGGGATAAATAGGAATTTGGAAATATGCAGTCTTTAAGTCTAGAGTAGACATAAAGTCGCCCTGGTGTAGAAGTGGGAGCACTTGTTGAAGTGTCACCATGTGGAAATGCTCTTACAGTATGTAGTGATTTAGTTCTCTGAGGTCCAGAATAGGTCTCAAGGAGCCTTCCTTTTTGGGAATGAGAAACTACAGGGAGTACACGCCCGACACTTGATATTGTAATGGTACAGGCTCTGTGGCTCCTTTTAGTAAGAGCGACTGTACTACCTGCTTGAGCAGGTGTAAATGTTTTGGTGTCATTTTGTGAGAGCGGGGTGGAATGTTTGGAGAATTGTTGGTAAGCTCCAGGCAATAACCCTATTGGATAATTCCTAACACCCATTTGTCTGTGGTTATGGATTGCCAAATGGGGAGGAATTGTAGAAGACGTACCAGACAGGTGTTAAATGATCGGGGGGAAGTGTAGGCAAGTCACTGCTTGTTAGGGGAGGGGGGATTTACGTGGTGTGGAACCTTTGCCCCTGCCTTTGCCGTTGTTACCTCTGTATCCTCCTCTAAAGTAGCCTCTTGAGGAGGAGAATTGATGGTTGCCTTTGCATGAGGCAGCAGTATTGTCTGACGACGTGGTCTTGGACCCCCCACGATA
Source organism: Triturus cristatus (assembly GCF_964204655.1). Classification (NCBI taxonomy): domain Eukaryota; kingdom Metazoa; phylum Chordata; class Amphibia; order Caudata; family Salamandridae; genus Triturus; species Triturus cristatus. The sequence continues at coordinate 1,091,696,091 of NC_140582.1, read as the reverse complement.
GAAGGAGCCACTTAAGGAGCCACGATTAAGAGACTGTAGGGCTCCCATTGACTTAGCCACTTCTGTATCTTTCTTCATTTTCTCCAATGACTTATCTACTTCAGGCCCGAAGAGATGCTCTTTGTCAAATGGAGTATTTAAAATGGATAGTCGGACTTTCGATTTAAAACCAGAAATCTTAAACCATGCGTGCCTCCTTATTGACACACTATTGTTGATCTCTCTAACTGCGGTGTCAACAGCATCTAGAGCACACCTAATAGAGGGGTTGGTTATGAGCTTTCCTTCTTGCACTAAATCTTGAGCTTTAGCCTTGGCTCATCTGGGAGATATTGAAGCAATTGCTCCATTTTGTCCCAGTGTGCTCTATCATACCTGGCTAGTAGGGTCTGGGTGTTGGTAATGTGCCAATGATTCGCTGCTTGGGCGGCTACTCTTTTACCAGAGGCGTCTAACAATTTTGACTCTTTGTCTGAAGGGGGAGCATCCCCCGAAGTTTGTGAATTATCCCGTTTACGGGCATTAGAGACGACCAAAGAGTCTAGTGGTAACTGCCCTTTAATAAAAGCTGGATCAAACGGAGCAGGCTTATATATTTTGTCTATTCTGGGGGTGAGAACACAAGCACAAATAGGGTCTTTGAATATAAGGTTAGGTGGGTGGGGGCGGGGGTGTGGAAGGGCGGAAACCCTGAAGAAGCGATGGAGATTCAGAGACGTGTTGCTGGATCGGACACAGCCATTCTGGTCTGAACCTACCAGTGCCGGCACCAGTGGAGCCTGGCGATCAGCTAGCACCTTGACCAGTATTTTGTTTTCCGTGTTTAGTAAGGCCAACTGACGGTATGATCCGGGTTCGGTCGGGTCTTTGCCCAGTTTAGGGAGGGAGACAAGTAGCGCCTCCCGCACTGAAGGAGGAAGGGAGCCAGTGTCAAGTGCTGCATTGTATAGCAGCCGTAGGCGTGGTGTTACTGCACGTGTCAAAAGGCTCATCTATCAAGCTAGAGACATCAGGGGGAGGCTACCAGGTCCTCAAGAGCAGTTACCTTCACAGAAGGAGCAGTCTTCCAGCAGTTCCAGGCACTTCATCTGTGTTGCAATGGTTTCCTATGGAGTGGTCCTTATGCAAAGGCTAAAGGATGCTGAAGATGCTCTAAGGATACGGTGGATGCAATGCGATCGACGGGGGTCTTCCTGTAGGCATTTCTGTGCCCACAAATATGGTGAAGGGGTCCTAGTTGCAGGGTCGAATCCCCACAAAGTTCCCTACGGCTTGGGCAAAGTCCAGTTGCCACTGGACTACGAATGGCCACGCTCATAGGCCAATCCTTCCTGGATCAAGAGCTCACCTTTGGAGGGTCCCAGCAACTCTCAGAAAGCACGTTCAGGCTCAGCTAACTTCGGTGCAACTCTGTGTGCCGGGGCTTGATCTTTGATGCTGCACGACGGTGGTGGTAGCGAATTGAAGACTTTGGGTTACCAACTTGCCCCAGCAGGCTTCAACTGATGTGCCCCTATGCTGTGAACAGGAGGCCAGTCAGCTGGCCCTTGGATTTTTCTTGGCTTGACTAGGCTCTGGAGACAGCTTCTCCTTGGGCAGGACATGGCAGGCAAAGTCTCACTCTTCACTAGCAACCAGGTACAGTCCTCGGCAGTGCAGCCTCTCTTTGTTCATCCCTCAGTGCAGCAGGGCAGTCCGCCTTCTGCCAAGCAGGTCGAGATCTGAGGTGTGGGTGACTTACTTCCTGTGGAGAGTGGCATCTGGCTGGCTATCCCAAAATGCACCATTCCCAAGATGGGGAGACCCCTTTCTCGGAGTTCAGGCCTCACTAGCACACCCTCAGGGTGTGGCTACCTCAGGGCCATATACCCCTGGGGAAACCGGTTTTGCAACTGGTTTTCCCCTTTCTGCTTCCTGCGTCTGTCTTCCTCAACTATGGGGCAGCCCTGTCCGTTGGTGTTACACATCTGCCCTTCAAAGGCAGCTTTACCTTTAAAGCCTGACTTTTGGGGTTAACACCCAAGTGGCTTCCCAGGGCTGTAATCCCTCATTGTTCTCCTTTCTGGGAGTCGTTGGCATGTCTTTCTAGGAGGGCAGAAAGCAGGCTTCATGTGTGCCTGGGTAGGAAAAGGAATTTTAAAGGCAACAGTTTGACATCTTTGCTAAAGCTACACTTTGCAACAAAGTACATTAATTTTGACTTGAGATTCAAATCCGGCTTCATGTAACAAGTTGTTTGGTACCTTGGAGTGCCTATTTTGGTTGCACCGTCCAGGAGTTAACACAGCGGAGGGGTTTAGCATGTACTGCTGAACTCGCCAATTGGAAGACCAAGACTTTCCACAGTAAAAACAGCTGTTTTGCATGTTCCACTGTCAGGACATGCAGAATAAATGTCCTGCCTGTGTCCTATGTTGCACCCTGCCTTTAGGGCTTGGTAGACTCGCCAGAGGGGTAACTTGCACAGATGTCCAGGGTAAGTGGTGGCTTTGTAATTGCTTTCAAAAGGCAAAGTCGGGCTAGCATTGTACGACTGCTCTACCAGTCTGCAGTGGCGGGCTGGAGGGGACGTCCAGGGTGGTACAATCAGTGCTGCAAGCCCTGGGATACATCTCCAAGCTATTTGCGCTGGGTACCATTTACTAGGGAACTTGGGGGGACTGTACGCAAAAAAGGCATTTCTTTACACAATGGACCTGGCAACCGAATCCATGATGTCCAAGCCTGTCCTAATAATCTTTATGGAGGCATCTTAACCTCCCCTGGTCACTACAGTGCCATGTGCTTCAAGTGGTCAGGTGGCTTCCACCCTATTTACCATTTCCCACAAACCATGGGTGTTCACAGCTGCCAAGTACTCTTCATGGAACGCAGAGACAGGCTCTCTGCTAAAACATGTTCTCTCCCTTGACTCCAGCTTCGTGGACTCACAGTCAAGCGGTGCAATGGGAAATGCTCTCGATTTAGTTTTGAACAGGAAAAAGGATCTACCATCAGGCTTCAGGCAAAAAGTGTATGGAGTGTACAGGGTCTACTGGAGCTGGCCTATACAAGCAGGCCCCAGAAAGCTGCTGATTGTCCGGAGCAGATGTTAGCTTATCCCAAGTCACCTTGGAGAGTTCCAAAAATGCACAATTAAACAAAAACAGCGAATCAGATGCTGAAGCGTTTTACAAGATTTCGGTCAAAAGACTGGTTTTACCTCCACCGTGGTTAGTTGTAACTCTCGCACCACCACTACTTTCCTTATGGCAGGAGGCTACCCCCAGAATGCGCCGGCCCTGGGGGGCACTCCAGAGAAGTATCGAGGCTAAAGCAAATGCATTTTGAGGTGCCAAATAGTCTGCGGTGTCAAGTTTACAGGGTAGCAAAATGGCCACCTTGCTGCCATTGTCACCGTGTGGAATCCAATCAATGTCATCCATTGTTTTCATGTACTGCCTGGCCTCTTCAGGCAGTCTCTGCACATCCCTCATTGACCTCATCAGATGGGCTTTTTGTTTTCAAGGGCATGCTCTTGGGGCTGATGTCAGTGCCAATTGAGGACAACTGACAGGGACCTTGGCACCAGTGTGGCTCCAGCTAGAGGGGTAAGAGATTGTGTGTGATGAATAGACTGTATTGTGCAGGGCAAGTGTTCTCCTTTTGGGCATGCTAGCCGATACACACAAATCACCTGTTTCAGTCTCCAAAGTTAGGAGTTCTCGGGTATCGAGACAGAGCAATGTCTCAGCAAACGTTTCCTTTAAAATTGCAGAATTTCCCCAACCAGAGTAAAACCAATGTTCTGCCCATCTGACATTTTCTGGTAAATGGTTCACAACAGAATCACTTCACAGCCACAGCTAACCAAACCGGTGTCAAAATGGACAGCATGGCAGAAACCCTGCAAAATTGGCAATCCACAGTGGGATGATGTGAACCACAGGATTATTGGCTTTAATCAGTTACAACTCATACATTGAGCCCTCATTGACTAATTTAACAATCCAGGGGGCGCTAGAGGGCGCACAGCGACATGGCCGCTCTTTAGAGCTGCTCCGCTGGCCGTGCAGTAAATCCGACAATTATCCTCGCCATCCCGCCCCGCATCCCGCTGTAACTGATGGGCACGTCATCCACGGGACCTGCGGACTGACCTGGTTAGGCGCTGTGGGCCAGAACTTGCTGCAACGATGATTCCTGGCTGAAAGGCTCCGGGCCGGCCTCTGCCTACGTGGCGGCTCGGGACGCGCTCGACTCCGGCGAGTGAGGAAGGCCACAGCTGGCTTTGCGGCGGGCTGTGAGTGCTGGGGGGTATGCCTGGCTCCTGGGCAGTGCTGCACGACCGTGGGAGCTGTGACGGCTCTCCGCTCACTCGGTGGGGTAGTGGGGAGACCGGGCTGCCTCTGGGGCTCCGCTTGCGCGCCTGTGGGTGCCGGTCTCTAGTAGCGAGCCGGGCAGCGTCCTCTGGCGTTGCGGCCGACTGACGGGCCGGTGCAGGCCTTGATCCTCGGTTGCTGGTGGGCGGGCTCCGCTCCAGAGTGCGTCTGTGCTCACCGATCCCCGGTCGCCCACCGGCTGGCTGTGTTCCTGTGGCGACGAGCCTCCCCAGTGCGAGAGAGGAGGCCCAAGTGCAGTGCAGCTCCTGGCGGACCTACGTAGGCCCGAGATCCTGGACCTAGTGCTGGGGCCACAAGTCTCACCACCAGTGAGCCCCTCCTCTGTCCTCCAGCTCACATCTGTCGGCCATTGTTCCTGCACCCTGCGCTTGGAAGAGGTGTCCAACCTGGGCACCCATCACCCTTGAGCCTCTCGCAGTGGGGGGGGGCCAAGAAGGATACCGGCCTGCTTCTGCCACCCCTGGGGTGTCCCCACGGCACCCATTGTTGTTGTATGACTGCTGTGCTGCGTTGGGCCTGCTCTTCACCTTCATCCTACCCTGCCGGACTGGAGGAGAACCCTCATGGTGTTTACCTGCCCTGGCCCAATCTGTACTGGCATCACCGGGTGCGGCACCATCCTTGTCCTGGCTGTCGCAGGTGACGAACTGTAACTTTTAGGCCCACTGAGTTGCTGGTATCGCCTCATGTATCGCGACATGGACTAACGTATATTCTGCGTTGCTGCCGTTAAAAATTGGGCCCTGCTTACATTCTCCCTGGATTGGCTTGGCTGTCGCTGTGGTGACCTTCATCACGGGCCCGCATACCATCTTTGCAGAGGGGTGGGTGGCCCTTTTCAGAGTGTGCCACAGAGCGACCCGTGCAGTATTATCACCCCTGTGCGTGGGATCACCCTGGTCCGTACTGCAGCCATGGGAAAAAGTTAACGCGGACAACCACGCCTCACATTTGAGCCCCGAAAAACTGGCAGAGCCACACAACACGCAGCTTCGGATTCTGAGACTGACCCACCTACTGATCATCTTACGAACATCGATAAAACTCTTCTTGCTGTGCAGGCCAGTTTGCAGTCCATTGATGGAAAAATCGACCACCTCAACCTTCGTATGGACCACATGTCGTCTAAATTAGACAAACATGCCCAGCAGCAGGGGGAGGCGGAAACACGTATCTCAGACGCTGAGGATGGGCTACAACAAGTCACGTACAAGGCGGTCTCCATGGAAAAAGTTCTGGAAGTCGTACAGGCCCGTAATGAAGATTTAGAAGCCAGATCAAGGAGCAACAATATACGCATTACGGCTCTTCCAGAGTCTACCAACACAGGCCGCCTTGAGACTTTCGTGGAGAAAACTCCTGAGTGACATTTTTTGAGCGGAACAGCTGTCCCAGGTTCGCATTGTGGAGCGGGCACATTGTTCCTTAGCTGTCTGTCCCCCTCCGGGCGCCCCACCTCGCCCCATAATTGCTCGCCTTTTAAACTATAGAGACCGGGATGCGGTGCTCCGTCTGGCGAGAGAGAAAGGTACCATCGTGCATGAAGGGAATACGCTTGCCTTTTTCCCAGGCTTCACTGTGGCGGTGCAGGAGGCTCGATATCAGCCTGCCAAGAAGTTGCTACTGGCCGCACACATTCCATATGCCATGCTGTACCCAGCGAGACTGCGGATGGCGGATAATGGGAAGTACAAATTCTTCACCAGCCCAAAAGCAGCACTAGATTTCGCCAAATCTGTCTCCCGCCGGAACCGCTCCCCCAGGCACGCAGAGAACGACAAGACTGCTGACCTTGGTGCTTCATCAAATGGCCCAGGTTGACGCAATTCTTGAACTGTTTGGGCTGGGGGGGGGGGGGGGGGGGGGCACTCTGCTTGGGGCACGAGCACTACCATTCCCTAATGGTTCTAGGATTGTTTGGCTCAACGATTATAGACATTGTATTTTTCACTTAGCATTGGGGGGATTCCTCGATTGTGTTTCTAAGCTGTGTGTGATAGTGGGGCTTGGGAAGGGCATTGTACGATAGTTCGGCCACCTGCTAATCTCATCAGGAGGGAGTTTGTGCTCGGACGTCCCCCTTTCTGGGTATTTCCCGCAAATGGTTTTTTCCCTGGTGCTGTACTTTGGATTTGTTTCTGTGAGTTTGGGATGGCTTTGGCGTGTTGGGGTTGCTAAAGGTGGTGGGGGTACTATGTTGGGGTTTTTCTTTGTGGCTTCATATTGTTGCTATACGGCTGGATATTGTCCATACGTTCTTGTTCACATCTTAGTTACAGGCAGATTCCTTTTCCCATACACATTGCTGTTGGTATGCACAGTAATGGTTTGACAGTTTTTTGCCTCACTTGGAACGTACGAGGGCTCAACACCCCCAAAGAAATCCGTCAAGTGATAGCTCATTTAGACCGCCATAGAATTAATATTGCCCTCCTACAGGAAACACATCTGACGACACATACGGACACGTTTGTTGGGGCTCGCTGGGCTGGCTATCATCTGGCCTCCTCATATAGCCAGGGTGTCCTCATATTAGTGAAAAAAGACCTTACTTTTACAGCACATTACACTCATGTAGACTCTGCTGGTCGATACGCCATGGTGCACGGGACGTTGGCAGGCAAGTTAGTTATTCGTACGGACCCAATATAGATGACCCGGGTTTCTTTGAGAACCTTCTTGCAGCTCTGCGCGATTGGCCAGACACAGCGGTCCTCTGGGGGGGCGACCTCAACCCTCACCTTGACCCCAGCAAAGATAAATCCAGTGGTAGGGAGGGGGAGTCTCCGGGTGCAGCTCGGGTGGTCTGCAGCGGGATGACAGAATTTGGATTGCTTGATATCTGGCGGCACAGACATATGGAGACACTTGAGGGCACACATCTCCACAGCACATGGCAGCTGGTCTAGTCTTGATTACTGGTTGGTGGGTGAGGAAGTGGCGAGCTGGGTGGTGGGGGTGGAGCATTTGCCACGCACACTCTCAGATCATTGTCCTGTTCAGCTCACTATTGCCATCCCTCAGCAGATTCCCTGGGCCTTCACGTGGCGTTTTTGTCCGGAGGCGCTGCTGGACCCCCTTTATTTAGAAACTATTCGTGAAGCCATTGTCCAATACTTTTCTCAGAATAAGGGGTCTGTAGATAGCACCGGGGTATTGTGGGAGGGGTTTAAGCCACTATTCGGGTTGCCTGTATCAATACATCGGTTGGCATTTTAAAGGATTTAAGGGGCCAAATATCTAAAGTGGAGTCTGCACTGTCCGGCCTTGAACGTGACTATGAGCGTGCACCATGCGATGCAACTTTAGCATCCATTAAAGAAGCTCTACTCGAACACGCTAAACTAGCGGACGAAGAGCTCCGATACCTATCAAAGGGCGCAGTGGCTCGCTCATACGGGGAAAGTGGGAGACCTGGGCATCACTTGGCCATGAATATTAAACAGCGCATGCATCATGACGTCATTACTAAGATCACGGATGCGGCTGGGCACGACCATTTTAGCGACACAGACCTACTGGAGCAGTTTAGACAAACATACGCAAACCTATACACATCGCAGCCACCAGAGAACTAGATGACAATTTGTTGCAGGTTGCCCTCGCTTGGTTATCGGACGGACAGAGAGAATATCTCAGTCAACCTATCACAGTTGAAGACATTCGTATGGCCATATCCTCGCTCCCTAATAAAAAAGCGCCTGGCCCGGATAGATTTCCACCGGAATTTTAGAAAGGCCTATGCTGAGGAGCTCACCCCCTTCCTGATAGAAATGTATGCGGAGACATACGACTCCAGTACACTTCCCCCTTCCCTTCGTGAGTATCTCATCATTACCCTCTTGAAAAAAGACAAATCACCCGACCATTGCGATTCATACCGCCCTTTGTCGCTCATTAATACAGATGTAAAAATGTTGGTGAAGATAATAGCTACCAGTCTTCAACCACTCATGCAAAATCTGGTGCTACCGGATCAATCTGGGTTCAGCCCTACGCGCTCCACCTCCCACAACCTCCGCACATTATTTGCTCTTTTCCATACTCTCTCTCCCGACCTCCCGGCGGCAGCTGTCATGCTTGACGCTGCCAAACCATTTGATTCTATTGAATGGGGCTATCTGTTTTTTATACTCCAGCAGATGGGATTTCCACCCATTTAAGTCAACTGGGTGCGGCTCTTATATACACAGCCCACAGTGCGGGTTCGAGTGGGGGGGAAGGGGGGGCACACTTAGGACCCCTTTTTTATTACCAGACGCACCAGGCAGGTGTGCCCCCCCTCGCCTCTCCTATTCGCTTTAACGCTGGAGCCGTTGGCCTGCCTAGTCAGGCAGTGTCACAAGCATGCGGCCCTTAATTTGCATCACCATCCACTTATCATCTCCCTATAGGCGGATGATATGTTACTTTTTATCCGCGAGCCCCACATTAATTTAGCATCAGTGCTGCGGGAGTACATCTGTTTGGCCAGATTCTCCGGGCTACACATCAATTTGGCCAAGTCGGTGGTATTACCCCTGACCGTATCCACGCACCTGCATGAGCTCGAATTTCCTCTTGAGTGGGCAATGGACTCGGTCAAATATCTGGGGATTTGGGTTCATCGCGATCCCGATAGGGTCCTTCATGAGAATTATGGAGTTGCCGTCACATTGCTAGAGCAACATATTGACAGATGGGTTCGCCTTCCACTCTCACTCGCTGATCGTATTGCATTAATAAAAATAGTGATGCTGCCTACATTTTTATAATAATATACCGATCCCTCTCTCCCAACAATTTTTTAAAACATTAGGCTCGCTGCTGCTCCGTCTGATTTGGGGAGGAAAGCAGACCCAAGTAAGCTGGCGCACACTGACACTGGATTATGAACATGTGGGATTTGGGGTTCCGGATCTCTATGTGTACTATCTGTGCGCGCAAGCACAATATGCGCAATTCTGGTTCACTGATCACAATTTCATCCCGCATGTGGCGATGGAACATTGGGATGCTCACCCCATCCTGTTACGCTCCATTTTAACACATAAAAACAGACACACGCCACACATGCCTTTCAACACTATTAACACGACAATCATAGCTTCGCAGGCGCTGGGCAGACTGGCCGGGAAACTACCCTTATACTCCCCGCTACTGCCTATTGCCTATCATGAGAACCTATTGGTGACGCATGTGAAGGAAGTTATGCGCATACTGGCACAGGCAGGCATTGACAAAATGCAAGACCTATACCCCAACGGCACGTTCTTGACACTCGCTGACATGGCATATATTCAACATCAGAATCTCCTATTCACTTTCTCGATACACAGACTCAAGCAAGCAGCTCACGCCTATTACCCGACGTTCCCTGCGGAACCCCCAGAATCCCTTGCATTGCATACCTTGCTTACTAGCTCCACTCGGCACAAGCTTGTCACTAAATTATATTGCGCTGTTAGGAAAGATAGGACCCTCCTTGCTGATAAAAGTCTGGAGAGATGGAACGAATATTTGAACCCTCTGATTTCACAGGACAACTGGGTGCATTGCTGCAGCCTGACTGGCACCGTCACGTCCAACGGGAAATTGCACATTATACACTTTAAATTTCTTCACCAGGCTTATCATACACCTCGCAGGCTTTTCAGACTCGGACTACGCGACTCTGACATATGTACAAGTTGTGGTGCATTGAGGGCCGATTTCTGGCATCTGTCCTGAAATTGTAGGCGGGCACTGGAGTATTGGGCTGCGGTGACAATTAAATTGTCTAAAATCCTTGGAGCGAATGTGCCCTGCTCACTGCAAGTATGTTAATTGGGTCTCAACCACTTTTTGAAAGGTGTAAGGAGCAAGGTGGCGAATGTTGCATTAATTATTGCTAAGCGACGGGTGGCAATGATGTGGAACAGTAGAAGGAGCCCTACGCCCGCACAGTGGATCAGGGATTTAATACACTGCAGTGATAACTTAGTCATTTGGGTTTAGTTTGACTTCTTACGCGGACGAAACACAAATCGTGGTCTCATTACAAACAGATGAGTGGCGGAGTACGGCAAATCGATTTAAGGACTGTATGAGCGCCGTAGGGATTTGGATGGCCCGAAACTGCCTTAAATTGAACTCCAGTAAGACGGAGGTGGCATGCTTTGGCAACGATCCTACTTTTTGGACCCCTGAATGGTGGCCAGACACACTGGGTCCTCTCCCCGCACACAACAAGAAGGTAAAAAACTTAGGAGTGTGGGTGGATCATAAGCTCAGTTTTAGAGACCAAGTAAATTCAGTGTCTTCCACTACGTCCTTTGCTCTTAGGTCCTGTAAGAAAATTCTCCCGCTCTTACCTCTAGAGTGTTACCAAACAGTCGTTACAGCACTTACTATGTCTAGGCTGGATTATTGTAACAGCCTGTATCTCAATATCCAGGAAGGAATAATGAATAGGTTGCAACTCCTGCTGAATGCTGCCGCTAGGTTAGTGTCAGGTATCCCTAAATATGCATCAATCTCCAAGGAGATACGGAGGCTTCATTGGCTGCCAGTTAGAACGCGTACCCAGTTTAAGGCTGTGTGTCTGGTTCACAAGGCGATCCATGGAACAGGGTCAGCTTACTTAAAAGAGCGGCTATTTTGGTATACTCCTACTAGATCACTACGCTCATCTGCAGCTAAGCAGGTCTATGTGCCTTTGGTAAAAAAAGGCCTCCTGGGGTGGAAGAAGCTTTGCAGTGAATGCAGCCAAAGCCTGGAATAATCTTCCATTACACCTCAGAGGGTTGACCAACCTGTTGGCTTTTCGCAAAGCTTTGAAAACCTGGTTGTTTACAGAATAATTTCACTTCGGTGTTGAGCCTTGGGTAGATTTCACACAGCGCCAGGACACCCTCGGGTAACAGTAGCGCTTAATAAATGTTATAAATAAATAAATAAATAAATAAATAGTCTTATATGCAGAAGAATTGCCAGTGACCTCCCATCCAAATGATATTTGTGAACCTTTACTACTATATTTACGCACAGATGTTTCGCCTCCTACTCCAGTTACTGTGACTCCGTAAATAACGATCAGAGCTCATGTATGGGATGTATGATAATTGTAACTGTATGGAATCTGTCCTGCATTTACACGCGATGGCCACGGGGACTGTGATAGTGATGTATTTGTTTTATCTTTGATATTGGACATAATTCTTCCATGTAACAGATGTGAATTGTATGAGAATATATGTAAAGCCACAATTAAAAAAATGTAACAATCCGAATGCTCCCAAGATTGCCAAAATCCCTCTAAAGCCCCCTCCCCTCACCCGTTAGGTTACTAATGAACACAGGCCACAATATTTACTAATATACTGGTGCGTAGCAGGTGGTAGCATTTAAAACATGTCTGGTGGTAACAGTGAACTAGAAGGAGCGAATGCCTAGGTTTCTAGGTGTAGCCTAATGTTTAGAATATTGCATTTGCCAGTAATAGAAACCTTTTCTGTTCGAAATTAAAAATCTGCCTGGGCATTTAATTTGTTATGAGTACTGTTACATAAAGTGTTACACTGTGTACTCCATGTATAACCCTCAGACAGTCCAGAGCTAAAAGTGGGTACCTTCTAATTCAGTTTAAGTGCAAACGTTTTGTGACCACAGAACACTGGTAAATGACAGTAACTCTAAGAGCTACTGACCAGTCACCCAAGATCGCCCTGTAATCCCAAGAAAAAGGCATCAACACCTATGATGTTAGTAAGTTAGTAACTTCTACCCGTGTCTGGCTGATCCCTATGTCACATAGACGCCTCTCTTGAGACCGACGAATGGCTTTCTCCCTAGTGATGAAGGAAATAAAACCTGAGAATAGAACTCGATTGACAATGGAAGATGAATTATGACACTAATGACAAGGAAGTGCAGAGACTTCACTATATGACCCACCTCTCTGAAGTAACATGCCCCACCAAAAATCTGCACAAGATGATCACTTAATTTTGGAATCTAGAATGCAACTCTAATGACACAATCTATTTGAAATATCTCAGTCACACTGGGAAGCCACGTCATCTCCCAAAGCAAAGCCTTTGACAGCTTCCTTCAACAAAAGTGAAATGAAGAATCACTACAGTAGCCTTCACCCCTTAAGACTCATTCTCCAGCTCACACCTAAGATTACTCTCCTTCGAACCACTCACCTCCGATGATGTCAAATATATCAATGCCAGTATGACAGCTGGCTGAAGTTTGCAAAAACATTTTCTCTACCTAAGCAGCACTCACAGCTGCAGGCATTTTCAACCACTCACTGTCCGCTAACTAGTTGCCCAAGGAAAAGACATTCCATATTAAAACAATCTTGTAAAAGCGACCCTTCCACCTTGAGACCAATCTAAATAGAAGATAAAAATAAAAAAGATCACGGATGATAAGAACAGTGTCCGCTCCTTTAACTGGACTTCTCTTTTGCCTTAGGTACAATGCACAACTCCACCTTACTGCAGATACTGAGCTCTCTCCAAATGTAAGATATCACCCCCACATTGGATAAACCCCCATCTCTTCAGAAAAGGCTTCAGAATTATACTTCAATATTTGCATTTTCCACTTTCTACTCCTATGCAGGCTTTCCTCAAGTCTCCAAATGTGTTCCAGTTTTATTCAACGCATACCTGAGCCTTCATGTGAACTTCATCAGATCATTCTACCTAATCTATGAGGAGTAGTGGACCAGCAGACAGTAAGCAACCATCTTAACTCTAACATCTCAAAGACCGAGGTCATCCCATATAGAAACTGAAAGTGGCATTTGGCATTAAGGACTTTAAGCTCCACAGAAAAAACCCAGAGGGGGAGGTAGCTGTGAGTAAACATGGAAGCCAACTTCTCCCTTCTTCAACTCGTAAATCAAACGCACAAATGCTTTTTCTACACCTTATGAATACTAGCCTGCAATTTTCCAATGCTAGGGTTTCCCCACACGCCCAAGGTACCATTATCTTGATTCACTGACATCCAGAATACACCAAAGGATTCTACATCGAGGCCCCTCTCTTCATTGTATGCAGCATCCAGTGGATCCACAAAGCAGGAGCCAGATCATGTCTTCACATCAGCATCTGGGATCTTATCATTTCTGCCTTTCAAGCTCTCCACTAGCTATCTGCGGCAAGACATATTTCCTTCAAGCCACTTTGCATTGCCCACTGAGCCATGGTTTCCATGACTGCGAACTCGCTATCTTACCACAAACTCTTCCCCAACTGCAGAACAATATTGATTATTTACAAGAAACATCCGAAATACATCACCCCCTTCTGATTCAATCATACCCATGTACAGCAATAAGTTTGCGGCAACATAATTAGAGCATCTCAATGACCCACAACTTCCAACACTTGAAGCTTTCCACAAACGTCAAACATACACCCTTAAGAAAGTGGAGCGGCTTCTTACTTGATCACACAGTAATGCACTTCTGGAAATTCTATTCTATTCACTCAAATTCCATCCTACTTATTCTCTTTTGTTGAACCATTACTCGCCCTCACATTCACTTCTCTTGAATGGTTTCAATTGTTTCTTCTTGCTTCTACAATCTCTCCTTTCAATCACTGCTTTCCCCACTAGTTCAGTCCCTTTCACTCAGTAACTTCTGAAATTTCCTACCCACGTTCCCAAGCTTACTCCGCACTCCCACACACTGCATAAATTCCTTCTGCACTCCCAGAACTTTCCTTTCTCCCAAACTTCCCTTGGAGTCTTACATTCCCTCCTCCTTTACTTTCACTCCTATGACTTGCTCAGTCCTTTGCTCATTCCTTCACCCACTCCATCCATGCTTTAATTTTTCCTTCATTCAATTCTACTTCCCAATTTCTCGTTACAGTTACCTCCTCCCTCCATTCCACTTGCTCTTTATTTGCTTACCCACATACTCCATCCCTTATACTTGTCATCTTTCTCTCCCTGACCCCCTACTTCCAGTTCAGTTCCTGTAGCTCTAGTTTGCCGCACGTCTGATTAATACCACACCATGCTCTCACCCAAACAATTCCTTGCTCACTTCCCCTTTCTCTCTCACTCCCTCTTTTTTCTCTAACTCCCACTCTTGATCTCTCCTGCATGCTTCCCCCTGCGTTACTCAAGCCCCATTCACGTTGCTCACACTTCCATACCACACAGCAGTTTTTATCCCCTTCCACACACTCACCCCAATCTCTTTCCCTGCATGAATGTCTCACCTGCACTCACCCCTTATGACTCACTTGAATTCACTGTCACTCCATTGGATACCCTCTTTGTGTTCTCTAGCCACCAGTTCCTCCTCACTTTAGGTCCTACGGATTCTGCTCAACAAGCTTGAGGTTCCGTGAAATCTGAATCTGCGTTATAAATATCATGGTTCCGTTACGATTTTGGTAACAGCGAACCGTAACTAGTGAGTTCGGCTAGTACGTGTGTTTATCACATTACACCAATGGATTCACTGCGTATTTAGGGTTTTCGTTCCGAACCCTGGGTTCGATTTTGCGCATGGTAGCCATTTTGTGGTTGCCCTCACATAGGCCGATGACTGTGGTTAAACAAGCTTTTTTGGTCAGGCGCACCTTCGCTCGAGTTTGTGCTGACTCCTACATGAATTGAGTGAACTGACCTCGTTGCCTGAGGCCGACCCTGCCAAACCCGTTCCCGCCCTCTAGCTGATCTTGATTGAGGGTCAGAGCACGGGATCTCGTAAAGTTTTATTGCACACAAACATGCCCCATCCTACTTCTATCTGTTTCTGTTTCTTCTTTTATGGTCCATTTACGATATGGGTTGTGGTCTCTTTATTATGGGTCTGTCCGGCTTGTCTAAAGAAGAATGTTGGGATTGTTCGATGATTGATCATGGGCCGGACAACTGAAAAGTGGGTTTTACCGTCATGCGATACTTTTGGTGTGGTTACATGCGATTGGACAATTTGTAAAATAATGGGTGTTTGTCTGGAATGTGATGTTTCTGGCATAAAAAGGGATGACTTGCTTTGTAAATTTGAGCAATCTCCTGAGAACTCATACCGTGATGACTTCTGTTACTGGCTGCAGCCAATAAAATCGATCTGTGACGCCACCAAGAAGTATCCTGTGTCTCTGTATTCTAAGACAGGTGAACCCGAAGACTTTGGGTGTGCCCCTGGCGCCGCTGGGTTAAAAAAACCTGGTTCTTCAGTTGGCGCCCAACGTAGGGCGACATCAAGCGGTACCGGTCCAAGCCCGAGGATCGAGAGGAACTTCATGAGGAAACTCTGGAGGAGGGCCCCCACTTCAGCGACCCCTGCATGTCAAAAACGTGGACCGAAGGTCTTTTCCACGAGATTTCCCCCTTCTGACGGCTACGTAAGGACCGCTGCCCTGACTGTCGCCCTGTCTTGGACACCCCCCCCCTTTTTGTGAAACTTCGTAAGGCGAGACGATCGACGGATCTTCTGGGTGGCGTAGCAGACAACTTGGTTAAGTATAAGTGGGTCGCTCCCACTAACTTGTTTGGTTCTTAGTTTTACTTGGTCCTTAGTGTGAGCGGTTCTTGGTTTTGCCTGGTTCTTAGTTTGTTTGGTCCTTAGTTTTGATTTGAAAATTGCAATTTCCAAAGCCCAGGGTCTCGTATATTTACGAGTGTATCGGTAGAGATAGTCCCTTGAAGTTTGAAGCTCGATTAGTGAGCGAAGATGCCTAATCGTAGCAAATTTGGTACTTGGTTATGTTGTGGTTATAACAGGAAGTCCGATTGGAGGACTCGTGTCCGATACCTCCAGTTGGAACTCCGACTTATGAGCTCTATTCTAAACACAGCATGGGCCCCATTACGTTCAATGAAGTATGGGTCCGCTACACTAGGAAAGATGGTGTCTTACGATGGCCCCAACATGGTAGTTTTGATACAGAGATTTTAGACAATTTGGAAGCAAAATTATTTAGGAAGAAATCCCGGCCAGCAATGTTCGACTCCTTCCGCCTTTGGCGCAAAGAAGCCAGACAACGAGAGATAAAACAAGCTAAAAGAGATCAGAGAGAAAAGGGTGTATCGATAATGCAAGCTGCTAGCCAGTTTAAAGAAGATGAAGAAGATAAAGCGATTGAGGTGTCAAATAGGCAACATCATATGGCTATTGACAAATGTTATCCAGTTTTGTCACCCCCTCCTGTGAATCCTGTTAAGGATCCCGAAAAGGACACATTAATGTCTTATTTGTTAAAGTCACCTCCCCCTTACGTGCAAGGTGCTACTGCACCGATATTACCGCTTGTTGTACAACAGGTTGCTGGTCAGCCTTTAGTCCCTCCGCAACCCCCTTTTCCTGTTCCACAGTTGGTTCAGGTTCCTCCGGCACCCCCTCTTCCTGGGTTGCCTACTTTACCTTTGCCTGCCTTGACTCAGACTGCTTTGCCTCTTGCTCCTGTCCCTTCGACTTCTTCCACTTCTGCGTCTTTTTCTTTGCCATCGCAAGGTACCTTTTCTCCGGTTCTTATGATTGCTTCCCCTTCTGTTCGTCGGCGAGTAGCCTCTATTTGGGTCGCTAGTCACGACCCCCGTTTCTGATGACAGACAGACGTAGTCAGCTCCCTGGTTCTGTGGAGCGTGGAGTGTTGGATTCGTTGGCTCGTAGGTGGGTTACGAATGTTTCTAGGTATGATCCGGGAGTGGTTTTGAATACGTTCCTACAGTGGAAAGAGCCGACGCAGCGGTATGTTTTTGATATGATGTGTACTTTGCTTCGGGAACAATGGGAAGATGATGAATTGGAGTTGGCTCCTGTTGGATTGCTCGATATTCAGAGTGAGTTCGCCAAAGGAACGATAGAGGGAGCTGGTGTCGAAGATGCGGTAGTGACACTTCTTACATATAGGTCTGCACTTCCTCCCCAGCCATTGTTTGAGCCCGATGCCTCAGTTAGAAAGAAGGTACGACAATATCCAATGAGAGAGGTTCCTCCGGTTTGGAGAGAGGGAGACGCAAACGCTAATCCACCTATTTTGGCTCATTTCCAACGAGTTTGGATACATGTCCCTTGGAAGAGAGCTGAGGTTTTGGCTCTTAAGCAAACCTTACCCGCCCCCGTAAGAATCCCGCGGGGTATTATAAGGAGTTGTCCCAGACAGTCGACGCATGCATTATGAATCTAGCTGACGTGGATATGTTATTGGGTAATGTAGTCCCTCGACCGTTGTGGGCGAAGATTCGCCATGAGGATCATACAGTAGAATTAGGTGATACATGGGTGAATATTGCGGCTGCAGATGCTAGACAGGTAGGAGGAGCTAAACCTGAGCCTCTAATTGCGGATTTACCCGGTAGAATTATTAATATGATGAAAACGATGATGCCAGCGTTACGAGTGAATTGGGACAAGTTGACAGCATGTAAGCAGAAGAAGGACGAAAGTGTGTCTGATTTCTTAACCAGGTTTGAAGAGACTTTTATAGATCATAGCGGTCAAGATAGGAGTACGGAAGGTGGCCAGAGACTGTTTGTAGATAAGTTAGTCTTTAATTTACTTCCCGAACTGTGTAATAAGTTGAAAGATTCTGAGAGTTCTTGGGCTGTCTCTTCGTCGGCCCAGATATTGGCGACTGCACAGTACTACGAGAATAGGGATAAGGATGAGAAAGATAGATTAGAGAAAAAGACCAGACTTAAAAACGAAGGTTCTTCTGCAGCAGGCTTATCCGCCTCGCTCGAATCAGCCAGAATCACAGCAACGTCTACAGTTTCAGCAACCTCCATCGTTTCAGAGACTGTCACAGAAACCTGAGTATTTTCCTCCAAGACCACCTTTGGGTCTGAATCAGTGCGCGTATTGTAGAGAGGAAGGTCATTACAAGAATGAGTGCCCTGTTTTACGACAATGTGCGAGCGGTATGTTGGCTCCAAGAGGTCGTGGTAGTTTCCAGCAGGTGTCTAGGGGTAGAGGACGTGGCGCGTTCCCTCAGAACGAACGTTCTTTTCCCCCACAGACGTCTATGAATTATTTTGATCAGCAGAACGTACAGACTGGCAGATCTCCGCAATATTATGTTGACGATTGCTATGTTGAGAGTGAGAGTACTGGCTATAATGATTGCTAGGACAGCCAAGGACAAAGAGAGGGAGTAATGTCAGTTCCAGTAGACCAGGATGGACCTTATGTTGCAGTGGTTACATCGGGTGTGGTACAGCCTTTTCTTTTGGATACTGGTGCAGCGAAGAGTTCTATCATGCACTCTAAACTCCCTGGCGCACCTTTGTCTGGCTTAACTAATATTTCAGTGGGATTTTCTGGCGCCCCGGTTCGTAATCCAGTTTCTAGTCCCTTGTCTCTTTCTATTGGGCCTTGTGAATTGGAAGTACCCCTTATTTTAACGACAGGTTGTGGTGAGAATTTGTTGGGTCTGGATTTGTTAAAGAGACTGCACGCGACATTGTATTGTTCTCCTTCGGGAGTACACCTTACATTGGGTAAGAGAGTGACCTCTCCGATGTATCTGTCTAGAGATCAGCTTCCACTGGAATTGCGTTGTCTCCCTGATACTCTTTGGGCTACTGGTCCTAATGATGTGGGTCTTTTGGGGATTCCACCATATGTTGTGAAGCTCAAATCGAATGTTAGATTGCCACGTATTCCCCAATATCGGATTTCGAGTGATGGTGAAAGAGCGCTTTTAGCGATCATCTATGATTTAATTGAGAAAGGTGTGATCGAAGAGACGAGAGGTAATGTGTGTAACAGTCCTGTTCTGCCTGTCTTGAAGCGTACTGATTCTTCTCAGCAGCCTGAGTATCGGTGTGTGATTGACTTTCGAGAGGTTAATAAGATTGTTGTGCCCCAGTTTCCTGTTGTTCCGGACATTACCGCTTTGTTGACTTTGATTCCAGCTGCCTGGTTCTCCGTCATAGACTTGAAGAACGCTTTCTTTAGTATTCCAATCGCCGAAGAAAGTAGAGATATGTTTGGCTTCTCTTTGGGAGGACGAAGCTTCCGGTTTAAGCGCGCTCCTCAAGGCTATTGCGAAAGTCCGTCCATCTATAGTCAGGCTTTGAAAACTCAGCTTGATACTTTTGTGTTGCCTGCGGGTGCTGCTCTTATTCAGTATGTTGACGATCTGTTAGTGGCTGCTGATGATAAGGAAACTTGTAAAGAAACTACTCTTTCGTTGTTACAACATTTGTCTGATTTGCATCATAGAGTGTCACCTTCAAAGTTACAGTACTGTCGCCAAGAAGTGACCTACTTAGGTCATCTCTTGTCGAAGGAGGGAAGAAGGTTGACCCCAGAACGAATCCAAGCGATTGCTCAAATGACTGTGCCTAGTACGCAGAGAGAGGTACGCGCTTTCTTGGGTATCACGTCGTACTGTAGACAGTGGATTCCAAATTTTTCCTTGTTGGCAAAACCTTTGTTGGCTTTGACTTGTAAGGATACACCGAGTCCTCTTCCCTGGTCTGTCGATTGTCATAAAAGTTTTTCTGAATTGCGTGACGCGTTGTGTTCTGCTCCGGTGTTAGGTACTCCTGACTACAGTAAGCCTTTTACACTCTACGTTCATGAGAGAGAGGGTTGTGCATTGTCAGTTTTGACGCAGCAGTTTGGTGAGAAGCAGCGTCCATGTGCGTATTGCTCGTCGACTTTGGATCCGGTAGCTAGAGCGTTGCCGAGTTGCTTGAGAGCTACAGCAGCAGCGGCTGTTTCCATCCGACAGTCTGCTGGGTTGGTGATGGATAATACGTTGGTTGTGATGGTTCCACATGCAGTGGATACTTTATTGAACAGAACAAAGACTCAGCATCTTACTAGTGCAAGGTTGTCGGGTTATGAGTTGCCGCTTTTGGCCAGTCACGTGCACATTAAACGGTGTAACGTATTAAATCCAGCGACATTGTTGCCGATTTCTGTGGATAGGAATGGTCAAGAACAGCATGATTGCTTTCTTAGGACAGAAGAGGAAACGAAGGGTAGAGTTGATCTAAAAGATACTCCTCTTTCAAATCCGGATGGTACGCTATGGGTTGATGGGTCATGCTACAAGCTCCTGAATGGTGATACGACTGCGGCATTTGCCGTAACGACATTGTGTACGATTGTTGAAACTGCACGAGTGAGCTTTAATTCAGCACAAGCAGCGGAATTGATCGCACTAACAAGAGCGTGTGTCTTGTCTGAAGGAAAGAGAGTGAATGTATATACCGATAGTCAGTATGCGTTTGGTGTAGCACACAGTTTTGGACGCTTGTGGAGAGAGAGAGGATTTCTTACGTCGCATGGGACTAAAATCCAACATGGACAGTTGGTGAATGAGCTTCTTGAGTCACTTACTCTGCCGAAGCAAGTTGCGATTGTGAAGTGTAGTGCTCACCGAAGGGTTACGGATGATGTTGGCCGTGGTAACGCATTTGCGGACGAAGTTGCGAAAGAAACAGCGAAAAATATGATGGGTCGAATGTATGTTGCAGGCCCTGCGAGATGGATTGGCGCGGCTGGAATGTGTGAGGATACGATCGGAACACCAAAGATGGATGTTATCCGATGCGTATGTGCTTGCGGTGGTTACGATGGCACATGGAATGTCTCACATCAGTGCGAAAGGGATTTGTAAGCTGTTGGCTCCAGTGTGGGAGAATGGAGGAATTCCCAAGTGTGCGGAGAATGTGGTCAAGAATTGTATGGTGTGTCTGATGTATAATCCTGGTAAGGGAACTCCAACTCCAGCTGGTCACTTCGCGCCTCCGACGTATCCGTTTGAGGTTTTGCAATTGGATTTTATCCACATGGAAAGATGCAACAATTTGAAATACGTCCTTTTAGTGGTTTGTGCCTTTTCTAGATGGGTAGAGGCATACCCCCTAAAAGATAATACTGCCTTGTCCACAACTAAAGTCTTGCTCAAAGAATATTTTCCTAGGTTCAGGTTGCCAAGGATGGTGTGGAGTGATAACGGAAGTGAGTTTGTGGGCAGGATCATGAAGAGAGTATGTGAGGGTTTGGGCATAAAGCAGAAATTCCACGCTGCGAATCATCCCCATTCAGCTGGTTTAGTGGAGTGCTATAATGGCACTCTGAAGCTGAAGTTAGCCAAGATTCAGGCGAGCTCTGGTCTCCAATGGCCCGATGCCTTGCCATTGGCACTTTTGTCAACTAGAACTACAGTGCATTCCCGAATTGGACTTAGTCCGTATGAAATTGTTTTTGGTCGACCGGCAAATGTGTGGGGAGTGCCGAGACCAACGAAATTTAGTGACATCGATTATCCTGTGTTGGTGGACTATTTGTATGACCTGACGGCTAAATTACGTGTCTTGCATCAACAGGTTCATGATAGCTTGCCACCAGCATCTGTGGACCCAGGTCATACTATCAATCCTGGTGATTGGATCCTGGTAAAGAATTTTCAGAGGACTAAGAACGATCAGCCCCGTTGGACGGGCCCTCACCAGGTGTTGTTGTCTACAAGGACATCTGTAAAAGTCTTCGGAAAAAGAAATTGGATCCACGGCGTACGATCAGTGGATCCGCGAAGGCATCGCAGACACCGAAACTGAGAGATTACCGAAATTCACACCGTTTAGCGATGCTGAATTGGTATGGACAAGGTCTGAGAAAGCAGATGACGACGTCTTGCAAGCAGCTGTGCCTTCACCTTTAAGATTGGACACCACTGAACCTTAACTGTTGTTTCAAAGTCAGACAGAGCCTGGTAAAAGTCGTTATAACCTGCGGTCTAGAGACAATGGACTAATAAAGAACAAATAATTCCTTTCATTTTGAGAACAGCACTCTCTCAGCCAAGGAACTGTTTTGATCTATTTTTTTCCTTTTTTCGAACCACCATCCGGGTTCAGCTGTAAGGTCGCGGTGTAAAGACTTGGGATTGCAGCCGTGTAGACACAAGGTCGATGGTTCTGGTTGGTCCTAGGGTGTTCCCTGGACTGACAGACGCACTCCTTAGCAGAAGAAAACCAACCGCCGCGAACAGCACGGTGAGAGGATGGAATTTTTTGAGGTCAAGAGCTGTTGAGAAAACGAACTTTAACATGAAACTATGCAGGATAATGCATCTCAAATGTTTTCCGATTACATGTATTCTGATGTTTCTTAGCATGATGTTAGCTTTGGTGGGTTGGATTGTTTTTTCTACCCAATTGACTTCTGCACGCACTTCCCAACCTACGTCTTTTCCTATTACTACTTCTTTGCATTCTTTTCATTTCTTACCCGAACACGAGCAGATTAGAAGGTCAGAATTTGTAAATAACTCATTTGTACAGCTTCTGCATCAATATCAGTTGGTAGTGAACATCACTAATTGTTGGGTGTGCGGTCTTATGCCACATACTATGGATAGAGGTATTCCCTATCTGGTTCTGCCGTTTAGTCAGAATGGGTCTTTATGGGCTTTCCAGACGATGTTCATTTATGCTATCGAAGTCTATCCCCTGCGTTCCATAAGAGATAACTCGAGTAATAAAGCCTTGGTGAAGGGAATTGCGAATATGAGTAGGGATATCGATACGTATAGGACTATTCCCAAGGACGAGTTAATAGCTTATGTTGGCTGGAACGCGACTGGATACAGTGTTAGCCTGAGTGAAAAGCAGAGACGAAAGAGGTCACCTCCGATTTGGATCGTACCCCACCGAGGTCATTTTTGTCTGCAAGGTATTGGCAGGAATCCGAAAGCTCAGTTAGGGAAGAGTGTTTGTACTCAGACGTATGTTTTTACGTCTCAGTCTTCCCCGCCTTTTTTGGCAGCCAAGGGAACGTATTTTGTTTGCTACAACAGATCATATACATGGTTGTCCCCTGATTTTTCGGGAACGTGTTATGTTGGATATTTGTTGCCTCCTACGTATACTGCTGCCGCAGATTACCACAAGACGAGAGTTGTTAGGGGTGTCTTCGATCAGGAAGATACCGCTGGACAAGAAGTGGGAGACTTCTTTAAGGGTTTCCTACCGTTTTGGGGGCCTATGGTTAACAGTAGGAGCTTGCGGCAATTGACGAGAGTGGTTGAATCCACCATAAACGAAACTGCCGGTGCCCTTAGTAATTTGACAGCTGAGCTTCAAGCGGATCGCCTTATGACGTTGCAGAATCGTAGGGTTTTAGATGTCATACTTGCAGATCGAGGTGAAGTATGTAAAGTGATCCAATCGAGTTGCTGCGTTTTCATTCCAGATAATGCTCCGACAGTATACGAGGCCATCTCCTGGCTACATAAGATCTCCGAGTCAATACATACGGACGGAGGAGATTGGTCGTTAACTGGATGGTTTTGGGGACTGTTATCCGCTTGGGGATGGAGGATTCTGACGATCATTTGTGTGGCTTTAGCGATTCTTTTCTTGTGTTGTCTCTGTGTACAGTGTGGTCCTGCCATATGTGGCCTTTGTGCTACTACATGTGTTAGGAGACCGCCTGTCTTGCAAAAGGTACAGAGAGATAAGATGATGCTTCGATAGCACATTGATGATTTGATGAATATTGACATCAATTCAGATGCAGACTGAGATTGCCTATGTAAGGGCAAAAGGAGGGTCTGAGGTTCCGTGAAATCTGAATCTGCGTTATAAATATCATGGTTCCGTTACGATTTGGTAACAGCGAACCGTAACTAGTGAGTTCGGCTAGTACGTGTGTTTTCGTCACATTACACCAATGGATTCACTGCGTATTTAGGGTTTTCGTTCCGAACCCTGGGTTCCATTTTGCGCATGGTAGCCATTTTGTGGTTGCCCTCACATAGGCCGATGACTGTGGTTAAATGAGCTTTTTTGGTCAGGCGCGCCTTAGCTCGAGTTTGTGCTGGCTCCTACATGACTTGAGTGAACTGACCTCGTTGCCTGAGGCCGACCCTGCCAAACACGTTCCCGCCCGCTAGCTGATCTTGATTAAGGGTCCGAGCACGGGATCTCGTAAAGTTTTATTGCACACAAACATGCCCCATCCTACTTCTATCTGTTTCTGTTTCTTCTTTTATGGTCCATTTACGATATGGGTTGTGGTCTCTTTATTATGGGTCTGTCCGGCTTGTCTAAAGAAGAATGTTGGGATTGTTCGATGATTGATCATGGGCCAGACAACTGAAAAGTGGGTTTTACCGTCATGCGATACTTTTGGTGTGGTTACATGCGATTGGACAATTTGTAAAATAATGGGTGTTTTTTCTGGAATGTGATGTTTCTGGCATAAAAAGGGATGACTTGCTTTGTAAATTTGAGCAGTCTCCTGAGAACTCATACCGTGATGACTTCTAGGACTTCCGTTACTGGCTGCAGCCAATAAAATCGATCTGTGACGCCACCAAGAAGTATCCTGTGTCTCTGTATTCTAAGACAGGTGAACCCGAAGACTTTGGGCGTGCCCCTGGCGCCGCTGGGTTCTAAAAACCTGGTTCTTAAAGCTCACTAAGCTTCCACTTCCTCAGCCACCTGTAGAGGTGGCCTACTCTTTTCTAACTGGCTCCCAGTACTACTGTAGACTACCCGTTCCTTTGAGATTGCTGCAACCTACATCTGATTTGACCATGAGGGACAAGAACTTTAGCAATCCACATTAGGAAGTAATTTGCTGCTACATAAGAACTACTACAGCAAATTGAAGAAGAACCTCCAAATTGCAGAGTGTATGCCAAAATAGAAAGTGGGAGAAGGAAGTGTAGTCTCATTAACCAATGTGGAAAAGACAGACATTGGTAGTAACAGCCATCATGAAGGTGGCATTGTTAGAAAAGAAATTGTCCGGTGAAATCAATTACAAGTGTGAAGAAGCCTGAATGAAAAAGGTGCATTTCGTTATTTAAAGTATAGATCACTTCATATGGAATATGAAATGACCCATTCACCTAAAAGCTTAGCATGCACCCAAAAGCCTGTAGTCTAAACAATGGAAGACACCAATATGATAAGTAAATGTGATCTCTACTTTTAACACAAAAGGTAAAGTGCCCCAAGTGAAACATTCCAAATACTACAAACTGAAAACATTTATCATTTTATGTGTATTTTCTTAATTTTATGTAGCACTCATGTTGAACAAGCAGCACTTGATATTACAGGCAAAGGAAGATGTAAAAAAATACCGTACAGTATGAAAGCCAGCAGAAATCTTACTGAAGCTGCAAAAGAAAAACGAAGACTTGCTCTAGAATGCAGTGAGAGGCTACTTACTCCAATGCAGGTCTTAGAACCCTAACTTTTAATCCCTCCAATATGCGATTTAGTTCTACAAAAGGTTCTTTTTGACTTGAGTCTATTGAAAGACCAGCTTCCTGAAAAACAGAAAATTAACATTCTTTAAGTGTCTAAAATTACAGAAAGGTGTTTGGCCAAATCGTAAGCTTATTAGAACAGCAACTGCCTCAGCAGAGTTTATAAATACCAATTAAATAATGAGTCTGTTAAAAAAAAAAAAATTTCAATCAATGATTGCAAACAAATCAATTATAGCCAAGAATCCAGTGACCCAAAATAAATGCACTACTTAAAATAGCTTACAACTCTGGGTGATAAACAATAGGACAGACAAAAATAACAAACTAGAAGTTACATGATATCCAAGTAAACAAGAAGGTCAAGTAAAAGCAAGCGACTGCACTCTTACAAAGCAGATATGAAGAATTAAACATAGGAGGGTTCAAACAAGTTAATATTTGTCCTATGAACACTCTCAGACACAGTCTAAATATTATACACAGATCAACAGATCTAGAAAATAAACAAGTTTAGAAAAAAGGCAGACTTCTACTGGCACAACTACATCATTATGAAATTTAAGATGACTTGATTATCTGGGACATCAACCACAGAGAATAAATCTAAAAGGGTAGTTACTGGAGACACCTATCTTGCCTTTAAACATTTCAGACCTCATTAGGCTAAGTTAAGGTTTTCAGGTGACTGAATTAGTACTGTATGGAAGTATGATGTGCCAGTTACATGGAGACACCCGGTAACCCTATACAACCCAGCATTATTAGTAACAAGTACCAGCACAGCCAATGCCACTTTTTTTGACAGTTATTTGCTTATAGCAATAGTTTGGCAGCCCAAGGCTATTCCGGCTGTGCTTTATTTCGTCATTCAGCGGTTGGGCTTGGAAAAGCGTGCAAGAGGAGTTTTTGGGGCCTACCATAGGAGCAGTCCATAGCACTCATCAACAGACTGTAAGCTACAAATGCTCAAAAATGTACTGGCTAATATGAGATTCT
The DNA here is from genome assembly GCF_964204655.1 of Triturus cristatus. NCBI lineage: Eukaryota > Metazoa > Chordata > Amphibia > Caudata > Salamandridae > Triturus > Triturus cristatus. The sequence continues at coordinate 1,091,669,516 of NC_140582.1, read as the reverse complement.
AGTTTTTCCTACTGCCTACCATGAGGCAGATGATAATTACCCTTTGAATTATTATAGATTTTCAGTCCTCTCCATCTGGGAGGACAAACGGTGTTACGTGAACGTAGGATAGCCTCAAGCCCCAAAACTATTGTTAAAAGGTAAGTGACCTATTTGTATCTATGAATGTATGTGGCATTTATATAGCCCAAACATAGCCACCAAGCCAATTATGCTGCACAGAGCCAGAGGCAAACAAGTAATAAGAGAAGTGGCTGGTATTAGATTTTTACTGTATTGTGTTGCAGTGTTCTTTAAAGAGGTGAGCCTTTTATTGTTGTAATATGATCATGTTCCTAAAATCATGTGTCTGTACATCAATTACAATACAGCGTTGCCCTTATGTGGATAGATATGAAGTGTGATTAGCAGCAAACCATTGTTTAAAGTGGTTGCATCGGCATGGCCAAGGTGGCTGAAGCTCCATCCTCGCCGGGCCCAAAGCATCTACATTGCACCCTTATCCTCTTCTTTTGCCTTCCCCGTGCTGAAGCGAGACGGTCTGAGAGAGAGTCCCCCTCATGAGAGTGGCGTGTCCCATACAGAGGAGTGGCAGGCCCTGGCCTGTCCAAGCTGGGGTGCGCCCGGGCCCGAACCAGCATCGAAATAGCAGTGAGCGTGTCCCCACCAGCACGGCACCTGTGGCTTGAGCCCCGAGGTGAAAGGACAGAGTCTTTCTGACCCGGGCTGCGCAGATGAGGGCGGTAGCCCCGGACGACGGAGTCGTGAGGCTGGATAGCCGGTGGGCCAACATGGCTTTTTCTGGACGCGCCCCCGCAGCCACAACCCGATGTCAACTTCTGGTCTGGCGGTGAGGAGATGCCTACCTGACTTTTCGCCACCTGGGAGCCTACATGCTGCTGGGCCTGACTGGTGCTTATGGTGGAGCCCCACGGAGACGGCGAAAATTGGCAGCCATTCAAAGAGGCGCGGACCGAGATGCGTCGTCTGCGGCGGCCTGCAGGGAGTGGTGAGGGGTGGTGGGCCTGAGGCGCGCTTAGCGCTTTGAATGCAGATTGGCCTGTGCGACCTCCATAGAGATCAAGCGCAGAGGCACTGCCACCAGAGGGAGCAGCCCTCGTGGACGTTCTGCGCATCAGTGTGAGCCTACAATTAGCGGTGATTTAGTAAAGGCGCATAAGTAAAGGCGCGTTCGCCTGCAGCATAGCTTGGGAAGACTGGCCTACTGTGGCACCCTCCTGGGACATTGATGACCGTGGTCCCCAGCTGGAGACCTGGCTGCTGCGAACCCCTGAGGGCGTGAGGTGAGAGATCATCAGAGGGCTGTGAGGTGCGACTCGCCACATACCTTTGGCAGTACTCTGCGGGCTGACTAGGCCTGGGCCTAGATTAGCTGGCTTGGGGGGGTGAGTGGTATTGGAGTGCGGCCCCCACTGGCCCCTCCCCCAGCTGCTTTTTTGCCTGGAGCCGCCCATTACTTGGATTGGGGGCAGTCTAGAGTGTGTGGTATCCTAGTTACCTGTTTCTAGGTAACTGGATGCTACCTGTTCTAGAGTGTTGAGTGAGAGGATCAGTTACTGCTAGCCGAGCTGGAGTGCGGTTGTACCTGCCTGGTTTTGCACAATAAGCTTCTCTTATTCTCAATCCTGCATCTGTGGTTCCTGCAATTTGGCGACAATTTGGGAACGAACCAGACCACTCCTTCACTCAAGAACAGGTACAGTAAGAAAATTAAAGGATGAGTCAGCCCGTTTTCAACTCTGTACACCGGAGGAAAACAAGAAAGAAACGGACTTACCGGTGAGAGTTGTGGTCTCTTCGTCCACAGAATGTTCCAGTTCCTTTTTCCGTGATTTCAGAGAGTTTTTAAGGTACGGAGCGATTTGGGGGCTTGTGTGACTGTTGGTGAGCGCGAGACAGTCACGCAAGCCGTGATTGTTGACTCAAGCGCTCAAGAAATCCAATGCGCGCAGTATTGACGCGTGCCTGCAGAAGGATCTCAGACCTAGCGAACGTCAGCACGTATTTACGCGACGTGCCACCATCTTGAGCTTGTTTTTTGGACATTTATTCAGTGCAAGAGATACGGTGACACACACAACAGAGTCTTTTTGTGCATTAACTTGAAAGCATTCCGGAAGCAATTATTTTATCGTATACATAACGGAAGCGATATTACACGGTCAAGTTGTCTTCCATAGCAGGATTATCACCTGCAACATTTATTTGAACACCGTTGCGCACTGAGTGTCTTACATGGTGAGTGGCACACGCAGCTATTGCTGGTTCAGTTAATTACCACAGAAGAGTTTTTTTATTGTACATAGTGAGTCGCAATACCACAGGAGAACTTTCATGGAATAAGCTTAGAATTACTTCTTGTTCTGTTTCATTTTAATAAGAAGTTACACAGCTGAAGGATTCTCTACTAATAAACACAACTTACAGTCTGGTGTGATTCAAAGAGGAGTATATCAAACTTTGGACTCACAGCTCCTGTTCCATTTTTGGCACACCCTGGAGAACCCATTTTAAAGTGGCCAGAATGGAAGGATTATTTTCTTAATTACATCTCTGCTTTAGAAGAAGAAAGCAAGGATGAATATTCACCTTCCAGGAAGAAAAAATTACTTTTACACAATTTGGGTCCTGAAGGTTTACGTGTGTATTATCAGATGGAAAAAAGGTTAGAGCTAGTAGCACTGATGTATTTTTAGAAGCTCTAGCAGACTTGGACCTACAGTATCATCCACCTGTATGTGTTGGAATAGACAGATATACCTTTTTCCAAAGGAAACAAGAAGCAAATGAAAGTGTATAAGACTACATTGCAGCTTTGAAAAGTTAGCTATCACATGCAAGTTTGGGAATTTACATGATGATTTAATCAGAGATCAACTAGTCATGCATTCATCTAATTCTGGTATACAAGATAAACTTTGGGTAGTTGGAGAGGCTCCTTTATTAGAAGTTACTGCTTTGATAAAGAAAGCAGAGATGTCGAAAAGGTGTGCAAAAGTTGCTTTAAAAAAAGAAAGTGAAGTGGTAGGAAAAGTGTCCAATGTTCCAAAATGGGAGAATAAAAAACATAAGTCTAATCTCAAAGATCCAAATAAACCTAAAGTAACACAGAATGACAAGAGTCAAGTAGATAGAGTACCCACTTGTTACAGATGCAGCAATAAGGGTCATTATGCAAAAGATAAGAATTGTCCTGCATGGAAATCTAAGTGCACATTTTGTGGTTTCACAGGTCATTTTGCAGAAATGTGCAGAAGGAGATTAAATAGACTAGGTCGCAAACAGGTTGTGTGTATGGGATAACGGTAGTGAAGATAATGAAGAAGAAGATCCATTAAATGAGGATTGTGTGTTGTGTGTTGATGACGAAAAGTGTTTTGACAACATAGTTTTAGGAGTAGGGTCAGACTCTCAAAAGAAACCTCATTGTGGCATAAGTATTGATGGTTTACAAATTCAAATTATTGCAGACTCAGGCTCCCCGTACACCATCATTAAAAAAAAAACGTATGGGAATAAAAATGTGTTAATACTCTTAATAACGAGTTAAAAACCTACTGATATTCACCCTGTAAAATTTACCGGTGAAAAGATCCCTATGGTTGGTATTACTGTTGTAAATGTCAAATTCAAGGACAGATCTGCAATGGGGAAACTGTATGTAGCTGAGAAAGGTCCCTCAGGTTTGGGGTGGAGGAACCAAGGAGCCTAGGAATCATACTTGACCCTAATAAGAGTGACCAGGTCTTATTACTGGAGGTTCAAAACCAGGCTTTGATTGGTTCTCTTAAGAAAAAAATTCCAAATGTATTTACAGGTAATGCTAGCAAACTTAACAGCTTTGTACATAAAATCATTCTAAAAGAAGGGGCTATTCCAGTTTGTCGTAAAGCTAGGAATATTCCTTTAGCAGTAAGAGATGGTGTAATGGCTGAGCTTGAATCCTTGAACAAAAGGGAATAATTGAGCCAGTGGAATGTGCTGAGTGGTTGGCCCCATTGGTCGTCACAAGGAAATCGGATGGTCGTCTTCGTCTATGCATTGACCTGAGAGACCTTAATAAAAACATCATTGTGGATAAGTTTCCACTTCCAAGAATAGACGAATTATTGGCTCAGTCACAAGGTATAAAATGGTTTTCAACAATTGATTTGACCTCAGCCTATTATCAGGTTCTATTACATCCTGATAGTAGGAACCGGACTGCATTTATTACCCCATTTGGTTGCTATAGATTTGTACGTATGCTTTTTGGGTTGACGTCAGCCACTGCGGTTTTTCAGAGGCTGATGTATAAAATCTTTAAGGGCACCAAGGGGGTAACGTATTTTCAGGATGATATCCTGGTTATGGGTCGAGATAAAAGGGAACACGACAAACAGTTAGAATTGGTGTTGAGCAAACTTTCTGAATGTGGATGGACAGCTGAATTGAGGAGATGCAAATTTGCTATGAATTCTGTTACATATGTAGGTCATGAGGTTGGGGGAGAAGGTATTTCACCAAAAAATAATTTAATTGAAGCTATAAAGGAAGCTCCAGCGCCCACCCCAAAAGAGGATCTTAGATCCTGTTTAGGGCCAACAGAGTTTTATTCAAATTTTTTTAATAATTTTGCCTCGAAAACTCACAATCTCAGGGATTTACTTAAGGTCAATCAAGAATTTAGATGGATTCCTGAATTACAAAAAGACTTTGATGCTATTAAGAATGAACTATGTTGTGCTCTTCCTTTGCAGGGATTCAATCCTCTCGCCCACAGCATCATAATCACGGATGCAAGTGGTAAAGGGTTAGGGACTGTACTTACACAAGTGAATGATTTAGGTGAGGAGTGTACAGTGGCTTTTGCGTCCAGATCATTAACTTCTTCTGAAAAAAAAATTCTGTAATTGAAAAAGAAATGTTAGCCGCTGTTTGGGCTACAGAAAAGTTCAGACAATATATTTGGGGTGCAAGATTTACCATCCGCACGGATCATAAGCCATTGTTGAAGGTTCTTACTACTGAAGAATTCGTGAAAGCCACACCTAGAATTGCTAGGATGACCTTACGTCTTTTGGACTTTATATATAATGTGGTTTACTTACCTGGTCAAAAAAATCAAGTAGCAGATTTTTTTTAGTAGAGCTCCCTTACCTCATTCTGTTAATAATGAAAATGAATGGGACAAGTTCAGTGTAGCTTGCATTTCTAATTTTAATTTTGCAGATTGGGATAAATGTGGTGCAGCAATTGTTCATGAAGCAGATCCTAATGCTATTTCTAAAGTTGAGTGGAGAGAGGAATACACTAAGGACACTGTTCTTCAGGTTATTAAGGAATTTATTATTAATGGTTGGCCTTGGAAGAAAGACATTTTATCTCACCTCAGGAGTTTTTGGGAGATTGGAGATTAACTTTCTGTTGATGATAACAATGTGATTTTGAGAGGAGATATATCAGTAGTACCTGAAACGTTAAGGAGAAAGATTCTTGATATTTGTCACAGTGGACATCTAGGCATTGTGATACTTCAAAAAAAAAAAAAAGGAGTAAAACTTTGGTACTGGTGGCCGAATATGGACAAAGATATTGAAGGTTTAGTGAAATCATGTTGTGTTTGTTCGAAATCTGATAAATCACAATTGTAATTCAGACCATCCTTATGTGAGAGGAATATTCCAAATGGTCCTTGGGAAGAGTTGAGTGTTGACTTGTTAGGTCCTGTGTCTGACACAGACGGGAAACCGTGGTATCCGTTTGTTATTGTGGATAATTTTTCAAAATGTCCTGAAGTGGTTTTGATTGATAACAGTGAAAGCAGTACCAACATTGATTGTTTGGAAAGTTTGGTTTTAAGAGAAGGAATTCCCAAAGTCATTTTAAGTGACAATGGTACTCAATTTTGTGCAGAGAAGTTCAATTGTTTCTTGACTAGGAATGGTATTAAAGGGAAAAAAAGACACCCATTTATCATCCTGCCGGGAATGGAATCGTAGAACGATTCAATAGCGTGATAATGGGTAGTATTCAAGCTTCAATTAGTGTTCGCAAGGATTGGAAGAAAGAATTTTTCAAAACCATTTGGGCATTCAGGATTACACCCACAAGAACTGGTTACAGTCCATTCAGAATCTTAAGAGGTAGGGGACCTTTTATAAAAGATAATGTGGTTTGGAACCAAAAGAGAATTTGTAGCAAGTGGTCACCTGCTGTTGTAAGATCTAATTTAAAAAAAACTACAAGAAAAGTGTAAAGCCCAGTATGATCAGAAACACAATACGGAAGAGGTGTTCCTTAAAAAAGGTGATTGGGTAAAAGTAAAATTTGCACACAAAATCAAGAAAGGTAGTAGCAAATTTTCCAATCCTCTAAGAGTAATTGATGTGTATTCTAAATCAGCCAAATTAAGTCATGGTAAAGTGTAGCATTTTGGCAGGATGTCAAGGTGTAACAAAGTGTTGAATTGGGGCAGTATTTATGAGGACAAAATCAGTCCTTCCACCAATTGGTTGTGGGATGAGGTTATTAACTCAAATAATGCAGGAAGTACTCAACGTACTTCATCCTCAAATGCTCAAAATGGAATGCCTTCACCTGCTGATACTGCAGATCGTCATGTTATGAATTCTGCTGCTTCTTCCTCAAGAAGTAGACAAATCATTCTTCCTAAGAAATTTAAAGATTTTGTAATGTAACTTGGTTTTGTTTCGTTCTGTTTGTATAAAAGAGGGGGTGGTTAGATATATAAAAGAGGGGGTGGTTAGATATTGTTATTGCATAATTGATTGGTTCTTATTACTTGCATTGCTTATTATTAATGTTGCATTGCTTATATTTAATGCATTTCTTTCTGTTAGTTTCATTCTCTCACTCATGTATTTTGTATTATTATTTTTGAGCATCCCTTCTCTATATTGTTATAACCGTATCATTTTTCTCCTGTTTCTTATATTCTGTTAAAGAGGGAGCATGTGGTATCCTAGTTACCCGTTTCTAGGTAACTGGATGCTACCTGTTCTAGAGTCTTGAGTGAGAGGATCAGTTACTGCTAGCCGAGCTGGAGTGCGGTTGTACCTGCCTGTTATTGCACAATAAACTTCTCTTATTCTTAATCCTGCATCTGTGGTTCCCACAGAGTGTACCTGCTGCTGCAACTCCCACAGAGTTTGCTCTGACCCGCTCTGGACTCTGGATAGCGCCCTGTGTGCTGCTTTAGGGGTGAGGTTTGGGCCTGACTTGTAGTAACAGCTTTCTGGGGTGCCATTGGTGGGGTAAACCAGAGGGCCCAGGTCTACACCACAGTTCGTGATCACACATCCCCTTATTCAAAGGATGCCCAGTTGTCTTCGCCTTTGCCACACCGAACACGGTGATTAAGCCAGGTCGGGAGTGTCGCTGAACCGCCCCCTCCGACTGTAGATACCATATAACTACTGAGAGGCTGACCAGCCCGGACCATGACGTCGGCCAAAACAACAAGCATTGGCATAGCCAATAGGTCTCGCCTTTGGGACCTTATAAGTGTTTAGTTAGTGGGGCATCAAGAGCTTATATACCTGGAGCTTATATACCTGGAAGCGCGCCCCCCCCCTCCACTCCCACTACACTCTCACCGGGCACACAAGAGGAGGAGACCCCCGACATGGGACCCCGCTCTGCCCAGCGCTGCTGCTCTGCTTCCAGGCGCTACGGGTGGAGCTACAGCCCCCCCCCCCCGGAACGGCCCCCCTGACTTCACTCCCAGCCGGGCACACAAGAGGGGGAGACCCCCACAGGCACCCAACATGGGACCCCACTCTGCCCAACGCTGCTGCTCGGCTTCTGGACACTACGGGCGGAGCTACAGCAACACCCGGGAGCGGCCTACCTGACTTCACTCTCAGCCGGGCACCCAAGGAGGGAGACCCCCCACAGACGCCCCGACATGGGTCTGCGCACTGCCCGACGCTGCCTGCCACCGCTGCTCTGCATTCGCATATTGCAACAGAAGCCCCGCCTTTTTATTTTTCATGAAAGAAAATTCTCTTGTTTTCAGTGGAGGGTTTCTTAAAATGAAACGCGCGAAATGTTCCTCAACTAGCAATCTGTGAAGCTTTGATTGAATTTATGATATGCCAGAGGTGGAGGTTATTACTCACTGTAAATCAGCACATTCCTAGAGCTGTGCCTTCGCGTTCGTGCACTCTGGCTGCTGGTTAAGAGTAGAATCGGCTTTTGTTACAGTAAATCAGAACATCCGCTCTTGATGATCAAATTGAAGAGATGCATGAGAAGATGGACTGCTTTCTAACAGGCTGACCACAATAATTTATTGAAATTCAAAGACAAAAATCTTTAGTTTTTATATGCATACAGGATTTTTTTTTTTTTTTTTTTTGACCGTGTTCAGTGAAGTACTTTGACGGGAGTAGGCACACGGCATTAGACCAGCTGCTGAGTCATTTCAGAATTTCTTTTAGATGTCTGTGTGGCTTTGAAGCTTTTAATGTTTTTAGTTGGCTATAAAATAACATGCACGTTATCGCAGTACCTTTCCACTCGTGACTCTCACTGTCACAAAACACTTGTGACCTTGATGGCGTATATGGAGGTTGTGCCCAGCTTGGCCCTGCAGCCCCAACCCGGTCTTCTCAGGTAGTCATGACGGAGTTTCCTTGCTGGGCATGTTGGGTTAGGGTAGTGCAAGGCATCTATCTGTGCAACCTAGCTTGTTCATTTCACTCGCCGGTGCACCCGAACCTGTGTGTCAATCATGATTGAAGCTCCTCCCCCGCCACCCACGTCCCCAACGCTCTCCCTCACTCTCATGGAAATACTAAACTGCTGCTTCATCATTTAATGTGGAGAACGACAGGTCCGGGGGCAGCAAAACAAACACAGGGGCAACATCCGCATGCCAAAATAAAGCCGCCGCCTAGGTTTTAACAACTTATTTAAATTCTACGTAAAATGTTTTAAAATGCATCAATTTGCACTCTATATTTGTGTGAGAGTCTAGGGGAGGGGTGCCCGTAGATCCAGAAGTTGCTGCTTTATAGAAACCTGCCCTAGAGGAGCCCACCCGGCGCCCTGTCCGTTGTCATAAGAAACAAGAGAAGGCTCTTTCACCATGTGGCAGTCACAAAGCAGGGCGCTGTGCTTGGTGCGCACTGTTAGAGAACATGTCTCGATCTCTCGATCGAACAGTGAGAAGTGACAACTGTGTGGGCAATATTGAGGCACTCACCTGGCAGCTCAGATTAGTACCGATCCCGGGTCAGAGCCAATGGCAGCTGCCAGACAACACAGCAGAGGGCCAGGAAACAATTTTAAAAAAACCCACGAGTGGTGCGCGCGAGCTTGGGAGAGCGAGCAGCCCATCTGTTTTCAATTATCGCGCCCGCGTCTGAGCACGATAATTCAAAACAGATGGCGCCCGTGCGGCATTAGGCCGTGGGAGGAGCCAAGGCGGGACATGCACCCGCCTTTGCCCAATTGCGTGCTATCTATGTTAGAAAAACGCATGCAAAGGCCAATAGCCTGTGACAAAAACAAAAGCACACACACGAGTGCGTGGTCAGATTTTTGAAGCCCTTACATAAAGTCGCGTAGTGCAGCGCATGCGCGCTGTGCTAGGCTTGACCTAAAAAAAAAGGGGCGCTCAGTGCGTGACCTACTCATGAAAACCACAGGGGACCCGCAAAGCTTGGGCCAAATAGGCACTGGAGAAAGTGCTGAAGGGGCGGTGACCTGTGACTTCATAGAGTGCCTATTCGCCTCGCGGCGAGAGGACATTCTAGCGGTAAAGACTGACTTGCAGGCGGACCTGAGAGAGTTGCAAAGGGATGTGGATGCAGTAGGCGAGAGGGTGGCGGCCCTGGAGGAGTCCACGGTAACCAGGGATGAGGAGATCGCTGCACTCCAACAGGAGGTCATTCGTCTGCAGGATCAACAACTGGATATCGTCCGTATTCGCTCCGTCCCCACTGGTGCAGAAGGCGACGACCTGGAGGGGTTTGTACAAGCTTTGTTTAACTCTGTTCTGGGCACCCCAGCGGAGAACATAGTCCAAATTGACCGCTGTCATCGTGTGGGCCCTCCCCACCAGGCTAATTGCCCCCGCAGACATTTTGGTTTGTGTGCATGATCTTTTTTTTGATAAATTTTTATTGTTTCAAGAGAATACAACCACCAATGCTCTGACATTGCGTAATACCGATGTTGACACAGTACATCCGGAAGAACACATACATTGCAATCAGGCCCCTCCCTCCTGCGGTGAGTACAGTATAATGCGTGGATGGAACAAGCTACTCCACGGCACCCAGCCATTTGCCCCACACCCTCCGGTATTTCTTAGGACACCCCTGTGCCTCGTACATGGGTTTCTCTTGTGCCGCACACCAATCCACCCCCCTTCTCCATCCCTCAAAACTTGGAGGTGTAGGACGCTTCCATGAGGTGGCTATGTCCCATTTTGCCACGACCATGGCTGTATTATAGAATAATTTCTCGTTCCTGGACCCGTCAAGTCCGTCCGTAATCCCTAAGATGGAGTGGCGTGGATCGTGCGGAACCTCCCACCCCAGGACCTCAGACAGCTCAGATTCAATCTCTCCCCAGAACTGCACCAGTCGGGGGCATGCCCATACGATGTGGAAGAAATCGTCCAGGTCTTGGCCGCATCGCGTGCATGAGGTGGATGGGGAAAGGCCGGCTCGATACAGGCGCTGTGGGGTGAGATAGACAGTGTGTATGTAGTATAATTGAATCAGGCGGAGTTTGGCGGATGCAGTGACTGTCCTGGGCGACATGAGAATGTCCCGCAAGTCCACCTTGTCCAGGGGGTCCCTAAGTCGGTCGAGCGAGGTCAGGGTGTTGTTAACTAGCGTCTTGTAAATACGGGAAATACCCCCCCCCTCCCAGGTCACCCAACATGGCCTGTACTTCAGGGGGACTATACTCCGGGATCCTAATGTCCTCGGGCAAATGTACGTGGAGGGCATTTGTAAGTATTTATAAAATTGGGATGGATGGAGGGAATACTTGGATTGGAGGTCCTTGAAGGAGCGTGCATGGCCGTTCGCCCAAACATCACCAAGCTGGGAGATCCCGATGAGATCCCACAGACGGAACCCCTGCAGTCCACTGACCTCCCGGAGCCAGGTACCATGCCATAAAGGCGCGTGTTGAGTGAGTTTGCACGTCCATTTAGTATGCCGTAAAGCAGCCCGCCAGGCCAAGAACACGGAGCGTGTGACATCAGGCAAGGAGGACGGGAGGGATTCTCCGTACATGAAGGATTGAATTCGGGGCAGGCCAAGATCACTCAGCTCAAGCCTATAGGCTGGGTCAGACCACCCCCCATTGAACCAGTCATGAATACACAACAGCCGAGTCGCCAGATAGTAGAGGTACAGATGCGTCATCCCCATGCCCCCATCGAATGTTGGAATCTGGCAGGTACGCAACACCATCCGGGTCCCCCCTCACCCCCACAGGAATTTAGTAGCCATGGTGTCAATCTCCCGAAACCATACCTGTGGAAAGCAAAAGGGGGTATTTTGAAGGACATAGAGAAATCGTGGCTGGCACCCCCTTCATGACCACGTCCAACGCCGGCGCTGGCGGTCCGGCGATCTTTGTCCTGCGGGCCGCGACTCCCCACATTCCGGGGGGGGGGGGGGGGGGCGCGTTGTTGGCGGAGAGGGCGTTCTTCAGCCATGTCCAAGCCGCCTGAGGGGAGTCAAAGAAGTGCGTCTTGCCTTGGAAGATGACTCGAAGGCGCGCCGTGAACTGAAGTTGGTATTGTAGGCCCAGGGTGCGCAACTTTTTCTTGATGTCCATGTAAGAGCGCTGAAGATCCTGGACCTCCCTGGTGTAATCTGGGAATATCATGATGACGTGGTTCTGAAACTTGAGGGGCCCAGCCGCCCGAGCCTCCCGCAAGATGGCGTCCCTATCCTTGAAATTGAGAACTTTGAGGATGATAGGATGGGGTGCGGTGCCGGGAGGAGGCCTAGGTGCCAAGGACCTGTGTGCCCTTTCCACTACAAACCAAGTTGAGAGGGTCCCTCCCGGCATCCACGCCTTGAACCAGTTTTCAACAAAGTTGGCAGCATGCCCTGCCTCCGCCCCTTCGGGAAACCCCACCAAGTGTAGATTGTTACGACGAGCCCGATTTTCCGTGTCCTCAGCCCGTCTGTGAGAGCGAAGGTGGGCCACCTGTTCCTTGAGTTGTGCAATATCGTCCTCGGCTGTGAATATGCGAGACTCTGCTTTGGACAGCCGCGCGGTGGTGTTGCGAAGGTCCTGCCGAAGGAGGGATACGTCCACTTTGATTTCTCCAACCTTTCCCTCCACCGATGCCTGGGAGGCCCTGATAGCCTGAAGGATGGTGGGAGGGGGGGGTGGTGTGATAATCCTCCCGTGGCTCCCTGGGACGCCTCCAGCTCAGAGGAGGTGAACCTGTCCATTTTAGTCTGAGTAGGGACCGGTGCAGGCCTGGGCCCCTTATCCATCCCCATGGTCAGGGGGGGGGCAAGGGGGGGGGTACACCGCGCCACCGTGGTGGTGGGGTTCCACACAAGCGGCCAGCCGTGGGACGAACCTTCCTTCCAGGGTCCGTGGGCAGAGGGCACCCTTCGCCAACCGAGGAGGTAGCCGATCCCGTTCACGGATGGTCCCAAGCCCCAACTGCTCCGCCAACCACCGGCCAAACCACAGGGTAGCAGGCGCTTCACATCCAGAAGAAGAGGACCCCGTCCAAGTCTGTACCAAGCGAAGAGGAAAAGGCAAGATGATGATGGGGGGGGGGGGGATGGGGATGGACCAGGCACTGCAGCCAGCCCCCGCCCCAACCGTCAGGAGCGTGGTACACCACCACCGGACACCGTTAATGCGTCTCAAAGTACCGCAGTCGGATCTGTCAAACGGCCTCCACAGATGACAGACAGGCAGAGGGCCCGCACAGCGCCAGAAATGGAAGTGGAGTGGGGGGGGGGGCGGTATCTACCCCTCCCGCTGCTGCCCGACCGCCGGTCCCCACTCGCTGTCTGGGTCCGTGACGCCACCCCAACTGTTGTCTTCACTCAGCCGGGACCCCACCGTAGGCACACCGGCGCCACCCGGCCAGACCCCAACACGGGATTTCAGGCCCACCTGGGCCAGGAACAGGCGCCACGCAGACCCCTCAAAGGTCGCAGCTCTCCGTGAGCGTCCGGTAGGTCACAACAGGCCGCAAGCCCCAGGATGCCACAGGGGCGTGCAGGGGAGCGCGGGGGGGGAGGCGGCACACTGAGCCTTAGTTTACGCCGCCGCTGCCCGAATCGGCAGCCGATTCCCCCCACACGACTTAGGAGGATGCCACAATGCTTACTGCTGCCCTTTCAGCGCCGCCCTTGCGTCCGTCGCCCCCGCGCCAACTGTAATGCTGGCCGAGCTCAGGCTGGGGCACACCGCCCCTCGCAGAACCTCACACGGCCGTGGGGGCGCCCGGCCCACTAGGCCACACACCACGTGAGCCACAAGCCCCTCCGGGGCCGGGGATGCGCAGGCCGTGCCGACCCCCCCGGGTGTCGCCACCAGCCACTTCCCACCAGTACAGTCAATGGGCGGCCCTACCACTAGACCTCGAAGTTGGACATGGGGAGGGGAGCCGGCGATCCGCACCCACGCCTCACCGCCACTGCCTGGACTGACAGCCAACAACTTTCGCCCCTCCCCCCCTCACAAACCTCAGTATGTTGCTGCAGCCTGTGGAGCCACCTGTCCCGCAAGCCGCTCACACTGTTGCCACCTCGGCGCCAGCCGGTATGCTGGCCGAGCCGAGGCCGGGCGCTTCTCCTCACACTGGGCAGCTCACAATCACCGCGGCAGGCTGCCCCCAGGAGGAACCTGAATCGCGAGCGTCCCTCAGCCTCACGAAAGACTGCCCCCTGCTGCCCCGCCAATCACCAGAGCCGCGGATCCAAGGACCAGGGTCCGCTCTCGCGGGGACAGCAGGCGGCCGCAGGCCGCACGTTGAGCTCCAGCGATAGGCCGCCACCAGGCCAGGACAGTCCCACAAGCTCCGCTCAGCTCCAGCGGTACGGGCCGCCACCCGGCCCCTTCCAGCACTGCCACTCACCAGGTGCCGCGGCCCGAATGGTTGGGGGCAGCGCCGCGGGGACAGCAGGCCGCGACAGGCCCAGGCCAGGATGGTTGGGGGCCGCGCCTGCAGGGACAGCAGGCCGCGAAAGGCCCATGTCAGACAAAGCCATGAGGGCCGCCGATCCGCCCGGAGAAGGGACACCACCCGTCGGGGGAGGCTCAGCGATCAGGTAAGGACTCCAGATTGAGGCCGATGAACGTTGGATTGGAGGCGGATGACGGAGGGGTCCAGGAGCACTCTTAGAGTGCGACCGCCATCTCGACGCCTCAGGCCACGCCCCTCTGTGTGCATGATCTTAAGGTGAAAAAAGCTATTCTTAAAGCGGCACGCTCCAACCAAGCATCACAATTTAGAGATCATTCCCCAAAGCTTTTTCAAGATCTGGCTGCAAGCACCCTGCAGAAGCAGAAAGATTTCCGGCCCATAACTAGCCATCTACGCTCTGCCGGAATAACCTACTCCTGGGGTCACCCCTTTCACTTAATCCTTCGTTATGAAGGCAAGCTTCACCAGCTCCGCTCCCTGGATGAGACCTGCAAGCTTCTAAATTTGGACCTCGACGACTTGGCCTCACAGACCTCCTCCACTGGGGACAGGGCCCCACTTGGCCGCAGGCGAGGCCCAAGGTCTGGATCCAGGCTTGAGCACTTGCACCCTGATCCTGCCACGATCGTTAAAGAGCGATCGGCAGTGATTCGATCACTTTCTGGCGCTGAAGGTGATGCCTCGGACTCAACCAGTTGAGGTGCCTTTAGAAGGTTGTAGTGCTCTGTACGATTGGCCTGGCGGAGGCAGCCGCCACAACACCAGTAAACGTCTCTTGCCCTTTTGGTTGCATTCATGTTTACTGGCCCCCCTTTGGGATGGACTTTATCCTGTCAGTCATTTATTTTGTTGGCATTGTTATGTTTGGGCTGTTTATGGGTTGTTTTGGGTCACCTTTCAGCGAGCCTCCTTGGATACATGCTCTGTGTATGGTCATTCATAACCGCTGGGAATACACATCACATCCTTTTCTTGCTTTTCCTGTGATTAGCAGAGCATCAGCCGGGCCTTCTATGTTCTGCCAGTACCATTATGCCCATGGAGACTAAGATAATTAGCCTCAATGTCCGAGGTCTCAATAACCCTACTAAGAGGAAAGCAGTACTATCTCTACTAGAGGAATCTTTGGGGGATATATGCCTACTTCAGGAGACTTATTTACTTCCAAAAGACACACATAGAATGCAGGCTAGAGTGCTTCCACACCAGTACTGGTCCTCTGGGAGGGGCAAGGGGGGGCGGAGTGGCTAGATTGTTCTCTACACGTTTAAGGGGTACTGTTTGGGTCCCG
Source organism: Triturus cristatus (assembly GCF_964204655.1). NCBI lineage: Eukaryota > Metazoa > Chordata > Amphibia > Caudata > Salamandridae > Triturus > Triturus cristatus. Next base: position 1,091,654,043 of record NC_140582.1, on the reverse strand, counting down.
TGGCCTAATTCAATGGCCACCTGCTAGCACTACGGGTGCAGATAGGTGCATTTCACTTCTCGCTGGCCTCAATCTACTCCCCTAATGAACACCAAGAAGCTTTCTTCCTGGGAGCTATAGCCAACGTACTTCACACCCTGATCCGGAGGTTGTGGTGGGTGGGGACTTAAATTTGCTGATGGACTTTAAGATGGATCGCTTTGGCCAGAGGTCTGGCAGCGCAGGGGCCCAGTCTTCGGTGGGTCGGGAATGGCTGGAAGATTGTGGGATGCGAGATGTGTGGCAGGCTTTGCGCCCTGGAGAACGAGATTATACCTTTTACCCTGCAGCACACAGGACCATTTCCTGGTCACCCCTGCGGCTTGGGAGCCCATACGGGCCTCTTCTATTGAGGCCCGCTCGTTCTCAGATCATGCGCTTATCACCTTGACCGTGGCCCCTCCGTGGCGTCTGCGAGAGTCGATAATGCTGTCCTTGACAACTGTTACTGCGATCCAGACCACTATATGGGACTACTTAACGCTTAACGATGACGGTTCCACTGCCCTGACCTCGATTTGGGAGGCCCTGAAGCTAGTGGCTCGGGGGGGCTCTCATAGCTGAAGCTGCATATGAGAATAAGGTGAGAAGGGCTAGGAGGGAGGAGCTTGAAGTAAGAGTGAGGGAGTTTAGAGGCAATTCATAAGCGCTCTGGTGCACCCTGGATCTGGAGGCAACTTGAAAAGGAACAGATTCTCCTTTGACGCCTTGATTTGCACAGAACCGAGCATGCCGCATTTCGCTTAAAACACTTTGTAGGGACTAACAAAGGGGGTCGCATGCTGGCGCAAGCAACATGCGCAAGCAGTTAAAACGGTTAGGGGGGCTCCAGGAGCGGTTACTAAGGATATCGGCATAGCGGATATTTCCAGGCCTATTACTCAGAGTTATACTCTGCGGATTCCTCGATCTCGTTGGATCCGCACGCCTACGTAAACGCCGTGGTGGTCACTCCCCTTCCTGCTAGTGAACCCGAGGGCCTTGATGCACTTATACGCCTTGAGGAGGTGATTTCGGCAATTGCCTGGTTGAAGCCCCTGAAGGCACCCAGACCAGACGGGTTCAGTATGGCATTCTACAAGACCTTGTTATGTTATGGTTATTTCATTTATATAGCACATTAATGCACTGAGGCGTCTAAGCGCTGCCCAGAGGTAGCTCCCAATCTCACTCGCTTGTTCAATTCCTTTGCCGACACTGGCACGATCGCAGAAATGATGATTCAAGCCTCGATAACAGTGATTCCAAAGCCTGGTAAACATCCTAAGCTCTGCAGCTCATATCGGCCGAATATTGCTGAATATTGATGCAAAACTATTTGCCAGCATTTTAGTCCAACGCCTTAACCCCTTGATGCCTGGGCTTACAGACCCGGATCAGGCTGGGTTTGTCCCTAGTCAGCAGTGCGGGGACAATACCAAACGTCTTTGTCATCTGATGGATAAGGTTCAACATTCCCGGGAAGAGTCTTTGTTGCTGGCAGTTGACGCTAAGAAGGCCTTCGACAGGGGGCATTGGCCTTATCTGTCCGCCACTCTCGAACTATTTGGACTGGGTATGCGTTTTCCGGACTGGATTGCGAGCATTTACAGCTCCCCCAGAGCTTCAGTCAGGGTGAAGGGGGTCAGATCTCGGAGTTTCACAATCGGCCGAGGCACGATCACCATTGCTCTTTGCCCTTTACATGGAGCCTTTCGCACAGCGACTTCGTGATAACCCTAACGCTAAGGTCATGCTTTTGGGGGCAGATCAGCACCTGATCAGACTCTTGCCAATGACGTTATCTTCTCCATTGCCCACCCTCTGACCTCACTCCCTGCTATCGTAGCAGACCTCCTCACATTTGGGCAGACCTCTGGATTCCGGGTCAATATGCAGAAGTCACAAATACGAAACTTGACTTCCACCCCACATATAGTGGGCTCTCAGTTTGATTTTGAATGGGTCACAGAGGAGTTACCATACCTCGGTCTAATTCTCAATAGGACCTTGGTGAAGACCGCCGAAGCCAACTATTCCAAGCTACACGCACTTCTACACAAAGATCTGACACAGTGGCAACGGCTCCAGTTGTCATGGCACGACAGGCTCGCTGCTGTGAAGATGAATATCCTACCCAGAGCTTTATATATTTTCCAGACTCTCCTACTGCTACCGCCCCGGGTCTGCTTCCAAAACTCCAGAGGGAGACAGAGTGTTTCATCTGGGGGTCAGTGACACCCAGGTTGCAGAAACATCTTTCGCAACGTCCGAAACAAGACGGTGGCCTTGCGTTACCCAACGTGACTTGCTACTATCAGGCTGCACAGCTGCGCTACTTGGTAGAATGGAATCGCCTGCTTACTGAGAAATACTGGGTCTTCATGGATCAGACAGTTGCTGGACACCATATATGGAAGGAGGTATGGATGCCTAGGTCTTCCCGGGCGTGGGGGCTCTACTTCTCTCCTGTAACGCGTCCGACCTTCCAGATATCGGACAAGTTTGCAACCTCTACGAGACTCACAAAGTTCCCCTCACCTATGACCCCTTTATTCTTGAATCTGGATTTTCCCACATGCATGGCTAGTGGTGTAGACAGTCACTGGGTAGAGGGAGGCTGTAAACGGCTGGGTTGTCTTTTTGACCACAATGGCCCTATCCCATTCACACAACTTACGAAAGACTAGAACTTTTCTGACCTAGACCCATTTCTCCACTCGCAAATGTTGCATTGGGTGCTAGGCACGTCGGTACGTCCCCAAGCGAGCAGAACTTGTTCCTCAAGAAAGACGATAAAAAACTCATCTCTGAAATGTACTCGTTCTTACCCTGAAATTTGCGCAAAGACAGATCTTTCTGGCCAGAAGCAGTGAGAGGAGAAACTTGGCCGATCACTGTCGGATAAGGAGTGGGAGGTTATTTTTTTACAGAACTCACCACACAGCACACTCCACGGATCATACAGAAACATCGAACGACATTATTTTATATTGGCATTATACTCCCTCTCGAATAATGAAGTGGAACCCTCAGTGTGACAAACTATGCTGGTGGGGGGTGTGGCAATCCTGGCACGCTATTCCACCTCTTATGGAATTGCCCAAACCTAACTAGAAACTGGGATAGAATTTTACAAGAGATTGACAGAGCTTTCAATACGACCATTCCCAGGTTTCCTGCTTGCACGCTACTGGGTCTCCCCACCGCATTGACATTCCCTCTCCGCTTAATAAAAGGTAGGCAGATGGCCCTGCCACTTAATGCCGCCCATCGAGTGCTCTTATCTTGCTGGAAATCTGATAGAATCCTGAACCACACAAAGTGGCTTCACCAGTTGTGGTGGGGTTCCACACAAGCGGTGGTGGGGTTCCACACAAGCGGCCAGCCGTGGGACGAACCTTCCTTCCAGGGTCCGTGGGCAGAGGGCACCCTTCGCCAACCGAGGAGGTGGCCGATCCCGTTCACGGATGGTCCCAAGCCCCAACTGCTCCGCCAACCACCGGCCAAACCACAGGGAAGCAGGCGCTTCACATCCAGAAGAAGAGGACCCCGTCCAAGTCTGTACCAAGCGAAGAGGAAAAGGCAAGATGATGATGGGGGGGGGGATGGGGATGGACCAGGCACTGCAGCCAGCCCCCGCCCCAACCGTCAGGAGCGTGGAACACCACCACCGGACACCGTTAATGCGGCTCAAAGTACCGCAGTCGGATCTGTCAAACGGCCTCCACAGATGACAGACAGGCAGAGGACTAACACAGCGCCAGAAATAGAAGTGGAGTGGGGGGGGGGGGGGGGGGCGGTATCTACCCCTCCCGCTGCTGCCCGACCGACAGCCGGTCCCCACTCGCTGTCTGGGTCCGTGACGCCACCCCAACTGTTGTCTTCACTCAGCCGGGACCCCACCGTAGGCACACCGGCGCCACCAGGCCAGACCCCAACACAGGATTTCAGGCCCACCTGGGCCAGGAACAGGCGCCACGCAGACCCCTCAAAGGTCGCAGCTCTCCGTGAGCGTCCGGTAGGTCACAACAGGCCGCAAGCCCCAGGATGCCACAGGGGCGTGCAGGGGAGCGCGGGGGGGGAGGCGGCACACTGAGCCTTAGTTTACGCCGCCGCTGCCCGAATCGGCAGCCGATTCCCCCCACACGACTTAGGAGGATGCCACAATGCTTACTGCTGCCCTTTCAGCGCCGCCCTTGTGTCCGTCGCCCCCGCGCCAAATGTTATGCTGGCCGAGCTCAGGCTGGGGCACACCGCCCCTCGCAGAACCTCACACGGCCGTGGGGGCGCCCGGCCCACTAGGCCACACACCACGTGAGCCACAAGCCCCTCCGGGGCCGGGGATGCGCAGGCCGCGCCGACCCCCCCGGGTGTCGTCACCAGCCACTTCCCACCAGTACAGTCAATGGGCGGTCCCACCACTAGACCTCGAAGTTGGACATGGGGGAGGGGAGCCGGCGATCCGCACCCACGCCTCACCGCCACTGCCTGGACTGACAGCCGACAACTTTCGCCCCTCCCCCCCTCGCAAACCTCAGTATGTTGCTGCAGCCTGTGGAGCCACCTGTCCCGCAAGCCGCTCACACTGTTGCCACCTCGGCGCCAGCCGGAATGCTGGCCGAGCCGAGGCCGGGCGCTTCTCCTCACACTGGGCAGCTCACAATCACCGCGGCAGGCTGCCCCCAGGAGGAACCTGAATCGCGAGCGTCCCTCAGCCTCACGAAAGACTGCCCCCTGCTGCCCCGCCAATCACCAGAGCCGCGGATCCAAGGACCAGGGGCCGCTCTCGCGGGGACAGCAGGCGGCCGCAGGCCGCACGTTGAGCTCCAGCGATAGGCCGCCACCAGGCCAGGACAGTCCCACAAGCTCCGCTCAGCTCCAGCGGTACGGGCCGCCACCCGGCCCCTTCCAGCACTGCCACTCACCAGGTGCCGCGGCCCGAATGGTTGGGGGCAGCGCCCGCGGGGACAGCAGGCCGCGACAGGCCCAGGCCAGGATGGTTGGGGGCCGCGCCTGCAGGGACAGCAGGCCGCGAAATGCCCATGTCAGACAAAGCCATGAGGGCCGCCGATCCGCTCGGAGAAGGGACACCACCCGTCGGGGGAGGCTCAGCGATCAGGTAAGGACTCCAGATTGAGGCCGATGAACGTTGGATTGGAGGCGGATGACGGAGGGGTCCAGGAGCACTCTTAGAGTGCGACCGCCATCTCGACGCCTCAGGCCACGCCCCTCTGTGTGCATGATCTTAAGGTGAAAAAAGCTATTCTTAAAGCGGCACGCTCCAACCAAGCATCACAATTTAGAGATCATTCCCCAAAGCTTTTTCAAGATCTGGCTGCAAGCACCCTGCAGAAGCAGAAAGATTTCCGGCCCATAACTAGCCATCTACGCTCTGCCGGAATAACCTACTCCTGGGGTCACCCCTTTCACTTAATCCTTCGTTATGAAGGCAAGCTTCACCAGCTCCGCTCCCTGGATGAGACCTGCAAGCTTCTAAATTTGGACCTCGACGACTTGGCCTCACAGACCTCCTCCACTGGGGATAGGGCCCCACTTGGCCGCAGGCGAGGCCCAAGGTCTGGATCCAGGCTTGAGCACTTGCACCCTGATCCTGCCACGATCGTTAAAGAGCGATCGGCAGTGATTCGATCACTTTCTGGCGCTGAAGGTGATGCCTCGGACTCAACCAGTTGAGGTGCCTTTAGAAGGTTGTAGTGCTCTGTACGATTGGCCTGGTGGAGGCAGCCGCCACAACACCAGTAAACGTCTCTTGCCCTTTTGGTTGCATTCATGTTTACTGGCCCCCCTTTGGGATGGACTTTATCCTGTCAGTCATTTATTTTGTTGGCATTGTTATGTTTGGGCTGTTTATGGGTTGTTTTGGGTCACCTTTCAGCGAGCCTCCTTGGATACATGCTCTGTGTATGGTCATTCATAACCGCTGGGAATACACATCACATCCTTTTCTTGCTTTTCCTGTGATTAGCAGAGCATCAGCCGGGCCTTCTATGTTCTGCCAGTACCATTATGCCCATGGAGACTAAGATAATTAGCCTCAATGTCCAAGGTCTCAATAACCCTACTAAGAGGAAAGCAGTACTATCTCTACTAGAGGAATCTTTGGGGGATATATGCCTACTTCAGGAGACTTATTTACTTCCAAAAGACACACATAGAATGCAGGCTAGAGTGCTTCCACACCAGTACTGGTCCTCTGGGAGGGGCAAGGGGGGGCGGAGTGGCTAGATTGTTCTCTACACGTTTAAGGGGTACTGTTTGGGTCCCGTGGCCTAATTCAATGGCCACCTGCTAGCACTACGGGTGCAGATAGGTGCATTTCACTTCTCGCTGGCCTCAATCTACTCCCCTAATGAACACCAAGAAGCTTTCTTCCTGGGAGCTATAGCCAACGTACTTCACACCCTGATCCGGAGGTTGTGGTGGGTGGGGACTTAAATTTGCTGATGGACTTTAAGATGGATCGCTTTGGCCAGAGGTCTGGCAGCGCAGGGGCCCAGTCTTCGGTGGGTCGGGAATGGCTGGAAGATTGTGGGATGCGAGATGTGTGGCAGGCTTTGCGCCCTGGAGAACGAGATTATACCTTTTACCCTGCAGCACACAGGACCATTTCCTGGTCACCCCTGCGGCTTGGGAGCCCATACGGGCCTCTTCTATTGAGGCCCGCTCGTTCTCAGATCATGCGCTTATCACCTTGACCGTGGCCCCTCCGTGGCGTCTGCGAGAGTCGATAATGCTGTCCTTGACAACTGTTACTGCGATCCAGACCACTATATGGGACTACTTAACGCTTAACGATGACGGTTCCACTGCCCTGACCTCGATTTGGGAGGCCCTGAAGCTAGTGGCTCGGGGGGCTCTCATAGCTGAAGCTGCATATGAGAATAAGGTGAGAAGGGCTAGGAGGGAGGAGCTTGAAGTAAGAGTGAGGGAGTTAGAGGCAATTCATAAGCGCTCTGGTGCACCCTGGATCTGGAGGCAACTTGAAAAGGAACAGATTCTCCTTTGACGCCTTGATTTGCACAGAACCGAGCATGCCGCATTTCGCTTAAAACACTTTGTAGGGACTAACAAAGGGGGTCGCATGCTGGCGCAAGCAACATGCGCAAGCAGTTAAAACGGTTAGGGGGGCTCCAGGAGCGGTTACTAAGGATATCGGCATAGCGGATATTTCCAGGCCTATTACTCAGAGTTATACTCTGCGGATTCCTCGATCTCGTTGGATCCGCACGCCTACGTAAACGCCGTGGTCACTCCCCTTCCGGCTAGTGAACCCGAGGGCCTTGATGCACTTATACGCCTTGAGGAGGTGATTTCGGCAATTGCCTTGTTGAAGCCCCTGAAGGCACCCAGACCAGACGGGTTCAGTATGGCATTCTACAAGACCTTGTTATGTTATGGTTATTTCATTTATATAGCACATTAATGCACTGAGGCGTCTAAGCGCTGCCCAGAGGTAGCTCCCAATCTCACTCGCTTGTTCAATTCCTTTGCCGACACTGGCACGATCGCAGAAATGATGATTCAAGCCTCGATAACAGTGATTCCAAAGCCTGGTAAACATCCTAAGCTCTGCAGCTCATATCGGCCGAATATTGCTGAATATTGATGCAAAACTATTTGCCAGCATTTTAGTCCAACGCCTTAACCCCTTGATGCCTGGGCTTACAGACCCGGATCAGGCTGGGTTTGTCCCTAGTCAGCAGTGCGGGGACAATACCAAACGTCTTTGTCATCTGATGGATAAGGTTCAACATTCCCGGGAAGAGTCTTTGTTGCTGGCAGTTGACGCTAAGAAGGCCTTCGACAGGGGGCATTGGCCTTATCTGTCCGCCACTCTCGAACTATTTGGACTGGGTATGCGTTTTCCGGACTGGATTGCGAGCATTTACAGCTCCCCCAGAGCTTCAGTCAGGGTGAAGGGGATCAGATCTCGGAGTTTCACAATCGGCCGAGGCACGATCACCATTGCTCTTTGCCCTTTACATGGAGCCTTTCGCACAGCGACTTTGTGATAACCCTAACGCTAAGGTCATGCTTTTGGGGGCAGATCAGCACCTGATCAGACTCTTGCCAATGACGTTATCTTCTCCATTGCCCACCCTCTGACCTCACTCCCTGCTATCGTAGCAGACCTCCTCACATTTGGGCAGACCTCTGGATTCCGGGTCAATATGCAGAAGTCACAAATACGAAACTTGACTTCCACCCCACATACAGTGGGCTCTCAGTTTGATTTTGAATGGGTCACAGAGGAGTTACCATACCTCGGTCTAATTCTCAATAGGACCTTGGTGAAGACCGCCGAAGCCAACTATTCCAAGCTACACGCACTTATACACAAAGATCTGACACAGTGGCAACGGCTCCAGTTGTCATGGCACGACAGGCTCGCTGCTGTGAAGATGAACATCCTACCCAGAGCTTTATATATTTTCCAGACTCTCCTACTGCTACCGCCCCGGGTCTGCTTCCAAAACTCCAGAGGGAGACAGAGTGTTTCATCTGGGGGTCAGTGACACCCAGGTTGCAGAAACATCTTTTGCAACGTCCGAAACAAGACGGTGGCCTTGCGTTACCCAACGTGACTTGCTACTATCAGGCTGCACAGCTGCGCTACTTGGTAGAATGGAATCGCCTGCTTACTGAGAAACACTGGGTCTTCATGGATCAGACAGTTGCTGGACACCATATATGGAAGGAGGTATGGATGCCTAGGTCTTCCCGGGCGTGGGGGCTCTACTTCTCTCCTGTAACGCGTCCGACCTTCCAGATATCGGACAAGTTTGCAACCTCTACGAGACTCACAAAGTTCCCCTCACCTATGACCCCTTTATTCTTGAATCTGGATTTTCCCACATGCATGGCTAGTGGTGTAGACAGTCACTGGGTAGAGGGAGGCTGTAAACGGCTGGGTTGTCTTTTTGACCACAATGGCCCTATCCCATTCACACAACTTACGAAAGACTAGAACTTTTCTGACCTAGATCCATTTCTCCACTCGCAAATGTTGAATTGGGTGCTAGGCACGTCGGTACGTCCCCAAGCGAGCAGAACTTGTTCCTCAAGAAAGACGATAAAAAACTCATCTCTGAAATGTACTCGTTCTTACCCTGAAATTTGCGCAAAGACAGATCTTTCTGGCCAGAAGCAGTGAGAGGAGAAACTTGGCCGATCACTGTCGGATAAGGAGTGGGAGGTTATTTTTTTACAGAACTCACCACACAGCACACTCCACGGATCATACAGAAACATCGAACGACATTATTTTATATTGGCATTATACTCCCTCTCGAATAATGAAGTGGAACCCTCAGTGTGACAAACTATGCTGGTGGGGGGTGTGGCAATCCTGGCACGCTATTCCACCTCTTATGGAATTGCCCAAACCTAACTAGAAACTGGGATAGAATTTTAGAAGAGATTGACAGAGCTTTCAATACGACCATTCCCAGGTTTCCTGCTTGCACGCTACTGGGTCTCCCCACCGCATTGACATTCCCTCTCCGCTTAATAAAAGGTAGGCAGATGGCCCTGCCACTTAATGCCGCCCATCGAGTGCTCTTATCTTGCTGGAAATCTGATAGAATCCTGAACCACACAAAGTGGCTTCACCAGTTGTGGTCCCTTCTTGGCATAGAAAGATTGTTGATGGCAACATTGGGGAACTAAGTCTGACTATACAAATATTTGGGACCCCTTTATATCTATTCTCGCCTGTGAGTTTCGAGAACTGACCTGCCCTATTTATCTGCGCATTTTGAGGTTGTTCCCAGAGCCCCAGGGGAAGAGCGATACCACGGATACCATGTCACGGTCACTATAACCTTCCCTTTCTTGGGGGGGTGGGGCACTCTTTCTAGGTTCTTGGCTCGCCCGGAGGGAGGTGGGGTGGATGGTTTTTTTTCTTTTCTATGGGACTCTGAAAGGGCGGGTTGGACGGCTTAGCAGCTACCTCCTTTTCGAGAGATGCACTCCGAGGACGTCATGCAATGTAGAATGAGTTTCTCCTTTACTGAATGTATGTGGGCTAGGGTCGGCCTCCTAGCTCCACTGTTGACGCGACTGGCCCAGGCTGGGTTGTAGGCGACTTGCCGCCTCTATTTTGCATAAGTGCTCTCAATGGTTACTTGCGTTTTCTTCTTTGGTAACTCCAATCGCGACCGGCCCATTCGGGTTGTAGGCGGCATGCTGTGTATTATGCGTTCTGCTAATAAAAACTGATTTAATTCTAAAATGGTTGGCATCACGAAGGTTTCAAATAACTGAAAAGTGTTTATTCTGAAAACACTTTTAGGGATCAGCTGCTTTGCTACTAGATAAATGTGTCTAAGAAATCAATATATTGTTAAGTTATCTACAAAATAGATTACTGGACAGGAATATGATCATGCGGAGTACAGTAAAAGTTCTTCAAGGGCTGGATGGGTTTCAATCAACCCAGAAATAATATGCCATAATGCAATATGTTAAGCGATTACCATACAACTCAGTGGAGCGTCAATTTACGCCCTATACTTGCCATGTTCACCAGATACCAGGGCCACAGTGGTGCTAATTTGAATTAGGACAGATGATTAGGGAATGAGGCGGCTATCGTCACTCGATGTTGCCTGACAGGTTCAGCTTGACTTGATTGCATTAAGCTATACTGCCTCTGGCTGGACGATGTAGTGAACTGAATTCTTTCATTATTGGCGGTGCACCAGGGCCCTGGAGACAGAATGACTCGTACACAAACACTCTGCTTATCAAAATGACTGCACAAATGTAAAAAAAAAAAACACAAAAAAAAAAAAAGGAGTCAGCAAGGCAATTATTATTCTCTGAAACTATATTAAGTCGTTACAGGAAATATCGATGAGGCCTTGCCAATTGTATCATGACTCAAATTACTATGGAAACTTGGTTGAAAGAAGTAAGTGACATTCAAATGGCCATCACCACCATAGAACACTCAACTGCGGGACGTCACGTCAAAGAATCCGAAGGCCCTAAATTCAGATATTCCCATGTTTAGATGGTAAATTAACAGAACTGTGAGACCAAAAGAAGCAATGGAGGAAAAAGGTGGACAATACCCTGGACTGGAGATTGGACCTATAGAATTTACAAAAGAAAGTAACAGATTTAGAAGTAGGAATAACGTTCGCCTGTATAGGGTTCTTGAAAAAGAGGATATAACTGGCTTTCTCTCCACCTTCTAGCTGCAACTTCTCAAGGGAGTCTTTAGACCAGATTGAAATTCTAAAGAGCTTACATACTTTGCCCAAAACAGAAGGGCACAGAAAGCACTGCTAGGTGTATAATATGCCTCTTCAGACATCACCAAGCATGCTTGATTATACAGGCTACCAAGAAAGATGTTGCGGATTTTCTTACAAAACAAGCACAATTATTCGAAAATTCTTGGACCTGGACCTTTACACAGAAAGAAAGCACTCTGATACAGTCTACTGGACCAGGCAATAATGTTTGTGACTATAAATAGTAGACCCATGTAGTGACTTTTTAACCCCCTCCATAACCAAAAAAGTTAGAAAATGTTATTGTGGCAAAGAAGAACCACCCCAAGAGATAGGGGAGAAATCCAGATCAACTCTCAAAACACAATTGTTACCCACAGTGTAACCCGCAGGTTGTATAGGCAAGGAGGGAAGCAAAACACCCCCTTTCCCTTTCATGGTGGGGTACACATGTTGAAACAGCAGAAGGTAAATGGAGCCCATACAAAATATGAAAGGAAAGTGGACTTTGATTGATTCAACCGCACCTGTGACATTTGTTTTCAACATTGTACAACTGAGATGCTACATAACCTCTGTGTTAGACGCTACATCCCTCATTTCAGGTGTTCATGGTCACGCAAAAGACCCAAGAGACCTATCTGTTGAAACTGCAGTTTGCAAAACACGAGAGAAAGAGTAGGAAAAGTGATCTCTACCTTTTTTGCTGCCAACCTAGAGAATAGCTCCTCTACCACTGGATCCCATCCGTACATACAAAATGGGGTGGCTTATCTTCTGCACATGACCCATCCTTAAAAACAAAGGTCCTGAGGGATGGGGTCCCCGAGGTCCCCAGGGGCTCGGGGAGGGGGAAGCCATGCACCACCCTCCCATTTAAATATATGTTTTGACCACAAGGGATGGGGTCCCCAGAGCCACATATACCCAGGGTTCCCGGGGCCTTTAGAGATTTAGAAATAGGGAGCTGCATTCCCTTCTCCCCTTTATTAAAGAAGAATGCTCCGGGGGGCATGGGGCACTCTTCCCCAATAGTATAAAGAAAAATTTACAGTGACCCCCGCCGAAAAATAAATACATTTAACAAGGATCGGAGTATCCCAAGTGGGCACCAGGACATCCAAAATAAATTTGAAGAAATTAATAATAAATGAGCAACAGGAGCCACTCTTTATTATTATTCACTACTTCTAGGAAAGGGTGCTCCAAAATGCCCTGAGGTTTTTTAAATGTGCATGCTTGTGGTGCTCCTGGAAAAGGCAGGGGTACCACCAAGCAATTTAAAAAAAAATCATTTTGTGGGTGCTGCAGGTTGTGCAGCAGCCCCCAAACAACTTGCGTACCTGAGACATGGTCTATGGTCCAGTGGAGGCAAATTTGGAAGCATATTTGATTTGTTGCTTTTGCATAGAAATGTGCAGGTTGATGATGCAGTATGTAAACATATCCAACGCGGTTTGATTAATTTCACAACCGTGAGTAACAACTGTTTTCTTGAAATTCGCAATTACTCAATTTCCCATGGGAGATAATAGGAAATTAGTACTACGTGTTTCTGTATTCCCACAATTCAAAATGGCTGAGAAATTTTGCCAGTGGAATTGCTTTGTGTTACTTTTTATTTTTAGGTAAATATTTACCAGCAATTAATAAATTAATATATGCCCTGAAGCTGGGCTCCATATATTAAAAGCATTTGAGTCGCTAAATCCCATCTTCTTATTACATTTAGTTTAATTTGTACTAGAACTGGCATGGTTTACCCAAAGCCCAGACAATACAAAATAAAAGAAAAACACACATATCTAGGTTAAAACCTTAATTCATTTTATCACACTAAATACTCCAATATTATAATTTCAGTGTTCCTAAACAACTGTAGTTTCGATCATCATAATTACAATGAGGCTTGCTAAGACAGACAGCACTTGAATCATATCTGAATGCTACGGTTCGGTGTTCCACGATATATTCTTAAATTAAGCTCAATAATCAGCAGAATAACTTGTTAGACAGCTGGCAGGTATTTTGACCCTTATTTGCTTTTAAGCTGGGGCTTTTCCGAGACTAAAATAATATGGGGTTTGCTTATTAAAATAAGTCAAAAACCTTTTTCTATAAATTGCTCGTGTACTGGTAGCACAGCAACCATGAGAACACTACTCACTACTGGGGAAACGGTTACAGTGTACAGGGTGACTTATGTATACAGAGTTATTTATTTATTTATTTTTACATTTTTTATTTGCATTTGTAGATAGTAATATACACAGACATAGGCGGCTTCGCCATTATCACAGAAACATTACATAGCAGGAGCGCCCAGTCGCAGCCCATTCAGCTTCGCAGTCTCGTGGGTGCGTAGGCCGTTCATCCCTATCCTGAGTGGGGCTGCAGGCACGTTTCCGGGACCAGCCTCTGGGTTTGCCCCACAGGAGCGCGCCCTGATCGCCTCGCCGCGGGGGTGCCGTGTAATGTGATTAAACCCCTTTGAGGGGTGCCGCGGAAGCTAAAGAAGTGCTGCCAATGAGGAACCGTGAACAAACTGGGGGTAGCGAACCAGGGAATGGGGGTGCACTATGTCGTCTATCAGAAGTACTTGTGGCTATGCGCCCGATAGCTAGACCATCGTGGGGGACAAAGAAAAGAGGGGGATCGGGGTGGTCGCGGATGTGGAGAGAGGGAGGGGGGCAGGGGAGGCTGGAACATCGATCATAACCTATGGAGGATCTGGCGGTGGGGCCCGTAATGTCTGCCACTGCGAGGCGCCGGGCGCTGGCACTATCTGCGCCGTTCCCAGGAAAGGCTCCGGAATCGCTGGCGCCCCCGGGGGAACAAGCAGTTGTGAACTCGCCGCAGCCGCTGTTTCCTGCGTGAAGGCGTGTATTAACATGGACCAGGGCATGGAAATCGGGTGTTTGCGCATCCCTCGGGCCTCCTCCGTTCTGAGTGTTGTTTCCTCCGCCTTGCCCCACTTCTTGACCGCTCCCACCCATGCCGCTACGGGGGGCCCCCCCGGCGTCTTCCAATGCATAGCGATGCATCGTTTAGCGAGGAGCAACATTAAGAAAGCAAACCTCCTTTCCACTTTCTGCGACTTGTGTCGTTCATGAATACCCAGCGCACACGCCTCCCATGTGCCCAGGTCCCGCAACCCTGTAACCGCTGTTAGGGCCGTGTGAATTGTGTGCCAGTAACTGTAGAGCGTCGGGCAGTCCCAAAACATGTGCTTAAACGAGGCAGCGGGCTCCAGGCATCTGGGGCATCCAAACACGCCGTCGGGGAAATATTTCTGCAACTTTTCGGGGGTTAGATACGCCCTGTGCAGGATATGCAACTGTATGTTCTTAAACCGATAATTGCGGGACACTTTTTTGGTGTATTCCAGAGCCCGAGTCCACTCCCTATCGTGCAGAGGCCGTTGGAAGTCATCTTCCCAGTGTTCCCCGAGGGTCGCTAACGTAGGACTCCGCAGGGTTCTCACCGCTTTGTAGATCCACGTGACAAGATGGCGACCCGACCCCATCTGCAGTATCGCATGGATGACCGGGTGTGTGGGGGGCTCCGTCTCGATTCCCCTCCACTGCCTGCGGCAGTCCGTGAGAAGCTGCCTGTGCCGTAGGCATTGTCCCCGGGAAGCCCGAAGTCCCCAACCAGTGCCTCAAAGGACTGCAAACTCTCCCTGGAGAACAGCATCCCCACCTCCGTTACCGCGTGATCCGTCCACACCCGCATCATTTGCTCTGTGTAGTACGCCCGGCCCCTAGGAAGCCCCACCAGCGGCAACAGCGGAGAGTACAGGGGAGTACCCCGGCTAAGTCGATGAACGCGCGCCAGGCATGCGCGCGCCGTCCTGACCTGAAGGGGCCGGGATAACGGCGGTGCTGCACCCGGCAGCAGCATGCGGTGGACAGCTGGGATCGGAATCCGCCACGTCTCCGTGAGCAACTCCTCTTGTGCCCGGCCCTAGTGTATACAGAGTTATATGGTAAGTTATGAAGAAAACCACAGTTTACATAGAAAATAAAAAAGCTAATTTAAAAAACACGACTCACGAGTCCCCTTTGGTCATTAGTTTCAGTTTTGAGCCGTGGACTGTGCCCCTGATGCCTAAATACTCATGCATGTGTACCGGAAGTCCTTTTTATTTTCATGGGGTACTCCCATACCTTTTCAGCGCAAGCCGTTTTGCATTCAGCTGTAAGACACCATTATGTTGCTGTTTCTGCATTAGACACCATAACCCTCTGATGCTTTTAACACCTGGGTAAGCCACTCAACTGAATAGTGAGGCATCCACTGAAATAAGCACGGTTGGGAGTGTAACTGCGAAGATTAGGCACACAGATTTTGTTTGGTCTCCATCGCAGAAACATTACCACTAGTTCATCCCAGTCCCATAGAAACAAACTATAGGCTCATGTCAATTCTTGGACTGAGCTCAGGTGCAGATGTCCACTTCATATTACATGAACGCATAAAGTCATTATTGACAACAATTTTATGAATGTACTTGCAATTACAAACTGAGGTGGCAGGTAAGAGGGAACGCACTCCTCAAACAACACAGATTTCCAGTTTGGTGCAGTGTGCATATCTGCTCCAGCAATTGTATCCTGTTGCATCAGTTTGAAGCCCAAATGGTATAACAGAGTGTAGGAATCTGGCTTTTTATGTGATATACCAATAACTGGGTATATTGTGTAGAGTCCAGAGATTCCCCCAGAAGTGTACAGGGTTCAATGCAAACCCAAAGTGCTCCGTTTGTGTTAGTGTGGTCGAGCAGCCTTAGGCCTAACAGAGGAGTTTAATACATTTGTTATACACACAGTGAATAATAAATGACACACGGCTCAAAAAGGAGATCCAAATTTTATAAAAAATAAGCTTCTTTCAATATTTATTTAAGACCAAGATGTGTGTTTAAAGGCAAGTACGTTTTTCAATAAAAATAGCTTTCACTTTAAAAGGTGAACACTAGCGGCAATTTTTCAGCTCAGCAATGTTAACCTATGAAAGGAAAACAACAATGCATGTTTGGAGGTAAGTACACAACTTAAAAATCCAGTCTTTGGGATTTCAGGTCAACGCCAGGCAAAGTTCAAATCAGTGCCAAGAGTGCACCACCAGATGCACAGGGGCGGCCGGGTGCAGAGGTCAAATTCAGGGTGGGCGCCCAATGTTAACCAATGGAGACTGGGAGTGATGGAAGTTGCGCTGCTTATAGGTAAGTAAAGTGGTGTCAGTGCTCAATTGCCGGAAGTTAGGGTAAGCACGGGGGCACAAGGCAGCACTAAACTTACACCCTGAGCTGCACGGGGCGACCGGGTAGAGGCCCAATAAAGCGCTGTGCGCCCAATGCAAATCAAAGGGGGAGACCAGTTTTGGGAAAAGGCTGCACAGGTAAGTTCTGATGCTTAGGGACATAGGGACACCATTAGTCAAGTTCCCCAAGGCCCAGGGGCTTTGGGTGCAGGGGTGTCCTTTTGCGTCAGGAGCAGCTTACCAGGCAGGTTGCGGGCAGGTGGAGTCTTTGGATTGATGCTGCAGGAGTCGAGATAGAGTCCGGCAGGGGTCAGCCCACGGCAGAGTCAGACTCAAAATCGCTGGGAAACCTTCCAGGACTGGTGGGCCACTTGGACTCGGGGCGTGGTGTGCAGAGGTGGGTTAGGAGACAGATCCACTGTCCACAGGAGTTTCTTGATCTTTATAGAAGGCAGGCAGTGCTTCCAAGGTTTTGGAGGTCGATGGGCCTGCAGGACAAGTAGTCTTTTGTAGCAAGAGCGAAAGGCAGCAGATTGGCTGGCACCAAGTCAGTCTCTGGTCCTTCTCTCTTGCTGTTGCGGCTCTTCAGTGTACTGGCTTCGTCGGTCCTCAGGAATATAACTTTACAGTCTGGGAGTGCCACCTAAGTGCTAGATTTAAGAGCGTTACAAGGGAGTAATTGGTAGGGACCAATGAGTTCTTTACCTGGGTTGCCTACACACTTTATTATGCCTCCCTCCTGTGGGAGGGGGGCATTGCCCTAGCCCTGATTGGATAAGTCATACCATCTTCAAGATGGTTGGCACTGAAAAATGTTCTTTACTTTGCTCCTTCAGCACCTCAGGGGTGGAGTTGGTGAAGGGGGGCACACCCTCTTATCCCGCTGGTTTGCCCTGCCAGAAGTGTGGGGTTTGAACCAGAGTCTGCCATCTGCAGCAAGCAGCAGTCACTGGGCTCACATTATAAAGCTGCTAAGGCCTTTAAAGATTTGCTCATGAGCGAATCTTTAAAGGCCTTAGCGGCTTTGTAATCCTGGCGGAGGTGGTGTGACACCTCCACCCAGGATGGACTTTGTTTCTGGCCTCGGAGAGCAGGGGCGCCCAACCCAGGGGTCCAAAACATGTCTGGTGGTGGCAGGCTGCCTAAAGCCAGTAAGGGACCACACCAGGGTTGGAAGGTTTTCAGGGGGCACATCTGAGCTGCCCTCTGAGTACATGTTTTAATAAATCCAACACTGGCATCAGTGTGGGTTTATTAAGAGGAGTTTTTTGGAACCAAACACTCCTAGGTTCAGTGAAGCCATCATGGTTCAGGGGAACTCGAGTTGTAGTTTCCAGCCCATGTACTCTCTCTGGCTTCCCTAGCACTTACAATATAAAGAATAGACTAAAATAATATATGGGCATATCTGCTCATGCAGATATGCCCACACCCGAGATGCAGCGCACCCACCCTTAGGGCTTGTACAGCCAGCTATAGGGGTGACTTACCTTGGGCAGTGCTGCTTTGACTTGACACACAGGCAGTGTGGCATGTCGACTTTGTCTGCAGCAAATAGATGCAGGCTGCAGTGGCAGTTTGTATGGCCTTAGTGAGGGGCCCTAGGGGGACCCTCTTCAGTCCCAATGCCCTAGGTACCAGGGGTACCATTTACTAGGGACTTACAGGTGGGTCTGAAGAGTGCCAATCGTGGTACAGTTTTAGGGAAAGAACACTAGCACTGGGAACATGGTCCGCAGTGACACAGTACTCTACAGTCAAAGTTGCATCAAAAGCCAGGCAATAAGTGGGGGGTTACTGCAACAGAAACCCACTTTCCTACACCCAGTTTGCAATGTTGGAAATAACCCATCCCTCCCCCCCTTAACTAACCAAATATCTAAGTATTCATACACATGTACAGCCTAGTGCTATTAATGTGCTGCCACTCCTGACAAGCATTTGGTGAACACCCTGGTGCTCGTTTTATTCTAAATGTCAGAATAAGGCATTGAAATTGTTTGCAACCTATTACAAATGGCAGGCACTTGCAATTATTTTTGTGCATTAGGGTTGGGAAAATATGCTTGCTTAAAGTCGATTGTTCATTAGAAAAAGAAGAATTTCATGCAGGGCTGCCTTTTGAACTTTGTCTTCTTTATATAAACTGATGAGTGGTAGTTAGTCCTTAAACTGGATCCTTTTTGAGAATCAAAAACTCTACTCAATGTGCCCCAAGTCGCTATCTAAGCTTCTCATCTATGGGTCTTTTCAAACAGGAGAAGCAAGCGATTATTGTTAGGAGTTTTGTCTGCTTTGGTTTGTGGTTGTCTAGTTTACATAGAAATTGTACATAATGTATTTGTCAAGCCAAGTAAAGAATGCAATAGTCTACGGTCATTTCTTCCCATTGATCAGTGAATAATCTCTGTATTAGATATGGTTGGGAAGAACAAATGCCTTGCAACTTGCTCTGCAGGTCTGAGCCTTTGCCTTTAGTGCACACTTGAAAGGATTAGAGTTCCAGATTATGGAGATGCTGCCCGGGAATGCTTGGGTGGTGGCTCAATCAGCGATGGGGTGGTTGGCACCCAGAACATTGTGTTGTTGAGTTCCTTGTGTTCTATGCTGTGGCTGTGCTAGGCCTCCTCTTCAGATGGAGCACCTCTGTTGCCAGGCACCCACTTCCCAGTTTAATTAGCTTTTCTTTTTCTTTTATTCAACCCAGTGCTTATTCAACATATGGTCAAAAGAGGTGTTTGTCATAAAACTGTATGTTACAAGGCAAATACAATAACACAGGCACCAACTTGTTTTCTTAGAAGTCCCATTTAAAAAAAATCTTCTAGGGACGGCACCCTCCTTCATAGGTCATCCTAACCACCTTGCCAACAGCCTACGGTGGGTCTGAATTATCCAGTCTGCCTCTCTTTGCTACCATGAGCCCTGGCGTGCACAATGTCAGTTTATGTCTCAATAGGAAGAAGCATTTGAGTACCCCAAATATGGCAAAATGTGGCGCATCGATTCTTCCACTCAAAGGCCATCTGTTAGTACCTCTCCTACCTCAGTCCAAAATTTCTATACGTCCTTCAATCTCCATACAGTATGAAGGAATTACCGCCATGCTGCTTTGTACCTAATGCAGTCTGCAGTTAATGCCCGCCTCTCCTGTGTAAACGTGTCCCATAGTAGTATGCCTTGTGTAAGATTTTCATCCGAATCCACCTGAAATTGGCCTCGACTGATACCTCTATGGGATTCACAAAGCACCCTTCAATCATTATCAATGTTTCCAAAGTCCCTTTCCAAATTGTCCCGCATGCCATGTAGGATGTCCAGGCATGTTGGTTGAGTATTTCATAGATTCGGGATACCGACCCTTTTGTCCAGTAAAAGTAGCCTATTTACTAGTGGGTATGTATGTGAGATAGTGGTCCAGTCTGTTTCAAGGGTACTTAAAGCATGTTGGAATCGCACGTACTTCTAGTGTTGTGTGGGATATAGATCATATTTTTCTTGCAATTGGGTTTAGCCTTATAAATTCCTAATCCTGAAAGCCAATCAGTAGTGCTGTACCCCCAGCAATTTCCCCAACCACACCAGACTCTTTTGTGTCCGGATCCCAGATCTCCAAGAGCGTCCTCTCTATGGTGCTGCTTTTGCATATCGGCTGTTGGCTGTATGGTGCCTTGCCTCCTCGTCCGAACCATCTCTAAGGAGAGAGGGACAAGTGCTCCTCCTAGACAAAATGCTGGAGAGGGACGTCGATGCAAAAGCGCGGCCTTATTAAAAATGATGGCCTTGCGTTCTCTTCGAGGTCCATCTGTGGGTTATTTTTTTTCACCGGGACATCATTCCTGTTATTTCTAAGAGTTACCACGCCTTGCACAAGGTGGCACTGCCGATATCCATAATGGAAGTAACATTTATTTCGCATTTTGTTCTGCCCGGACCCACACAACTTCAACTTTATGTCAGCTATAAGCACAAGTCATCACGGCTGCTTAGTTTCCTGTACGTCACTTTCTGCTTCTTTCTCACTTCCTGGTTCTCTGTAAATTAGGAGCTGGAACCATCAGTACCATGCGTAGCAAATTCTCCAGTAACTTTTTGTCTGCAGAATCTTTGCCCTGGGTTACCGATTTTGGTCCCAGAATCTCTGGACATATCTTTTTCTTCTCGCTGATGTTCCCTCCTTTTGGAATGGTTGCTCACAATCTTCGGTCCCAGTTTTGTGTGTGCCACACTACTTTCCGTTCTATTTTCCAGCTGACAACTTGTGCCTTTTCATCCCAGTGCAAATGCCATACTTTAATGACTGTCCTTTGGGCCACCTAATGTTAGTGATGTATCTTTGCCCCTTCGACCAGAAGCCTGAAATGTACAATCACATGAGCTGCGTAATAGTTAGCGTGTAGCTTTCACTGCTGGTAGTGTCAGCAACATAACTGAGGATCTACGGTTTGGTATGAGTTTACTCTGAGCTTACAGGTGCTGCAAATATTTTATACCCATCAAAAGATACAATGTTAGCTCATTCAACTGTGTTGCTGCAGAAGATGCCATCTTTTCCAACACACCTTCCTTCTCTGAATGTGAACCACCAGTTGAAGTAGGGTTAACCACACGAGGCATTATTATTATTTTATTTTTTTTTAAACCAATTTAGGTATCGAAGTAGATTATCAAGAACCTTTCTGCATTGTAGCGAATGTCTGTTCTAGTCAATCAGGCTTGCAATCTTTGTCCCATGACGTGTCATGTGTTTGGGCACGACTTGCCATATCCATTCACTCGTGCAAGCGTCAAGGTCTATTTTTCTTATTTGATTTCAAGTGCTTTTAAAGTAGCCGATTTGTATTAGTTTTCAGGCTTCAACGACTTTTTACACATTAAGCCTGAAGACTCAGGGTTTTTAGGAAAGCCAAATGAACTTTTAAGATGGCTCCTTCGGTTTCTTTGGCATATTAGACAATTGGCAATCTGTGCTAGAGCCGCACATCTGAATCAGAAAATGGCAGAAACACTGTGAGGCACTATGTGCTTATAACGATATCAGAAGGCCTTTCAGCAAACCGTGGCCAAATGTGTCATGGACCCAATAGAAAGAAATGAATTTATCACCTGGGAGTCAGCCATTACAGATCACACACTGTTTACACATAGGCATCAGAAGCATTGAATAGCAATAGTGGTAAGGCACTTTAAAGGAAGGCTGTAGAGCATAACTAGAAATGTTAAAGACAAACTACCTACCTGCCAAAAACGGCACATTACCAAGGCTCAGAGAGAAAAGATTCAACAAAATAGCTGTGCACAAAGTAGATGCCTGGAGTAGTGATTGCACATCACACAACAGTCTCTAGACTTATTGGTGAACCCAACTGTTTCAATAAACTTTTACTTCTGAAATGGCCTCCATGCAGATACCTCACCGAAATCAATGAACGAATGAATGAATGAATGAATGAACATTAGCTAATGCAGATACACTGTGTGACCTCCTTATGACTCTTAAAATAAATAGTAATCCATTGCAATGCAAAATTAATTGCTAATGAAGCACTGCACAGCTACTAGCAGAACTGCTGAGAACTCCAACCATAAAGAAATCGAATATGCTACTTACCAGTATACATCTGTTCTTGGCATGTAGGGCTGCTGACATTCATATCTGTGCATAGATCGCCGCCTAGTGTTGAGTCCGGATGATTGCACATTGTTGTCCTGGAAGAGTCTTCGAAGTATCACGAGATAGGTGGCTCCTCCCCTGGACTACAGTGCGCATGGGCATCCCCTCCATCCTTAGATTGTTTTTCGCCATTGTGGCATAGATGGAGTATAATACAGTGAATGATGACAATGCTAACCAGTGATTACTGAATGCTACATCTGCTACAGGCGCCGGGGAGGAGGGTGGGCGATATGAATGTCAGCAGCCCTACATGCCAAGAACAGATGCATACTGGTAAGTAGCATATTCGGTTCGAGGCATGTGGGCTGCTGAATTCATATCTGTGCATAGATTACATAGCAGTCCCTCCCTTTAGCGGCGGCTGCCCGTGCCAGCTGCAGCAGTCTGAAAAAGAGTTTTGAGAACAGCCTGTCCTACAGCAGCTTGCTGTCTTGAGTGTACATCTACACAGTAGTGTTTGGTAAAGGTATGTATAGTGGACCATGTGGCTGCTCTACATATCTCCTCTAGAGGAATATTTCCCAGGAAAGCCATGGAGGCCCCCAATTTTTGTGTGGAGTGGGCTCTTGGAGGAATCGTTAGTGTGCGCTTAGCTTTTTGATAGCAAATCTGTATACACTTAACGATCCACCTAGCTATTCCTGCTTTGGAAATGGGGTTGCCTTTGTGCTGTGGAGAGAAGGCAACAAACAGTTGTTTTGTCTTCCTGAAACTTTGTGTTCTATCAATATAGTACATGAGAGCTCTTTTGATATCAAGTGTGTGGAGCATTCTCTCTGCTACATTCTCAGGATTAGGATAAAACACAGGCAGTTCTATGGATTGGTTCATGTGGAACTGCGAGATTACCTTGAGCATGAAAGTAGGGTTGGTTACCCTGTTTGCATGAACCTGTATCAATGGCTCTTGAATGGTTAGTGCCTGAAGTTCACTAACTCGCCTTAGTGAAGTAATGGCAACTAGGAAAGCTACTTTCCATGTTAGAAATTGAATCTCACAAGAGTGTAGAGGTTCAAAAGGTGGTCCCATCAGTCTGGTGAGGACCACATTAAGGTTCCAGACTGGTGAAGGGGGGTGTCGTGGAGGAATCACACGCCTGAGTCCCTCCAAGAAAGCTCTGATGGCAGGCACTTTGAACAGAGAGAGGTGCTGCCTATTCTGAAGGTAAGCTGCCAGTGCGGTTAAATGGATGGAATTGTATGCTAGATTGCATCGGTATAAGTGTAATAGATAACAGATAATGTTTTTCGTTGATGCATCCAGCGGATTGATGTCATTATTTTTACAATAAATGACAAATCTTTTCCACTTAGCCGCGTAGCAGGCTCTGGTAGTGGGTCTCCGTGCCTCCTTGATGATATTCATACATTCTGGAGGCAAGTTTAGGTAGCCAAATTCTAAGATCTCAGGAGCCAGATCGCCAGGTTCAGCTGTTGCGGATCTGGGTGCTGAATCTCGCCATGGCTCTGCGTTAAATGTGTGGGTGTGAGCCGTAGCCTTTGATGCGGCACCACGGAGAGTTCCAGAAACGTGGTGTACCACGGCCGACGTGCCCACGTTGGAGCAACCAGGATGAGCGTCATCGAGTGTTGCTTGAGTTTGCGTGCCACCAGCGGTATTAACGGTGCTGGGGAAAAAGCGTACGCAAATCTGCCGGACCAGTTCATCCATATTGCATTGCCCTGCGACTGTGGATGTGGGAACCTGGCGGCAAAGTTTTGGCATTTTGCGTTTTCCCTTGTGGCGAATAGGTCTATCTCTGGATGACCCCACTGCTGGAAGTACGGTTGGAGTACTGATGGATGTATTTCCCACTCGTGCATCTGGTGGCTGTGTCTGCTGAGCAGGTCTGCCATCTGGTTGTCTTTGCCCGGGAGGTGTTCCGCCATGAGGAAGATGTTCCTCTGAATGGCCCACTTCCACATGCTCTGAGCTAGATGAGACAACTGTGGCGAGTGTGTTCCTCCCTGCTTCTGTATGTAGTACATGGCAGTCATGTTGTCTGTTCGGATCAACACGACTTTGTTGCACAGGTGCATTTTGAATGCTTTCATGGCTAGGAAGATTGCCATCAGTTCCAGAAGGTTGATGTGCATCTTCTTTTGCTGTGTCGTCCATAGTCCCTGCACTGTGTGATTGAGTACATGAGCTCCCCATCCCTGGAGAGACGCGTCCGCCGTCAGTATGATTTGTGGAACAGGCTCCTGGAACGGTCGGCCCTTGCAAAGGTTTTGTGGATTCCACCAATGCAGAGTTGTATGCCCGACCGCTCACCAACACTAGGTCTTTTAATTGTCCGTGGGCCTGATTCCACTGACGTGCCAAGCACTCCTGAAGCGGGCGCATATGTAATCTTGCGTGCGGGACTATGAAGTTGCAGGAGGCCATCATGCCCATCAACTGCATAAACACTCTTGCTGGGAGTGAGTGTTGAGGTCTGAATTTCTTTATGAGCAACTGAATGCTGTTGATTCTGACTGAATTTGGTTGTGCCGTGGCTGCCAGAGTGTCTATGGTTGCGTCTAGGTACTGCTGTACGTGGTTGGGTTGAAGGTGGGACTTTGGATAATTCAGTGAGAAGCCCAGGCTGTGAAGAAGGTGAATGGTGTGGGACATGTGGCTGGCACAGTGCTGGGACGACTTTCCCTGGACAAGCCAGTCGTCCAGATAAGGATAGACATTTATGTGTTGTCTCCTTAAGTGTGCCGCCACTGGAGCCAGGCACTTGGTGAAAACTCTGGGTGCCGTAGTTAACCCGAAAGGGAGGACTTTGAACTGGTAATGCTGATTGAGAACAGTGAACCTGAGATACTTTCTGTGTGAGGGGTGTATGGGTATATGGAAATACGCATCTTTGAGGTCTAATGTTGCGAGAAAGTCTCCCTGACTGAGCAACGGTAGTACTTGTTGCAGTGTGAGCATGTGAAAATGCTCTGACAGAATGTAACGGTTTAGAGGTCTTAGATCTAGTTTGGGTCTGAGAGATCCATCATTTTTGGGGATCAGAAAATACAGTGAGTACACCCCTGAGCCTCGTTCCTTTGCAGGCACGAGTTCTATGGCTCCTTTTTGGAGCATACTGAGAACTTCCTGTTGGAATAAGTGCAAGTGCTCTGCGGACATATGATGGTGTCTTGGTGGTATGTTGGGTGGAGGGGACGTGAACTCTAGACAATAACCGTACTGGATAATTTCTCTCACCCACCTGTCTGTAGTAATGAATTCCCAGACTGGCAGGAACTGTTGGAGTCTCCCCCCGACAGGTGTTACGTGGTCGGGGGGCAGTGACAAGGCGTCACTGTTTGTTGGTGGCGGAGGACCTGGAGCTGTTGTTTCCACGGCCTCTGCCTTTGACGTTGTTTCCACGGTATCCACCTCTATTATTTTTATTATAGGTGGTCTGTGTACCTCCTTTAGTGTACTGCGACTGTTGGGAGTTTGGGCTTTTAGCTGGTCCTCTGTTGCTGGAGCGACGAAAGGACCCACTCCGAAACTGCTGTGATTGCAGAGCCCCCATAGACTTTGCAGTCTCCGTATCCTTTTTGAGTTTCTCTAGGGTGGTGTCAACTTCGGGGCCAAAGAGGGAGTTAGGGTTGACAGGTTGATTAAGTATAGTTGTTTGTATTTCTGGTTTGAATCCAGAGATTCTTAACCAAGCATGCCGTCTTAACAGGACGCTGGTGTTAATAGCCCTAGCTGCAGGGTCAGCTGCGTCAAGAGCGCACTTAATGGAAGCGTTGCTTATAAGCTTCCCTTCTGTAATTAGTGACTCTGCTCCTTCTTTATACTGATCCGGGAGGTGCTGTAGCAGTGTCTCTAGGGTATCATAATGTGCCCTGTCGTATCTAGCCAGAAGTGCCCGAGTGTTGGCAATTCTCCAGATGTTAGCTGCCTGTGCAGCAACCCTCTTTCCTGATGTTTCCAAGACCTTAGACTCTTTGTCTGGGGGAGGAGCATCACCCGTTGTCTGTGAGTTGGCTCTCTTCCGAGCATTGGAAACCACCAATGAGTCTAAAGGCAACTGTCCTTTTATGTAGGCAGGGTCCACAGGAGCTGGCCTATATTTTTTTTCAATTCTAGGGTTAAGGACTCTCGCACTTGTGGTCTCCTTAAAAATTTCATTAGCTTGTTTGAGGACCCCCTTCAGCATGGGAAGAGTTTTAACAGATCTTTGAGGTAGAGAAGGTATCCATTAGAAAGTCGTCCTCAATAGGATCAGTGTGGAGCTATACGTCATGATTGTTGGCGGCTCTTTCAATTAAGGCATTGAAAGCAGCCGTATCCTCCGTAGGAGACGTTTTCACCACATATGCCTGTGTGTCTGGAGCAGTATGTGGGTCCCCTGCATCAGTATTGTCCACCCAAGGTTGGTTTTGGTCTTCAGGGTCAGTGTCCATAGGATAAGTGCCCTCTATATCATCAGCATCTCCAGCATCCACATTAGAGTGTGTGGGTGAGAATGACTGAGGTTCTGTGGCACAATATTGAAGTTGTTCCACTAGAACTGGTGATGTGGTTCTTTTTTTCTTTAATGGAATTTTGTAGGGCTCCATTGGTGTCTCTGTTACTATTTTCCGTTTGAATATGGAAAGTCTACCAGTATTGGCGTCGATAAAGTGCCTGGGATCCTCATCGTCGTGAGGTATCGCAACAGCTCTTTTCCGTTTGAATTCCTGTCGGTGGCTCGACATTTTTCTTCGGGTCGATAGGTTCTTGTGGGTCGAGACCCTTCTTGGCGTCGAACATTTTTGGTCGCACCGCTGGTGGGAGTCCGAACTTGATGTGCGTCGACGCGATATGAACCGCGCTGACCGCTTTTGGCTGAGGGGCTGTTTTTGCGCCAATCATGGAAGCCTTGGTTTGGATGCGTGATAACGACTCCGACACCTTCTGCTTTACAAAGGGAGACCGTGGCGTGGATTGGACACGGTCCTTCAACACCTTTTTCGTTGTGGCATCAAGCCCTGTACCAGATGTCGTTTTCTGGACACGAAGACTGGAATGGGGTGGCTCTCGAGGGCCGCTCTCCATATGTGTGTCGACGCTCCTTGGCATCGATATTTTCGGGTCGGCAACCTTGACCTTGATCGTAGGTGCCGCCTTCGGCTCGACGTTCGTAAGACTCCTTTCGGCGTCGACAGCCTTCTTTGGTGTCTTCGGCTCCGAGGGCTTCGAGGCCTTGTTGCCGTGTAGAGACTCTTTCACTTTCGGTTTCGCTTTCGGTGCCGTTGCCTTCAGTTTCGATTCTCGTTGATCGAGTGATGGCGCTTTCGATACCGACGGCTCTTTAGGATAGTTCGACGCCGGGCATTTATGCGGGGCGGAAGAACGAGAGGAATGATCTTGGGTAAGGCCTTGTGGCGATCCCGCGACCTGAGCCTTATCGAGTGTTTCTTTGGGCCCTGAGTGGACCTGTGGGCGTAGCTCCTCTTCCGAGCTATCCTCCTCGGCCCCAAGGGCCTCTCCGTCATCTCCTACCAGTTCGACGACTTCATCTTCCTCTTCATCTAGAATATGTTCGTCCTCGGCATCATAGTCGGATTCCCGCTCCGACGCCGGATCCGATATCTCTCCTTGAACTTCAAGGTCCACAACCTCCTCATCTTCGGTCCTGAAGATGTTGTCTAGGTTTGGCGCTGCTTTCTGCGCCTCGAGCCGAGCTGCTCGACGAATGCGAAGTGTTTTCTTCGATCGAAACCTGGAGCACGCCACACAGGTGGCTTCGTCGTGGTTTGGAGAGAGGCACTTGTTGCACACCGGGTGCACGTCGAAGCGAGCATATTTAGCATTGCAAAGAGGGCAACGCTTGAAGGGGCTATTCGATGTCTTTGGTTCCATCGTCGATCTTTACCGGCTCTGACGTCGAAGGGCAAATGGCTAACTTCGAAGAAGATACTCGGCGCCGAACGAAAACGATACCGACGAGTAATAGGCCTAAATACTTTAAGAGCTAAGATTAGGACATTCGAACCCAATGGCGGAAAAAAACAATCTAAGGATGGAGGGGATGCCCATGCGCACTGTAGTCCAGGGGAGGAGCCACCTATCTTGTGATACTTCGAAGACTCTTCCAGGACAACAATGTGCAATCATCCGGACCCAACACTAGGCGGCGATCTATGCACAGATATGAATTCAGCAGCACACATGCCTCGAACACTGTAATATGAGCAGCAGACTGTTTAAGATGGTCTAGCGAATGTCAATCTATACGGGTCAGGTGAAATGTACATGCGTCAATGATTAACGAATGCCAAAACCCTGAATTAAAACCAGTGTCTAGTGCATTTAATACAACATTTACAGCTCGCTTTGCAAATGTAACTTTACATGAGCATATTTTCTGCAATTTTTTCTCAGAGCTATGCTTTAGGCACTAAAGCAAATTCAACTGAGACCTTTTGGAATGATAATTAAAATGAATCCACAATCCCTGGAAATGAAACACTCGTAAGGGAGCAAAATGTTGTAGGAGCAGATGGCACTGGCATAAACAAAAGAAAAGAAGTTTCCAGAAGCACGTCTTATATCTAGACCTAAACAAAAAATGTACCTTGCAATAGGAGGTCACCATAAAAAATGTTAAGAGTAAACCTTCGACAATAGAGAGGTGTTTAACAGTCAGTTTTGAATAGTGCTCTTTACAAGTGTTTCTCTTGATTAATAATCAGAAAACATTTCAGTGTCTGTGCTCATCACATCGCATTAAGGGGAACCCATACATTTTGGTCTACAGCCATCCGACTTTGGTGTCCAGCTAGACTGTAATTGCATCAGTTAAATCCACAGTCTTCAACACCTTACTGAATAGCTGCCAAAATGCCTCAACATATGGCTAGTCTCAGTTTACTACTTCTGAAGAGGTAGATGCTGAAGGACTCCTTAAATAAAGGCAGCATCCACCTCTTTGCATAAGTTGATATGTCAAGTTTGTTCTTCTTTAGGCCAGTTGACCCAGAACAAACAAATACTTTAAGTACATTGTAAATGAATGCGTTCCCTGCAATGCAATTACAGAATTATGGTTACATCAAGGTTCAACGAAAGTCTCGGTTTACTTCAAATCAAACACAAATAATAAAAGAACAATGTTCTTCTGCCCCGTATATAGAAGCAGTTTCGGGTGATGTTTGGGAAGAAACCCAAAGAAAGCTAGACACTTAACATGAGAAGTGTAAGAGACCAAAGGAAGGACAGAGTCACAAATAAAGAGATCCTAAATAATATTACAACCAATAAATTGAAAATGAGCGTTGCGAATATAGCTCTTAATAACAATCATCCAATCTGCCAGCAGCAATTATTAACAGAGTTCTAGACAACTCCTGGAAGAAGAAACATTAGCAGCAGGTATTAACGTAGCTCTATGGCACAGCAAGGAGCGCTCCCTCTACATCTAAAAAAGCCACCCAGGTTCAAGAGGGGCATAGTACCATGACTACCATATGTTCCTCATATGTAATGACAGTATTGATAAAAAGGTTATAAACAGTCAATTCTAGTTACCTGACAAAGCTCCTCTGCAACATCTAGCATTCCTTGCCGAAAGAAATGTTCAACCATCACTTCACTTAGAATTCTTTGGCTATCGGTTTGCCAGCAACCGTCAATGCCCACGCTACTTATGTCCGAATCAAAATTCTGAAATACAAAACAGATATATGTTGAATAAAATCTGAACATCAATAAATACATTCAATGTATCCTTCCCCATCTTACGGCAATAATTCATATTGAAAAATGTTACTTAACTGTGACCAACTCTTTGCTGCTTGAACTGCAGATAGTATGGTTTGCACTGACTTGCCATCTAGTTGTGATTCTGGAAATATTACACATTTTGCTTCAAAATATGAATTTTCAGTTTCCTGAATGACTAATGACCACATAGCAGAAACGTACAAAGCCTTAGCTCACAGTCTGCACCGTACATTACTGCATTATTTTTTCCCCATAAAAGTCGGTGTGTCAGATTGTTCGTGTTAACTTCGGTATGTAATGCTTGCTTAGTAAAGCTTTCGATCAACAGTAGAGGTGGATGGTATATGTGAATTTAAAATAAAACAAGCTGCAAACAGTAACTGGTAACATTTTTTATTTGCAACTTATGTGGTTATAGATCACATGCTTTCCATAAAAGCAGTGCCTCAAATCCCTAATGCTGATACGGATGACAATTGTTCTAAATATTTTGGCCTTCCTTTTTGTATAAATCTCAACACCGCAATATATATATTTTAATATATAAGCAAATGATCACACTGCTACCTTGTAAATATTTGCCAGGGAAAGCCACAGTGGCCCCTTTTTTGTGTGTCAAACGTGCCTGCGGAATGTCAAGAGTTGTCTCCACCTGCATAACAAACTAGAATTAATGATATTGTCCGTTGTGTGAGATGTGATGCTTCCTTAACAATAGCACACTTAAGGGACGGTATCACATTTCTAAGACTTCAGGAGCAAAAGTTTTAGAATGGATGACTGTTGACGTGGATGGTGAATTTGAGGTCTTGCATTGTCAAGGTGGCCGACAAACCTTTAGTTTACAGTGTGGCTGAATTGATGAATAGAGCAACTGGGAGAACCACACCGGTCTCGCACATGTAGGTCCAACTAAGATCAAGGCCATGGGAGCATATCGCATTTTTCATACTACTACCGGAATGAGAGAACTATGAGAAAAGCTTATGCAAATATAACTGAGCAGTTGGTCACAATTCATTCCCTTGGAATTGGTAGTGTGGAAGTGTGGATGTGAAGAGTTGTTTTTTTTTTTATTTTATTTTTTTAATTATGGTGAAACAAATTAAGGTTTAGAATGATCTACCTTTGCATGTTAAAGTTATAAATGTTGGGATTCTGTTCACATTTGTAGCTCCTGATTGTCTGCTGAGAAAAATCTGAATTGTCTATCTCTAGAAGGTGTTCTGCCAGACAATTGAAGTGGTATTTGGGTGCCCATCGCCACACTTCTTTTGTTGCGAAGACATACAGTGCTGGGAACACTAGTTCTAATCCTACAACACTGAAGAGGAGTAGCTGTTTAACATTTGACCATTTTTCCTGGGCTGTGAATCAGGACATATGGGTTCACTGTCCCTGAAAGGCAGTTTACAGCTATAGTAGCCTGAGCTTTATCTGAGGTAACAACAAAATAGGATCTTTCCAATCATAAAATCCTTGCACTGTTGCAACAGATGCATGTGGAGATCTGCTTTGGGAGCAAACGTTATGCACAAATCTGTCATCCCCAACAACTTCCCATCCCCAACAACTTCATCGTTATTTTTATTAGTGGCACGGATTACCCATCACCCGCCACCAAGGACATATCGTTTGGGGTTTGGACAACAAGGCTGGATGTTGTTTCGTCAACACGATACAGGGGCTTAATCCTCTCACACCCCCGTCCAGAGCACAAAATCTTTGCATGACAGCTTACAGTTACACAGTATGGTTGTCCACTGCCAAGGCAAGGTATGCATTCATGTGTATAGGAATTTCAAAGTGGTGTATATTGTTCCTTAATCCAAAGCCTTTGCTGTTAGGGAAAGCGCTCCAAGTTAATACAGTGAGCTGTACACTCACCTTGCATTAGTAAAAGTGGTTTCACTGCAGAAAGGGTGAAAAAAAGATCGAATGTAACAATTTGTGGCCAATTATAATGCTGCCAGGATGTTCTTTTAGTTTAAGTGGATACATACAAAAGAATGGAAGTAAGTTTGCCGATTTTATTTTGGAAGCAAACGTACCCACAAATATTTGCAACTGGGGGGAGGTGGGGGGAGGGCAATGGTTACAGATAGTTTTGTAAACTACTATAAAGTTTGTTTTTAAATTAAAATATACCTCAAACGACTTTGCAATATGAACTAGCACTGGCATAGCCAATAGGTCTCACCTTTGGGACCTTATACGTGTTTAGCCATGCAATACATTATCAGACTACCCAATGTGTCACAAAACCTAAAATAATTAAACGAAAATGGTCTGATAATCAACTACCTTCTGGAGAGAGTCTGGAGTACGTAATGAACTTGTGGCACACTCAAAAACAATCGAAATTATGTGCTGGAGGTTATGCTCATGCAATGTGAGAGCAACATGGTGGTCGCAGTGAAAGTTACTCTGCACAAACACACAACTGACATTTTACTCTCAATGTCAATCCACCAACAAGAAGCACAGTAAACTGGACAAAAAGGCCCACCATGCAATACTCCTCAACCAAAACATGGTACCCTAATTATATACTTGCTAATGGCCTCCAACATTGGTTCCTCGCATCCCGCTGTGGCCAGTGCACCCCTTAGGTGGTCTATGTCGTCTGCCTCTTTCAAAAGCAGCGCATTCACCAACGCAGGACTCAAACCAGGGAACGCTCTACTGGCGAATGAGTGCAAGTGTGTCATGTGCCAAATCATAGAGACAGATGTAAGACAATGGAGAGGCGGAATCCTGCATACTTTATAGTAAGAGGAAACAGCCAATTTGTAAAAGAGGCGTTTTCGTTGGGCCTCTTCAAAATAGAGTCTAAAAGAACACAAAGAATGCACTTTGGTTCATCATCCTACGGGAGACTATGATGGTAAGTTGATTCCATAAGAGGTTTGGCTGTTTCTTCCAGGAGTGCTGTACTTATTATTTGTTCAAATAGACAGCATCTCACTGCATAAGGTCTAATATTAACACTGTGAAAAACAAACTAGCATGCAAAATATCTTGTCAAAACAATGAGAGCCGCAGCTGCTAAAAATGTCTGAGGTAACACTGAGGAAGTAAAAACAGTGTGCTGGCACCCCTCTTCCTGAGGCCATCATCAGCCTACAGGCTGGTGTGGTTTAGGTGGAGTGCCTGCAAAGCCACTGAGATACGCCCTCCTGCCTTGAGCAGGGGCAGCATGTGCTGCCCATGAGGTTCACCTTAACATCTGACAGACGTCCAATAGTTAAGCGGCGCTGGGTTAACCGTGACTTGCTCGGGGACATTCACGTCTGTTCAGATACTTACTGATGGATGCCATGATTGACCAACTAACAAACACACATATATTTTAAAATTCAAGACATACAGGCCTGCCAGACTGTCTGCAGACTTATTTAACAGAACTGTCATATATTGTTAGAATACCTCCTTTTTACCCACTAAGTCAAACTTGCCCTT
This sequence comes from Triturus cristatus, assembly GCF_964204655.1. NCBI lineage: Eukaryota > Metazoa > Chordata > Amphibia > Caudata > Salamandridae > Triturus > Triturus cristatus. The sequence continues at coordinate 1,091,620,653 of NC_140582.1, read as the reverse complement.
TGTCAGGAAGTTGTTGCTAAGGATGTGTCGTAACACCCAGAGCTATTGACTTCAGAACTGGGGAACCAGGTTCTGCGTATGCTGCACATCCTGTGATTGTGGTCAAATCAATTCATCTCACTGGGCTAACAAAAATGAATGTGTTCTTGTTTAATGCCACAACGGGTGCTTATGTAGAGTGATTCAACACATTTGGGTCGAGTTTACAGTATATAAAACTACTAAAAAGTAACCTCGAGTTAAAAGATGCCCTTGAGACAGAGCTCTCTGTAGCATCTCTATAATGAGGTGCTCGGATAATGCACCGCCTCTCTCTTCTGAAACACTACCACCGACCCCAGTGTCTCTTTTAGCAAACTGAGTGAACTGTGAGCCCAGCGCATTGGTTACATCATTTTGTATTTTTCTCTTTTACCCTTTCAAAAAACCCATCCTGCCTCAGTGCATATCAAGGAGTTGGTACTGTTAGTCGGCTCTAGAGCTGGTTGGGTGACGGGAAGTGAGGGGCGATACACATCACGATCACAGCCCAAGTTCCAAATTACCTGGACTCACTGAACCGGAAGGAAGACTGGAAAATGCAGTGTATCTGGGACAGCTCCAATGAACAAGAGCCTCTACGAAGGAGTGAGGTGTGACTCTAGGATTCTGGATCAAAGTGGCAAAGTTGTTTGGAGGTTCGTTGTGGTCTGGAGGTGCTCTTTGACTGATTGTGTCAAGCCCTCCTTAAACAGCCAGTCATCGAGGTCGGGGGTGTGAAAGTGCCTCACTGAAAATGTCTGTGTGTTAGCACACCGCGTGTTGAAAGCAGTGAAAACTTTTTATAACAAACGTCCTTAATAAGCCTTCAAAATGTCCATTAAATCAGTTAACAGGAATCAAAATAAGCTTACTTTGTTTACGGTTATTTACTTGCAAAATGTCACTGTAAATGCAAAATGTCAATAAAAATATGCTTAAAAAAAAAAAAAAAAGGTCCTGTGTTATATCGGGTACTTTCTACCCAAACAAATATGTACTCATTTTATGGACATTAACCCGTGCGGTGCGGGCGTTCTAAAGGGTGGGCGGGGCTGTGTCGGCCAACGGTCGTGCGCAGCACCTGGAAGGTAGTGCTCGCGTCAGCCGTTGGCCTGAAGCGAGCACGGAACGGGTTAAGGCGGCTTATTAAGGCCATTTGTTCTACAACTTTTTCTTTGCACGCAACAAGTGGTTTGCTACCACACAGACATTTTTAGTGAGGCGATTTCTGCCCAAATGCTGAGTACTATTATTGCTGAAATTCACTACTGGGTGTGAACGACAGTGTAAAAGTTGCTCAGGTTTCCGAATGCTGACTGCTATAGGAGAAAAATGGTTCCGGCTATCATTTACAGTTAGCCAAGTTCTACCTTAAGAGCTATTTTTGCCACAAAACAAAATCTGCCCAATCATTGCATTCTCGAATATTCAACAGTTTTCCAATTGCCTGGCTCAGGCATTCTTTTATGTAATTTTTTATCCACCATTTCCAATTTTCCCATTCATCCAAAAGATGAAAAGTAACAATTAAAAAAAATTCGGTTTTGCCGGTAGTCCATTTGCCCAAACGTTCATTATTAAAGGGCACACTACAGTCACCTGTATGGAGGAGTTCATCTACAGAGGAAAAGGAGGTAAAGTTAGTAGCCACAAGTTGTTCTTCTACTGGAGTCAGGGTGTCCTTTAGTTTCAATGTATAAGCTTACCAGGGGAATGCATAGAAATTTTCATGGGAAAAAAGGAAAATGCTACTTACCAGTATGCATCTGTTCTTGGCATGTAGAGCTCCATATTCGTACACTGTGCATTAGATAGCCATCTGGTGTTGGGCTCGGATGCTTCCACCTTGTTGTTGTCTTGGAAGAAGTCTTTTGTAGTCACGAGATAGGCGACTCCTCCTTTGGATGATAGTGCGCATGGGCATCGACTCCATCCTCAGATTGTTTTTCGCCATGATGGGAAATGATGAAGTCAGTAAGAAATAGAAAAGATGTCCATTGAATGTATCTAATTAAGATAATACTGGAACGGATACAGGTCCCGGGGAGGTGGGTGGGCGTGTACGAATCTGCAGCTCTACATGCCAAGAACAGATGCATACTGGTAAGTAGCATTTTCCGTTCGAGTCATATGAGCTGCAGATCGTACACTGTGCATAGGCTGTACAGCAGGGTCTTCCCTAGCGGTGGTCATCTGTATCCGTTGCAGTGGTTTGAAAAAGTGTTTTAAGAACAGCTTGGCCTACAGAAGCTTGTTGTTTAGCCTGCACGTCAACACAGTAGTGTTTGGTGAAGGTGTGCAGTGCAGACCATGTTGTTGCTTTACAGGTCATCTAAGGGAATGTTCCCTAAGAATGCCATGGAAGCCCCTAGTTTGCTTGTTGAATGCGCTCTAGGGGGAATTGTTAATGTGCGTTTATCCTTTTGGTAGCATATTTGAATACATTTTACTATCCACATGGCGATCACAGCTTTGGAGATGGGGTTACCCTTATGAGGTGGAGAGAAGGCTACAAACCGTTGTTTTGTTTTTCGAAAGGGCTTAGTCCTGTCGATGTAATATAGTAATGCTCTCTTAACGTCTAGCGTGTGAAGGGCTCTCTCTGCTACCGAGTCTGGGTTTTGGAAAAACACCGGTAACTCAACTGATTGGTTTAGATGAAAAGCAGAGATTACTTTGGGAAGGAATGTTGGATTTGTTACCACCTTGTTACGATGTATTTGTAAGAATAGTTCTTGTATGGTTAAAGCCTGGATCTCACTTACTCTCCTGAGAGAGGAAATGGCGACAAGGAAAGCTACTTTCCATGTGAGGAATTGAGGTTCACATTTATGTAGAGGTTCAAATAGGGGGAACCATGAGCCTGGTAAGAACCAGGTTTAAATTCCACACCGGAGAGGGAGGTATTCTGGGAGGAATTTTTGTTTTAAGGCCCTCCATAAACGCTTTAATTGCAGGTACTCGAAATAGTGACAAGTGTTCTCTATTTTGCAAATAAGCTGCAAGAGCTGCAAGATGTACCCTTATGGATGAATATGCCAAATTACATCTTTGCAAGTGTAACAAGTAACAAAATGATGTCCTGGATGGAAGCATCCAGAGGGTCAATCTGATTGTTGTTGCAGTAGATGACAAATCTTTTCCATTTTGCTGCATCTGGCTTGTTTAATAATATTTATATAGTCCGGCGGAAGGTGAAGATAACCGAACTCTAGGACCTCAGGAGCCAGATTGCTAGATTCAGCTGACTCAGCTAGATTCAGGGTGTCTTATCTCTCCATGGTTCTGCATTAGCAATTTTGAGGAGAAGCGTAGTTTTTGGTGTGGCACTTTTGAGAGTTCCAACAGTGTCGTGAACCAAGATTGACGTGCCCATGTGGGAGCCACCAGGATCATTTTGCGAGACTGTTTTTTGAGCTTGCGTACTACTAGGGGAATGAGTGGGAGTGGTGGAAAAGCGTACGCAAATCTGCCTGACCAATTCATTCATATCGCATTGCTTTTGGATAATGGGTGTGGAAACCTGGCGGCGAAGGCTGGGCATTTTGCGTTTGCGTATGTGGCAAACAGATCTATTTCTGGTTGACCCCACAACTGAAAAAATGGTTGAAGAACTTGGGGGGGAAGTTCCCATTTGTGTATTTGCTGTATCTGTCGACTGAGCAGATCCGCAATCTGACTGTGAACTCTTGGAAGGTGTTCTGCAAACAGGTATATGTTTTGTGGAATGGCTCATCTCCAAATGCTTTGTGAGAGCTGGGATAGCTCCAAAGAATGTGTGCCCCCCTGTTTTTCTATGTAATACATGGCTGTCATGTTGTCCGTCCGGACTGGGATAGTCTTGTGTTGTAGATGTAGTTGGAAGGATTTGAGTGCTAGAAATATTGCTAGTAATTCCAGGAGATGGATAAGGAGCACTTTTTGTTTGAGTGGTCCATTTGCCTTGAATTGTATGTTCTAGGAGATGGGCTCCCCAACCAGTGAGTGATGCGTCTGCTGTTAGCACTATCTGTGGAACTGGCTCGAGGAATGGTCGCCCTTTGGACTGGTTTTGTATGTTGCACCACTGCAGAGAGTGATGTGTGCCTCCGTCCACCTACACCAGTTCTGTTAGTTGGGCCTGGTTCCACTGACGTGCTAGGCATTCCTGTAAGGGGCACATTTAAAATCTTGCATGAGGTACAATAAAGGTGCAAGAGGCCATCATTACTAGGAGTTGCATGAATACCCTTGCTGGGAGATAGTGCTGTTGGACCCGTAGGAGAAAAGCAGAGCGAGAACAGGAGTGGAGGAGAGCGGAGGAGAGAGAACTGGAGTGGAGGCGAAAGGCGGATCGAGAGGAGTGGACGGAAGGAGTACGAACGAACCCCGACGAGACAGCTCCGAGAGCGGAGGACAACAAGCCAGGAGGCCAACGTCTACGCGAAGCGCCCTGCCACGTTCCCAGGGGAGGAGCGTGGCTGTAGCAGGTAAGGGGTAAAGTCGCGGGTTGGATGGGGAAGGGGAAACCACAAGAGCTGTGACACCACGAGCCCTGATAGCCTCTGTACTTAGTCGGCACCCCCGTGTTACAGTAAACAACCCCCCCCTCTGAACACCTAGGCACGTCTTGAATATCCAATTCACGGTGTCCCTCACTCCCGGTCCTTCTTCCCTCGTTGCAGGGCAACCCTCCTAATTCCTAGTTTCCTTTATTTTTTGGGGCATAATGGACAGAGATACCTGGCCGGACCGTCAATACCAGAGACCGCCCTAACAGAAGAGATTAAGCTGAGGTGGCCGTCCAGACAACTCGGACCTTACAACCTTTACAGTTTACCTGGTGGAAAGTCAAAGACAGTCCAGACAATTGTATAATAAAGCCCTCATAAGATTTACGAGCCTGATACTGCGTCTCTGTCACCCCGAACCCACTACAGCCTGGCAATTTTTCTCGCCGTGTTTTGGCGAGAGGCACAGGTTACAGACCTTGTGATGGTCACTGTGTGGGAATTTCGCTTCACACTGGGGGCATTTTTTAAATGGAGTCCTTTTCATGAGCTGTAGGCCCAACGGCGTGGATGGGCCCAACGGCGTGGATGGGGCCAACGGCCCCAGTCGACGACCGGAATCGAGTTGAGTTGCGCGTCGAAGATCACGCGATCAATAACAATACCGGAGAGTTTGCGCGTCGAGAAGTTTGAAAAAACAAAGTTTCGAACCGGAGCGCAAAAGTTACATCTGAACCAATGGCGGAAAAAAACATTCTGAGGATGGAGTCGATGCCCATGCGCAATATCGTCCAAGGGAGCAGTCACCTATCGCATGATTACAAAAGACTTCTTCCAAGACAACAACAAGGTTCAAGCATCAGAGCCCAACACCAGATGGCGATCTAATGCACAGTGTACGATCTGCAGCTCATATGCCTCGAACATACTTTCTGTCCCCAATGCAATAGGTTTTACCACTGGCATTTTTCAGATAGTTTCTTCTATAGCGCATTGCATGCAATACCTGTTTAGAAATGGGATGTAATACTCTTCCATTAGATCTCACATTTTTACTTTTACAATGTAAATTATCTATGTACATTACTTCCTGAAGTACCCAGTATCTGTGGTGTGAAAAACCCCCTTATGATAGAATCTAACCCATGTTTCAATACAAGACATATTATTTTTATGATGATGTGCCCCTATACAGTCAAATTGCAAAGTTGAACTAAGATGCAGGGCTTCGCTTTAAAAGCTGCTATTATATCAGCAGGATCAAAGGTCAAAAAGTAAGCGCTTTTAGCAGGTAAGTAGTTTAAAAAATTTTATGTAAAAAAAATAAACTGTGTGCTGATGACCCATCCTTTTTCTACTTGAAGTTTTATCAGTTACTCATAAATAAGAACACGTACTTAACACAGAGAAAGATAAGCCTAGACAGTGGAACCTTATAAGAAAATAGCACCTGACCTGCTATCCCTAGTTATTATTCATCTACTGGGAAATACCCAAAGTTGTGTGTGCACATTGTTAGCGCACCCACTGTCACTATGCAATCCAATACTGGAATATAACAATTTCTAACAAAAGCAAAGGTGCACCACTCAGAGATAAACAAACACACGTCAAAATATCAGATACGTGTCCAGAGATTTTTCTTTAAGTTCTTCGTTTATTCAAAAAGTTGAAAGCAATCAGGTTGAACTGAACAGCCGATGCTTTTCGTCCATACACATGGACTTCTTCAGGATATCAATAAGGCGTTCCTAAGATATGACGTCAATATGTTCATGGCTGATTAAATCAGCAAGGAAAATGTTGAATCCCATCCACTTTAATCATTAAGAAAGCGAGGGAAGCTTCACGTAGGCGAGATTAACCAAGGCAGGATAAATCCAGATAATGTTATTCAAATAGTCACACCAGGATAAGACAGACCCTGTATTTAGGGCAACTACAGGTCCTTCCTGACGCTACTCGACTGGCAATGTTTTCGGGCCGCGGTTCCTGACTTATCATGGTCACGACTGCTCGACCATGTCTCATTTCAGAAAGCTCCTCAAAACCCACCTCTTTTAACTCGGTCTGACTGTGTCAGCAGGGCCGTTCCAAGCGCAGAGATACCCCCTGGGGTGATTCAGCGCTATACAAAACCATAAAATAAATAAATAGTTGCGCTAAATACAGGTACATTAAAAAAAAGAATAGGGCCCTTTGATTCCTGCAAGGGAGCTTTTTCTCCCCTCTGCCATCTCCGTACTGCAGGCTATCCTATTGGCTGGCCACAACTGTGAAGGAAATGTTGCATTCAATATTACAGGATTTTGCAACTCTGCTCCTGTGTCCTGGAAAAAAAAAAAGTGTGTCAAGGGTGGGGTATCAACAACCTAAACCTACAGGCACTTGCCGGGGGTAGGGCCCTGAAAAACCACATTTTGTTTTTAATCTGTGCTGCAGGTACCGCCCTTCCCAGACTTGCGCGGTACCACAGGACGATGGGTGTGAAGCTTGAGCGGAGTCTCAAGCAGGAGTATCATGATACCTGAAAATAAATGTGGGTAGAGTGGGCAGCAGCGGTTGGCCGCCTGCAACAGAGTTAGATGAAGGTCCTCCCAATACCATGGCTAGGGGCCAACCCTCACTGCACATGGCTAAAGGCAAACAAATTACAGTAATTGAGAGATTCAATCCAGTGACCTCAAGTTTCAAATTGCAATAGTCCCAAAAATGGTTGCAGTAGGTGTTTCCACAATTTTAAAGACCTGCTGCCACTAAAAAGAAACTGCTGAGGACACACTGAGACTATTGTTCCAATTACTAAGAACAAGGAAAAAGCAGAGGAGAGGAGGCAAAATAACATTGAAAGTGGTCATAATATACATCAAGTGTGAAGCAAGAGCTTTAATTTGTAATTTTGAAGAAGTGAGCCACATCATTGCGCCAAATAAATGATCAAAGTGCATACATGGGTTTTCGCCCAAGATTCATGAGCTGCAAAATAATTATTTTCTGACTGCAGTGTTAGGTGTAGGCACAACATAAAAAAGTGAAACTCACTGCAAAAACCAACAGATAAAAACGGAATTATGGTTCTGGCTCAAATGCTGAAAATTACTGAAATTCACCAGTTATGTATACCAATGCACACAACAAAACCCATAAGTTGGGACGCCGCCATGCTCAAACACCAATTCACAAAGAAAAGACCCAATATATGCACAAGTTACTACTTGTGTAACGATATATCTGTAAGAGACATTAGTTAGTTATAGATTCCTTACCTTAGAATATCCCCAGGTGTCAGACTGGATCCAGAAAGTTTTTTGTCAGTAGTATTCCTGCGCGTCGGAAGGTGGCGTTGTGCGGCTCCGCGTCCGTCGCTGGCGTCGTATGCGCCGAAATGATGTCACAGAGACTACTTAGGCGCCACCCATGCGTGCTGACGTCAGTTTTGTACATGACTTTCCGCGCCAGGAACGCAGAGCCATGCAAGAAACTGACCACTGGTGACAGGAAACTAGGGCCCTGCAAGGGATGACCTTAACCCTAGAAATCAGTTAGCAGAACGGGGAGGATGGGTGGGGCGGTATCTATCACTAACTAATGTCTCTTACAGATATATTGTTACACAAGTAGTAACTTGTGCATCTGAAAGAGACACGTTAGTGATCGATTCCTTACCTTAGAATAGATACCCCAGCAATACCAACCCCAGTGGTGGGTCTGCGAACAGGATTACACCAGAAAGTCACGGAGAACATAACGGCCAAAGAAGCCGTCTCTCCGGAGTTGACTTTCAAGGCAGTAATGCTTGGTAAACGTGTGCAGTGCGGCCCACGTAGCTGCCTGACAAATGTCCTGCAAGGGAATGCCACGTCCCAAGGCAGTAGTGGCTGCCGTTGCCCTGGTAGAATAGGTACGCAGCCCCACAGGAGGCTCCTTCTTAGCCAACGAGTAACATGCTTTGATGCACAGAACGACCCACCGAGAGATGGTTCATTTGTGCAAGGCCCAAAGTAGTGGCTGCCGTTGCCCTTGTAGAATGGGTACGCAGCCCCACAGGAGGCTCCTTCTTAGCCAATGAGGAACATGCTTTGATTCACAGAACGACCCACCGAGAGATGGTTCATTTGTGCAAGGCCCAACCTTTTTTGATGCCCACGTAGCCAACAAAAGGTTGGTCATCCACCCGGAACTGTTGTGTGGGCTTTAGATAGAACGAGAGCGCACGTTTTGGGTCCAGACGGTGGAGCTTCTCTTCCTCTTTTGAGGCCTCATGAAAGGCACAGGAGGAAACGTGTGTGTAATGCCTTTGAGGAAGCGATTAACAACCGGGGACTTAAAAAGAGAAGGCTGATCTGGAAGCCGTAGAAAGGCAGAGATGGCCTAAAGATAACCTTTGATAGTGCCCAGAGCAGAGCCCTGCTGGGCCAAAGAGAGAAGGAACAGAAGGACCTCGGAAAGAGGGGCAGAAAGGGGATCCACAGCCTTTGCTGTGCACCATGCCACAAATTTGTTTCACCTGCAAGCGTATACCGTTTTAGTGGAGGGACGCCTGGCTGCCAAAATGACATCACAGACTTCGGGAGGAAGGTCGAAAGCTGTCAACTGTCGCCGCTCAATCTCCACGCATGGAGGTGGAGGCTGGATAGGTTCGGGTGGAGGACCGTCCCCTGCTGCTGCGACAGAAGATCCTCCCGGAGAGGCAGTCTCATCAGGGGATCGATCGCCATGCTGAGAAAGCTCGGGATACCAGTATCTTCGTGCCCAATTCGGAGCCACAAGGATGACTTGGGCCCAGTCGCGCCGAATCTTCTTCAGCACTCTGGGCAGAAGTGGTAAAGGCGGAAAGGCGTACAACAGACCGCAGCTCCACTCGCGACGAAAAGGCGTCGTCGAGCGAGTGTCGCCTTGGAAATTCCAATGTGCAGAACTGATGACATTGCTCGTTCTCTTCTGTGGCGAAAAGATCTAACCAAGGCTCTCCCCACTGCAGAAAGAGACCTTGCGCCACGTCAGAGTTCAGACGCCATTCGTGATCCATCATGCACCGGCGGCTGAGTGCGTCCGCCCTGGCGTTCAGAGAACCTGCCAGATGTTGAACCACCAAGGTAATGCCTTGATGTTCCAGTCATGTCCAGAGGCGCAAAGCCTCCTGACATAGGGTCCATTATCCCCATCCCGCCCTGTTTGTTGCAATACCACATGGTGGTGGTGTTGTCCGTGAACACCTGCAACACACTTCCCCGGACAGAGGGAAGGAATGCCTTCAGTGCAAGTCAGATCGCCCGAAGCTCCAAAAGATGGATATGGAGTCGGGACTCCGCCGGAGACCAGAGGTCTCTGATCTCCGCCTCTCCTAAGTGGACGCCCCATCCCAACAGGGGGGAATCCGTCACCACTGTGTGCTCCGGTTGGGGGAAGGGAGAGGGATCTGCCATTGACCCAATCGGGATTCGTGAGCCACCACTGCAATGGTCATGCAGTGCTCTCCGAGATCTAGACATGATCGGACAGGTTGCCCTGATGCTGTGCCAACTTGAGGTGATGGCGAATCCTGCAGCCCACCAGTGTGGGGTGCACCCCAAAGATCGAACTAGGAAGGTTTTGAGGCGGATGCTGTGGGAGCGGAAGTGGACTGTCCCACACGCTGGCCCCCTGTCCCACCACGGCGGGAACCACGTCCACGGCCGCGCTGTGGTTGGTTCTGCGTAGGCTTTTGGCTGAAAGAACGTGTCAGGGTGCCCCTTCCGTGGCCACGAAAGGAACGAAAAGCAGACGTGGCTGGGCGCGTGGTGGAGAGACCCAAGGACTTGGCCGTAGCCCAGGAGTCCTTAAAACGCTCCAGCGCACTATCTGCCTTATCGCCAAATAGGCGAGTCCCATCAAAGGGCATTTCCAGAAGGGAACTCTTAACATCCCCTGAAAACCAAGTGGACCGTAACCAGGCGTGAGACGGAGGGCCACAGTGGTATAAATCGCCCTACCCAAAGAGTCCGTGGTGTCTAGTCCACACCGGATGGCAAACTTTGCTGCATCTTTCCCCTCAGCCACAGCTTGTGAAAGCACTGCCCGAACTTCCTCCGGACACTGAGGCAGCGTCTGTGCAACTGTGTCCCACACAGTGTGAGAGTAGCGGCCCAAGAGGCATGCGGTGTTCACCGACTGCAGCCCTAAGCTGGCAGAGGAAAACAGTTTCTTGCCAAACTGTTCCAGCTTCTTAGATTCATTATCCGGCGGGCGGTAGGAAATGCACTTTGGAAGGTGGAGGCTTGGATGACCAGGCTCTCCGGAGGTGGGTGAGTCGTTAAAAAGACAGGGTCACCCGTGGCCGGGCGATGACGCCTGGCCACGTTCTTATCCAGAGGTACCCCCGTGGCTGACCTAGACCAGGTGCCCATTAACACATTCGTTAACGCCTCATTGAACGGTAGCAGAGGCTCCATAGAGCTTGCTGCCAGCTGAAGGACTTCAGTGAGGAGGTGAGTTTTTAGAGTTACCATAGGCAGGTCAAGGGCCTCAGCTGCTCTACGGAGCACCACAGTGTATGTGGCGCCCTCCTCCATGGCCACAGCAGGAGGAGAAAGGAAACCAGGGTCAGAGGAGAGGTCAAGGCCACCTGCATCCTCTGACTCTTCTGCCTACTCCTGCTCCGACTCACACTACCGTGCAAGAAGGTCCTCACACCCCTCCCAGTCGTCCCCTTCCTCCACTGCCCGTGCACAGGCTGCGGCAGCGGGGGAGGGACAGGGGAATATAAATGATCCAACGGCACCAGTCAGCGCCGATCCGGCTCCATATCCCTGTTAAGGTCCCAACCCGGAGCAAAATTGTTCGGAAACCCAGGCAAGGGTGGAGGTGGTACAAACAGAACCCATTGCGGCGCCGGGGCCGGAGCCGCTGGCGATGGACCATGCGGCGCCGGAGCCACCGGCGTAGGACCTTGCGGCGCCGCCGCCAGTAGCGGAGCCGGCAGCAAGGGAGAACCCTCATGTGTGACCGCGGGCCCGAAGGCGCGCCGGCGGGAGCCCTAGGCCTGTAAAGGAGGTCCATGGCAGCAAGAAAATCGCCGACGGACCCGGATAAGGTGGGTAGGCCGCGGGACTCAAAGGCTCCAACGGCCCCCGCGTACGGAGACAGACGGGGGGGGGACATCAGAGAACGGAAACGCTTTTTCGACTTCTTCTTATGACGTCTCTTGCCCGTTTCCGAGTGTGAAGACTTCGACCCCGAGGAGCGATGATGCCAGCTCCGCGGTCGGTCCCTTGATTGTCCCCTGGATCTCGAACGGCACGGAGACGACTGCCGGGCCTCCAGCAGTTTACGGGACCGCTCCCGAAGGGCCTTCGGAGCCATGGCCAGACAGTCGGAACATGACCGGGAGTCATGGTCACGCTCCAAACAGTAGAGACAGACGCCATGGGGGTCAGCCACTGACATCGTACAGCGACAGGTTCCACAGGATTTAAACCCAGGCATCCCTATGTGGCACCAGGAGTCAAAGACTCAAAATAGTGGAGACAAAAAGTCAACAAAAAAAAGTTAGTCAAAAAGTGACTAGGGTACGAGCTATCACCAGATCTGCGCTTGCTGACGCGGAAAAATAAAGAACTGACGTCAGCGCGCATGGGTGGCGCCTAAGTAGTCTCCGTGACGTCAGCTCGGCGCATACGACGCCAGCGACTGACGCGGAGCCGCACGACGCCACCTACCGACACACAGGGGTACTGCTGACGAAAAACTTTCCGGATCCAATCTGACGCCTGGGGATATTCTAAGGTAAGGAATCTATCACTAACGTGTCTCTTTCAGATATATATATATATATATATATATATATATATATATATATATATATATATATACACACATATATATACACACACATACATATATACATACATATATCCAATAACATTTCCAAACAGACCTCACCACGATCTGGGGCCAAGGAAAGCAGCAAAGCCGGGCACCAACAAACTTGTAAGTCGAAGTGTACTGGGGAGTACTCTACGGAGCCAGGGTAGGACGCTAGTCAGTTGCCTGTCTACGCCTTGACTGGAGCAACAATGTGCTCTGGCCATCCCAGTCAGCCGTAGACGTTGTAACTAGGGGTCTACAGTACTCCCCAGTACAAGTCTACTAGGGCATCTCTACCGCATCTGGTAATTTATATCACTGAATCTGAATACCAGACGGTAATGCACTTTTTCACTTTTCTTTCAGTCCTGATGAAGTGCCATTTGACCCGTTAGGGGTAGACTGGGCACGAAACATGTTGACCATCCACACCTAGACAGCCCTTGAGGAACATTATTTCTACATAGGGGCACAAGCACAGTTTTAATCAGGCTAGAGCTACCTATTACATTAAAATTTGATCCAGTAGGATTGCTCCAGACCTTTTTATCTATTCCACTCCCTCAGCACAACCCAGCCCTCACACACCTAACGGCTTCATCTTCATAAGATCCCTGGCAAAGAGCCCCGGTTTCGGGAGCCTGTCAGGCATTGCAGCGCCGGCCTGACGAGGGGCACCCGCCCGATGATGAAGCATGACACCTCTCGGGGTGTGTGAGGGCATCACGAAGAAAGACCTGTCTTTCCCCCAAATCCAGATAGGAACTGCACACCCCCTTTAAAAAACGAACTAAAACCAAAATGCCACTGAAGTTCGCAAGTTAGCTTCACAAACTGTACAGTACAGAAAAAGGAACGAGAAAATCCCTTTTTTCAGATTGTAATAACAATTACTTTTACACAGGGAGACAACATTCCAAACAGTAATAATAGCTCTTTAGTGTGATTTTACCACGTACATCTCCATTTAGTTAAAATACCTTCTGTTAAAACAAATATGGATTGGAAAAAAGCCATGGAATAAGCCATATATATGCAGATGCACAGATTATAACATAAAATGTATTACCATTTGTGCAGAAGGGGAATCATGCAAGCTAGTTTGGTTTATTATTCGTAGAGTGCACCAATACCGCAGTTAAAAGTGCCCTGGCGCTAAATCGGGAACCAAAAAGCAGAGGAAAACATACACTAGGCTTTGGTTTCCCACAAGTCATTGCCAATCCGCGCACTAATTATGGTGTGCATACATATGAATACACACATTGCCATTCGCTCCAGCTGTCGGGACACTGCATCATCCAGTGCCACTGAGGAAGCCTACCTTAGGCCCTCTGGTCTCAAGGACATGGATGTCACCACCGCTCCAACTTGCACACACCCCAGCATGCAACTGCAGGACAAACAGATGCACATTGGATTAAAGGCTCAATAGCTCCTACTCCAAAATTTCACATTCATCAATTCCTCTCACAGCACAATGCCTAAGGCGTTACTCGAGAAGCTTAAAAATGGGGGCATAAGCTGGTGCTCTCAAAGAATGCGCCCCGTAGCCCAGTCGGACCCCCCACCCCTGTTTTTCTAAACATATGTTAAGCTGCTATACCCAAAGCTAACCCTAACTTTACTTTGGTTTTGGTTAAGTGAATTACTGTATTTTTTTTTTTTTGTCCCTCATATACCACAGGTGGGCACACGGTCCTGCACCCAACCCGCACTGTGGACGGCCTTGGACTGGGCAAAGTGATGGTTGGTCGTTGGCACCATGCCCAAGGTGTCAGATGGCTAACCCCACGGTGTATAGACTTCGGGGTGAGAAAGGTCTGGGGCCTGGCCAAATGTGTTTTTTTTTTTATTTTTCTTTCAAAGATCCATAGTCTTTTTAAAAAAAAATATTTCAAAGATCCATACAGTCCAAGTTTTCACGAGGCTTGAGCAGCACAAGCTGGCCACAAGGCCCAACCAACTGAAGATAGCCAACTCCTCCTTGGAAAAGCCAAAGTACAGTGCAGGACTGGTCACTACTCACGTCTTACACTTTTTTCCAATATTGTTAACCCCGTCACAGGGTTTCTGAAACCCTTCAGTCTGGTGTACTTCTGCTGGACCTCTCACAGGCCCAGCAGATGGCGCATTCCACTTTTTTTGCCCCATTCCCTTTTGATGAATCTTCACCGAACCGGCCATGCTGACCTCAAATCCATAATTATTTTTTTTTTTTGCAAAGTCGTGTAGATTTGCCGAAAAGTGCCATATTTAACAAAAAAAAAATGCCTTTTGAATATGTCAATGGAAGCTCTGACCTACCCATAACTACAGAATCACTATCACATAGTCTGTGCATAACGTGTACGCGTGTATGTGAGTCTGTCAGATGATTAAACCCCATGACATTACAGCAATGCAGAAGGACAAGTTGCTTACCTTCGGTAACGCCTTATCTGGTAGAGACATGATCTAGCCGCAGATTCCTCACATTTGAATTTCCAAGCGTCAGACTGGATCCAGAAGATTTTTCTCCCAGCAATACCCGTGTGCCCTTAGGTGACGTTGGTCGGCTTTAAGTGACATCGTTGGCACCGTAGGGACGTCCGCGTCACCACCTCGGCATGCGGACGTCAGTTATTTTCCACACCAGAAGTGCAGAGCCATGACGTGCACTGACATTGGTGTGTTGTAAACAACTAGGGCCCTAAAAGGGATCAGCACTGACCCTAAAAATCTGTCTGCATTGCGGGGAGGATGGGTGGGTGACTCGGTAAGGAATCAGCGGCTAGATTAGGTCTCTACTGGATAAGGCGTTATCGAAGGCAAGTAACTTGTCCATGTGATAGAGACATCTAGCCGCAGATTCCTTACCACTGAACAGATACCCAAGCAACACCATCCCTGGAGGAGTGACTACAGGCATGTTTAGACTAGAAAGTCCTGCAGGACAGAGCAGCCAAAAAAAGCCATCCCTGCGGACTGGACTGTCCAGGCAGTAATACTTGGTAAACATGTGCAGGAATGCTCAATTCACTGCCTAACAAATGTTGAGGACTGGAACTCCACGTTGTAACACCGCGATAGTAGCCGTAGCTTGGTGGAATGAGCTCTTAAGCCTTCAGGAGGCTGCTTTTTCACCAGAGCATAGCAAATCTAGATGCACTAGGGGAACCCGTCGAGAGACAATCCTCTTCAGCACCTCACGATTTTTCCTAGCTCCCACGTACCCCACAGAGTCGGTCATCCACCCAGAATTCTTTAGTACGGTCAGGGTAGAATGACAATGCTCTTTTTGGATCCAGACGGTGAAGTCATTCCTCTTTCTTCAAGGGATGAGGAAGAGTGTAGAAAGTGGGCAAGGTGTCAGATTGCCCCACATGGGAGGATGTTACCACTTTCAGCAGGAGAAAGGCTGTAGTGTGAAGCACCAACTGTCAGAGAATATTGTTAGGTAAGGAGGCTTGGATGACAAAGCCTGCAATTCGCTCACCCTCCTGGCGGATGTGATTGCCATTGAAATGGCTGTCTTGATGGTAAGCAGCTGGAGAGGGCAGTTGTGCAGAGGGTTAAATGGAACACACATGAGGAAGGTGAGAACCCAATTAAAGTTCCACTGAAACATGAAAAAATGTGGAAGGTGGGAACATATGTACAATGCCTTTGAGAACTAGATTTACAATGGGAGATTTAAATAAAGAGGGTTGGTCTGAAAGCCGCAGAAATGCAGACCGGGCTGAAAGGTACCCTTTTAGAGTGCCCAGAGCAGAGGCCTGCTGGGGAAGGGTTAAAATAAGAGTAAAATATCACATAGTGAAGCAGAAATGAGGTCAATAGACTTTTCTGTACAGTATATTACAAATTTGTTCTATCGGGGGTGTAGGAGAGTAGGATCTGCTTCTTATAGTTGCCTCCACTTTTTGCTGATGTTTCACTGTTTTCGACTTAGACTGGCTATCCAGAACCCCAGCCTAGTTGCTTTCTCCTCTAAATTGATTGCATGTACTTTAGGTACACCCAGATTGGATACTGGGGTACCCTGATCAGTCCCTAGTATATGGTATACTATGTACCCAGGGCATAGGTACCCCAGAGGCCTCTCAGACACTGCAGCATGTATTATGCCACCCCTGGGAGACCATTCAAAATGGCACAACAGGTTTGCTACAGCAGCCTGTGTAAGGTGGTACATGCACCCCTTACTTAAATTTAGGTTCACTATATCTACTCCATATCACTGCACATATAAACCTATCAGTCACCCCTATGGCAGGCCTTAACAATCTTGTGCATAGTCCAGCTCAAACCGGTTGCAGGAGCCATTTGCTCCTGCTCTGGCGCGAAACTGGACAAAGGACATGGGTGTAGCCACCCCTCTGTCCTGACCCTCCCATAGGTGGGTCCCCAGAGTTTGTCCCACCCCTTCCTTGGGTAAAAAGTAGGAACCCCTGGCTACAGGACTTTAGATTTACCTGGACGAAACTCTGCTACAGAAAGTACTTCGACTATCTACACTATGCTGGATGACTGAAGAATCTCCCTTGGAGTAAAGGAGTTACTCCCCTGCAAGGCAGGCACCTTAAACGCATCTGACCGGTTTGCATCTCCCGAGCTCCTGAGGACTCCGAAGATTTCTGCAACACAGAAGGTGGGTTCCCAAGTGTCCCCAAGGTCGACTAGTGCTCTCAGCAATCCTGAGACCTGCAGCCCTCGTGAGGATTGTGCAACCCGTACCCCTGTGCACCGTGTCCATTTGCAGCAGCATATGCCTTTTGGCGATCCCCGAGGCTGTGCTTTGGGCTACTCGTAGTCCAGACCCTGAGCAGTATTTCCACTGAAGGTTTCCAGCCTACACTCCACGAGTGTTCCGTGGGCTGGTATTTTGTGATTCAGCTCGAGGTCCCTTCGCGATCCCTGGTCCGTCGACCAGTGGATCCCTGAGAAGGGGACTTTGACTTTCAGTAGACTTTCCTGGTTGCTCCAGACGTGCCCTGACTCTCCATCGCTTGGGGTGTCCCCAGGACCTTGCTGGTCCTCACCGAAGCATCTTCTCTCTGACCGCGTGGGTTGCAGTTGCCAAGGCTTGTTGGTGTTCACTCCGGACACTGACCCCCGAGCACTCGACATCCTTCATGGGACAGCTCACCTACGGACTTTGGTTGTCGTCATCTCCTGGTCCCCGTGGCTGCAGAGTCAAACTTCACCTCTTCGCAACTGAAACACCCAACATCGGTGGGCATTCGTCTATCGTGGCCCTGGTCACTGTGAAGTGACCCAGACTCGGTCCCCTCAGGTTCTTCTCAGCTCCTTCTCAGCTCCGATGACACCGGACACTTCTCATCTTCCAAATTAAATAGTTGGTAACAACTATGTCCTGCAATCTGTGCCACAATAGATCGTCGACGTTTCAACCCTATGGGCGCTTGGTGGAGTGTCACAAGCGGGTCTTCATCAGGACTGTGGAGGAGGAGGCCCTAGGATTTCAAGGGCGGTCAAGGCAAATTGATCGGAGGGGTATGGTTATACTAACAGGATGTCAACTGTGAAATGAATTGCACAGAAGATCAAAGAATGATTGTTTTCTTGGGCTGGTAACACAGAGTCCTCACGGAGTCCTCACAAAACACTGCTTCCAACTATTTAATTTGTTTAACTTACTTGTTACTGCATTTTGAATCTGGCCTTTCAAAAACAAACCACATCCTCCCACCCTCACCCCACTGCACTATGTATTTATATCACCACTGAGCACCACTATCTCACTATTTTGTATCACTGTATGAATTTGGAAGTATAAAATTCTGCAATGTGTTTCTGTTTATCGAATGTTATCAATTCTGATACATAAATCAATGAAAATCCTTTCTCTGTGTTCTTGTTCCTCTTTCCCCTTTTGTTCAAGAAATGTTTTTGCTTTCAGAAATGTATTATATGTTATGCTGAAGTAACTACGGCTAACTACAATACGCATGGTTTCTACCCAAGGGAACCATTGTTCTTTATACAGAACAGTTACAAGCAGGTGATGAGCTTCAAGTACATTCACAACACCTGAGCCAGACTTAAACTCCTTGAATGAACCCTGCTTGGAAACAGCTGGCCAGGATTTTGATTCTAATCCAACATTACGACCCTTGACCAACAGCACCTGTAGAACCTGGGGGGAGAGGGAGGAAAAAGGATGAAGAATCCTACCGGTTGTGATTGACGAACCCCGAAGTTGATAGCCTGCATCCGATTCTCCCGCTGGCCCTGTACCACTCTACCTCCAGGTTCTCCAGGGGGTCTCTCCACATCATGGGAAAGGACGTGGCTTCTCCGCCTCAGTGGATAAAGAGGCAGGCATGGGTCAGATGGGGTTGCAGGGTGCGGGACCGGGCTCGGGGATGCCTGAAGAGAGTGTGTTTCAAGTTGGTGAGGGGAAAAAAGAAAAAAGGAGAAACTAATCAAGAACCCAGGGGAGAAATGAGGGGGAACAAAAAGGATATGGCTGGAAAAGCCTACAGATAAAGCTACGGACCATCATGCACACCACACCAAAAGACAATTATGTTAAAAAGTACCCACTTCATTTATCGGTAATGTTACCGAAATTACAATGCACATTTAACATAAATGGCGCCTAGGGAAGAAAACAGGTTTACTTTTTTTTTTTTTTTTTTTTTAAACGAAATATTCACAAACAATGCTACTGTTCTAAGAAACCATACTGGAGAAGCATAAACCCTTGCATTCACCTAGTTGTTTTAAGGGATTTATATATTATTTAACAGAAAGATTGTTTCTACATTTAAACTAAGCTATTTCGAAAAGATGCATATTCTACTGAGTGAAAGTAAAATTTACTTCAAATCGTAAACCTAAATATTTTTTAAGTATAATTCTAGCCCATTCTTTATGCCCTTTCTTATCCAAACCTAACACATTACGGTATACGGTACTTGGGCGGCTTAAAATTTATCACCAGTGACATAGGATCATAGTGGTCTCCTCCTAAATTACTATAACAAGCCACCACCTGGGAGCAACTTAAAAATGTTTTTTTACAACTTTTTTTTAATTTAAAGTCCACAGAACACAGTCGTAGGATAAGTACAGCGCTCCGTTCCTACGCAACAAAAGAAAGGCTGAGCAGGAAAGTTAGACAAGCAGTGTACATTACAGAACCCTATCAGTACATGAGAAGCACATACTAATGTCAGGTCTACGGATTAAATTTCTTTTCAAATCCGAATTCCTTCCAGTTACCTTCTTTAAAGAAACTGAGTAAAACAGCAAATTAACAAATAACTGTAGCTTACATGCTTCTGCAATGCACAAGTACCAAGCAGGATTGTTCAGTGAGCTGAATTTTTGACGCAGAAAAACAGTGCTCTATAGGTCACGAGTACAAGTATGAGCAAGGATAACTCAGCTTTCTGGTGTTAGAAATAAATCGTCTACTAGTACCATCTATTTACAAAGCTTAGATCTTAGCCTGCGATAATCCAACCTCACATTGGCTGAAACCACACGGATCCACAGAGCCAGATCAGGCTGAAGATCGTTCTCCCACATCACAGCCACGACCTGGAACAAGCTACCGACAGACGTGCCCCCCTCCCTCAACACCTTCAGAAAGACCCTCAAGACCTGGCTCTTCGGCTGAACAGAGCTGCGCACCCTCCCCTCCCCCGCAGCGCCTGGAGACCCTCACGGGTGAGTAGCGTGCTATATAAACCCCCTGATTGATTGACTGAGAAATGACTCAAGTGTTGTATGAAGTGCTATATAAAAGCACGTCATCATTAGTGAAGGTCAAGTATGTCAAAGAAATTCAATTAATTATGTAACGCACAATCAAAACCTACGAGTACTCAGTATCAATATGATAAATAATACACATTGGTTTGGTCGGGACAGAAACATCACCTTTGTTGCAACAAAATAGAATACTGTGCAAGGTTTATAAACTGGCAAGACCTGTAACTTCTGATTACACACATAGGCCAGGAAGTCAGTCAAATGCGAATTAAAGCACATCTAGAGAAGGAATATGCTACTTACCAGTATGCATCTGTTCTTGGCATGTAGAGCTGCAGATCTACACACTTTTGCATAGATCGCCATCTGGTGTTGGGCCCGGATGTTTGCAGTTTGTTTTTCCTCTTGGAAAGTCTTTGGAAGTCACAAGGTCGGTGACTCCTCCTTTGGATCGTTTTGTGCATGGGCTTCGGCTCCATCCTCAGATTATTTTTCGCCAGCAGGGAAAGATGGAGCGTAGTAACAACAGTGAAGAAACCCATGTGTGTTGTATCTAAATAAGATAGACTGGAACAGATACAGGTAGCCGGGGAGGTGGGTGGGCGTGTAGATCTGCAGCTCTACATGCCAAGAACAGATGCATACTGGTAAGTAGCATATTCCGTTTGAGGCATATGAGCCACAGATTACACACTTTTGCATAGACTATATAGCAGTTCCCAACCTTAGCGGCGACCACCGATATCTGTTGCAGTGGTTTGAACTAGTGTTTTTAGTACAGCCTGGCCCACACTAGCTTGTTGCTTGGTTTGCACATCTACACAATAGTGTTTAGTGAAAGTGTGCGGTGTTGACCATGTAGCTGCTGTGCAGATATCATTTAATGGGATGTTCCCTAGAAAAGCCATGGAAGCCTCTATATTCCATGTAGAATGGTCTTTAGGGGGAACGGATAGCGTTCGTTTTGCCTTGTGGTAGCAAATCTGGATGCATTTTACAATCCACCTAGCTATCCCTGATTTTGAGATGGGGTTGCCCTTGTGTGGTGGAGATAAAGAGACAAACAGTTGTTTGGTCTTTCTGAAATGAATATGCTACTTACCAGTATGCATCTGTTCTTGGCATGTAGGGCTGCTGACATTCATATCTGTGCATAGATCGCCGCCTAGTGTTGGGTCCGGATGTTTGCACGTTGTTGTCCTGGAAGAGTCTTCGAAGTATCCTGGGATAGGTGACTCCTCCCCTGGACTACAGTGCGCATGGGCATCCTCTCCATCCTCAGATTGTTTTTCGCCATTGTGAAAGTGATGGAGTAGATATAGAAAGTGATGACCATGCTTACAGTAATTCTGAGAGCTGCAGCTGCTACAGGCGCCGGGGAGGAGGGAGGGCGATATGAATGTCAGCAGCCCTACATGCCAAGAACAGATGCATACTGGTAAGTAGCATATTCAGTTCGAGGCATGTGGGCTGCTGAATTCATATCTGTGCATAGAATACATAGCAGTGCCCTCTATTAGCGGCGGCTACCCGTGCCAGCTGCAGCGGGCTGAAAAAGAGTTTTGAGAACAGCCTGTCCTACAGCTGCCTGCTGTTTTGATTGCACATCTACACAATAGTGTTTTGTAAATGTGTGTGTAGTGGACCAGGTGGCTGCTCTACATATATCATGCAGGGGAATGTTTCCTAGAAAAGCCATGGAGGCCCCTAACTTACGTGTTGAGTGGGCTCGTGGGGGAATCGTTAATGTGCGTTTAGCCTTTTGATAACAAATTTGAATACACTTAACGATCCATCTGGCTATACCTGCTTTGGAGATAGCGTTACCTTTGTGGTGTGGGGCAAAGGCAACGAAAAGTTGTTTTGTCTTCCTAAAGGCTTTAGTCCTGTCGATGTAGTACATTATGGCCCTCTTTACATCTAGTGTATGGAGTGCTCTTTCTGCGACAGTCTGTGGGTTTTGGAAGAAAACAGGCAGTTCAATATTTTGATTCATGTGGAACTGCGATATTACCTTGGGCATGAATTTTGGGTCGGTACGTAGTACGACCCTGTTGGCGTGAACCTGTATAAATGGCTCTTGAACGGTTAGTGCCTGGAGTTCACTAACTCTTCTTAAAGAAGTGATCGCTACTAGGAAAGCTACTTTCCAGGTAAGGAATTGAAGCTCGCATGAGTGTAGAGGTTCAAAGGGTGGACCCATCAGGCGTGTGAGGACCAAGTTGAGGTTCCACATTGGAGTCGGTGGGTGACTTGGAGGAATGACTCGTTTGAGGCCTTCCAAGAATGCTTTGATGGCAGGCACTCTGAATAGAGAGAGGTGCTGCCTGGTCTGCAGATAGGCTGATATGGCGGTCAAATGGACACGTATAGAGGTGTACGCCAGATTGCATCGGTACAGGTGTAATAGATAACAAATTATGTTTTGTATGGATGCGTCTAGCGGGTTAATGTCATTATTATTGCAATAAATGACGAACCTCTTCCATTTGGCTGCATAGCAAGCTCTGGTAGTGGGTCTCCTGGCTTCCTTAATGATGTCCATGCAGTCAGGTGGCAGGTTTAGGTAGCCAAACTCTAGGACTTCAGGAGCCAGATTGCCAGGTTCAGCTGTTGCGGATCTGGGTGCTGAATGTCTCCATGGTTCTGCGTCAAATGCGCGGGTTTGATCCGCAGCCTTTGATTCGGCACCACGGAAAGTTCGAGAAAGGTGGTGTACCATGGCTGGCGTGCCCACGTTGGAGCAACCAGGACGAGTGTCAGTGAGTGTTGTCTGAGTTTGCGTGCCACCAGCGGTATCAGTGGTGCTGGGGGAAAAGCGTACGCAAATCTGCCGGACCAGTTCATCCATATCGCATTGCCCTGCGACTGCGGATGTGGGAACCTGGCGGCAAAGCTTGGGCATTTTGCGTTTTCGCTTGTGGCGAACAGGTCTATCTCCGGATGACCCCACTGCTGGAAGTACGGCTGGAGTACTGATGGGTGTAACTCCCACTCGTGCATCTGGTGGCTGTGTCTGCTGAGCAGATCCGCCATCTGGTTGTCCTTGCCGGGGAGGTTTTCTGCCATGAGGAACATGTTCCTCTGAATGGCCCACTTCCACATGCTCTGAGCCAGATGAGACAACTGTGGAGAGTGTGTTCCTCCCTGTTTCTGTATGTAGTACATTGCGGTCATGTTGTCCGTCCGGATCAACACGACCTTGTTGCACAGATGTACTTTGAATGCTTTCATAGCTAGGAAGATTGCCATCAGTTCCAGAAGGTTGATGTGCATCTTCTTCTGTTGTGTTGTCCATAGTCCCTGCACTGTGTAGTGGAGTACATGAGCTCCCCATCCCTGGAGAGACGCGTCCGCTGTCAGTACTATTTGTGGAACAGGCTCTTGGAACGGTCGGCCCTTGCAAAGGTTTTGTGGATTCCACCAATGCAGAGAGTTGTATGCCCGACCGCTCACCAACACTAGGTCTTTCAACTGTCCGTGAGCCTGATTCCACTGACGTGCTAAGCACTCCTGAAGCGGGCGCATATGTAATCTCGCGTGCGGGACTATGAAAATGCAGGAGGCCATCATGCCTATCAACTGCATGAACACTCGCGCCGGAAGGGAGTGTTGGGGTTTGAACTTGGAAATCAGCATTTGCATGCTGTTGATCCTCACTAAATTTGGCTGAGCTGTGGCCGCCAGAGTGTCTATAGTCGCACCTAGGTACGGTTGTACGTGTGCGGGCTGGAGATGGGATTTTGGGTAATTTAGTGAGAATCCCAGACTGTGAAGGAGGTGAATGGTGCGGGACATGTGGCTGGCACATTGCTGGGCTGACTTCGCTTGAACGAGCCAGTCGTCCAGGTAGGGGTAGACGTGTATGTGCTGCCTCCGTAGATGTGCTGCCACAGTAGCTAGGCACTTTGTGAAAACCCTGGGTGCTGTTGTCACGCCGAAGGGTAGGACTTTGAATTGGTAGTGCTGCCCCTGGACAGTGAACCTGAGGTATTTTTTGTGTGAGGGGTGAATGGGTATATGGAAATACACATCCTTGAGGTCCAGTGTAGCCAGGAAGTCTCCCTGCCTGAGAAGCGGAAGGACTTGCTGTAGAGTGAGCATGTGAAAATGCTCGGAAAGAATGTATCTGTTTAGGGGTCTCAGGTCTAATATAGGTCTGAGAGACCCGTCCTTCTTTGGTATTAAAAAGTACAGGGAGTACACCCCTGTACCTTGCTCGTGGACGGGTACGACCTCTATTGCGCCTTTTAGAAGCATACTTTGCACCTCCTGCTGTAAGAGCGTTAAGTGCTCTGAGGACATAGGACGGTTTTTTGGAGGAATTGTGGGTGGAGTGGAGGTTAGTTCTAGACAGTAACCGTATTCGACAATACCTTTGACCCACCTATCCGTGGTGATGGAGTTCCACGTGGACAGGAACCTCTGTAGCCTTCCCCCGACAGGTGTTAGGTGGTCGGGAGGAAGGGAGAGGGCGTCACTGCTTGTTCTTGGGGGAGGACCTGGTGTTGCCGTAGCCGCGTCCTCTGCCTTTTGTACTGGAGCCACGATATCCACCCCGGGTGTTTTTATCGTAGGTGGTTTGTGTATTGCCTTTGTTGTATGTTTGCTGTGACCCCTGTCCTCTACCTGCTCCTTTATTTCCGGGGCGACGAAAGGAGCCGCTCCGAAAGGACTGAGTCTGGAGAGCCCCCATGGACTTTGCAGTGTCCGTGTCCTTTTTTATTTTCTCCAGAGTGGTGTCAACCTCCGGGCCGAATAAATAGTCGGGGTTGACAGGCTGGTTGAGTATGTTATTTTGCACCTCTGGTTTGAATCCGGAGATTCGCAACCAGGCATGTCGTCGCAGCATGACGCTAGTGTTTATGGCCCTGGCAGCTGTGTCTGCGGCATCCAGCGCACACTTGATGGATGCGTTCGTGAGGAGCTGTCCCTCCCTGATGAGGATCTCTGCACCTTCTTTGAATTGGTCAGGGAGATGTTGGAGTAGTTGCTCTAATGTGTCATAGTGCGCTCTATCGTAGCGAGCGAGGAGCGCTTGAGTATTGGCTATACGCCATATGTTAGCTGCCTGGGCGGAAATTCGCTTGCCAGAGGTCTCTAACACCTTGGACTCTTTGTCCGGGGGAGGAGCGTCACCTGTCGTTTGAGAGTGTGCCCTCTTGCGTGCATTCGCAACGACAATGGAGTCCAGAGGTAATTGGCCTCTGATGTAAGTAGGGTCCCCAGGCGCTGATCTGTATTTTTTGTCGATCCTGGGGTTTATCACCCTTGCCATGGTGGGTTCCTTGAAGATGTCCTTGGCTGGTTTGAGGACCCCTTTCAACATGGGCAGAGTCTTTACATGCCTTTCTGAGGATGCGAAAGTGTCCATAAGAAAGTCGTCCTCGACGGTGTCAGAGTGAAGCTGCACCCCATGATTGGCCGCAGCACGTTCAATCAGAGCGTTGAACGCTGCAGTGTCTTCTGTGGGAGATGTTTTTGCTCCATAGAGTTGCGGGTCCTGTGCATCTAGAGGTGCACCTGGGTCCACAGGGTCATCCCAAGCTTGATCAGGGTCCTGCTGGTCGACAGGGTCCATGTCTCCGTGGTAGGGGACTTGTTCACCCATGTAGTCTTCCAACGCATCCGTGTCGGAGTGTGTGGGAGAGAAGGATTGTGGATCCTGGTAGGGTGAGTGGAAAGGTTCGTAAAGAACAGGTTCTGAAACCACAGGCAGCTTTCTTTTTAGTGGGATCCGGAAGGAGTCCAAAGCTGGCTCCGAAGTTATCCTCCGTTTGTGGATAATCATCCTGCCGGTGTCGGCGTCGATGAGATGTGATGGAGACGTCTCATCAGAGCGGTCTGCAGGTGTGACCGTGGTGTGGGTGACCCGTGTCCTGATTTGGAACAGTTTCGGGGCCGTGGCTGGTGGCAGGCCAAAAGTAATGTTGGCTGGCGCCGAAGAGGCTGCTGGAGCTTTTATTGGCTCGGAGCCCGACGTGTCCTGGAGGACTGTCTTGGTTTTGTTGCTCTGCGCCGCAACGGGTTGCATCTGGAGCGCCCTCGAGTCTTTAGCGCCGACCGGTTCTGTAGAGGCGGCCGTGGACTTTTTCGGCGCCGGTGGGTCATCGAGTCGAGGGGCGGGAATGGCCGTCGACGTCTTCGATGCATGAGGCTTTGGTGTTGCCGTCGAAGCGATGTGAGACACAGCAGGCAGTTTGACCTTTAGGGTCGGAGTTGATTGCGTCGGTGCCGGGAGCCGAGCAGGTGTGGGGGCACCGAAGGCCTTTTTCCGTATGCAGACTCGGACGTCGGCCGCTTCGAGTTCGGCACCGAAGTCGCGCTTGGTGCGCCGACGCGTTTCGATGGCGTCGAAGGTGTGGAAGGCCTCGATCCGACAAGCGCCACTTTCGGTTTCGGTTTCAATTGAACCTTAACAGCTTTTGGTTTCGGTTTCGAAGAGGGGAAACCAGCTGGTTTGGGCATTAATGGCTGCCGCTGAATGTCCGAGGCCGGGCCCGAGGGCGGGGCCGAAGAACTGCGGGATAGGTCTTGGGTAAGGCCCGAAGGCGATCCCTCGACCGGAGCCATAGACTGTTGCACTGGGCTCTCTTCAGTCTGAACGGGTAGGCCTTGCTCATCACCGGAGATACTCTCTTCGGCCCCTAAGGCCTCATTGTAGTCTCCTACCTCGGTGTCGTCTTCATCTCTGTGAAAGAGTGTTTCGTCGACGTCTTCCGATCCGGAGTCATGTTCGGGAGCGGGACTGGAGGGTAGGTTCCCTAATTCTTCGACATCTTCGGTCTCGGCGTTGAAGATGTCGGCCGGTGCCGCGTGCTGTGCTTCGAGCCTCGCCGCTCGTCGGTTCCGTAGAGTCTTCTTGGATCGGAACCGGGCACAGGCCATGCATGTAGATTCGTCGTGATCCGGCGAAAGGCATTTGTTGCACACCGGATGGACGTCGATGTGGGGATATTTCGCATTGCATACCGGACACCTCTTGAATGGTGTCCTCGATTCCATCGTCGATTTCGGGCCGATGGTCAGGTAAGATGCGAAAAGTTGGTTCTAGAAGTTAGTAAACTAACAAAGATTCTATTGATACCGATCGAGAAACAGTACCGACGCGAACTTAAAGGCCTTTTGGCCTCGAAAATATTTTTTCCTAACTTGAGTCAAGATAGCACATCCGAACCCAATGGCGGAAAAAAACAATCTGAGGATGGAGAGGATGCCCATGCGCACTGTAGTCCAGGGGAGGAGTCACCTATCCCAGGATACTTCGAAGACTCTTCCAGGACAACAACGTGCAAACATCCGGACCCAACACTAGGCGGCGATCTATGCACAGATATGAATTCAGCAGCCCACATGCCTCGAACGGTTGTGTTCTTTGGATATAGTAAAGTAAGGCTTGTTTAACATCTAGCGTGTGTAGAGGCCTTTCTGCAACAGTCTGAGGTTGCGAGAAAAATACTGGTAATTCTACAGATTGGTTTAGGTGAAAAGGGGAAATGACTTTAGGTAGGAATTTTGGGTTGGTACAGAGAACAACCTTGTTCTGGTGCATTTGAAGAAAAGGTTCTTGTATGGTAAGTGCTTGTATCTCACTGACCCTTCTAAGGGAAGTGATGGCTACAAGGAAAGCTGTTTTCCATGTGAGGAATTGCAGTTCGCATTTATGCAAAGGTTCAAAGGGAGGCCCCATCAGCCTTG
Source organism: Triturus cristatus (assembly GCF_964204655.1). Lineage (NCBI taxonomy): Eukaryota > Metazoa > Chordata > Amphibia > Caudata > Salamandridae > Triturus > Triturus cristatus. The sequence continues at coordinate 1,091,592,871 of NC_140582.1, read as the reverse complement.
TGAGAACGATATTTAAGTTCCACACAGGTGAGGGTGGTACTCTGGGGGGAATTATTCTTTTGAGGCCTTCCATGAAGGCTTTAATGGCAGGTACTCTGAAAAGTGATAGGTGCTGCCTGTTTTGTAGGTAAGCTGCAATTGCTGCGAGGTGTAGCCGAATGGAGGTATAGGCTAGATTACACCTTTGTAGGTGGAGTAAGTAACATATGATGTGTTGTATAGACACGTCTAGATGATTGATTGTGTTGTTATGGCAATAAACAACAAATCTTTTCCACTTGGCAGCATAGCAGGCCTAGTGGTAGGGTGTCTAGCTTCTCTGATGACGTTCATACAGTCAGGGGGAAGGTTTAGGTATCCGAATTCTAGGATTTCAGGAGCCAGATCGCAAAGTTGAGCTGAGCTGGGTCCAGGTGCCTGATCTCTCCATGGTTCTGGGTTAGGAGGCACGGTGAGAGGTGTAGCTTTTGGTGTGGTACTACCGAGAGTTCCAGCAGCGTGGTGTACCACGGTTGTCTGGCCCATGTTGGAGCTACTAGGATCAGTGTGAGGGAATTCTGTTGTAGCTTTCGCACCACTAATGGAATTATTGGGAGAGGTGGAAAAGCATACGCAAATTTGCCTTACCAGTTCATCCATATCGCATTTCCTTTGGACAATGGGTGTGGGTATCTGGCGGCGAAGCTTGGGCATTTTTTGTTTTCGTGGGTGGCGAAGAGGTCTATCTGTGGATGCCCCCACTTGTGGAAGAATGGGCGAAGAACTTGTGGATGCAGTTCCCATTCGTGCATTTGCTGCGTTTGTCTGCTGAGCAGATCTGCCATGGTGTTTTGTATGCCTGGGATGTGTTGTGCCAGGAGAAAGATTTTTTGTGGAATTGCCCATCTCCATATGCTCTGTGCTAAGCGGGAGAGCTGGGGAGAGTGTGTCCCCCCCTGTTTTTGAATATAATACATTGCAGTCATATTGTCTGTGCGAATGAGGACTGCTTTGGCTGAAATTTGTTTCTGAAAGGATTTCAGAGCTAGAAAGATCGCTAATAGCTCCAGATGGTTGATGTGGAGTAATTTTTGCTGTGGCGTCCATAGACCTTGCACTGTGAGGTGTAGAAGGTGCGCTCCCCAGCCGGAGAGCGATGCATCCGTTGTTAGAATCACCTGAGGAACCGGGTCCAGGAACGGCCGCCCTTTGGAAAGGTTTGTGGTGTTCCACCACTGCAGAGAGTGATGGGTGCGGCCGTCCACCAACACCAGATCAGTCAGCTGTCCCTGGGCCTGGTTCCACTGCCGTGCTAGGCACTCTTGGAGTGGACGCATGTGGAGTCTTGCATGGGGCACTATGAAGATGCAAGAGGCCATCATCCCTATTAGCTTCATAAACACTCTTGCTGGGAGAGAGTGCTGAAGAATGAATGTTTGGCACAAGGCTTGTATGCTTGCGATTCTGGCTGAATTGGGATAGGCTATAGCTTTGGAGGAGTCTATAGTGGCCCGGAGATATTGCTTTGTGTGAGATGGTATGAGGTGGGACTTTTGATGGTTCACCGTGAAGCCTAGCTGGTGGAGCAGTTGGATGGTGCTGTTTGTATGTTGCACACACTGGTCGTAGGACGCGGCTTTTATCAGCCAGTCGTCCAAGTAAGGGAAGACGTGAATGTGTTGTCTTCTGAGGTGAGCTGCTACTACCGCTAGGCATTTGGTAAACACCCGTGGTGCGGCTGTGACCCCAAAGGGGAGAACCTTGAATTGGTAATGCTGACCGTCCACCACAAACCTGAGGTACTTCCTGTGAGAAGGGTGTATTGGAATATGAAAGTATGCGTCTTTCAAGTCCAGTGTAGTGAGAAAGTCTCCCTGACAGAGGAGTGGGAGAACTTGTTGGAGGGTGACCATATGGAAATGGTCCGAATGTATGTATGAATTTAGAGGCCGGAGGTCTAGAATGGGCCGTAGGGTCTCGTCTCTCTTTGGTATTAGAAAATACAGAGAGTAGACCCCTAAATTTTGCTGATTGATGGGGACCTGCTCTATAGCTTGTTTTTGCAGGAGGGAGATCACCTCCTGTTTGAGCAGTGTGGTGTGTTCTTGTGACATTGTACGGTGTCTGGGTGGAATATTGGGTGGGGTAGATGTTAGTTCGAGACAGTAGCCTGACTGAACAATTTGTGTCACCCATTTGTCTGATGTTATGGTCTCCCAGGTGTGAAGAAAATGCCGTAGTCTGCCTCCGACTGGAGTGGAATGGTCTGGGGGAAGCGGGGGGAAAGTCATTGAGAACGATCCAAAGGGAGATGGTTCTTAAATGTATGGGCTTGTCTTTTTCGCTCCAGAGAACCCAAAAAGATGTTCGTACCAACCGGTGTCCTTTGGTACAATCTATGTAAAAGCTCAGCACTCATCTGGGGTCCAAGAGATGGAGCCTCCTCCTCCTCCGAGGGATGAAGCAGAGCATAGAACGCCAGCAAGGCGATGGTTTGATAGACGTGGAATAGTGTCACAACTTTAGGTAAGAAAGATGCTTGTGCCTGCAAAACCTGTTTGTCCGGGAAGAAGGTGATGTACAGCGGGTTGACACAGAACCTGAAGCTCACTTCCATGCATCGCTGATGTTATAGCGATGATAAACACTGTCTTGAGGGTGAGGAGCAGCAAGGAATAGCTGTGAAGCGACTCAAATGGAGTACACATCAAAAACGCGAGGACCAAGTTAAGGCCCCACTGTGCCATGACAAAGGGAGAGGGAGAAAACAAATGTTGCAAACCTATCAAAAATAACAATTAGAGACGTAAAAAAAGAGGCTCTTCTGGCAACCATAAACAGGCCGGAAGAGCGGAAAGGTACCCTTTAACTGAGCCAGAGCAAGGCACAAAAACAACAAAAGTCCTAACTTTGCCGGGGAGGGGGGTGGGGGGGGGGTGGTTGGGGAAGAGGGGTGGGGGGGGGGAGGGGGGGTCAGGAGTGGTCGATCTGTAGAGTGCCGCACCAAGCTACAAATCTGCCCCAACAACAGGTGTATACAGTTTGTGTTGAAGGATGCCTGGCTGCCTAGAACACCTCTGTAGAAAGGTCCAAGTCATTCAGCTGTCACCACTCAATCTCCAAGCATGAAGGTGAAGATCCTCCCGGAGGGGCAGCCTGATCAGAGGACAAATGCTCAAGACCTGGAGTTCTGGATACCATAATCTCTGAGCCCAGTCCGGGGCCACTAAGATGATTTGGGTCCGGTCGGTTCTGAACTCAGGGAAGGAGTCGTTTCGAGACAAAGGCACACAGGAGTCCCGAATTTTACTTAAGATTGAACATATCTCCGAGCTAGAGGCGCTTTCAAAACCCCAGCTCTGCAGATGTGTTGACCTTGTGCGTTCTCAGTGGTGGCAATAAAGATTGAGACAAGGTTCTCCCCATTCACAGAAGAGACCTCGCACCATCCCTTGGTGTAACCGCTACTCGTGATCCGCTAGGCTCCAACGGCTGAGCTTGTTCTCCCTGGAATTTAATGATGCTGCCAGGCGGTTCACCACCAGGAAGGTTCCTTCATGGTCCAGACGTTTGCAGAGGAGCAGGGCATCCTGGCACAGCGACCGTGACCAAACCCCACCCTGTTTGTTGCAGTACCACAAGGCGGTGGTGCTGTCCCTGAGAACCTGTACCAGCCTCCTCGAGGTGGATGGAAAGAAGCTACGGTTATCAAAGAAAGGGGCGGGTGGAGGAGGGTATTAATTCTGGAGTTACACTGACTAGGATTGGCTCATTGGCAGTATCGATTGCTTTCCCTATGAGGGCAATACTCCTGTACCCACTGCTATGAAATATATTTTAGTAAGGTAAAGTAAGTAATTATGAATAATAATAATAAACGTGCTTTGATATTCCTGGAGTGTAATAGTGGTCAGAGATGATGTACTAATTGTCACATACGTTTATTTTAATGCAGCTGAAAACAAATGAAAGCCTCTATTTAATTGCAAGGCAGTGTAGAACTTAGATCAGTTAACACATGCTTCACCCATCAAAGGCCCGCAGGCCTAGGGCTTTATCAAAGTTAAGTATTATTAGTTACAGAATTACAGGACTTCCCCTGAACTCCTGTAATTCTGTAAATAAGAATACTTAAACAGCCTTCCTCAGGCCACAACAGATGAATAAATTGCTGTGCATCACCTGTGCAGATAAAGAATCTTTGTAATCTAGAAAGATGGCCAACATGTAGCCAGAACACCGTAGAGATTATGGAATATCAGAAGCATCTTGCAATTTTATGGCCACAAATATAACTGAAAAGGAGGTAGTGATGACATGATGATGACCCTTGAGAAAGACTGAGTTCATCAAATACGATATCTACATTAAATAGCTGCAAAAAAGACAGTGGTAAACGTTATGAAAGGTCACATACAGGTCTAAAAGGATCCTGACAGTTGATTACATTGATCGCAACCCATGCCCAGATCTAAGCTGGCGCCTCTAAGGGCATCTCTTTACTCTGCTGCTAGGCACATTACATGATCTAAAAGAAACAGTCACACCACTCCAGATCTGAAATCTCTAAACTAGCTCGCATATGAGACAAGGATTCATTTAAAAATTGCCTGCATGACCCATGAAGCACTACATTTCTACGCCTCGAGATACCGTGCACAGAAATTGGAGCCATCTGGTAGTCTGAACTCAGGGTGAAAAGCTCCCTCTTCTCAAACACTGAACCTAGACCCAAAGCATATGTCCAAACTGCTGAGATCAACCCCTTATGCACACAGCCAAAAGCCAAACACAAGACCCTCCCCCAATAAAGCCAGTGTGTTCCCCCAGCTTACTTATGGCGTGTGTCAAATACAATTTATTAGGACATGTGGACTGAGCCACGGATCCAGTAGTGGCAGCCACAACAGATTTTTCTCTTTTGCAGCCAGTCATTCAGAGTCTTCAGTTCCTTTAACCCAGACTAGAGTATGGTTTAGAAGAGAAAAAGGGAAAAAACGTTCTTTCACACAATCACAAGAATATTTTTTTTTTATTTGGGTTTGCAGGGCAACCATGAACTAATCATCTAGATTACTATAACTTTTTATATCTTCAAACAATTCTGTTTCGGGTGTCAGAACAATGGACAACCCTATTGACTGTCAAGGAGATGTTGCCTTACCTTATCTACTACATTTTTGTCATCCCAGGGTGCAACTTCCATCTATAAAAATACAATTGGCAGCTATCAGAGACTCCAGAAAAATCAGCAAATTTCCTTTCTCAAACATCCCGCAATAAAAGACTTCTTGGAAAGACTCAAAGAAGTATTCACTCGAATAAGAAGGCAGTCTCCTCTGAGAATTGAATCTAGTTTTATCAAAACTAATGGGTACTCCTATTGAGCCTATTCTCAAGGCTGTTTTCCCGGATCTTTCCTGGAAAGCCGCCTTTTTAATAGCCATCAAACCTGCTCACAGAGTGAGCGAGATACTTGCTCTATCATCCCATCAAGCCTTACATGGTATTCCACTGTAACAGGGTAGTAACAAGTAACTTTCTTCCACCCAAAGTTTGCTTTGTTGTTTGTCAAACCATTACACTACTCAACTTCTGCCCAAACCTCTGTACCAGCATTCATTAGACATAAGAGTACTTCAATTCTACCTTGACAAGACAAGCACTCACAAGATCCAACCAGCTCTTCCTGAATTAAAGCTATCTCAGACAGGGTTTAGCAACCACTAAACAGTCTACTGCTAGACAGCATTACTATGTGCTACCGTCTAGTAGGCAAACCTGTCCCAAGAACAGCCTAAAGCAAGTTTCACTATGGCAATAGCAGCTACAACAGCATGTCTCAGGTATGATCCAATCATACAGCTGCAACTTGGAAATCAGTACATACATCTATTGCCTAGACTCAGACAAAGTGATACGAGGTTGGCTCGGGAGGCACTTCAAAACCTATTCCGGGGGTTTATACTTTTCACCTAGGAGCAGTCTTTAAGTTCACATATTCATAGATCTGTTGTGCTGCCCAGTTGTCACTTTCTAGAACCTCATTTAGCTTGAAGGGTTTAGGACTATCGAGGAAGATTCTATGATGCAGAAGAAAAGGTTACTTGCTTATGGTCCTTGCTCTACATCGTAGGAATGTTCGCAGAAGTCAATAATGACCGTAGAGTACGGAATTGCCAACTACTCATGATACATTTAACATTTTAAAAACAGACAGGATACCTTTCTTACAGCTTCTATGAGACTGCATGTTTCACATACATGTTATTATACACACTCAACTTTTTTTGTAATCCTGCAGACTACACCCTGGAAAAAAGTGTCACCTTTGAACAGCATTTACAGGGTGTTTTCATCATAAGGACATATAGATACCTTCAACCAATGTATTTATGAACAATATAAATAGTGAAAAGTGATCTTCAGTTCACACACACACTGCATGCCGACCATCCATAAACACACCTGGAGAGGACCAGAGACACCAGAATTTTCATCGTGAGCTATGACCGGGGAAAACACTTTTTGATTAAGGGAAGCGATGGGCCAGAGAAGCTAAATAATCGTACCAGAAGAAATAGACTGGGCACCTCCCCACCTGCAGATGGAGGATGTGGTCTCACACAGTATACGTGACTCACACAGACAACTGCAAAGGACCACATGGAAAGAGTTTTTAAGTACATCCTCGAGAACTTGTTAGCCTAATTACTAAAATATTTGTTTCTATAGCATATTTATTTTCTCTCCATACTTTCCTCTCAGCAAACCTGTAAATGCCCCCCCCCCCACCCGCCCACCAACCAATTGTGTCTCCCTCTTTTTTTCTTCTGAGCAGTACAAAAAGCACTAACTACCTGGTATGTCTTAATAAATCACAAATCAGGTCTCTGAAAACAGCTAGGAGGTAAAGTATACTTGCGTAAATTCCAATATTTTGTAGCATTTTCTTACTATAAAAATGACAATTTGGGCCCAGGGGAAGATCTCCTTGACTACTATCCCAAAGAATGGAGATCAAACAACATTGGCATATTTGAGGAGCTACTGGGTGCCACAGGAACTTTAAGGTTGCCTGTGCCAGTTGTAGTAATGGATACCTATACTAAACTCAGGCACCACCTTAGTGCCCCTCATATGAGATCTCATTAAATGAGGCATTCATCTACAGATTCTAGGTGTCTCAAAATGACTGAAGGATCATTAGATCTCAATAACTTGAACATTGGTTAGCCTCTGTTGATGCCTTGTTTGTAAAATAGTTGGTGTGGTTATATATTCTCCTTTTTTTATTTCAAAGTTAACACATTACTGCTTCACGTGAATGTTTCGTGCCGTTTGTTTGATGACCGTAATCATCTCATCCAAATGCTGGTCGATGTATACCCCAAAAAATATTTTATTTAAAAGCAAATATAAAAAAAACAACTTAATAATGACCGCATGTATTCATTACCACTGACGTCAGGAGACGCTACGACCAAAACCTGATACCCCCATTGCAAAGGCTCAGAAGTGATGTAGAGGTCTGGAAGAAGTTGCCCCTGTCCTTACTTGGGAGAGCGGCACTCTTCAAAATGATGGCTTTGCCTAGATTCCTGTATGCTCTCCAAAACTACCCAGACATGGTACCACAAGCATTCTTCAAGGAGGTCGAGTCCTTACAGAGAGACTTATTGTGGGACGGTAGACCCCGAATTGCGCTAGGCAAGCTCACACTAGGGTGGTATGATGGAGGTATAGCCCTTCCTGACATCAGGAAGTACTATTGGGCAGCACAACTGGCTGCGATAAACCAGTGCCAGTACGGAATTGGAGAGGACCCAGCTTACGGAATGGATAGGCGGTTGCTACCGGGGGGTGACTTCACGAGATCCCTATATTCTAGACCGACCAGGTACCTACTCACGGGCCCCACTAAACACGCGGTCCAGATCTGGCACGTGGCAACCAAAGCCCTGGGATGGGCCAATAAACTTACATTAGCAACCCCCCTCTGGGATACGGAGCGGCTGGGCACTCTGGGACGAACCAAAGGTTTCGCAAAATGGGACCTCATCGGCATTTCGCACATCAGGGACCTGTGGGGGCGGGATGGAGTGGTGCCGTTTGCCACACTGCAACAGACGTACGAAATGGCGGCGTCAGAACACTTCCGTTATACACAGATAAGGCATGCCCTGCAGGCCACCATCTGCTCCGGCACGGAGCTTCCCGAGGCGTCCCCACTCGAGGATAGACTGCTGGATGGGCATCTGCGATAAATGTATATCTCTCACGTATAAAAAGATCATCCACCACACTCCTGATCCCCTCGCAGCACTCGGGGAGAAATGGGTAAGAGATGGTCTGGAGGTGGACGATGAGGAATGGCAGGAGGCACTCTCCTCACCCAAGGAGGTGGCTATATCGGCAAAGTTAAAACTCATACAGCTAAAGATTTTGCACAGAGTCTACCTATCAGGGACCCAACTGATCCACATGGGGAGTAGTACGGACGGGCTTTGCAGGAGGGGCTGTGGAATGCCAGGCGCATTCCTACATGTGCTCTGGGAGTGCCCAGTAATTCATGGCTTCTGGCGGTGCGTGCTGAAAGTTATGAGTGTGGTGTGGGGAGTGCCCTTGTTGCCTGAGGCAAAGAGATGCCTTCTGAATGTGTGGGAGCCCACAGATTTAACCATACACGGGAGGTTGTGGGTCACACTTGGGCAGACAGTGGCCAAGCGCAATATAGCGCAACTGTGGGGGGCCGCTGCACCACCTACGTTAAAGAAATGGAAGGACGATATGGACTGGTGTATGGTCCGCGAGAAAACTGTATATGTTGCGCGGGGATGCCCCAAAAAATGGTTAACGATTTGGACAAAGTGGAATGTGTACCGGGGGGGGATATGTGAACCGCCAGTTATCTCATCCCCAGAAGACCACTGTACAGTGTGAACTACAATGTATGTAATGTGACTCTGCCTACTACGTTGAACAGTATGTACTGCCGCATGTATAAATTGATGCAAGTATACCATGTGAGAAACGGAACAGAACTGTATAACATGACCAAGGTTTCTTTATGTTAAATAAACAGAATTTAAAAAAAAAAAAATAATGACCGCATGTTGAATGTATATAAAATTGCTTAACTGAGTCGATGGTATCGCACGTAATAATAATGCAGCTGCATCCGTCCTCAAACTATCTAGAATAGGACCTGCCATTGGCCCATTAATCATGCAACAATTAATATATTGATCTGAAATTAATGAGAATAAAAAGAGACACTACAGAGCACCAAGGAAGCAAATTAAGCAGCTAATGTTCTAATATGAGGAAGCTTCAGTACTTCGGTTAATCCTCTGGTCCTTCCAAACGATCAAATATCAAAAAATTAACCACTGGCAAAGCCAATGGTCTCATCCGTGAAACCCAAAGGCTTTGCCAATATTTGTTTTCTCCCCAGATGGCCACAAAGCATGCTTGGAGCTCAAAGGGAAGAGGGGCAATCAAGTGCTGGAGGAGTGGGCTTAATAAAGAGGTGCGGGACGGGGAGCAGGAAAAAGGAGAAAATATGTACTACAATTCAAGGTCTGATGTGAGCATGGGAAAGATACTTGCAATCCAATCAAAACACAGTGAGACAGAAATGCGGACTACGCTTGACAATCTCCAGTATAAAGAGGAAAGCCACTGAACCAAGAGCAGGAATGCGAGATTAACAAGAAATCCATCCAACCATGAGTTAAGACCACAGACAAAGCCCACTCTCTGTGGAGTATCATTTAAAATAGGTCTTCGACAACATCCAGTTAAAATAATCTCTAGTCAGGAACTGAAAATAGTGACTATTCAGCATACTGATACCAACAATTCATTTAGTTTTAATACCCTCTACCTTAGTCTGCTCTCTGAGGAAGAGTTAACCAAATTAGCTTCCAAAATAAAAACGTCAAGCGTGGCTATGGATCCTTGTCCAGCATCGTGCATGAAATAAGACCTTCGACCCATGTGAGCTGACATTAACACACTAAGTAACTCACTTTTAGTAGGCCTCGTTGCCAACTGAAATATTCAATAATTTCTCCACGCCTAAAAAGTAAAATGGAAATAAACACACTACAGATCAACAACTATAACCCTATCTCAAACCTACCATAATTGGGCAAAGCTTAGAAACTAAGGAAACCCCTGCTCGAGAATCTGAATAAAATAAGAGCAACATCAGAGAAAAAAATCTCACCACTCTGGACAAAGGCTACAAAGCAGCATTGATGCATCTGGATATTTAAGCAGCAGACGATCGCACTATTCAGGTTGAGTAAGAGGTTTGGGAGGTGATTTGTTTTGGAAGAATCGTCTACCCAGGAATCGAAAGGGCTCCCCAATCCTGTTCAATGGTTATATGTGACCTCTTGTCACTTGATCAATACAAGATGCATTTCCATATGTGCACACATTACCATGCAGTCACATAAAAGTGGATGAGGGAAAATTTCCTAAGATAAGAATTCTCTAGATAAAAAAATATCTTATTTTAGAAGGCTAAGATACCACATCTTTTAGCTTACCCTACTTCCAGGTTTGACAGTACTATAATCCTTGTGCTAGGACACCCTTTGGGGGAAGCAAAGCAGCTCAAACACGAAATAACAACGTTTTACTAGGCTTCAGGCCTCTGAACACTCCTCATTACCACTTGGAAAGAAAATAATCTGGGCACCATTTTGGATTCTAGCCTTTTTCATCCGTACAATGGAGGGGAGGCCAATCTTCAACTGTCCTTGCTTCACAAAATCGTAGTGAGAAGTTGGCCTGGCATATGCTGGTCACTAGTTATAGTGGCCACCTTGCACCAGTCCAATTCGACTCTTATGGTAGATCGGTTTAAGACAACCTTTTAAAGAAAGCTATCCTAGGGTAGCTGTGGAGAGCAGCCTTCAGGCTAAGTCTCAGAGGAATGTAAAGCAGCTTGTTTTACCTTATAATCTCTTGAATTACCAAATGAAAGGACACCACACAGGTATATATATCAAATATATATGTATTTATTTCTAGACACACTCTACTAATCTCTTTATGAGATTAGAAGTCAGGAACACATTCAAATATCAACGTTTCACAATAAGTTAAGCACAAATATGGCTGGGGCCCTAGGGGCAATTTGCGGTTTGATTTTTAAAGTTTTAGGGTACTTCAAGGAAGTATACAAGCAAGCCACTTACAAGGTAAGTAATTCGAGGGCCAACACACACTAGGGCACCGGAGTGCACGAGTTACCTCACCCAGGGAAGCCGGGTGCATAGGTGTCTTTTGGTGTCGGGTTGCGTAGCTGTTTTCTATGGAGACCAAAGAAGACTTGCTGCTTGCGGCGACTGAAGAAGTGTCCGGTGGAATCCAAGGGTGGATTCGAGATGCAGATGACCTGAAAATTGAAGGGACAGTGTTCACAGTCACTTGCCAGTGACCCGGGGCCAGGAAGATGGATGCCCACGGATGTCGGGTTATTTCAGGTGATCAAGGGTGTTTTGACTCTTAGCTCACGAGGTCCAGGAAGGATCGAGGATGACCAGCAGCTGGATTCGGAGTGTCCCACGACGTCTGCAGCTGACTGCGGTGTCGGCAACCGGATTGGAGCCAACAAGCCTTGGCAACAGCAAGTCTCGTGTAGAGTGAAGAAAGTCGATGGTGCAGACCAGCAAGGTCTGAGGGACTCACCCAGCGAAGGTAAGTGAGGGCAGGCCTGGTGCAACCAGAGGAGCCCTTTGAGTCGATAAGAAAGTCTTCGGTGGACCCACAAGCCAACGGGCAAGGGATCGTGAAGACGCCTCTTGAGGAAATGCTTCACAGGAGCCCACGGTCACTCGGGACGTGGTAGGCCTCTGATTTTCGCTGCAAAACCTGCTGGAGGCTTGGGCCACAAGTGGTCCAAAGCACAAGTTCGTTGAACGTCATGAAGGGGTTGCACTCGACAATAGTGCACGGTACCCGGGTATTGCTGTTCCTCGTCACTCGTGGGGTCCACTCGCCTCAGCTCTGCTGGGGACTCACCATGGCCGTCGAGAAGTCAGGAAATCCACTACCGGGGCTGCAGGGACTTCGGACTCCAGCAGGAAAGTTTGCGACCGTTGATTAGAGTTTCTGGTGCCTGCCAAGCAGGGGAGTCACTCCTTGACTCCAAGGGAGATTCTTCTGTCTTCCAAAGGTAGTGGAACGTCGAAGGGCCAGGATTCTTCTTTGTAGAGCGTCGTCCAGGTTTATCTGCTCTGCAATGGCAAGGTTTTCTATCTTATACTGAAGATGGGGGAGGGACTAGCTCTAGGACCACTCTTCTGGGAGGGTCAGTGTAGGGGGTGGTTACACCCACTTCCCTTTGTCCAGTTTCGTGCCAGAGCAGGGACAGGTAGCCCCTGAACCGGTTTGAGCTGGCATATGCACAGAGGATATAATACAAGACAGAAACTGTGAGTCTATTACTACGTATGACCTAAACACTATTACCAAAAAGGTGCTCAGTCGAGTCAGGCTGCTAGTGTATATATATATCAGTATATGTATGTATGTATATATTCATATACAGAAAGAGGATTCCCATCACCCACACAAGGTGGCTTGCTTCATCATCTGGGAACCCAGAACTTGACAGAGAACCGTCCTCTACTTCAATTATGTAGATATTGGTTCAATGTACGTCCCAGATGCATATAAAAATGTGTTGTTCTTATAATGAAGGAGACAAACTTAAGTCATAATTCAGGGTGATTTTTGCAGTGCAAGTGATAAGTGCTAGTGATAAGTGCTGTTTAAAATTGACTACCAGGGCACAAAAGTAGTTTATTAGAGCGCTGCCTTGATGCCAAAAGATAAAAACAGTGCTGTAACAGTCTAAACAAATAACTGTCATGGAAAAATGGTCTACATGTTTCAGCTAACGGATATTTCTATCCAAGCTCTCGTCAGAACCAAAAAAGAAGCTCTTTACTAGTAATAAGCTTCAAACCTGTAGTTCATATATGCGTTTTGCTTTAATATAATCAGCAACCACTTTTGGACTTCTTTCTTTGATGGGAGTCTATGGGTATGACTCTCATGAGTTTGACCTGAATGACTAAAGGTTGTCTTTCAAGGCTTTTAAAACGCGACCTTCATTATAAGAACAACACATTTTTATATGCATATGGGACGTACATTGAACCAATATCTACATAATTGAAGTAGAGGACGGGTCTCTGTCAAGTTCTGGGTTCCCAGATGATGAAGCGAGCCACCTTGTGTGGGTGATGGGAATCCTCTTTCTGTATATGCATATATACATACATACATACATATACTGATATATATATACACTAGCAGCCTGACTCGACTGAGCATCTTTTTGGTAATAGTGTTTAGGTCATAAGTAGTAATAGACTCACAGTTTCTGTCTTGTATTATAATACTGTGATTTGGGGATTGTGAAACTGTTCGAGTCTTTAAATTAGATCCCTGTGACCCTCACTCTTTTTTGAGATATCTTATTATTATTATTATTATTATTATTATTATATGCACAGAGGAGCCTACTGCTCCCCCAGTGCAAGACTTCAAAGCACTCTAGAAGTGCACCCACCCAGCCCCAATACACTAAATCCTGTCTGGAAGGTAGTGACACCTCCCTGTGACAGGATGCCTATTGTTGGGCCTCCTCCACTGCGAGTTTCAGTCAGCAGCAGGAGGGCAGCCCAGTGTCTGTGCTGGTGGCATCCATTTTATAATGCCAGGGCTCTTTCACATTTCTACCGTGTTACCACAGTAGGCACATGTCGTCCCCTCTAGAAGGGTGGGATCATACTCCCACACCAGTTACTGGTGTGGGGGTATGATTCCAAGTTGTTTGACACCAAACACGACATGTTTTGATGCAGTCATTCCAAAATTAGCATTAACCGGGGGGTTATAATGCACTTAAGAGTATATGGTTTAACCGCATACACAAACAGCCACAAGGAATAGACCCTGCCAGCTGCAGAGGGGCCCTGCTCAGGCAGAGGCACCCCCTCACATTGTAAATCAAGCACCCTGCCCTCAGGATTGATAGGGTCTGCCATAGGGGTGGCTTATATGTGTGTGTATGGTGAGATATAGGAACCTATACCTCTGTGAGGAGTGCCAACCCTACCTCACCCAGGCTGCAGTAGCAGGCCTGTGGTGTCAGATTTAGTCTGCTTCCCAGGGGTGGCATAATACATGCTTCAGCCCCTGGTAGGCCTGTGAAGTGCCTATGCCCTAGGTACCTAAGGTACCACTTCCCTTTGTCCAGTTTCGCGCCAGAGCAGGGACAGGTAGCCCGTGAACCGGTTTGAGCTGGCATATACACAGAGGAGCCTACTGCTCCCTCAGTGCAGAACTTCAAAGCACTCTAGAAGTGCACCCACCCAGCTCCAATACACGAAATCCTGTCTGGAAGGTGGTGACACCTCCCTGTGACAGGATGCCTATTGTTGGGCCTCCTCCACTGCGAGTTTCAGTCAGCAGCAGGAGGGCAGCCCAGTGTCTGTGCTGGTGGCATCCATTTTGTGATGCCAGGGCTCTTTCACATTTCTACCGTGTTACCACAGTAGGCACATGTCGTCCCCTCTAGAAGGGTGGGATCATGCTCCCACATCATGGACTGATGTGGGGGTATGATTCCAAGTTGTTTGACACCAAACGCGACCTGTTTTGATGCAGTCGTTCCAAAGTTAGCATTATAATGCACTTAAGAGTATATGGATTAACCGCATCCACAAACAGCCATAGAGAATAGACTCTGCCAGCTGCAGAGGGGCCCTGCTCATGCAGAGGCACCCCCTCACATTGTAAACCAAGCGCCCTGCCCTCAGGATTGATAGGGCCTGCCATAGGGGTGGCTTATATGTGTGTGTATGGTGAGATATATAAACCTATACCTCAGTGAGGAGTGCTAACACTACCTAACCCAGGCTGCAGTAGCAGGCCTGTGGTGTCAGATTGAGTCTGCTTCCCAGGGGTGGCATAATACATGCTTCAGCCCCTGGTAGGCCTGTGAAGTGCCTATGCCCTAGGTACCTAAGGTACCATATACTAGGGGCTCATAAGGTACCACAGTATCCGATCACTAGTGCATCTAGTATGCACTCAAAGTTGTTTAGAGAGAACAGAGAGACTGGGACCCTGATTAGCAGGGACCCAGCCAGACTATAGCCAGAAACCAGTGTATACATCAGAAAAAAAAAGTGGGGGCAACATAAGTGCAGATCCTACTCTCTTACAATCGTCTTTCGCCTGCAAACTCCTCACCAAATCAAACAGACAAAATGGCTTAATTTTGGGGTGGAAAAACTATTGCAATATAATCTATACAGGTGTACTAAACACCTTTATTACATAACTCCAGAGACAACAAAGTCAAGCAACAAAGATGTGCCTAACAACTGAGAAGCCAGACTAAAGAAGCTCTGATAGTGCTAAACTGGCTCTCACTAGATGCAAGCATTACAATCAAGTGTTTGTGTATAATTCAAATGTATATTTGCAAAAGCCTCTGGATTTATTATTCCCAAGAATCTTCAATCAGCAGCTACACACTTGATTCCTCGCCATTGTGTTAACTATCAGAAGCATGGTTGGTGGTCCCCAAGAGTATTGGGTCCAATGCCGTAGAATGCCTTAGATGCCCTACCTCACAGCTAAATCTAACCATCTTAGATTAAGAAAACACCTATATATTAAACCCCTGCCCAAGACAGAGCAATGGTACTGAACTGAAAAATGTCACCTTTGATGCCAATGCCTCCCAGACGGTCTACCAGCCTGGTTATGATACCCATTTTATATCAACCTGGTTATGAGACCCATTTTATGGCATTCGTATATACGTTTCTCTAGCTGGCACTAACAGAGCTCCAAAGGTATTGCAATGTGAAAAATCTGTATTTTACTAAACTCCGAAAACAAATAACCTGATCAAATGATTTAACTAGGATTGCATATTCTCATCAGATCAAGAAGCCAGAATTAGAAACTAGACTACCGGTCTCCTCCGCCTTACCATTAAAGTTCAGTTTCCTCTCCTTTCCACTGCCCAACACCATGTCTTGCTGAAGTATAAGGATTTTGCCTGCTAACGGATCTCTTAATGCAAACATCTTGTGTGCACTGAATCACTACAGCTTACTGCATTGCTAACTATTAAAATTTTAAGAAGTGATGGAGGGCGGGTCTTGTTACATCCCCGTTATGTCTCCGCTGTAGTCGAGAAAAGGGGTACCGGATACAAACTATCAGGCACTGTACAGCACTCACGAACTTTTGGAGGGGGGTAAAGGCCTGTCTGGCAGAGGTGTTGGGGTGGGAGCTCCCTTTCTCCCCCAAACTGGTAATCCTACACATTATGGAGGTATAGGAGGAAACATCTACAAACAACACTTGTTGCTGCTGGGACTGACTTTAGCGAAAAGGGGATGGAAGGCAACAATTCCGCCCTCTCTCTCGGCTTGGAAGAATGGATTAGACTTCTGCATGGGGTTAGAGATTCCAATATTTAAGGCTAGGGTTGCCCACAAAAGCATCCCATATTTTGAAAGAGATGGGCAGATTATCAAGGCCTATACTTGGACCCAGAGCCCCCGGAGGACTCATCGGCATCTATGTGGCTACATGGGCCCTTGGGGTAGGGGATTTGGGGGGGGCAGTGGGGGACCGTATGTGTGGGACCGGGGTATGCAGTGGCAAATAAGACGCAGAGGCGAGTTAATACAACGGGGTGGCTTAATGTGTTTATGTTCTCTTGTTTTACAATAGTAATGATAAAGAAAATGGGTATATCAAATGTCAATGGAAATGATTTGCAATGTCTACTATGGCAGACGTTTCCTGGGTTAAGGAACTCTGCAGTGTATGTGACATTTTATACAATAAAAAAACATTGTTCCCACACAAATCTTTTTTTTTTTTTTTTTTTTTAAGAAGTGCAGAAAGATCACTGCAGCAATACCTTTTCTGGATTTATCAGAATTGGGCAAAATATGTTTTATAACATTCTACTAATTTCCATATTTAAGAATCTGTTTCTCAAAAATTATCATACATATCTCAATTTAAGGTCTCCAACTAGTTTCTTGAACTAGCTAATCTCATCACTCACAAAACTAACTTTAGCTTGAAGTCTGTTCTTAGACTTCTTTTCTTGATTTTAAGGTGAAGCTGTTCTTTCAAAGTAGGTACAATCGTACACTTCTGTTATGCTGATATTTCATTCTCATGCCAATCAACACACATTTCCACAGAAGCTTAAAGTGCAATCCTATAAAATGAAATGGATACTTACCAGTAGGAGTAGTTTTGCAGCTTGAAGAGTTTTCTGGATTCATATGCTGTGCATTATCCCGCCTTCTAGTTGATGGGTCCAGAATTATCTTTTTTTCTCTCTGCGTCGTCGTTGACCACCATTTGGTGCTAGATAAATACCTTGTGTGACGTCAGATGGCGCCCTGGAAGTTCCTGTGCATGGTAGCCATCTTCGAATTCTTTTTGCCCCTTTTTTCTAGGGAATATCTTAAATTCTGTTCTCTTAAGATGTTAGTTCTTGATTTACGTGATCTTCTTTCCCCACCAGTTTACATTCCTCCTCTGAGGGGAGGTGGGTGGGTCGCAAGTGAATTCCAGAAAACTTTTCAAGTTGCAAAACTACTCCTACTGGTAAGTAACCATTTAGCTTTGCAGCATGAATACTTTTCTGGATTCACATGCTGTGCATTAGATTATGTAGCAGTTCCCGCTCCTTGAGGTGGTTGTGGTATGGTGAGAAACACTTTGTGAACAGGCGTTGAAGTAACTTTTGTCCCACTGGAGCTTCCCTAGTCATCTGTCTATCCACGCAGTAATGTTTGGTGAATGGGTGTGGGGATGCCCATGTTGCTGCAGCACATATAGTGTCCGTTAGACTTGGCATCTTTGGCGTGGTTTCCCCTGACTTTTTGCCTCTACCTCCTGTATTTTTGATGATGTGCTGGATTTCATTTTTGCTGGCTTAGATGCTTTCGGCACTTTGCCACTGCTGATCAGTGTCAAAGTGCAAGTTCTCCCTGTGTAAATTGTTAGTGTGATTGGTTCTCCCTGATTGGCATATTTGATTTACTGGTCAGTCCCTAGTAAGTGCACTGTGTGCGCCTGGGCTGGTAAATCCAATACTACTAGTGGGCCTGCAGCACTGATTGTGCCACCCACACGAGTAGTCCTGAAACGGTAACTCAGACCTGCCACCGAAGTGTCTGTGCGCAGTTGTTAACTGCAATGTCGACTTGGCAAGTGCACCCACTTGCCAGGCCCTAACCTTCCCTTTTCTTACATGTCAGTCACCTCAAAGGTAGGCCCAAGGTACCTCTGTGGGCAGGGTGCAGTGTATGTAAAAGGTAGGACCTGATGCGTGTGGCATGTCTTGATAGTGAATTACTGCCAATTTTGTTTTTCACTGTTGCAAGGCTACCATAGGACAGAATGGGGAGTTTATTTATAACAACTTATAAACATAACTGCCCCTGGGAACAAGGTAAGAAACTAAAGTTTAGTATTCCTGTTAAAATGCAGCTTTTTTTTTTTACATTCTGTGTTTAAAAATACCACTTTTAGAAAGTAGATATTTTCTTGTTTAGCCATCCAGTGTGCCTCTGCTAGGATTGACTGTCTGGGTTTGAAGTGTCAGAGGCTGGGGAGGAGCAGCGGCTCCAGAGAGCCTGATGAGTCAGGGCTGGGCTGAGTAGACCTGGGCTGCATTTAGAGTAGGTGGAGTAGATTTCTTTTCACCTGAATGGGCCAGGTCTGCTTTCCACAAAGCGGTCTCCACCTCCTGCCAGGAAACTGCACCAGAGAGGACAGAAGTGGTTTTGACTGGGCACAGGGCTTCTCTGCACAAAGAGAACAAAGACATTTTGGGGTATAAGTATTAGACCTAAAACCCCCGAACTTTAGACTAATTCTGGAATAAAGAGGAACCTTTGCCAAGGAGAAGAGCTGGAGAAACTGAGGAGAAGTACTGCCCTTGCTTTGTGTCTGGGGTTGGCCTGCAGTTGCTGTTTCTGCCAAGGAAAGGAGGAGGTCTTTGCTGTGTGCTGTGTCCCCTGCTTGAGGAAAGTCTCCAAGGGCTTGAGTAGAGCTTGCCTCCTGTTTTGAAGTCTCAGGAACACGCGACTCAACCCCCAGCTCCCCTGAATTACCTTGCTGGGAGTTCTAACCTGCCAGGAGTGCCTGTGACTGTGTGGGCCCTCTGGAGGTTATTTCTGCTTCTGGGAGCTGGAAAGCAACGCAACAACAAGAAAATTGATGCATCGCTCTTCTTGCGACAGTTTTCCGACACAATGCCGTGGTGCGAGAAGAATCTTCGTGCCGCGCCGCTGCTGAAACCGACGCAGCGCCTGTCGCTGCTGAAAGAATCGACGCTGGAGAAATCAATGCAGCGCGGCGGACGCATAGGTTGCCGACGCATCCCGGATTTCCACGCATCTTCCCTGTGCAGCAAGCTTTCCCCCGAAGCATCATCCGTGGATTGAAGCCGTCTCAGAATTGACGCATCGCTCCCTCTACAGACCGGACCCGACGCACCGCTTCCCTGTGTCCAGCGGAACTGTTGCACCACATCCATGAAGGTCTCCGGAAACAACGCATCTCTTTGTTTTTACGGAGCTTCCCATCACTGCAGCTATTTGGCTTGGTGACTTCTGTCGCAACGACAGGTACTTTGCAAGAACTCACGCATCCATAGTTTTCTATGGACTCAGTTGCTAAAACCTTTTGAAAGCCATTTTTCTTAATACTTGTATGTTGGATTTTTTGTCGTTTTGGTCTTGTTAAGTTTAGATAAAGATACTTTATTTTTCTAAACCAGTGTGGTGTCCATTTGTGGTGTTATCACTGAGTTACTGCGAGTGTTGGTACAAATACTTTACACATTGCCTTTGGGTAAAGCCGGTCTGCTCGTGCCAACCTACAAAGGGGGTGAGCAGGGGTTATCTAAAGTGTGTATTCCCCTTACCCTGACTAGAAGCAAGGGTCCCTATTTTGACAAAGTTACCTACCTCTGCCAACCAGAGATCCCCATTTCTAACAGTGTCTATTGGCACATTGGCCATGAAGGCCTGGGTTGCCTCTTTTTTCCTTGTCGAGTGGGCTTTTGGCCGTCTGTTTAGTGTATTTTCAGCTGAGGCATAGCATACTTAAATTGCCTCTACCTTTGGCAGAGGTGCTCCTTTATTGGACTTTGAGTGAGAGACAAACAATTGATTGCCTTTACGGAATTTTTTGTCTCCTGAAGAAAGCATAGTAAAGCCCTTCTTACGTCCAGGGTGCGAAGGCTTCTTTCTAGTCTTATTTGTGGGTTTTTGAAAAAGAGTGCTAGCTGTATGCTTTGTTCATGTGGAATTTGCTTACTACCTTAGGTAGAAATTGAGGGGTTGTTCTTAGAACGTTGTGCTTGTAGATTTGCATGTATGGTTCCTCAATTGTTAATGCCTGTAGTTCAGTTACTCTCCATAGAGATGTTATAGCTATTAAGAAGGCAGTCTTTATAGTGATGTATCGGAGTTCTGCTTTGTGCGTGGGCTGGAATGGTTCAGTAATTAGCTGTGTTAGGACTGTGTTTAAGCTCCACATTGGGTCTGGAGTATTTCTTGGGGGTGCCATCCTCTTGAACCCTTCCAGGAATCTTTTGCTGACTGGTGCTTGAAGAAACTTTCACATGAATCTCCCCTGGTGTAGGCTACAATTGCTGCTAGGTGCAACTTGAGGCTGGAGTAGTTGATGTTACTGTCAAGGAAAAGCGTAAGATACAGGAGCTCTGTTTCCTGTGTGGAAATCAAATTTAGTGTATTGTATTCTGTACACCACATGGTTTACTGTTTCCACTTAGCTGCGTAGCATTGTCTTGTGGTTTGTTTGCTTGCCTCCTTTAGTATTTCCATTGTTCTTTGCGGTAAGTTAAAATGTCTGAACTCTATGTATTCAGGCGCCAGGCTGCTAGGACGAGTGTCGCTGGTTCAGAGTTAAAAATCAGACCCATTGCATTATGAGAAAGTCCTTGTCTGCCTTGAATTTGAACATTTTCCCCCTGGACAGTTAGAGTAGGCTTGAGGACCAGGTTTGTCTTGCCCATTGAGGGGCTATGAGAATTAGATTTGTTCCTGGTTGTATGGCTTTCCCCTGCTCTGTTTGTAGTAGAGGAATCAGAGAAAAAGCGCATGCCTATGTCCCTGACCAGTTTAGTGACCAGGCATTCCCTTTTGATAGGTGGTGTTGAAAGCTGAAGGCGAAGGATTGGCATTTTTTGTTCTCCATTATTGTGAATAGGTCTATTTCTGGAGTTCCCCAGAGGTTGAAGGCCTGTTGCAGGCTTCTTTGCTTTATCTCCCATGTATGTGAGCTGCTGTTCTGTCTGCTGAGTTGGTCTGCTTCGGTGTTGTCCTTTCCTGGCAGGTGAATAATCTGTAGGCTAATTTTCCTTGAATTGACCAATTTCCATATTTCCTGAGCTAGTTTGCTATGGGTAAATGATTTGTTCCTCACTGTTTGTTGAGGTAGAAGATTGTTGTGGTAATGTCCGTCTGGATCAATACGGTCTTCTCTTCTATGTGGGTGCTTGGAATGCCTTTAGTGCCAGGAACACAGTCATCTCTAGGAAGTTGATGTGCTTTATGGAGTCTGTTTCGGTCCACTGACCCCGTACTCTCAGGTTTCCTTAATATGCTCCCAACCCTTGTGGGAGGCCTCTGTTGTGATGGTCACTGAGGGAGTTGGTGATTTGAAAGGTCTGCCTAGTGTTATGTTCTTGGATGCCCACCATTGTATCTCCGTCGGAACCCTCTGTTACAACCACTAGATACTCCCAACTCCCTGTGGTTTGTGACCAACTGTTGCATACCAACTCCTGTAGAGGTTGCATGTGGAGCCGTGCAAGGGTGATGAGGGGAATGCATGATGCTATCATGCCCATGAGTTTCACGACAGTCCTCACTGTCAGAGACTGACCCTTTGGGTAGAGGCACGTTTGTTGTCAGATAGCTTGTATTGTCTTCTGGGTCGGGTATGCCCGTGCAACCTTGTGGTTTAATCTTGCTCCTAGGAGAGAGTGTGTGAGTGAGTGTGTGAGTGTGTGAGTGTGTGAGTGTGTGAGTGTGTGAGTGTGTGAGTGTGTGAGTGTGTGAGTGTGTGAGTGTGTGAGTGTGTGAGTGTGTGAGTGTGTGAGTGTGTGAGTGTGTGAGTGTGTGAGTGTGTGAGTGTGTGAGTGTGTGAGTGTGTGAGTGTGTGAGTGAGTGAGTGAGTGAGTGAGTGAGTGAGTGAGTGAGTGAGTGAGTGAGTGAGTGAGTGAGTGAGTGAGTGAGTGAGTGAGTGAGTGAGTGAGTGAGTGAGTGAGTGAGTGAGTGAGTGTGTGATCTTTGCTCTGAGTTTGCCTTCACCAGCCAGTCGCATAGGTAGGGATAGAAGTGGATTCCTCTCTTTCTTAGGGATGCTGCTACTTCTGATAGGCACTTTGTAAGACTCTTGGTGCTGATTCTATCCCAAACAGCAGGACCTTGAATTGGTAGGGAATGTCCTCGTGTAAGAACCCTTGTGTGCTTGGTTCATGGGGATGTGCAGACTGGCGTCCTTTAGATCTATTTTTGACATGAAATCCCCTTTCTATAGCTGTGGGATTACTTCTGGTAGAGTGGACATTTTGAAAGGCACTGTGTGACTGAATTGGTTTATGAATCTGAGGTTACAATCTCTATTGCTTGTTTTTGTAGGTGTTCCTTTATCTCCTGCCCCAACTGTAAGAGTTATGTTCCTTGAAACTTCTTCTTTCTTGGTGGGGGTTTGTTTGTTAGTTCTATACAATAGACAGGGCACACCACATTTAAAATCCTACTGTCTGGGGTGATGTTTTCCCATTGAAGTAGGTGGTGAGCTATACTGCCTCCCACTGGTGTTGTGTGGGGGTCTTCTGCTGTGGGCAAGACACTGATTTTGCTCCTCCCCCTCTCGAGGGCTGTCCCCTGGCTCTTCCTCTGCCACAAAAGGACTGCCTTGGTTGCTGCTGCCAGGCTAGGTATCCGGACTGCTGGTTGGATTGCTGTCCGCTGCCCTGTGTTTGATGATGATGTTGTTGACCTGTTGAAAAGGTGGACCTTCCTTTCGGTCTTCCGAGGTTACATCCTCCTCTCATGAAGGTGCCCCTCTGTTGCAGGGCTCCCATAGCTCTGGCCGTCTCATTGTCCTTTATTTGTTGAAGGGATTCAATCTATATGTGAAGGTTTGTTAATTGAGGTTTGGACCTCTTGCTTTCTCATGCTTGGGTCTTGCTTTCTCATGATGGGTTCCCCCATGAGGCTGTGCCCTTTCCATATTGAAGGAACCCCCATCCTGGCTTGTTCCAGGTGAGATACAAGCACTTCTGTATGTTTATCCCATCTCTATGTTAACAGGTGGTTAGAACCAACCTGATTCGCCCTGTTCTAGAGGTCACTATACTGTTCCTCACGCCATCATAATAATATAATATGCATCCACCACAACTGGAGGCATGTTTTTAGTACTCACAAATACACCGGCACTGACCCCGCATCGCAGAGCAGTTCTATCCTCACCCACCCACCCCCAAACCTTTTCCAGCTACTGGCAGGACAGCTCACATTTAGTCTTCCTTGTTCAAACTATTGTTGAACATGTTCTTTGCTATTTTTAACCACACTGTACTCTTTTCTTCGCTTGACCCCAACGCCACCGCTTTATCCATTAGGATGATCGGCGTATGTACCTTTGGCTCATAGCCCAGGAAAGATATGGTATATTCTCTGCCTGTTGTAGTTGAGTCTCGCATTGACAGCCACTCATCAACAGTATAGGGTGTTTGGATTGTTTTATTTAAAGCAATATCAAGATATGTCTAATGTGCTGTGGTCTTACTATGCGGTATATGCTCTTGATCACATTGTGACTGGTACGGAACACAATTGGTTTGTTTCACCACAAGTTCCACCGACAAATCTACGGAACAACAGGACAACTGGTGTAGTATCTCATACCGGTGTCCATTGTTTTTTCTTTCACTTTTGTTGTTTCACATATTAACTATTTTGCAGTAGCTTTAAATTTATCCTGACGAAGGCCACAACACTTTTATAGGTCCACAGGCCGAAACATGTAATTCGTTTTTCGAATGCAGATGTCTCTAATTTTGGCAGCTACATTACAAGCTATTTGTTTTTAATCCTGTCACAGGGTAGTAGAATAAAGTTCGCCTAAGATAACCTTGTCGGCAGTTTTAATCACCATTCACTAAAGCACTGTACCTCACCTTAAACACACCACGCTCACGTAGGGTTTTAGGACCATCCTCTCTTACAAAAAACATCCCTGAGGTCGTCCCTCGTAGCGAGGGGGTTGTAGCCCGCGTCACGACTAGGCTCTTGACACGGGGAGGCACCCCTATGATGAAGCATGACACCTTTGGTGTGTGAGAGGAACCGTCCTTTAAAAGGGATCCCCCCTCAATCCCCCCCCCCCACCCCCGAGCATGGTAAGCACATTTCACGCACCCAGCAGACTTACCAGGAGGACCCATGGGCTCTTTTTGTGAGTCTTAAAATCTGAGTGAACTCGACCAAAGGAAACAGAGCGCCAAGCAAAGTAAACTGTAAGGCTATGTAAAATAATGTGTTTAGGCCATTTTATTACAATAATGGTCCACACTCTAGTACGGATATTTTGCTGCTCTTAGTTATTTAACTGTCTGCTGTTAGAAATGTTATCCTTCACGTTTTCTGAAAAGTTGATGTAAACTTTCAGATTAGGAGCCTGCTTGAAGTACGGTTTTGTGCTCAATTGGAAACGCATTGCTCCCGTCAAATCTGGTTTATGTCCCATCACTTGAGCTTTAAGTTCTTGATAATGAGAATAATCCCTGTCTGTACTGTGGCAGCAGCCCAACTTTCAGCACCTGTGAAAAAAAATGGCGTCATGTGCTGGGCAGTTGACATGGATGACCTGCAGTAAAAGCCTTATTACCGAGACTTAGGCCTTGTTATTACAGTAATGTTCCACCCTTGCGGGCTGATCTTTTGCTGCTCTCTTGTTTGAATAGCCTGCAGTTAGAAATTCAATCCTTCACGTTTTCTGAAAAGTAGATGTGAACTTTCAGATTAGGAGCCTGCGTGAAGCACGGTTTGGTGCTCATTTGGAAACATATTGCCCCCGTCGAATCTGGTTTATGTCCCATCTCTTGAACTTTAAGTTCTTGATAATGAAAATAAGCCTTGTCTGTGCGCTATCTGTACTGTAACAGCAGCCCATCTTTCAGCACCTGTGAACTCAAAATGGCATCATGTGCTGGACATTTGACATGGATGGCATTCAGTAAAAGCCTTATTGTGGAGACTTTATGATGTGCTGACAACAGGGACGATTCTTAAAACACCATCAACAAAAACACACAAGATACAAAGCACATTGTGGAAAAAAAAAAAAGTGATCAATGCGTGAGCTGCTTGGCCTTAAGTAGCTCTCAACAATTTTCACTGATCAGAAGTAGCTCTCACTACAGAAAAGGTTGGGGGACTCATGTGTTACTGTTTTTTAGGAGTAAGCAAGAGTCTCCTTTCTTCTCCTCCAAGGGGACCTCAAAGGTATCAACTACTCTCTTGATGAGGCTGTTGTATAAGGCTATGTCGTCTTGTTGCTAAGCCTTCAAGGGACAACTACAGACATCTTCTGGACTTTGTGTCAAGCTCGTTCCAATCTTCTGCAAAAGTTCCCGAGGATTCCTCCTCTTCTGGAGCGTTCTCTTCGACGACCTCTTCGTGAGGTTCGGGGGTTGCCGCAGCTTCGAGGATATCCTCCTCTGCAACGGTGGAAGGTTTCACCAGAATTCTGGATTCCTTCAGCACCTCAATCTCCTTTCGTTGAAGAAGTGCCGCCATTTCTGCTTCTAGGTGTCTTTTTATTTTCTCCACCTCAAGGTCCCTTTTGACGTCTGAGGCCGGGGAGATCCTCTTTTTGGGTGTGGTAGATTCTGCCTTCAAGGGTATGGTTTTTCCCTTTGTGGCCTCTCGTTCGGCACCTGCCTTCGTCGATTTCAATGATCTTCCCTCGTAGGTATCTCTGGGGCAGAATCCGTGGGTTTCTTTCGGTCACAGCTGACCCTCGGTGGTCGTTTTCTTTTACGCCTGGGCTGCCTTTTGCTCCTTTTCAGGGACCTTAGTTTCCAACGGGTCAGGGTTTTTTACCTTGTCAGTCTTCTTCTATGCGTCCTTCGACATCTTCTTGATGGTACGGCTCCTCTCGGCGTCCTCTTTGAGGATCTCGACATCCGACCCCCAGTGTGCAGATTCTGCAGCCACTCCCTGGTCGTCATCTTTGCTGGAGAGGCCCAAGTCCCTCAGTGATGGTTGTTTCTGGTTCTGAAGCATGGCAGCGAAATAGGCCTCCTTCTGCTTTTGAAGTGCCTTGAAAGTCTGCAACACGAAAACCACACAGGCCACTCAGTCCTTATCCTTGTGATCCCTCAGCAGACAGAGGTTACAAACATCATGTGGATCGTGTTGTGCAAACTTGTGGTGGCAATTTGGGCAATATTTGAAAGGAGTATTTTCCATGGTCCCTACCTTGCCCTCTTTCGATCTATCTGCATCGTTGCTCCGTCAGGATTTCCAGACGGGGAAGGGTGTCCGGAGGACTCTCTCCCTCTCCGGGGTATTCTTAGTCAATGACCGATTGTTTTCTCTCGAATTCCTTGATTTGGGGGGGGGGGGGGGGAGGAGAGGGGGGGGGGGGGTTCGTCCAAAACTTTAGAGTATCTCCCTTTGCTTCCAGACCAAACGGCAGAAAAACAATCTGGAGATGGCTACCACGCACATGAATTTCCGGGGTGCCATCTGATGTCACACAAGGGATGGACCTAGCACCAAATGGTGGTCGACGATGCCCCAGGGAGGGAAAGAAGAAAAAAAAAAGAATTCTGGACCCAACCACTAGATGGCAGAATAATGCACAGCATGTGAAGCCAGAAAAGGATTCATACTGCAAAAACAGCATTTCTCTTAAAGTAACCTCCCTCTCAATATTTTTTTCAACAAACATTGTGCAGAACATCTCGAGATTTCTTCATTCTCCTTTTCTTCAAAGATCGGAGGGGAAATAGCAAATACCACTTTCGCAGGTTATGGGCATACATTTTCAAAGTCAGCATGTGTGATATAAATGCAAAAACATTATACATACCTTATCAATGGCTTTCCCCACCCGAGACACACTGCTATGAATGTCTTTGTGATCGGAGGCCAATTTTTGTACTGTGTCTTTTATCCGTTTACAGCACTGTGTCAGAACAAGCGAAAGGGTCCCTGACAACTCACCCTCTTGACCTGTACAGCGGAAAGGAAAATAAATAAGAACATTAGAAAGTCACAAACGCAATGACTTAACGGTGCACTCTAGATTGTTCTTTGTCACTAAAGCTTCACCATAATTTTAGACTAAAACAAAATCCATACACAAAATAAATGTCGAGTCATTTATTTATGAAAACCCCAACTAAAAAAGACAAATTACTTCAAATACCAAATTACATGTTTGTCATTTGGCCCTGAAAAGGTGTAGTTCTAATGCTTGATTGCTGACCAGGGCACTTAAAAGTTAGCTCAAATCTTGATGAATCTTCAAAAAAAAGCCCACCTGCTTGACTGAAGGAAATAAGACACTAGATGGATATCAATCATACTTCTCTTAATGCAAACAAAACTGAGAGATTACTAGCTGGCAGCAATCAGGCTTCTTTATGCTTAGTTTGGATCTTTGTTTTACCCATTGCAAGTCCAGTTTGACTGGAGTTATAGCTGAATCATTTCTCTCCTTTGATTGACCATATTTGATGAACTGACGCAGTTCATTATTATGTGCATTTCACCTCAAAGACAGCACATTTGAGGACCTCCGCCCCCAACCCCCCTCCCACCAGTCACAGATCATCTGAGTCCTGTGCATTATTTAGACATTGGTATAAGGATGCAGGCCAGGTCTCTTGAAGAATAGTTTCTGATTTCAGACTCCGTCCAGAACTTTACCATCTGTGAAATATGCTACGTTGAGTATCCACTGCTGCAAATACAGCAGTACAAGTGAGGGAAAGAAAGAGTAGCCAGAGTTACGAGATGGAAAAAGTTACCTAATTATCTTTGCCATGTTACTGCTTTTCACTGCTTAATGCTTCAAGCATCGCCACACTCAACTGTTTAATCATTTATGTATATTACCGCTGCTTGCAATGTCATGTGTTTTTGGTGCATATGCATCGATGTGCTTTGATGCACAGGCACCTTAACATGTTTTGCAACGTTGCAAGTAAAACATTAATAACACATAATATACAGAAGTAATTAGGAAACAAAATTAATTTACTAAAAATCATTTGTTATAGACAATTTCATTGACCACTAAAATTACAAACTATGCCATTTAAAACTTCCCATTCAAAATGTATGTTGAAGACACAATCCAAACCCTAAAATGCATTAAAATAGCCAGTTAGGCTTAGCTACACAACACCAGTGTCCTAGCAATGCACTGCGCAGGACCACAAATAACATTAGTGACACCACCGCCACAGTTCTAGGACGTATTGTTTAACGCCCGATTTCCCGGTTTAAGCATATGGCTAGACTATTCCAAAGTATGATGCTGCAAGCAGGAAATAAGGTAGTATATTGAAATATTATTTTAATTTGGGGCAACAAAACAGCATTTATGTGGGACAGATCACTTTTGGACACAGTGACATTAATTGTGTGAATCTTGATGAGAATATCTGTTGCTGTTAGTGGGGCTGTTCATTTTAATAGCCATGAGATCTCTATGAAGTCATCTTTTGGTTCACAGTGGAACTCTTTGTAGCCTTTTGTTTCAGTGTAATATTATATGGTGTCACTCATGAACTGCTATTGAAACCTTAGCTTTTTGTTTATAAGCCTGTGAGGTTTTATGTTGGCTTAAGTTGAACGGCAGCCTTTCATGAACAGGTAACCTCTGGGAACAAGGGCGTCATCTCTGTACTGGGGTGAATGTATGACATTGTTCTGCATTCTGTCCATCAATAGTTATTTTTGCATTTGTCACCCCGAGTGGGACAGGTATGCTCAGACGTGAGTCCCGTGCTCTCCATGCCACTGGAATCAAGCTATCCTGGCTGAAGAGGGGTGAAACCCTGAAACCGGTCCTAGGATGCTTGTTTCCAGTCCAGGGAGGACCTGGCTTGGCAGTTCGGGCTGGACTGTTCCCATTGGGGGCAGGGTCAAGACTGATTTGCATATGGCTGGGTCCAAACTGTAATGGCATGGTGAGCAAAAAAACGATGGATTTAGGCCCAGATCTCTGTACTGGGGTGAATGTATGACATTGTTCTGCATTCTGTCCATCAATAGTTCTTTTTGCATTCGTCAATCGAAATGCACATTTCATTTCTATGTAAAGTAATTTTATGGAATGACTGATGAAATCTAATGGAGCTGTAGGCTTTGATCTCCATATAATGTTTGCAAGGACACCTAATGTCGTTCATTAAAAGCAGAAAATGCCAATTCTATTTAACGTCTGGGGACATACGGGTACAAGCAAACTACAGCCTTTGCCCCACTTAGATTATCTACAAAACAAGGACAACCTCTGATCACTAAGACAGTATTTATGGGATTCCTGATGAGAATGCGAATAAACTTCGAGACTGTTTGACATTCGCATGAAGGTTTATATAGCCAGGCTCCAGACACCTTGAAAAGTAAAATAAAGCTTACAGCTTTAATCGAAAGATGCCTGGTAGAGATCACATTTTATTGTAAGTCCCTGGATGCAAGCAGGATGAATTAAGGTAATTCCACTTTTAGCATTCGGCCACGCCTTGGGCGGAAAAACCTACTTCTGGCGATGAGGGTGGAGTCGAAATTGGAGAAATCTCCATAACTGCCCGGAACAAATGTGCACAAGGGATGCGTTTTTCAGTGAATCGAAATTCATGAATTTATTTTTCTTTAACGGACATTATGGTTGTCTACAAAGACCAGTTACTAAACCATAGTTTTAAAAAGCTCAAAAAAATTTCTAAAACTACTTCAGCAGGAAGGGCATTACAATATGTCAAAATGTTACAGTAAGTTAAACTATAAAGTCAAATCACGTACAACCTATGAACTCACATGACAATACAGATTACAATAACGACATCAAATTTTCTGAAGATGTACATCGTCACACTTTATCAGAACTGTTTCTTACTACTGGAAATGAAGTATTTTCCGTATATGATAGGAGGAAACATTTAAATTGCTTACAGCGCTACTGCAGCTTTACATTTAAAACCTGTGAAAACATCTACTTTATAATAAAAATGTATTTGTTCAGGGTGGCACTAATGATTTTAATCCTCTAAAAACTCTAAAAGGTCTTCTGTTTGCTGCGAGAACAAACTAGGCTTTTTGTTTTCTGGTAATCTCCGTTTAGACATCTGTAACAGAAGCCTTTGGTCTTCTATGGGTTATTTCAGGGGGCTTTTGTTGGCCGTCTGTGGAACTGTAACCTCTGTCCTACATTTGTCAGTGGAACTAAATCGTTTAGATTCCTTGTAATCTCTGAGATATGTTGACCAGTGGAACACGGGACTATGTATTCTAAGAAGTCCACTGGGTGCCAGGGTTTACATCCCATGTGTCTTTTTAATATGTGATACTAACTCAGTGATGACGACACCAATTACGTCACGGATTCCATTTGTGTTAAAACTATGAGATCATGCTTGACATTGTGAACAATGCATGGAGGAATATTAAGTCTGGACAGCGAACCATAAATTTTAGATCATGACCAAAACGTTCGACTAATTCATGTTTTTAAAAACTGTTGCTTAGATACTGAACTTAGTTACCCTAACATCCATGAGTTAATGCTTTTCCATAACCTAAGACCAATACCCCTGATGCAGTACTTCGTTCTACAAAGCTGGATGTTTGTCACGCATGTAGTGGCGTTTGTGGTGTGGTCTCTATCCATTCCACATAACCCAGTAAATCATGCAGCCAATACCCCATATTCCTTCAATCCGATGAAATGTATGTTTGGGGATAACATGGACTATGTACATAATTTGGCTGCCATTAATTTAAAAATAACTAGTTTTGTTTTCTGTATAGAACAGAGATAACTGTTCTAGGATCAATACCATAGTGAACCGTTGTTTCCTAAATATATAGTATCATTCCAGGTTTTCAAAATGTTGGGCTTACCCTTGCTCACAATATTGTTTGTGTGTGCACCAGGCACAGCATTCAACCCCAAAGGACAGCCAATGCCAAATGAATGATTGGGTGAGTGGCCTGGCAACTTCCAATCCCACCTCACATGGATAAATGCCATGGTAGTGCTGGACCAACAACTTGTGACTCAAAATTTCTTTACAGGAACATAAGTTGTTGGATATTAACCGGGAAAAAAAAAGCACAGATGAAGTTATGTTATGGTTTCAAATTAAAACCTGAAAACCCACCAAATTCACCACTTACAGTCCACCATACGAAATCAGAACTGACTTCCCCACATCTTCAATAAAAGTGTTTTTTTTCAGTGCATTTCTTTTTTCTCATGTGAATTCTGCAGGGTTTACACTATCTGATCGGTAACTATTTCACATTTATTTTTTTCTTCATAAAAAATATATTGGTTTTTCACCTTTTCCAGTACCTCCATTATTTTTTTTGTATGCTGTTGTAACAAACTCGGACGAAGAGAGTTGTGTAAGTTTATTACAAGGTAGCTACACAGCAGAGACAGCAAACAGGACCAGAGTACAGATGACAGCAAACTGCCGATAATCTTGTTCAAAACCTGGAATGTAGAGACAGTGTACCTAGGCAACAATGTAGTAGACCTCAAACAAAGGTTATTGTAGAGTCGTAACACAGAGTAATGGAAGAGTGAGAATATAACATATGCCTGTGTTTAAAACAGTGTTTGAAACTTGCCAACTGTTTTTGCAAACCATACGACTCACTGGGTAAACGCTTTAGATTTACATTTCACTTTTTCCGGTGTAAAAGGGCATTTACAGCTCCTATTGGGAGGTATGCTATGCTCCCACCTAAGGAAGAGATGTGCATATTTTGTTCACACTTCCTCACATCCCTAACACGGCCAATGCAATTTTTTTTTCTCCAGAAGTTTAGAACTAGAAGAGCTGAACATGAACAGCTAAAGGCAGCAAGCACGTGGAAAGAGTGAACAGATGCACACACATCGCATCTTAATTTTGACTTTCTTCAAGGTGAAAGTAATTTTTCATTCAAATATGGTGTGCTTCAGCTCTCCCATCCCTCACTCCGAATGAGTCGATGTGCACTCCATACTTCACATAGCCCCTCAAAATATTTTTTTTAGAATGAGTATGATGGATCGAGAAATCCTGGTGTTTCGATAAACCCTAAAAAAGTTCAATAGGAGAAACATATCTCAGGTAATCCTATACAAGCTTAGATTAAAATTCTATAGAAGTTATGGGGCAGAGAGTGTGATCTCCCAGAGTCGGGGTTGTCCACGGAAAGGAGCGAAGATTTGGGACGCATGAGTTAAATACAGGGGGCTCAGCTAGAGGCTGAGGAGGGGGGGGGATATGAATTCTGGGTTAGGATATGATTTTTATGTAGGGTTTCCTGGGAGGGTAATTGCGATATGAATCGTCTTTGTGGACATATATGCCGCGCTATGTAACTTTTGCACTGCCTGCCTCTCCTATTCTGTACCTAGCTCAAGTAACCGTGATGAAGCTGGTTTTTGTTTCAATAAAAAGACTGTGTAAAAAGAAAAATTCTATAGAAGAACAGGCAGACTGGATTGTGACTTGCTTTCTGTACTGTACATATATACGGAAGACAATATACTAAAATGCATATTCCTCGAGGGTCTGGAACTGCAATACAAATCAAAAATTTACAAACTGCAACAAATTATTCCCGCTTAACCTGTATTTCTTCACACTGAGTAAATCAAACCAGTAATTACTGACACAGCATTATTCTAAATATATTTATTACGTGTTCCTAATTTTTATATCTTTTTATCAAGCTTCAACATAGAGTTCTAAGTACAAAGTGCCTCATCAGTTAATACTATCAAATTCAACATAAAGGACATCATTACATAAATACCAAATTCATCATATCTTCCTCACGACAATCCAAACCATATTAATAACATTACTTTATCATCAGAAAACCCACTCACCTCATACACTTTCCACGCATACCATTCATTCAAACTCAGACAAAGACACAATCCCCCAAAATCAACGCCTTCACGACCCAACACAGATCGGTTGCATTGTAATTGGGGGGTGTGGGGGGGAACTCAAGAACAATCACAGCCAACTCATATTTGAGTGGAGATATTAGTTTCCAACCACCTTTGTCAGGGCCTAAGACAGGCTATCCTTGTTTCAAAATGAGCATACGGTTTAATCTAGGTCAGGGGTCTTCAAACCTTTTCTGTAGTAAGAGTTACTGTTTTTCAATGACAATCACTGTGAGCTAGACCCAGAGGTATCAGAGCGCTTTACATGAGAAGATAATATAAAGCAAACATGGCATACAAATAGATAAAAGGATAATGAAACATCATGTGAAAAATACAAATCAAAATAGATATACAGGTGCAAGAGCTATACACTTCACATCAATTAGGTAGGTGATGTTCGGGAAATGGACATATATCACTGGACAAATATAACATGGTGAATGGAGATCAGGTGCAGGTCACAGGTTAGGACCCCTAATAATAGTTGGGCCAAAAATGGCATACAAATAGATAAAGATCATGAAAACAACATGCAAAATATACAAATCAGATAGATAAACAGGGTCAAGAGCTATACATACCAAGTAATTAGGTAGATAATGTTCAGGAAGCGGACAAATATTACTGGACTAATATAACATGGTGAATTGGAGATTAAGTGCAGGTCACAGGTTAGGATCCCCAATACTAATTGAGGAGGTGGGTTTTGAGTTCTTTTCTGAAGCTGAAATAGGAGGGGTTACAGCGCAGGTTTTTTGGGAGGGCATTCCAGATGATAGGGGCATTACCACAGAAGGAGCGTGATTGTGTGGCTTAATTTCTATGCAGTGGTGGGATTAGGAGGAGGGTGTTGGTGCTTCTCAGAGGTCGTGTGGTGCCAGTAATGAGGAGTTTCTTTGAAAGGTACTGGGGAGTGTTTTGGTGGAGGACTTTATGAGTAATGCAGGCAGTTTTGTAGGCAGACCGGCCTTCAATAGGGAGCCATTTAAGTGATTTGAGAGCCGGGGATATATGATCGAAGCATTTGCAGTCTGTGATGAGCCTGGCTGCAAGGTTGAGCACAGCTTTGATTAGAGCAAGGTGGACCTTTGGGATTCCATTGAGGATGGCGTTACCATAATCAATACGTGAAAGAACAAGTGACTGAACAACAAGTTTAAAGTCGTCGGTAGGTATAAAGGGTTCGATTTTCTTGAGGTGACGGAGAGTGAAGAGGGATCCTTTAGCAGAGTGGACGTTAAGGGTTAGGGTGTTGTCGATAGAAATAGCTAATATTAATTTTGTAATAGCGACCACATCAGACAAGATTACCTTAATGGCCACCCTATACAGGATTAACAACATTTGGAATACCTTTGTATGGGTAATACTTAACAACTACAGCTGCAATGCCAAACCATCAAAGTAATACTGTTAGTAAAAAGTTTTCCGATCGCCACATGATTTATCACTCAAACATCAGCTTTAAATAGTTTTGGAAAACTCAACAATTTTTCTCCAAATATCAGTTTATGAGTTCTGAAGGTTCACACATTCACCATCGCAAATACACACTTAAATTTTGGTTTCCATAAATTAAACAAAGCAAAACCTGCATATTTAGTAGAGGGGGAGCTTCACACAGAAGAGCTACTAGTTAGAGAAGCCTATTTTAGGTACAATATACACATTCTTTACATTAGGGTAAGACACAAAGACCATAACTCATGAAAACGTTGCAAAAAAAAAAAAAAGGGGGGGGGGGGAGAATACAGAGGTCCACCCAATATCAGAGTGCCAATATTCCACCTCCCTCTTTGCCACCACTTGCTGCCTCCTTTGCTGCAATCACTAGTGATTTCTTAGATTTGGATGCAGTACTGGGAGTCCATATACCAGTACTGGGAGTCCATATACCAATACTCTCCACCTACTGTGCCTCAATGTGTTGCCTACAAGCCAGGCCCTCCCCAGATACTCAAAATTTGTAATCCATGCATTAAGATGCTCACTCTTCCATTGATTCCTCATTTCACCCTAAGCCGCAAATTCCTTGAATCCAATACAATACAATACAGGACAGTGAGTGGAAATATCTGCTGCTGACTGTCATATGTCACCATGTACTGAGTCAAAGAAAGAGCACAGAACCAGTAATAAGATGGTATTCTTTCCACAGCTTTAGACTTTGCTACAATGCAGTCTCAGGTGTAATATGTATACCCTTAAGATCCATTGGAGGTTGGCCCCAAGTCCTCTCTTTAAATAATTTTCAGCAAGTTTTGCTTCTCCCAAAAGTAATGGTTTGCAACCCTCCGAATTCCATCCATTACATCACCTCACGACAGTGCATATAATACTGTA
The DNA here is from genome assembly GCF_964204655.1 of Triturus cristatus. Taxonomy (NCBI): domain Eukaryota; kingdom Metazoa; phylum Chordata; class Amphibia; order Caudata; family Salamandridae; genus Triturus; species Triturus cristatus. The sequence continues at coordinate 1,091,557,210 of NC_140582.1, read as the reverse complement.
AAAGAAAAGTCACCAAAGGGGCTCTCACAAAAATGTCACTACTAATTAAGTAGATCCACCTTTTAGTAAATGCTGACAAGGTAAAAAAACGATAATTTTCTGAGCTCAAAACAGTCCATCTTTATTGTCGTAAGAGTTAAGTCACATCACCAAGAAGTATAGTGAACCATCAACATATTTTAACAAGCATTTACAATGCAATGGTCTCGGCATTGGTAAAGTTAGAGCTATTGGCATTGCTCATGACATTATTTTTGTTTTTAAAACATTTAAAGAAACGGCATTGTCATGAGCAATAGCTCTAACTTTACCAATGCCGAGACCATTGCATTGTAATGCTTGTTGTTAAGCCCTGACAGCGAACACCGACAGATGCAAAGTGTAGCCCACATAAGATCTATGCAGGCGGGCAACTAGAGCCAAATTTCGGGGGGGGGGGGGGGGGGGGGGCTACGTCTTCCAGCCATAGGCAGAGTGGCTGTAAAAAGGGGCAGCCTTCGAGCCGAGACCTAAAAAGCCTGCCGAAGTCAAGCACCTGTCTGTGTCTGCCCTGCCTCGACTGCTGAAATTGAGAGCCTGTCGTGCAGGTTTTTAACACAGATCCCAGAACAGCAGTCCTGCCTCATCAAAGCTGCTGCAGGAACGAGTTCACCAAACACAACCACCAGCGTCGCCCAGCAAGTAAAGTGGGCCTTAGCCATGAGACAGTTAAACGACTGCATGCCCAGATATATATCCACCGCTAAAACACTGGACTTTTGCCCATATGGCAAGAACTGTTGAGTTCATCCAAGCGTTAGCCAGTAGGGAAATGCAGAGTAGAATGCACGTGTACATGTACGATGCAACGTAGTCATTAAGAGAACTCAAGAACAGGGAAGAGAGAGCTGTCGCAGAGGAGTTTGCAAAGAAGTTTGTTACCGTTCAGCTAAAATTTTACTGCCCGTTCGTTCACACATTCACTTACCTTACACTAGCAGCTACTCACGTTTAATCCGCTTGAATCTGTAATATTTCCCAATTTCCCACCAGCTAGCGGACTGTTTATAGTAACCTCAGAGGCACGTGCGTACTTCAAAGCCAATGAGCACATTCGAATTCTGTGCAGCTGCGTAGGATTGGATGAGGTGCCGAAAATGCTCCAATCTTGTGTCACTTTACAGATTAAGAGTCTTTTCCACTCTCAGACGACTGCCAGTATACATTCAGGCGTGGGATTGGCTGTCATGTGATTCGGAAGTAGCGCATCGGTGGACGAATTTTTATTCCCACGGAGCGCAAAGTGAGCAAGTCGAAATATAATGTCAACACTTCTGTTTAGGGGGCGATCCTCATCTCGGACTGCATAACTTGAGGTTTACGTAGCACCCCAAGAAATTCAGCTGATGGAGGAGGAAGCGCCCTCACTGCGGGTCACAAGGAGCACCCCAAAGCCCCTTGCTGATGGGGAGATCAGCAATTAGAGGCCCACAACTCGAAGTAAGAATAGCGCCCTTCAACCACCATGCTTGCTCAGACCAACAAGCACACCACTGCCTTTCTCCGAGGCAATGTATGCAGCCCAAATGGAATGTCCCTTTCTCATCGCGCATTTCCATATGTAATGGCGATTCACTGCTCTGGGTAAAAGCAGCTGGTTCTGGTAATCCTTCCACCACTTTCCAAAAGTGCCAGAGGCAGACCGTCTCGCTGAGCCATTCTTGGTTATTCAGCGAGTCCGATAAATTTTTACAATAATTCTTCCATCAGCCAGATTATTCTTAAATGCATGGTGACAAAAGCTCAGATAACATTCTTGCGCTTCTCTTGTTAAGCCATGGCATTATTTTGTGCGCTTCTTGAGCTATGCAGGGTGTGAGCATCTTGAAGAGCAGCCCCGGCTCTACCTCTCCCCCAATGGCCGCTCTATGACTTAGAATGAGAAACCGGAAGAATCGTATCCAAGCCTCTTGTCACCATGCATTTAAGAATAATCAGGCTGACGGAAGAAATGTTGCAAACATGTATTAGACTAGCAGAGTACCGAAGAATGACTCAGCGAGCTGGTCTCCATTTAACCGTTTTGGAAAGTTAGATAAGGGATTAGCAGAAAGGAGCTGCATTTACCCGTTTGGGATTTTTGAGAGCCAAGGAGATACAGCGGCCCCAGCTCTACCCTGCCCCCTCCTCCAAAGGCCTCGCCCGCACAGCCCGAGAGGCCACAACGGAGGAGCAGAGCGGCCTCTAGCAACTGTCTGGAACAGGAAAGCAATGCAAAGTTGAATTGTAAACTCCACGTCTGCCACAGAAAATAAATGCATTTAACCTGTGAGGTGCGCTGGGGTGAAGTCACCATAATTAACCAATACAGGGTTGAAAATGTAAAAGCAGAGTCTGAGACAGGAAAGCAATGGCTCCTTAAAAGGTAAGCGCGAGGTATCTCAAATAAGGCTACATCCTAAAACAAGCCTTCGATTATTAGCCTCCTGCTTGGTTTTATTACAAAGCCTAATGAAAGTTGGAAGATTGCCTGACACGAAGTTTGGAAGTGGAAGTGAAATAGCTTCTTTGAGTCAGACGACATTCTGTGGCATCACATTCAGGAAAATATAGAGTATTTTGTCTTCAACATTGAGTCTGGGGAAGGGAGCAACATTGCACTGTATCGCGTCTATAACCAATTATGTAAACACGGGAGAGAGTGGTTTCAGATGGCTGTGTAAAGGAAAACGAGCTATAGGAGGAGAAGTAAAAGAAACTGTGCAAAATTAAATATGCTGCATACATCAATATAATTTACTCTCCCTAACATGCCTACTTTGTGACCCTTAGCAGACATGCCAGCCCTCCCGATTCAGGCGGGAGACTACCGATTTCAAGGCTAGTCTCCCGCCTCCCGATTCAAGCTCCAGAAACCAGATTCCTCGGGGTTTCAGCTGACAGGGCTTGGTATTGTGTAACGTGCTAATTCTTCCAGCAATAGTGGCGATGCAGGGGCTCTAGGAGGGGTGAAAATCCAACAAAGCCCCATTAACAAGGGAATGGTCTTTTAAAGACCTATGAAGTACTGGGGGGCGGCTGTGTGGGTGCCCGGGAAATTGTTTCAGCCCGAGGTGCCACACACGAGGGAGGGGGGGGGGGGGGGGGTTGGTGTATGCGCTGCCAGCAACCTGCTAGGCCAGTGCACAACACTTTGATGTTTCACTGGATCGATCGAGCGCCAAGAAGTCTAACAAATCACAGCATGTGGTTACGAACAGAGCAATTGGCTTTTAACTGCTAATTCCTCACTAACGTAACCAGCTCTATTGTACAGCGCTCTGACACCTTTGGGCAATGTACGTGCTTTATAAAAATGCACTAAATAAATAAAATAAATAAATAAAATGGTGACATAGATCACATAGATTGTATTAGTAACTTCTGCTTTCAAATCGGCTTTGTGTTGTTGCTGCTACTGCAAAGTGACGTACACAAGTTTCATCAATGGAGAGCTGGTCTCTTCCAGCCCAAAGAGCCTGCACGGATGCCTGTTGCACGAAGCAGCCCCAAGAGCTGTGGGTCGCTTGGGAGGGATGTCAGAATGTGACCTAGCAGAGGACAGGAATCATGACTTGCCTCTTCAGCACTTAGGTGGGGCAGGGGGGGGCTAAGGCTCGGCTGGACAGGGAGCGCAGATTAGGTTATTATATTGATCGAAGATATTTCCCAAAAATAATTAAACAAGATGTCGGCTGTCGACATCTCTCGTGCCCCGCTGTATTTATATAGTACGGCTCATACCGGAGATGCTGGTGTGCTTCGAGGACGGGGCCAGCGCTGTGCATAGTGATGATGTGAGGCGCTGTGAAGTGGTGCTGCGTGGCACTCTGACAGCGCTCCAGCACAGCAAAAAAAAAACGTTTGAAAGCCTGCTAGCTCACCGGCACAGCGACACCAAATGCTAATGCGGGAAGATTGAGGAAAAGTCATCGTTTGCGCTGTTCAACGTGTGTGTAGGATTGATGTCGCATTTCCGACTTTGCTCTGATGTTTCACTGGATCGATCGGCTGTAAGTTAAGAGGCGAACAGCGAGCCAGAGCCACTGTATTCAAAACACTTCCTTATCTAAGATATCAACCATAAACCACTGGGTCTCTGGGCAGATTTGACATGCCTGAGGCCAGGCGCCAGAAGAATCAAGGGGGAATGGGAGGGGGTGTAACGCAGGCTACAGCATGAACAAGACTAAATACACAGACGTGCTAAAAACAACAGTTACGTTGCAAAAGTGAGAAGCCGGCCGAGCACATGTGCGGACTTGGGGAAACCGACTCGTTTACGATGCACGGACACTTCCTTCCCAACGTGGGCAGAGAGAAAACAGAATATTTACCGATCGTGCAGGAAATCTATTCAGGTGAGCGGCAGAGGGAGCCGAGAGCAGGGGGAGAAGACAAGCACACCACTGCCTTTCTCTGAGGCGAAGCTGAAATGCCTCGGAGAAACGCTGCGTCCTTTTCGGATTCGGGGGCGTGTTTTGCTGTTATCTCCTCCTTGAGACTTCTTGCAAAAAACACGCCCCCGATCCGAAAAGGACGGGGCCTGATCTGAATGACTGACCTCTTCTCCAATGGCTGGCCAGCATTCAAGAGGCCAGCCAATGGAGAACAGGGAAGAAGAGGGGCGGGTTCAAGCCCCTCTTCTCCAAGTCATTAAATCTCTCGACTTCCGGTTCTGCCTTCGGCAGACCGGATGGTCCCGAGACCTAAAAATGCAATTGTGCTTACTATTCCAAAATCCGAAACTTTCACTGCATATCCTCACTTGAGTGCCTCTTCACCACCAGATGCATACAAGACTGCAAAGCAGATCGAATATAAGATCCTAAAATAGCCTCCAAATAAAATGTTCCCTTTCAATATCTTCTTTTTTGCCACAGCGGTCCCCTATCAAATTCATAAATGGCATGTGCAGGCCCGCCTTAGATATCACCGGTCCATTCTAACTCTATTGTTAGAACGCACAACGTCCTGTAGTTAGTTATAAGGATACTGATCCTTCCTAAGGTAAGGAGTCAGAGATTTGCCATAAAAAGCTTTCTTCACCATATACAAAACGTGTTGTGTATCCATATCTATGCATACCTTTCCTTACCTTATGGTGTGACATCCTACCACCACTACCAAAGCGCCTGTCTGAGAGGCCAGAGATATCAAACGCCACTCACCTTAGATACAACATGGTACTGCTGTACCCAGTCTCCCTCATAGGAGGCCAACATCCCACCCAACGTCTTTACCTTCCAGTGTGTACTCCGTCCTGCTGCTCCATATCCACGCCTCACGTCGTGTCTGCCAACGAACGCTGCTGCTTTATGTGCCGGTTTTTAATCCTGTGACCACACGCACACTTAAAACATGTGATCCAACAGCCCTTCCAGATCAGATGAAAAGAAGTTAGCATTTAAGATGCCATCTTCGATGTGTGCAGCCTTAGACACCTCAATCTGAATCAGGCAGCAAGAAATGAATATCCACCTATTCCTACAGAATCGTAATTAAACAACTTGCAGTGTAGAAACTAATCAATAGCCCTGCTTCTCCGGCTATACACTTCAACTAAAATGTCTATGAGCTTAAAAAACGCACACCTACTCAAAGCAACCTCCTAAAAGTCACGAGATCAGAGCTCACAACATTAACGTCATCTTAAACGTGGAAAATAGTAGATGCTCCCACTAAGGAAAGGCAGTCAAACAGATCAGAGCCCAAAGTCAGCCAAGTGGACAGACATCTCCGTAGCCCTAAAAGTTTGTTGGGTTGGACTCTTTCTTGTTCTACCAATCATATTACCTATAAAGCATCCAGTTCAAGAATGCTCCACCACTTTCTTGTCCATGTTTTGTTGTGGTTACTGTTTAAGCAGGAATGGTAATATTTAAAGCTTTTGTTTTATGAATGGTCTCAGCTCGCCTGCCAGGCCTTATATTTTGAAACAGCTGGCAAAACAGTTTTGAAAATACGCTGCTGTCGTGAGTGGTTCTTTGCCCAGACGTATCTGAAAGTTATGGCGACCACCGTTTTTCTCCGGCCCCACTGACTTCATCAACTAACTAAGGGTCATTGCCACTCCCATCTTTCATCACTAGAACACGTGCTGCATGCATACCTCAGTAGCTGACAGAAGAAGGCACTGAGTGCATAGTGTGTTGTGCTGGGTAGGCAGTATTGCCCTCACAGTACTTCTATAAAGCCATCAATGTTTGCGATGATTTTTAATTCCCATAGGCTAGTTAGGCTAGCGTTATCCTGCATGTGTGCAATGTATGACATTTACTACATATGCTGTGTATCTAGGACTTGTACCCCAAGGTATTCAATATGTGTAATATTCTCAATGGCTCACGTAAAAGCTGTATATTTTGTGCAAGTGGAACATGGGAAGTAGGTAGAGACCTATTACACCATGGGGCATGAATTCTCCGGCACCATAAAATCTGTGACCTCTGGGAAATCGGCTATATACCAGTCAACAAATGTGTGCCTCCCCCCCCACACACATACTCAATTAGTTACAGGTGCTACCTGTAATTCCACCTTCAGCAGCCCAATAAGAGGGACTCCCATCTGTAGATATTGACCCCCTTTCAGGAATCAAAGAACTTTCATGTCCATTTGGTGGCCAAACACTACTCGACAACCAGCAACCAGGTCTTAGCCATGTGCCAGTTTTAGAAGTATAAACACACATGAACATTTTCCACTCTCTTCGGATGAAGGAATATTCCTCTTTAGATCCCAAAATGGCGTGGATACTTCAGGTAGAGGCAAAAGTGTGACAGTATTCTTGACTACATTACAATTCGTACAAGTTTGGAAGAAAAAGTAATGTGGCTCATTGAATGCACCCTCTGGTGGCTTCCGACATCCAGGTGAGAACATAACTAGGTGCTGAATGTCCAAGAGCCGTAGTTGAGGGGAAGGCATCTTTCACTCCCGAACCAGACTCAAAATATTGTTTTGTTAACTGACAAATGCTATAAATAATACCCCCAGAGTATTGTCCGTTTCAGGTGTATTGCCTAAATAAACCGTGGCACACTGTAAGGGATTGAGAAAGCAACTGAGAAATTCAATACTCACTTATATTTTAACCGATAGTCACAATACACTGTAGCTCATAGGAAATACCAATGGTGTGCTTTCCATGAACAGTGTTATAGCCCTTTAGGACCAACTTTAAATTAGTTAAGTTGATGTTTTAGCTCCAGGTTTGATCTTTGGGGAGCCTTAAAAAAAAAAGAATAATAATAATAAAGGAGTTGAGCAGGTATGCACGAACATTAACAACTTTCGGAATGCCCAGGCTCTGATGTGTAAGGTTTTGCCCCAAGAGTTTTTGGAGGCTGAAAGAAGTAGAATATGTTTGCATGAACAGTGGTTCACACAGAAATGAATCTCTTTTAAGTTTACCAGCCGGAAAACAAAAATGGTCTATGCAGAAAAACATTTTTTTGCAATCATTTAATGAAACAGTGTCACTGACATATTTATAGAAAAAAATATTGCTTCATTACTTAAAATATCTTTTCTTGGCAATCGAAGAAATGTATAGTGCTCATGCTTTTCAGTTAAGGGGAAGGGCCGGGCGGGGGCTTGATGAACGAAATAAGACACTGAGCATCACTTATAAAAGACAAAAGACTCCTATCTTGATAAGTTTTTATCAATAAAAAGGAGTTTATTTCGGTCTGGTGTCGACAGCATTTTGGCCTCCGTTAATCTGAGATCATCATCAGGACAGTGCAAGAGCACTACAAGTTACTGTGTATGAAGGCCATGAGCGACAGCAAATGATAAGCAATTGGCGACAATAGTGGAGCCGGCTTCCAAGAGAGAGAGAGTGTGAGTGTGTATTGCTTCTACACACACCCCCGAACATTCACGCAGGCAGCAATTTGTTTAGAACCTCTAGCAATTCAATTGTCTGCGCTTGCATGCAAATTATACAAGTGTTTCGTGCATTGAAGCAGAATCTGCCCCATGCACTTCCTATTCCTTGAAATCCACGTACTGCTGAGAAGCTTGTGGTACCCGTTTAAGCTTTAATAACAGCCACATAAGAGTAATTGATGTTTTTGCCTCACGCTGGCTGGCCAGGAGGACATAGGCTCTCTTTTCCTGTCTTATACAAGTGGCATGGAGGGACGTCAGCATCTGGCTACACTATAAAAGATTCCGTCCTCGATGTCTCGTATAATAAAGTCTTGCACAGGGTATTTACATTTATTAAAGACACTTGAGCTAAGGAGAATGCTCCTCACATAATTTTGGTGGGAGACTTACTGTAAAATTTCCAATCACGCTCACAACCTACTCCGAGAAGTAGAAACTGAGGAAGCTTTGTCTACTCCCCCCAATGTCCCTTCCACCCAAAGCTTTGATTAGAGAGGGAAGATTCTCCTCGACCAACTGAGAAATCATGATTGCTTAATATCAAATGGGAGATTGCCATCCGACTCCCCCACACAATATACCCATGAATCTCCGATAAGGGAAGCTATCTTGGACTACCTTGTCTTCGGGTTCACTTCTTTTTATTTGTTGGGTGACTTAAAAAATTTTGGATTCCATTCACAGTGACCATCGTCTCATGATGTTTTCCCTAGAGGTAAGCACTTTTGTTAGCTTTTGGAAATTTGATGGGGCCTCGTCAAAATGTAATTAAAATAAAAATCAGGAAAAAACCAGTGGGACCCTACAAAGATAACTGTCTGAAAGGGTACTTTAGAATATTCGGTCGGCAATCTGGACTCTCCGGAGGTCCATGTTCTGCATTCCTTCAACCAGTTCATGAAGCAGATTGTAACACATTCTATCCGATGACAACTCCCTTAACCCATCCAAGCCCATATAAGTCCTATTCCTCTCCCAATTCTGTAATTGAACAGAGAAATAAATGGTTTGGTGAGAAAACAATTTATTCTGCATTCGTATGAAAGAAAATATGGTCTGTCTTTATTGAAAAGGCGTAGAAGCCGCTTAAAAGCAAACCTAAAAAAGCAAGCTGTGGCCGATTATGGATAGATCTAAGAGAGGCCGTCAAGAGACAGATGTGAAATTGAGGAAATAGTTGCAGAAGGGTGTGGGAAAAGGTCTAGATCCACCCCTTTCCCAAATGGGGAAGACAGCTACACTACATCACCATCATTTCCACTCTATATGGTTCTATTTGGTTTTTAAAACATAAATATAAGACATTGTCATTTACAATGCCAATAGCTTAAACTCGAGTAAATGCGAGACCTATTGCATTGCAAATGCTTGTTTTTACCTGCTGTGCTTCTGCCATAAACACTGGGGAACTAAAGACAGTGGCCCTTAACTGCCAAACCTGGCGTCCAATGGCTCCAGACTCCAGGAAATGCCCAGTGTCATAAATGGCCAAGTCGACCCGGTTTACAATCCTCCACACATATACATTGTCCCTCATGGGTGCGTGCGGTCTGTGCAATGGTGGGAAGTTATTGTCACAATCTCTGGGAGCAGTGCAGGAAACTCCTTCTATTGTCTGGACAGATCTGTGAAAGAACCTTGCAATAAATCTCAGGCACACTTAATTCATGCTGTGAAGACTAAAGCATGTATACTGCAGTGAAAAGAATCCGTGTCCATCTGCCACTGGAACAGGTGCTCGCCTGGTTGAGTTCTGTCGCCTTTCTCCCTCATGGTGGTTCAGAGAGGAGCCCACCCACCAGCAGAGCAAGGCGGGATAGGAGCTTCGCAGGTTTGTAGTATACAAACGAGTCAGTGCTAGCATGCTGTCAGAAATGTATTCTGTGGAATGGGATACTATTTGTGGTCTTCAGTGCCAGGCTTAGATTTTGGAAGGTTGTGAGGGTACACAACATGCCGCAGGAGTGGGGTATGTCTGTCTGATTTAGATACAGTATGTGTGAACGTCTGTGCAAGAGAGGACATTTATATAAGTGCAAGAAAGAGAGTGAAACGGAGAATGATAAAAAGTGGTTTCATTTAAGTGTGTGTGGGTTTAAGAGTGAAAGAGTTAAAGCAACACTGAGTGAAAAAGTGCTTAGAATGTGTTTTATGGAAAGAGGGAAGTTTTTTGTATTTGCATCACCAAGGTGGTGCCAGCGATACTGGATGGTCTGGTCAAGCAGCATGAGGTGATACTGCCACCGGCTGTGCGTGCCGCGAGCTCTTTATGAGCCATGACGGAAAGCCGTGCGCAGGGACGCGGGAGTCTGCTCTTTTTACAAAGCACATACTCGTGCTTGTGGCGCGTGGCTGCCAAAGCACATACTAGTGCTTGTGCGCACTCCCGCAAGCCATATGCCGCCACAAGCACGAGTATGTGCTTTGTAAAAAAGAGCTGCACGACGGCTAAAGGTCTCCTATGCAGTGCATACGCACTGCGTAGGCGAGACCTAAAAAGCAAGCTGTGGCCGGTTATGGATAGATCTGAGAGAGGCTGTCTTCAAGAGACAGATGTGAAATTTTGGGGAAATAGTTGCAGAAGGGTGTGAGACAAGGGCTAGATCCACCCCTTTCCCAAATGGGGAAGACAGCTACGCTACATCACCATCATTTCCACTCTATATGTGGCAAATGGTGAGTTAGAAAGGCTTCCCATCCTTGAACCCATTTTATCTACCCTTAATCATCCAACTACAAAAGAAATTGAGCCTGCCATCTCAGGAATGCACTCTTCTGCTGCTATGGGACCGGACAAAGTACCAATTTCCATGGTAAAACAGGAATCTACCCTTTGGGACACATTATTGTTCCAGTCTTTAGCTTTTGCTATGAGAATAGGACAGTGCTTCCCTCCTGGACTGGAAGTATTATTGTCCCTCTATTTAAAAAAAATAATAATAATAATATTCCTGCAAACTATCGTCAGATTGCTCTATTAGATCCAGTGGGTAAAGTATTTTCCAAATTCCTGTTAGCACAGTTGAATTCCTGGGAAGAGGACAGTAAAACAATTCTTCTTGAGCAGACAGGTTTTAGGAAAAAACATAGAACGTTAGACAATATAGCTGCTCTACAACTAATTGATGAGAAGTATGTAGGCATCAGAGGTGGTGTGATATATGCCACATTTATAGATGTTTCCTCAGCTTTTAATAAAGTGGACTGTACGGTGCTGTGGAAAAAACTATCAAATCTTGCCATGCCAGGTACCTTATTGTACCTAATGATCGCCCTCAATTCATCTACCTGGTGTAAGGTACTACCAGGGGGAGATTGTCAACAAAGAATGGCCTAAAGCAAGGGTACCTACTGGCCTTGCTGCTTTTCTCTTTATTTCGAACTTATCTTCCACACTTTCACAATGTACGGGTCCTATCCCCGACTATTGGGGGACTATCAGTCTCATTTCTCCTGTATGCGGATGGCATAGTGATCCTGGATCTCACCCCTAAGGGGTCAATAATTGGATGGAGGCATTGAAACAATATGCTGATGCACACTATATAAAAATTAACATCTCTAAAACCAAAATACTCTGCTTTCATTGCAAGAAAAAAATCCTAAATATGGCAACTTTTCCCGGTACATGGGTGACCAAAAATTGGAAGTGGTAAAGTCCTATATCTTCTTAGGGAACATAATGTGCAGCAATTTGAGTGACAGTGATCACATCTTAAACGTGTGGAAAACCCAGTCTCAGGCCAAGGGTTTGGGTGCACTTTATGGGGTCACAGGCAGTAGACGTTTTTTCTACCTCCAAGCAGTATATCGGGCTAAAATCCCCGCTGTGCTACTAAATGCAATAGAGCTCATAGACATTGCTTCACTTTTTTTTAAACTAAATTTAAGGGTCGGTACTGAGAAGACTTACTTCCTGTAATACCTCAATATCAGTGGCGGCACTAAGGTCGGAAATGGGAGTGAAGAGTGCTTATTTCCAAGGCCTGGCGGGGTTCTTTGTTGGGCTGCTTGCCATGAGAAAAGCTAAGGGGACACTAAGGCACTACATGAGAAAGGAAATTCTTGGGAAAAGAAGGATAAGACCCTAGTCTACAGGAATTTCAAGTATGCCGCAACCCAACTCAGGCTGGAGCCAAGTTGGGTACTTTCGCTCCCTGTCCCCCAATTGAAGGCCAGTTTAAAACAAGCCTCACAAACCTTACATTTCATTTGGACACTGAGGTTTGTGTCAACAAAAGGGGAATCAAAAGGTAAAAGACCTTACAAAAATGGAACTTGCCCCATGGGGTTAGATGCTTTTGGATTCTGTTGCGGTTGAATAGGTTACCCTTAGATTTTTTAACATATACTGAACATCTGAAGTATGTCATTTCAGTCAGAATGGGACCCAAGATCTGAATCATGTCTTATTCGTTTATCTCGCTCTTATTATACCGGCGTAAATAGTTGAGGTCCATTTTTCTGAAACTGTCTGTTTGATCATCTTCGGATGTCCTACAGTTAATAACTGATCCCCAAAATGAACTGTTCTGCCACGGACTTTTTAATTTTATGTTAATGGTGGTGGGAACTTGGGACGAGTAATCTGAATACGGATGTCTTCATTAATTTTATGGATTTGCTTAATGTTTTATAGAAATAATACACATTGTACTTACTTGGATGAATTTGTTATATGTGAATGTCTGCGGAATTCTGAAACATTAATTGAAAGAACTTGAATCTATAAAAGTAGGGATGAGATTTTCTGCCAAGATGCAGAGGAGGAGTACAGCTAATTATCTGCCAAGATGGTGAGACATAACTTTCAATGCAGGGGTTCATCAGACTGTAAAGGAGTTTCAAAGAAAGTTTTAGGGGTCCCTATGGGTCCCTAGCATATCAGACACTACTTAAGGTTAATGGATGTCTTCCTGGAAGGGAACTAAATGCCTATGTTCTGGTGCCAATCTCCTTGCACTACTATTTTCACCAGTTTGTTTAGGAAGAGACACATCTGCCAAAGTCCTCCCTTTTAAGCTGTATTCAGCCCCACCCCCCCCCCGCCCCCCACAGTGCTTCACAAAGCTTCAGTGGCAGCATATTTCAGAGCTTAGAGGGCGAGAATGATGGTCCACCCTGGTTCTCGTTTTCATGACCTAAGATTTCAAAGTACTTGTTCAACATCTGCAGATGGCGATTTTTTTCTTTTATGGAGTGGACTCCTTATAAGTGACAGGAAGTTAGATTTGATCCCCAGAAAGTCGAAAGATGTCTTAGGCTTCACTTTATACTCAGTGAAAGCAAAATTATAATTATTGGACATGAACATAGCAGCAATCAAGAGTCCAGTCATTTTGTACAACTAATGCAGATCTTTTAAGCTCTGGCTAAAATTGTGGGCCTGCAGACCTCTTCAATCCAAACAATTCTCCTGAATCTACATCAATAACTGGCTCTTCAACATCTCCGTATTATGTACTTGAGAAATGAACTTCTCAATGTGGGACAATATATCTATTTCAGGATTCCAGGAATGAGATCCAGTGGTGACTGACGCATAGGAGGCCTGGAAAGGATAAGCCATTTTCAGCTACTCCCTAGACAGTAATCAAGTCCGACATCAGGAGACCTGGGTTGAGGGGTATTACCAGAAGACTAGCTTCACTTTCACGTCAATAATCTAGAACTTTGGCGAAGTCATTTACGGGCTGCTTGCTGAAGGTGTGCCACTTACAATATATTGGATATTAGAGTAGTTCGCCACAGACCTTTGGGACTTAGACCAGGAGATTTTGGTACCAGTAGAATATCTCCCAGGAAAGACTAATGTGGATGGATACAAGATACTTTCAGTGCATTGTGTACTCCAACCAAATTATATTTAGCAACTATATATGATATTTGGCCTCTGGTTTCCTTGTTATGTGCCACATCTTGTTTTATATATCAATAAGAAATTATATGTTTTAGTGATTACCTTCTGAATTTATCAGGATCTGTATATTAAGAAGATATTGACTTATACATGTACTGGAATCTAATTGTTGGATAATTGAGTGAATGTTATGAATGTGTATGGGTTATGATAGATGTAGATGACTGGATTGCATTGTTTTAGAGACACACTATGTATATGTATGTCATGTTTTTGTTTAATTTAAGTATTGATAATCAAATAATTTTGATCTTTTTCTATATCTTTGTGGTCCTGAGCTCTATTATGAAATAATTTGTCAGCAAGTAAAGAGTGGTTGCCTGAGGATTTACACTATAGTTGCGGATGGATACGCCAATGTTTTGAATATTCCAGAGATTGTTAGCTGGCCCAGTGATGGTTGATGCAATTGTGCAGTTGGGGAGGCCTTGTGCTAGAAACCCATTAGCTTTCAGGCTGAAGGCCTGGCCAGTGTTGATCGTCTGTTGTAGACAGGATACAGAAGTAGCGCGGTGGAAGCTTTCATACAAGATTTCAAGTGGATGCTCTGAGAAGGACGCATAGAGCACAAATTACTTTTGTGACTATAATGATGAGATCTGAAGCTTGGGTTCTACGGCTACTGGAACTTTCCTAAGATTCTTCAATCCTACACCTGTTTCAGACTATCCAGAAGGATCCCTGGGACAAACTTTACAAGATGACTGAGGACGGTCGCTCACAATTGATTTCATAGCATATTTCCGGATGTGATTATACAACTATGACCTCTTGCACAAGCTACTTTTGTCATGGAAAAAGCTTGGATACCCAAAATCCACAAGCAATTAATAAATCTGGTTCAGGCAGAGTTATCCGTGTGCGAAGATCAGTTTCGTCCTTTGTTTTCCAATGATGTGCTCACTTAAAGCTAATGAGAAATGACTGGAGACATTTCTGACATTCAGTTCAGCTATTTCGGTGGGATATGATCTAATAATTCGTTTTTATCCAGAAAAGAACTTTCAGCAAAACTCACCATTGTTTTATGCCCAGTATTTAGCTTAAGTGTTTTGGATGTTCAAGAATGGGACTTGCCAGACAGGAGGCTGCAGTAGAAGTGTTACCTTTCATAGTGTTCAGATGGAGTTACGTCCAATACTCATTTGATCTCCTATCCGGCTTTGTTTGAGCATCCTAAACTTTGTGTAGTGTGAGGTTTCAAGACTTGTGCATACGCATCTAGAAAATTAAGACTAGATCATTCATTCAGTTGTTTACCTTCTTTTACAAGCCCTTTGTCGCTGTTTATTCACCCATGCAATAATGAGGGTTCTATGAGCTATGCTAGCATACTCTACAAAGGGGTAATTGGATTTGAACGAGAATAAAGAATGGTGATGGTTATCATGTCTGAGAACGAAATCATGCTTCCACTCACAGTGGTATATTCTCTGTAGAGAACATCCATTAAGTGTAATGTTTTATTCCAGACAGGAGCTAAGCAAAAACAAAACTAGAAGATATGGTATTCTTCTGCTTCATGCCTGTATTGTATATGTTCTTAAAGACCACTTTGCACCAAAAACAAATTGGAGATACCTTAGATCGCATGTTTACAGGACATGTCAACTGGTTATTTCTTCTATGTGTTTGGTAGTTCAATCCCAGAGGTTTGCAGAATATGACATTTTGATATATTCTGTTCTCAATTGGCTACTTTATTTATGCAAACAAGTGAGTAAAGCACTAGATTACAACAGGAAGCCGATTTAAGGAAAGGCGGTGTAGATTCATTTGTCCTCTTAATGGGAGATTTAAATTGTCATTTATGCCCATATTTAACTTCAGTAACCACGGACTGGGATCTTTGTCCAGTTAGTAAAGGGCCACACTTCGAGCACAGCTCGGAGGGTACATCACTTACAAAATTAATAGGTAGTCACTCATTAGTACATACCATGGATCTAGTAATCCCAGGGCCAAAGGCTACCTTGGTACCAACTTTTAAAGGTAGGGGATGTTCGTCTATTATAGACTACATCCTGATAACTGCCTTTGCCAAACAATGGGTGGGGATGGTATGCACTAAATGGAGTCCCTTTAGCGATCATAATCCCTTACTTATAGAAATACTCTGCAGGGGTTATGTTGAAATGAATAAACAGCTGGATATTATCTTACAGCCTTCAGATCAAGGAAGGCGTTTAAAATGGGCAAAAATCAATGCCTCAGAATTTTATACTGCATTGATAGTAAAGGGGAAAAAGTGGGTTGAAGAGTGTCTAGATTTTAAAATAGAAGGAGCTGATTTAGTAGCTGCCTTCAGCGAACTAACTAAATTGGCCGAAAAATGATTGGAGGCAAAAGGTCCTGGAAAATCTGGGACCCATCCAAGATGGTTTGACGCAAGTTGAGCACGAGCGCTAAGAAATCTAAAATTAAGCCTTAAAGCAATTCCAAGGGACACAGTGGAAGTGGTAAAGTGTAGGAAAATTTAGAACATTAAGATCAAAGAAAGGAAGGCCTCCCTAAAAGCAGAACTATGGGCTGACTTAAGAGAGGCCGGTGAAAACAGGGATTTTATTGAATTCTGGAAAATCATAAATAGGCCCTGTTTTCACGACCAAAATGCCCCAGTCATTAGCACAAATATCCTCCCGCAGCAATGGATGACCCACTTCGAGAGCCTTTATAACCAGTCTATAGATCCTAAACATAATGGGGAATGGGATGGTAATAGGAGCTGGGTGCAGGATTTTACACTCTCCGAGATTATCCAGGTAATTAAAGGGTTGACTCCCCGGGCCTGATGGCACCCCCCCAGATTTGTATAGAAGTAATATTGACTTGTGGGCCCCAATTTTAACGAGGGTGTTAAATGCAGCTATCAAGACAGGACTCCCTAGGTCGTGGTCCACCGCCTTAATTGTACCTATTTTTAAGAAGGGAAATAGGGACAACCCTCAGTGTTACAGACCCATATCACTGATCGACGTTTCTGCCAAAATACTGGGGCGGGTGATCCTAAACCGCTTAATGATCTGGACAGAGGAGCACCATACAATAGTGGATACCCAGTATGGTTTTAGAGCAGGAAAGTCGACCAGTGACCAATGTTTAAATTTATACCTTTTGGTCGCTAAATACACCAGAGCGAGCAATGGTACTATGTATATGGGATTTATGGATCTGGCGGCGGCCTTTGACAATGTAAATAGAAGTAAACTTTGGGAAAGGATGAGTACTTTGGGGATTGACCAGGGACTTATAAGTATCCTAAGAGAATTACACTGGAACACCACAGCCAGGGTTCGCTTTAGTATGGAGGGAGGGCAAACTGACTCCTTCCCATGCTCTAGCGGAGTAAGGCAGGGATGCATTCTTGCCCCCTTCCTTTTCTCATTATACATTAATGACCTGGAGTCATGCCTTATAGCCCGGGCGGTGGATTGTCCCAAGGTACGGAAGCGTCAAATACCGGTACTATTGTACGCAGATGACGCGGTCCTGCTCGCCCGGACACCAAGAAGTCTCCAATCTCTGATCAATGGATTTGTGGTCTTCATGGAAAAATTAGATCTGTCCGTGAATTTGACCAAGTCCTTTGCACTGATTGCAGGCAAAAAACCCATCAAAAAAACGGTGTTTAAAATTGGGACACATACCATGGGCATTGTAACCACCTTCCCACATTTAGGTCTATTACTTGATGGCAAGATGAAATTTGACACATTACTAGAGGAACACTGTACTAAATTGGCTTCCTCATGTGGTGCAATTATGAACTTTGCCCAGAGACTGGGACGCTGGTCCCCAGAGCAAATAATGAGCTTGTATCGCTCAATAAGCACAGCCAAAGCAGTATATGGAGCTGAGGTTTGGGGCTTTAGGGATGCCAAACAGTTACAACTAGAGGAAGACAAATTCATCCGTAGAATCCTCAAGATCCCACACTCAATACCAGCTGAAATTGCACATTCCGAACTCGGAATCCCGTATATTGTAGATCAGGTCAAGATTAGACCAGTCTTGGCTTGGCTTAGTATTTGGGCTAACCCGGAGGCTGTATTAAGCCAAGAAATCCTCTCTGATTGTATACAAATGGACAAAGGGATGTCAATCCCTTGGCTGAATTATGTTAAACTAACTTTAGAGTCCGTAGGTCAGCACACCCTTTTTAGCACCCCTGCACTGATTACAAGGAACAGTAAATTACAAATCAAAAGACTGTTGCTTGACAATTTGGAGAGGCTTAGGGAGACTAAAGCTTTTGCACTAAAACGGTCAGTGGTAGCACACTCCTTAGTTAAAGAGGCACCGGGTATGGAACCGTATCTATTTCTGATGTATAATCACCAGGATAGGTTTTTAATGTGCCGTTTTAGGCTCAATTTGTTGCAAAATATTTTAGCTTATCCGTCTGGTTTTACTGCAACTATTGAGCAGAAGGGTGCCTGCGGCTGCGACAACATGTCTCCGCAGGACACCCTTCATTTTGTATTATTATGTCCATTTTATCGTTACCCAAGACGTACGTTTCTGGTTGAAATCTTAAAAAATGGAAAATTTCGGCATGCTAAAATAGCTCTGCTGTTTCTACAGAGAGCAAATGATATGCATACCTTATGTTCAGTAATAGGTTTTCTAAAAGCGGCAGTAAGACTAAGAAACACCAGAGACTAACCTATCATGAATAATATATTGATTCTTTTTGTATTTTAACAGGGTGATAGATGGTTAATTTTGATATTGATGTGATAAAAAATCATGTATGTTTCTGTGTTTTAAAATATGTACTTTTTATGATGATTTTTTTAACCATCAAAATAAAGAATTAATTGATTGATTGAACTATGCTCTACTTTAGATAGAAGGCCTCATAGACTAACTTTTCTTCACATTAGGCATGTAAACGGTGATATTCTGCTTAAGCATATTTTTTTTTAAATTGTAAGACAATACATTTACATAAAATCACAAAGAGCACACAAAGCAATGACCTTCTGCTATGTGGCAAATACAGCAAAATATGAACAGACGGTATAGAGTTAACATCTGGCAAAACACCCTATTTAGATTTGAAAAGGAAATATCAATTATCAGTTTTTTCCACCAATCTGCACAAACCGTTACAAGATGAAAATTATCGGCACTATATTTATATTAATTTTATGCCTGGGCGGTAAATTCCGTTCCGCTTGCGGAATTTGGGTAATTTTGCGATCCGGGGAGAACGCGGAATTGCCCAAAATTCTGCGTCCCGCGGCTTTGCGGAATTTTTTTGCTTGTTTGCGTTCTCAAAATGCAGGTTCACAAGTTATTTCCCCCCGAGCACGCAAACAGCGTTCGCGAACAGGAATAAAGCATCGTGAACAAGCAATTCCGCGTGTTCGCGGAATTTTTGCATGCTCACGGAGATTTTTTACCATTTCGCGGAGCTTTGCGGAGTGCGATTTTGCAAATTCCACCCACCCCTAATTATTTTTTTTTTTACACATTTCACCCAGATTCAAAAGTATTTGTATAAATTGAAGAAACAAAGTTTCAGCGAGTCAGAGGTGCAGACTAAAAACAAACAAAGTTAATAATACTGAAACATGAGTTGAGGTGCTTTTCAAAAAACTAATATCACACTTCATAAAAACTTCATTTCACTCTAATGTATTATTATTATGTCATCTGGCGTTATTTATGATGGGGAGTTAAATTTTTTATGCATTGCTATTATGTAGATCTTATTGAAAGCCTTAACTGATATCTTTTCAGAACTTACAGGCTCAAACAGCCCATCTGCATAACCTTAATAACCCAGACAGTTGCTGCGAACAAGCCACTATATGTGAATGACAATATTAAGATCTACAATTAATAACACAAAAATGCAACCATGCCGCTGCCTGACTAATAAGGACCAGAAGACAAACCTTCTGCTGTAACACGAAGAATCTGAATACTGTACCAACATAGATCAAAGCAGCACTTTTGTCTCTTCACGTCAAGAAGCAACCAAAAACAAAGTTCCAATGAACACCTTTTGCAACTCAAAGAGAAAATTGCCTCCCTACTACTTCTCCACCCCATTTAACTTTGCGCTGCTTTAAAATTGGTTTGCATGTCATTAGCACGCACACAAACAGCATTTTGTTTAAGTGTTGCAGTTCGCACTCTCAATATGAATCCTTTAAGTGAAAAACCATCAATTGGTATAGCTTTGCAACAGACCGCATGGAGGTGCCCATAGCTGCATGCAAGCACACACAGGCAAGTTCTTTTTTAAGTAAGAAATTATCTTTTGTGTACCACACAGACCATCTAGGTGGACTTTGGAATAAATGTTAAGAACTGATAACAGGTGCAGTAAGAATTGACTGATAGACTAAACAATCAATGATTCTAAATAAGAACGCATAAACCATATCATTCTAAATTGATGAACAGAGCTACTGGAGAAGAGAGAGGGGGGAAATTATTGTGGCGGGAATCCATACACAGGCCTTCCAAAGAAAGCCATGTCTGTTTCAGACACTAGAGAAGATTTGGTCTAACAAAACAAAACGCAAACTTGTGTAAAGATTCGTAATAAAAGCTGTAGTGCAAGGATCTGAATTAAGAGTTTAAGGAGGGTGTCTATTTTCAGTCCTACGAGGTATAACGACCATTGCGTCTCATTCTCATAAATAGGAGCCAAAAAAATCACTCTAATCTCTTACATATCGTCATAGGTTTTCACTTTCACTCCGTGCAAAGATCTGCTCGGGGAAAGGTCTACATGCCCAGTGCTATAAAGAACTACACAGCAAGTGAATAAAAGGAACCAAATGATGAACATGATGGCATGCGCTGGGGATGAAGTTTGACCTGCCAAACATAGGAGCATTTCAAACAGGTTGTGGAGTTTGGAGAAAAGGAGTAGAATATACAATTGATTACACCGTACTTCATTTTGATCAACAGGTTGTCCTGGCTATCAGCACCGCCACCACACCCACCTGCTCCAACACAAGTGTTGCAACGACAGACCCTCATTCTATTCTAGCCCTACCCCAACCCTTAATGCCCAACTCACACCATTAAAATTTGTATGACCCAACTCATCCTGGCGTACCATGTCAGTACTTTAACAAATCATCTATTGAGATTCTTTCTGTCCCACACAGGATTTTTCTTCAACCCGAATTCTACATGGTCTTCCTTCCGTTTCTCTCCATACTTCCTTTATCAGTACTTCAGCTTCTTGAATACCCCATTACCTCCTCGTCCAGTCTTCCTCGCCACAGTATTCACCAATGAGCCTCCGGCTCCACACAGAACTCCAAGTAAACTTAAAAGAGCAGCGCTCTAGTCTCCCCTCCCTCCTCCAACATGGCCCCCAGTGGCTTCAGCCAATCCCATAAAGGGATACAAACCAGCCAGCCCGATCTGTTCTTTTTTTCTGCACTTCTCCGAGTGCTGTGTTACCTGCTGGTCAGGTAAGTGGGGCTGGGGTCCTGCTTGAGCAGACCCGTTTTTGCCCTTGGGTATTAAGTTTGGGGGAAGTAGTTGTTTGTATATGTTGTTATTGGTTTTTCTTTCCCCCTTCTTCTGCCTTTACGCCTCTGGTCCTGCTTCAGCGGACTTTCGTGGCGTTTGTGTTTGGGATTTCGTCTATGATGTTATGGGAGCGCGCCGGGGCGTTTTCCGGTGGTGTTCGAGTCCTGCTACCGCTGTCGCGGTTGGTATTTCATACCTGCTGGGGGGTATTTGTGTCCTTTCCCGACCGCGCGTCCTGCTGAGCGGACGTAGCGCGGCCGGGTCCGTTTGTTCTGGGGGCCGGAGGCTCCCGGTCACATTCCTACCTGCTGCCGAGGCCGTGTTGGTGCTCTGGGCCGTCCTCCTTCCTTTCCCCGGTGTCTGGTCTGGCCGGTTGGGTTCTGCTTTAGCGAGCCCTGGGTGTACGGGAGGCTGGAAAAAGGGGTCTGAATGTCCCCTCGTCCATGTGGGCAGAGTATTTGTTTGTTCTCTGTGTGCTGCACCTCTGGCTTCTCTGTTGTTGTGCCTTGCTACATCTTTGCATTCCTGGCGACCACGGCTGCACCGGCTTGCTACGGCTCTTTCTTGTGTCCGGCGAGGCTTCTCCTTTACTGCCCCGGAAGCCGCGCTGCCTGTCTTGCTGGTTCCACGGCTGCCTCCTGGCCTGCATTCACTGCTGCTTCCATGGGGCCGGCGCTGGCAGCTGCGGGGCTCCAATTATCCCTGGTGTGTATTGGTGCTACGTTTGCTTTGGCTTTTGTTGACCTGAAACCGGACCCGGCAGGCGCCGGGGGCTGGTTTTCCATTTGGCTCCCCCGGGCCCGGGTGGGCGCGCGCTCCCTCCCGGGTGCCGCGCGCTGCTGTGTTTGCCTCTGGCGTTCCCGGTCCCACTGTTGCTGCCCGCTCGCCCGTTCCTGGGTTCAGGGGCGCGCGCTTGGAGGACGTGGTTCTGTACAGTATTTGTGACCCTGGAGTGGCTCATGTCCTTACAAAACGAATCACAGGGTGTGTGAGGCGGATGGCGCTAACATCATAATTGCACCCAATCACACGCATGAAAACCAAATTCACAGCGTTGGGAGTGGGAGAACTTCGCTACTAAATTAAGACGAATAGGAGCTGTGTGCTGCATCTGACTTTTTTGCAATTATACATTTACTTTATTGGCGTGTGCATCAACTCCTTTTTTGGCTCATGTCCTTGTGGGTTTCTTTCGGTATTAACCTGGAGATACAGCTCAACGGTAAGTCTTGTACCTCTGGTTGCAATGGGTCACACAGGACAAGGGTT
Source organism: Triturus cristatus (assembly GCF_964204655.1). Lineage (NCBI taxonomy): Eukaryota > Metazoa > Chordata > Amphibia > Caudata > Salamandridae > Triturus > Triturus cristatus. Next base: position 1,091,534,592 of record NC_140582.1, on the reverse strand, counting down.
CAGGTCCCGCTTATGCTGTCAAAGTGTCTTAAGATGGCGAACACTCACACTTTAAAACTTTCATTTCCCACATCGCTGTCTGGCCGTGTTTTTCGTTTGTTGTGTCTTGCACGCACGCATGCGCGCTCCATTCTCTCACGATACGTCACAGACTCGTGCTTTACGTCTGTGTGCGTGTGTTGTTTGACTGGGCACTTCTGCTGCCTGTCGTTTTTTTGGCTCTGCCGTCTCGTTGTGCTGTGCCACGGGACCTGCGTCCTCTGGGTGAGTGTTCTTCTGTTGCTTTGCATATTTGCATTCCTGGGGGGTTTTCGGCACCTGTTACTGTGGTATTTGCCTGACACCTTTCGTTGATTGATTCCCCCATTTTACCCTTTTTGTAGTCGGTCCTGACGGTTTGCATGTTTGTGCTTTGTTTGTTGGGTTTCTGTGTACTGCTTTTGTTGCGGTTCTGCCCGGCTGCTTGTCTTTGTGCGCTGCTGCTTCCGTTGGGGGACCCTCTGTTTGCACTCATAGTTACGGGTTGGCCCTCCCAGCGGGTCCAATTTGGCCTTTCGTCCTCCTGGGGTCGTTTTCGTGAGTGTCGCTGAGTTGGGTGTCAATGGACATCTGTTGTTCAGCGCCGAGTCTCCTACGGGCACTCAAGGTTCCGATTGTCACCGTGGCCTATTGGTTCAAGTCTGTGGCTCTTCCTCTCACGGTTTCTGGTTCAACCAGGAGCTATAGCTCAATGGTAAGTCTTGTGCCTACGGTTGTAAAGGGTCTCACAGGACAAGGGTTCGAGTCCCGCAATCGCTGTCGAAGTGTCGTACGGTGGCAAAAGTTTTTTTTTTTGTGTTTGTGTTGAGGCAGGAATGTGGCTCTCCGCTGTGCGGTTGGTTTTTGGCCTCCTTGGCCCCATGGCACAGGATCCCCTTACTCCCGGGGGGTGCTTCCGTCTCGCGGTATGGCCATGTGTGTTTTTTTGGCGTTTTGTGGGGCCCTGGTTGGGCCTTCCCTTGTGCGTGTTTCGCTGTGGCCTAGTGGTTGGTGCTTCTTGCTCCTCGAGGTTTTGTGTTAACCTCTTTTTCTAGTGTCTCCTTCGCGAGGTTGTTGGGGATTCTGTTTGTGTGGGGAGTTCTTCGCCCGTTGTTGACTTGATTTCATTCGGTTGCTCTGGTGAGGTGGTAGGGTGTTCCCTTCCTTCCGCTCTGTGGCGCCGTCTCTGGTGTTTTGTTGCACGGAGGGGTGGCTTGCTGCCACGGTTTTGGGGCGCTGTGCCTTGGTATTTGGGTGTATTCTCCTGCTACCCATGCTTGGCTTCCGGGGCCCTGTGGTAAACAGGGTCACTATGACCTGTTGGGTACGGTCTTAGACTCTTCGTCTGAAGATTAGGTGTTCATTCCCTGGTCATTCTCTGTTTGCTCAGCCTACGGTTTAGGCACTGGTATTTCCTTCTGTGAGGTTGGGAAATGTTTCCCTGTCTCCGATGGCTGCTCCCTGGCAGACGCTTCAATTGTCACATGCACAATGTGATTTCGCAAATGGTAAGGTTTGTGTTACATGCACGGTTGTGCCTTGCCGGGATGCCTGGAGAGTGGATGCCCTGTCGTTCCCTTGGCCGACGGGTCTCTTGTATGCCTTTCCCCCTGTTCCCCTGATTCGGGCGGTCTTGCAGAAGATCGAGTGGGAGGGGTCGTTTGTGCTTCTCATTGCTCCGGGTTGGATGCGTCGCCCTTGGTATCCCCTGATGTTGGAATTAGCTGTGTCTCCGGGGTGGGCCTTGCCATTCAGTCCTTACCCTCTGTTGGGCCCTCCTCTTCCTCTGCCTGTGTTCCGGTCCTTGGGTCTGCGGGCCTGGCTCTTGTGAGGGATTCGTTGATGCGCACTGGCTGTTCCTTGGCTGTAGCTGGGGTTCATTCAGCAGTCCAGGAGACCTTCTACCCTTACGTCCTATGCTGAACACTGGGATAATTTTGTTTCTTGGTGTCTGGGTCGCGATCTGTCGATGGCTTCTTTGGATCCGGCTCGCATTTTGGATTTTTTGAATGATGGGTTTGTGCTAGGCTTGGCCATTTCGACTCTTCGGGCTCAGTGGGCTGCGATTCAGGCGTTCCATGTCCTTCCTTTGATTTCTGTTTCGCCTTTGGTTGCTAGACTTTTTCAGTCTCTCTCTTTCCAACGCCCCCGTCCTATTATGTGTCCTCCACCTTGGGACCTGCCTTTGGTTTTGCGCTCCTTGCAATTGGCTCCGTTCGAGCCTTTGGAGTCGGTGGAGTTGAAGTTTTTGACACTCACGGTGGTGTTTCTTGTGGCGATTGCTTCTGCCAGGCGTATGGGGGAGCTGGGTGCATTCCTTCGTTCTGCTCCCTTTTTGTTGGTTTTGCCGGACAGGGTGGTGTTGCGCCCTCATCCTACGTTCATTCCAAAAGTGGGTTCTTATTTTCATAGGTCTTCTGCAGTGGTGCTTCCATGTCTTTGTCCTGATCCTTCCTCGGATGAGGAGTCCCTGTTGCACCTCTTGGATGTTCGGCGTGCTTTATTGGTATATTTGTCGCGCACGTCTTCGTTTTGCAAAGTGGACCACTTGTTTGTCAATTATGGTTTGTCACGTCGGGGTCTGACACCCTCCCTCTCGACGATCAGTCGCTGGATTAAGGAGGCCATTTTGTTGGCGTATGCTTCGGTTGCTGAAGTTCCCTCCCTTCCTGTTCAGGGGCGTTCCACCCGCTCTGTTGCTGTGTCTTGGGCCTCCTTCAAAGGGGTGTCCATGGAGGATGTTTGCCGGGCTGCTACTTGGTCTTCACCTCATACATTCATGTCCCTTTACCGCCTCCAGGTTGGGGGTGGGGGTTATGTTTCGTTTGCATCTTCTGTGTTGACTGCGGGGATGCCTTGCGGGGTTGTATTTGATTACTGTACCTCTGTATATTGAATCTAGTTTCACTGCACGTTGCTGTGGTCTTTTCCTTACATGAAGCTGATTGCTTTGGTATCGGCTCATTGGTGAATACTGTGGCGAGGAAGACTGGACGAGGAGGTAATGCCCGGATTACTTACCGGTAATCTTCATTACTCCGAGTCCTAGTCTTCCTCGCCACAGTATAGTTTCCCTTCCCTCCCGGCCCTGGTGGTGGCTTCATGTCTGCGGCTTTGATTATCAGATCGGGCTGGCTGGTTTGTATCCCTTTATGGGATTGGCTGAAGCCACTGGGGGCCATGTTGGAGGAGGGAGGGGAGACTAGAGCGCTGCTCTTTTAAGTTTACTTGGAGTTCTGTGTGGAGCCGGAGGCTCATTGGTGAATACTGTGGCGAGGAAGACTAGGACTCGGAGTAATGAAGATTACCGGTAAGTAATCCGGGCACTCTCCTAAACTTCAGAGTGACTATTTATTCCTAATGCCCATCAAGACACATAATTTGCCCAAAGGCTTGTACACGTTCATAAACTACAAACTTCTGCACCACTTTCACCTAGTCCTTAAATTTACATAACCCTTCTAGCATGACCTTCCTTTTGTTTAAAATCTTGCTGTGATACTCCTACTCTCAGTTTTACCCTGTAACATTACTCAAACAGCATTCAATCGCCCCTTGTAAGTTCAATTATAGCAAACAGCAAATAAGACATGGACACAAAACATTTAAACACATCTCAACAAAAATACACAATTGATCAGTGAAAATACCAGAACCCTATTAAAAAGGAACACGAAATCATGAAAATAAAAAACTTGATTGGGGAAGTTTTGAAGTGCAAAAGAAAACAATTGAGACCTATAGCTTTCTAAGAATAAGAAGTAAATTCAGCACATCTAGAGCACGGAGGTTATTTACCGGATTATTGCATACTAATGAGACTCCACCGACTGTTATTGCATATGTCCCTTTCAAATAAAGACAAGGTGCATCAGGTGATATTTCTTTGTCAGCGTAATGTTAAGTCCAGAAGACGGTGTGATAGCATGAATGGAGAAAACAACTGTCTTTGCAAAGTAGGACATCAAACTCTGGAACAGGTAATGTGGTATTTTAAGCTACTCCAAAGTTTAAAGTACTTTCTAGAAAAAATAATTCAGGTAGGACTTCAAAGTTGAGCTCTTCATGAAAGTTGGTAATTCTGGTAATTGAGTGGATTTGTTAACTACGATATCTCTAAATAAGTGGTACAGTAAGACCACACATACATTTTCAATACCATGGTTCAAACTCTGAAAGCAGCTTGATTTTGCTATGAACTTGCAAGGATATAAAGACCCAGATATCACATATAAGGTTGTATACTAGAATCCCTTGGCATATTCCCTTTCCCTAATCACCACTTGTTCTCCAACAACACGTCTCTAAGGTCTCAAGGTTTTAACACTTATGAGCCTCCAAGCATACAGTGCTCATGGCTTTCAAGGTTCATGAATCCTACATCTAAGCCTTTTAAGATTAGTGGTTTTATACCTCAATTTATGCTCGGAGATGGTCTAGCAGCAACATGCAGCGTTCTACAAAAAATATTACACAGGAAAAATGTTATGCTAATCGGGATACACCTGTAAAGCAGAAGTGTATTCCAGACACCAAAAATACATTTCAATCGCCGTTTAATTTATACAAAACACCCTCTTCCAACTGATGTCACTATTTTCATCACAGGCTAAAATGAAAAAAATTGACATTAAAATAAAATGAACTGTGTATACTTCAAAATCGGCTGGGATTACTTCCCCTTTCTAAACAGTACAGCTGATGACTGAGTGAGAATAATAGTCAAAGTGATCCACATGTCAAGACTTTTGTGCTAAGCATTTAAAATATGTTCCTCTGGAATGCTATAACTTTATTGCTGTGGAGTTTTTTTTTTTGGGGGGGGGGACTAGGTGAAACAAAGTTGACATTTTCTAGCTCAATTTAAGCAATGAATGAAAATTTGAATTATCAGCATAGTAGTTTTGCACATCAAAGCTCAAAGAAAACATGGCTTCAATTACACTGTTTTAGGGACTAATGGCTTCACTATTATTAGAGTTTGAGGCTATGCGTTCACAAATCAAAAATGCTCTTACACCCCAACAATTCAATGTCTGGCGTATCTGAGCTTAAAAGCAAAAGACCCATCAATGGATTGATAGTTTCACAAGATAGGAGTCAAATGGCATCAACGATAAAAACCATAGGATACAAAGGCTCAGTAGTATCAGTGCTATATTTAGTTTCATATAACACTGTGCATGCTATCATGGGTAGTCCAAAAGTTCCAAATTAAGGACTAGCAGAAATCTAAACGTCTACAAGGCATGACTGCTATCATCTCTACTCTTTAAATAATTGTAAAGCGCTCCGATACCCGCAAGGGTCATGTTCGCGCTATATAAAACTCTCAAACCACAACTATTGCCAGCTTTTGATTAATCGGATCACAAGAACTTGATGACCACAGGGTCTCTTCGAGGGTATTGCTTTGAAGAGCAAGTCACACATTTTCCTAGAGCATTTTGGGGTTAAAATGATCAAAAATCTCAAAGACCTCACTCAACATGGTTTGGTCGTCTGGCCGGTATGTTGGCTTAAAGGATCTTAAGTCTTAAAGCACAAGTATTTAATATCTCAGAAGCCCAATGATCTAGAAGGACAAGGATCTAATAATTTGAAAGCACAGATGCCTAAAAAGCTTTGGTGATTCGTGGTAGTCAGGTCTTTAATCATGTGCTTTATTACTATAAATGTCAGGCTTGTCAGGACAAGATATTGCGGGTCTTAGACCTTGCAGTCACAGAACTCGCCGTCGAGTCTTGTATAAAAGACTACGGCCTCTTGCTTTTATGGGACTTTAGTTTCACAATTTTAACTTAAGTCGAAAGATTCTATTTTTAAGTTCTAGGTGTCCAATGGGTTTAATATCACTATAACTCGGGTAGGCCAACAGCTTTAAAAAGACTCTTAGGTCTAATCTCATAACTTGGATGTCTCATCTATTTACGTACTCATGTGTCATTTCTTTAGGGTTAGGCCAGTGCTTTGAAAGGAAATACAGAAGTGCAGTCACTCACTATTCAGTGAAGTGACGGTACTCTACCATTAGATATACTGCAGCAGTGCTGAAAAGAGCAGGAACTCTCCCATTGAAATGAAAGAAGCGCAGGTACTTGGTACCGGACAGTACCGGCCAATTTGAAGCACTGGTTTAGGCACACGATTAATGATTGTAAGGCACAAAACATCCCATACCTAAAGTCTGGAGGTTCTTGGGAGCAAAAGCCTGTGCTGGAGTATTGGGCCTTAAGGCCTCCGGACTCTTAGCGCTCTATGTTATGGGAGGTGGTATAGGGGGGTGGATAAAAGGGTGGGGGTCGCGGCGGCGCGCAGGCGGCTCTCACTGGCTGTTTGCAGGATCTCACGGCGCAGACCGCTCGTGTAGTCGATGAGCTCCTCCAGGCTCCGCTCGCTGTGCTGTCCGTAGCCCGAAAACTTGTGCAGCACCTTCTCCAGCTCCCGCTCCACCGTCACGCACTGGTCCATGGCGGGCTCCGGCGGCGGCGGGGGGGTCGCTGCCAGCGCCGTGCCCGGGACCTCGCGGGGGCTCTCGCACTCTCCCTGCGCCTCTCTATGGCTCATACGTGTTTCGGGCTTCTCTGTGGGGCACACGAGGGAGAGTGAGGCTTCGCGCAGCGCCGAGTGACGCCTTGCGGGGGAGGGCAGCAGGACGGCTCGCGCACTGTCTGGCGACGAGTCTCTCGAGCGGGGCCTGTGCCTCGTGCGCTCTGTGATGAGATTGTCTCGCGCTTGCCGTGACAGGTCAATCGAGCTACCGTCGTGTTATTGTTTTCACAGATGAGAGACGGGGCGGAGTTCCAAGTTGACCTGCTTAGCTTGGACAAAACCATTCTCACGTCCTGTAGGGTGACAGCCGGGTAGGAACATGGATAAGACAAGTTTTGGAGCTGCATGGGGAAGCTGAAATGTACACCTTAAAGAACCCAGCAGCGTGAAAGCCCCACGGTTCGTTCTCTTCGCGTACATTACTGCACAACGTTAAATAACCCCCCCCCCTCCAGTTGTAGTTATGTGCCACGGTCCATAAACTCCGCCCCTACGGAAGTTTGTATATTGAAACAGTCCTCGTGAACTAAACTCGGTAGCTTCTACATCCGGGTTAATTAGAGTCTGCGTAACGCATTTGAACTGTTTGCACGAAATGTCAAATTTCCAGCTGCAATGAAGGAAAGTTTCGATTAGATTTTACAGTGGCTAGCATTATGCATGCTGTTTTTCACTTCAATCAATAGCAGCTGTTTCCGAGTTTGCTCTTCTGATGAGTACAGTCGCTTTTTCCTCCAACTACCAGGGAAAAAGTTAACGATAAGGTGACAATATAGTCCACCAATCAGTATCCGATGTCCATATAAGCCTCTACAGACCCCTCCTCCGGCAATAAGCCTCCATTTCCATCTAACGTTCTTCGAGTTTCTGATCTTTTTATTTTTTTGTTGCATATTTATATAGCGCGAACTCGACCCGAAGGTATTGGAGCGCTTTACATGAGCACCGTATTTACATTACACATTCAGGCACAGGGAGATTAAGTGATTTGCCCAGAATCACAGGATGTGGACGCGATCTCGAGGCTCGAACTCTGGTTTCCAGCACGAAAGTCAGCAGTTTAAGCCGACGGACCACAACCTCTCCCCTTACCTTATTTTACCTTGGGTGGTAAAATGTTACCCCGATACCATTCTACTTATTTCATCACAGTACGTCAATCCATACCTCATCACTATAGCAATATTTATCCATATGCATTTTTCGTGACGTTCGTGTCTAAAATTATTCTGCACACGCCAATAACGCAGTTTCAATTGGGAGGGAAGCTTTATCCAAACACCCGTAAGTGGGATAATCCTCGCTGCTTTCCTTCTCAATAGCTAGAAAATTGTACATTCTACCCCAGGACCAGGGAGGAGCATTATGCTTGTTCAAACCTACCTACAGTCAACAATGCCACCTTCAAAATTGATTGGGAAAAAATAGAACTCATTGAAGGTTAATTCATACAACCGGTCTGCTGAATTCATAATAGCCCACTAATGACCTCCCAGAGCAAAAGACTTGTAGGCCATAATTACCCAGGGCTCGATTCGGGGGTACAAGTGGGTGGACGGGATACACCCACTCTTTTCACAGGGTGGACACCGCCCCCTTTCACAGGTTGGACGCCGCCCCCCTGCCAAGAAGTTGAGCCCCACTCGTCCGGGTGTAAATTTGAGACCCTGGGATTAATTCAGCTGCGCCTGCTCGTTATCTGCTTTCCTTCCGAGCAGCAACTTGTAGACGGAGGGGGGGGCGGGGGGGGGGGGGGGAGGATGTTGTCCTTTGAGACTCCAACTGGGCCATAACAAAGGCCGAACTTGAGGACACATGTAGTGATTACACTTAACGCAGGAATTGAAGAAGTATTTCTTTATTGAAACTCTCAACCGGACAAATGCATCCTGTCCGTAGTTCAATGCCAGTAACAAATGCTCTAACGTACATTCCAGTTTAAACCCTAACAACAGTTCACTAACAGCTACACGCTCGTGACAACACTTCAGACTTGACACGAGCTTGCACCATTTTAATTGAAAACATGCTCTCGTTCTGCTTTGCCCGCGCGATGACCAACTCAAGCACCACGCGACCAAACAGAACGAAGCATGCGACACTACACATCTCCTTTATATACAACAAAAGAAATTATTCACATACATAGTCTTTTAGAGAAGCAGGACGTTTGATGACTCTTTTTGCTCTAATGTTGATGTTCCCACAGTCTGTTGAACCAAGCTGCCCACTTACAACCTTACCAGTGAAAGGTTGACACGCATCCTCATCAAAACCAAACCTCATGCTGGATTTAGAAGACGATGAACAATTAACTTTTGGTGCATTACATATAGCAACCCTCTTCAAATTCCAACACTTACCATCTTCCAAAATTACAGCATTTTTTTTTAAAGCAAGTACTCTCTGTGGTTGAAAAAACTTGCTGTCACCTTTCTTTGTAAAACCAGGTTTCCTGATTCTAACCCATTGACCCACCGAGATTTTGACATCCTTGGTGCTATATTTATTGTCATAGAACCTTTTATACTCATCATGTTTGACCGCTAAATTTTTTTTAACCTCCCCTGAGGACCAAAACACTTCACCAGAACATTTAAGCCAACCAGGGTACCACTTACCCCTTGGTTTCCTGCCCCTCATGGGTTCAAAAGGGGAAAATTTTGTCGAATCAGCAATGGACACTCTATAAGCCCATAGCGTTTTGAAAACTTGAATTTCCCATGGAACACTATTATGAGATGCTAATTGGATTGCACCTTTTAAAACTCTGTTATACCTCTCAACCAACCCATTACCACTTGGATTGTATAAAGAGGTGGTTTTGTGTGCAATACCACACTTAGCTAAATATTGAGTCATGGTTCCTGAGGTAAACTGTACTCCATTATCGCTGATAATACTCGCCGGAGTACCTTCCGAAGTGAAGACTTCATCAAAGAATTTGATTACATTCTCTGTATCAATTTTTTTAATGATCTTGAGCACCGGCCATTTTGAAAATACATCCATCATAGAGATGATATATTTCTCAGAAGCGCCAATAGGACCCATGATATCGACTGCAACACTTTCCCAAGGTGCATTAGGGCATAAAAAATCCCCCATAGGAGGTCTAAGGGTCTTAAGAGTCTTGTCAGAAGTGGAACACAGATTGCAATCCCTTACTAACCTCTCAACAGAAATGTCTAAAGCAGGCCACCAAAATCTACCTTTCACTATGCTTTTAGTTTTTGAAATGCCCAAATGTCCCTCGTGACACAACCTGAGAATCTTGTCTCTCAAAGCTAAAGGAGGAACAACTTTATCACCTCTCATTAGGATTCCCTCCAAACAAGACAACTCATTTCTGACTTCCCAAAACGGTTTAATGTCACAAGCATCCAACTTACGAGGCCATCCATTGGTGACACACTCCACAACTTTCTTTAAACACTCATCAGAGGACAAAGCCTGAACCCATTCCTCTTTCCCAAAAGAATCTGAACCATGATCCCATACAACCGCAACTTGCACACCGTCCATAAGATCATCTTGGTTCTCGATCATTTGGACAGGCAGACGCGACAGGAAATCTGCGACTGCATTCTTCCTTCCTGGAAGATATTCAATATTGTATACAAAGTCCAAAAGTCTCATAGAAATCCTAGCTAACCTGGAGGACACATTAATCATGCCAACATTTTTCAAAACCTTGACCAATGGTTTGTGATCGCACTTGATCGTAACCTCACTTTCCCACACAAAGGTTCGGAAATGCTCTAGTCCCCAAGCACAAGCAAGTGCTTCACGCTCAATCACTACGTACCTAGTTTCCGCTGGAGACAACGACCTAGAAGCATATGCCACTATTGATTCTACCCCATTATGGTCTACTTGTGAGAAAACAGCACCTATACCTATACCACTGGCATCTGTAGTTATTATATTTTTTCCCTGAGGATCAAACCCTTGAAGTGCAGGGGCTGAACTTATCGCTTTTTTTAAATCAGTGAATTCATTTTGACACTGACTGCACCATGTGAAACCTTTCTTTGTTTTTAGGAGTTCTCTAATATGGAATGTTCTTTTAGAAAAGTTTTCCACAAATTTAGCAAAAAACTCCACCATCCCCAGAAACGATTTTACCTCATCTTTGTTCTTAGGGCTGGGCGCATCTGTTATTGCAGAGGCTAATTTTGTCTTGGGAAGAATCCCAGAAGCACTAATTTCATGTCCTAAATAAGTTACAACGTTAGCAGCAAACTTACATTTGGATGGTTCAATGGTTAGCCCATACTTTTGTAGTAAAGACATTACATGAAATAACTTTTCTTTGTGCTCTTGATTATCCTTGGCCATGATCAAAATGTCATCTTGGAATATAAGCACATATTTTAGATGGCCAAATATCTTGAACATTAAGCGTTGGAATACAGCAGCCGCAGAGGCTAATCCAAAAGGCATCCTAGTGTATTGAAAACATCCTATGTGAGAAATAAAGGCTGTTAAATGTTTGCATGAATCTACCAACGGAATCTGATGATAAGCTTGTGATAAATCAGTTGTAGAAAAAACTTTCATTCCTTTACATTTTGTAATCATTTCATTAATTTTTGGTAAAGGAAATTGATCAATCAAGATATTATCATTTAAATGTCTCAAATCAATGCATAGTCTGAGCTTACCATTAGATTTCCTGGCTGCCACCAATGGAGAAACCCACTGAGAGGCTTCAACCGGTTCAATTACGCCTTTCTCAACCAAGCTGCTAAGTTCCTTCTCCACTTCTTCTCTAACTGAGAAAGGTATATTGCGTACCTTGTGAACTTTTGGAGAAGGGTCAGGTTTGAGACGAATGAGGTGTTCAAAACCTTCCAATTTCCCCAATTTGCCAGAACAAACATCAGGAAATTTTTTTAATAACACTTTTTTAAGAGATTCTTCTTCATTCACCACCAAGACCTGTTCCACCCCATTTGGATCTAGTATGATATCAAGTTTCCTTTGGTCCTTCCATCCCAACACAGAAGGACTTTTCTTTGATACATACAATTTACACAGGGCACTTCTGTTCTTGAATCTAAACAACAAATCCCTACAACCTAACAGTTCAATTGGTTCTCCGTTGTAGCTTAAAGGTGTAATATCGGCTTGATCTAAATTGGAGCCTAACTTCATAACAAATTTATCCGCCCACACTGATTCGTTCAAAATGGTAAAAGGCGAACCTGAATCCGCTGCGATGTAAATATTTACACCACCTAACGAGATGAGACACATAGGTTTGCTAGAATCAGTATCGTGGACAATGTTAAGCACTACATTACTCATGGGGCTCAAAGAATCATCCTCACTATCATCATTACTGGAAGAAGGATAACTTTCTTCAATACATTTAACATGTTCCCTTTTAACATTTCTAGCATGACAAACTTTGCTGAAATGGCCTACTTTTTTACAAATTGAGCATCTTTGTTTGATAGCCGGACAACTTTTGTCGTTGGCTAGGTGATTCTTGCTATCACAACGATAACATTTGAATTTTTTTTCCTTTCTAGACATCTTGTTTTTTACCACGGCTTTGGATGAGTTCTCTTTACTACGATTATAACCAATTTTTGCTACAGTATCTTGCTGAGGATTATCAGTACTCTCTTTTTTGAGTGCCTTGGCACATCTTCCCGACAATTCAGCTTTCCTAGCAATGGCTAGAACATCCTTAAGCGCATTATCACCATTTACCCACAACCTATCTTGAATAGAGGCATCATAGGCATGCATCACTACCTGATCTCTAATTAACTCCTCTTCAATAGCCCCAAATCTACAATCAATGACTAACTTTTGGAGAGCGGTTACAAAATCATCAAAGGTTTCATCCTTAAGTTGTTTCCTTTTAAAAAATTTGAAACGTGTGACACCAATACAAACTTTTGGGGAAAAATAATTGTCAAGTTGTCTGATAGCTTGGTTAAACACATTATCATCCCCCGCAACAGTTTCCTTATTTAACTTATTGTAAATTCTTAAACCTTCTGGGCCTAAACTGTGCATCAATAAACCTTTTTTTCTGTCTGCAGACAATTTGTTGGCATGGTCAATGGTGAACAAATAATTGATGAAATATTCCTTCCACTGTAACCACGGAACCGGTGGATCACCCGGAACACATAAGAACTCTTTTGGAGGATTGACTGTTATATTGGTGACAGGAGTAGCCATGACTACACATTCTTAAAATTTTACCCTTGAACCTGTTGATAAAATATTATACAACAATCAATACATATAATTTTGATACGGATTTTAGGATATGTGCTACCTCTTAATATAAAGTCTAACTGTCAAGTACCACATAAAGGCGCACAATGCGCTCTTTTAAGCTGATTAGTCAAAGTTGTGATTGTGGATGAAATGACCCTTGAACAGATGACCACTGTTAAATGTACTATAAACTGCTCCGGAATAAATTTATCCAATTTCAGTCATTCAGGACAGTGTAATCATACTCATTGTGAGTTCAATCAAAACGCTTTGAAGAACGCGTGCACACTGTGAAATCCACCGCTTGTAACCCAAACAGCAGTACAGTCAGCTGCGCTCTCAATAATGCGCACGCGCGTATGTCAAAGCAATCCAACAGGGCTTACGATGTTTAAAAAGAGCTCAACCCCTCCCTACCTTGCAAAGTCTGTTACCGCTTCCTCAAAATGTTGATTTAAACGTGATATCCTCACCAAAATCACGTCAGAGAAACTGACACAACCATCCGCCGGCAGACCCGTTTCAATTTCACGCTTGTGAATGATACGTTGTCCGCGACTGGTTGCCGATAAACAGGAAATTAATTACTGCTTTCCGATTGGCCCATCAACTCGTACCAACCCGGAATGAGTTTCCCCGGCCAAAATAGGAGGCGGTTCCTCCCAATCACGAACCAAACAGGTTGGGACACACGAAGGACACCTCCGACGGCAGCAGGATGCGAACACTTCTTCAGGGCTGGAAACTGAAATTGCCGAAAACGCCGAAAACGATGAAAATCCGCGTGGATCTGCTCCGGCTGAGACCCAAGTCGCCAAAATGTAAGTGTAGTGATTACACTTAACGCAGGAATTGAAGAAGTATTTCTTTATTGAAACTCTCAACCGGACAAATGCATCCTGTCCGTAGTTCAATGCCAGTAACAAATGCTCTAACGTACATTCCAGTTTAAACCCTAACAACAGTTCACTAACAGCTACACGCTCGTGACAACACTTCAGACTTGACACGAGCTTGCACCATTTTAATTGAAAACATGCTCTCGTTCTGCTTTGCCCGCGCGATGACCAACTCAAGCACCACGCGACCAAACAGAACAAAGCATGCGACACTACAACACATTTGGCCTTCTTTGTCCGAGTATCCAGGCTGGGGGCTGCCTGTAGCCTCACACCTAGATGTAACTGCAGAGGAAGGTAAACAAAAGCAGCAGCTTGTTAACACTTCTAAGGCGCATAAGAGAGGCACGATTTTGACTTTGTTGAGACCCCCATACATAATAGACATGCATTTCCTGTAAGAATGTCAGATGCGTTACTCTGTTCCAGTGCAAAATACCAATTTAAATACCAGTATTTTTTTATTTGTTTTACAGCGCTATTCATCCCAATGTATGGTGCCAGATCACTTTACAGCAAACATACATATTATATTGTCAATAAATCACACACGTTTGTAAATCATTGTACAGGATGTGTTACATAAGACAGAGAGGTTACTGGATGTGGGAGTCACATATCATCCTTCATAGCTCACTGTGCTATACTAGAAGGATTACAATGCAACTGCATGTAACAAAAGGATCTCTGTGTTCAAAGCAGTAACCTACTTACCTATTTCCATAAAATAAAATCTGCCGTCTGCAAGTTACATGTTGTGCTTTGCAGGAGGCGCATTAACCCTGTATGCTACTTTAAGTTAAAACAAGGACTACTGGGATCCGCACACATGCAGCAATCCCACTCACTGCCCTTAGGGCTCGTTGGTCTGAGGATTCCAGCAAGGCCCTTACGGATAAAGCATGGGAATGTATGGTGGAACACCCCAAAAAAGTATCACGTAATGCACGACTGAAGTTTATACAGACGATGATCCTCCATAGAGCATACCTTACCCCTGAGAGGATTCATCGTATATTTCCAGAATCCCCACGTCATTGCCCCCGCTGTAGAGGGGAGGAGGCAGACTTCCTGCATATGTTATGGTCCTGTCCCTGCCTTAGGGACTACTGGGTGGGGGTCCGGGACGCCTTGAGCGCAGTCACTAGACTCCCTATCCCGGAAGACGCATTATATTGCCTCGTAGGCCTCCGCAGACGCCCTAAAGTGCAGAAATCACAATTACGGTTCATAGACCTGGCCCTTATCGTGGCAGTGAGAGCTCTTACCATGCGATGGAAGTCTCCTAGGAGCCCAGCTGTATACACATGGCGGAGTGATATGTTGCAATGGGGGAGGACGGAGGGTGCAGCTCTTCGCAGAGAGGAGGATAGGGGGCTCAGGAGACAACTCATCTCGTTAGACTGGGAGGCCATGCTGCTTCAGCTAGAGTCGCTCGATCTACTACCCCCGCAGAATATCCCAACCCAGTAACACGCAGGATTCCTATACGATACTTGCATGATAGGTTGCGGGACTCAGACTCACAGCTTTGCTAAAACCTGAACGTAATGCTGCTATTTGTGACCTATATTGTTGAAGCCACAGAGTGATAGTTGATGAAACCAAAACATGATTGACCAGGAGTGGGGAGAGGGCGGGGTAGGGAGGGGGGGAGGGGATGGTTACATTCAGTTCCTTTGTTGAATGCAATGTAATTGTTTTTTATTGCCGATTTATATTGCCAGATCAATCATTGTGGTGGTACCGACACTATTAGAGATCATTATCCTTGATATTATCGTTCACAAACGGTCACACCTAACCATTATAAGTCACATGTATAATGTACTTCCTGTAAAGGTAAAAGACTGTCTCTGTAGAATGACTGGTAAATTTCAACACTGTTAAAGTCGTCAATAAAGTTTGTTTTAAAAAAAAAGTTAAAACAAGGACTACACAAAAAGATCTGTCTATCAAATGTGTTAACGAGCAGGCAGCTAAAGCAATCACAACTACATGGAAATGTGCTTACGACTGCTGGGGTAGGCTAGCAGCAGTTAGTTTGTCAATCCTCGGGCAAAGGAATCTGTCGCACCATGATGTCACTTCCTGTGATGTCACTTCCTGCAATGCCATGTGCCGTGATGTCACTTCCTGTGATACTACCTAACTTGTAGAGTCCCCCCACTTTTTATTTTTAGGACTTGTGCCCTGCCATTACCCCTGTAACTGATTAAGCACCCAAACTCATTACATCTATGCCTGCCTTCTGCATAATCCACTTTACCCATCTGACATTGGAAGGAGATGATTCTGCATTGAAAATTTTCAATAAAGCAATTTACATTTTCCTTTCTCCTGTAGCTCTCGGATCTGCCCCAATTTTCTCATAAGCTGCGATATAGCTAACCACACATAGCATGGGTTCTCTTCAGAGGCAGGATAAGAAATTGGCTTGGAATTTGTTTTCTTTAGTCTTGCAATAGTAAAGGTCTCTCCGTTCAGGGTAAATATCCTACCAGATATATCCAAGGCTCTGATATCAAACAACCTTCAACATGACACTAAACATAACATTACTAAGTGTGGTGAACACTCCTTTTTTGATAAAAATTAGTTTTTCTGCCTCAACAGTGGAAAATCGAGAACCATGTAACGTCCCATAGACTGAAATACCAAGGTTCTGGGGGTATTAAAAGTCTTCTACCTCTCATTAACTTAAAGACCATCAGATGTTCCCCTACTGGTGACCTATTCATCAGGAAGGGACGTGCAGAGATTCCTGATCTGAAAGTACCACAGTCTTGTAGTCCAGTCCTACATACACCAACTCAGATAAGAATTTAAGGAAATTGACAGTTCTTGTTACCACCAGACCCAGACGCATCTCCAGAAATCAACATAGCTATTCTCCCAGGTCTCTACCTTTGAATGGTACTGATGGAGCGGAGCGGTTACAAGCTAGAGAATACACACAATCCACATACTCACCTAGCCCATAAACATTCATACAAATGCTAGTAAGCTCTGCTCGGATCAATTTAGTGTGATGATACCTGCGAGGTATATTTACCTTACCAATTCTTACCAACCCTTCGTCCGTATATAATTTCTTCTGATCAATGGATCTAGTTATTAGCAGTATAGGTGTAATACCATTCAACTATATACTTTAAATAACCACTGACTCAAGCGAGTTTGAAATGTTTATATAATAAGTTTCATGTCAACCAAAGAATGCAAAGTACAGTTTGAACTCCGTTTTCTTTAAGGAAGGAAAATCAAATTAAGTCAGAGATTTCAGACTAAGTTATAATAATGACAGTACCTGAAAAGGAGAAAACAGAGAGAGCAGTACTATGACATACTACACAGAATTATATTAACCTAGAATGGTGTGGAAACCAACCCCTTGGCCTAGGAGCAGGACTGGGTCCCCTGAGACAGGTCAGGAGAACAAAGGATGAAGGACAGGATTCAGGACAGGATAGGTGACCTCTTCTAGATCCGACGCCTGTGTTGCACCCCTCTCTGATACTCTCTTACTCCTTGATTCTTCCGCAATGTTCTTCTAACTCTTTACCTACTTCCCTCCTCGATTCTTCCGCGATGTTCTTCTAATTTAGCTTTGGTTCTAAGTTCTATAGTTCTGTTCTTCTTTAGGAGCTGCTCAATTCTCGGACAGCATCTCGGTCTCTGAGCATCTCTGCAGCATGAGCGGAGGTATCTAACTAACTAAACTACCTCAATTATACTCTTCTAATGGTAATCACCACCCCTAAATGTTTCAAGTTCATGAAATGCTTAATTCTGATTGGACAAGCAAGGGGGATGATTATCACACCATGCTAAGTTCTATTATTTTTCTAAAGCTTATTGTTTAATGTTCCCACCCCTTAATTTATTTCCCAAGCTTTATTTTCCACCCGTATTCACATCTTAATCAATACATTGTATATCATTTGGTTCTTGTTCACAGGACGTCATGCTTGTTCCCAGGACATGTTGCTGTTTTCTTTTGGATGGCATTCAAGGCTTTGCATCGCGGTTCCTGGTTTGTCGTTACTGCACATATGAACTAGTCACATGATACACGAGCGTCAGTCCCTCTTGGAGGCCCAAATACGAACTAATAGAGAGGTCAAAGAAAAGAATATTAAAATCAAAAGTAAATGGTTTCACTGTATACCACCTATCTCTACTCTACTCCCATTTACTTATAATAATCTTTCGAATTAGCATTTTAGTAAACTTACATGGTTTAGTTTCAGCAAAGCATGCACATTATCATGTGGGTTTCAAGCGGCCATTTTAAGAGCAACTGCGCAGCTGCAAAGATTTCCCTCCAAGCGATAGTACGTCATACTACGTAGATGCAGTAGACGCATGCGCAATGCAGAATCCCGCGTTTAGCAGCCATTTTAGAGACACACGGGTTACTTGTTAGTAATACACATAGACAAGCTTCCCCTAGATTCAAATGTACGAATTCTGGTACAGATTAGTACTTACAAACACAATTATTACGGAGTTATGAGTTATTTGAGGGAATTGCTTCTGAACAAGTCTCCTCTTATACGAGTCCTTGCTCCATCAATCCCCTCTCTGATGGCATTTTATGCGATCACTAATTTCCCACCACCAAATCAGATGCTAACTTTAGAACATCTAAATTTCTTCTTCAATCTTTTCAACCCTTTCTTTTCTTTCTTTTTCGTTATTAATCTGTAAATTCTTCATTTTTTTGTATAGCTCTCCTTTCATCTCCTATAACTGTATCTCATTGTATTTTCTTTTCTTTCCCTTTTCGTTTACTGTATATCTTTTTCTTTTCTTGCAGCACTTGAACCATGTCATTATTGCTAAAACTAATAGTGTTATTCCTAATACTGGTAGTATTATTTGAACTATAAGACTATTACCTAAGTTAGAAAACCAGCTGCCTATGGTTGTAATACTATTTGTTAATTTTTTCCATACACTGTCATCTTCCAGTGGTTTCAAATCTTCCTCTAATTTCGTAATTTTTTTAATATATCTTCCAATTTCAACACTTTTGTCAGGAATCCAAGTGCAACAATGTTGCGCTTTCTACATTTTACAGACTTCGCCCTCTTTTGCCAATAATATATCAAGAGCAAGTCGATTTTGCAAAACCATAGATCTAATCGCAACCAATTCTGTATTAATCATTAAGAATCTTCCAGCAGTATCAGTCAATAGACAATCAACCACTGTAGATAATTGACAAATCCTACGTGAGTTTAGAATTACTCCCACTGAAGGTATCAATGCACTGAATATATCACCTACTATTTCTGAAAAACAAGCTCTCTTCATACGTGTTAGTTCTTTTGCGTTTTCATTGCTTCCAGTGATTCTTTATACATGGTACACTTTTGGGAATACTATTCCAAAATAGCAACACCCGTACCAATGATCAAGCAGCCTAAAATATGCTTTGTCTCCACATACATAATAAATTCCAGGAAATACTGGATCTGTTCCACCTTTTAGTCCCCATCCCCCAATTACTAGAAAATGATGTTCACATTCACTGGAACCAATAAATACATTGTTATATTCAGTCTTTAATCTATGGAGGCAGATCTTCCCTTTCTTTTCAAAGTCTAGGGACATAGCAGCATGAGTCTTGCCAGTTGTATACATATTTTCTTTCTCAGCCCATTGAGGTATCTGAGGTTTCGGTTCAGAGGCTTTGCTTTGGAAGTTCTGTCTCCTTTGCTCAACTAAATTCAAAAATATATTTTCTTCTTCACGTAATTTACATGTTAAATTGTGTTTGTGTGCTTCAGCTATATCTATTGTTTTCATAGTTAGAAAATATTCTCCCATAAACTGTGCATCCCTTGTACTAAGAACTGGGTTCACGCTCTTTCGCATAGGAACCTCAGAAAAAATCACATCTACATTAGAATAATAATATTGTAGCTTTCCTGTTCTATAAAACAAACTTGCTAACACGCTACAAGAATTACCATAGGTCAAGGGAATATGGTGGTTTGTTATACCTTCCGCTATTGATGCTGGTAATTTCATACATACATAACAATCACTCACCTCCATAGTGTCTAAATATTGCACTAATCGATTTGTGAAATCATTTAAAGCAGTGTCATTACTTGTCACAGTGTGGTGTACATCTAACTCATCTGGTTCTCCTAAATCTACTCTATCTCTTTCATTCTTGAACTCATTCGATGCTCCTAATTCTACCCTATCTCCTTTTATGTTATCTACCCTTTCATGCGTACTTGTGTTATTCTTTTTTTTTTGTAACCATCAAATAAGGAATGGCTACTGTCAGTACTAACAAAATTATGAGTACTAAAAATATACTACATATACATATTTTACAACATTTTTGTACACAATTTAGTTTCGGTTTTCCAGCAGCCCTGTTATCAGCCATCTTGGGCTAAGAAGATCTCTCTTCTTTAATTCAGATTAGGATTTGAAATATAATTACTTCTTCATCACGTTCTTCATTTAAATCTAAATTCTCGAAATCTTCAAGAATTACATAGGTCCATTCAGGACCTTTGAACTTATTGTTCAATACTCTTATTCTTTGACTTTGTTGTTTGGGCTGTTCAGCAGATGTCCCATACTGACTAGAAATGTTGTTTACTTGGTCAGGTTCTTGATTAACTGTTTTGAAATGATACTTTAACTTTTTCACAACACTTGGCCAGTTGTCACCCCTTCTGACCCTTATTGCTTGTACTGCCACTGTCTTCGAGTGTTCTTTTATTTTCATTAAGTTGTGGCACAATTTGATCGTTTTCGGTTTCCATAACCCTTTCTGTCTGACCCTGTCCAGGGCTAGTTTTTGCAATGTCTTTTTCTGCCTGGATGCGTTCTTCTTCCCTGACTTGACCCTGTTAAGGTTTTCTTTCAGTTTTCTCTTCTTTTTCTACCTGAACCTGTTCTCATTTCCTATCTGGTCCTGCTCAGGTCTTATTGCACTTTGGGTTTCTGCAGCCCAAACCTGTTCTTCTAGACCTATCTGTCCCTCCCCAGACTCGTGAAAGGTTTCATCCACTTCCGTCTGAGTAGATTGTTCTTCCCTTATCTGGTCCTGCTCAGGTTATCCAATTATTGTATTTTCACCTTCCTGAGCTTGTTCTTCTATACCTATCTGGTCCTCACTAATTTCCTGCCTTTCTAACTTTGTTTGACTTCTTGTTCTCACAATTACTTCAGGTATGTCAACCACTGGTATCCAGTCATCCTGACTTGTGCTCGGTTGTTCTTGATCATCTATTTCAGGATCCGATATTCTAGATCCTTCAGCTGTACCACCTTCTGCAGCCTCAACCGCTTTTGTCAGTTGGGAACCTTCCGTGTCTGGTGCTGGTACTCTCTTGGTATGGCTTGCATGAATCCAATTAGGCAAGCCTGCACATTCCACTGCTGTGGTCGTAACCATTATAACCTGATGTGGTTTTCCCCACCTGGGTGCTAGACACGACTCTCGAGTGTGTTCCTTCACCACCACCCAATCACCCGTATTCAGATCATGTGCTTGATTCGGCTGCCTGGCAACTGCGTCTTCTCCAACCTGGTGATAGATAGAATGCACTAGGTCAGCCAATTCTTTGCAATATTCCAATACCAAGTCATGAGATATTTTCAACAGTTTGTGTCCTGGTATACATGCCTGCCTCATTGCTCTTCCCATGAGTATTTCATGGGGACTCAACCCTGTATTCCCATCAGGAATGCTTCTGAACCCCATCAGAACAAGAGGTAAAGCATCAGGCCAGTCCAGTGGGGTGGATGCACATAACGTTCCCAGTCTTGCTTTTATAGTGCCATTCAGTTGTTCTACCACTCCAGAAGCCTCTGGGCGGTATGCACAGTGCAGTTTTTGTTCGATTTTAAATGCTTCACAGGTTAGTCGAATTACTTCATTATTAAAATGAGACCCTCTATCTGATTCCAAGGTCACTGGAAAACCGATTCAGGGAAACAGTTCTCTCAACAATAATTTGGCAACTGTTATACTTATTTTAAAAAACATTTTTGGTCCTCATCTCACCAAACATATCTCAGCGGATCTTATAAAGCCATTTAACGATCTGAGGGCCTCCTGGCTTTCCGCTTTCACCTTGGTCCCTGACCAAACCCTTTATCTTAAGGGAGCTTGATGTACTCATTGGACCAATTCTATTAACCGCAAGCTACGGCCCCAGCTCATAAGAGGATGCCAGATATTAGATGGCTTATGCGCTGTACTTTCATACTCCAGACGAGCCATAGCAAATGAAGCTTTGAGCCAATTCTCCCTTGTTGGTGGTTGGGGGTCTTTCCATCTCTTACAGATCTCTCTCCGGGCCAAGAGAACCAGATATAACAGAAGACCTCTCAGTGGTTGTGAGACTGTGTGACATATTATACCGTCATCGCCAAAGAGCACAAATGACAAAGTAACACTGATTTTAATCTTGAAAATGTCTCGAAGTGAGTCTCCAACCTCCTTCCAAAAGATTTCCAAAACTGGACAGTCAAAGAATATATGTAAGTCATCGTCCGAAAGTAATAAACATCTCGAGCATTTGGGAGGGAGAACTGAAACAAATTTAGAGATCTTTGCTGGAGTATAGTACAATCTGTTTATAACAAAGAAATTATTCTTTTTCAAACAGGCAGGTTTAACTTGCTTGTATAACACCTTCATTGATGGCTCAAAAAGGGAACCTATTGAAGGGCCAAGAGGGGTTCGAGACCAGACCATCTCTGAAGAAGGCGTCTCCTGATCTTCAACGTCCAATAAGAATTTATACCATACTGAGATCTCTCTCTTCTGTGGGTGAATGGATTGGCACAGCCTTTCAATATCCCGATTTCCTCTAATTTCCCATTGTTCCTGTCATGACCTGCATCGCACAACGACCTCAGCTAAAACTACACCTCCCAGAACACCCTTCTCGGCCGTCACGGAGCACTAGGACCAGCTAGCATCCTGAGTGGGAGGCTATATAGCCCCGCCCATGCCGAGAAAC
Source organism: Triturus cristatus (assembly GCF_964204655.1). Classification (NCBI taxonomy): domain Eukaryota; kingdom Metazoa; phylum Chordata; class Amphibia; order Caudata; family Salamandridae; genus Triturus; species Triturus cristatus. The sequence goes on along the minus strand of NC_140582.1, from coordinate 1,091,511,866 downwards.
GGGGCTTGACAATCATTCCCGTTCTTCAAGCTTCCGAACACGCCAGGCGGACGGTGTTTCCCCGCCGGAGGTCGGGCGTGCTTCAATCCCAGCTGTTCCTAGCTTTTGGTTCGATTCCCAGTCACAGCTTCGCCGCGCGAAGGTAAGACGCCAGGCGGAAGGTTGTCCCCGCCGGAGGTCGGGCGTGCTTCACTCCCAGCTGTTCCCGAGCTTTTGGTTCGGTTCCCGGTCACAGCTTCGCCGCGCGAAGGTAAGACGCCAGGCGGAAGGTTGTCCCCGCCGGAGGTCGGGTGTCTTCAACGCAACCCTCGTCCTTTCCTTCCCCTAAAACTTACTAGGGGATTCTTGTTTTGTTAGGTAATTAGACGGAAGCACCGTTTGCGGTGATCTTGGGCGGCGCGTTTTCACTGTGAAGTCAACAGTGAGAGAACAGCGCTAACACACATTCTCGCAAGAGACTGTTATTTCGTGGGACCCGCCTCTACGAGAGGATTCTCGGAGTTCCTCCACCTTCAATCAGGTAGGAAGGGGGACTCATTTCGCTGATACCATACGGGTGTGTGTCTGCCGGAGAAACTTTGGGAAGCCTACTCACCATTTGTTTTGTCCTTTCAGTTGGTCTACCAACGCTCGTGTGCTGGACCTGCCGATACCTAACTCATATCTACCTCGACACTACCCCACAGGATTCCTTGTTCCACCCTCCTTTCCCGGGGGGACGTCTGTCCATAGAGAAGGGTGGTTCTCTCTAGGGCACGACGCGCTTTCGGGAGAGAGGGACTCTGCATCAACCGTCGTTCCTGCTGCCTTCTAGCCAGGTTAGTGGCACCCCGCCGTGTGCTCCTGAACACGGTTGTGACAGATTGTCAAGCCCAAGTTGTATAGGCAGCCCGGACGATGGACTCCAATATGGCTATGACCTCCTTGCTCGAGGGCCTGGCGGCACTACAGCAAGAGGTACACACATCAAGAATGGAAAACCAGGAGTTAAGAAAGGAGCTGGGAACGCTCTGAAGGGAGGTTGCCTGCATTTCACGCCAGGAAAAAGGACAAAGGTCCTATATTAAAGACTGGACGCTTCCTCCTCCTCTCTCGGCTACCTCACCCACAGCGGGAGCACCAGGGCCAGGGTCCTTTACGTCAACCGCTCCACAAGACGCCTCCGTCCCCACCGTCCACGTCTTACAAACGCAAAGCATCCCTCTTGCCCCTCCCGAGAGATTCTTCGGGGATCCGAAGAAATTTGAAGTATTTTTGAATCAAAGCAGACTCCACCTTTTGTGCAAACCCGCAATCTTCCGTGACGATGAGGCAAAAACCTCATTTATGATGTCATACATGGGAGGGAATGCCGCTAGTTGGACCATCCCCCTGATGGCACGCAACGACCCCGTGCTTCACAACTTTCAAGACTTTTGTACAGAAATGAGGAAGTTGTTCGACCGAAAATCCCACATGATGTCCCTCGACCGTGAGCTCTTGACTCTCCGGCAGGGATCCCAAGACTTACTGACGTATATCACGTCATTTAATCGCCTCGTCGTAGAAACAGAATGGCCTCCAGAAAAAAGAACGACGCTGTTCTTTCAAGGATTAAGGGGCGATTTAAAAGACGTCCTGGCTCAAGTTGTCCAGTTACCCAACACCTGTGAGGAACTGATCGAACTCACGGTCCAATTGGACCATCGTTTGCTAGAACGAAAAAACGAGAAAGGGAGAAACGAAGTCCGTTTACCTCCCATCCGCACAAAGGCCTTGTTAGATCTTCCGGTGAAAACCACCGACGGAACGGAACCGATGCAACTTGGAGGACTGCGAGGTCCACTGACGCCAGAAGAAAAAGAAAAACGTCGGCAGCAAAAGCTCTGTTTATACTGTGGGAAGAACGGGCACTTCATTCGAGAGTGCCGAGCCAGAGCTAACGCTGCAGAGAGACCTAACCCGTCTCTGAAACAAGCTGCAGCTCTCCTCCCAGTTCCGGAAAACTAGAGCGCCCAAGACCGCAGGAGACCACTGCCTTGGGTAAGGAGCTAGAACAGGTCTCAGCTTCCCTTGCTAACACCATCCAACCTTCTGTAGCACACATGAACGTGTGCGTTAAGCTATGGACGGGACCCACTGCTACCGTGGAGGTGGCTGCACTCCTGGATTCAGGAGCCACCGGGAATTTTATTGACCAACAATATGCACGTTCCATCGGCGTATCGTACGTCAGAAAAGAAACTTCCGAAGTAGTCAAGGCAGTGGATGGGAAACCCCTTACTTCCGGACCCATCCGATATCGCACGGTTCCTCTCCCCATGCAAGTGGGAAGGAATCACCACGAAACCTTGCAATTTGATCTCATTGATGCCCCTCACTTCCGCCTAATCCTGGGGATGCCTTGGCTTACCCTGCATGACCCCATTATCCGATGGGCTGAAAGATCCGTTTCCCTTACTTCCGAGTACTGCAGGGAACACTGCCTCGTGGAATCTCAACCCATGGGAGAGGAGAATAGTACGTTGGCTGGGATGTTGGCAGAAGGATGTGAGGAGGAGATCTACTGTTGCATTACAGTATTGCCGATACCATACCAGGAATACCTCTCCGTCTTTGACAAGGAAAAAGCCACACGTTTACCCCCCCATCGGTCATACGATTGCCGGATAGACCTGCTTCCCGGAGCCAACATACCATGTAGTAGGGTGTATGCCCTAACAGAGCCAGAAACCCGATACTTGAAAACTTATCTGGACGAGAACCTTGCCTCTGGATTTATCCGGCATTCCTCCTCTCCTGCGTCGTCACCCCTTTTTTTTATATCGAAGAAGGACTGTGACGAATTACGGACTTGCATTGACTACAGAGCATTAAACAAAATAACAGTAAAAAATCGCTATCCTCTGCCCCTCATTCCCGTCCTCTTGGACCAGTTGAAAGGAGCTCGTGTTTTCACGAAATTAGACCTACGAGGGGCATACCACCTGGTTAGAGTACGAACTGGGGACGAGTGGAAGACAGCTTTCAGGACCAAATTTGGGCTATATGAGTACCAGGTTATGCCTTTTGGACTATGCAACGCCCCCGCCGCTTTCCAATTCTTCATGGACGAAGTGCTGCGGGGGTTGTTAGATACCATCTGCATAGTCTATATAGACGATATCCTCATATACTCAGAAAACCTCCAGGAACATGTGGTACATGTTAAAACCGTACTAGACAGACTCCGAGTACATTCCCTATACGCTAAATTGGAGAAGTGTCTTTTCCATGTGACCGAAATAGCGTTTCTGGGATATATCATTAATGCCCAGGGATTTCAGATGGACGCAGGAAAAGTAGAAGCCATCACGCTTTGGAAAGCTCCCAGTAATGTCAAGACCATTCAAAGCTTCCTTGGATTTGCCAATTATTATAGACGTTTTATCAAGGACTTCTCACGAATAATCCATCCCATCACGCGTCTACTCCGAAAGAACATCTCCTTTGTGTGGGATTCCGAAGCAGAACAAGCGTTTCAGGAACTAAAGAACCGTTTCACCCACGCACCCATTTTACGGCACCCCGATCCCAGTTTGCCGTATCAACTAGAGACGGATGCATCACAATGTGCCATAGGAGGCATCCTCTCTCAAAGACACCCCGACACGGGCCAAATACATCCGGTGGCCTATTATTCTAAAAAACTGAGTCCCAGTGAGATTAATTACTCCATCACCGACAAAGAACTCCTAGCCATCAAACGAGCATTTGAAGAATGGCGACACTATCTTCAAGGGGCCAGGCACACCGTAGAAATCTACACTGATCATCGGAACCTGCTGTTCCTAAAGTCGGCTAAAGCACTTACGCCCAGACAGCTCCGATGGTCCTTGTTTTTTTCGGATTATGACTTTGTGATAAAATACAGGCCAGGAGCCCAAAACGGAAAAGCTGATGCCCTGTCACGCCTACCATGTCCACAGGAAGACTCCCCTGAAGGAGTCAGTGACAGTCCTCCTATCCTTTCGGTGGAAGTTTTTCAACCACAGTCTCTAGCCACTACCTTCTCAGAATCCTTTCTGCAAGAACTACAGGAAACCCACATACATCTTGATCAGCAAGAATGGATCGCCAAACACCCAGAGATTCGAACCGACATCAACGGCCTTCTATACCATGACCAGAGATTATTCCTCCCAGAAAAAGCCCATCAAGAACAAATACTGTCCTGGACCCACGACACCACCATAGGAGGACACCTAGGAGAAAATAAAACCATCGCATACATAGAGAGATCCTTTTGGTGGCCCACCATGAAAAACGACATCAAGGAATACATCAGGAAATGTTCAATTTGCGCCCAAAGCAAGACCAGCCATAAGAAACCGACAGGATTGCTTCGTCCCATCCCAATCCCAGCACATCCATGGCACACGGTATCAATGGATTTTATAGTGGAGATGCCCTCATGCCAAGGCTACACCACCATATTAGTGGTAGTTGATCATCTCACCAAGATGGGACACTTCATTCCCCTAAAACGCTTACCTACCTCTGCCGAACTAGCACTCGCCTTTCTTCAACATGTAGTGAGGGCACATGGACTACCCAAGGTACTCATCACCGACAGGGGCTCCCAATTTACATCCCGATTTTGGAAGGCCTTATGCACCACCATGGGAGTGGACACAAGGCTCTCAACCAGCTATCATCCCCAAACAGACGGAAAGACTGAACGTCTCAACCAGACCCTTGAACAGTATCTACGCTGCTTTTCCTTACAAAACGCCATGGATTGGTTCCCGTTACTCTGGATAGCTGAGTTTTCTTACAACAACGCAGATCATTCTACCCTCGGTTGTTCCCCGTTTTATTGCTTACATGGGTACCATCCTAACATGCTTCCGTTCGACTGGCCTGCAGAGACCAAGCACCCCATCATACAAGAACACCACGCTCATCTCCGACAAATCCTTAAGGAAGCGAAACGCCAACTGAAAGACGCTCAAACTGCGCACAAGCTATATGCCGATCAACATAGAAACCAAGAACCTAGCTATCAGATTGGAGATAAGGTATGGCTAGCAACAAAACACCTACGCCTCAAGGGGGTGGGTAAGCTAGGCCCAAAATACATAGGCCCGTATTGCATTGAACGTGTGATCAATCCAGTAGCCATACGTCTGACCCTTCCCCCTTCCTGGAACATCCACCCAGTTTTCCATGTATCCTTACTAAAGCCATGTCCAGACGACGTGCGACTACCCGTACATCCCCCACCTGTGGAAATCGAAGGACGAGCGGAATATGAAGTCCGAGAACTCCTGGACTCTAGAACAGTGAAGGGAAGGGTACAGTATCTAGTGGATTGGAAGGGATATGGGGCGGAAGATCGAACCTGGGAGCCTCTTTCGAACCTGAACTGCCCAAGACTAATCCGGAAATTCCATACGAAGCATCCTGGAAAACCTGGCCAACCGCCGAGACGGCGGTCCTCAAGGGGGGGTTCTGTCATGACCTGCATCGCACAACGACCTCAGCTAAAACTACACCTCCCAGAACACCCTTCTCGGCCGTCACGGAGCACTAGGACCAGCTAGCATCCTGAGTGGGAGGCTATATAGCCCCGCCCATGCCGAGAAACGGGGCTTGACAATCATTCCCGTTCTTCAAGCTTCCGAACACGCCAGGCGGACGGTGTTTCCCCGCCGGAGGTCGGGCGTGCTTCAATCCCAGCTGTTCCTAGCTTTTGGTTCGATTCCCAGTCACAGCTTCGCCGCGCGAAGGTAAGACGCCAGGCGGAAGGTTGTCCCCGCCGGAGGTCGGGCGTGCTTCACTCCCAGCTGTTCCCGAGCTTTTGGTTCGGTTCCCGGTCACAGCTTCGCCGCGCGAAGGTAAGACGCCCGGCGGAAGGTTGTCCCCGCCGGAGGTCGGGTGTCTTCAACGCAACCCTCGTCCTTTCCTTCCCCTAAAACTTACTAGGGGATTCTTGTTTTGTTAGGTAATTAGACGGAAGCACCGTTTGCGGTGATCTTGGGCGGCGCGTTTTCACTGTGAAGTCAACAGTGAGAGAACAGCGCTAACACACATTCTCGCAAGAGACTGTTATTTCGTGGGACCCGCCTCTACGAGAGGATTCTCGGAGTTCCTCCACCTTCAATCAGGTAGGAAGGGGGACTCATTTCGCTGATACCATACGGGTGTGTGTCTGCCGGAGAAACTTTGGGAAGCCTACTCACCATTTGTTTTGTCCTTTCAGTTGGTCTACCAACGCTCGTGTGCTGGACCTGCCGATACCTAACTCATATCTACCTCGACACTACCCCACAGGATTCCTTGTTCCACCCTCCTTTCCCGGGGGGACGTCTGTCCATAGAGAAGGGTGGTTCTCTCTAGGGCACGACGCGCTTTCGGGAGAGAGGGACTCTGCATCAACCGTCGTTCCTGCTGCCTTCTAGCCAGGTTAGTGGCACCCCGCCGTGTGCTCCTGAACACGGTTGTGACAGTTCCGCATTTACCCAAGACTCTAACTGCAGAAATTTAAACCTGGAAAATCCAGCGCCTATCCTAGCTCGCAGGTATTCCCAGGGGTGAATCCCCTCTGAGTCTGCCAGCTCAGACCAGGTGTTAATGCCCGCCCTTTTGATGGATAACGCTAGGCTGTCTCTAAGGCAATCCGGAGTTCCAGGGGTCTCCCAAATAGGGGCACTATCAGAATAATATCCAATACCCCACTTGAGTCTAATCTTGTGCCAGAGCTCTAGGGCTGCCCTCAAAACCTTCAGGCGAACTTGCTTAAAGAATTTAGGGGCGCCAAACTTATACAAAAATGCCTGGCCCCCTCCACCTCCTTCGGCTCTGACCATCTCTCCCAGCAGCCTACCCCAGGCTGACTTCTCTGGTTTCACAAATAGCATCCGAATGCTTTGAAACTGGAAGACTGCCGCATACAATCTGATATCTGGAAGGACCAGCCCCCCCTTGACAAGCCTACGTCTTAACTTCTTCCATGTTAACCGAACCCCCTTGTCTCCCCAAACAAAACTCCCGATCTTACTCTGCACCTTACTAATACTATTGTTGGGGAAGGCAAGGGGAATAGTAGAGAATAAGTAGGAGAGTTTGGGAAGAATAACCATTTTTACCAAATTAATTTTCCCATAGATAGTCAAAGGGAGATTCCTCCATCGACTAAAAAGGCGGTCTATTTCTTTAGTCACTTTGTTCAGGTTTACCTGAGGAATCATTTCCAGATTTTTAACTATGTAGATCCCTAAGTATCTGAATTCGGTACTGACTTTGCCAGGCCATTGGTCTAAATTCCAACACATTAATTCTGTCTTTGACCTATTAATCAGATAACCAGACAGGGCCCCAAAGCTAGTCAAAAGTGCCTCCACCTGGGGAATAGCCCCCTCGGGGTCACTAGTATATAAGATTAGATCATCTGCATACAAAGCTATCTTACAACTATATTGTTCTGACCTAAAGGGGCGAATTGAATCATCCAACCTAAGGGCTTGTGCCAGTGGTTCTATGTAGATGTTAAACAATAAGGGCGACATTGGACAGCCCTGCCTGGTACCCCTTTGGATGGAAAAGCTTGACGTCAATATTCCATTTAAAAGAATTTTGGCCGAGGCTCCGTGATAACAATTCCATAATGTTTGGATAAAAATGGGTCCAAATCCCGTCTTCTCCAGTACTTCCCAGAGGTACATCCAGCAGACTCTGTCGAATGCCTTGGCAGCATCCACGGCAAATATAGCCAAAGGATCCGATCTCTGTATGGCCAAATCAATGTTGCCTATTAACAGTTGCGTCTGCTCCTGGATGTACCGCCCTGCAACAAAACCCTTCTGATCTACATGAACTAACTTTGGAATCACCTTCGCCAGTCTCCCTGCTAATATGCCCATAAAGATCTTATAATCGGCATTCAGCAGGGAGATTGGACGATATGAATCTGCTTTTAAAGGGTCCTTGCCTGGTTTCAGGATCAGGACAATTGTTGCCTGTTTCCAGGACTCAGGAACCCGGCCCATAGGACAATAAACTGAGTTGAAAATAGTACCTAATAAGGGGGTCAGCTCCTCTACCAGATGCTTATACACTTCACTCGGAAGTGAATCTGGGCCGGCTGCTTTTTTATTTTTAGATTTTTTTATTTGCTCAGTTATTTCCTCACACGTAATGGGAGCATCTAACCTATTCCTGCTCTCCTCTGACAAGGAGGGCAACCTTTTATCACTCAGCCATGATTGTATAGAACTTGAAGAGGGTACCAAATCTTCTTTATAGACATCTGAGAAGAGAGAGAGGAGACAGGTTTGCATGTTCTCAAATCTACCTGATGTTTCCCCTTCAGCATTAATTATTAATTCTTTGATGTTATTCCTTGCTTGATCAACTCTGGCCTTCCAAGCACCCGCCTTCTCTCCATATTCAAAATTTTCCATATTTCTGAAATGCCATTGAGCTCTACATTTTGCATCCAGTTTCCCCCTATACTCCTGTTGTACTTCTTCTAGATCTCTCTGGACTTGCAATAATCGTTCTTTATTTCCTTTACTTAATCCGTTCCTCTCTTTCTCAAGCTGACTTATTTTACCTTCAATATCTTTAAGTAGCCCCGCCTCGGTTCGATTTTTGGAGCTAATGATACCGTGAAGGTTCCCCCTTAGATTCGCCTTATATGCATCCCAGATGTAATCCATTGATGTTGAACCCATATTAAAGGAAAAAAATTCCAAGGTGGAAGACTTTGCAGCCTCTATAACTTCTGGTTCTAAAAACGTAGCCCTATTTAGAGTCCACCTAGGGAGAGGCTGCACCCCTTTAACCTGGTATATAAATTGAACCGGAGCGTGATCTGAGAGATGACTTGGCATAACAAGAATGTCATCTAACCTATTCAAAGATAATCTATCTATAAAAATATAGTCAATCCTTGAGGAGTGACTATATTTTTTACTATAGAATGTAAACCCATGCTGATCTCTCATTCTAGCCCTCCAGGTATCTACAAGATCTAAGTCCTGAATCATATTTAATAGGGCACAACGTATCTTCGGGGCACCTATATAGTGACTCAAGTTAGACCTATCTTTTGAAGGATTTAACAAAACATTAAAATCCCCACCAATAACATATGGAGGAGATTCCAGAGTCAATACTGATTGTAATTTGCACAAATAGCTCGGGTCATCAACATTTGGGCCATAATAAGAAACGCAAACTAAATTGATGCTTTCTAACAATAAATGTGCTACTAACCACCTTCCAGAGGAGTCTGATTGTGATTTTTTTATAGAGCAATGTACACCATGCTTAACTAAAATTGCGACCCCTCTGCTATGTGACGTCTGAAGTGACACGCTATAAGATTGAATCCAGGGGGTTTTAGAAAAATTCAAACAGCTTTCATTGTAAGTTAAGTGTGTCTCTTGTAATAGACAAACTTTAGCGGGAGAGAGTTCCAGGTGTTTAAAAATCAACCTACGTCTCCTGGGACACCTCAACCCATTCACATTCCATGAAACAAAAACAGTTTTTCTATTCCCCAGATCACCCATGAATTAATCGTGAAGCTACCACCACCCCCTTGATCGAGCATTTTTATGGCCAAAATAACTAGATGAGAAGAGGTAAAAAGATTTTTCCAATTTTTTCCCATTGGAGCCCACCCGTGTCCCCCCCATGCCTCCCCCAGTCCCCCCTGAAGTACCCTTTACCCGTGAGGAACCCTCCCTTCTAGTAGGCGTAAGCCTGTTTGGCCTTCTCTCCCCCTCTAAGAAAAACAATTCTAACTTTAACCTGAATTCCCACCGAAAAACGCACCCTTCAATATTCATTGACCCCCCCTTCTACTTTTCCCCCTGCTCATCCTTGATCTTCTCGATAAGAGCATCCGCTTCCTCACCGGATTTTATCTGATACATATGATTTTTCCACATTACCCGAAGTAATGCCGGAAAGTTTAGTTGTGCCTTGGCCCCAATTTTATTAAGCTCCTCCATCCGTTTCCCCAGCTCCCGACTGTCTGGTCGCAGTCGAGTGGGAAATGTCGGATCTGATTTGAAAGGAGAAGGGAGTGGGGAGATTATGAGATAGAGAACCTTCTTTTAATGCAGAGGACAAAATCCGTTCCTTAACTGCGTACGTTAAGAAATTGACCATTATTTTCCTTGGCTTTTGTCTAGCCGGGTTTCTCCTAAAAGGGTCTCGATGCACCCACTGTATTTCATATATAAGATCAATTTCTGGCGCATCCTTTAAGACCGATATCACGAAACCCTTAAGGTCAGACCCTTCCAAGGCTTCTGGAACATTTAAAAGCTTTAGGTTGTTCCTCCGAGCGTGATTCTCTAAGCGTTCAAGGTCCTCTTTCAAATCCTTATTTTGAGCAGATAATTTAGATAAATCGGCTTCAGTGGAGCAAATAGAATCCTTAATTTGGGTTAATTTCCAACTCAATTGCCTCCGGTCTTGCTGTAAATTCATCTAATCGTTTAGTCAGTGTTTCACAGGAGGCTTGAATTGCTGCCTGGTTTGCCTCAGAGGTTAGAAATCTGTTTGTCATCTCTGCCTGATTATTTTCGGACACCGTAAATCTATTTGCAATTTCATCTTTCATTGCGAGAAGTATATCCGCCAATGTATGTGATACCATATTTACTGCGCCCGATGAACCAATTGCGTTTGCGCTTTTGACGGTTGCCAGTACATTGTCTACTATGGAGTCTGATTGTTTATTGCTGGGTGCTTTGAGTTGATCTTCAGGAAGAATCACTGATTCCTCACTTGCCAGCACCGAATATCTATTCGACAAGTTTACTGCCGAATGCGTAGTACTAAGAGCTATGTTCATCTGTATATCCTCAGCTTTCTCTTTCAATTGAGGTAAGGCTCTGGGCGGCTCTAAAATATTACCCAGATTTATGCTTAGAGTTTCTTTAGTGGCGACTGTCTGGGAGGAAGGCATAGCTGCTGTGGTTGTGGTAGTAGTAGTAGACATTATTTTGTAAAAGGTTTTAAGTGATGGAGTGATCTTTATTATAGAGGGAGACCCCTTCTTTCCCCTTCTTTCCCCTGACTTTCTTCTTTGAAGAGTCCCCTTTTTTACCTTTAACCTCGTCCGTACTGTTATCTTTAAGTTTGCCTCGTCTGCTAATAACCTTTACTTCGGAAATCAGGGGAGAGACACGGGGGGGATATGCCGGAGCCTCGATGTCATTCACCGCCCTGCTTCGTAGGATATATCTATTAATTTTAAGCTCTGGGCGTTACTTATCACTGCTTCTGCTGCTATGCCCTTGGAATTGCCTGAGGCCTCTAAGCCAATACTACGACCAGGGTCACCAGATTTTACACCCCTTCCGACATCCATACAGTCACCCGCTCTCTCCAGGGAGTCCCACCAGGCTTTACTGCTACCTTCAACGACGTCGAAAGGTTGAGCGCCTACCCCCATCTCTCGCCTTTCACACTGACTACAAAAGTGTATGCCAGCGACAGAAAACAAAGTTGAAAGCCGAAAACGCCGACTCCCTACCTGGGGGTCAACAGCCGTACCACGCTCACCCCAGTCCGACCCTTTTCTCCTTTCTTGCCGATGCGTGCTGATTCCAGCTCTTCCTCCCGCAGCTCTTCCTCCTGTGACCCGGAACAGACGCAGGGCTGCGTAGCGTTTCCTGTGCCCCCGGGCGGCCTCCTCCCAGCGCCAGAGCTCAGCGCGACCAACGCCAACCACTCCCCACGCTTCAGCCTGCACAGCCTCCTCTGACGCCCCCGACTTCTCCGGGGCTCCAAAAAGAACATCCGGAGGCATACCAAAAGGTTAGTTAATTTTTTTTTACACTCTGGAGGTGATAAAGATAGGGGGGTCCCAATTTCTATCGTCAGGAATCCATAATGCACGAGGGGGAGAGCGGGACCGCGGCCGATTAGCTAGCGGCCGCCATGTTCCTCATCCAGCAAGGCAACTGTTATACTAACATTTCTTCTAGTAGGGTAGGCCTCCACCCACCGTGAGAATAAACAAACTATGACAAGTATATACTTCAAACCTCTGCAAGGTGGTAATTGGATAAAATCTAATTGTAACCTTATAAATGGACCTTCGGCTTTTCCAATTGTTCCTGTACTGACCACTGTCTTTTGGCCTGGATACATTTGTTGGCAAATTAAGCATCTCTGGCATAGACTCTCCGCTATACTCCTAAACCTTGGGTTATACCAATCTTGTTTGAAGAGTCTGATCATGGCATCCCTGCCTACGTGGGTGTCACCATGGTACATCCTAGCAAATTGTGATAGCATACAGTTTGGCATTACTGGCATGCCATCTAGGTAAACCCACACATCATTTTGTGACCTTTTTTCGCATCCTTCTTTCACCCATTCTTCCTTTTCTTTCAATTCTACTTCCTCTTGTAGTTGTCTTACTTCTTCCCATGTTTCTAATCCTGAGAGCAGCTGATTCCACTTGTTTCAATTTTCTTGTTTACTGCCATTTTATATTTGGCAAAATGTTGGGCAACCTGGTCAGCATACCTGTTACCAGCTGTCACATAGTCATTTCCTGACTGATGTGCGGCACACTCGACCACTGCCACTTCTTTTGGCAATTGTATTGCTTCAAGCAATTCTTTTACGAAATTTCCATTTTTAATTGGGGATCCTAAAGAAGTTAAGAAATCCCTCTGCATCCAGAGCTGGCCAAAATCATGCACAACCCCGTAACCATACTGGCTATCAGTAAAAATGGTTACTTTCCATTTTTTCCCAATTTTACATGCTTCAATCAAAGCCACCAATTCGGCTACTTGTGCAGATTTGACTCCTGGTAAATAGGATGATTCAACTATTCCAGCCAATGTACACACAGCATAAGCAGCACTTAATCCTCCCTCCTCATGGTGCATACACGAGCCATCTACAAACACCTCATGTTCAGCATTCTTCAGGGGTTCTTCTTGTATGTCTGGACGGGGTTTGGTGCAAAGTTCGGTCAAGTCCAGAAAATCGTGCTCAACCTCATCTCTCACTTCTTCTCAATATATACATCTGGCAACAAGGTAGCTGAGTTTAAAACGGTACACCTGACTATTGTCACATTATCAGCACCTAATATGATTCTTTCATACTTAGTCATCCGACTAGGGGTAAGATACTGAGTTCGAGTTCTTGTCAACAGAATCTCAACTGAATGTGGAACATGCACTTTTACCGGATGTCCCATCACAATTGACTCACTTTGCTCTAGACTGGTACAGGTTGCAGCTACTGCTTATAAACAGCCAGATAAAGCTGAGGCTACAGGGTCCAAAGTAGCAGAAAAATATGCCACTGGTCGTTGCATCAAGCCATGTCTCTGAGTTAAGACTGAAAGTGCACAACTATTCCTTTCACAACAAAATAGTGCAAATTCTTTCGAGTAGTCTGGCATACCTAAGGCAGGAGCTTCACACAGACATTTTCGTAATTTTACAAAGCCTTCCATACTTTCATCATCCCATTCTATTGGATCTTTTGCTCATTTTTTGGTAATTTGTATTAAGGGTTTGGCCAGCAAGGAAAACCCTACAATCCACTGCCTACAGTAGCCCACAACTCCAAGGAACATTCTGATTTCTCTCTGGGTTCAGGCAATTTCATCTGTCTTATTATTTCTATTCTCTCGGGAGTCACTCTCCTCACTCCACGTTCTATTTGGTGTCCAAGATATTTGACTCCGGTTCGGCAAAACTGTAATTTTTCTGGGGACACTGCCTTAAAATGGGACAAGTCACACCCTTACTGAAAAAACCCGGCCTCGACACTACGGAGCTGAATAACTTTAGACCTGTTTCGAACCTCCCCCTTCTGTCCAAAATCCTAGAAAGATGCGTTCTCCAACAACTAACCCAACACCTGAACAACATCAACCTACTGGACCCCCCACCAATCTGGCTTCAGAAAAGGCTGTAGCACAGAAACCGCGATCCTCAACATCATTGACGATATCCACAGATCACTTGACTCTGACTCTGACCAATGCTGCCTCCTCATTCTCCTTGACCTCTTGGCAGCATTTGACACGGTAGATAACAAACTGCTATTTAGGGCTCTCCAAGAAAGAGCCGGCCTTGGCGGGGTGGTCCTCCAATGGTTCTCCTCCTTCCTGCATAATTGCACGCAAAAAATAAAAATCAAAAACTTTACTTCCGACCTCCACCAAGGGTGTCCCGCAAGGCTCAGTGCTATCCCCGCAACTCTTTAACATCTACATGGAACCTCTCTCCAAACTACTCAAAAAAGCAAACATCCGCTTCCATCTCTACGCTGATGATACTCAGATTTATTTGGAAACTACCTCCCTCAAAGACATTCAAAGACTCCATGACGTACTGAGAGATGTTCAACACTGGCTATCATGCAACCACCTTAAACTAAACCCGGACAAGACTGAGACACTCCTCATCTCGAACAAGGAAGAAAATCCCCAAATTGCCGAATGGATAAAGGCTGTTGATGCGCTCAAAGGAATTCTCACTCTAGCAGACTCTGTCAAATCACTAGGCATCACTCTAGACCCGAAACTGAACATGACCAGACATATCAAGAATTCGGCCAAGAGCGCTTTCCTTAACCTCAGCCTACTGGACAAAATAAAACCCTTCATTCCCCCCAGTGATCTCAAACAGGCCACCCAAAATCTGGTACTGTCAAGACTGGACTATGGGAATGCAGTCCTATCTGGAATTCCAAAATCACACCTGGCTCCACTCAAAACTACGCTGCATGCTGCAGCCAGAATGATCACCGGTATCAAGAAATTCAACCACATTTCTCCTGCACTCTGGGAACTTAAGTGGCTTCCCGTCGAAATGCGGATTAGCTTCAGAACAGCCTGCCTCACACATAAAGCCCTACACACCGGCAAACCCGAATATCTGGCAAAAAAACCTCAAAAAAGCCGGTCAGGCTAGGAATCTCAGAAGCTCAAACTCCCTTCTACTCATCCCACCAAAAACTCGAAAACAAAAAACTGCAGATCGGTCCTTCGCCGGTGTCGAGACCTCAGGAGGCAGGACCAGAGTTTTGCCAAAATCCGCAGGAGCGAAGAACAGGTCTTTCCTCTCCTCCGAGACAGCACCCTCCTTGATATTATGATCACCAAAAAGGGGGCAGTATCTCTAGGGAGGGGAGAGACAGGAAGTCAGCACCAAAGGGATTTGTCCGGGAGTTCACTGAAGGATAGTGTATGGCAGAGAAGGAAAGAACCTGCAGCAAGACAAAGACAAAGGTACAAAAGAACATATCACTAACAATGTCTAAGGTAGATAAAACAAGTAATCTTGTAAGCCTTTGTGTGCCCAAACAAACTTACTCAGGGACCAGCAACACCTTCCATAAGAAAGACTATAAATCAGACAGGGGTTGAAGTCTCTTACGAGGTGAACACCAAAGGTAGAGTTTCTGAATGTTGGTGCCAATACGAAAGAAAGCTGATGCTCTATGGCCGTGTCTCAACGGCCCAGGAATAATAGAGCACGAAACCAAAAAGAGTATATAAGGCTTTAGTCTTCACCAAGAGCTTGTACCAATCCACTTACTTCCATGAGAAAAAAATAACCCGACCGGAGCTTTCACCTCGTTCAATGTCAGGGGGAGAGCAGGTATAATCCAGGAGATTGGGCTATCCTCGAAGGTACGACTGCAACCTGCACTAGAGCGTGAGCACAGAATGTTTGTTCTCCGTAGTAATCCCCAATAAAGCAAAAACAAAAGAAATTACTCCAAAGTCTCGGACGTGCACTCTGCGCGTCTTAAAGGTACAGCGGTCCTTTTACTTCTGAACTTCTCTCCGTATCGTTCTCTCCCTGGCTGGACGTTCTTGTTATATCTCTTGATAACGGAAGCGATACAGTCTTGTGTGGCAGTCTTGTGTGGCTTCTCTGAGGTGAGGCCATAAAAAGAAAAAAGACAGGGAACGCGATCTCTCTCGCGTCTGAAGTCCGTTTTTCAGGAAGGCGGGAAAACCCTAATTCAAAATAGAACACAACGTCTTCCTTGCGCTGCAGCTCGGGGGAGTCTCCGTGACTCGAAATAAACATAGGGTATTGCCAAAGGTAATAAATCACGAGCTAAAGACAATGACACACATAGCAATGTGCGCCAAACAGGAGCTTTACCACGTAGTTGTTGCACGTAGGATCAGATCTCCGGTATAGCAATCAGGAACAGGTAACGGGGCGGGGCTTCAACAGGAAACAAAGCCAAGCTCAGAGAGGCGTGTTTGCTCTGCTTATAACCCCAACTACACAGCTGCGTTCGCCAGGAAGTCTGGGAAGGCACACAAAAGACCACTACTCTGATGCATTGTGGGACTTGTATTTCAGATAGGGCCTGCAGTGAATGTCTACCTATAACAGTTCTCCCCCCTAAGGGTCCCTCTTAGGTCGGGGCTTGGAAGGATATCTAGCATGAAACCTTCGTATTAATGTGGGAGCATGTATGTTTTCAGCGGGTTCCCATGTTCGATCTTCTGGGGGATACCCCAACCAATCAATGAGGTAGTGTACCTTGCCTCTCATTGTCCTTGAATCTAGGATCTCTTTAACTTCATATTCTGGTTCTCCGTCTACCATGATGGGAGGGGGTGGTGGTTCAGGGAATGAGGGTGGTATATATGGTTTAAGAAGGGAAACATGAAAGACAGGATGAATCTGCATGTCTTGATCGAGTTTCAACTTATAAGTGACGGGGTTGATAACTTGTGTGATGGAGAAAGGCCCCATAAATCTAGGTTGTAATTTGCGGGGACCTTGTAGAGAGATGTTTCTGGTGGACAGCCAAACTTGATCTCCTTCTTTATACTCCGGGGAAGGGCGTCTGTGTTTGTCAGCCTGCTTTTTCATGGATAGTTTAGCATCGACAAGGTGTAGTTTAGCCTGGTCCCATATGGACTTGAGGTGGGCTAAATGATCTGTTACTGCAGGCAAGTTACTGTAGGTTAGAGTTAGGGGCAAGAATTTAGGATGATATCCGGTAATAAAATAGAAGGGGGATACTTTGGTAGCAGAGTGGGTGGCATTATTATATGCAAATTCCACCAAAGGGAGAGCTTTGAGCCAAACAGACGAAGTAGTGCTGATTAAACAACGGAGGTATTGTTCTAAAGTCTGATTGGTTCTCTCCGTTTGCCCATCCGTTTGGGGATGGTATGCTGAAGAGAGACGGTGGTCTATTTGCAAAGCCTTACAAACTCCTTGCCAAAACTTGGATACAAATTGAGGGCCTCTGTCGGAAACTATCATAGAAGGCACCCCATGAAATTTGACAATGTGATCAATAAATACATCAGAGAGTGCTAAGGCAGTAGGTACTTTTTTCAATGGAATGAAATGGGCCATTTTTGATAACATGTCCACTATGACTAAAATAGTGGTGAAACCTTGTACCGCTGGGAGGTCTATAATAAAGTCCATGCTGATGGATGACCATGGCGTGTCGGGGATAGGCAAGGGACGCAACAGACCTGTCGGGACCTGATGTGAGGATTTTTGACGTGCACACGTGGGACATGCTTTGATAAATGCATCAATGTCTTGAGCCATGCCTGACCACCAAAACCAGCGTTGGCATGTCAGTAAGGTTTTATCACCTCCGGGATGACCTGCCATGGGTAACGTATGGCACCATTTAATGATCATCTCCTGAGTTTCTTTATTGGGGAGAAAAAGACGGTTGTCATGATAATACATATCCCCCACTATGGTGTTTGTCTTGTCTGTGATCCATGTTTCCTTATCAACAACTCGGTAAGCGGACATCAATTGACTAGTAAAAGTATGGGTGTCAGATGTAGCTGCAACTATTCTGTTGGAGGGGATTATGGGCACTGGAACCTCATAGGAAGACTTCTGTTCCTTACCAAGCCGTGATAGAGCATCTGCTTTGCCTTGTTTTGCGCCGGGACGGAAAGTGATTAAGAAATCATATTCCGAAAAAAAAGATACCCAGCGCATTTGTCTAGGCGTAAGCGCTCTGGCCGATCTATAAAACTGCAGATTTCTATGATACGAGTATATGGTGATGGTGTGAGGTGATCCCAATAGGTAATGGTGCCATTCTTGAAAGGCCATTTTGATAGCCAAGAGGTCGCGTTCACCAACCGTATAGTTTTGTTCGGCCTGAGAAAGGGTTTTAGAAAAATAGGCAACAGGATGTAGGTTTCCAGTTTGAGCGTCTCTTTGTGACAGTACCCCTCCCACGGCATACTGCGAAGCATCAGCCTCGAGGTAATAAGGCTGTGTTTCGTCTGCATGTCGAATGATGGGAGCAGAAGTAAAGCTGTCTTTTAGCTGTCTAAATGCCTTTTCTGCTGCCGCATCCCATTCAAATGGGACTCCCTTCTTTAGCAATCTAGTGATGGGTGCTACTATGTCTGAGAAGCGATTTATGAATCGCCGATAGAAATTGGCAAACCCTAAGAAGGATTGTATTTCTTTGACTGTTGTAGGGCTGTTCCAACTGGTAATGGCGGAGACCTTAGCAGGGTCCATATGTATCCCCGCCGCAGAGATTACAAACCCCAAAAAATCCACTTTTTGGACATGAAAGAAGCATTTGTCTAGTTTGGCGAAGAGGTGATTATCCTGAAGGAGTTGCAGGATTAACTGTACATACTTCACATGTTCTTGGGTGGTCTGGGAGTAGATTAGGATATCATCTCTATAGACGATGACAAAGACATCGAGATGTTCTCTTAAGATGTCGTTCACAAAGAACTGAAATGCCGCTGGGGCGTTGCACAGGCCAAATGGCATCACACAATATTCAAATAACCCGAATTTCGTGCGAAAAGCCGTCTTCCACTCATCTCCCTCCCGAACTCTGATTAAATGGTAAGCTCCTCTCAGGTCCAATTTTGTGAAGATTTTAGCTTTTCTTACCTGATCTAGAAGAGAGGAGATGAGCGGAAGAGGGTATTTATTCTTGATGGTAACTTTGTTCAAAACTCTATAATCAAGGCATGCTCGTAAACCCCCTTCACGTTTCGGGATGAAAAAGATAGGTGAAGACACTGGGGAAGTGGAGTGACGTATGAATCCTTTTTGTAACATGTCTTGGATATATTCAGACAGATATTGGGTTTCGGGTTCCGTTAGTGCATACACTCTACTGACTGGGAGTTGAGCACCTGGCACCAGATCTATCCTACAATCATAGGAACGATGTGGCGGTAAAGCTACGGCTTTTACCTCATCAAAGACACCTGCGAATTGCACATATTCTTCGGGAAATGCAGGATCAGGAGCCCTAGAGACTGCACAACATAACGGAGTATGCCACTGTGCGACATCTCTATAGCAATGCGTCAAACAGTATGAAGAACGCAGCGTGATTTTCCTAGCTGCCCAATCTATGAGGGGGTTATGTAATTGTAGCCAGGGAACACCCAATATAGCCCCAAAGGAGGGAGCGTCTATTAAATCAAAATTGATGGTTTCTGAGTGCCCGTTATCACACGTCAATAGGAGATCAGGAGTCCGGTATGTAATCAACCCAGAGGATAATTCGGTCCCATCCACTGCTCTAACATTTTCGGGTTGATCCTTGCGAACAAACTCTATCCCTAATGACTTGGCCAAAGTAAGGTCCAGAAAATTACCGGTTGCTCCTGAATCTATCAATATAGATATAGGTTTCCTGATCTGGGAGGGCAACATCAGAGTAACCGAAATGGTAAAATGTTTTGGTATGAAGGCCACAGTGTTAGCCAAAAAGTGAGAGACCTGTATCTGGTGGAGACTTGGACGAGCGATCTCTCGACTGCCCAAGTCTTTTAGTTTTCCGACTGGATCACGGCTCCAGTTTTAGGGGCAGAGGGTTTTACGGTGGACTTGGGTTTAGCCGTACATTCCCTTGCGAAATGGCCCCCTTTTCCGCAATACAAACAGAGATTTAATCTCTTCCGTTTGTCACGTTCTTCTGAAGAAAGTGGACCTCGTAGTCCCCCAATCTGCATGGGTTCTCCCATGTCCTTAAATTCTTTCTTCTCACTTTTAGCCAGGAAAAGGCAACTGTAGTCTCCCTTGGATTTCTCTCCTTTTCTTTCGGATAGTCTGTGGTCCAATTTGACCACCAAATCAATGAAGGAAGGACAATCCTCGGGTGGGTCAACTATTTGGGACAAAATGTCCTTTAGTTCGTCTTTCAAACCCCTATAAAATAAGGAAGTTCTTTTCTCCTCAGGCCATCTTGTTTCAGTTACTAATCTATTGAATGTGGTGATGTATGTCAATAAGTCTTTTGACCCCTGCTTAAGATTCATCTTTGCTCGGGGGATAATATGTTCGTGGGCTTGGCTTTCTGTCGAGAGCTCAGGAGGCAGGACCAGAGTTTTGCCAAAATCCGCAGGAGCGAAGAACAGGTCTTTCCTCTCCTCCGAGACAGCACCCTCCTTGATATTATGATCACCAAAAAGGGGGCAGTATCTCTAGGGAGGGGAGAGACAGGAAGTCAGCACCAAAGGGATTTGTCCGGGAGTTCACTGAAGGATAGTGTATGGCAGAGAAGGAAAGAACCTGCAGCAAGACAAAGACAAAGGCACAAAAGAACATATCACTAACAATGTCTAAGGTAGATAAAACAAGTAATCTTGTAAGCCTTTGTGTGCCCAAACAAACTTACTCAGGGACCAGCAACACCTTCCATAAGAAAGACTATAAATCAGACAGGGGTTGAAGTCTCTCACGAGGTGAACACCAAAGGTAGAGTTTCTGAATGCTGGTGCCAATACGAAAGAAAGCTGATGCTCTATTGCCGTGTCTCAACGGCCCAGGAATAATAGAGCACAAAACCAAAAAGAGTCTATAAGGCTTTAGTCTTCACCAAGAGCTTGTACCAATCCACTTACTTCCATGAGAAAAGAATAACCCGACCGGAGCTTTCACCTCGTTCAATGTCAGGGGGAGAGCAGGTATAACCCAGGAGATTGGGCTATCCTCGAAGGTACGACTGCAACCTGCACTAGAGCGTGAGCACAGAATGTTTGTTCTCCGTAGTAATCCCCAATAAAGCAAAAACAAAAAAAATTACTCCAAAGTCTCGGACGTGCACTCTGCGCGTCTTAAAGGTACAGCGGTCCTTTTACTTCTGAACGTCTCTCCGTATCGTTCTCTCCCTGGCTGGACGTTCTTGTTATATCTCTTGATAACGGAAGCGATACAGTCTTGTGTGGCAGTCTTGTGTGGCTTCTCTGAGGTGAGGCCATAAAAAGAAAAAAGAAAGGGAACGCGATCTCTCTCGCGTCTGAAGTCCGTTTTTCAGGAAGGCGGGAAAACCCTAATTCAAAATAGAACACAACGCTTCTTCCTTGCGCTGCAGCTCGGGGGAGTCTCCGTGACTCGAAATAAACATAGAGTATTGCCAAAGGTAATAAATCACAAGCTAAAGACAATGACACACATAGCAATGTGCGCCAAACAGGAGCTTTACCACGTAGTTGTTGCACGTAGGACCAGATCTCCGGTATAGCAATCAGGAACAGGTAACGGGGCGGGGCTTCAACAGGAAACAAAGCCAAGCTCAGAGAGGCGTGTTTGCTCTGCTTATAACCCCAACTACACAGCTGTGTTCGCCAGGAAGTCTGGGAAGGCACACAAAAGACCACTACTCTGATGCATTGTGGGACTTGTATTTCAGATAGGGCCTGCAGTGAATGTCTACCTATAACAGTTCTCCCCCCTAAGGGTCCCTCTTAGGTCGGGGCTTGGAAGGATATCTAGCATGGAACCTTCGTATTAATGTGGGGGCATGTATGTTTTCAGCGGGTTCCCATGTTCGATCTTCTGGGGGATACCCCAACCAATCAATGAGGTAGTGTACCTTGCCTCTCATTGTCCTTGAATCTAGGATCTCTTTAACTTCATATTCTGGTTCTCCGTCTACCATGATGGGAGGGGGTGGTGGTTCAGGGAATGAGGGTGGTATATATGGTTTAAGAAGGGAAACATGAAAGACAGGATGAATCTGCATGTCTTGAGGGAGTTTCAACTTATAAGTGACAGGGTTGATAACTTGTGTGATGGAGAAAGGCCCCATAAATCTAGGTTGTAATTTGCGGGGACCTTGTAGAGAGATGTTTCTGGTGGGCAGCCAAACTTGATCTCCTTCTTTATACTCCGGGGAAGGGCGTCTGTGTTTGTCAGCCTGCTTTTTCATGGATAGTTTAGCATCGACAAGGTGTAGTTTAGCCTGGTCCCATATGGACTTGAGGTGGGCTAAATGATCTGTTACTGCAGGCACGTTACTGTAGGTTAGAGCTAGGGGCAAAAATTTAGGATGATATCCGGTAATAAAATAGAAGGGGAATACGTTGGTAGCAGAGTGGGTGGCATTATTATATGCAAATTCCGCCAAAGGGAGAGCTTTGAGCCAAACAGACGAAGTAGTGCTGATTAAACAACGGAGGTATTGTTCTAAAGTCTGATTGGTTCTCTCCGTTTGCCCATCCGTTTGGGGATGGTATGCTGAAGAGAGACGGTGGTCTATTTGCAAAGCCTTACAAACTCCTTGCCAAAACTTGGATACAAATTGAGGGCCTCTGTCGGAAACTATCATAGAAGGCACCCCATGTAATTTGACAATGTGATTAATAAATACATCAGAGAGTGCTAAGGCAGTAGGTACTTTTTTCAATGGAATGAAATGGGCCATTTTTGATAACATGTCCACTATGACTAAAATAGTGGTGAAACCTTGTACCGGTGGGAGGTCTATAATAAAGTCCATGCTGATGGATGACCATGGCGTGTCGGGGATAGGCAAGGGACGCAACAGACCTGTCGGGACCTGATGTGAGGATTTTTGACGTGCACACGGTGCTTTGATAAATGCATCAATGTCTTGAGCCATGCCTGGCCACCAAAACCAGCGTTGGCATGTCAGTAAGGTTTTATCACCTCCGGGATGACCTGCCATGGGTAACGTATGGCACCATTTAATGATCATCTCCTGTGTTTCTTTATTGGGGAGAAAAAGACGGTTGCCATGATAATACATGTCCCCCACTATGGTGTTTGTGTTGTCTGTGAGCCATGTTTCCTTATCAACAACTCGGTAAGCGGACATCAATTGACTAGTAAAAGTATGGGTGTCAGATGTAGCTGCAACTATTCTGTTGGAGGGGATTATGGGCACTGGAACCTCATAGGAAGACTTCTGTTCCTTACCAAGCCGTGATAGAGCATCTGCTTTGCCTTGTTTTGCGCTGGGACGGAAAGTGATTAAGAAATCATATTCCGAAAAAAAAGATACCCAGCGCATTTGTCTAGGCGTAAGCGCTCTGGCCGATCTATAAAACTGCAGATTTCTATGATCCGAGTATATGGTGATGGTGTGAGGTGATCCCAATAGGTAATGGCGCCATTCTTGAAAGGCCATTTTGATAGCCAAGAGTTCGCGTTCACCAACCGTATAGTTTTGTTCGGCCTGAGAAAGGGTTTTAGAAAAATAGGCAACAGGATGTAGGTTTCCAGTTTGAGCGTCTCTTTGTGACAGTACCCCTCCCACGACATACTGCGAAGCATCAGCCTCGAGGTAATAAGGCTGTGTTTCGTCTGCATGTCGAATGATGGGAGCAGAAGTAAAGCTGTCTTTTAGCTGTCTAAATGCCTTTTCTGCTGCCGCATCCCATTCAAATGTGACTCCCTTCTTTAGCAATCTAGTGATGGGTGCTACTATGTCTGAGAAGCGATTTATGAATCGCCGATAGAAATTGGCAAACCCTAAGAAGGATTGTATTTCTTTGACTGTTGTAGGGCTGTTCCAACTGGTAATGGCGGAGACCTTAGCAGGGTCCATATGTATCCCCGCCGCAGAGATTACAAACCCCAAAAAATCCACTTTTTGGACATGAAAGAAGCATTTGTCTAGTTTGGCGAAGAGGTGATTATCCTGAAGGAGTTGCAGGATTAACTGTACATACTTCACATGTTCTTGGGTGGTCTGGGAGTAGATTAGGATATCATCTATATAGACGATGACAAAGAAATCGAGATGTTCTCTTAAGATGTCGTTCACAAAGAACTGAAATGCCGCTGGGGCGTTGCACAGGCCAAATGGCATCACACAATATTCAAATAACCCGAATTTCGTGCGAAAAGCCGTCTTCCACTCATCTCCCTCCCGAACTCTGATTAAATGGTAAGCTCCTCTCAGGTCCAATTTTGTGAAGATTTTAGCTTTTCTTACCTGATCTAGAAGAGAGGAGATGAGTGGAAGAGGGTATTTATTCTTGATGGTAACTTTGTTCAAAGCTCTATAATCAAGGCATGCTCGTAAACCCCCTTCACGTTTCGGGATGAAAAAGATAGGTGAAGACACTGGGGAAGTGGAGTGACGTATGAATCCTTTTTGTAACATGTCTTGGATATATTCAGACAGATATTGGGTTTCGGGTTCCGTTAGTGCATACACTCTACTGACTGGGAGTTGAGCACCTGGCACCAGATCTATCCTACAATCATAGGAACGATGTGGCGGTAAGGCTACGGCTTTTACCTCATCAAAGACACCTGCGAATTGCACATATTCTTCGGGCAATGCAGGATCAGGAGCCCTAGAGACTGCACAACATAACGGAGTATGCCACTGTGCGACATCTCTATAGCAATGCGTCAAACAGTATGAAGAACGCAGCGTGATTTTCCTAGCTGCCCAATCTATGAGGGGGTTATGTAATTGTAGCCAGGGAACACCCAATATAGCCCCAAAGGAGGGAGCGTCTATTAAATCAAAATTGATGGTTTCTGAGTGCCCGTTATCACACGTCAATAGGAGATCAGGAGTCCGGTATGTAATCAACCCAGAGGATAATTCGGTCCCATCCACTGCTCTAACATTTTCGGGTTGATCCTTGCGAACAAACTCTATCCCTAATGACTTTGCCAAAGTAAGGTCCAGAAAATTACCGGTTGCCCCTGAATCTATCACTATAGATATAGGTTTCCTGATCTGGGAGGGCAACATCAGAGTAACCGAAATGGTAAAATGTTTTGGTATGAAGGCCACAGTGTTAGCCAAAAAGTGAGAGACCTGTATCTGGTGGAGACTTGGACGAGCGATCTCTCGACTGCCCAAGTCTTTTAGTTTTCCGACTGGATCACGGCTCCAGTTTTAGGGGCAGAGGGTTTTACGGTGGACTTGGGTTTAGCCGTACATTCCCTTGCGAAATGGCCCCCTTTTCCGCAATCCAAACAGAGATTTAATCTCTTCCGTTTGTCACTTTCTTCTGAAGAAAGTGGACCTCGTAGTCCCCCAATCTGCATGGGTTCTCCCATGTCCTTACATTCTCTCTTCTCACTTTTAGCCAGGAAAAGGCGACTGTAGTCTCCCTTGGATTTCTCTCCTTTTCTTTCGGATAATCTGTGGTCCAATTTGACCACCAAATCAATGAAGGAAGGACAATCCTCGGGTGGGTCAACTATTTGGGACAAAATGTCCTTTAGTTCGACTTTCAAACCCCTATAAAATAAGGAAGTTCTTTTCTCCTCAGGCCATCTTGTTTCAGTTACTAATCTATTGAATGTGGTGATGTATGTCAATAAGTCTTTTGACCCCTGCTTAAGATTCATCTTCGCTCGGGGGATAATATTTTCGTGGGCTTGGCTTTCTGTCGAGACCTCAGGAGGCAGGACCAGAGTTTTGCCAAAATCCGCAGGAGCGAAGATCAGGTCTTTCCTCTCCTCCGAGACAGCACCCTCCTTGATATTATGATCACCAAAAAGGGGGCAGTATCTCTAGGGAGGGGAGAGACAGGAAGTCAGCACCAAAGGGATTTGTCCGGGAGTTCACTGAAGGATAGTGTATGGCAGAGAAGAAAAGAACCTGCAGCAAGACAAAGACAAAGGCACAAAAGAACATATCACTAACAATGTCTAAGGTAGATAAAACAAGTAATCTTGTAAGCCTTTGTGTGCCCAAACAAACTTACTCAGGGACCAGCAACACCTTCCATAAGAAAGACTATAAATCAGACAGGGGTTGAAGTCTCTCACGAGGTGAACACCAAAGGTAGAGTTTCTGAATGCTGGTGCCAATACGAAAGAAAGCTGATGCTCTATGGCCGTGTCTCAACGTCCCAGGAATAATAGAGCACGAAACCAAAAAGAGTCTATAAGGCTTTAGTCTTCACCAAGAGCTTGTACCAATCCACTTACTTCCATGAGAAAAGAATAACCCGACCGGAGCTTTCACCTCGTTCAATGTCAGGGGGAGAGCAGGTATAATCCAGGAGATTGGGCTATCCTCGAAGGTACAACTGCAACCTGCGTGAGCACAGAATGTTTGTTCTCCGTAGTAATCCCCAATAAAGCAAAAACAAAAAAAATTACTCCAAAGTCTCGGACATGCACTCTGCGCGTCTTAAAGGTACAGCGGTCCTTTTACTTCTGAACGTCTCTCCGTATCGTTCTCTCCCTGGCTGGACGTTCTTGTTATATCTCTTGATAACGGAAGCGATACAGTCTTGTGTGGCAGTCTTGTGTGGCTTCTCTGAGGTGAGGCCATAAAAAGAAAAAAGACTCGCGTCTGAAGTCCGTTTTTCAGGAAGGCGGGAAAACCCAAATTCAAAATAGAACACAACGCTTCTTCCTTGCGCTGCAGCTCGGGGGAGTCTCCGTGACTCGAAATAAACATAGAGTATTGCCAAAGGTAATAAATCACGAGCTAAAGACAATGACACACATAGCAATGTGCGCCAAACAGGAGCTTTACCACGTAGTTGTTGCACGTAGGACCAGATCTCCGGTATAGCAATCAGGAACAGGTAACGAGGCGGGGCTTCAACAGGAAACAAAGCCAAGCTCAGAGAGGCGTGTTTGCTCTGCTTATAACCCCAACTACACAGCTGTGTTCGCCAGGAAGTCTGGGAAGGCACACAAAAGACCACTACTCTGATGCATTGTGGGACTTGTATTTCAGATAGGGCCTGCAGTGAATGTCTACCTATAACAGCCGGTAGCGCTCCAAAAATCTGGAACTCTATTCCCCCCCACATCAGAACCATTCCCTCCTTTGTAAAATTCAAAAGCCAACTCAAAATCTTGTTCCTCAACCGCTCCCTAGGGAGTGGATAGGATCAATCAGAGCAGCTAGCTGACACCGCACACTGCTCCAACGCCAAGGCTCCGAAGGATTCCAAAGACTAAGACTGTCCTGCACTGTTATTGTGTCACTCTTCTGTTTTGTGTTGTCTTGAATCTATGCAATGTTTCCTGCTGTAAAGCGCTCCAATACCCTAGGGTCAGGCCAGCGCTATATAAAACTTCTTAAATAAAAAAATAAAATAAATAAATAAATGTCCACCTTCAGCCAAATGGTTCAACAAGGCAATCGAATCACCAACACAGTCATCTCTTGTTTAGAGGCGACTAGTAAGTCATCAACATACTGCACCAGGACTGACTTCCTAGGCAGTACTAAAGTTTCAAGACACTTTTTCGAAATTTGATAAAAAATTCAAGGACTTTCAGTATACCCTTGAGGAACACGATTCCATACGAAAATACGATCCTCAAATTTAAAGGAAAACAAATATTGGCTATCAGGATGCAATGAATAGAAAAGAAAGCGTGACATAAATCAATTACAGTAAACCATCCTGCCTTCCATGGTATCTGGTACAGAATTACTGCTGGGTTAGGCACTACAGGGCAGCATGGTACAACAATCTTGTTGATTTTTCGTAAATCTTGAACCACCCTATATTTTCCATTGGGGTTCTTAATGCCAATTATAGGTGAATTGCATGAACTGCTCATTATTTCTTTTAGAATGCCTTGTTCCACTGTTGGACTTGGCCCTTTTTCCCTGAAATATTTCACTTTTGTGGGAAATCGCATGTTATGTGAATGCAAATATTGAATACTGTTCAAAGATGTACGCAGACTGAGTTTTCCCATTTACACCTAAAGCTTTTAATATGGATGCCATAGCTGTGTGGTTGTGCCGTCTGACAGAGCTGGGTTAACAGTCTAGTCGTTATTTCCCAGCAACCCCAGTTTATGGAGGGAAGCCTGGTACCCAGAGTGCTCTACCCCTCCCCCTAGGCCAGTTAGAACCAGTTTCCCCAGATGCTTCTAGAAGCTTCTGGCACTGTCTGGTAGGTGGGGTATGGGGCGTATAAAGGGCGGAGCTGGGCTGCCATGTGCTCAGTCAGAGGGTGGACTGAGAGATAGGGGCCCTGCTGCCAGGGGGTACCGCCATATGGGCCTGTGTGCTGGGCCCTGAGCTTACCTACACCCCTCCACTGTCCACAGGGCGAGGGGAAGCTATAGTTGGGGCGATGCTGACCTGGAGGACCCTCCGCAGGAGTTTTAGGCAGTAGGGCCTAGGCAGGGACCTATGCCCCTGGAAGTGACAGGGCTTAGGCGCTGCCTTTTAAGTTGAGTGAGGGATCCTGAACTAACCCACTGATCTGGCCCGGCGGGAGGAGAACCCAGGGATGACCTGCAGAGACTAATTAGTCCGCCTTCAGCCACCAACTCCACTCCCCCCTCAAGAAACCCTCAACCAAGGGCGCAGGAACCAGCAAGCGCCTCGTGGGACCCTGACCGCCTGCCCGGCGCAAGGTGAGCGCTAAATTTGGTGGGCGCTACGCTGGAGTGACCTCATACTGCCTGCTATCTAGCGCTTGGCAGAGGCGGCACTAGGTCTTGATCGCCCAGGAGAAGAGGGGCACTGCCTTTTGGCCCTAAAGCTGGTGGGACTGCCTAGCGCCGAAGAAGCGCTATACTCCGTGGCACAGAGGCGCTGTGTGGCCGGGAAGAACTGGTTATGTGCAAGCGCCGCGGGAGCCCACCCCGTGTAATGGCGGCGCTCTGCATACTCATTTAATTATGCGGGAGCCCACCCCGTGTATTGCTGCCCTTTTGGCAGCTTGAAACCGCGGGAGCCTACCCCGCGGTTCTTATGGCCACAGCGGGTGCCTACCCCGCACTTTGTCACCAGCCGGGAGTCCGAGCCGCGCGGGCTTCCCCGTGACGTCGAGGGAGCCGCGCTGTGATTGGCGCTAGCCGGAGTGTCCCGGGGGGAAGTCCCGCCCCGCAGGAGGAAGCCGACCGGAAGAAGAATCCTGGCGGGAGCCTACCCCGCGCTGGACGTCAGCCGGAGGACGTCGGCCCTCCCGCAGGGCTCCCACGCAGTGAGGGGAGCCCCGCGCATCCGCCCCGAGAAGCCCCAGGTCCCAGGAGGGGGCCCGGGTGAAGCCCCGGACGGTGACGTTGTGGGTGGGGCTCTCGTGAGGTGGAGAGAGCCCCACAAGCGCAGCTGCCCAGGAGCGAGGCGGAGGGAGGGGGGCCCGAGGCGCATTGTCGGCACCTGCCCCCACCGCCTGGGATTCCCCTCGCATCACCGGAAGAGCCGATTCCCCAGGAGCAGCCCGGGCAGAGCTCCGAACTGCCGGTGAGTGGGGCTGAGGTGTGGGACTGCCGGGGGCTGGCCGAGGCACACTGTCGGTGCTTGAGGCCCCCGACGTAAAGGGAGGGCCGAGGCACACGGACGGTGCTTTCCCTACCCCTGAAGACGTCAGGAGCCACCCCGCCTGTGGCCCGTGAGGAGGAGCCGCATACGAGGAGAGCCCGGTGAGTGAGGGGCTCCGTGGGGGACTGGTGGCGTGGAGAGGGGCAACGGGGCACAATATCGGTGCCCACCCCCTGTGCTCCTTCTGAAAAGGACCAAAGGGGTCGTGTGGACTTCCCCGCTGCCCCGCTTAGGAGGGGGCAGCGGCAACGTTACGGGGACCTTGTGGGGCGCACTTAGAGGTGAAGCCGGGGCATACAGTCGGTGCCCGCCCCCCTGTGACCACACGGAGGTCCCCGTGGGGCCCGTACTTACTTTGGGAGGCATTTCCTGCCCTTCCGAGTCCCGGAGGCGACCCCAACATTGCGGGAACTTGGTGCACTCGGCACAGCTGCCCCGCAGGACAGTGGGCAGCTGCAACGTCTTTGGGGCATGTGTAGGCGGGTTGTCCTGACGTATGCCTGATAGTCGCAGGGGCATGCATAATGTTGACCGGCATAGTGTGCTTTTACGCCTAATGAGATGCATATTGTTTTATGCCACGATGTCTCCCTAATGCTAATAATTTGCTATGTGCAGCGATATGTTAAAATGCTCTATTTGAAGCGCTAATAATTTGCCATGTGCAGCGCTATGTTAAAATGCCCTATTTGAAGCGCGAATGCATTGCTATGTGCAGCGCTAGGTTTATATGCCATGTTCTGAGCGCAATTGAATTGCTATGTGCAGCGCTATGTTAAAATGCTCCATTGGAAGCGC
Organism: Triturus cristatus; assembly: GCF_964204655.1. NCBI lineage: Eukaryota > Metazoa > Chordata > Amphibia > Caudata > Salamandridae > Triturus > Triturus cristatus. The sequence continues at coordinate 1,091,481,569 of NC_140582.1, read as the reverse complement.
TAATAATTTGCTATGTGCAGCGCTTTGCATAAATGCTGTGCTTGACGCTCCCCAGGATCGCGAGGTGCAGCGCTTTGATGCCATGCCAGGTTTTGATGTGTTAATGCTTTTGATCCTGATGTTGATCTAGATAAAACTGATTGGTTTTATTCAACCTACTGGTGTGGTGTCAATTATTGCGTGCGTTTCCTGTCTCAGTGGATGTGTGTGCTGTATGGTCACTTTACACGCAAGCCTTTGGTTGCCTACCTGCTCGCGCCACGCTACCCCCATAGGGCCTGGAGACCCCCGGTCCTACATCCACCATTCGATCAATTTCTGCTGTTACACCAGCTTTAACTTCGGGACTCATTTTATATTGTCGAATGTTAGGATAGACTGCACCTTCCTTCACGGTTACCGTTACTGGATCTACATTTGCCATTAGTCCTTTTCCTGTAAAATTCCATACATCTGGATTGACTGTCAATTTGACCTCATCTGGCAAATCATCTTTTGTCATCAGAGAATACATCTCATCTACCTCTGTGCCTTGTTTAGCTAACATGATTTTGTAGACTCTGCCTTCATCTGGGGTTTGGATTGCAACACTGTCTGGTGTGCAAAATATTGTGCAATTCAATTTGCATAGTAGATCTCTTCCTAATAAATTTACAGGACTGTAGTCACACACTACGAATTTGTGCATTTCCCTGAAATTGCCAATGCGTACCTCCATGGGTTCTGTAATAGGGGTCCTAATCTTCTTATTGGAAACGCCCACTACCTGGATTGAATCAGCCGAGAGGGGTTGGTTTGGAATGTCTGCTGTTCTCACAGTAAAACGGGAAGCACCAGTGTCCAACAAAAAGGTAATATCTTTTCCTTCTACTTTACCATCAATTTTTGGATCTGCCGGTAAGGATGCGCCCAGTACGCACTCCTCTTCCTCCCCCCTCAGGCACCGTCATTGATCGCTATCACTGAAATAATTATCCTGTAAAAGAAATTGTGATGTTACAGAATTTTTCTAACCACTTCCTCCTTGAAATCCGGTGTCCGCACTGTACTTGGCTTAGTTCACAAAATTTGGCATAGGGGCAGGTGGCAACTGACTCTGTAGATCAACAACCTGCTGCGGTTGGCTCATTATCACCTCATTCTGCGTCTGTGGATTTAAATTTTGAATTGGCCCATTATTATTCTGTATACTTTTACACTCATTTTTCCAATGCCCTAATTTTCCACACCCATGACAGGGAAACTTTTTCTTTGCCTCCTCTCTACTCATTCTTGCCTTTGGTTTTCCCTCGTTATTTTCACCTTGACCTTGCCCTTTTCCCTGATTTCCTGTCTGACTATTTAATTGGAGTTCCTGTTGTTCTGCTAGTTTTACTTGGGCCCACATCACTTTTTCTTCTAACTTTTTTCGTTTATTGTCAATTTCATCTCCGCATTACTTTGCGTACTTGAGTATATCATCTATTGGCCTTGCTTGCCAACACAACATGTGTTGGCGAATCATGTCTCCAATTTCTGGATTTAGTCCTGTCACAAATCGATATACAAAATGTCCCGTATCTTTATCTTCGATATTCTCAAATCCGCTATATTGCTTAAACACTTGCAGCAGTCATTCATAATAAGTGTGTACTGACTCATTTCTATCCTCGGTTGTTCTGTCTATTTTTACCCAATCTGTTTCTTACGGAGGGATTTTCTCTTTCAAGAAAGTGATCACCTGGTGATATTTCTTCATTACCTCTTCTGAAGGAGCTCCTGTTTTCTCATCTATCGGGTATTCATCACTAACCCAATCAACGGTAATTTTACATTCTGTCCACAGTACTGCAGGTACTACTATGTCCAAAAAGACCATCCAAATCTTTTAGCAAAACCTTTGAAACCTTCACAAATCTCTCAACTTGCCTGTACCATTCAACTGGTTTTTCTCTTAGCTTCGGGAAATCATTAGTAAATGACAAAATAGCCTGTCTTGTCCATGGAACATGTACATATCCTCCTCCTAGTACCTCTCTTATGGGACATAGTCTTTCAACAGATATTCAGAGGTTGTTCTATTTACCTGTGCTTCTTCCTTTTTCCTCATCCATCTAGCTTTCCACTTGTCTAGATCACCCCACTTTTGCAGGATGTTCATTAATTCTTTATCCTGTAATTTTCTTCCAGACACATTCATATTTTCTAAGTTTTTATCACTGAATTCTGCTCTGTATGGTTTTTGTAATACCTTGGATTCCCCTATTTCGATTCCCATTTCATCGGCTAAATCTGTTAATTTCTTATGGAATATTTTTGTATTTCTGGTGATACTCCTACAAATTAACAGTAATTCTTCTTCACTGTAAGTATTTAGTCTGTCTAGTCCCACATTTCCAGCTATCATTTCTTCTAATTCCACTTTCAATTTGTAAATGTCTAGAATTTTCAGTGGCTGTTTATGCTTGTCTATTCCCTGTGCCCATCTTTCTATTTCTTCTGGGGATACTATTGTGGCATTCTTGACTCCTGTAGATGTTTCTATTTGTACTTCCTTTGAACAACTAGGTGTAATTCTTCTGGGAGTTTCATTTATCTGTCCTCTTATTGGTAAATCCATTAATGATATCACTGATTCACATTCACTGGCTTGGTCATCAACTATTATTTTCTCCTTTCTTTGTTCAATTACAGGTGTGGACATTACTGGAGGTTTGGGGCCAATCACTTTATCCCCATACAGTGGAACAACCGGACCTATAGTCACTGGTATGGTTAATGCTTCGGGTTATTTTCTGTATTAATTCTTCTCTGTTCTTATTTATTACCTCTCTTTCTTTTTCCTGAAGTGCCCTTCCATTCGTTGGATCAGGTAGAACTTGTGGAACCAATGGTATTCCCAAACCCGGGGCACTAGGAATAGTTCTACTGGTTTCATCATGATATGGCGGAGGGTTTTTCATTAAAATATCCTCCATAAAATCATCTTCTGATTCTCCACTACCTGTCATCGTTAAATGTTTTGTTTTCTCTGTACACTTGGCTCCTGACTGTTCCTCTGCCATCAATACAGGATATAATCCTTCGGCTACCATCGCTTGTCTCCATTGTTTCATCTGGCTATCTCGAGTTTCACGCTTTAGTCTGGGATAAAATTCACTAAGATTTCTGCTACTTCTAGATCTGTCATGCGCAAAAGCTTCAGTTTCCCATTCTTCTAATGCCTCATACTGAGTTAATCTAGGTCTGGGCTCTAATTCATTCATTCTCAATCTTAGATTATGTAAAATTCATCTATTAAACGTGCCATGTTCTGGGAAAGCTAGCACTCCATCAATTTTTGTATATTCTATCCAATTTTCTAACCATACACAAGTATGATAGCCTCTTTCCATCATCATGTATGATGCAGGCGTTTTCGGGGGAGGAATAAGAATTCCCTCTCTAGTCTTAAGGGGCTTATCCTTTTTAAAATAATTTTTAATTTTCTGCATAAATGTCATCTTCCTCTTTTCTCCGTACATTTTTATCGTCGATCCTTTTATATATTGGTCTCTAGCAAATCCTAAATACCTTCTGTCTGAGTGATTCCCCATTAACGTTGGATCGTGTCTCCACATGCAAAACCCACTATTAATTATTATTATGGCTTCTATTTTACCAACCAATCAAATGTTCGTTTTTACTTTAATAATTCGACCAATACTAGCACTGCTTCTATTCTTCTGACCAATCAAGTTCCGTCTCACGCTATGCGTTTAGCCAATACTAGCGCAACTTTTCTGTGACGTCAGTATCACTCCTTACTACTGACCCCTCCTTTACAAATTTCGCGTCAGTCACACGCCCGCTGTTCTAACCAATCCTAGCGCAGCCCTCGGTGATGTCAGTGCAGCACTCACACCTGACCCCTCCTATACAAGGTAACATGAATTATTTCTTTTCTTATAATTTTCATGCAAAATTCATTAAATGACAACATAAAACATTTGCTACTCTGTTTGCTTCTGCTAAAAATCAGAAAATCGATTTACATTTACTGCGAATAAAACTATTCCGCTTACTTTTCACACACTATGAGTAAAACCTTCCGCTTACTCTTCACTCAAGCATCGATGGACCTGCTACTCCTTCGGAATTACACTTTCTAGGTGATATAGGACCAAAGTTTCACCAGCGAACTCTTTGCTGTCAATAACTCTCACTTTTATACAAATGAATCCCTAAGCCAACACTGTCAGCCCTGCATAGCTTTTCAGTGCTAACTTTAGCAAATGAGTAACCTCACTGCAGTGTGGCTTCCAGTTACCACCCGCAATTCACTATTCCCGGGAATTTCCAGACAACATATAACAAGATACAAAACGTGTATTAATACATTAAATTCATATCTCAATATATACACCTAACTTAACTAAAACTAACCATCCTCTGCTACCAGAAAAACTGATGGAGCTGAGCGGTTACCAGCTAGAGAATACACACAATCCACATACTCACCTGGCCCCATAAACATTCATACAAATGCTAGTAAGCTCCGCTCGGATCAATTTAGTGTGATGATACCTGCGAGGTATATTTACCTTACCAATTCTTACCAACTCTTCGTCCGTATATAATTTCTTCTGATCAATGGATCTAGTTGTTAGCAGTATAGGTGTAATACCATTCAACTACATACTTTAAATAATCACTGACTCAAGAGAGTTTTACATGTTTATATAGTAAGTTTCATGTGAACCAAAGGATGCAAAGTACAGTTTGAACACCGTTTTCTTTAAGGAAGGAAAATCAAATTAAGTCAGAGATTTCAGACTAAGTTATAATAATGACAGAACCTGAAAAGGAGAAAACAGAAAGAGTAGTACTGTGACATACTACACAGAATTATATTAACCTAGACTGGTGTGGAAACCAACCCCTTGGCCTAGGAGCAGGACTGGGTCCCCTGGGACAGGTCAGGAGACCAAAGGATTCAGGACAGGATTCAGGACAGGATAGGTGGCCTCTTCTAGATCCGACGCCTGCGTCGCACCCCTCTCTGATACTCTCTTCCGCCTCGATTCTTCCGCGATGTTCTTCTAGCTCTTTACCTACTTCCCTCCTCGATTCTTCCGCGATGTTCTTCTAATTTAGCTTTAGCTTAGCTGTGCCGTGATGTCACTTCCTGTGATACTACCTAACTTGTAGAGTCCCCCCACTTTTTATTTTTAGGACTTGTGCCCTGCCATTACCCCTGTAACTGATTAAGCACCCAAACTCATTACATCTATGCCTGCCTTCTGCATAATCAACTTTACCCATCTGACATTGGAAGGAGATGATTCTGCATTGAAAATTTTCAATAAAGCAATTTACATTTTCCTTTCTCCTGTAGCTCTCGGATCTGCCCCAATTTTCTCATAAGCTGCGATATAGCTAACCACACATAGCATGGGTTCTCTTCAGAGGCAGGATAAGAAATTGGCTTGGAATTTGTTTTCTTTAGTCTTGCAATAGTAAAGGTCTCTCCGTTCAGGGTAAATATCCTACCAGATATATCCAAGGCTCTGATATCAAACAACCTTCAACATGACACTAAACATAACATTACTAAGTGTGGTGAACACTCCTTTTTTGATAAAAATTAGTTTTTCTGCCTCAACAGTGGAAAATCGAGAACCATGTAACGTCCCATAGACTGAAATACCAAGGTTCTGGGGGTATTAAAAGTCTTCTACCTCTCATTAACTTAAAGACCATCAGATGTTCCCCTACTGGTGACCTATTCATCAGGAAGGGACGTGCAGAGATTCCTGATATGAAAGTACCACAGTCTTGTAGTCCAGTCCTACATACACCAACTCAGATAAGAATTTAAGGAAATTGACAGTTCTTGTTACCACCAGACCCAGACGCATCTCCAGAAATCAACATAGCTATTCTCCCAGGTCTCTACCTTTGAATGGTACTGATGGAGCGGAGCGGTTACAAGCTAGAGAATACACACAATCCACATACTCAGTCAGTCAGTCAAAGGCTTTATTTCGATAAAAACATATCATAAAAGCATAACAGTTAAAAATGGAATAAGTTAATTTCATTAAAAAAGAAAAAAACCTATTTTTACAATAGAGAGCAAAACAGGTCATAAATAGTTGTTTAAGAGTGAATTAAACAATTTCCTTGAGCCTTTTACTTCTGATACGCCATGCCCAAGATAAGAATTTTGCAAGGGCACAAACGTATAATGGGCGAGCGTCTGACATTAAAATGCGGAGTGCCACAATATGGTGTCTAGTTCCCAAGGAGCGGCACAGTTGCTTAAGCCATCTTTTCCTTGGGAGGGCGTACTCATGGCATTCAAATAAAAAGTGAGCCACAGACTCACTCCTGGATGTGCAAAAGGGACAAAGATCAGAGGTCTGAGGAAAGGAATTCCATCGTGATGTAAAACTATAGAGTAGGAGGGTCCCGGTCCTAAACTTAAAATACAAAGCTCTATCAAAGGGGCTCTCGATGATGTCGAGATATAGTTCCCGGATTGGATGATCCTTAAAATTCAGGAAGTCCTCAGTAAGTCTCCCCAATGACGTGTTTGTGTTCCGTTGGGTCGCAATCCAGTTCCAATATAAGAGCTTAAGCGTGGCTTTCGGAGGGGAAGATCTATTTTCCCATGCTGCATTTAGCCCCAGATTATACAAAAGGGCTTTCATGTCACGCAACCATTTTATCCTATGCCATCCTGGGAGTGACATGATTTCCGAGAGACCTTTGGCATATTTGGCTAGTTCCGGGACCCGCCACAAACGAGCCCATAGCAATAGAGGGCGAAATTTCGCCAGATCACCGATGGGGCGACAACCAAGATCGAGCATTAATGGAATCGTGGGGGTACCTTGGGGAAGTGACATAATGACCCTGAAGAACTTCCTCTCTGCTCTTGATAAGTCACCAATATCACAAGAGCCCCAAAGCTCGGCTCCATAAAGGGCAGAGCTAACTCCTCTTGCTGCGTAAATATCAATAACGGGGGCTATCGGTCTTATAGCACAGGAGCGCTGCTCCGTCACAAGAGCCCCTGTAACTCTTTTGTGAGATAACAGCATCTTGCATAAATGGGGGCCCCACTGCATATTATGGGATAAACGAATCCCTAAGTAGTCAAACACATCCACCCTCCCCAAAGGTTCGTCATTCAATTTTGGGGGGCGTATAGATTTTTTAGGGGGATTTAACACAAGATACTTTGTTTTGTCTCTATTGATTACCAGGCCCCGCTCTGTACAGAAGAGCTGGAAGTTGTTTAAGAGTTTTTGGAGGCCCATTGGGGTTTTGGAGAGCAAGAGTGTGTCATCCGCGAAGAGGAGGGTGGGGATACGTTCCCCCGCCAGGGATGGTTCATCTGAGGGGTCTTTCAATAGATGCTCTACTACACCGTTAATATATAGAGAGAAAAGGGTGGGAGCTAGAACACATCCCTGGCGTACCCCTCTCTCTACCGGAATTCTGTTAGTTTTCTCGCCATTTCTCCCCCACCTAACCTGGGCAAAGGTGTTTACATGCAGCCTTACCAATAGCAGGAGTAAGTAGTTGGGCACCCCCATGGCAGCAAGGACTTTCCAAAGAGCCTCCCTAGGTACTAGGTCAAAGGCAGTCTTCAGGTCGATAAAGGCGAGGTAAAGACTGCCTTTGCCCAAGACCACCACCTTCCAATACACAAGCAACAATCTGAACGCTTGCTCGATTGTGCCGGTGCCTGCTCTGAAGCCAGCCTGGTAGTCGGAGAGGATGTCGTTTTCGTCGATCCATTGTAGTAATCTGACCAACAACACCTTCCCGACCACCTTTTGCGTTATATCTATCAGGCTTATGGGTCTGTAATTTGATGGGTCGTCCCTGGCCCCCTTTTTAAAGGGGGCCAGGGCCACATACTCACCTAGCCCATAAACATTCATACAAATGCTAGTAAGCTCTGCTCGGATCAATTTAGTGTGATGATACCTGCGAGGTATATTTACCTTACCAATTCTTACCAACCCTTCGTCCGTATATAATTTCTTCTGATCAATGGATCTAGTTATTAGCAGTATAGGTGTAATACCATTCAACTATATACTTTAAATAACCACTGACTCAAGCGAGTTTGAAATGTTTATATAATAAGTTTCATGTCAACCAAAGAATGCAAAGTACAGTTTGAACTCCGTTTTCTTTAAGGAAGGAAAATCAAATTAAGTCAGAGATTTCAGACTAAGTTATAATAATGACAGTACCTGAAAAGGAGAAAACAGAGAGAGCAGTACTATGACATACTACACAGAATTATATTAACCTAGAATGGTGTGGAAACCAACCCCTTGGCCTAGGAGCAGGACTGGGTCCCCTGAGACAGGTCAGGAGAACAAAGGATGAAGGACAGGATTCAGGACAGGATAGGTGACCTCTTCTAGATCCGACGCCTGTGTTGCACCCCTCTCTGATACTCTCTTACTCCTTGATTCTTCCGCAATGTTCTTCTAACTCTTTACCTACTTCCCTCCTCGATTCTTCCGCGATGTTCTTCTAATTTAGCTTTGGTTCTAAGTTCTATAGTTCTGTTCTTCTTTAGGAGCTGCTCAATTCTCGGACAGCATCTCGGTCTCTGAGCATCTCTGCAGCATGAGCGGAGGTATCTAACTAACTAAACTACCTCAATTATACTCTTCTAATGGTAATCACCACCCCTAAATGTTTCAAGTTCATGAAATGCTTAATTCTGATTGGACAAGCAAGGGGGGATGATCATCACACCATGCTAAGTTCTAATATTTTTCTAAAGCTTATTGTTTAATGTTCTCACCCCTTAATTTACTTTCCCAAGCTTTATTTCCCACCCGTATTCACCTCTTAATCAATACACTGTATATCATTTGGTTCCTGTTCACAGGACATCATGCTTGTTCCCAGGACATGTTGCTGTTTTCTTCTGGATGGCATTCAAGGCTTTGCATCGCGGTTCCTGGTTTGTCGTTACTGCGCATGTGAACTAGTCACATGATACACGAGCTTCAGTCCCTCTTGGAGGCCCAAATACGAACTAATAGAGAGGTCAAAGAAAAGAATATTAAAATCAAAAATAAATGGTTTCACTGTTTATCACCTATCTCTACTCTACTCTCATTTACTTATAATAATCTTTCGCATTAGCATTTTAGTAAATTTACATGGTTTAGTTTCAGCAACGCATGCGCATTATAATGTGGGTTTCAAGCGGCCATTTTAAGAGCAACAGCGCAGCTGCAAAGATTTCCCTCCAAGCGATAGTACGTCATACTACGTAGATGCAGTAGACGCATGTGCAATGCAGAATCCCGCGTTTAGCAGCGATTTTAGAGACACACGGGTTACTTGTTAGTAATATACATAGGCAAGCTTCCCCTAGATTCAAATGTACGAATTCTGATGCAGATTAGTACTTACAAACACAATTATTACGGAGTTATGAGTTATTTGAGGGAATTGCTTCCGAACAAGTCTCCTCTTATACGAGTTTTTGCTCCATCAGTACCCTCTGCCCATGCACATTGAAGGAGTTTCGCAGCGAACTCAAAAAGGCCCTGGACCAAGCTTCTCTAAAGAGTAGGTCGTGAGCTGCAGGTAGCTCTCCAGCTACTTGTAAGTAGCACTCCTGTGTGCTGTCTAGTCTAGAAAAATAGACGTTTTTCCTTATTTGACTTACATATGTATACCAACATTTAAAAGCACGTAGTTGGAATGAAAATGTGTGTATTTTCAGAGCCCATTAGCTGATGTTTTGAGAAAATTGGTTGAATTTCCTAAATATATTTAAAGTTGATAATTGAGTGATAAAAATCAAAAGGTGTTGGGGAGCTTTATTCCAAATAATATTAACTTGGTCAGTACAGCAATGACTTTCATGTGTTACCCATGTAAAGGCATTCCACATTAACAAACCATTTTTACATTACTGCTGGCAACAATGCTTGATGCACTGGATTGATCACTGCTGGTAATCTTTGAATCTTGTGGTCACTAATGTAATTAACTATTACATTGCTCATAATATTAGTAGCTCAGAAGGATTTTCATTGAACATAAAGCGCTCTTGTAATAGAAAAGGTTGGAGACCCCTGCTTTAGACTCAACTATTGCTTCTGCCATGAAAACCATTCTCAATGCTTCCTTCTCAGGGATTGTCTAAACAATGGAAAATGGGTAGAGCAACCCTTTCTGAAGAAATGTAACCTAGGCTCTTGTGGGAGCCAATTACAGAAGCCTTCCAGTGCTGCCTGCAGGTTCCGAAATCGGTGGGAAATTCATCATGCATTGGCTTTCCCTATATCTGCACAGTATAATCTTTTGGAACATAACAAATGGGTTTCCATCCTGGAGTGAGTACCAAAATAGCCTTTATTACTGTTTTGATGAGGGCACTTATCCCTCTTATTTTACCTATGCCTCCTGCCACCTTCACTACAGTGTATCATGCCATTCTTATCCAGCATTTGGACATGGTAGGTCTGCAATGGTCAATGAGGGCATGTTTTGCCTTCTTTCCTTCTGAACTCTATTTCTGGCTTCTGCCCCAGTCCACCCGAAGTTCTCTACAGTTACATGTGGTGTCCCACAGGAATCATCTTTGTCCCTATCTAGTTTAACATTTACGTGCGTCCCCTCACTAATTTAATCAGGGCCTATGGCTATGAAGGTGATCTTTTATGCTGATGACATCCAATTCATTTTGATAATCGATAAGCCTGTCAAGCAGACTCAGGAGAATCTTAATGCCCGTCTTTGAGACATTTTAAACTGAATGAATATGGATCTTTTAAAGCTGAACACTTCTAAAATAGAAGTCCTTTTTATTGGCCAAGAGTCTATTTGGATATCCATATCATGGCCTTCGATTGTTGGGAGCGAGTATAAATCCGTGGCTTCTACACTGAAAGAAAGTTGAATCTTAATAGACAGATTAATTCAGTCATAACATCCTGTTATTATGAGGTGTGACTTTTGAAGGAAATTATTCAATTTTCCCATTTAATCTTAGAACCTTGGTAGTAAGTGCTGCTATTGGCTTGAAGCTTAACCGCTGTAATCCATGTTATTTGGGCCTTCCCGTCTGCTCTTCTGAAAAGTTAGAGGAGGTGTACAACATGGTGGTGTACATTGTCCACAACCTCAGGAAATTAAACAGAATTTCGTAAGTCCATAGGATGTTATCCTGGCTCCCCATTTCACAAATCACACAGCATAAAGTGTTGTCTTTAGTCCATATAATCTTTTCCAAGACAACTTTTAATCTGCTTTGGAGCACATTTTCTAGATACTTCCTTAATTGTCCCATACATTCTGCCTCCTCTCTTCTATTCACTGTTCTAAGTCTTCAGCAAGCGTATCTCGACGGCAGCTCTTTGCTGAGATCAAACCTTCTCTGTGGAGCAAACGTCTATTTTAGTTGAGAAAGATTAACAACCATAGTGCCTCTTGGAAAACACTCAAGACCCTCTTGTTTTGTTAATATAGTGTTCCATATATCACAAATATAGAGCTACAAAGACATATAGTGGATTTGGCGCTTTATAAGTACAGTACTCGCTCAGTATTGAAGGTAGTTTAAAAAAGGTAGGGATCAGTGAATTTTTTGCTATGCGCTACAAGTAGTCATTTATAATCGAGTTTGAATAGGGCTTAGTTTATCAAAGAAGAGAACTGTTGAGAAGTGAATTTCTTTTATATATGACTCACTTAAATGGTACAGGAGAAACTGAAACATTGGCATCTGTTACATAAATCAGCAGAGTTTTCTACCATACATTCAATGGACAACAAACAGTCTGGAATTCACAGCGAGAAGCCTAAGGAGTGCAACATTCAAAATACCATTGAATCGCTGGTCTTTTTGCAGAAAATACTCCAAATCAGCCTATCATGTGGTGGCTAAAGTTAGTGGCTCAGCAATGTAACTTGATGTGTTGCAGTTCAACAAAAATGTAGACTCTTCTCAAGACTGGTCTCAGAGACAAAGCTTTGCTCCTTAATAAGCATATTAACTTTTATACAGGGATGAGAGAATGTGCATGAGTAGTGATGGAGGATATGTGAAGTTTTGAGGGATATTGATAAGAAATATGTAGGGCCCTCACCAGCCATTTTCCGCCTTTGGTATGTCTTTGGCCATCGGTGTAGTATGTCTGGTTTTCGTCCTGTACATGTGTGAAATCTCGTGAGATTTCACACATTTATAGGACGAAAACCAGACATACTACACAATGTCTGGTAATTTGTGTGAATTAACTTTTCTTTTTATTCACAGCTGAGAGCAATTGCAATCACACTTGCCGGAATGAATACGACCGGCCGAATAATCAGGTCCAGGGGATAGTGTTCCACCTGACATGAGTAATATATAAAAAACAAGGGGGGGTTTATCCTTTTCCCCTAAAGTTGGTCCTGACGAAAGCCATCGACCCGGCAAGGGCGCATGTCGGCTGAAACATGTAAACCGTTTTCTTTTTTGACCTTTTTTAAATGATGTAAAGGACACATTACAGGTCCTATTTGTCAAACCCACCTTTGTTTTTAACCTTACCCTTATTATTGTTTTGAATAAATCTAATTCAATGATAAAAAGGTAATTTTAATTAACTTTTTTACAAAGTAGATCCCAACTATTTCCTCGGAATCACCTCCTGGTGGAGGCCAACAAGATCCGATGATGATGCTATCAACCATGACTACGCCAATTACCAAATACATACCAAAGGCGTAAAATGGCTGTAGAGGGTCCCACATATTTCTTGTCAAGATCCTTTGAGACGTCAGAGCTCCACTCCTTTTTGATTCTTTGTAATATATTCGGAAGCTGAGTGGGAGCCCAGACTGCTTCTACTTCCCTCTCTTGATAGATTTTTTTATATAAAAGCAGCGCACAGCTGTAGGAGGAAATTATGACTTCATGAAAATCTCATCTATAAGTGATAACGAACAAGTAACAAGGAACATTCATATGAATAGCCCAAAAAACTAAAAGAAGAATATCTACAGACTGGCTGAACTCCAAACAAATAATTTATAACACAAAAAAATCAGGGTGTCCAGCAGATCGGCAAAGGTGGCAGAGAATTTAGGACTCACCTACACAGATGAGAAAATAGATTCAATAGTATCAGGACCATCCCTCATGACAGATCTGAACCTGCCACAAACTCTGGCCCAAACAGAGGATTGGGAATCTCTGACAGAATTAAAACAAGAACTGATCAAAACAGCCCATGATGACTGAATACTTGCATGGCAAGGCAGCACCTAAAGGGCTGTGGGTTAGAAACGCACCGCACCTCTTTGTGAAAGATCTAACCTTAAGAAAAGACTGGGCGTCCATCTTGTGGCGATGTACATGAGATTGGTTGGTACTAATAAAGACATCAACATGGTTGTCTGAAGCCCTCACTATCAAAATACAAATTAGCCAAGACCAAACTGAAATCAATGGTACAGATATCAGTTTTCAAAAAGAAACAGGATGAGATTAATAAAGAGATGTCAGAATTAAAAGATTACTTGACACAGAGCAAAATACAACAAGCATTAGAAAAATGCAACAGGTCTCCTCTTTGTCCAAGTTAGAGCATTTTTTTTAGCAAATGGTGTTTCTTATTAGAAGTGTTTTTATTATTGTGTTAGCAGTTTTCAATGTACATAATATGAATATTTATGCATGCATTTAGAGGTTTTGTTATTTAGACATGCAGATGTATTGTATGTGTATATATGTGCATATACATGTTGGTCTATATATGTATATAGGTATATAATAGCATAGCGTGCATACATATACAGATCTATACATGTATAAAAGCATATTTTAGTGATATTGGGATGGATATATGTATATATAGTGATATCTTTAATAAAATTGCTTCAACTTTCACAAATGCGAGACCTGTTGCATTTGTAATGTTTGTTATTTAGTGTATACATATATGTGTGGAAAGATATATGCATATATATATATTGACATATTTATACATATATATCTATATATATATGCGCATATATATGTGGAAAGATATATGCATATATAAATTGATATATGTATACTTATATATGCATATATATGTATGCATGTATGTAGGTAAGTGTGTAGGCCTCCTTTTGTTCGAGTCTCTGGGTTGGGAGCAGTCAGAAGCCTCACACCTGATGCAAATGCAGCAGAGAAAACAAAGGCTCACACTTTGTTAGCACTTCACACATACTTAAGAAAGGCAGCTTGTGGACAATGACACAAGCCAATGAAAAATATGGGCATAGAGTGGGCGGAGCTTCAAGTCCATACCTGAATACAGCATGGCTCACAGAGCAGCGCATGTACTGCCCAGGCTCGACCTAAAAACAGTATTTCATATCCAAATGCCTCAGCTAAGAAGCTTATAGGAGCAATTGGCTCTCCACTTGCTTACAATTGACAGTACAGATTATAAACTTTAAAGAGAGGTTTATCTTGCACAGAGGCACCACATAAGAAATGACCCATCACTAATCTCCTCAGCAAGCAACATTACTGGCATCCCACCAAAACCAACTTGAAAAGGAGAAGCCAACAAGAGGAGATCACTTCACTTCCCATCATTCATCTGCACAGGAAGTGGCATCACTTCCTGCCTTCTCCTTACTTCAGTCAACTCACCTGGGCACCGCAGCAAAGCGCGGACTCAGACAAAAGCACTGACTGTTTGTGCCAGAAACCCCTGTGCGTCACCCAGCCCCGCATACCATCACCCACCACACGAGATACAGACAAGCCAGACACTCGCATAGCATTGGCTCTACACATACACAACCTTGTACACGCCCCACTAACTACTGCACACACCTCTTTAACTACAGAACACACATTCCAAATCATGCTCATTAACGCTCACTCAGAATACTCCATGCACCAGACGTCGCAGATCGCATCAGCTGTGACAAGCTTGACACCCTCCTCATCACAACAACATGGCGCACACCCACATCATCAAACATCCTAGGAACCATCTCCACACAGGCTACAGCAGCCGTCGTGTGGACTGTGCACAAAAGAAGGGAGGAGGCTTCGCTATCATCCGTAAATCATCCTGGTCCTGCACCTTATGCAAGTAACACTCAATGCCAAAGCCTCCTTGGGCGTATAAGATCATAATTGATGAATTCTCAGGTGATCTCACCACCTCATCTTTCAGACACACCCACACCACCCTCTTGGGTAACTTCACCTTCCCAGAAAACCAAAGCTCAAAAACACAAGAGACACCCTCACCTACCTCATCGACACAGTCAACACGATACAACACATCGCTCAACCAACACGCTTCAAATGCCACAACTATGACCTCGTCTTCTCAACAGCAGCAGCAATCTAACGCAAACCACACATGCTCCGGACCAGACCACCTCACCATCTCTAGCTCCCTTCTCAGCATCTATCAACAACAGACTGCCTGGTCTGCAGTGGTTTCTACATCCTGGTGCAAGAGAGCGCCTCGTGGCAGCAGAGTTCAGCCGCACAGGCACCTGGGGAGGATGTGGCCTAACACCCAGAGCGGACGACTTCGGAGCAGAGGATCGGGTAGGTTCGAGTCTTGGCAATGACTCTAAACATCCTGTGATTCTGTCCAAATCACCTATTCCCCCCTGCCGAGCAAAGATGAATGTGTCCTCGTGTAACACAACTGGTGCTCATGTAAAGCGCTCCGATACCCTCGGGTCGAGGTCGAGCTATAGAAAACTGCAAATGTAGCGCCAAGAAGCAGGAGCAGACAGGCTTGTCCTGCCAGCCTCATAGACGTGCGCTCTGTCCAGTTTGTAACGTGTCCCAGCAGGAGGCGCTCTGCAGTCCTGACCTCTGCCCTCCATCACCAGGCACCGTCACCAGGGGGGTGGGGGGCACTCACTCTATTCTTCAAGGTTGGGCAGTGGCAGGGGCGCCGGACAGTGCTCTCATGCCCACAGCCCCTGTTCTTGCCCTCATCGCTTGGTTAACGCCTGGTCTGCAGTGGTTTCTACATCCTGGTGCAAGAGAGCGCCTCGTGGCAGCAGAGTTCAGCCGCACAGGCACCTGGGGAGGATGTGGCCTAACACCCAGAGCGGACGACTTCGGAGCGGAGGATTGGGTAGGTTCTAGTCTCGGCAATGACTCTAAACATCCTGTAATTCTGGCCAAATCACCTATTCCTCCCCTGCCGAGCAAAGATGAATGTGTCCTCGTGTAAAACAACTGGTGCTCATGTAAAGCGCTCCGATACCCTCGGGTCGAGGTCGCGCTTTAGAAAACTGCAAATGTAGCGCCAAGAAGCAGGAGCAGACAGCGCTTGTCCTGCCAGCCTCATAGACGTGCGCTCTTTCCAGTGTGAGGGAGAGAGAGGGGCACACAGCTCATGTGCCCCTACAGCTCTCACTCAGTTGTGCACCCTTAAAATCACAAACGTATCAAGCATTGACAAACCCAACAGGCGGGGCTTTCGTTGCTTCTCTTTGTGTAATGCAAGCAGATGCCACAAAATTAAATCAAATCAAATGCAGGTGTCTAAACTTGGCTGCCGCACGTTTGCAATAGACATGTTTACATTATAAAACATTCACTGCGGCGGCTGCTTTACTAGTGGGGTTTTTAAATAGCAAGCCCTTCGGTTGCACGGGACATTGTACGATTATTTGAGAAGGAGATGAGAATAAATCAACACCAAACCCTCCGATCACAAGCGCTCTGATCACAGGGATCTCTGACGCGTCACTCACGGGACTTACTACAACAGCTTTAAAACAAACGCTCGCCATGATGTACACTTTTGGCTTTTTCGCCCGTCCCACTTGGACGGCCTCGCCTGCTTTCCTTCTGAAGTAAAAGGTTTCTTATCTTTATGGGGCCATGTGTTTGGCCCCATAAAGATAAGAAACCTTTTACTTCAGAAGGAAAGCAGGCGAGGCCGTCCAAATGGGACGGCTCAAAAAGCCGAAGGAAAACGTCACAACAAGCTCTTTTCCAATGGCTGGCCACCGTTTAGCATAAATGGTGACGCCAGCCAATGGAAAAGAGGGGCGGGGCTTAAAGCCCCTCACAGAATATACCTAAAAACGTTCAATCTCGCCAGCGAGACTGCGCATGTGCGCAGCCCACACTAGCCGAGACCTAAAAATTGGGGAAAGACCTGAAACGCTTCGCCAAAGAGAAAGTGTATTTTTACACAAAAGAAGACCAAACTCTTCCCAAAGAGAAAGAAAGTGAACTCTCAGACTGTGACTTCTCAGGAAACAGTTCTACAGACTACAAAGGATGGCGCAGCAGTGAAGAAAATGGAGTATGACGAAAGTTCAGAAGCAAAAATAGAGGCAGAGGCTGAAAACAACTATGACAACCTGCCCACTTTGAACCACAACCTTTTTCCCCGCAGTTTGGAAGATGGATCAACCCATACACTGGAGGACAACCACCTTACTTTCAACCCACACCGAGGCATTTTTTAGGAAGAGGCCACCAACAAGAAAGAGCGAGAAGGAAAAACTTCAGATGGGAGGAGAATACCCTAGGAGTAACAGCCAAGACCAGAGACCAACTCCCAGGAACGAGCAACAACAATCGCTAATATTCAATCTCACTGACATCTCTTTAACTGAGGAACAAACCACAGTACTAGGCTTCATACAAACTCCTTCTTTTAACAAATTCTGGCTACAAGGTGCGGTGGACAAATTCTGCAGGAAATTGAAACTAAAAGCATTTTTCAACGATGTAGAACTTTCACTACAAAAAGGAAAATGATTTAAAATCCATATTTTGTCCACCAGCCTCAGCTGTCCGGCTAGAGATCTTAACATTTGAACAAGCCATTTTCAAAGAGATCAAATCAATGCAACCACTTGAGAGGATTGTGAGAGGGAAGGGCGAAAGAAAAACCGAGGAGGCCGAATTTGTGGATCAATGGTGATATGATTTATTTAAAGAAAAAAAACAACACAGTTCTAGGTATTCCGTAGGACGGTTAACTGGATGTTCCTCTGAGACTTTCTTTCCTTTGTGGGGTTTTTCGTGTGGCTGTTTCTCGCTGGCGGTCAGGCTTGAAATAGATACACACCCCGGCAGCCTCAGGAAAGACAAAGACAGAAAGGGCGGTAAGTTATCTGGCTTTGTTTCTCTACGGAATGAGAACCCTTCACCACAATAGGATACACCCTTTGTGTCTGTTAGGAAGTCCGGCTGGTAGCAGCCAGATCGTGCCAAGATTATAGGGAGGCAGAGAAGAATGCGAAAACAGCAAAGGTAATAAAGGAAATAAATAATTTTTAAAAACTACAGAAGATTCAGGATGCACGAGCAGAGCAGCTCACGAAGGTTGTTTGGGTTTGGTGAGAGTTCCCTAAGAGGAATGACACGTGTGCTCAGGGATGGGAGAAAGAAAGAAAAGGACAAAAAAAAAAGAAAGCGGTGTTCGGTGCTCATAGACACAGGGGATATAACAGTGGAGTGTCAAAAAAAAAAGGTTGTGTGTGCAAACACTATATACAGTGTCCAGTTAACCGGCTATCCTATGACCCACCCAGTTCTGCCTCCCCCCCTTCCCGTGTCACGTACCGCGAGAGCCGCAATCCTCCGGAGTTGCGGCGGCTCGTCAGCGTCTACCGGGGTGTCCACCACTCTTCGGTCCAGAACTCCGCTTCTTCCTCCGGCTCGTGAGAAGCGCCAGGGCTAGTTTCCTCGCTCATCTCTTCTGGTCGTCCTCGGTTCTCCTCGCTACTCTCGTTCTCCGTCTGCCTCCTCTCCTCGCTGCTCCGCTTTCCTCCTCTTTCCGGTTCAAGAACCTCGAGCTGTCCTTCCGGGGTGCTTTCGTACTCCACTAGCCCCGCTTTCCTGTTGTCCCATTGGTTCCCGCATTCGTCCGACGGGACTCCTCCCTGTGAGCAAGAGGCAGTGGTAGAGGTTAACTCTTTCTCTCCCTGCCTTTGAAAGACGGCTTGGTTTGGATTCAGGTGCGACGGTAGGAGGGGAAGGGGGTCTACGGAGGTCGCCGCCTCACATGGATATACCATAATATGACTACTAAAGAATGATTGGCATTACATTCCCTAACCGACAATCCAGATCTAAAAGTGAAACCAGATGACAAAGGGGGAGGAATTGTCCTACTAAGCAAAACTCACTACGAGAAACAATGTATGGCTCTACTAAACGATACCAGATGATACCAGATACTATCAAGTTATCATGGAAGATCCTACCAGAAGACTAAGAAACACCATTGCCAACATGGCAGTAGAAGTCAAAATGTCAAATTGGATCTCAAAAAGAGAAGCGGAGTTCCTATACAGAAAAATAAAAAAGAATGCCATACCTTTATTCCTTACCCAAGATGCATAAAGCAAGAATGCCACCACCAGGACGTCCCATTGTGTCGGGCATAGAATCAGTATTGGAACCACTGTCACAGTTTGCTGATTATTACCTCAAAACCCTGGTCCAAAGAACACCAACTTATCTTAAAGACACTCGAGATATCCTGCGGCCATTGGATACTATACCACAACACGGCCTACAAATAGGTCTTGATATAGAGAGCTTGTATATGAGTCTACCTCAAGAAGCAACGCTGGATACTATCAAACAAATACTTTTCAGAACTAACTGGGAGTTCCGAACACCAAGGCATTTCATTATGAAATTCTGCAGACTAGCCCCGACAGAGAATTACTTCAAATACGACAAAACGTTGTACTAACGTGTCCGAGGACAAATACAGTACAAGTAATTTGCACACAGATGACTAATCGACAAAAATTGCAAGAACCCACCACATTAATCAATGGGCATATTGGAACAACAAAAAATACTTTCATAAATACCTACAGAATGTTATACAGTAATTGCACTTGATAAAAGCGTTCCATCAAGACATGTTATTCAGCAACAGCGTTATAAAAATGAATACCTTTAGTACCAACCTCAAGATACGATTCCCCGTATGTACGCGAGAATAACAATAGAGCAGGGGTCTCCTGTTATGAAATATGTACATACAGCCCATTTGGAATGAAGAATCATGAAGATAAGGCTGAAAAATTAAGAGCGATACAATACATTTGAACCCCATAGACTCTTTTCTGTTTATACTACAAAATGACCAAAAGAGATATTGCTTTTAATAAATAAGATAATTTCAAGCACTATATAGGGATATTATAAACAAGGTATAATTCATCACCTAACATGGATTAAATCAAAAGAACTTCCTTCATTAGAGTTATGAATCCCCATTGATATGCAATCTTAACTATAGACACAAACGTACACTGACATTTTGTAATAACAATCTCCTTAGTTCAGTAGTCTTTCGTCGCTATCTATTGACATCACTTGAGCCAATCAGGGCTAACGTTACATAACGTTACATAAATAGGGCCTGAGCACTCTGGTCAAGTAACATTCAGGAGAGGAGAGATCAGACCAGAGGCCACAAGCTGCACCTCAGGTAAGTGACCGACATAGTTATTTTTCCAGCCTAGCACAAGCCTTAACTGAGGCGATCTTTTACTTTAGATTTGGGATAATTCTTTGCGTGTTTCTTTTCTTTTCTTTCCCTTGCTAAAGGAGGGTAGCCTATGCATCCCTCCCACCACCCTATGCGGAATGTTTAGTGATTTAAAAAGGTAAAGCATCCGTTTATAACGGCGGAAAACTGCCTAAAATGGGCATTTGCCATTCTTTTGTACCCAAGATTTCTAAACTAATGGCACCCTTAGGAAATGTATGTATATGTGTTATTTCAACGAGCGGGGTATTCACGATCGGCACAAGCCCATCAATATCTAATTAACTTATATGTATGAAAGCGGAAGCCTGATCACTATAACAACGTTGGGGGTATTGCACGCATTAACAGTACTGTGATATGGGCAGCTAATGAGGGGCCACCAATATTTATAGAATGAATATGTTTACAAGCAGAATACTGTAATACCCTGATTTACCAAAAAAATAAAGTTGAAGAGATTATATGTTGCAAATAGCATGGTGATATGGAGGAATGACAGTCACACGTAGATTTTTAGTCTTAGTAGAAAGCACATTGAATCTAACTAAGTGCAATTAGCACACTAAAATTATGTAACCATCATTAAGGGCACAAAACAACCATGAGATTTCACACATTTATAGGACCAAAACCAGACATACTACACAATATCTGGTAATATGTGTGAACTAACTTTTCTTTTTATTCACAGCTAAGAACAAATGCAATCTCCCTTGCCAGAATGAATACGACCGGCCAAATAATCAGGTCTAGGGGATAGTGTTCCACCTGACATGAGTAATATATTAAAAAAACAAGGGGGGGGGGTTATCCTTTACCCCTAAAGTCGACCTGGCAAAGACGCATGTCGGCTGAAACATGAAAACCATTTTCTTTTATCCTTTTGTAAGTGATGTGAAGGACACATTACAGGTCCCATTTTTCACATCCACCTTTGTTTTTAACCTTACCCTTATCATTGTTTTGAATAAATCTAATTCTATGATAAAGAGGTAATTTTAATTCACTTTTTTACAAAGTAGATCCCAACTATTTCCTCAGGATCACCTCCTGGTTGAGGCCAACAAGACCCAATGATGATGCAATCAACTATGACTACACCGATGGCCAAAGACATACCAAAGGCGTAAAATGGCTGTCGCGGATCATACAAATTTCTTATCAAGATCCCTCTAGGCCTCAGAGCTCCACTCCTTTTTGATTCTTTGTAATATATTTGGAAGCTGAGTGGGACCTCAGACTGCTTCTACTTCCCGCTCTTGATAGGTATGCAGAACCGGGATCGCCTAGACACCCACGGTATTAGTGCGCTATACAAATTATAATAACATAACATAGATTTGTGGATATGTAAAGTTGCCAATACTGAACGCAGTGAAGGTGTATTCAGTTTCCTTCTTGATTACTGGGGGAAAGGCTGCCTCCGAGTAGCCACAGAATCGGCCTGTACAATATGCACTTGTGAAAGGTGTAGGGCATCTCCTTAAGAAAGAACCTAAAAACATTAAGGAATACCTCCTTGGCAGTCTGACAATGCATGCTTGCAGCTAGAGAATTATATTGCAGTACATAAGTCAGCACAAAACTCCCGTAACATTAGGAAGATTGGAGAGATCCACCAAACAATCCAGGAGAATCCAGGAAAATTAGGGGATGAATGTGACAAACAATAGGGAACAAATTAGTTGCATTGCATCTTGATTGCCTTCCACACATTTGATTTAAACAGGAACTGACATTCTAGAAACAAATCATACTTCATCTTGGATTGTGAATTTTCAGTTGTGTGCTTTGGGCAGTCCACCAACTTGGAAAAGATAGTTCAGATGTCTGATTATGCCTCTTCCTTCAGAGTCATGGCACTGCAAAGAAAAACACTTTTTTTTATAACCAAGTTTATTATTAACATAACATAATAGTCAGTAAAAGACCAAGTTTGACGTGCATTGTTAGCTGATGGATTCTGCATCTTACAGCGGCCTTCCACTGGTTGAGGAACACCGATGGATGACTGTGATCATACAATTATCAGCACAGTCCAGGCTGGGAGGATTCCCAGCTATACATTAGGTACAAAGCCCAGCAACATACTGTCTGGGTGCACAGTACTCACATGGTCTTCCTCTAACTGTGGACTAGCTGTTCAAGGGATGGATATCTTTCAGGCAGTCAGGTGGGTTTCTAGTTGTACCATTTTCGACTATTATCAGATACATCTAAGAGATTTTGAGGCTGTTGCTACAAGATCACAGATGCTGTCTTCTGTAGCATCTAACCAGGATTGGCCATTATGGGGAGTGGTAGTTGGCCTAACGGCTAGGGCGGTCGACCTCGAATTTGGGGAACTGGGTTTGAGTCTTGGCAATGGCGCTGAACATCCTGTGATTCTGGGCAAATCACTTAATCTCCCCGTGCCTAACAAAAATGAATGTGTGTCCTCATGTAACGTAACAGGTGCTATGTAAAGTGCTCTGATACCCGATTCGGGTCAAGTTCGCGCTAGATAAAACTCTGTTAAATTTTTTTTTTTAATAATAGCCATTCACTAATATTTGGTGTATTTTGTAATTCATGGATATATTACTTTGGAGTGGGTCATTTAGTGCATGCGGGAAGCTGTAAAAATCAAAAGGAATGCGTGTAATGTGGTTTTCAGTGCATTTAACACTATTTGTGCATTTAGAGAAAAGTACGACATTCTGTGCCTATTAGTACCAGTGCACAGTCAAAAAGCTGGTGCTAATCATATGTCAATAGTTGTAGGAAATGGGCCAAAGCAATGCTTGCACATTATCTCTAAATATGTTGATGTTGTAATTACTGGTTGTGGCATTGATAACGAATAGTGGTGTAACCATAAAAAAGACGTTCTGTAAATGACTACTCTGGTGGATCACTTCTCATTTCTTCCAAATGGCAATTTAGCGCAGCTCCAACGCACGTCAACAGAAGAACATATTCCATCAGCGGTCTGAAAGTGCTTCCACTTTTGCCCTACAATCTTAAAACTCAAGATGCATGTTTTTCATGTTGTTCAACACCACTAAGAGCCTTCTAACAACATAGCGTAGCTGCTATCACCTGGTAACTCCTTCCCAGAGTTACTAATACCCGGGGCATTGATAACTGCAGGGAGGTAGGCTGAAATAGAAATAACAGGGATCACAAGTGTGACCATGAGAATCTCCTTGGAAATGGGGAATTGGTGGTGGGATCAGTAATTTGGTTGCTGATATTTCCAGTATTTGACCCTTAGACTTCATCTGCTTTCAGCAGACAGGATCCCTGAGTGAAGTAGAAGTTGGGGGTTTTAGGGTTCAGGGAAAGTGCCATTAAGAGGTAGTAAGGAGTTTTTAGGGTTCATGGAAGGGTAGTGATACAGGGTGTTACGACTTTTTAGGGTTCAGGGATGGATAGCTTTGAGGGGCAGTAAGAAGGGTTT
Source organism: Triturus cristatus (assembly GCF_964204655.1). Taxonomy (NCBI): domain Eukaryota; kingdom Metazoa; phylum Chordata; class Amphibia; order Caudata; family Salamandridae; genus Triturus; species Triturus cristatus. The sequence continues at coordinate 1,091,457,602 of NC_140582.1, read as the reverse complement.
AGGGCTGAAGGAAGGGTAGTGTTAAGGAGTAGTAAAGGGCTTTTCAGGTTTCAGGGAAAGGTAGCGTTGAGTAGTAAGGGTAGTAAAATATTTTTATGGTTCATGGAAGGGTACAGTTAAGGTGTATTGAGGTTTTTTGGGGGTTCAGGGATGGGTGACATTAAGGTGGAAATAAATGTTTTTAGGGTTTAGGGAAGGGTAGCGTTGAACAGTACTGAGTGTTTTTTTAAGGTGCAGGGAACGGTAGGGTTAAGGGGTAGTAAAAGGCTTTTAGGGGTCAAGGAAGGGTAATGTTAAATGTGAAGGAATTTAAGGATTCAGGGATGGGTTGCATTAAGGGGTCTGTAAATAGATTTTAAGGCTCAGAGAAGGGTACAATTAATGGGTATTAAGGGTGTTTAGGTTTTATGGAAGGGTAAACGGATACAAAGGAGTTTTTAGGGTTCACGGTTGGGTAACTGAAGGGAGTGTGGAGGGGAAGTAAGACGGTTTTAGGGTTCAAGCAATGGTAGTGGTAGTTAGGGATTTTTAGAGTGCTGAGAAGTGTAGTATTAATGGGTAGTAAGTGGGGGTTAAGGTTCAGGGAAGCATAGTGATAAGCAGTAGTAATGGTTTTTAGGGTTCAGGGATGAGAAGCATTAAGGAGTGGTAAGGTTTTCGGGTTTAGGGAAGGGTAGTGTTAAGGGGAAGTTATGGATTTTTAGGGTTGTGGAAGGATAGTGTTAAGGGGTATTACAGAGTTTTTAGAGTTCCAAGAAGGGTAGCGTTAACCCACAGTAAGTGGATTTTAGGTTGTAGGGAAGGGTAGCATAAAGGAGTAGGAAGAGATTATTAAGCTTCAGGGAAAGTGGGAATATCAGTAGGCAGTTAGGGGCTTTTAAGATTCAGGAAAGGGTAGTGATATGAAGTAGTTAGTTTTTAGGGTTCATGGATGGATAGTCTTGAGGGTTAAGGTTTTCAGGTTCAGGTTCAGGGAATGGTAGTGTTAAGTAGTAGTAAGGGGGTTTTAGGGTTTAGGTTGGGTAGTTGTAAGATGTTGGAAAGAGTTTCAGGGTTGATGGATGGATAACAGTAAGGAGTAGTAGAGAGTATTTTTGGGTTCAGAGAAGGATAGTAAGTGTTTTTAGGCTTCATGGAAGGGTAGCCTTAAAACGCAGTAAGAGGTTTTTAGGGTTCATGGTTGGATAGCTGTAGCGGGTAGTAAGGGTGTTGGACCAGAAAAGTCTTTTGCATGATGAACGACGTGCACCCCTGCCATGAGTGCCCCAACTGTGCTGATGTCTGGATTCCTAATGCTGATTTTTGTTGTCATGAGCGAACACGAACCATGCATGTGCACCATGACATAGGCTGTCACATGGTTAGAGGTATTTTCGGACTTGGAGAGGCATCTAAAGTTCTACACCCATAGTGGTGAAAGGCTACTGCCTTTGCTAGGAGTTAAGCCACACGGGAACCTTGGTGGCAGCTACAGGTTCACTCATTTAAAATTCTGCTGGGTGTATGCGTGCCTATGAATGGTACAATACATTAAAGATGTAGTGCTGTGCGGCCTGTATATACTATAAACATGTGCTGGGGCTATGTGTGCCTGTGAATGATACGGTACATAGAAGACTATGGGTTTCCGTTTCGGGAGACTCAGGGCTGACTGGAGGAGTACAAGGAGAGGAAGTAGAGGAATCCCCCAAACAGATGTGTATTGCTGCCTTTCTGTAAGCTGGGTGAGACACACTAGAGGAAGGGAGAGACAGGCTCTTCCACGCTTCAAAGGTTGCTCTTTGCTTTAAAAGGGGCCCGGGCTGATAAGAGAATCATAAAGAGTAGGGCTGAGGGCCCTGGGGTAATCATTTGATAACACATATTACTGTGGCTGGAGCACCAGTGTCTGCTTGCCAGGAAAAACATACTCTGTAAGGGAGAAGAGAGCGCTGGAGGGAATGAGGTCCAGTGGAGGGATCCTGGTGAGTGAATCCCTGTAGTGAGGTCTGAGGAGGCAGCCGCTGCACTGATCGACACAAGAAACTTACCAAGCACTGGTGGAGCATCGGGAACCCCACAGCTGATGACACTGCAGGACTGCATGTGACGAACTAGAGGACACCCATCCGCAGCCCACCAACGCAACATGTGAAAGACTTATTGGAGGCAGCCGCAACAGCTTCAGTGCCTGTGAAGAAGGCACGCTCATAGACTCAGGTCGCTCAGATCATGCTAGTGCGGGTAAGACTGATTTGCGGGACAGACAGCCCCGGGGAACTTGCTTGTCGGATAGTGCTGGAGCGTTGGAAAAGTTTTGACCTTAATAGTGAGTAGGAGTGGGACTCCTGAGACTCGAACTACTAATGAGGCTTCATTTGATTGTCACCTACAGTAAAAAGGAAATAACCACTACCCTTTGTTGGAGGGGAGTGGCACTCGGGGGCCTGCCTATGAAACACTAGAGCCCTGACCTTGATTGTGAATGTCGTATTTTACTTTGCGGTTGTATATAAATACTCATTTATTCATAAAAGCCAGTATTTGACTGGACATTTATCACTGCTGCTGCATATATTTTGAGTTCTGAGCCTGTTTTCACCTGGTGACTACCTCTTCCCTGAGAAGCCTTGCAGTGTTCAACCTGCGCTATCACTGAGAGTCAAGTGCTAAAGGGCTGAGGATCCATAGTAGGTCAGGAAAAAAAAGCCTCAACCCCCACAGTTAGGTTCAGTGCCTCCTGCCCCGTGGCCCTCAGAATGGGGTTCTGACAAAGGGGTTTAAGTTTATTGATGGGTAGCATAAAGGGACAGTATGGGAAAGTGGATTGTTAGTTGAGGTGGATGGGAAGCCACAAGAAGTAATAATGGCACTTTACTTGTTAGGTCCAGTAAAGGTTTGTGTAATTTAAGCCTGAGTTCAACCCCTGGTATCTATGGCACAGAGCAGACAGGCTTAGCTTAAGAAAATATGTAAAATATTTAGAAGTACCAAAACAGTTAAAAAGACAAGAACAGAGGGGCGGGGCCAGGCGCCGTGGGAAATGGCCGCCTGATCCCGGAGCTCCGCCGGGACCGTTGGTGTTCCCCTGAAATCCGTCATACATCCGAGCTGAGGGGGTCGCCTGTGAAGCCCCCCCGGCTCCCTCTGGCCCAGCGCTCTGAAATTGGGGCTCAGTGCGACCCTGCGACCTGCGGACGGCTCGGGACGGCGGCCGCGGCGGCCCGGCGCTTTGCCCCTGGAGCTCCGTGGCTGCTCCCGGCTTCACCCCAGGCCCCGGCTTCAGGCCTGCACATCGTCGCGCCCAGAGGGGCGCCAGCGAGGAGGGGCGCGGTTTCGCCTGCAGCGCCGGGCCGCCGCTGGACTCGCGCGGCCCGTCTACACTAGCGGCAGGACCCAGACGCCCAGAGGGCAGGCGAGCTGTCAGGACGGCGGAGGCAGTCATCGGACATACCCGGTCGTGAGACGGGCGGCCATCTTGTGCCCAGCGGCTGCCGGAGCGAGGGGAAAGGACCGGCTGGGGCTACTGCTGTGAAGGGCCCTGCATCACCCGCCAGGTGGGGGCCCGCGATCGTGGCTGGGGGCGCGCCGACAGTTGAGAGCCGGCGGCGTGGGGCGGCGCAACTCGCACCCGGAGAATAGGCTGATCGTGTGCTGGCAAAGGGCCCCCCCCCCGAGCTGCTCCCTGGACAGCGCCGAGGGGCCAGGACGCGCCATACGAGGGGGATTGGAGCTGGCTCGGACCCGGGGGCGCCCGAGCGGTGCTGCGGGCGGAGGCACAATCGGCCCCAGACGCATCCGGAACGCCATGCGGCCTAAAGGTGGCACCGCGACCCAGACCAACAAGCTGGACCAGTATACCGTAGCCAAGGCGATGCCGCAGCCGGGAGGGGCCGCAAAGGAAGCTGCAGGTCCGGCGGAGCCTACCCTGACGTCCATAATGGCCGCAATCCAAACCCTGGGTACAAACTTGGAGACCAAAATGGACAAGATAACAATTGAGGTGAACCTGCTCCGAGCCGACCTGGGGAAGACCACAGACAAGTCCAAGACCAATGAAGTGGACATAAAGGCCCTGCAGGACTCGGAGAAGCGGCTCGAGGGCAGGGTGAATGAGCTTGTACACCAGCACCGGCTGATGGCCCTACGGCTCGACGACCAGGAAGGTAGGGCCCGGAGAAGCAACATCCGCGTTGTAGGGGTGGCGGAAGGACTTGAAGGGGACTGTGTAGAGCTCTTTCTAGAGGACTTGATTCTCACCCACCTGAAACCCAAGCGCCTATCTAAGCTCTTCACAGTCGAGCGGGCACATAGAGCCCCGATCCCAAGGCCCAAGCCGGGGGCCCCGCCACGGACAATCATAGCAAAAATACTGAACTACCGGGACCGCGACGCTATCCTCCAGGTGGCGAGACAACATGGTGAGCTACAGTATGAGGGGGCCACGATCCGGTTTTTTCCCGATTTCACGCTCCAGTTCCAGCAGGAAAGACGCTCATTTCAAGGGGTCAAGGCGGCGTTGCGTGAGCGTGGGATCAAGTACATGATGTTCTTTCCCGCCAAACTGAAGATCATAACCGGCGGTAGGTCCCTCTTCTTCACCTCGCCGGTGGCGGTGCAGGAGTGGCTGGACGCGGGTGTGACGGCGGAGGCTCCCCGGCGGGACGACGGCCAATGGAGGGGCACGGGGCAGCCCTCCCCGGGCTCAGCGGCAGGACGAGCGGATGGGGGTGAGCTGACTCAGCGGTCCTGGTCGAACAGTCCCCGTTGGGACTCACCCAGAAACGGTGCAGCGAGATGAGCCCGCGAAAGCTGATGAGAAGACGTCGGACAGTAAAGTATAACGCATGGTTTGACTGTGAGACTTGATGGCCCTCGGGGCGGTGGGACTGCCTGCCCATGCACGGGACTGGCTCCCTGTTTAGCTGTGACACCATGGGTCTGAGGGACTGACCGAATTGGGGCACCACGGACGGGTGGTCAGGAGGGGGCTGGCCCACGGACTACCCAAGTAGAGTTACTCGGAGGCTCCTCCGGGGTGGGGTTGGGCGACAGGCGCTCTGCTAATTGGGGTGGTGGGTAGTTCAGAGCCCACGGAGCAGGGGGCAGGGAGGGGGGGTTCTGTTCTTGCAGGGGGGGTAGGGATGTTGTGGTCGGACCCGCAGGGGGGAACTGGCCTGGTAGGTTTGCCATTTCTTTTGTCTTGTACATTCTATGCAATTGCGGGGTGGGAACCAGGGAGGGGTGGGAGTTGGGGATCTTTTACGGTCACACGAATTATGGTGGCACGAATGCAGCTGGGGTGGTGGGACGAGGCACCCTGACAAGCGACAGCTATGGCTAGGAGATGGGAAAAAAGCTTGAAGGTCCTCAGTTGGAATGTTAATGGATTGGGGGACAAACTCAAGCGTACTATTGTTCTACAATTCCTCAAGCGACACCAGCCAGATGTGGTGCTCCTGCAAGAGACACACTTGATGGGGAATACCTGTAAGGCACTGAATAGATATGGCTACACACTAGCAGCACACTCAGGTTTCACCTCCGGTTCGAGGGGGGTGGGGATACTCCTACGTCGCTCGCTGCCCCTCCATGTAGACCTCACCAAGACGGACCCACAGGGTCGCTTCACGGCTGTGTCTGGACGTTGGGAGGGCCCCACGCTTAACCTACTCTCGGTCTATGTCCCGCCGGGCCTCCAGGCCCGGGCCTTTACAGACCTGGGCACGTTTCTCCTCTCCCTTCCCGAGGGTCAGCTAGTGCTGGGAGGGGACTTTAACGCAGTGGCATCGGGAACTCGAGATAGGCAGCCCCCCAGAGACCTGCCCCAGGGACAGGGGTGGTTGGCGGACTTTCTTGAGGCCTTCGGGCTCACGGACGTCTGGCGCCTGCTCCATCCCACCGACAGCCAATTTACTTTCTTTTCGGGGGCGCATCATTCCTTTTCACGACTGGACTACATCCTCACCCTGCTGCAACAAGACATGCTCGTGCTGGAGGCAGAGCTCCTGCCCCGGGGCATTTCTGACCACTCGCCAGTTCGTACACACATTACATTTGGGACTAACCGTGAGGGCTGCATGGCGCCAATTAACCCTTGGCACCTAAAACAGGAAGACACTAGGAAGCATGTCTCCAATGCCATCTCGCACTACTTCGAGGAGAATGTGGGGTCGGTGGAGTCCCTTGTCACCCTGTCACCCTGTGGGAGGCATTTAAACCCGTGGTGAGGGGTGAGGCGTTTTCGGCTATAGCGGCGAGACTGCGGGAGAAATGGCGACAGGTCGCGACATTGGAGGCAGATTTGGAGGTGTTGGAGAGGGAGGCGCCGACCAGTGGGGACCAGGAGGCCAGGCACGCGCTGCAGTTAAAGGCGGCAGAGTATAAAGCACTAGTGACCCAAGAAGCTCAGACGATGGCTCGGCACAAGTTGGGCAGAATATACGATCAGGGCGATAAAGCCGGGAAACTTATTGCCTGGCTCGAGAGGAAACAACAGGCCAGCAGGGTCGTCCCAGAGTTGCGCACCGAGTCCGGGAGGGTAATTACTGAGCCCCGGGACATAGTCGATCAGTTTGCTAGGCACTACCAGCAGGTCTATAGGCGTGGGTCGGACCGGTCGGAGGAGGATTCCGTGAGCCTCCTCACTGACATACACATGCCCATCCTATCGGCTGCAGACCGGGAGGCTCTGGACAGCCCGATCACCGAGACCGAGCTGCAGCGTGCGATAGGGGACCTCCGCCCTGGTAAGGCGCTCGGCCCAAATGGCATCCCAATAGAGATTTACAAGCTCCGGCCGGACGTCACTAGTAAGCACCTGAAACCCATGTTCGACCACAGTAGGGAAGTGGGGATGCTACCCCGGGATCAGCGTATAGCGACCATAGTGGCAATACCGAAGGAAGGGAAACCCACTGACTCCTGTTCCTCATACAGACTGATCTCGATTCTAAACGCAGAGCCCAAAATACTGGCGAAGACGCTGGCCAATAGGCTTCAGTCGGTGCTTCCTTCATTAGTCCACCCCGACCAGTCGGGGTTCATGCCCCACCGCAACACGGCCCTTAACATCAGGAGACTAAACGGTGTACTGGGACAGCGCCACAGCCTGCAGGAGGACGCGGTGGTAGTCTCCCTGGACGCCACCATGGCCTTCGATACCCTGGAATGGCAGTATATGTTCGCAGTCCTGCGCAAACTGGGCTTCGGACCTCACTTCACAGCTTGGGTGCGCCTACTATATGCTGAACCCCTGGCGCAGGTGCTGGTGAACAATAGGCTGTCAGAGGTTTTCACGCTGGAAAGAGGGACGCGGCAGGGCTGCCCCCTTTCTCCCCTTCTTTTCGCCCTCTCCCTGGAACCACTCGCGGCCTGGATACGGCAGGATCCCGCCTTGAGGGGCATAGCATGGGCGGAGGGGTGGGAGGACAGGATATCCCTCTACGCCGACGACGTACTCCTCTATCTCTGTAAGCCGCGAGGATCGATAATTGTGGCGCTCGACATACTGGCTAGTTTCGGGCTCAATTCTGGATTCCGGGTCAATTGGGCCAAATCACATCTGTACGTCTTGCGAGGGGACCCCCCGAGGCTACCGGACACTTGTCCTATTAAGGTGGCAGAGGACGGGTTTAAATACCTGGGAGTGTACATCACCGCTAATAAGGCTCTCTCTGTTGTACGAGCATAACCTTAAGCCGCCGGTACTTCGGCTCCAAAGGGAAGCCAAGTCCTGGCAGCACCTGCCGCTGTCCTTGTTGGGCCGGGCGGCCTTATTTAAGATGCTAGCGCTCCCGCGGTTCGTCTATGCGCTGCAAAACTATCCGGACCTGGTTCCGAACGGCTACTTCCTAGCTATCGAGGCCGCACTGCGCGACCTCCTCTGGGCCGGGCTACCCCGGATCTCGCTCGCCAAGCTCCCATTGGGCTGGTACGATGGCGGAATAGCCCTCCCCGACATCCGTAAGTATTACTGGGCGGCCCACCTATCCGCGATCAATCAAGGGACGTACGGAGACGGTAACAATCCAGCCTACGGTATGGACAGATGGTTGCTCCCAGGGGGGGGAACTATGAAATAGCTCTTTACTCAAGACGAGGTATGCGTCGACTCACGGGACCTACACTCCACTCGGTTCAGATCTGGCGCATCGCTCAGAGGAAGCTCGGTTGGTCGGGAGTTCTCACGCTGGCCACGCCACTTTGGGCCTCTGAAAAATTGGGCAACCTGGGGCGCACCAAGGGGTTCCGCAACTGGGACTTGATCGGCATCTCCCAAATTAAGGATATCTGGGGCCCTACGGGGATCCGCACGTTTGCCCAAATGCGAGACGAGTATGAGCTGGCGCAAACCGAATACTTTAGATATCTCCAGGTGCGTCACTCCTTACAGGCCAATATCCCACCTGAGACCAAACTGCCACAAGCCTCCCCGCTTGAAGATAGATTGCTAGATGGTCACCTCGCGGAACACGCCATATCCCTCACTTACAAAAAACTTATCAATAACCCCCCCGATACGCTCATTCCCCTTAGAGAAAAATGGGTTGCCGAAGGGCTGGAGATAGACGACGAGGAATGGCTACACGCCCTGGCTTCCCCGTGCCAGGTCGCGATATCAGCCCGACTGCGACTCATCCAACTGAAGATCTTACACAGAGTCTACATCTCCTGCACGAGACTCCACTCTATGGGGAGGGCAGACACGGCACTCTGTAGGAGGGGATGTGGTGGCACGGGTACCTTTTTTCATGTGTTGTGGGGCTGCCCCAAGATTCAGAGGTACTGGCGGAGGGTGGTGCGGTGTATGGAGGAGGTGTGGGAGGTGGAAATCCGCCCGGAGGCTAAGAGGTGCCTCCTCAATATATGGGAGCCAACGGATCTGCCACCGAAAGGGAGACTCTGGGTGATGCTCGGGCAAGTTGTAGCGAAGAGAAACATAGCCAGGCTCTGGGGAAGTCCTACTCCACCTAAGCTGTCAGAGTGGAGCACTGATATGGACTGGTGCATGCTGCAGGAAAAGACTGTCTACGTGGCGAGAGGGTGCCCACGTAAATGGGTCGAGGTGTGGTCCAAGTGGAATGATTACAGGGGGGGCATCTGTGAGCCTCCTTCCATCGCGCAGGAGGACCCCGGGGATGTGTAAAATCCTGCTGCTCTTGTTGCTCCAAGTGCTCATAGAAAGACGTGAGATACACCACCGGGACGTGCAATACAGACGGGGCCCTGAGTGTTGACCGTAGTTTTGGGGGGGGAAGGGAGGGGGGAGTTCGACTGTTAGGCATCTTTACGCCTGTTGGGGCACTATGCTCGTGATGTAGAGTGGTGTTGAAAAAAGAAAATGAGACCTTCAACTTCCTCCTCCTCAACAGGATACATTCACATCCTTTAACGCCGCCGTACCCCCGGGTTGACGGCACAGGGCTGTGTGATCAGACTACCTGCAGGAGTATAACCTTCGCGGCCGGCCCGTAGGGTTGTAGGCTCTAAGCTGTGTACTGTGTAACTCTGAAATAAAGGTCTTTAAAAAAAAAAAAAAAAAAAAAAAAAGACAAGAACACAACAAAATAAAAATTTGACTCCAGTTTATAAAAATAGATAGTATTTTATTGAACAAAAAGAAATCAAAATGACAAACAAAATCAATAAGGGGAACAGGAGATATCCATTTTTAAGGTCGGAATAAAATTTAGGCACTAAAAAGCACAAAAAGCACCATCGGCATCTGGTTGCGAGGACCGCGACGAAGTCATTGATAAGGCCAACCGCAGTCGATCGTTGGCCAAATGCAAGGACTGGGTCATCCTGGTCAAAGTTATCTTCTTAGAAATAGTTCTGAACGTCGGTGGGTCATCAATGCCCCAACTACTGATTTTAATTGTGAAACGCTGCTTATGTAGGGTGAATTCAAAATTTGCGAACATACTTGACAAGAATTTTCACTTCTATTAAGGACACGGAGGCGAGGATTATGCTTCTCATTTCTTTACTAAGAAAAACTCAGCAGCCAATCAGATTACAGTAAGAGAAATAAACACTACAGTACCCATGAGTACACTGGGTATCACCTGATAACCATAGAGAATCCCCTATAAAAGGTCCATAAGAGAATACCACATCCTCTTTCTTTGGTAAGCAGAACAGTTAAAATGAAGAACACAATCCAACATTTGTGAAGAAACTTGGAAAATAAAGCAGCTCGATCAGTGAAACAGCAGACCAACGGGCTGGAAACAGAAGAACTTGATGCGTGCATCGACAGAAAAAACAGAACCTGCAGGTATCCATAAGACAGTTCATGGAGACAGAGCAACGCGCTTCAATTAGGATCCGAACCTGAAAGAAAATATAGAATCGTAATACACCATTCCCTAATGGTAGAAAAACACAGGAAAAGGGGAGGGAAAAAGAAGGAATGTATCCATAATACAAATATACATATGCAATAAAAGCAGACAATATATTATAAACAACCATATGAAACAGTACTGGGTGGGATAATCCTCACCTCCATGTCCTTAATAGAATTGAAAATTCTTGTTACGTATGTTCGCAAATTTTGAATTCTGTGTCAGGACCGGAGGCTCCGATTATGCTTGTTCAAAGCTGTGCCACCACCACAGATGCAATATCCACAATTGGTTTATAATAAAAAGTCTTAAACATAGAAGCAGTTGACCAATCAGCGGCTTTCATAATATCCATTAAACTAACTCCCATAGAAAAAGCCTTTGAAGCCATAGCTCCTCGAGCTGAATGTGCACCAAATTTTGTAACATCAATTCCTGCCTCACCCATGAGCCATCTCACCCATATTGCCAATGTAGCTGGGGTCACCGGGCGAAAAGGTTTTTGCAATTGCAAAGCAATCAACAACTGACCATGCATATCTCGTCAAAATTCAGCAGTACTTACCTCATAATCCTTAATACATTGAACTACACAAAGTTTAGGATTATTAGGAAAACTCGGGTAAGTAATAGAGGCAGTATTACACTTAGTGCGTCTGGAGATGGCAAAAGTAACACCTTCTGGTGAAAATCTATGACCTGCAAGATCCAGAGCCCGGATAGCCGAAACGCATTTACAAGAAACCAAACATAACAACATAGTCAATTTTGCCGAGAGCTGTTTGAGGGATAGATTATTATTGGAGGGCCAGGCTTCCAAGAATCGTAAAACAGTAGAAACATCCCATAAATCAACATATTTAGGGCAAGGCGGTTTTACCAACCTAATATCCCTGAGTAATTTGCAAACTAAGGGATGCTCACCCGTAGGTTTGTCATTGATTTTAATATGGCCAGCCGAAATGGCGGATCGAAAATGATTAACCGTTCTATAAGCAAGACCGAAAGAAGCAATTGATGCAAGAAAATTCCCAATCAAAGAGATATCTGCTGAAGCGGGATCCACCTCCCGTTGATCGCACCAACGACACCATTGTTTCCAAGCTGTGGAATAACGTTTGTGTGTGTTGGGAGACCAAGCCTCGCTGATAAATTTGGTAGCGTCTCGCGAAAGGCCTGGGATTTTCCAGCGAGCCCCGAGACCCACCAGGCCACAAGAAGGAGTTGACCCGATTCTATCAGTGGATGCGGGTTGTTGAGAGGGTCCAGCAACAGATTCCAACGCTGGGGAACAAGGAGCAGCACTGCACAAATCATCTCCAGAAGAACCGGGAACCAAGCCTGAGCCCTCCAAAGAGGAATGATCAGAATCAATTCCGACTGATAATGTTTCATGCGAGCCAAGACCCTGGGGATCATCACGAACGGGGCAAAGGCATAACACAGATGAGACGGCCAGTCCTGCAGAAATGCATCCATGGCCAGAGCTTCCGGATCCGGGAGCTAACTGAAAAACATTGGAAGTTGCCTGTTGAGTCGAGAGGCAAAGAGATCCATCTGACACCGACTCCAAACCCGAGTAAGAGACCTGAATACACGAGGATGAAGCCTCCAATCGCTGAAATCTCTGAGATGACGAGAGTTCCAATCTGCAATCAGATTGTTGCACCCCGGAAGATATTCCGCAATCACTGTGATTTGTCTCTGAAGACAAAAGTGCCAGAAATTCTTGGCGATCTCTGCTAGGATCTTGGACCTCGTGACCCCTAATTTGTTGACATACCGAACCACTGACATATTGTCCATGCGGAGAAGAATGCAACAATTCGTCAGGCGCGGAGAAAGACAACAAATCGCAAATGATCCTGCCAGAAGTTCCAGACAATTTATATGGAGAGATAATTCGTCCTGGGACCACCAGCCCCCCGTGGTTACCGGATGGCAATGGGCTCCCCATTCCCACCGACTGGCGATGGACTCTATCACCACTTCCGGAGTTGCTCCGTATAGGGCTCGACCATTCCAAGACTCCATGTGTTCTAACCACCACAACATCTCCCACCTCGCCTTCTCCGAAAGAGGGATTTGATCTGAATTCTTGAGGCCTTTCTGGAGATGGCGGATTTTGAGTCACTGAAGAGCTCGGTAATGGAGAGACCCGGGAATATTGCTTGAATTGAGGAAGCTAGTAGGCCAACTATCCGGGCTACCGATCTCAATGATACAATCTGTTTGTGTAAAATCAATCTTACTTCCCTCTTGATAGATATGATCTTTTGATTGGGTAAGAGGAGCTGGCAACTGAGGGAATTGACGCGAAAACCCAGGAACTCTATCGACTGAGACGGGACGAAAATTGACTTCTGTGGATTCACTAGAAATCCGAGCGACTGTAAAAGATGTATTGACCACTCCAAATGAGTCATTAGTAGACGAGGGCAACGAGCCATGATGAGAATGTCGTCCAAATAAATTATCAGACGAACACCCTGGGCTCTCAGAGACTCCACGATAGGCCTTAGAAGTTTCGTGCAGCACCAAGGTGCTGACGAGAAGCCGAAAGGGAGAACCTTGTATTCGAACCAGACTCCCCACCATTGGAACTGCAGAAACCGACGATGAGGACCGTAAATGGGAATTGACAGATACGCATCCTTCAGATCTAGAGGAACCATTCAGTCCCCTTCCTGAAGAAGATCTTGAAGTGTCGATAAACGACCCAGCCATTGAAGTCTTTGAGGTTGAGAACAAGTCGGTATCCGCCCCCCCCTTCTTCTGAACCAGAAAGACGTTGCCGGAGAAACCTTGAGGATGACGGGTGGTCCGAACAATGGCCCCTTTGTTCAGAAGAGAATCTATTTCCGTGGAAATGACAGCTTGATCTTGAAGGGAAAAAACTAGGGGCGATGGAGGATGAGTCTGACTGGGAAAACTGAAGAACTCTATCTTGTAACCCATCACGGTGTCCAACACCCATGCATCGTTCGAGATCTGTTGCCAACTGGGAAGAAAAAATGTAATCCTGCCCCCCAACACAACCTCTGAAGCTATTAAGCTCACCTGAAGCCGAGGAATCGTGATGTCCTCCTTGATTGCCATCATAACGTCCCTTCCTGAACCTGTTGCGGGCTCAGCGAGTGGGATAGAAGTTGGAGGTGTTATTATATCCGGAGTCTTGATAACCTCCACGATGGGACTAAGAACCACGCTGGGCACCCTGATTATTTCCGCGGCCGAACGATCGTCCTCTATATCATCCGGCCCGTCCAAAAACCGGATGGAAAGCTCGCCGAAGGGATGACTGAGCCTTATCCAGACCACTGAAAGTGGCAACAAATTTGGTCAATTCCTTAAGAAAAGGTTGACCAAACAATAAACCCTGAGCCAACAGGCCAGATTCGGAAGACGACAATTGCGCTAATTTTGGGTCCAACTTTAAAAGAATAGAACGTGTACATTCACACGACATGGCACAGTTGGCGTTACCCAAAATACAGACGGCTCTCTGAGCCCACTCAATCAAGTCATCAGGGTCGATGGCAGAAGAAGATTCCTTAGCCCGAAATCCCAATTCCAAAATTTTTGTAAGGGGGCCCACCAAGTCTAATAACTTGTCCTGGCAAGAACGCCATGCTCTATCAATTCCCTTCTTGGGATCCTTAGCATACTTTTTCAGATAGGTCATCATGGATTGATCTACCTCTGGCGTGTCTGCCAATTTATCGGCGAGATCAGGACGAGGACATTCAGAACGCAGACGTGTCCTTACATCCTTGTCAAAAGGTTGGCGAATATGAGCTTGAATATACTCCGCCACCTCCGTGGACGGGAGCCAAGCAGAAGAATTAGGATGCACAATGTCTTTAGGATCAAAAGTCAGAAGTTGAGGATGTGCGGGTGCATCAACAAAATGCTCTTGACGAGCCTTCTCAGCAGGAAGAGGAGAATCACATGGTCCAAAGACGTTCCAGAAGAAGTATCCCATCATCCGCCTGGCGAGAATGAGAACCCGCCGTATCTTTGGAAGAATGAATATAAGAACGGTCATTGGAGAGAGCCTTGGCCAACTTTGCAAAATCAGATTTATGAGGATTCGCAGCCTTCGCAGCGGTTGTGGAAGAACGACCAGAAGAACCAGGCAGCCAGCCCTGTTGTAGAGCATAAGAACATAAATGGCGCTTCAAAGGCTCAATAGCGCGGACCAGCGCTTTATTAACAGATTGTTGGAAACCTACATCAAGTGCCTCAACCAATTCTTGCTCCATGGACCCAGAGGCCCCTTATCGTAGTAATAGCCTTCCTCATCAAAATAGTCAGCCATAATAACACTGAAGTGTAATAATGCCCACAGGAGGAAGGAAACACAGCAGCCAACGTAAGGCCAACAGGCAAACATAAGGTGGGGAGAGGATAACCTCAGGCAAGCCAAGAACACAGTTATAAAGGAACTGTGAGGTAATGCAAATTAAGTGTGGAGGGAGGGCTTGCCAAGAAACCACTCTATGCAGAGCCTATGCACAAATTATACAGCCCAAACCCTAAAGTTGTAGTCTGGGCGTCAAATAGGGTGACCAGGCTGTGGGCAAACGAGCAATAAAGCGCTGCTCCCGCGCTACAGAATCGGCAAAATTCGCCGTATAAACAATCAAAATGGCCGCCACACATGCGACAGAGAAAGAGGACAACGCGTTAACTAGACGCGCGTCCTCAAGCCCCACTCTCCCACTCCGCATGCTGACGATAAGCGCGGGCGCAAAGTGCCCGAACCAGGGAGGTGCCACATGCTCCCAAATGAAAACACAAAGTGCCGCAAATCTTTGAAATGAAACAAGCGCAAAGCGCGCAAAGCGCCACACGGTGAGTCAATTATCAGCAACTGACAAAGTAGGTATGAAAGCGACAGCAGTATAATGTATGCAAGTCATGCAATAAAGCAAGGAAAAAGGTAAAGCACTTAACTGGCTGCGGAGCAGCAAAGAAAGAGGATGTGGTATTCTCTTATGGAGCTTTTATAGGGGTTCTCTATGGTTATCAGGTGGTACTCATGGGTATTGTAGTGTTTATTTCTCTTACTGTAATCTGATTGGCTGCTGAGTTTTTCTTAGTTAAGAAATGAGAAGCATAATCGGAGCCTCCGGTCCTGACATAGAATCGTATTTTTAGAGCATTACTAAGCTGCAACCAGAAAGAGGTATTTTTGCCCTCCCTACCATAGAGTTGGGAGAGAGCCACCTGAAGGTTGGTGCTCTAGCAGTTAGCCACCCATGTCTTTATATGGTGGCTGGGGTACGGCCGCGCAGGTGAGAGCGTTGCTCTGGGAAAATCTTGTTTGTTAGCACAAAAATTGATTGATTGATTGTTGTACGATATTTAAACTGCTGGTTAACGAATTTAACAATTTGTAAAACTACTGATTTCAATTGTGAAACGCTGCTTAGGTTGGGGGAATCATATTTTTAAGGCATTACTAAACCACAACCATAGAGAGGTATTTTTGCCCTCCCGACCATAGAGTGGCAAGAGAGCTGTCGGAAGGTTGGCGCTCTAGCAGTTAGCCACCCACGTCTTTATATGGCGGCTGGGGTGCGGGCAGTTTGCGCTCATCCATGCCTGACCAGGACATGGGACCAGGAACCCTGCCAAAATCTGCCTCGACCAACATAAAAACAAGAGGGAACAGCTGCTGTCATTCAGGTTACCCCCTGAGTCACGGTGCGCCCCCACGTCAGGGTGGATATCCTGGACAAAAATGAAGAAGTATGTGCACAGTGTGATTATGTATTAAAGGGGCAGATAAGACAGGACAAGACAATACAATCCTCACAAACGAACAAAGAACTCCGGAAGATGGGTTTAAATAATACCAGTTCTCTTCAAAGACATAAAACGGAGATCAGGATATTGTTAGAAGAGGAACACTTGGATGTTATGTTTATTACGAAAACGTGGCTTAGTGATATATCTATCCATGATATTTTAATAGCCCTTCTTGCAGGATTCCAAATACATAGATAGGACCGTGTAGGAAAAATAAGTGGTAGTATTGTCATCATACTAAAAGATGAGTTTAGATGTGTCAACACCTCTTCCAATACCAGATTGTAAAAGTTTTCAATTTGTCATTACATCTCTCCTACATGTACCTTTTCGGGAACCCTAATCTATAGACCTCCAGGTTCAAGTATGAAATTCGTGGATGCCCTACCAGACATCTTAGCTAGCCTAGTTGTGAGGAAATCTCAAATCACTATCCTGGGCGGTCTCAATATGCACCTTGATGTGCTTAATATTTCCTCTATTAAAAGAATGTTGCAGGACTTGGAGGCGGTGCAGTTAATATGACAGATGTTGGTCCCCACAGAAGAAAAAAAGGGCACACATTTGACCCAATATTTTCTAATGACCCCGAGATTCAAGTCTCTGCCTCCATCCCTGTACCATGGTCGGATCACCATTTCATTCCTCTCACACTAGCCAAACCATGTTGTCAAACTCATCATAAAGTCTCGTCTAACACAGCGCGGAGCTGGTCCAAAATTGTTGCTGAGTATGGATCAAATCTAGAGGCTCCAACTCTAAATCTAAAGGGCATTTTATGATGAGGTTTACGCTCAACGGAAAAACTGGATTACACAGTCAC
Source organism: Triturus cristatus (assembly GCF_964204655.1). Taxonomy (NCBI): domain Eukaryota; kingdom Metazoa; phylum Chordata; class Amphibia; order Caudata; family Salamandridae; genus Triturus; species Triturus cristatus. Next base: position 1,091,440,631 of record NC_140582.1, on the reverse strand, counting down.
TAGATGAGTGTATCCCGAAAATGCGAACAAAGCCTAAAAGGGATACTGAAAGAGCCCTTTGGTTTAATACCCATCTAGCCTCCCCAAGGAAAGACTGTGAGAAACTTTAGAGGAAATGGAGGAAGTATTATGAACCATCTTTAAAAACCAAGTATAAAATTACCATTAGGCGTTATCATAATGAAATCAAAAAAGCCCAGACCAAATTATATGAAGAAAAGATTATCAGGCTCCAAATTCCCCCGAGGAACTATTCAAGGTCATCAAAGCACTGTAACAGTACATCAGGATAACACCCTTCTGCAATTCACCAAGGAAAGATGCAATGAGGTAGCGGCTTTCTTCCAGAAAACGTTTTAGATATCTATGACTCTGTGGCGGGGTTGTAATAACGGGATGTAGGCCAGGTCGGGTCAGGTATGGTTTTATTTTGCCATAAATTTGCTTGTGTCTGCCCGTAAGTCTTTCTTTAGTGATTGAGGTAGGATCCGTCTTAGTGTGGGTTTCAAGTTTCCCTGGGACTGGTTGGGGTTCCGTGGCTGGAGCTCCTGGCGTCTATTTTCTGGGTCTCGTCACGTCAGGTGTAGGGGTATTACGTGAAAGAAAAGAAAGTAAAGCGATATCAGAACTCTTGTCCTTTTGGGTAGTGGTTTTAGGAGGACCGGGGAGTGAGGGAAAACACCGCACCATGCACGTTTGTGACACACAACTCTAACCGTAAGGTATTCAAGGTAGTGGACTAGTGCTCGTGTGGGTGAAAGGAATGGGGTTTTTAAAAACTGGTGGGGGTTGGAGGGTTTTCGCTGGGAGGTTTACGCTCCTTCCTTCCCACCCACCCCGAGAACTTGTCCCGTACCTGTTCCAGCCACGCCCCTCCTGGAGCGTGACCCGGCGGCTCGCGGTGTCATTGGGCTACTGGCTTTTTCGCCGTTACCACGAGGCTGGTTCTTCGCTCCTCCTTGTGCTCCTTCTGCTCCTCTCGTCACAGTGAATGCTCTCTCACCCAACTCCGTCTCTCCTCCGGTGTCTGTGCGCCCCGGTATCCAGGAAGTCTCTGGTCTAAATGCCAGGAACGTGCTGATGTCATCAGGGGGAGGAGCCTCATCAGGTATGTATCCCCAGTTAAAGGAGCCATTCCCGTGTTCGTGACTGGTGTGGTGCAATAAAGTTTTATTCTCTGGCATCCATTCCTCCTGCTGAAAGGGGACAAGAGTTGGAGAAAGAGGTACAGCAGACCACCAGTCACTCTTTGCTTCCAGATTCCTGTCGGGTGACCCCAACCCGTCACATACCTCCCCCCCGGATTCTCCCGATCGGGGAGAGGAAAGACCCTGGACAAAAAATCAGCGTTCCCATTATCCTTCCCCTTCCGATGGCGTACCTCAAAGGTAAAGGGCTGTAGAGACAAAAACTAGCGGAGTACCCTGGGGTTTTGGGACTTGTTCCGACACACCCATTGCAAGGGGGCATGGTCCGTGTACAGGATGAATGGTTTCCCCTCCAGATAGTATTGCAATTTATCAATGGCCCACTTAATAGCCAGGCACTCCCTCTCTATTGTGGGGTACTTGCATTCTCGGGGAAAGAGCTTCCTACTGATAAAAAGAATAGGATGCTCAAGCCCGTCTCCCACTATCTGTGACAACACCGCCCCCAGCCCTGTGTTTGATGCATCTGTGGATAGGATAAATGTTTTGCTATAGTCTGGGGAAATGAGGACAGGGCCCGAGGTGATAGTTCTTTTCAACGTCTGAAAGGCCTCTAACTGTTCGGGGGAGGGATGCAGGAGCTGTCGGGGCCGCACCTCCTTTCGAAGGAGGTTAGTTAAGGGGACTGCTACCTCTGCGAATTGTGGAATGAATCTCCGGTAGTAGCCAATTAGTCCCAAAAATGCCCGTAGCTCCCTTTTTGAAGTGGGAAAAGGGGTTTATACTATCGCCTTCACTTTTTCTGCCTGCGGGGCAATCACTCCGTCTCCCAATACATATCCGCGGTATTTCACTCTTTGGTACGCAGCCCGTGAATTTTTTGCATTGAGGTGTAGTCCGGCACAGTCAAGTGCTTGTAACACGGTCTCCAAATGTTTCAAGTGTTCTGTCCAATTCGGGCTAGAGACCACAATATCGTCCAGGTTTGCTGAACAGAAAGAGGGGTATGCCTGTAAGACGGTATTCATCAGTCTTTGAAACGTGGCAGGTGCCCCGTGGAGACCGAAAGGGAGAACATTAAATTCAAACAATCCATCATCTGTTGAAAATGCTGTTTTCTTTCGGTCCTCTTCGCGGAGGGGCACCTGCCAGTACCCCTTCGTTAAATCAAAAGTCGTGATGAACTTGGAGTGGCCTAGCTTTTCTATTAGTTCGTCTACCCTGGGAATAGGGTAGGCGTCAACCGCTGATATAGCGTTTAGGGCCCGAAAGTCCATGCAGAAGCGTGTTGTTCTGTCTGGTTTTGGAACCATTATGATTGGGGATGACCAATCGCTGTTAGACGGTCGGATTACGCCAAGTTTCATTATCTCCTGGACCTCTCTTCGTACTGCGTTTTTCCTCGCCGCAGGTATCCGGTAGGCCCTTTGTTTTACGATTTCCCCAACCGGGGTTTCGATCCTATGTTCTGCTAGGGTAGTTTTAACCGGTATGTCCGAAAAAAGGCCTGAGAAAGGAAGCAGGGTTTGACGCAGCTCTTCTCTCATTCTGTCCGTGATGTCGTCGTTTATCACGAGCTTCCCCAGGGTAGAATCCTGGGCAGTAGCCGTTGGTAATGTTAGATGTGCCGCTTTAGGTCTGGGCCCAAGCCCAAGCATCATTCAGAAACTCTGTCCATCACCATCCCCTTTTTCCCAAATCGATTTTATCCACACTCAGTGTGGGAGGGTATGCTCAGACGTGAGTCCCTTGCTCATTGCACCATCAGGATTCAGGCAAGCCGGGCCGATGAAGGCTGTGATGCCAGAAACCGGTCCCCGGAAGCTTGTTTCCTTCCCAGTATAAGAATTGGCTTGGTAGTTTGGTTTGCCCTGTTCCCATCATGCACTGGGACAGGTACAGACTAATTTGCATGTAGCCAGGTTCTGAGCTGGGATGGTGCAGTGAGCTAAAAAACGGTGATGGATTAAAACCATGATCTCTTGACTTGGTAAGAGTATTCTGCATCATTCAGAAACTCTGTCCATCACCATCCACTTTTTCCCAAATCGATTTTATCCACACTCAGTGTGGGAGGGTATGCTCAGACGTGAGTCCCTTGCTCATTGCACCATCAGGATTCAGGCAAGCCGGGCCGATGAAGGCTGTGATGCCAGAAACCGGTCCCCGGAAGCTTGTTTCCTTCCCAGTATAAGAATTGGCTTGGTAGTTTGGTTTGCCCTGTTCCCATCATGCACTGGGACAGGTACAGACTAATTTGCATGTAGCCAGGTTCTGAGCTGGGATGGTGCAGTGAGCTAAAAAACGGTGATGGATTAAAACCATGATCTCTTGACTTGGTAAGAGTATTCTGCATCATTCAGAAACTCTGTCCATCACCATCCCCTTTTTCCCAAATCGATTTTATCCACACTCAGTGTGGGAGGGTATGCTCAGACGTGAGTCCCTTGCTCATTGCACCATCAGGATTCAGGCAAGCCGGGCCGATGAAGGCTGTGATGCCAGAAACCGGTCCCCGGAAGCTTGTTTCCTTCCCAGTATAAGAATTGGCTTGGTAGTTTGGTTTGCCCTGTTCCCATCATGCACTGGGACAGGTACAGACTAATTTGCATGTAGCCAGGTTCTGAGCTGGGATGGTGCAGTGAGCTAAAAAACGGTGATGGATTAAAACCATGATCTCTTGACTTAGTAAGAGTATTCTGCATCATTCAGAAACTCTGTCCATCACCATCCCCTTTTTCCCAAATCGATTTTATCCACACTCAGTGTGGGAGGGTATGCTCAGACGTGAGTCCCTTGCTCATTGCACCATCAGGATTCAGGCAAGCCGGGCCGATGAAGGCTGTGATGCCAGAAACCGGCCCCCGGAAGCTTGTTTCCTTCCCAGTATAAGAATTGGCTTGGTAGTTTGGTTTGCCCTGTTCCCATCATGCACTGGGACAGGTACAGACTAATTTGCATGTAGCCAGGTTCTGAGCTGGGATGGTGCAGTGAGCTAAAAAACGGTGATGGATTAAAACCATGATCTCTTGACTTGGTAAGAGTATTCTGCATCATTCAGAAACTCTGTCCATCACCATCCCCTTTTTCCCAAATCGATTTTATCCACACTCAGTGTGGGAGGGTATGCTCAGACGTGAGTCCCTTGCTCATTGCACCATCAGGATTCAGGCAAGCCGGGCCGATGAAGGCTGTGATGCCAGAAACCGGTCCCCGGAAGCTTGTTTCCTTCCCAGTATAAGAATTGGCTTGGTAGTTTGGTTTGCCCTGTTCCCATCATGCACTGGGACAGGTACAGACTAATTTGCATGTAGCCAGGTTCTGAGCTGGGATGGTGCAGTGAGCTAAAAAACCGGTGATGGATTAAAACCATGATCTCTTGACTTGGTAAGAGTATTCTGCATCATTCAGAAACTCTGTCCATCACCATCCCCTTTTTCCCAAATCGATTTTATCCACACTCAGTGTGGGAGGGTATGCTCAGACGTGAGTCCCTTGCTCATTGCACCATCAGGATTCAGGCAAGCCGGGCCGATGAAGGCTGTGATGCCAGAAACCGGTCCCTGGAAGCTTGTTTCCTTCCCAGTATAAGAATTGGCTTGGTAGTTTGGTTTGCCCTGTTCCCATCATGCACTGGGACAGGTACAGACTAATTTGCATGTAGCCAGGTTCTGAGCTGGGATGGTGCAGTGAGCTAAAAAACGGTGATGGATTAAAACCATGATCTCTTGACTTGGTAAGAGTATTCTGCATCATTCAGAAACTCTGTCCATCACCATCCCCTTTTTCCCAAATCGATTTTATCCACACTCAGTGTGGGAGGGTATGCTCAGACGTGAGTCCCTTGCTCATTGCACCATCAGGATTCAGGCAAGCCGGGCCAATGAAGGCTGTGATGCCAGAAACCGGTCCCCGGAAGCTTGTTTCCTTCCCAGTATAAGAATTGGCTTGGTAGTTTGGTTTGCCCTGTTCCCATCATGCACTGGGACAGGTACAGACTAATTTGCATGTAGCCAGGTTCTGAGCTGGGATGGTGCAGTGAGCTAAAAAACGGTGATGGATTAAAACCATGATCTCTTGACTTGGTAAGAGTATTCTGCATCATTCAGAAACTCTGTCCATCACCATCCCCTTTTTCCCAAATCGATTTTATCCACACTCAGTGTGGGAGGGTATGCTCAGACGTGAGTCCCTTGCTCATTGCACCATCAGGATTCAGGCAAGCCGGGCCGATGAAGGCTGTGATGCCAGAAACCGGTCCCCGGAAGCTTGTTTCCTTCCCAGTATAAGAATTGGCTTGGTAGTTTGGTTTGCCCTGTTCCCATCATGCACTGGGACAGGTACAGACTAATTTGCATGTAGCCAGGTTCTGAGCTGGGATGGTGCAGTGAGCTAAAAAACGGTGATGGATTAAAACCATGATCTCTTGACTTGGTAAGAGTATTCTGCATCATTCAGAAACTCTGTCCATCACCATCCCCTTTTTCCCAAATCGATTTTATCCACACTCAGTGTGGGAGGGTATGCTCAGACGTGAGTCCCTTGCTCATTGCACCATCAGGATTCAGGCAAGCCGGGCCGATGAAGGCTGTGATGCCAGAAACCGGTCCCCGGAAGCTTGTTTCCTTCCCAGTATAAGAATTGGCTTGGTAGTTTGGTTTGCCCTGTTCCCATCATGCACTGGGACAGGTACAGACTAATTTGCATGTAGCCAGGTTCTGAGCTGGGATGGTGCAGTGAGCTAAAAAACGGTGATGGATTAAAACCATGATCTCTTGACTTGGTAAGAGTATTCTGCATCATTCAGAAACTCTGTCCATCACCATCCCCTTTTTCCCAAATCGATTTTATCCACACTCAGTGTGGGAGGGTATGCTCAGATGTGAGTCCCTTGCTCATTGCACCATCAGGATTCAGGCAAGCCGGGCCGATGAAGGCTGTGATGCCAGAAACCGGTCCCCGGAAGCTTGTTTCCTTCCCAGTATAAGAATTGGCTTGGTAGTTTGGTTTGCCCTGTTCCCATCATGCACTGGGACAGGTACAGACTAATTTGCATGTAGCCAGGTTCTGAGCTGGGATGGTGCAGTGAGCTAAAAAACGGTGATGGATTAAAACCATGATCTCTTGACTTGGTAAGAGTATTCTGCATCATTCAGAAACTCTGTCCATCACCATCCCCTTTTTCCCAAATCGATTTTATCCACACTCAGTGTGGGAGGGTATGCTCAGACGTGAGTCCCTTGCTCATTGCACCATCAGGATTCAGGCAAGCCGGGCCGATGAAGGCTGTGATGCCAGAAACCGGTCCCCGGAAGCTTGTTTCCTTCCCAGTATAAGAATTGGCTTGGTAGTTTGGTTTGCCCTGTTCCCATCATGCACTGGGACAGGTACAGACTAATTTGCATGTAGCCAGGTTCTGAGCTGGGATGGTGCAGTGAGCTAAAAAACGGTGATGGATTAAAACCATGATCTCTTGACTTGGTAAGAGTATTCTGCATCATTCAGAAACTCTGTCCATCACCATCCCCTTTTTCCCAAATCGATTTTATCCACTCTCCGTGTGGGAGGGTATGCTCAGACGTGAGTCCCTTGCTCATTGCACCATCAGGATTCAGGCAAGCCGGGCCGATGAAGGCTGTGATGCCAGAAACCGGTCCCCGGAAGCTTGTTTCCTTCCCAGTATAAGAATTGGCTTGGTAGTTTGGTTTGCCCTGTTCCCATCATGCACTGGGACAGGTACAGACTAATTTGCATGTAGCCAGGTTCTGAGCTGGGATGGTGCAGTGAGCTAAAAAACGGTGATGGATTAAAACCATGATCTCTTGACTTAGTAAGAGTATTCTGCATCATTCAGAAACTCTGTCCATCACCATCCCCTTTTTCCCAAATCGATTTTATCCACACTCAGTGTGGGAGGGTATGCTCAGACGTGAGTCCCTTGCTCATTGCACCATCAGGATTCAGGCAAGCCGGGCCGATGAAGGCTGTGATGCCAGAAACCGGCCCCCGGAAGCTTGTTTCCTTCCCAGTATAAGAATTGGCTTGGTAGTTTGGTTTGCCCTGTTCCCATCATGCACTGGGACAGGTACAGACTAATTTGCATGTAGCCAGGTTCTGAGCTGGGATGGTGCAGTGAGCTAAAAAACGGTGATGGATTAAAACCATGATCTCTTGACTTGGTAAGAGTATTCTGCATCATTCAGAAACTCTGTCCATCACCATCCCCTTTTTCCCAAATCGATTTTATCCACACTCAGTGTGGGAGGGTATGCTCAGACGTGAGTCCCTTGCTCATTGCACCATCAGGATTCAGGCAAGCCGGGCCGATGAAGGCTGTGATGCCAGAAACCGGTCCCCGGAAGCTTGTTTCCTTCCCAGTATAAGAATTGGCTTGGTAGTTTGGTTTGCCCTGTTCCCATCATGCACTGGGACAGGTACAGACTAATTTGCATGTAGCCAGGTTCTGAGCTGGGATGGTGCAGTGAGCTAAAAAAACGGTGATGGATTAAAACCATGATCTCTTGACTTGGTAAGAGTATTCTGCATCATTCAGAAACTCTGTCCATCACCATCCCCTTTTTCCCAAATCGATTTTATCCACACTCAGTGTGGGAGGGTATGCTCAGACGTGAGTCCCTTGCTCATTGCACCATCAGGATTCAGGCAAGCCGGGCCGATGAAGGCTGTGATGCCAGAAACCGGTCCCCGGAAGCTTGTTTCCTTCCCAGTATAAGAATTGGCTTGGTAGTTTGGTTTGCCCTGTTCCCATCATGCACTGGGACAGGTACAGACTAATTTGCATGTAGCCAGGTTCTGAGCTGGGATGGTGCAGTGAGCTAAAAAACGGTGATGGATTAAAACCATGATCTCTTGACTTGGTAAGAGTATTCTGCATCATTCAGAAACTCTGTCCATCACCATCCCCTTTTTCCCAAATCGATTTTATCCACACTCAGTGTGGGAGGGTATGCTCAGACGTGAGTCCCTTGCTCATTGCACCATCAGGATTCAGGCAAGCCGGGCCGATGAAGGCTGTGATGCCAGAAACCGGTCCCCGGAAGCTTGTTTCCTTCCCAGTATAAGAATTGGCTTGGTAGTTTGGTTTGCCCTGTTCCCATCATGCACTGGGACAGGTACAGACTAATTTGCATGTAGCCAGGTTCTGAGCTGGGATGGTGCAGTGAGCTAAAAAACGGTGATGGATTAAAACCATGATCTCTTGACTTGGTAAGAGTATTCTGCATCATTCAGAAACTCTGTCCATCACCATCCCCTTTTTCCCAAATCGATTTTATCCACACTCAGTGTGGGAGGGTATGCTCAGACGTGAGTCCCTTGCTCATTGCACCATCAGGATTCAGGCAAGCCGGGCCGATGAAGGCTGTGATGCCAGAAACCGGTCCCCGGAAGCTTGTTTCCTTCCCAGTATAAGAATTGGCTTGGTAGTTTGGTTTGCCCTGTTCCCATCATGCACTGGGACAGGTACAGACTAATTTGCATGTAGCCAGGTTCTGAGCTGGGATGGTGCAGTGAGCTAAAAAACGGTGATGGATTAAAACCATGATCTCTTGACTTGGTAAGAGTATTCTGCATCATTCAGAAACTCTGTCCATCACCATCCCCTTTTTCCCAAATCGATTTTATCCACACTCAGTGTGGGAGGGTATGCTCAGACGTGAGTCCCTTGCTCATTGCACCATCAGGATTCAGGCAAGCCGGGCCGATGAAGGCTGTGATGCCAGAAACCGGTCCCCGGAAGCTTGTTTCCTTCCCAGTATAAGAATTGGCTTGGTAGTTTGGTTTGCCCTGTTCCCATCATGCACTGGGACAGGTACAGACTAATTTGCATGTAGCCAGGTTCTGAGCTGGGATGGTGCAGTGAGCTAAAAAACGGTGATGGATTAAAACCATGATCTCTTGACTTGGTAAGAGTATTCTGCATCATTCAGAAACTCTGTCCATCACCATCCCCTTTTTCCCAAATCGATTTTATCCACACTCAGTGTGGGAGGGTATGCTCAGACGTGAGTCCCTTGCTCATTGCACCATCAGGATTCAGGCAAGCCGGGCCGATGAAGGCTGTGATGCCAGAAACCGGTCCCCGGAAGCTTGTTTCCTTCCCAGTATAAGAATTGGCTTGGTAGTTTGGTTTGCCCTGTTCCCATCATGCACTGGGACAGGTACAGACTAATTTGCATGTAGCCAGGTTCTGAGCTGGGATGGTGCAGTGAGCTAAAAAACGGTGATGGATTAAAACCATGATCTCTTGACTTAGTAAGAGTATTCTGCATCATTCAGAAACTCTGTCCATCACCATCCCCTTTTTCCCAAATCGATTTTATCCACACTCAGTGTGGGAGGGTATGCTCAGACGTGAGTCCCTTGCTCATTGCAGCATCAGGATTCAGGCAAGCCGGGCCGATGAAGGCTGTGATACCAGAAACCGGCCCCCGGAAGCTTGTTTCCTTCCCAGTATAAGAATTGGCTTGGTAGTTTGGTTTGCCCTGTTCCCATCATGCACTGGGACAGGTACAGACTAATTTGCATGTAGCCAGGTTCTGAGCTGGGATTGTGCAGTGAGCTAAAAAACGGTGATGGATTAAAACCATGATCTCTTGACTTGGTAAGAGTATTCTGCATCATTCAGAAACTCTGTCCATCACCATCCCCTTTTTCCCAAATCGATTTTATCCACACTCAGTGTGGGAGGGTATGCTCAGACGTGAGTCCCTTGCTCATTGCACCATCAGGATTCAGGCAAGCCGGGCCGATGAAGGCTGTGATGCCAGAAACCGGTCCCCGGAAGCTTGTTTCCTTCCCAGTATAAGAATTGGCTTGGTAGTTTGGTTTGCCCTGTTCCCATCATGCACTGGGACAGGTACAGACTAATTTGCATGTAGCCAGGTTCTGAGCTGGGATGGTGCAGTGAGCTAAAAAAACGGTGATGGATTAAAACCATGATCTCTTGACTTGGTAAGAGTATTCTGCATCATTCAGAAACTCTGTCCATCACCATCCCCTTTTTCCCAAATCGATTTTATCCACACTCAGTGTGGGAGGGTATGCTCAGACGTGAGTCCCTTGCTCATTGCACCATCAGGATTCAGGCAAGCCGGGCCGATGAAGGCTGTGATGCCAGAAACCGGTCCCCGGAAGCTTGTTTCCTTCCCAGTATAAGAATTGGCTTGGTAGTTTGGTTTGCCCTGTTCCCATCATGCACTGGGACAGGTACAGACTAATTTGCATGTAGCCAGGTTCTGAGCTGGGATGGTGCAGTGAGCTAAAAAACGGTGATGGATTAAAACCATGATCTCTTGACTTGGTAAGAGTATTCTGCATCATTCAGAAACTCTGTCCATCACCATCCCCTTTTTCCCAAATCGATTTTATCCACACTCAGTGTGGGAGGGTATGCTCAGACGTGAGTCCCTTGCTCATTGCACCATCAGGATTCAGGCAAGCCGGGCCGATGAAGGCTGTGATGCCAGAAACCGGTCCCCGGAAGCTTGTTTCCTTCCCAGTATAAGAATTGGCTTGGTAGTTTGGTTTGCCCTGTTCCCATCATGCACTGGGACAGGTACAGACTAATTTGCATGTAGCCAGGTTCTGAGCTGGGATGGTGCAGTGAGCTAAAAAACGGTGATGGATTAAAACCATGATCTCTTGACTTGGTAAGAGTATTCTGCATCATTCAGAAACTCTGTCCATCACCATCCCCTTTTTCCCAAATCGATTTTATCCACACTCAGTGTGGGAGGGTATGCTCAGACGTGAGTCCCTTGCTCATTGCACCATCAGGATTCAGGCAAGCCGGGCCGATGAAGGCTGTGATGCCAGAAACCGGTCCCCGGAAGCTTGTTTCCTTCCCAGTATAAGAATTGGCTTGGTAGTTTGGTTTGCCCTGTTCCCATCATGCACTGGGACAGGTACAGACTAATTTGCATGTAGCCAGGTTCTGAGCTGGGATGGTGCAGTGAGCTAAAAAACGGTGATGGATTAAAACCATGATCTCTTGACTTGGTAAGAGTATTCTGCATCATTCAGAAACTCTGTCCATCACCATCCCCTTTTTCCCAAATCGATTTTATCCACACTCAGTGTGGGAGGGTATGCTCAGACGTGAGTCCCTTGCTCATTGCACCATCAGGATTCAGGCAAGCCGGGCCGATGAAGGCTGTGATGCCAGAAACCGGTCCCCGGAAGCTTGTTTCCTTCCCAGTATAAGAATTGGCTTGGTAGTTTGGTTTGCCCTGTTCCCATCATGCACTGGGACAGGTACAGACTAATTTGCATGTAGCCAGGTTCTGAGCTGGGATGGTGCAGTGAGCTAAAAAACGGTGATGGATTAAAACCATGATCTCTTGACTTGATAAGAGTATTCTGCATCATTCAGAAACTCTGTCCATCACCATCCCCTTTTTCCCAAATCGATTTTATCCACACTCAGTGTGGGAGGGTATGCTCAGACGTGAGTCCCTTGGTCATTGCACCATCAGGATTCAGGCAAGCCGGGCCGATGAAGGCTGTGATGCCAGAAACCGGTCCCCGGAAGCTTGTTTCCTTCCCAGTATAAGAATTGGCTTGGTAGTTTGGTTTGCCCTGTTCCCATCATGCACTGGGACAGGTACAGACTAATTTGCATGTAGCCAGGTTCTGAGCTGGGATGGTGCAGTGAGCTAAAAAACGGTGATGGATTAAAACCATGATCTCTTGATTTGGTAAGAGTATTCTGCATCATTCAGAAACTCTGTCCATCACCATCCCCTTTTTCCCAAATCGATTTTATCCACACTCAGTGTGGGAGGGTATGCTCAGACGTGAGTCCCTTGCTCATTGCACCATCAGGATTCAGGCAAGCCGGGCCGATGAAGGCTGTGATGCCAGAAACCGGTCCCCGGAAGCTTGTTTCCTTCCCAGTATAAGAATTGGCTTGGTAGTTTGGTTTGCCCTGTTCCCATCATGCACTGGGACAGGTACAGACTAATTTGCATGTAGCCAGGTTCTGAGCTGGGATGGTGCAGTGAGCTAAAAAACGGTGATGGATTAAAACCATGATCTCTTGACTTGGTAAGAGTATTCTGCATCATTCAGAAACTCTGTCCATCACCATATCCTTTTTCCCAAATCGATTTTATCCACACTCAGTGTGGGAGGGTATGCTCAGACGTGAGTCCCTTGCTCATTGCACCATCAGGATTCAGGCAAGCCGGGCCGATGAAGGCTGTGATGCCAGAAACCGGTCCCCGGAAGCTTGTTTCCTTCCCAGTATAAGAATTGGCTTGGTAGTTTGGTTTGTCCTGTTCCCATCATGCACTGGGACAGGTACAGACTAATATGCATGTAGCCAGGTTCTGAGCTGGGATGGTGCAGTGAGCTAAAAAACGGTGATGGATTAAAACCATGATCTCTTGACTTGGTAAGAGTATTCTGCATCATTCAGAAACTCTGTCCATCACCATCCCCTTTTTCCCAAATCAAGCCACTTCTTCAGCATGTTTATATGGTAGCATTGTGTCTTGGTGGGTGTTATCTGTACTCGGTATGTTGTGTTGCCCAGGGTCTCTGTTACCCGGTAAGGTCCTAACCATTCGCTTTGGAACTTACGGTTAGAAGAGGGAAGCAGGACTAAAGCCCAGGCCCCAACGGATAGTCTCCTCCATCTTTTGCCCCTGTCATAGTACTTCTTCTGTTTTCCCCTATTTTTCTCCAGGTTGGAGTAGGCCAGATCCCTTAATTTGCCTAGTTTTGACCTTACTTGTTGGGTGTACTCCAACAAGGACCGCTGATCGTTTTCTTCTTCTGTTTCCCACACGTCTTTGATCATTTGTAAAAGGGATCTGGGCTGTCGTCCGTACAGCATCTCGAATGCCGAACAGTCCAGGCTACTTTGTGTTTGGGACCTTAATACATATAGCGCGAGGGGTAGGAGGCGGTCCCAATCTTGTCCCTCGACAGTGAACATCTTCTTTAGAGTGGTTTTGAGGGACCGGTTATACCTCTCGACGAGACCGTCAGTCTGAGGATGGTATACTGACGTGCGAAGGTGGTGAATATCCAATGAGCGGCATACCTCTCTCATTAGGCGGGACACGAATGGTGTCCCCTGGTCCGTCAACACTTCTTTAGGGCAACCCACCCGGGAAACAGCTCCAGAAACTTTTCTGCGATGTTCTTAGTAGTGGGGGCCCTGAGGGGAAACGCCTCGGGGAACCTGGTGGCGTAGTCTACAATGACTAATGCATACATGTTCCCTTTTTATGTTTTAGGTAAGGGTCCTATCAAGTCCATACCGACTCTTTCAAAAGGGGTTCCTATGATTGGCATGGGCTGCAACGGCACTGCCGGGGGTCTTTGCATATTCTTTTTCTGGCATATGTCGCATGTATGACAGTACCTCTGGACGTCTTTATAGATACCCGGCCAGAAGAAGTGGCGCAATACGCTCTCAGTAGTTTTCTCTGCTCCTCTGTGCCCTGCTGTGAGATGGGCGTGGGAAAAAAGAGGATCTGCTCTCGGAACGGTACAGGGACCAGTAGCTGTGCGGGTTCCCCTGGGCGACCCTCCCGGTACAGGAGGTCTTTTTTTAATCAGAAACTTTGGATAGGCGGGAGATGGGTTACTCTGATTCATGTGGGAGGACTCCCAGGCGTTAAACAAAGTGGAATCGTTAGCTTGGGTGAACCGGAAGCTACGGTCTAACAACCAAGGGTCTGGGGAGGTGAAGGCCAGAAGGGGGTTCCCCTGTACTCCTGTTTCCCTCCCTGCTTTCTCATAGAACAGCGAGAGAAAATTGGGATTGTCAATCACCAGAATAAGGTCCTCTGGAAGGGAGTCAACCACCCCCACCCTTACCGTGCATGGGTTTCTATCTAATGGCACCATTGTTACTAGTGCCAGCGGGTAGGGATTTACATCTCCGTGTACGCAGCGGATATGGACTACTGTATCGGGGATAACCTGGGTAGGGAGAATGATGTTGCTCTGAACCACGGATTGCTTACATCCGGAGTCCAACAAGGCTTTTACCGTTCTACCTTTCACCTGCACACGTACATAAAAGGAGGTCCCCATCTCCGCGGAGTACAAAACAGCCTTCGGGATATATCCAACCTCCATGGGCTCCTCCGCTGGTTTCTTTCTGGGGCATAGACGGGCTATGTGGGCCCAGTCGCCACATTCAAAACACTGGGGCCCTTTGAACTGGGGTGTCTCTACTCGAACTGGTTTGTGTTTTGGTATGTCCATCAGGGGTTTTAGCTTCTTATCGGTCTTTTGGGGCAAGGCGCTCTTGTGGGATTTTTCGCTGTCCCACATCATTGTCCGTGGTTGGGCCCTTGAGTAATTCGCAGCCATCCCGATGGCTTGCTCGGCCGAGAGGTTGGAGTGTTGCTTAAGCCACCTCTGGGTCCCATAGGGGAGAGCTTCCATGAACTGTTCCAGGTATACCCTGGTCATTATTTCATCCTTGGTACTGGTGGCCGGCTTCAGCCATTTGTCTGCAGCCATTTTAAGGCGCAAATATAGCGTTTTCGGGTTCTCCCCTGGCTTTCCTCGTTCTTTCCGGAATCTTACTCTGTAGGCTTCCGTGTCCAGACTGAGATGGTCGAGGACTACCTCTTTAATCCTCTGGTAGGGAGTGTCCCCCGTTGGGTTGGTGATTTGGTAGGCAAATTGGACCTCGTCGGTCAGGAGGGGAGCCAAGAAGAAGGGCCATTTGTCCTCGGGCCACCCACACGCTCGGGCTGCCCTCTCAAAATTCATTAGAAAAGCATCTGGATTCTCCCCGGGCAGGTACTTCTGGAGGGCTATTCCAGAGGGGTTCAGCAGGGAAGCATGTCTTTCCACCTGTACAGAGGTACTAGGAACATGTCCTGCCTTCTGTAGGCACTCAATTTGGGCAGCGATGGTGCTTTTAAAGACTTCACGGTCCGCCTGCGCTGAGGTCATCTGTCTCTCGATGGCCCATTCCAGCTTTTCCTGGCCTTTAATGAGGTGTTGTATAAGGGCATCCATCATGGGTTGTCTGACAGTCACAGACGATGATCCCACTTCTGACACCAGTTGTGGCGGGGTTGTAATAACGGGATGTAGGCCAGGTCGGGTCAGGTATGGTTTTATTTTACCATAAATTTGCTTGTGTCTGCTCGTAAGTCTTTCTTTAGCAATCGAGGCCGGATCCGTCTTGGTGTCGGTTTCAGGTTTCCCTGGGAGTGGTTGGGGTTCCGTGGCTGAAGCTCCTGGCGTCTATTTTCCGGGTCTCGTCACGTCAGGTGGAGGGGTATTGCGTGAAAGAAAAGAAAGGAAAGCGATATCAGAACTCTTGTCCTTTTGGGTAGTGGTTTTAGGAGGACCGGGAGTGAGGGACAACACCGCACCGTGCACGTTTGTGACACACGACTCTAACCGTAAGGTATTCAAGGTAGTGGGCTAGTGCTCGTGTGGGTGAAAGGAATGGGGTTTTTAAAAACTGGTGGGGGTTGGAGGGTTTTCGCTGGGAGGTTTACGCTCCTTCCTTCCCACCCACCCCGAGAACTTGTCCCGTACCTGTTCCAGCCATGCCCCTCCTGGAACGTGGCCCGGCGGCTCGCGGTGTCGTTGGCCTCCTGGCTTTTTCGCCGTTACCGCTGGGCTGGTTCTTCGCTCCTCCTGTTCTCCTCCTTCTGCTCCTCTTGTCACTGTGAACGCTCTCTCTTCCAACTCAGTCTCTCCTCCGGTGTCTGTGCACCCCGGTATCCAGGAAGTCTCTGGTCTAAATGTTGGGAACGTGCTGATGTCATCAGGGGGAGGAGCCTCGTCAGGTATGTATCCCCAGTTAAAGGAGCCGTTCCCGTGTTCGTCACTGGTGTGGTGCAATAAAGTTTTATTCTCTGGCATCCATTCCTCCTGCTGAAAGGGGACAAGAGTTGGAGAAAGAGGTACAGCAGACCACCAGTCGCTCTTTGCTTCCAGATTCCTGTCGGGTGATCCCAACCCGTCACAGACTCATTTCAGGGTACTATAGGGACAGACCCTAGTCATACATAGGATATCATTGAGACTCTGACTTCTTCAGTTTTATCATTTTTTCCCTTATTGAACAAAGGTAATATACGTGCTTTTTTGAGTGAGACTAAATCAGGAACCCCATTAAATCCAGCACCCCCCCAAATTCTATCTAAAGGCAAGGAGGCCATTCTTCCATCGATAATTGAGCTACTCAATAGCTCACTAGATTCAGGAATCGTTCTAAAAAATTGGAAACATGCAATCATCAGGCCTCTGCTTAAGAAACCCCATCTAGATCCGACTATGACTGGTAACTAATGTCCGATTTCACTGTTACCTTTTGTAGGAAAACTGTTAGAGAAACAGGTCAACCATGTGTTGCCTTGTTTTTTGCAAGATAATCATTATCTTCATCCAACAAAGATAATTACCCACCACGCAGGGTGGCCTGGGTGCTCCATCCTTTGAGACATACTTTCTGGCGGCACAACTACAGTGGCTCTCCCACTGGACGGCGGACCGGTATACGCTAGAGACGCATACCTTGACGGGACGGGTATCCCTTGCGGAAGTCCGTCGGTTATTGCTTCCGGGCACCAAACCGAAGCGTACCTATCCCCTGCAGGTCGTAGTGGCACGGAGGTGCATGCAACGAATACATCGCATGTCATCAGAAATGCCCTTGTATTCCCCTCTGTTCCCATTAATCGGGTGGCCCAAAGGTGAACATCAGTACACAAATAACATGCTCACCACATGGACTTCATGCGGTATCACCGAAATGGAGTCCCTCTTTGAAGACGGACAGCTTAGACCATTCCAAAACCTCATGGCAGACTACGATCTCCCCCCGGGCCAATTCCTGTTTCACCGCCAACTGTTAGATAGTTATCGACCGCATCATGACCTCTCGAGGGGGGAGCCACCCACACATCCAGTCATCCACACGATTCTACATATGGGAGTGGGTAGACACCTAACCACATGGCTCTACAAAGCCATACGGGAACTCACCAATAAACCGTTGGTGTCCCTACGTGCCATCTGGGAGGAGGAAATCGGACGCTCACTGCACGAGAAGGAATGGGAAAGAGCCCTTGAATATCCTAAAAAGGTGTCCAGAAATGCACGATTTAAGAATATACAATTTTATATCCTCCATAGAGCTTATCTGACACCAGCACGTCTCCAGCGCTTCTACCCGGACACTGAGTTCCTCTGCCCCAGATGCCAATCACAGGACGCGGACTTCCAACACATGTTTTGGAGCTGCCCCACGATCAGTTCTTTTTGGCAACACATTCATACTACCCTACAGGACCTCACAGGGATCAAGTCTATGAATACATGGGAGGCCAGCGCACTAGGTATCGCTCGAACACATAAACAACACAAAGTGCAGACCCGTTTTTATTCCCTAGCGGTGTTATTAGCCAAACGCGGTATTGCTATGCACTGGCGTTCTCCCACTGGTCCCCCGCTTGCAGCTTGGGTGGGAGCGACACACAAATGGGTGGCGGCAGAGGAGGACACATTACGGGAGGAGGAGGTAAGGGGCACCCGCAAACATCCCATTTCAATGGACTGGGCCATGTTATTGAATCACTTTAAGCAATTGACCCCTGGCGAGGACTCACACGGGGGCACACCTACACAAACAGCCCTGCCAACACAGCCTTCGTCAGCAATCGACTAAACCCTCCCTACTCTGGGGGCCCGATTGCGTCGCGGGCAACCTCGTGACGTGTGTCGGCACTTCTGCCGGCCTGGCGTAAACGTCAGCTCAGCTGTAAGATATTGACACGATACACACACACACGCTTAACCCAGTGGCAGATAAGAGAGTCCGGACGCGATCTTCCATACCCAACCCCTAGCTCTTCCCGTGTTTTACCCCAGTTCACGTGGCATATTCACTACCAGGACCCATAGGGTTTACAACTTGTGTATCCAGCAACTATTGTACTCATGATTAATTGTGGGGGATATTGGATACTGTAATAAGCAATCTCATGGATTGAATGATTTATTTGATATATATTACAATAAACCTGAAAATGCCAATAAAAATATGTTACAAAAAAAAAAAATCTTCATCCAACAAAGATGGGCTTTCCTGCTCAGCCTAGCACCAAGTCTGCCCTCCTGGTGGTTTCTGAGGAGCTCAAAGGCATATTGGGCAAAGGTGAATCTGTCGCGATTCTCCTCTTAGATCTGAGTGCGGCTTTCGATACTTTCGACCATGCTATCCTGACAGATAGGCTCAGGAAGGTGGGGATCAAGGACGAGGCGGAAAATCATTTGCACATCTGATCCCAAAGCTCTGGAACGACTTGTCCCTCGAAATTAAACTGCGGGAAGAGGAACTCAGATTCAGGAACAAGTTTAAGACATGGTTATTCCCCCAATAACCTCGAACTGGCATAGTCACCCTTTTCAGGATTCTCAACCAGCGCGGGGAAGCCCTCGGGTAGCCATGGGCTCTACAAAACCTAAACCTAAACGCGTCGAAGCCGAAGCTGGGCTCAACGGTTACGAGCTGACAGAGGACAGAGTACCGATGCTGTTGTTGACAAAGGCGGGAAAACTTTGGTCTTCCGTATTCTGGAGGTCTTCAGCGTCGATTGTGTTCTCGTCGACAGCGGCATTAAGGAAGCTGCGGGAGGGAGTTGAAGCGGCGCACTCAGATGTTGAGCAGAGAACGTGGGAGGAGGTATGGCGAAGTCAGGCCCACTGGTGATGCACATTTCCTTTAAGGGAAACGGACTGTATTTAAAAAAAAAATAGATTGCTCTATTTAAAAGCAATCACAGACATGGTGGTCTGCTGACCCCAGCAGGCCACCATCCCTGAGATTTTTGCAATTCATAATGGGTTGCAAACCGTGACCTACCTCATTATTATTCATGAGGTAGGTCTTTTTGCTACCCACTGGTAATCCTGAAATGTGTAAACCACACATTTGTGTTCGCGATTAGCATATCGCAGAAAGTCACTATTTTGTAATCACAAACCATTACCTAAGTACATCTGGCCCCAATTTTTTAAAAACCATGCATCTGACCTGTGGGCATTTAAGGCCTAACCTAGGGGTGACTCATAGGTATTAATAATAAAGGTGTAGGCCTGGCAAAAGGTTTATTTTGCTAGGTCGAATTGCCAGTTTTAAAACTGCATACCCAGGCTGAAGGTGCAGGCCTAGAGACATGTTCTGCATTGCCACTTTAGTGGTGGCACAATATGTGCTGCAGTCCACCAGTGACATTTGACTGGAATGTAGACAATTTCAACATGTTTGAGCGGTCACAGCACATGCACTGGAGGCTGGTTAGCAGTGACACAGTGTGCAGTCAAAAAAGATGCAACTTCAATCCAGAAAAAATGGGGTTACCAAACAGAAAGTGGCATTTTCCTAAAAGTAGTAAAAGGAGGTTTAGAGTTCAGGGGTGCGTAGTGATAGCAAGAGATTCTTAGGATGCAAGAAAGGGTAGTTTTAAGGGGTAGTAAAAAGTTTTAATGTTCAGGGAAGGGTAGTAATGAGGAATAGTAAGGGATTTTAAGGGTCAGGGATGAGTAGTGTTGGGATAGTAAGGTTTTTGGGTTCAGGGAAGGATAGCGTTAAGGAGTAGGAAGGTGTAATTAGGATTCAGGGAAGAGTAATGTCAAGGGGTAGTAAGGGGCTTCTAAGGTTCAGAGAAGGTTAGTGATATGGGGTAGTACGGGTTTTTAGGGATCATGGATGTGTAGCAGTAAGTGGTAGCAAGGGTTTTTTTATGGTGGAGGGAAGGGTAAGGTTGAGGGATAGCTGGGAATTTTTAAGGTCCAAGGCAAGTTAGTGATTGTAGTGTGCCATGTGGTACACTTATGACGTGGACCCATACATTCATGCAACCTGACCCCGGTCATGGTGTCAGGGGAGATAATAAACAAGCATTAAAAATGCAATAGGTCTCGCATTTACAAGAGTTTGAGCTATTAACATTGCAAATGGCAATGCCTTTTATTTTTGTTTTTAAAAGATAAATAAAAGGCATTCTCATATACAATGCCAATAGTTAAAAATTGCGTAAATGCGAGGCCTATTGCATTGCAAATGCTTGTCTCGTGCTGGAACCGTAATCCTGCCTCCCTGTCCCTGCCTAGAGGGCAGTTTAGGAATGAGCTTCCCGGAGATAAGACCTGATTTATTATGAGGTCTGTGAGCTCGACATGAAGTCCCCTTGATGTTTACAATCCCCAGGGGTGGGGTGGGGGGAGGGTTTAAGGCCTTCACAAACGCCTGCCAGAAATGTTAGCTGTATCTGGGTCCATGTTGTACTTGTGTGTGCTGTGTGCAAAAAAAGGGTGGCAGCTGCTAGCTGCAGCCATTCAAAGCATGAAAAAGAAAATAAGCAAAAACAAGAGAGAGCGAAGGGGGTGGGGGAAGCCCCCCACAGCCCCCAGCTGCAGTGCTTAAAGGAGACACCACGAATGGGGGTTGATGTCCCCTCCACTGCCTGAGACACCACCCAGGCCTGCGAATGATGGAGGTGATGGTGGCCACAGGACGGAGCTGATGGGAGCGGTGTGACACCGTCCCTGTGAACGGCATCCGAGGCGCAGGAGGGTTTCCCGCTGCAAGGATGGCTCTCCTCCAGTTACCCACCCGCAGGCAGGCTCTGGGGGTGGGGGTTGGGGACGTGTGAGGGGGGGTGCTGCTGGCAGCTGATCTTAGAGGTGATAAGTTAGCAGACACGTTTCCTGTGAGACACACAACACAGTCTCTTCCTTTGCAGAGAGGCAGCTGGGATCCTAGGCACGTCTCCTGTGAGACACACAACACGGTCTCTTTCTGTGCAGAAAGGCCGCTGGGATGCCAGGCACATGTCCTGTGAGACACACAACACGATCTCTTTGTCTGCCATTCATTCCACTTCAAACACTTCCAGCCATCTCTTCCCAATCTTGGGCTGACACTTCCCAGCGCCTAGAGGCTGTCCTGTGCACGACGTCAGACAATAAGAACAAGCATTTGCAATGCAATAGGTCTCGCATTTGCTAGAGTTTGAGCTATTGGCATTGTAGATTACAATGCTTTTTATTTATGTGTGGGTTTTGAAAACAAATAAATAAAAGGCATTGTCATTACAATGCCAAAAGCTTAGGCTCTGGCAAATGCGAGACCTATTGCATTGCAGATGCTTGTTTGAGAATATCTTTGCCCATTCAGCTGCATAGCCTTGTCACCTGTGTGCGCCCCTGGGTGGCAGTCTCATTCAATGGTGGTGTTGGTTAGTTTTAGGGTCTACACCTTTGTCTGGCCATCTTCGCTCCTTCCTCACTAAGTCACATTAAAATACCTTTTCTTGGAATAGCAGTTCCTTAAAGTTATTATTTTTGACATATAATAATGTATTGAAGTTAAACGTACTGATGCATTGATACACTTAAAGGTCATGATTTACTAAGGAATTGAAATAAGACAGCTAAATGTTTTTGGCATCTGAAAAATAGTACATGAAATGTGGATATTGGCGTTTAACAAAAATCAATCTTGTGCTGTATGCTGCTATCAGAAATGCATACACGCAAGTCAGAAAGATTCTTATCCAGCAGTAATTGATTCTCGTCTCCATTAAACACCATAAAGATTTCCCTGATGTGCTCAAAATAATTAACCCTTCCATAATGTATCAGGTGTAAGGGGAGAGAGAGATAGAAGGGGTGAGTAATGCAGAGCTCTCAAGTTTACAAGGTTCATTTATGAGTATCTTTTCTAGTCCAGTAGTTTTCTTTGCATTTTGCTATGGTGCTACTGAATTAGGCGAGACCTAAAAAGCGACTGCCCTCGCATACCTACGCACCACCTCTTTCGCCTTCCTGACCACCCAACAAAACTAGGCATGTTGTTTGGCCACGAAGATTGGGTGAGTGGGCTTCGGATCTCCCAGCTATCACTCTGGCATGGAATGTGAAAGTACATCACACACAAGCAGTCCGCATGAGAGGGGCTGTAGGGGCACTGGAAAGGGAGAGCAATACGGATGGGTGCGGGTACAAGGGGAGAATAAAACACAATATAGGGTAAAATAATCAACGCCTTTGAATACTGAAAACACGGAGAGGAAGTGAGATTGTGCGTTTCTGTCTGTGGGGATGTAAACATTCCTTGTGTAATCCGGCACACTTAGGGACTTCTCACGATACCGAGAGAAAGCACATAGCTATGCTGAACTAATTCCCAAAAATACATTTATATTGGGGGTGGGGGTGAAACACACCAGCGCCCCCACCCCCAGGAAGCTACGCCCCTCAACAAAATGTGAAGTACAATACTATCTGCACCTTAGGGTCGTATAAAACGTATGTCTGTGGCCTTCCGAGTTGCAGTGCCCAACTTTTCCCTTAAGTTTGGGGCGATGGAAAGCAGCAGGCGCGTGGGACGTCTTGATACCTTAACTCCCCTCCAGGAAGCGAACGGAGGCTACACTCGGCTGAGTGCTTGGCTGTATTCTAACCGAGGAAGGAACGGATGGGGACTAGTTGAAGGGGGTCCTCGTTACTTGTAACCCATAAGATTTACCTTTCCCCCCTCGAAAGCCCAAAGAGTTCAACGCAAATAAAGACAAGCGCTCGCCAGACACGCAGGCATCCACTGTTTATTTTTGCATTGCGCTTTCAAAAGTGAAAGTGAGATGCAAAAATAAACACGCGCGCCTGTAGGAAAGTGGCTCTGTATATACTGAGTCCACAGACTCCAGAGGTTTGGCAGAGGCTAAAGTTAGATATAACCTTACTCTCTAAAGTGGTAGCTTGGTCGAGCAGTAAGGCAGTATCAGAGGACAGTGTAAGGCATTTGTTGTACACACTCAGTCAGCAAATGGTCTCACACACTCAAGAACTGAACTCTAGGCCAATGGTTTGTATATAAAAATATATGGTTGTTTTATTTTAGAACCAACAATAGGTATCAAAATATACTTTCTCAGAATGAGATGCTTTAGTTAAATACTTTGCAAAAGGCAATTGACTCGGAATGCAACAGTTACAGTTTGTTGCAATAGGCAACACAATTTCAAACACAATAATACATTGAGCTCAACGGGAATTTTAAGTTATATGCAATTGATTACTTTCAGGATTACTTTTCTAACTCCAGGACTGGATCCTAGATTCAGTCCTGGGACAGTTCTTGGAAACAAGTGAGTGAATATGTTTTAGTTACTGTTGTGATTTTTAAGCAATATTTTGCTATTTTAAAAGTTGACACAAAATCTTTTTCTAATCAAATTACCAATGGTATCCTATGGGAGGAAATTCACTTAGCAGGTAAGTAGGGTTATGGTTACTTTTTCTAGGTCAGTGTTGGATCCTGGATCCAGCACGAGTGTACCACCTGTAAGCAGTCGAGAAACTGCGTTTAAGTTATACAGGCGATTTTTAACGAATATTTATAAGTTTGCATAATCGACACTTAGAAGTAATTGCACAGAAAAACAGTCAATGGTTTCCTATGGAAGAAAACTGAGTTAGTGGTAAGTACGGTTGTAAGTACTTTTCAGGGTCAGTGCTGGGCACCAAGATCCAGCACTGGGATCTCTCCTAATAGCAGGTGAGTATTTCCGTTTTCGTTACGTTAGGTGAATATTTTAAAGTTTAGAAACTCCACACTTAGAAGAAATTTCAAGAGAATCCAGTCAATGTTACCCTATGGAAGAAAAAAAGTGAGTTATCGGCTTTTGGCTAAGTATTCGACTGGCAGAGTTAAGGTTCTGGGCATAGACTCAGGGGTCTCCCAGGGTCAGGTAAGTACAGTTGTTACACCCTCAGCGGCACAGGGGCAGCCGGGTGCAGAGTGAGTTAGGCCCAATGTTAACCTACGGGAGGCAGGGGGCCCTTGGTTGGTGGCTGCTGACTAGCAGGCCACGCGGCTGTGGGAGCTGGGCTCCTGGTCACTTGCTCAGGGCAAATGGGGAAGTAGGTAGGAGTAGAAGTTGCACTGCCAGGGCCACTCGGGTGGCTGGGTGCAGGGTGCTTTTGAGCTTTCGGGCACTCAATGGATTGCAATGGAAAAGCTCAAGGACGAACAAAGGCTGCAAGTTCAGGGACGAAGATTCTTCAGGTGTGACCACCACTTTGAGAGGTAAGTTGGGTAGTTGGAGGATAGGTAGGTACCCAGGAGTCGGGCACAGGGGGCCACAGGGCGCTGGGTGCAGGGGTGCCTTTTGGTGTCTGGAAATCTTACCCTCTGTTGATCGCGGTTGGGGGTGGTCCCTGGTTCTGAGGCTGCAGGCGTCGTCAGGAGCGTCGAGGTGGGTCCTTGGTTGCCGGATTCGGGGTCACAGTCGCCGGGGGGACGTCATCGGGGTCTTTGTCCGCTCCAGCACAGGCCAGGCTGGACGGGTGCAGAGTGTGCAGGGTTGGTGGTTCCTGGCTGATGCCAGGGGTTAGATACTTGCTTTGAGCAGAGCCACTGCTCGTGGGAGTCCCAGATGCTCAGAGTCACAAGGTAGCCAGGTTCTCCGGGGTTTGTGAGGTTGCTGGCCACAGGAGGTGCCGGGATATAGCAGGTTCGCGGGTCGAAAGGACGGTAGGGCAGGGGCCAAAGCAGTTGGTGTCTTCCTCTTCTTTGCAGCTGCACGGCAGGTCTTCTTTCTTCTTGATCTTCTTTGCTGTTTTGGAATCTGGAATCTGAGGAAGAATGGTTCAGGGTGCCCCTAAATACTAAATTTAGGGGCGTTACAGGTAGGTAAAGGGGAGGGACCACTGGGTTCCTGTCCTGGGGTGGGTACACCCCCTATCCTGCCACTTTCCTGTGGGGGGGGGGGGGGGGGGGGGGGGGAAGTGGCCTAGTCCTGATTGGGCAGGGCTCCCCATCTTCAAGATGGCGAGAGCCTGGGGATGTGTTTCACCTCGCCTCCCCCACCTGAGGGGTGGGGTTGGCAGAGGCTGGCACACCCCCTGTCCTTTCTTGGGGTTTCCGGCCAATCTTCCCGCCAGAGTGGGGGTTTAGAACCGGTGGGGGCCAGTTGCTGAGTACAGCAAGTGGCCTGGAGACGCTCACAAAGGCGGCATGCCTTTGAAGCTTCCCCCTGCCCATCCTGGGGGAGGAGACCTAGCACCTCGCCCAGGATATGCATTGTTGCATGCCCAGGAGAGCGGATGGCTCTCTACCCAGGGGTCCAGCAACATGTCTGGTGTGTGGCAGCCTAGGCAGCCCCTCAGACCATACGTAGATTGTAGGTTAGGTTCAGGGGGCATCTCTAAGGTGCCATCTGTAGTGCATCGTACATTAAATCATTAAATCCTGCACTGGCATCAGTGCGGGTTTAATGTGCTGAGAAGTTTGATACCAAACTTCTCAGTCTTCAGTGGAGCCATCATGGTGCTGTGGAGTTCGTGTTTGACGAGCTCCCAGCACCATATACTCTTAAATGGCAGCACTGCACTTACAGTGCCCAGGAATGGACTTGGGTACTGTAGGGGTACAGGGCTCATGCTCCTGTGCCCACCTCACTGGCATAGGGCACCCAGCTAGAGGGGTGGCTGATGTATGCCAGGGCAGTGTATGTTGTGGGCATGGCACACAGGGATGTGTGCCATGTCGACTCTCTGTTTTGTCCTGTACCCAGACACTCAGCCTGCAAGGGCAGTGTGTTTGTGTTAGGGTACAGGGCCTCTAAGGGTGGCACAATAAGTGCTGCAGCCCTTAGAGGCCTTCCCTGGTCACAAGGCCCTGGGTACCTAGGGTACCATTTACCATGGGGTTACATGTGGCCAGGGTTTGCCAATTTGGGTTTTAGGGAAGGAACATAGGCCCTGGGCACCTGATTGGCAGGAGTCCAGGGCACACTCAGTCAAAGTACATTCAGCAATTCAGCAAAAAGTGGGGGCATACCATGCAAGAAAAGGTGGCACTTTCTCACAGCGCCTTATCTGCTTTTTTTGTCCGGCCCAATCAAAGAGCCGGACTGGCGCGTGCAGGGCAGCGTGACGAAGCTTCTGATAAGAAATTTCGTCACGACAGCCATAATGCAGGCGAGCCAGTCTGGGTGGGCCGGTCAAAAAAGGGAAAAGGAGGCACCCTGGAAAGCTTATTCCCAATGACGGTGCACCGTTTAACATAAACGGTGACGCGAGCCAATGGGAATAAGGGGCGGGGCTTCAAGCCCTTAACAGAAACTACTCATCAGCATTAAATCTCGCAGAGCGAGCTACGCATGTGTGCAGCAACGCTAGGCGAGACCTAAAAATGGAAAGGGACGGTCATACAAAGTCACCTCCCTCATGAGGCCCAGAATGAGTGTATGCCTCAGTGGTTTTCGAGAATGAGCTCCATCAATGGTTTATATTGGGGATGAGGATTGCCGAACACTGGCAACCTCGCAGACACTACCGCTGCTCCTGCCCTGCCAGTATCAATGCATGATCACACTTATGCGCAACAGCTGCATGCAGAGAAGGACACGCAGCTGCACAACCACAACCCTCCATCCGCAGCCTGAAAGCTGCTGACACCCGCCTTGACACCCCACATAGAGAGGCCAGACGGCAAGCGCCCAGCATCCAGCACCTCACCGATCACCTTGTTGCATTGAATGTCACGGTTCTGACGATCTGCCACAAGGGGGCAGTGCACAATTGAATACAAGACACCCTCCCTACCCGACTACGGCAGACCCAAGACCTACTCGCCTTCAGAAGACTCCTCAAGACCTGGCTATTCGAGCAGTAGCGGCACCCCCACCCCCCAGCGCCTTGAGACCCTCACGGGTATATAGCACGCTTTACAAGTACTCTGATTGATTGATTGAATACACCAACCACTGAACAAGCACTGCAGCTCCCAATTCCATGCTATGGGTGTGGAGAAGCCCCTGCAACCAACTAAGAAGAAGGGAGTACATGCACTGCAAGACTGGATGCTTGTTGACACTACTGAACGTGTAAGTGTGCAAACGAACTATCGGCGCTGTAGACACCCTCATGCACACTAACCACACAAGAAACAAAAGTACCCCGTATAAGCTAGATGAACCCTCGGCCCCCAGGATCAAGCATCTGACAAGTTTCCCCCAATGATCCAACAATGGGGGTCGCACACATCAATTAGCTGGAGGTGCCAATCCCCTCTCTACATTCAGTGAACGGAGCTGGTGCAGCGACCCTCCCACAGCGGCATCACGATGGCGTTTGCGGGTCGCATGTCGCAACAACTATTTCAAAGGCACTAAAACGACAGAGGGACAAGTCAGAAATCCCTTCACTTGCACTACGCAAGGGAGGAGATATTCAAAATTACCCAACCTACCAAGCACTGGCGGTGATCACTACTATGATGGTGCAATTCCCCTAAATGAATACTTTGACCCCCAAATTAACCTGGATTTTAAATGATTCACATTGTGCCAAGCCTGCCAATGAGCCGGGGAGTGCACTGACATATTCTATGCGACAATATGGAAACTTGCGAGCACCTGCACTGACGATCTCCCCCACAAAGAAGTGCTTGCAGGGTAAAAGAGGGCTGCAGGTCCACTGCCCTCAAGCAATACATCCTCCAGAAGGCAGGCGCCTTTATAGACGAGAAGTGGCGTCCCTTCCTAATAGCGAGACTCACTGCCATGTACTATTGTTTTGCAACCGCATTTGCAGTCGCAAAACACTTGCAGTTTACAACCTACTTCAAGTAGGTGGTAAACCACTCGCAAACAGGAAGGGGTCCCCAAGGGACCCCTTCCTCTTTGTAAGAAAATATTTTTTAAGAGCAGGCAGTGGTCAAGGACCACTGCTTGCACTTAAAAAATGAAACAGAAAAGTTTAATTTTTCTTTTTTAAATGCATTCCGTTTTCCTTTATGGAAAAAGGGATGCATTTTTTTTTTTAAACAGCTTTATTTAAAAAGCAGTCCCAGAGTGGTCTGCTGACCCCAGCAGACCACTATCCCTGGAACTGCTAGCCATTCCCAATGGGGTCGCAAATTGCGCTTGCCTCATGAATATTAATGAGGCATGCAATTTGCGACCCCATTGGAAATCGCAAACAGTGTCTGAGACACTGTTGTACATTCACTTTTGCGAGTCGCAAATTGCGTGAAGCAATTTGACGCAATTTGCGACTCGCAAAAGTGAATGGTCGTACTTCTGGCCCTAAGTGTGTTAACTAACATAAGTCATGAGTGAACTAGGAGTTGGACAGTTGAGTTTTTATTAGTTACTTTAGAAGTTGGAACTAGTTTGAAGTTCTCAGAAAAATTAATATGAGGAGGAATGTAGTGAGTCATGTGACACACTCGTGGCACGGACATGTACACGTATGCACACATCCTGACGCCGGGCATGACGTCAGGAGAGATCATAAAAAGAGACTAGGTGGTCATGCACAGACGCTTCCCTATGAGACCCCAAGTAAGTGTATGCCTCAGTCATTACTGAAATCCTACTCCAGGCCCCCCACTGTAGCGCTACAGTGATAAGGAGTAATATTGTTTTTTAAGGTTCAAGGATGGGAAGCTTTAAAGGGTAGTTAGGCTTTCGGGTTCACTGAAGGGTAGTGGTAAGGGACAGGAAGAGGTTTTTAGGAAGGTTTGTGGAAGGGTAGCATTAAGGGGTAGTAGAGGTGCGCGAGCCAACAAATTAACAGGGAGAACTGAGCCAGAGCCGAACAAAGGGTCTTGCTACGAGAGCCTGTGCACGAGCCGAGCCCTGAAAATATGTATATTGTAAATCATACAGCAACCTACTTAAAATATGATAAAATCTCCTTAAAATTCAAAAAGTATATTTCTTTATTGTGGAAGATTTAACATTAATGGGCACAATATAGCACTGCAATGAGGAGTACTTATTAAAAGTATTAGTTTTGTATAACTGGGAGTCTGAACTCACATATTAGAAAGTGCTTTCCTACGTGAAAATGAAGAAAAAAAGAGTTATGGTGAATTAAAATATTTGTCTAGGATCACCTAAATTAAACTGGGAAGCCTCAGTTTTCTGGATTCACTTCGTACAAATCGGTCAGTAATGGGGTATCTATTTGACTTTCTTTATGTTAAAGCTTTGTTTTTACCTTTTAGTGCATTCTTCTACAGTTTTTAAAATATAGGGCGACCTTGACCCGAAGGTATTTAAGCGTTTTACATGAGCACCAGTTACATTACACAAGATCACATGCATTATTTATAGGCATGGGGAAATTAAGTGATTTGCCCAGAATCACATGATATTTAGCAGACACCGAGACTCGAACCTGGTTTCCGAGTTCTATAGTGAGCAGGTCTGGCCGTAACACCACTTCTATGATAGAGGGAGGGAGGCATAAACCACATGAAAACTCGGCACGTAATGAGCTCGAGGTTCCTACAGGATCTTGAGCTTAGCCAGAGCCAGGCTTCAGCGTTGAGCCTGGTTCGAGCTTTCAGTGGCTCCCCCACCACTAAGGGGTAGCGTTTATTTTTTTAGTGCTAGGGATAGGTAGATTTAAGTGGTAGTAAGGGGCTTTCAGGGTGTAGGGTAGGGTAGCATTATGGCATAGGAAAGAGTTTTAGGCGTCAGGCAAGAATCGGTCAGTAGTGTGTTTTTAGGATTCAGGGAAAGGTAATTTGAAGTTTCGGTATACTAACTAAATTAATGAATATCTAAAAAAAATAATTCGAAGTAAATTACTTGTAATAGCATTGTAATTTAAAAATAAAATTACTAAATAAAAAATAAAACTTACTTACCTGTGAAGTAAATACAACACAAACAACTCTGAATCGAGAGACTTGAGTGCTATGGTTCTCCAGCCCTTTCCTATAAAACTGGTTTGTCCCATAGCCCTATTGGCTAGTACTGGCAGACCCTGTCAACTAAGCCAGAAATCATCTCATTATTAAAACTCTTTTGGGCACAGCCTTTCATCAAATCAGAACAGTTACAAAGAGAGAGAGAACGGACTGAAACGTACTTAAAGAAAGGAATGTTGTAAAAACGTGGATCGTCTTCAGCAATCTGCATTGGTCATTTTATTGTGTCCTCTGCTCTAAGAAACTGTTGCGAGAACTTTACCGAGATGTCAATATTCACTAAAATGTTAGTTAGCTAATAACATGTGGATAACATTCTTTATCATGATTTGTAATTTCAATGCAGTAGATTACACTAAAAAAGGCGCATTGAGTTAGAATTACATTTTAGAGAAATTAATTTCAAAAGAATATTTCATTAATGTACTAAAATGATGTTCTTCCGCGCAGACCTGTGTCAAGTATACTCTTTTGTGCATTCCAAGATGGACACTAAATTCACTACGTAAGACCGGCACGAGTCGGCGGAACTGCTGAGACTAGTCCTGCTTTACTATCAACAGTGCCACAAGCTCGCCTCCCCGTTGGCGTTTTTCTGCCAGGCAACAACTGTGTCCTCGTGAGTAGACATAGACGAAGGACAAGACTTCTGTTCTTCCCGGACACCGAGAACAGACAACAACACAGTGACAAAGAGTAGCTTTTTTTGCAGTCGTAGAAGAGAGAGAGTGACTGCTTCCCAGCAGCACAGTGACTACTCCCTTAGAGCATAGTGACAGTACCCTCAGACCACAGTGACAGCAGCGCTGTTGACAGCTGCACTCGGGCCGCTGTGACAACCTCCGCTGGTATGGTGAGCGGGGGCGGCGCTCAGTGAGCGCCTCCCCGGAGACCTAACTCTTTGCCGCAGGTCTCAGTTCAGCCCCCTACCGGCCCCCGTTCCCCCAGCCCACTCCAGGGCCCCGGCCACCGGCAGGATGTGGCTGAAGCTCTGCTTCCTGCTGCTTTATTTCTTGGTGCTTTTCGCCCTGGCACGCTTCCTGGAGGCCGTAGCCTGGTACGAGACGGGCGTGCTGGCTGGGCAACTGGTGGACCCGGTCACCCTCAGCTTCCAGAAGCTGCGTAGCATCCTGGAGTGCAGGGGCTTGGCCTATTCTGGCCTGCCCGAGAAGAAGGACGTGCGGGGGCTGCTGCAGAGATCAGGTAAGAGCATTCTTCTTTTAATACTCGAGTACTGGGTGCATGAAGCTGAAATCATACAAACACTCGTTTGTAACAGTTACAGAGATCACCCAACTTCTGCTCTGCACATGTGTTTGAAGAAGGGGCACTGGCAGTGCCAGTTCTGCCCCTGCTAATGGCATTACTGTAGAAGTCTAGAGTGGCCGTTCTGAGCTCCCCTTACATGCAGACAACCTTCGAAATTGCCTAATTCAGAGCTCGGCCACAGTTCATGTCTCACTGCCACTTCTGCGCACCCAGTATTTACTGTATGCGAGCAGCTTAGATAACTCTTTCACAAGCTAAGGGGCAGTTCCACGTGCACTGTTGACTGACCGGGCCATGCAACTTGTCCAGTATTTTTCAGGTATGGCCTGGGTTGGACTGGAACAACAACAAGCATTTGCAATGCAATAGGTCTCGCAGTTACACGAGTTAAATCTATTGGCATTGTAAATGCCAATGCCAATAGGCATTGTTATTTGCAATGTCAATAGCACGAACTCGCGTAAATGCGAGACCTAATGCATTGCAAATGCTTGTTGTCTTTGGGAAGTATTTCTGACTCGGGGGGGGGGAGGGGCGGTGACGATGGCGGGATTGCGTTCTACACTGAAGGGCGCAGCAGGCGACCTGACTGGAAAATGTGATCACACAGTGAGGCGTGTGCTCGCAGAGGGGGGCAAACTGTTAGAATAAGGTGCCATAATGCACGCCTGGCCAGGCTCCACTCCTGCAGAGAAAGGTCAAAAGAAGGGTCAAGGGACACAGAACCCAGCAACTAGGCTACAGAGGTGTGTAAGAACCACTAAAGAAGCTGACGTCATGGGGACGTTCGCGTGAGGGACAGACTCCAGACTCCAACCTCCAACTCCCCATTACATGCTTTAGATACATGGGGCCTGCGCGACGCACACGCCGTTAAAATGCATTTATATTTTGAAAAAAGTAACCCACTATTGAGATGCTCGATAGAGTTTAACAGTACCTCGTTAAAACGTATTAAAAATGTTTCATGTACTTTATTTTATGATTTAAATCAGGTATTACATGACTAGTTATAAAATGCAAAACCCTGCTATAAGTTGACGAGGAGGGAGTGGGAGGGGGAGTGGGGGCGGAAAGACAAGCGCGCACTGAAGTTGACGAGGAGGGAGTGGGAGGGGGAGTGGGGGCGGGCACAGTGGTGCGGGACATCAAAGGGGCCCCGAAAGTGAAAGAAAACGAGTGCTTTCAGGCTGCCAAATGGTGCGCGCGCCCGGGGCACATGCACTGTAGTTGGAGGCCTGAAAGCACTCGTTTGCACTTCCAAAACGCGCTTACTATAAGTCTCGCCAGAGCCAGCGCTAAAGCGCTGGTCAGGCGAGACCTAAAAAGGCCTTGGTACTAAAAAGAAAGAGGCCCTCAATAGCCAAACAGCCAAAAAAAAAGTGGGCCACGCGGGGGTAGTTTTGAACTTACAAACTCCCTTTATAGGTGTTTTCCAAGGTATGGGAGACTGCGTGCATTTTCACTAGTGGCAAGCAATGTTTAAATTGGATCTCTGGTTGCTGCATACTAAGACCATAAGCAGCAATTACTGCCATATATATTGCGCTTTATAGAGGCAGGCATATACTGACATTTGATAAACCTTCATTACAAACTCTTGGATTGCTTTTTTTTTTTTTTACAGATGCTGCAACTATCTCGC
The DNA here is from genome assembly GCF_964204655.1 of Triturus cristatus. Lineage (NCBI taxonomy): Eukaryota > Metazoa > Chordata > Amphibia > Caudata > Salamandridae > Triturus > Triturus cristatus. Next base: position 1,091,407,819 of record NC_140582.1, on the reverse strand, counting down.
CTTAATTGTGTAGTATAAACACTATCTAGAGTGTCTAGCAGCGCAGCCACTTTCAACTTCCTTAGTGTAGGATATGTACCTTCTATGTGTGGTCACCCTGGATTTTGCTGGACCCTATGTATTTGCTGACTTTAGAACTTTGTGTACTTTATTCCTGCTAACCAGTAGTAAATTGGCTGTGCTCCCCCTTTAACTGTGGGTAAATTGACTTATTCCTTATTGGTACATTTAATGTGCTTCTAAGTCCCTAGTAGATAGTGTAACAAGTGCGTGCGAGACCTAGAAGTTAAATGACACTTGTGGACTGCTGATGTTGCTGTCTGCACAAGCAGTGGTTTATCAGCTGGGTCCAGAACTGTTTTGAACACTTAATGAAGTGGCTGGTCACACTAAAGTAAAGTCAGGTGAGCATTATCTCAAAGGCGTACTTTTGGATGAGCGATTGCCTCCAATTTGTATTTCCATCCTACATTTTTTGAAACCCACTCAACGGATTAGACTACATCATATAGCCCCGTGATGTTCTACAGGAAATCACCTGCTTAGTCTTCTCAGGATCATTCTACATTTGAAAATACCATCCTGAAGGTGGTCTTACAGATGTCATCACAACATAGACCGAAACATCGACAACTGCATCCACTTTCTCTGTGATTGATTTCACCATAGGAATTGTTTTCTTTATAACCAGGTTCAATTTCTTTATTTATATAACATATGGAACGGGTGACCCCAAAAGTGTCAGAGATGAGAACGGTTGTAAGAAATTGCTAAATCTCGGGTCACTTTGTGTTTATATGTATTGTATTTAATGTACCCTTCAATACCTTTTCACCTTCTCACATAAATTTGTGTTTCAAAAAGTATACACCTGTCTTGTATTGTTCTTTTTTTAGATAAAATTGTTGTTTAGATTGATTAACGTTAAAATAAGAAAGCATTTTTAAAAATAATTTACCGTAAGCTAATGTTTAGAGCTTATCATTGACTTCAGAACACATGAAAACTACAATGAAAGAGAATCCCTTGTAGGCACCCTTACCTGATGATGTACTTGTGGACTGTGGACTGCAGCGCGTATTGTGCGATCCACCTTAGTGGCAGTTCAAACATAGTTTTTAACGTACGCTGTGTATTCTGACTGCTGCAGTTTAAACCTGCAGTACCACCTGTTAAAATAACCCCTTTTGACAGATAAAAACCTTCTTTTTAAATATTAATAAGTCACCCATATGTAGGCGTTGCAACCCACAATTTAAGGTGCATGGTATTTAAAAGTAGGACATGTAGAAAACTAACATTACTATGTCCTGTCACAGTGACAAGGCCCAAACAGGTATTTTTCACTGTGGCAGGCCCGGCGTACAGATTAAACCAGCGCACATATTAAAATGCGAATACTGTATGTCACGAATAGAACCAGCTTGAAAAATAATTATATCACTATTTTAATAGCTATTAAAAATCAAATCTAATTGTGCAGTCAGAGTTTTATTAAATCAAGAAAGGAAACTTATAGAAAGGTAATCTTTATCTGCCTGAACTGTCAGAAGGTTAATTAGTTTAAGCCTTTGGAAGCACTTAGCCTGTTGCAGCCTTGAATAGGTGTGAAATGTCCCCTTCAGGAACAAACAATAGGCTGACCTGTATCGGCCAAGGTGACTCCTCTGAACTCCTCTAAATATTCAGAGGGGGGCTGTGGGCATCCTGTAACACCACAACATCGAATCCTGCTTGACAGGTCGGTTGAGCCATATGTACATGGGGAACACTTGGAAGGGAGAGAACAGGATGTAAAGACAGTTCTTATTTATCACTTGTCTCATTACTGAAGTCCTACCAGACATATGTCTTTGGGTTTGTTATGGGTGCAGTAGCTGTTTCAAACTAGATATTAGCATGGTATGTGGGAGGACATTAGGATTACCACAGTACACCCCCCACACATACCCCCAGTGCAAGTTTAGTGTGGCTGAAGACTTTCACCATCTTGAAATTTTCCTGACACAGGGCATTTTGGGCTTAGCTGCAGCAAGGCAAACAGGAAGGGTGGCAAAATTGGTAGGGTTGGTCCCCACAACATTTTGCCCAGTTGGTTAGAGAGTGCCAAGGAGTCACTTCCACCCATTAGCTGGTCCTAGGCATAAATGTGGCATCTTCAGGCACCCACTTCAGAACACTCTCTGAATCTGCACATCATCAGAAGAGGACTGAGCCTGCTGTCTGTAACCTAACAGAAGCCCTGAAAGACTGAACCTATTGCCTCTTTTGTCCAGGGCTAAGAAGTGGACTCCAGGGGTCACTTGGCTGGCCTCCTGTGTGGCTACAGTGAGACAACAGCCTATAACAAACTTAAAGAAGGCCTTTTCCTGGATGTACCAAGCTGATTAGTGGCAGCCTGACCTGGACCGAACCATACTATTTGCCTCTGCCTGACACCCTGAATGTCTCTTAGTGCAGCCCCTGAGATTCTGAGAGCCTTATTAGTGTACTCCTATTTGTGTTTGGGACTTGAAAACTAAGTTGGAAGGTCCTGACCAGGGCAAACCAGGTTGGTGTATCTGATCCGCGCTCCTTCATGGTCAGATTCAAATTGTGTCTAGGTACCAGTCTACTGCAGCCATAGACTATCATTGATGCTCTGTGCTTTTAGGTTCTATTTCCTTTAATTCTTTAACAAACTCATATGTTCGGGTCCCCTTATTGGATTTTTCAAATTTTGGTGTTCTTTTGTTTATTAAATTTACTATATTTTGCTTATTCATTTACATTGTAGGTGGAGCCTACAAGACAGTATAGCTGTCTGTTTGCGAAAGATCTATTTTGTTTTTTCATGAACTTAAAGGTGCTCAAAGCCCACCGATGGTTGTCATAGGTTGGCTTTGTCACTCTCATGACCTTGCTTTTTGATGGCTTTCCTTGTCCATCTTGTGTTTTTCCTTTTCCTGGAGCATGATCTCTTTACTTTTGTGCTTCCACTGTTCACTTGTAGGAAACTACTTTACTCTTTTAGGTCAAGCACTTCATGAGAATGCATTCAATTTACAGCTCACTCTCCACAGTGTCCACCCATACAACTCACTCCCTAGCTCTACATGTTGCCCCATCTCTATTGCGTTCTATCGCTAACCATGCCAAATTCACCTCTACTGTTCTCTGTTTTGCTATTTCTCTTGTGCTTCTTTACATGTCCTGTTTGTTGTCCTGCCTCTTGCTGCTTTTGGCTGCCCACTTCGCAGTCTTTATTGCTTACCCAACTAACTCTCCCATCGACTTATTATTCTAAGGGCTTGGCACCTGCAATATGCTGCCAGGTTGTTAATTTTTTAGAGTGGGCTTTCATGCAAATTTAACTTTGATTTGGAATGGTACACGATTCCAAAAAAACAGGTGGACGTACATCATCCTCCAGCTGCCTTAGGAAGGACCACAACCGGGCCCTTTGTAAACAGTGTCATGGGCCGCCACAAGCATTCTCAGCACCCTGAAGCCAGCCAGCCAGCAGATGTAGGTTCAGGTCAGCTCGGATATTGGAGTGTGGAAAGACTAAAGGATCTGGTGTGTCATAAAGACATGCATATGGGCCTGCAACAGATCTCCCTTTTCATCACTTTGTGTTTAACTGTAGATGCACTCCTCCTGCACTTATCTACAGTAGTGTACTAACATATTATATACTTCCTTATGTGTTCACATGAGTAGAATGCGGATAAAGGGGGAGCTGCCAGGTGCTTGTTTCTCAGTTCTGCTTCTTGTAGCCGACTTTAAGGCATTCCAACTGAACTCAGATGTACCGTAGCAGGAGGCTGGTGATGTCACAAGAACATGGTATGCACTTAGTGAAGAGATTGTTTGCCTCTTGGAGCTGGGTCAAGCTGATAAGTGGCTGACATTTTTGATTTTGTAAATGCTTCTGTGATCCACTGCTAGCCCAGTCTAAGGACTATAAGATCAAAACTGGAATGCTAAGAAGTGCTAAAAAAAAGTCATCAAATATAATGCTAGTGTGGCTTTGTGTTTGAGGGAAACCTGGACTGCTTCTTTTGGTGTTTGTGAGAACAGCCTACACTGATGCAACATGTATTGCACACATTCTGTGTGTTATGGAAGCATGCATTTCTGCTGCTTGTTCTATATGAGATCTGTACTATAGCAAAGACAACACAATTAGAAGGGCACGGTGACATTTTCTAATTGAGATTCTGGGAAGTTATATTCTTCTCTGTCAATAGATTTTTATGTCTTGTATACAGAGAACGTTTTGCTATCGCTTGTCGAATACCGGCTAGTGACTATAAAACCACCCTGTCATTTGCTTGTTTCTTTTTCAGTTGATTTCTTTCCTCTTCCTTTTGATTGGATTACTGCTTACATTCAGTGTATTACTTTTTAGGTCTCACCTCCCAGGTAGTGCAAGCTGGCTAGTTGCGAAAGACCGATTGTGGGGTTATCCAGAATTAATAGTCGGGTGAAAGCTCAGTCATTGCTTACCATTGTCACTCTCATTTGATTGCTTCTTATTCGTTGGCTTGTCTTTCCCTTCTTGTGTGTGTGCCTTCCCTGGATATTAACTTTACAGTCGTTCTGATGGGCTGACGTTTATCCTTCCACTCCACCCTTTCAGATGATGTCGCGGGATTGAATGAATCTCGGAGGCGGAATAAGAGGCAGATGGGGTTTTTATTGTTCGGTACACTCTTTTCCTATAGGTGGTTGTCCGGTAGAAGGGAAGAGGGGAGTCCGCCTCTTGATCTGCGGCCGCCCGTCGGTTTGGAGCCTTCTTTCCTCTCCTATTCCGGTCCAGGTTGCCGTGTTCTCCGGGGTAGGGGAAGGCTCTCCGGTCCCAATGGGTGCGTGGAAAGAGAAAGGAGACCGGTATCAGTCCAGTGCTCAACCTTGGTTTAACGTGAGGGGACGGGGAGTGGGGGAGTCACACCGTGCTCTTTCTCCTGTCCTAGGTGTCGGGTGAGTGAGGGAACGGGTACTGGGGATTACGTCTCCTAGGGCTTAGTTAACTTCTGACGTCCCGCCCAACCCGCGATACGAGCCCGTACCTGCTGGTGCCACGCTTCTCCAGAAACGTGGCAGGGCGAATCGCCGGGTCGCTGGCCTCCTGGCTCCGATGTCTGGATCCTCGGTCTTGGGATAGGTCTCTCGTCCTCTCCTTCTCTCTCCGGTTTCTCCTCTCGACTCTCTCGCGTCTCGCTCTCCTCTTCGTCCGTCGTCGCTCTCCTCTCTTCTCCTGTACTTCCGCGATATGAACTCCTTCCGTCCGCGTCGTCATCAATGGGGGCGTGGTCTGAGCCAAGCTCGTTCCAGTTAAAGAAACAGGGGTCTTCGTTTCCTCCCGTGCTTCTTAAGTCTGCCTCTCTGTTCCAGGCGTCAGGATGCTGGCGGTAAAGAGGGGAAATGGGGTTGTTCATGCAGTCAGTCCTCAATGGGTGGTTTTTGTCCCGGTCAGGGTTGGACACCTTGTTACACACCACCCCCCCTGGATTCTCCCGATCGGGGAGAGGCTGCCGGGAGAGGAAATCCGCACTACCGTTCTCCACACCTTTCCGGTGGTTTACGGTAAATGAAAAGGGTTGTAGTGCCAAAAACCAGCGTAACACTCGGGGATTGTGGGACATGTTCCGACTCATCCATTGCAAGGGGGCATGGTCCGTGTATTGGGTGAACGGGTGACCCTCCAGATAATATCTTAACTTCTCCACGGCCCATTTGATGGCCAGGCATTCTTTTTCTATTGTGGGGTATTTTACTTCCCTAGGGAACAGTTTCCTACTAATATACAGTATGGGGTGCTCGATTCCTTCTTCTGTCCTTTGAGATAATACCGCCCCCACCCCATAGTCTGAAGCGTCGGTATGGAGGATGAAAGGTCTATTGTAATCAGGGGAGGCTAAGACCGGGTTAGTGGTGATAATCCCTTTCAGCGTGTTGAAGGCTTACCACATAGCCGGGGAGGGAGAAAGGAAATTCTGGGAGTCGTACCGCTTTTTGAGTGTGTCTGTTAGAGGGGCGGCTATTTCGGAAAGCAAGGGGATGAATCTCCTATAATACCCTATAAGCCCCAAAAAAGCTCTCATTTCTTTTCTGTTGGAGGGAAAAGGGGTTTCGGAAATGGCTCTAACCTTCTCTATTTGCGGTTCAATGACCCCATGGCCCAGGACGTATCCCAAATATTTCACTTTCTGATAGCCCACTCTGGATTTGTTGGCGTTCACGTGCAACCCTGCTTTCAGTAATGCCTGGAGTACCAAAGAAATGTGTAACAGGTGCTTTTCCCAGCTGGTACTGAAGATTATGATGTCGTCGAGGTACGCCGAGGTGAAGGAGGGGTATTCTCGTAGTGTTTCGTTCATTAGCCGTTGGAACGTCGCGGGGGCTCCATGGAGTCCGAATGGCAAGACGTTAAATTCAAAGAGCCCGTCGGGTGTTGAAAAGGCCGTTTTCTTGCGTTCTTCTTCGCGTAGCGGTACTTGCCAATATCCTTTGGTCAAGTCCAGGGTACTGATGTATTTGGCTTCTCCTAGTTGTTCGATGAGTTCGTCAACCCGTGGAATGGGGTAGGCGTCGAACGAGGACAGTTGGTTTAAGGCCCTGTCCATGCAAAACCTCGTACTTCCATCGGGTTTTGGTACCATCACTATCGGCAAAGACCATTCACTCCGAGAGGGCCTTAATATTCCAAGGCGCAGCATTTCACGGACCTCCCTCTGTATTGCTGGTCTTTTGGCGGCAGGGATCCGGTAAGGTCGTTTCTTCACGACCGCCCCCGGAGGTGTGTCGATTCGGTGTTCGATCACTGTTGTTTTCTCCGGCACATCCGAAAATAATCTGGAAAAGGGGACCAGGATCTCCAGTAGGCTCTCTTTCTCTTGTTGTCTAAGGTCGTCATTCACGATCAACTTCCCCAGCGTAGAGTCAGACGGGATGGTTGTAGGTACGGAGAGATGTACGTTCTGGGGTGGTGGGCTGATCCATTTTTTAAGCAGGTTGATATGGTATACCTGTGTCTTTCTAGGGGATACTTGTAACTTGTAGCTGGTCTTCCCTATGGTTGCGATTACTTTGTATGGTCCCATCCACTCCGTTTGGAATCTTCGGGTCGCCGAAGGTAACAGCACCAAAGCCCAGTCGTCTACTTCTAGTTTTCTCAATTTTTTCCCTTTGTCATAACAGGTCTTCTGGCGTATTTGGCTTTGGGCTAAGTGGACTTAGGCCAGTTCTCTTAACTTCCCTAGCTTGTTTTTCAGGTCTTGTGTATACTCCAGTACTCCTTGGCTTTCCCCTGCATCTGTTTCCCACGCTTCTTTGGTAATTTCGAGCAGGGTTCGGGGTTGTCGTCCGTACAGCATCTCAAAAGCCGAACAGCCAAGGCTGCTCTGAGTCTGTCCTCGTATCACGTACAGCACCAGTGGTAGTATATTGTCCCACTCCTTCCCACTCACAGACAGCATCTTCTTCATCATGGTCTTAAGGGTCCCGTTGTAACGTTCGACGAGTCCGTCCGTTTGGGGGTGGTAAACGGACGTCCTTATTTGTCGGAGGTCCACTAGCTGACACACCTCTTTCATTAGTCGGGACACAAACGGGGACCCCTGATCCGTTAGAATTTCCTTTGGGAAACCAACGCGGGAGAATAATTCGATCATCTTCTCGGCAATTACTCGTGAGGTGGGGGAGCGCAAGGGGAAAGCTTCCGGAAACCGGGTGGCATAGTCCACTATGACCAATGCGTATTGGTTCCCTCTTTTGGTTTTGGGTGAGGGACCTATCAAGTCCAAGCCCACCCTCTCGAAGGGGGTCCCTATGATGGGGAGTGGTTGCAAAGGGACAGGAGGGGGCCGATGAATGTTCTTTTTCTGACAGACCACGCACGAGGAACAATGAAGTTTGATATCTTTATATATGCCGGGCCAATAGAAATGTCGTAGGACGTTCTGGGTCGTTTTTTCACTGCCTATATGTCCTGCTAGTAGATGGGAATGTGAATAAAACATGATTTGGTCCCTGAAGGGAGTGGGTACCAGCAGCTGTAGGGGTTCTTTGTTGGTCCCTTGTCTATATAACAATCCCTTTTGAATGGTAAATCTGGGAAATTTGGGTGTGGGGTTTTCCTGAGAGTAGTGGGACTGTTCCCAGGCGTTATAGAGGGTGCTATCGTTAGCTTGGGCGAACCTAAAGTTTTTATCCCATACCCATGGTTCTGGAGTAATGTAGGCAGGGCGTGCTTGACCCCCATGGGTAGTGGTTGTGTCACGGCGAGAAGGTATGGACGTGGAGCGTGAAAAGAGCTCCAGAAATTCGGGATTATCTGTCCCTATTATCAATTCCTCCGGCAGTGTTTCTAGGACTCCCAACTTCACTATATGTTGCCCACCCCCAGGGATCTCAAGGCGGATGATTGCCACCGGATAAGGTTTTGTGTCCCCATGTACACACTTGATGCTTACTAAGGAGTGGGGAACCACTTGTTTAGCTTCCACAAATTTTCCTTGTATTACTGACTGGCGGCATCCTGAATCTAGGAGGGCCCGGATCGTTTTCCCATTCACCCTCACACTTACGTAGAAGGAACTCCCCAGTTCCGCAGTGTGCATGACTGATTTGGGGACGTACCCCACCTCCATTGGTTCTTCCTGTGACCTCCGGTGGGGACATAATCGCGCAATGTGCCCCCAAGTCCCACATTCGAAACATTGAGGTCCCTTGAAGGAGAGGGCTTCTGGCCTTAAGGGCCTTGGCGGGATGGTTTCTCCGCGTGGACGGGGTTTCCTCTCTACTTTAACCGGGAAGGTTCGGGATGTTTTCTCGGCTTCCCAAGGAGTAGCGTGTGGTTGCGCTCGAGCATAGGAAGCCGCCATGTCGATGGCTTGGACTGTGGACAAGTGGGGCTGCTGTCGAAGCCATTTTTGCGTGTTGAAGGGCAACGCCTCCAGATACTGGTCCAAGTAGATTTTGTCCTTGATTTCGTCCTTGGTACTGGAGGCCGGCGCTAGCCATTTGTCTGCAGCCACTTTGAGGCGGAAGAACAGGGTTTTGGGATTCTCCCCTGGCCTTCCCCTTTCTTTTCTAAATCGCATCCTGTATGCTTCCGCGTCTAGCCCTAGATGATCCAGTATGATGGCTTTGATGTTAGCATACGGGACGTTGCCGGTAGCGTTGGCGACCTGGTAGGCCGCCTGGGCCTCACTAGTTAGCAAGGGAGCTAAAAAGAAAGGCCACTTTTCTACTGGCCATCCGCACGCTAGTGCGGCTCTTTCGAAATTAAGCAGAAATGCGTCGGGATCCTCGCCTGCCACGTATTTCTGTAGCGAAATCCCCGACGGTCCTGGAGGGGCTGGTCTGTTGCTGGGGGATGGTCCGGCTACAGGATCCCGTATCATGGTCTGTATGCCTTCCAATTGGGCAGAGATGGTAGTCTTGAAAGTCTCTCTATCGGCTTGTGTGGAAGTGAGCTGTTGCTCTACCATCCATCCCAGCTGTTCTTGACCCTTTACGATGTGTTGTATTAACTCGTCCATCTTTTCTTTACAGATGTCTTGTGCTATGCCCGCATTCTCCACCACTTGTCGCGGTATTGAATGAATCTCGGAGGCGGAATAAGAGGCTGAAGGGGTTTTTATTGTTTGGTACACTCTTTTCCTATAGGTGGTTGTCCGGTAAAAGGGAAGAGGGGAGTCCGCCTCTTGATCTGCGGCCGCCCGTCGGTTTGGAGCCTTCTTTCCTCTCCTATTCCGGTACAGGTTGCCGTGTTCTCCGGGGTAGGGGAAGGCTCTCTGGTCCCAATGGGTGCGTGGAAAGAGAAAGGAGACCGGTATCAGTCCAGTGCTCAACCTTGGTTTAACGTGAGGGGACGGGGAGTGGGGGAGTCACATCGTGCTCTTTCTCCTGTCCTAGGTGTCGGGTGAGTGAGGGAGCGGGTACTGGGGATTACGTCTCCTAGGGCTTAGTTAACTTCTGACGTCCCGCCCAACCCACGATACGAGCCCGTACCTGCTGGTGGCACGCTTCTCCAGAAACGTGGCGGGGCGAATCGCCGGGTCGTTGGCCTCCTGGCTCCGATGTCTGGATCCTCAGTCTTGGGATAGGTCTCTCGTCCTCTCCTTCTCTCTCCGGTTTCTCCTCTTGACTCTCTCGCGTCTCGCTCTCCTCTTCGTCCGTCGTCGCTCTCCTCTCTTCTCCTGTACTTCTGCGATATGACCTCCTTCCGTCCGCGTCGTCATCAATGGGGGCGTGGTCTGAGCCGAGCTCGTTCCAGTTAAAGAAACAGGGGTCTTCGTTTCCTCCCGTGCTTCTTAAGTCCGCCTCTCTGTTCCAGGCGTCAGGATGCTGGAGGTAAAGAGGGGAAATGGGGTTGTTCATGCAGTCGGTCCTCAATGGGTGGTTTTTGTCCCGGTCAGGGTTGGACACCTTGTTACAATGACTACTACTTTTTTTGTAGTCATGCACAGCAGAAGAGTGCATATGGTTTCATGCCCTCTGTCGTGTGAATCTGCCCCCAATCAAAGTGCTTCTCTTTCACTTACACGCTTCCCACTCGCTCTTATTTTCTCTCTTTCTCTTGCTTCTCACTTGCCCCTCACATTGCTCGCTCCCTTGTGTGTTTCACTTCTGTCCTCTGTGTAGCTTTCTCCCTTCTTCCCGCCTCCACTTCTCCACCGCAGCCATGATGTATTTTTGTTTTATTCCACCCCTCCATTGCCATCATAGTTTTTTTTTTTTTTTTGTAGCGGGTGAAAAAAAAGTGTGTTTTTTTTAAAATAAATTTTTAGGTAATTGGCAGCACATTGCTGCTGGCAACCCATCCTTAAAAAGCAGTTTTCCACTTATTCAATGTGCTTTTTAGGTCTCACCTGGCGTTAGCAGCGCACAGCGTTGCTCGCCATGCGAGGGCTTTTTGTAATCATTTACAAATGTGCACGCGTACGGAGTGACAAAGATGGCGTCGGGCTGTCCACATACAGCTGCAAATGCACGCGCATGTGGACAGCCCAGCGCCATCTTTGTCCCTTCGTACGCGTGCACATGTAAAAAGTCCTCGCATGGCGAGACAGCGCACCTGCTAACGCCGTCGGACTGTCAATCCTCGCTTGCCATGGCAGCGGCTGCAGCATCCCGCTGGCTATCAGCCTCGGCGTGGGCCGGAGAATCGCGCCCTTATTCCCCACTTGCTGAGTCAGGCCGGGCCGACCGGCTCCCGTTCACTTTGTCCTTCTTGCCTCGCCTGCTCCCGATGTCAGCCGATTGAGTGCTGCGCCGCGAAGTGCTGGTGAAGGCCACTGCAATAATATTAATGCAGCACCGCCCGCCTTGTTAGTAAGTGTATTTTTGTTTTACTTGATACCTTCCTTAACTGCTGGGCCTGGAGCTGTTTACTCTGCCACCGGCGCTGTGGTGGCCTGTGCGAGTCATTTCTGAGCACCTGAACCTAATATTTTTAAATGCTCACGAGGGACTTGTTTTGCCCGTGAGAGCTTGGGAGCGTATGAGCGAGCCTGGTTGAACCACACAGCGTTTCCTTGCTCTTCCCTACTAATGCGCGTGCCTTTCACCATTGTAAGAGCCACAGAGCCTTACATAGGGCCGGACTGGGAACCAGTGGCAATTTTGTTGGCCCGGCCCCCAGCACTGCTACTTTTGTTACTGGGGTCCGATGTTGCAGCATCCCTGCAAAACCGACCCCCAGTAACAAAATCGCCCCCGCACCAAAAACGACCCCCTCTTTTCCAGCCCACCAGATAAACGCACCATGTCGGTCCCATCCATCTTAAGGTTCCATCAAAGTCTCAAATATCCATCTTCTGGGATGTGTTAAAGAGGTTTTACGTTCATGTTTTCAATCAATCTGAAGCAACTGTCAGCCAAACTGATTTTCCTTTTGTCTGATATTCTTTCGAAAGGTGTGGGGTGTGGACACTCTGGATGTGAATACAGAAATTGCAATAGACACACTAACGCTTTTCTGAATCCTGTGTTTTACTCGAGTTATGCTAATGATGGGAAATTATGCGTTGTTAAATGCCTTAGACCATACGAAGCCCAGACTGCTTTCAGACCTCTTTCAGTCTCTCAATCTTAACTTCTTTGAAGAAGCTCTGTACACCTATTTCTACATCCACCTTTGCAAGTCGGTTCAGATTATTAATGCTAGGGTGTATCTGGCTTAGGTGCTATTCCAACTGGAGGGTGGGGGAGTTATGGCATCAAAAACGTTTGTGACTTGTGGTAGCGTGCAGAATGTTATGAAAGCAGCAGACTGGTCTTATGAATCTCCTTTTAGACCTTTCGATTACAAGCCTATTATTTATGTATTACAGGACATGAATGACTGGCTTGGAACCTAATTAAAATATTAGAGCCTCTGGTCCTGCCTTCGAATGCAAGCTCTCCCTCACACATGGGACAGAAGGCTTAGATTTTATAAAGCCAGTTTGGCGAAGATTATCCTTCCCTCCTCTGCCTTGATAGTTTCCTTGTTCTTTTCTAGTTTGATGTCAAGGAAAGAAGATTGCTGTGGGACACTAGAGTATATCTAGTACACTAGTGCACCAGTCTCCAAAGGGTTGGCCATGAGCTATGCAGGTAAGAGCAGTAGGGCGTGGTCTCTACAGAAACAACGAGGGAAAAATAAATAATTCTTTTTTTCCCTTGCCATAGTCTGTCGAGTCTTCAGCCCCCCTCCCCCCCCCCCCCCCACACTCCACCTCACAGCATCACCACTCTTACCTGCACGGGCCGCTCCTTTAAAACAAGCCTTGGCATAGCCAATAGGTCTCGCCTTTGGGACCTTATAAGTGTTTAGTTATCCAGCACAATATCCTTGGTGCAACAACATCAAGTAAACACTTATAAGGTCCCAAATGCGAGACCTATTGGCTATGCCAATGCTTGTTTTATTTACTGATTAATCTTGGATCAGTAAATAAAACAAATGGTGCCTGCATCATTTGTTAGGCTTTCATATGCATGCTGATACACATGCAGGTATGTTATGACTAATGTTCACACCTACAAAATTCGGCTACGTCATCACACTTTTTTTCTATTTTTCGGCCATGCTGTCCAGCATCTTTTTTGCTGACACACTTACAGCAAAAAGCATTGGCATGGACAATCACTCGCAAAGGCGAGACATATTACTTTGCCAATGATTATTATTTATTGGTATTTTGACTTTAATACTGTTTTGCTACTGCATAAATGATTTACACATTTCCCTGAATTAAGGCTGTTGGGCCTGTGCTGTAGCTACCAGGGGGTTGAGTTAATGTTCATTTTGTAACTTTGATGGTTACGACGGTTGTCATTATCCCTTGAAGCGGGTAGTTCAATTTCATAAACTCTGCTTCGAGGAACTTAACACTCCATAAAGCTAGCGATTTGCAAAGGGGGTATTTGTATGTAAGCAGTGCAGGAAAGTAGGGGAGTTCAGCAGCTGCTATTGAGCCGTCTTTGGTGTCTAGGCTGGCCCCAATGAAATATGCTGAATTTGTCCTAGTGTAATTTGCCAGCACTGGTATACATTCAGAAGCCCCTGCACATTGCTTGGTTTCTGTTCGGAGCAGCACCCTGCAGGCAGGGAGAGGGCTATCATATTTTCACTTCCAACTTCGTCCAAAACTAAGGCCTCATTTAAAGGGCCATCGCCCCATCTCTTTGTTTGATCTCATTCTGGCTGGGAGCTATCTGGAGCCTAACGCCTAAATGCCAATGCAGTAGAGGAAAACCTATTGTTTGTTATCACTTCACAAATAGTTAACAGAAAATCTCATTTGGAGGCAGGTTTTTGATTTTGTTCAACTCCTTTATGTATGAGTGTATGGTGAGCTTGTCAAATGTATCATTCTGTGTGAGAAATAACGATTGAAATAGCACTAATTATTTTTTTTATTGCAAATAATTGCTCATCCCTATGTATAGTATCGGAGTGCTTTTACATTACACACATGTTATACAGGATTCCTAGGTTTTTTCCCCCTGCGCCGTGCCCTCAGGGCAGCACTTTCTGCAATACAAAATAACTATGTTTCAACCCTCCACAAATATACTTAGGGAAATTAACATTTCCTCAAAAATGTTGCAAGAGGAGTTAGAATAGTAAATAAGCCCCCTGGAATATTTGGAGCAAAATTGCCCTTTACCCTAATGTTCAGGACTGGAATTAGAATAGTAAATCTGTCCTCACAGTGTCCGCCACGCCCACTCCTTCCCTGAGGGTGCAGTTCAAGGCAAGAAGTACAAACATGCTTATACAGGGACAATAAATCATACACGTGTGTAAATCATTGTACAGCAAATGTGTCATAACAAAATAAGGTTTATATATGTAAAAGTGAATAGTCTAGAGAAACACAAAGTCATGATTTAAAATATAACGCAGTGATGTGGGTTGTTTGTACTTGTAAGACTTTATTATTTGCCCGAAGGAACCCTTTTTAGCAACTTTAGACAAGAATTTTTAATGCAATAGGTCTCGCATTGTGAAAGTTTGAGCTATTGGCGTTGCATTATTATTTGCAACACCAATAGCTCAAACTTTCTGTGATACAAGACCTATTGCATTGCAAATGCTCGTTTATCTGCCCAATAACAAATGAAGTTTGCACAGGCTTAGGGAGTGCCCACCATGGCGATGTAAAAAAAAAAGTTTTCAGCTTCCTTGTCACATCATAAAAGCGGTAACGGGGGGGATAGCGCTAGGCACTCTGGAGGTGAGCTGTCCTTAAAACAAAATAAACTGGTAAGGTAGCTCAGAGGGTTCTGCTAAGCATCGCAGAGATCCACATGTAACTGTATGCCACAGATTTAAATGGCAGACTAACGTTTAACTAATGAAATGAGTGCCACTGATGTAGGTGAGAACACATGATATGCCAGAGCTGCTCAGTTTGTGGCCTGTATGCCAATTTAATGGTCATTAGTATATTACTGAACCAATAAAATCACAGTGTGCGGTAATACAATTAAGGGTCTGCGCATGATTGTTTAAGGTTGTTTTATGCAATTATCGCAGAATGGCTTCTGAATTAAATCACCTCGTAATTTCCAAGGTCAGCTAGACTCCATCTAGGTCAATGTCACCTGCGCTCCACTCCTTAATCTGAAAAATATTCCTCTGGCTATGGTGCAAGCTAAAGAAAGCCAGCGCCATTTCTCGCACCAGTAGTCCGCCATAAAGGGCTGCTAGAGAGAAGCCGGGCACTCCTCTCAAGACGGAACAGAACAAGTGAATGATGTCATGTGAAAGCACACCGTCTCAACCGCATCGATCAATTGGCATGCATCGAAAGCCCAGGACAAGGAGCTTTCATTTTTCTTTGCAGATCCGAGTTGGATTGGTAACCAAAAATTAGAAACCAGTACCGATGCAGGGGCTGGCATTCCTGGGATGCCATGGCTCCAAGGTGGGGGCGGGAGGGGGCAAACAGCTTAGGAGCTTTGTTAAACAAGGAAGAACTAAACATAACTTAAGTTAAAGCACGACATTGCGACGTTTGGGCGAGCATTTTTTGTACATATAAAGTGTAAAATTAAGCGACCTCCAAAGCAGCTGCAGCCAAGGCGGAGGGCTTGCAACAGAGAAGCAAGCAGCCTCGCACCGAGCACGGCTGATGACTTGCAGTGATACCCGAGCAGGAACTTTTGGAGTATCTCTCTAAAGACCGCCGATTACCGGTTACTCCGAAGGCATTGAGTACACCAGACCAACAAAGGCAGTGCGCATGGGCAGGGCGCTCCGCCGCTGCACAGGCAGAGCCAGGCTAGACTGCGAGGGTCCGCCCGCTCTCAAGCCTTCAAAAAGCACAAAGCATCTTAAAACGCTTAAAATTGTTTAACGCACTGCACCGTAAATATCAAAACAAAAAAAGCATGAATGATTTTCAGTATCATAATACCACCCGAGGTTATCATTTTGTACAAGATTAAAAAATATATTTTTTTGAACATGATCTGCAAAAATAAGTAAACATTACTTATAACAATATTTCATTATTGAAATATTTTAAATCAAACTTAATATTTTATTATGGCAAAAAAAGCACATTGTTTCAAGCCGTGAGCTTTAAGCCAAACCGCGCTCAGGTGACGCCTGTTGGTTTTAACATTGAACACAAACAGGTTAGCTCCCTTTCAAGATGGCCTCTTCATTAACCTTCACCCTCACTCGTCCTTTAGTTCAATCCAAGAACCAGACTCCCAGCCGCTTTTCTCGCGAAATTTGCCGCAGTGTGCCCTTGCAGCGTTGAAGATGGGGTACTGGGACGCCGAGGACGGGACAGACTGTTTGCAGAAGGCATGGATCCCCCATCAAGCTTTGGGCTCCCATTGGTGAGGGCATGGTTCTGCCAGAATCCTCCAAACTCAAAATCGTGGGGGTTGTGTGAATTTGGGAGTGGGTGGTAGATGTGGCTCCCGTTTGGATGAGGGGCAGTGCGGTACATCAGTGACATTCAGGGGCGGGCAAAGCTGATGGAGAACTTCATTGGCTAAATTGTTATGCCGACAGGGGTGGTGAGCACCCAGTTACATTTACAGCTATAACAAGGGGCGGCAAGGAGCGAGCGAGCAGTAGGTGTGATCACGCCGTGCACATCTCATGTTATCCGAGTTGTGCTAACGCCGCTGTACACGTGCGAGCGAGCTGGAGGTGTGACGCCACGAGCTGTACGCCTGCACATCTCCTGTCCTGCGAGTTGTGCGAACACCGCCGTACGCGTTCACAGCTGATGTCTTTGAAGCGCGTGCACCTATCCTGTCCTGCATCGCTAAGCAAGTCGGCAACAATAGTTCCCGCCTACGCGAGCAGCGCATGGCGCTGCATCGCTAGGCGAGAACTAAAAAACGAATACTTGAGAAACAGAACAATAAGGTTCTGAACCCATGGCCTGCAACTTGCTTGCAGCTCCTTCATGCTGGTTCTCTGTGCTATATTGGAAGTACTGCAACTTACAAACTTGAAGTAGCAAAAGTATCCCTGTGACAAAAGCAGTAAACCCCCGAACTATCTACATAAAATTCTAATCTGTGATCTGCATTTTACTCAATGTTCTTTGCAGCAGTGTTTGTTATGTTATGCAGATTTGTAGAGCGCACAATTACCTGGGAGTGTATTCTGGCGCTGAGGAAGTGTGAGTCTAGGCACACCTAGGGCCTAGTGGGGCTATTCAAAAAGCCAGGTCTTCAGCTTCTTGCGGAATTCGAGAAGTGAGGAGGAGATTCTAAAAGGTAGCCGCAGGTCATCACACTCTTTAGGGGTGATGTAGGAGAAGGCTCGACCTCCAGATATGGTTTTTCGTATGCGTGGAATTTGTGCAAGTAGGAGTCCGGACTTTTTGTCAAAACTGTGACGAGGCAAATCTCAGATATTTCCAGCACGTGCATTAATCCCCAGAATTACCTTATTAATATTGCGATTGCCTGAAAATTACTAGACAGACATAGATCTCTGCAGGAGGTGCCTTAACCTCAATATAATATTTTAAAATACAACTCGTTGTAACCAAATGAGTAAGCCAGAACAGATTTAAAGTCACATTTGTCCTTGTTGTCAATTTCTCTGTGGCAGAGTTTAAAAAAAATAAATAATTATAAGTTGACAGGCTCTGCTTTAAATAACTCCACCCCATTGTGATTCTACCCCCTTTCCACTGCACACCTTGACCCCCAAATCATGGGTGCCGGAAAAAAATGTTTTCTATTTCCAGGACTGCATGTAACTGAATCCAAAGTTGTCCCGAATGTAGACTGAGAGTGGCAATCCGTAATCCTTTTCTCCATCCGTCTTTTTATCAAATTCAAAATTTCTGTCTTGTAAAATCAATGTGTTACCTTTCCCTTGATGGTAAAACTGCCTATGGGGCAATGAAATCTGGTAACCAACCGTATGCTACATCGGTATAAAGGTATATTTCTTGCAAAATCTCATGTTGTTCTTTTGTTCCTTTATCAAACAATAGTGACACAAACTGTCCTGTTAGTTACCACAAGAACGAGGCTGCTTGTTACAGAGACCAGGTACACACCAAGCCGTCTCAGCTGAAGAGATCAGTTACCGATTTTTGTCATAGATCGCGTTAGCATTTATGTTTTCACGTAAATGAGGTAACTGGAAAGCATTTAATTACTGAGACCGCGCATCCATGCCCAAAAAAGTCTGTGCTTTATGTAGCAGAACAGTGGGTCCTTGTATTCTCCTATGTCCATTTGCAGCCCTGCATCTTTCGTGACTTTGGTCTATTTTTCTCTCGCTGCTGTCATATGACAATCAGTGGAATAACACCACTGCAGGGGGAGATGGTTTTGATAGCTCTGCGCTGTCGCCACCGCATCTAACTTATTATATGGCCAAGAGGGAGCGGAGGGGTGTACCATTGTCTTTATCTTTGTAACACTTGGTGAAAAAGAAATATTGATGAGTTTCTTTGGAGCCTGTGTAAAGGGCCTTCAAGGTGGGCAGGCTAGATTAAGATGTAGCAAGCCAAAGGTGGGTCAGTTATCTTGGTTCCTCTCTTTGGAGTTTATTAAGGTACCTTTTTAATGGAAGGGTTATACAAGTTACACTACATACAACTATTATTTGTAAGGTATCATGATTCGTATATTCTTTTCCAATCATGGTTCCAGAGCAGATGTCAGTAAAATAGCAACAACAACATATAAAGTTGGTGCTACCTTGCTTGTACATTCAGGCTTTTCCAAACATTTTGGTCGAATTTAAAATAAAGGAACAGAAATCTTTTAAAGACTTTAAGTCGTGAAAGTAACACAACAATCAGTAATAATTCTAAGAATATATTTGGTGATCCTATTCCCAGTCTCGTATAGTGACCTCTAATTCTAGGTGTACTTCCCCTTCAAGTATTTGTATTGTATTGATGTGATTTAGAAATTTGAATGTCTCCCTCCATATCTTTTCTGTGAGAAGTTGGCCTGGCATATGCTGGTCACTAGTTAAAGTGGCCACCTTCCACCAGTCCAATTCGACTCTTATGGTAGATAGGTTTAAGACCACCTTTTAAAGAAAGTTATCCTAGTGGTAGCTGTGGAGAGCAGCCTTCAGGCTAAGTCTCAGAGGAATGTAAAGCAGCTTGTTTTACCTTATAATCTCTTGAATTACCAAATGAAAGGACACCACACAGGTATATATATCAAATATATATGTATTTATTTCTAGACACACTCTATTAATCTCTTTTTGAGATTAGAAGCCAGGAACACATTCAAATATAAACGTTTCACAATAAGTTAAGCACAAAATGGCTGAGGCCCTAGGGGCGTACCAGACCATATACTAAAAAAGAGGTTTCAAAAAGTCGACTTGCAGAATGACAAGGCCTAGGGCCTGTAGAATCGCTGGGGCTTCACTACTGCAGTGAAAGCAGGTAAGTAACAGACCCACGGGAGACGCATGCAGTGTGTGAACACAGCCGCGGGTTCCCTATTGATTACAATGGAGCAAGTCGCGGTTTGATTTTTAAAGTTTTAGGGTACTTCCAGGAAGTCTACAAGCAAGCCACTTACAAGGTAAGTAATTCGAGGGCCAACACACACTAGGGCACCGGAGTGCACGACTTACCTCACCCAGGGAAGCCGGGTGCATTGGTGTCTTTTGGTGTCGCGTCGCGTCGCTGTTTTCTATGGAGACCAAAGAAGATTTGCTGCTTGCGTCGACTGAAGAAGTGTCTGGTGGAATCCAAAGGTGGATTCGAGATGCAGATGACCTGAAAATTGAAGGGACAGTGTTCACAGTCACTTGCCAGTGACCGGGGCCAGGAAGCTGGTTGCCCACGGAAGTCGGGTGATTTCAGGTGATCAAGGGTGTTTTGACTCTTCGCTCACGAAGTCCAGGAAGGATCGACGATGACCAGCAGCTGGATTCGGAGTGTCCCACGACGTCTGCAGCTGACTGCGGTGTCGGCAACCGGATTGGAGCCAACAAGCCTTGGCAACAGCAAGTCTTGTGTAGAGTGAAGAAAGTCGATGGTGCAGACCAGCAAGGTCTGAGGGACTCACCCAGCGAGGGTAAGTGAGGGCAGGCCTGGAGCAACCAGGGGAGCCCTTTGAGTCGATAAGAAAGTCTTCGGTGGACCCACAAGCCAACGGGCACGGGATCGCGAAGACGCCTCTTGAGGAAATGCTTCACAGGAGCCCACGGTCACTCGGGACGGGGTAGGCCTCTGATTTTCGCTGCACAACCTGCTGGAGGCTTGGGCCACAAATGGTCCAAAGCACAAGTTTGTTGAACGTTGTGAAGGGGCTGCACTCGACAATAGTGCACGGTTCCCAATCAATCAATCAATTATTTATTATGTTTTGGCACTCCGAAGAGGACCACACAAACAAAATACACAAAATACATGTACATATTCCGTCATAGGAAAAGAAAAGTAAACAATTACAACACTCTCCATTAAAAAGGACATACTGCGACACAGTCCTCCTTATTTCATCAATAAATATCTAAAAAACCTTTAAAAAAGTTAAAAATATTGAAGCAAAACATTTCATTGGGAGGAGTATATAAAGCCTTTAAAAAAGAATTCGCATCAAGAATTCCCAATTGTAAACAAATTGATCTTAGCCACTTTAAACGAAGTGAACGCAATGCAGGACAAATAAACAATACATGAGTACAATCCTGTGCAGACATATTACAAAAATTACATAGGGGGGAAGACCCATACCATTTAGCCAAGAGAGAATTAAGCGGCAATAGATCTTGCCTCAAAAGAAACCAAAATCTCCGAATGCCGTGTGATAAATTCCAAAATACGTAAGGTTGAGCAAGCTTCCTTGAATATGTGTTAAACAAAAGGACGCTTCGCTTCTTAGCTGTCATGAATTCTTTATCCCGCATGAAGCAAAGAGTCCAGGAAGCCTGTTTCAAAAGAGATTTTAGTTGGGAAGGAGAAATAGTAAAAATAGAACTCATCTAATTCAAGAAGTGCCACAGCCTTTCTGAAATTCCTAACAATTTGAGAGTGCTCTTTAAAACTTCCCAATAATTCTCTCATGAGAAGGGATCTCAGAGTCCCCATTTCTCCTCTAGCGAGGCTGGCGACCCAACGCACTAATGCAGACAAACCCTGTACCCAACTGCTACGCAGACCAAATTCAAGTCTAAGAGCAGCTGTAGAGCAAGCGGAATTCAGATTAGTTAAAGACCTTAATAATTTTCCTTCAATCATATGAAGAAAGCCCCAGTGTTTTAAATCAACCAATTCTATTCCATATAGGAGGGTTGAAGGGATTTTTGCCTTATAAACCTCTAGTAAAAAAGCAAAGTGTCTTCTCCCTGTGGCGGAATAAAGAGCACTCAAGCTTTTGCCTTGAGACAGGGCTTTACGAGAGTTGTTATCAATGTGCTGCCTCTCACTCAGGTTTGCAGAAACTATTCTTCCAAAAAGGTATATGATTTAACCACTTCCAATTTCTGCCCACCTACTGACCAGCCATAATTCTCAGATTTAGATTTTTTCCTCCCTGTAATGCACATCATTTTACTTTTTGAGGCATTTATCCGCAAGAAGTGGGACTCAGCAAAATCGTGTAAAGCCTGCAGACGATTAGCTAAACCTTTAGGAGTTAGATCTAGGATTAAAATATCGTCAGCATATAAAAGGCAGGCTATAGGATAACCCCCCACTACCGGGGCTATGCCAACACAAGATGCAAGCGAAGTTGGAAGATCAGCAATATACAGGGAGAACAGCAGAGGAGCCAGAAGACAACCTTGTTTTAAACCATTAGTGGAGGGAATAGCCCGCGAGAGGCCCCTTTCTCCACCCTGTAACACTCGACACCAGGTGTCCGAATGTAGAGATCGTACTAGGTCTAATAGAAGAGAGGGCATACCTAATATAGCTAGCTTTCTCCACAGCAAAGGACGATCCTCTTTGTCAAATGCTGTGGAGAAATCAATTAAAGCCGCATAGACTCCTCCGCCCCGAACTCTTACATATTTATCCAGGATAACCTGCAGGGCTGTAAGGTTATCCAAAGTACTATGCCCTTTGCGGAAGCCCGTTTGTTCCAGAGGTAAAATCTGGTTCACCTCGACCCAATCAGTAATTAGTGCTAGAAGGCATTTGGAAAAAACTTTTCCAATAGCATCAAGAAGGGCTATCTGACGATAGTTCATTGGGTTATTCCTATCGCCCTTCTTGAACAGGGTAACCAAAATTCTCCCCTTCCAAGAGGATGGCACAATCTTACTGAAAAAGCAAGCTGTAAATAAAGGAAAAAGAATCTTACTCCATAAAACAGGGTCTAACTTTAGTATCGAAATGGGAAGTTCATCGGGCCCCATAGCTCCAGAGGAATGCATATCCTTAATGGCCATTTCAATGGTTTTCTCTGAAGGGGCTTCAATAGGAAGCTCAGCATCTCTAGGTGCTCCTAAGAAGCACTCGCATTCAAATGCTACGCCATTCCCAGCATAAAGGGCGGAGATAAACGACACCCATAACGATTCAGCAATAGGAATAGGGTGAGGGCTAACTCTAACTCCGCAACCCTCTCCAATGAGAGACCAAAATTTTCTAACATTGCCATGAACAACCGCCTCCCGTAAACTTATCCAAAGAGAATCCTCTTTTTCCTTTTTAAGTTTCTTCTTGATGCGACTTCTCCTTCTTTTTAACAAATATATTTTGTTTTTTAATTCAGTAGATCTGCACAGGAATTGTTCCCGCACTAACCTGTTTATTGCCTTATTTAAAGGGATCAGAGAACTGGGAACAAAGCTCCTTTTTTCAGAGGAAGTGGATCTATTAGCAACACGAATAACCTCCTTCATAAAATTCTCAAAATGAGTCAGTTCAGAACCCTGCCAAACATCCAATTCTTGGATAGTTTTTCCCAAAATACACTTCAGGCCCTTCCTGGCTTTAAAATTCCAAAAACATCTTCCAGTATTCTTATGAAAATTAACTATATCGCTATTAAGATACCATGAGTCAGAATTTGGAAAAAATAAAGATAAATTTATAGTAATCACCTTGTGATCACTAAATAATGTCGGTAAGACTACCAAATCTTTTACTGAAGAAAAGATATCATAGTCAATGATTACATAATCCAAGATTGACTGACTGAAGGGAGATCTATGAGTATAATTAGCAGGAAAATCAGAAGGGAGCCTACCATTCACTATTATCCCCTCAGTTGCTGAAAGTTCTTCCAATAACAACTTCCCTCTTCTATTAGTTTTAATTTTATTAGGGAAGAGAATCTGCGGGATAAGGTAGGCTTCTTCTTTACATTTGTTTCTAAATAACTCTAAACTAGTGTTGGAAACCTTACAATTAAAATCACCAACTAACAGCACATGGGGGGGTGTATCTAGCTCTTTAAGCTGTTTAATGTATGAAAAGACTTGCTTCAATAAAATATTAAAACATTCATCTGGGGGAATATAAACATTTATTATTACTAATGAAGTATTGGTACCCCTACTTGTTAGCGAGCAGAGGGTCACTGCCTGAAAGAGATTCTTTGGGTCAACATAATGGGTAAAATTCCATTTGAATCTATTTGACAAGAGGCACGCAAGACCACCTTTTGCATGCCCTTTCTTTGATGGTAATGCCCTTGCCTCGAGGACAAAATAATCTTTCCCTACACATAATCTACTAGGACACCAGGTCTCTTGGAGGCAAATAATGCTAGCTTTCATGGAGAATAAATATTGTAGTTTCTCGGGATTATTATGTATCCCGGCCGCATTCCAAGAGATAACTTTTAAACTGTTGCTAAAGATGTTGAAAAAGCTTAGGATTGTCTAAAGTTTTAGTAGACAAAACTCCAGGCCAGGTTCCCAGGTATTGCAGTTCCTAGTCTCTCGTGGGGTCCACTCGCCTCAGGTTTGCTTGGTACTCACAATGGCCGTCGAGAAGTCAGGAAATCCACTTCCGGGGCTGCAGGGACTTCGAACTCCGGCGGGAGCGGGAAAGTTTGCGACCGTTGATTAGAGTTTCTGGTGCCTGCCAAGCAGGGGAGTCACTCCTTGACTCCAAGGGAGATTCTTCTGTCTTCCAAAGGTAGTGGAACGTCGAAGGGCCAGGATTCTTCTTTGTAGCGCGTCGTCCAGGGTTATCTGATTTGCAATGGCAAGGTTTGCTATCTTATACTGAACATAGGGGAGGGACTAGCTCTATGACCACTCCTCTGGGAGGGTCAGGGTAGGGGGTGGTCACACCCACTTCCCTTTGTCCAGTTTCGCGCCAGAGCAGGGACAGGTAGCCCGTGAACCGGTTTGAGCTGGCATATGCACAGAGGAGCCTACTGCTCCCTCAGTGCAGGACTTCAAAGCACTCTAGAAGTGCACCCACCCAGCTCCAATACACTAAATCCTGTCTGGAAGGTGGGGACACCTCCCTGTGACAGGATGCCTATTGTTGGGCCTCCTCCACTGCGAGTTTCAGTCAGCAGCAGGAGGGCAGCCCAGTGTTTGTGCTGGTGGCATCCATTTTGTGATGCCAGGGCTCTTTCAGATTTCTACCGTGTTACCACAGTAGGCACATGTCGTCCCCTCTAGAAGGGTGGGATCATGCTCCCACATCATGGACTGATGTGGGGGTATGATTCCAAGTTGTTTGACACCAGCGCGACATGTTTTGATGCAGTTGTTCCAAAGTTAGCATTATAATGCACTTAAGAGTATATGGTTTAACCGCATCCACAAACAGCCATAGAGAATAGACTCTGCCAGCTGCAGAGGGGCCCTGCTCATGCAGAGGCACCCCCTCACATTGTAAACCAAGCACCCTGCCCTCAGGATTGATAGGACCTGCCATAGGGGTGGCTTATATGTGTGTGTATGGTGAGATATAGAAACCTATACCTCAGTGAGGAGTGCTAACACTACCTCACCCAGGCTGCAGTAGCAGGCCTGTGGTGTCAGATTGAGTCTGCTTCCCAGGGGTGGCATAATACATGCTTCAGCCCATGGTAGGCCTGTGAAGTGCCTATGCCCTAGGTACCTAAGGTACCATATACTTGGGGCTCATAAGGTACCACAGTATCCGATCACTAGTGCATCTAATATGCACACCAAGTCGTTTAGAGAGAACAGAGAGACTGGGGCCCTGATTAGCAGGGACCCAGCCAGACTATAGCCAGAAACCAGTGTATACATCAGAAAAAAAGTGGGGGCAACATAAGTGCAGATCCTACTCTCCTACATTTTCTTATGACTTGTAGTTTGAACCGTGTATCATTTTGATATGACCAGTTTGTTATTATCCCTTTTGGAGTTTTTTCTGCAAAAGTTTGACTTTTTTATGTTTCCTGCTCAGCATAACTCTCCATAAGCGTTATGACATTCGTTTTGGTGCTGTGCACTGCCCAACCATATTCTGCAACTAAGTTAAAATCACAAAGACAAACTCACATGCTCACCTCCTGGTTTTTTTTCCCCAATCTTTTGTCCAATTCACTGCTGAATGAATAGATTTTGAGGGTTGATGTTTGTAAATACAACATCACGTTGAATGTATCCTAATCGTGAAAGAATCCTTATTTTAAAATAGATTGACTACCCAATGTGTTTAAGAAGGTAATGAGTTAAAAACTGAAAAAAGATAATGATCTAGAGTGGACTGGGTCACACCTTTCTCGCTGGAAGTTTGTGACTTTGTTTCTAAGCCGCAGCTAAGAATAGCTGACTGAGCAGGTCTACACGCCTGTGTTTATCCTACTGCTAGTTTGCCTGAGGCTAAGAACCACACTGTTTGCTGGGAGGTGGAATAAATAAGTATTTGAAAGTTCATCAATGAAGAGGGAGGGAATAAAGAGATTTGCTCTCTTTATCAATGAAAGTCAGTTATTGATTTATTATTCAAATTGTGTGCAGCTGTGAAAGTTTGAGTTTACCCTTTCATCTTTTGATAATGATGATGCCAGATATTCGAATCTAGTTTTGCATGTCTTTAACGAGCTTTCTTTTTCTCCAAATAAACATAATTTAAATATATGTCTGGATTAACGAAAAAGAGTATGGCTTAATCTTCATGTCCGGTCTCTGCATCTTTTGACTTTTGCATAAGGCTGTGGCACAGCACTGCAGGACATTAGCAAGGAGGCAGGGATGGGGCATTAGACAAGAAAAATAACCCAGATTGATTTAAGACCCACTATCATAACTCATTGACTTATCAAATAATTAAAAAAAAATTCTATTGTTAATAACAACGGAACTACAAGCACACTACTGGTGTTGCAACTAATTAACCAAATTTCAATCTATGACAAAATATTGATTAGCAGATACTGATTCCGTTTGTGCTGCAAAGTCATGCTAATGACAGAAATGGTTTATATAAATATGTATAACATAGCATATACCACTGTGTCCTGCCTTAGTATTTTTTTTCAAGCTGTTTTTATTTATTATTTGAAAATAAAGAAAAGAACAACACAATAATCACACATCTGTAAAATACAGTAGGTGACAGACATAACTGGTAGGGATACAGAGATCGCATTATAGCAATTTTCCTTCCCAGATCTCCTGTCTCATTCTTCCCCCGCGGTAATTCTATCTCACATCCCTCAGTTAATCAAAGTTTCTGGGGTACCGACCCCAACCCCCATGTGTCCAGTGAAGTGAGTTGCGCTGTGTCTATTTCCCCTTCCTCCATCTCTAGGTTATAGTACCTCAATCATGGCTGCCAAACTCTCAGGACACCCTCTTGCTTGATATACCGTTCTTTCTGCCCCCCTTGTACATGTCCATACAGGCCCCTGCCTTAGTATTTTTAATGCAGTACGTTTGTGTCAAGCCATTATTCTGAAATGTGCAAAACTACTATTTTGTCAGATTGCATGGTGTACCTGCCTTCTTTCTGGCTTTTAAGGTTTGCGACTTCCAAAGGGAGAACTGGAAGAGTGGGCACATGAGCTCACAAATCCTGTCTGATAGTACTTTGTTAGTCTCTTTACTTTAGTATTTGTGAAATACCATTATATGTTCTACTAGTTACATTCTTGTGTAGGGCACGTTATGGTATTTCTGGACCACGTGGAATGTAAAGAATCTATTCCCTGAGGGCCTGCTTCTAGCACGGAAGAGCAGTTTCTCCGATACTGCAGTTTGATGAGCGATTTTGTGTAAGTATTTTGTGATCGATAGAGGCCTGACATTGGCTGGTAGATTGCCATGTACTTTTTTTCTGCATTGTTCTTTGTCAACTATGGTGCTGTCGGAGAATTGTTGAGATGCAGATGAGCATTCCTTTGCGAGAGACAGTCTCTGATGAACCGTTTTGTAAGCTCGCTGGTGTAAGCTCGCTGGTGTTAGTGAGGTTAGCCTTGAGAGTGTCCAGATTGTCAAGTCCTGGGTAGCACACAGTTTTGTTTACGAGATGCATACCCTGATTTAGAGCTGTCTTACAGCGAAAGCTTAACTGGATCACATGGGTTTCAGACACATCTTGCTGTTTTGTAAGGAAATCTGAGGAAGTAACCTATGGCCATTGGAGATCAAAAGATTGGGCACAAAGGAAAATCGTTTTGGAAATAGTGTGCAGGATGAGGTGACAGTTTGTAAGGAAAGATGGCTCTGAAGAACACAAAGTACTCTGTTAAGGACGGCATACTCTCAGGATCAGGCTAATCAGCCATTCAGCACATATTACATTGGCCATTAAAGACAAAATCTGTGGCATATAAATGGCACCCAAGAACAAGTACTGGAACCTCCAAAAACATGGCTCGGCTAAGTGGATTTCAACTGTAATAGGCGCTTAAGAAATAATTTGATCATATTTTGATCTTGCCACTGTCACCTCCGTGTGCACAATAAATGACAAAAGCAAGAACAAGAAATGAAGTCCTGCATTTTGAAGATTTACACACCCTGGAGATCAATTTCTACTTTCCAATGCAGTGTATATATTTTTGGGCGACCCAATAATGGATTTTGTATGCCATGTGCTTCCAGTATCCTCGGGAGTCATTTGTGGTCACTCAGGTGCTACGGTTATGACAGAGGGGGAAGTGATTGGGAAGAGTCATGGATATTAAGGTTATTGATCAAGTCTGGAGAGAAAGACTTGAACATTAAACTCATCATACATGTGCTTACTCATTCTTGCACCCAAGCATCCATTTATTCATGCATCTATTCACTCCATCTACTTACTGATCCTTGCACTCATGCATCTATTCTCACCACCTACTGACCCTTGCAACAGCCACTCGCCCACTGACCAAAAAACCCCCAAAAAACAAGCATATGCAAGATAAATTCAAGGTATGAGCATGGGTGAAAACCAACATATTGGTCTAAAAAGGTGGGCTCAGGCTTGCAATAAAAAGTTAACCATACCAGCAGATCAATGGTTCACTTTGTAAAATACCATTGTAAGATGGTCGCTCTGTACACATCTCAGTGAGCAGCCATTTTGGAACTGTATGGTGCATAATTTATCACCGATTCTGTCTAGGACGCGCTCCCCTTGCCACTGAATGCAATCGTTGGATTTGCATAAAGCACTCAAACTGTGCCTTGATAACCCTGGACAGCAGTCAACTAGGCTTCTGGTTGCACTGGCAACTGAAGAAGCTGGCTAATTCCTGACGAGGCTCACATCACTTATAGCACCCAGTAGCATGACTATTGGAGTTGCATGCTCAGTTTTTTTATGGTGTTACTATCACACAAGTATGTCCGGAGTTGCACTGACTTAAATAGGGTGGGAATTGTTTCTAGCGCAAGATCTGGTATCATTTTAGCACAGCTGGGTAGCAGCAGGTATGTAGGTTTCTGCAACCATGTTATTTTTAATTACTTTTCTCTCCCCGCCCCTCCAGTCAGCTACACCACGACCAAACGATGCCCCATCCAGCTTCGTGCCTATGCTTTAAACCCGATTTCCCACTGTTAGTTACTATTTCTTTCTGTTGCTTAACCAAAATGGAAAAGGTAGAGAGTTAATCACATAAGCATTTCGTGTGGGATGCACCGGTAATAGGTTTTACATCCCTGGGTGGACCGGAAGCGCTGGTACTTGTTTTCTGAAAGGAACTTAAATGAGGTGCATTAGGAAAGCAGACAGGGAAACCTGCCTCTGCCCCTGTTGGAGCTCTCCATATTGCTGCTATCCAAAGCCCGGAATATGACTGATTGGGGAACTGTGTGTGCCCCGGCATGTCCAAGTGGAGAGACCTGTCCGTGCTGCTGGCCCTTCCCCGCCCCACCAAGCTGTGGGCAGCAGCTGTCTGGGACTGCGATCCGTTGAAGTGCCTTGTGCTCGGAACCGCCTGGGGGTGCTGCTTAGAAAATTGTTCCAGCACTGACTTTGTGGCAACAAATCGTGATACTCATAGCTCAGCAGTATCTGAAAAGGTAGTACAAACGGCCAAGGTGGTCCTAGTGGGGCCCAGGGCTGTAACGCAGCAGAGGTTCAAGCAGAAAACAAATGTTTGTTCTGTACAAAATAAAGAGCACATTATGAGGAAAAGTTGACGTGTCCTAGTTGAATGTATGGCGAAGGTGAAGAGCCACGCCAAGTTTAAGGCGAAGAGTCAGACAAAGAGCTGCAATTAACTAACATACGATTGCACATGTGAAGATCAGTAAAAAAAAATGCATTCGGAAGCGAAATGCATGCACGTCCGCGAACATATTCTAGAGGCATACCCAAACAAAATAGTGCCAAGAAGGAACATAAAAAAAAATGCAAGTCCACATGTAGCAAGGGCAGTCCGCAGGGAGAATCTAACAGAAGGAGGGCGTAATTAGACAAGCTGACCAAGCCAGCATGCATTTATGAAAGGCACGTATAGGAGCATATGGGGGGGGGGGCTTAAAGGCACAGCGTAAATTACAGCAAGTCTCGCAAAGCAGCGCATGCCCTGCCAGGCTCGACCTAAACTAGTGCGATGTCCTTGCTTGTATTAGGGCCTATGATACCCTTTATCATGTCATTTTAGTTATTCACCATTGCTGGACGTCACAGAAGTCCGGTGCCTTTGGTTTGCATTGCACTTTACGGAACTGCCACTTCTAGTTTAGCGAGGCCTTGCCCTTAACTAGGTGGGATAGTTCATCTCTTTTTCTAACAAAGACACGTATGACACAACATTCAGGAGTAAAGGGTCAGTTCACTAGTCTATGCATTGGATTTAAAGGTTGTGACAAAAGTGAGTTGCATGAAGACTTCCGGGTACACTTACCAAACATCACTAACCAGTGCAACACACTGACCATCACTAACCAGTGCAACACACTAACCAGTCACAAATACGGAAGCGGCTGCAGAATCGCATCCACAATCCTGATGACCGAGTTCAAACAGGGAACAGACTCTGGTCTGTGACGAATCTACGAGTTCGCAGCAACAGTAACTTGCACCTGCAACAACACTGTAAAGCCATAACGACGGCAGAAACGGGCTATACAAAGCTCAGTAACACAACACCAAATACAAGGTAAGGTAACATAAATTACATTCGAACATGACATAATAAAACATACATTTGTAGATGCATTCAAAGACCAGTTTGTTTCCCACTTTGTGCGATAATTAGTAAAGCAACAGTTGTAACTTCTTCCAACTGGATAAATCCCTCGTTATGAAAAAAAAAAACAGCCAGGCTGGAAATGCACACAACCTCTTAGTACAACCACCTCTTAAGCTGCTTACAATCAAATCACAGTCGTGCCCTGGTGTGTCGCACGTGCCCGTATGTGTGTGGCGCGCAGTTTTTATAAGTACAGGACATGTGGACATATACCTGTTTTTTGTGCTTTTCTGGATGTCTTTATCATCCTGAAGCAGTTGCTGTGTTTTCTATATTAAACCCTGCACGCCAGCGCTACAGTTGCAGCTAGGGGTTGCCACATTTTCAAAAGAAAAATATCGGTCATTTGTTATAGTTTTAAGGGTGTGCAAAAACCTGGACAGGAAACTAACTAGGACTTTAAAGAAAATCATATATTTTCATTTGTAACACGACCTTCCTGCTGTGTTTATTTATGAGTCGGCGATCGTTAACGCAGCTCCAGAGCACATTTAACAAGCATTGGCCGCGCGGCCGTAAAAGCGAAAGTCATCGCGATCGCTCTGAAAGTCATCACGATGACGCGCTAAAGCACGAGTTTTCAAAGTGCTGCTGAAGGCTAGCGGTTCATGCGTGCATGCTCGCGTGAACACAAGCGCTAGGCCAGCCAGCAGCACTTTGAAAACTCACCTCCAAAATTTCTCTCCGAGCCAGCGCATGCGCTGGGCTCGGCGAGACCTAAGAAAGAGGAAGCGGCTATCTGTGATGTTACTTCCACCTGTATGATTGCCTGCCTAGGCCTGGCATATTACATTCCTCCACCTCCAGAACTTGATTCATCAGAACCTATTGATCAGTGGTGTAACGTGCTTCTGACTCAAATAAAACAAGCATTGGCATAGCCAATAGGTCTGGCCTTTGGGAACTTATATTTAGCCATGCAGCACATTATCCTGTTAATAATCTGGTCATTCCCATATTTTAAAGGAAGAAATTTTAAATCCACTTAATTACTGGTCAAGTGGTGCATTATCTATGCATTAAAGTATTGTAAACTGTACTCTGGTTTATTATAATCGGGGCTCCCGGTTTTATGGTATTTATTTATTTACAATTTTCGCCTGTATTTATCCATATTTATTTTTTGGCCATCTTATCAGTATTTATCCACTTTATTTTGTTTTGCGTGAATAAATTAAGTTATAATATGGTAATCTCCACATGTATTCAAATAATAAACATGCACTCATACTTTGATGCCTGTAATGCTTTATTAAATTAAGGAGCCAAATATGGCATAACAATACAACCCAGAGGAAAATATTGTCATTGTAATACAAATGGATGTTGACAGATGTTATTTAAGGAAACTACTTCCTGTTTTTTAACTACCCATCACATCTATCTTCTCAGCTGTTCACCTTGAATTAATGAACAGCAGTCTGGAAAGGCAATCAAAAGAAGCCCAATTTTTTGTATTTTTCCGTTTTGAAAAATAAATACAGACCGGAAACACATTAATTTCTGTCTGTATCTGTAAAAATCGGTAAAAATGGAAACCTGGAAGCCCTAAGTATAATATCATCGATATCATGATATGCAGTATAATTTCATTATGCTATTCCTATATTCTTAGTGCTCACTTCCTGCCAATATTGGCAGTTTATATCTTCGGAGTTAGTTTAAATTGCACTTCTCTTGTACACACCATTGTACACACCATTGTAACGTTTTCTTTTTGTCTTAAGACGCATGTATCTGTTTTATATGTGTTACGTAATCCATGTACTCCGAGGCCGTTATGAAATGCAACTGGTTCTTTTGTAAAGCGCTATGACACCTTCGGGTAAATTATGCGGCGCTATAAAAAAAGGCAAAATACATTAAAAAAATTAATTTGAAACACAGGGAGACATGGGTGTTCCCAAGAATCTGGAATCTCCCAGCTCTAAGTTGGACGCCCACAAGATCTGCTCCCAGGCACATTCCACAAACGCACATATTTTTAGACTAAGTACTTCCATGCGCACAATACTTTTCCAGACTTACACAGAGTGTAAATCCTGATGGAAGCAATTGAAGCTATGCAAACACTGCCCTGACAGGAACACTGCCCGAATCCCACGCGGGACTGCGCGCATCATGAGGAACGGAAGGCAAAACGAAGTGAACAGGCCATTAGTAAAAAAAAATCAAAATGACACATTTTCTCTCACTTTATTTTCTTTGCATCATGTTTTAATTGGAGGCAGAGTAAAATCTCTATCAATCAATCAGGAGTTTGTATAGCGAGGCGACTCGCCCATGAGGGTCTCAAGGCGCTGAGGGTGGGGCTGCTGATCCATCTGGGCATAGAGGTTCAGTCCAAGAGCCAGGTCTTGAGATACTTCCTGAAATGTGTCCACAATGGGGATTGTCTAAGGTGGAGGGGCAGAGTGTTCCCGGTCTTGGCGGTCAGGTAGGAGAAGGATCTTCCTCTGGCTCTGGTCTTGTGAATCCGTGGGACGGTGGCCAGGCAAAGTTGGGTGGAGCAAAGTTGTCTGGCGGGTACCTGGGATGAGGGGTGTGTTTAGATAAGCTGATTATGCATCGTGGAGAGCTTTGTAGGCATGTGTGAGAAGCTTGATGGTGATTCTCTTGTGGACTGAGAGACAGTTGCTTTGTTGGAGATGTTGAGTGATGTGGCGGGGGATGTCGACGACCAGTTTGGATGTGGCGTTTCAAAGTTTTGTAGTTTTCAGAGCTGTTTCTGTGTGATCCTGGCATAGAGTGCATTGCCGTAGTCGAGTCTGCTGGTAATGAGTGCGCGGGGGACCCTCTTTCTGGATTCTGTGGGTATCCATCTGAATGTCGTTCAGAGCATGGAGCGTGTGGAAGCAGGATGAGGATACTGCGTTGATCTGGTGGTTTATTGTGAGCGAGGAGTCCAGCATGACGCCGAGGTTACATGTGTGGTCCATCTGGGTAGGAGGGGTTCCCAGTGCGGCGGCCCACCAGGAGGTGGGTCCCAGTGCTTCGGTCTTGTCAGAGTTGAGCTTGAGTCAGCTATCATTCATCCAGGTGGCCACGGCCTTCTCCCCGCTGTGGAAGTTGGTTCTTGCGGCTGTGGTTTCGTTGGTGAGGGAGAGGATCAGCTGGGTGTTGACGTCGAAGATGATGTGGAGTCTGTGGTTTCTGACGATAGCTGCGAGAGAGGCCATGCAGACATAGAGTGGGGCTCAGGGAGGAGCCCTAGGGCACTCAGCAGCTGATCTCTGTAGGTTTGTGAGAGGAAAAAGGTAGTCTGACTCGCTGTGTTGGTCTGGTAAGGAAGGAGTGGATCCAGTCCAGGGCCTGGTCACTGATGCCGGTGTCATGGAGTCTTGTGATTATGGTGCGGCGGGAGACGGTATCGAAGGCGGCCGAGAGGTCCAGTCGAATGAGGGCTTCAGTTTCGCCGTGGTAGTTTTGTTTGCAGTAACTAGGGCCCTCACCTTTCATGGGATCTTATGTTGTTCATATGTTTAAAATGACAATATAAAAGCCCTGAAAGACCATATAATATGCACAGTAATCTCCATTTAGTGATATCTACACAGATTTCATAGCAATATTAGTTAATGCCCAGAAATCTCAAATTGACCTGCGGTTCCTCCTCATGCTTGACGTCTGCTGGGCAACATCTCCCTTGCACATTACTTTAAGGTTGCAGTGGCCAAAATCGCACTGTGACGAAAAGATATTGTCTGAAAAATTTTCAGCTTTTCACTACACCAAAGCAAACCCTTTTTAGGTCGAGCCTAGCGCAACGCACATGCGCTGCACTAGGAGAGGGCCTCTTGGAATCACTCCAGACTTTCAGTAAACTCGTGCGTGTGGCTTTAGATTTTTCACACATTGTATTTGCCTTTGCGTGTGCCTTTCAAAAATGAAACACGCAATTGGCCAAAGGCGGGTGCATGCCGCAACTTTTTCAGTAAATGTTTACTGCCACGGCCTCCAACTTGCGGGAGCGAGCAGCGGCGCGCAGGGTGCCATCTGTTGTGGATCATGTTTCCAATTAGCGCGGTCGCTTTTACTATCGTGGCCGCGCTTGTTTTAAAAGACCGCTGAGTCCAAAGCGGGGGCAGCAACTTGGAGCATAACGCCTGGGGGCATTCACAGCAGGCGACATGCAAGGGGGCACCATGCATGTGTGCGCGATTTCTGCTGGAATCTTCATCATGTATAATTTAAAACTCTTGTGTCTTTCTAACTCCCTTAAAGAGCTGCTAGTTCGTAATTCCAGGGTGCCGTCTCACCTCTTCCAATCACCGTGCCTTCCCTCCTGCTGATTTCATTTCTGTAAACTTAGCTGTAACAATTTGAAGCCAGACAGCAGTGCCCATAGTTTAAATTAATGTTTGTGATCTGAACTTGTGCCTTACTTTAAGTGTTGCTTCGGCTGTGTTTCCCGGGAGCAACAGGTTAAAGCTGTGCTTTTAGCATTTTTTAAAAGGGCTGATTTACTAGAAATAGTGGTATAACGTGCAAAGCAAAGGCTTCTTCTGTTCTCTCTCTGCCCTCCCCCTTCGTGGAGTTGCTTGATTGCATCTCTTGAGAAACTATCAACCCTAACAAAAATAAAAACAGCCTACTTTTAAAAGAAAACGCTACTGCTGCTGCTACACTAGAAAACATGCAAGGCTGGTTTATTTAGTCTTTGCACTGTACAATTCATCAGAATGTTTAAATTAAATTTATGATTAAAAACTTGCATCTTTGTAATTTCCTTAAATAGCTGCTTGTTCTAGCCTGGAATTACTCTACGCCACTCTGTTTTACTCCACGCCACTCTGTTTTAGTCCCCTCTGCATTACTTCATGCCACGGCTTTACTCCACTCGGCTTTACTCCGCTCCACTCGCCTGCACTCTGCTTTACTCAACTCCACTCAATGCCATTCTTCTTTTCTCCGCGCCACTCTGCTTTACTCCTCTCTGCTCCTCTCAGCGCTGCCCCACATCAGCATCACTACAACACCAGCAGTGCAGCCCCACATCAGCACCTGTACAGCCATACCACCGCAGCAATTCAGCACCAACAAAGCACAACTTCAACATAAGTGATGCACTACATCAGCATAAACTAAAACAACATCAACACAAAGCCAGCTCAACATCACAAAGCAACACAGCTGCACAGGAGCCACACTGCTCTACAACATAGCTTAAAACAAAGGCCAAACCAAAACATCTGGCTAATCACTTATAAGGTCCCAAAGGTGAGACCTATTGGCTATGCCAATGCTTGTTACCTAATGTTAGTGCATCCTTATTGAACACGTTTTTTGCACTTGCTGGGTTTCCATGGAGTCAGCAGCAAGATGTCTGGTGCCACTTTATCAGATATTGATAATATGTAATGCCATCGGTTTCTATTTTACCTGCAAATATAAGCGGAAAGTTATAAAAAAGCAGATAGTTACAAACCCTGTTTATTCAGGATTACAAACAAGCCCTCATCTATCTAAGAGGTGATGGATGATTAGACAGGTTGAAGTTTACAGTCTGTCTGAGCTGACCCATTCTATCACCACTTCTTATTTGATGTTTAGCTTATACTGTCTAGGGGTTGAATAAATAATGGCATGTGTCTGGTGAATTCTTCTAGGAATGAGCCAGATCTGAACAGAACCAAATGTTTCAAGTCCATATCATTAGGATGCTAGGCAGTGGTGGTTAAGCAGTTAATCAGTTTGCTTGAGTTTTAGTAGAAATGAAGCTCATGCTTTACTAATATTCCTGAATGTACACATCAATAGATATTTATGCATTGTGAGCTTAGCTAGGAGCAACACAGAACTCTGCAGGTAGGGGCTAGGAATTGCAAACAAGTGAAGGATTGTGTACAATGTGCAGTAGAGGAGAAAGGGTGGTTCTACAGTGTTGAAATGTAGCTCTCTTTAAAAAGGTACGTTTTCAGTTCCTTCCTAAATTAGAAGAAAGTATGAGTGCTTCTGATACAGGCGTGAGTGTTGTTTCAGACTCTAGACATAGATGAGGAAGCAAACACAAAGAGATGGTGGACGGAGTGCTGAAACATTTCAGACACTCACCCCCAGTCACTATTGGATCTGGTTTGAATCCATCATAATTTGTTAGCTCACTTCGCCACCCCAGGTCCAACCCAGCCATATGCACATCAGTCTTGTTCCTGTTCCTCATGGGAACAGTCTAGCCTGAACTGCCAATTCACGTTTTCTCTGGACCAGAAACAAGCATCCTGGGACTGGTTTTGGGGTAACACCTCTCAGCCAGGCTAGCTTAAATCCAGTGTCAAAGTGAGCATGGGACCCAAGTCTGGACATACTCTGCCAACTTAGTGCAAACTGTAACGCCCTGAACGTCTCAGGATCGTTTAACAGACACGACAATGAGGACGCAACCACTTGTGAAGGGTTAGTTCTTTTAATGAAGGCAAATAAAATACAAAGAACAAACAAAAGTTATAGGCACTGGAATCCTCCAGGCTAAGTACGTTACCAGCCCACAGCACGGATGGTCCTAACCGTCCTCTGCATATACGCCGATCCCGGCGTATGCCAACAGAGGGCAGAAATGAAATGGCCGACAATGCCAATCGGTAGGCTGTGAGGGGCACGAAGAGTGTTGGGGAGAATCGAGGAGTCAGGGAAACACCCAGCCGGGGTCTCTACCTGAAGGGAGCAGCCGCTCAACCTCTTCCTCAGACTGCACCGGGACGCGGAGTCACCTCCTGGTGATGCGTCACCGATACCCCAATCACAAGCAAGAAGACTGAACCGAGAGCAGCCACTCGATCGATCCTGTGGACTTCCGAGTCTGTAACGCGGCAAACACCTCCTGGTGTGCGTTACAGCTGGCAGTCCCTGTGTCTCTGGTCGGGCTGGGAGTTACGACTCCAACCAGCAAAAGCGCCACTGCGCTTGGACTCAGCCGAGTCAAAAAGCGAAGCTCAATGTTTGACCGGTAGAGCTTCCGGGTCCTTCACAGGTGACGATGGGGCAAGACACGGCCCAGGGAGTAACGACTCGACCTACCTCCGTTCTTGCCTTACTGGAGCACCACTCCGGAACACTGCTCTTCACGAAGCAGGTACGTCGGTGTAAACACAATATCCGACAGCCTTGTACCTCCCGGTTCCTCCCTTTATAGGGCGTGTTTTCCTTGAGTTATGTAACAGCTCTCCTGTTTACATAAGGGCGTGTTTCCCTTGAGTTATGTAACAGCTCTCCTGTTTACATAAGGGCGTGTTTCCCTTGAGTTATGTAACAGCTCTCCTGTTTACATAAGGGCGTGTTTCCCTTGAGTTATGTAACAGCTCTCCTGTTTACATAACCTCTCAACCGCTAAGCATCCTGGGAGATGTAGTCCGTTTTCGCTGGTTACCCTTTTCCTCCCCTCGTATGACAGGAATTCTTGACAGTACATCCTCCCTCTCAGCGGCTCCCCACGGGTCCAGCGCTGGCAGGAAAACGCCGATGGAACAAGGAGACCAAGCGCGGAGCATGAACCCCTTCAGCCGGTTCCCATGAATGCTCCTCCGGGCCATAGCCTTTCCACGCAACCAGGTACCACAGCTTCCCCCTGCGCCATTTGGACGCCCGTATGCCCGACACTTCATACTCCACCTCCGACTCCACGCATACCGGCCTAGGTGTCCCAGACGGCTTGGAGGGTGCTGGTTTGAGCAATGATACATGAAAGACAGGGTGTATCCGCAATGACTGGGGCAAGCACACCTTCACGTTCACGGGACCCATACACTTGGTAATTCGATAGGGGCCCATGTACTTGGGATGGAACACACTGTTCTTTCGAAACCTCATGTTTCTTGTGGATATCCAGACGTAGTCTCCAGTGCGGTACAGTGGCCCGGGCCTTCTCTTCCTATCTGCCGCAGCCTTGTATCTTCTCTTGGCCTCTATTAGGACAGCCCTTGAGCGCATCAACGTGTCTTTTATGTGTGCCACCCTGTCCGCTGTGGCGGGAATCCTGTCCTCTCTGAACGGATGTAGAAATGGCAAGAACCTGGGATGTTGGCCATAGTTGCTATAGAACGGAGATGACTGTGTGGAGCTGTGAGTGGCGTTGTTATAGGCTATCTCTGCAACCCATAGCAAGTCGACCCATTCTTCCCTGCCCTGGTCCACAAAACATCGCAGATACTGTTTGAGCGTTTGGTTCAGGCGCTCGGTTTGGCCGTCCGTTTGAGGGTGGTAGCTGGTGGACAGGGCGGTCTTAACATGCAGCGCAGTGCACCAAGTCTTCCAGAATTGCGCAGTAAACTGCGACCCCCGGTCCGACACGATCACCCCAGGTAATCCATGCAGTCGTACCACATTCTTTAGGAGTAGTGACGCCAATTCCCCGGCCGTAGGGACTCTCTTGCAGGGGATGAAGTGCCCCATTTTCGTCAAGTAATCCACCACCACCAGTATTGCCGTCATCCCCTGGTCTACCGGTAGGCCCACCACGAAGTCCAGTGATATGCTATCCCATGGTCTATCCGGGGTCGGAAGTGGATGTAAGAGCCCTTGGGTTCGGCCATGGTCAGCCTTCATGGTAGCACATGTAGGACACTCCTGTCCCCACCTCCTGACATCCACTCTCATGGTTGGCCACCAGAAATGCCGTCCCATGCTAGCCACCGTTTTTTCAAAGCCCAAATGACCTGCGCATGGAGAGTCATGGCACCAGATGAATGCTTGTTTCCTTAGCCTAGGCGTGGGTATCAATAGGCACCTGCCCTTCAGGGGTATCCCGTCCTTCAGCTGCCATTCTCTGTGACTGAGGAGCCACCTCCGCCATGCGAATGACCTGATCCCTCTCTTTATTCCCCTCAGGAAAGTATCCGGTTGGATAACCCCCAATACCATCCTCGGGGAAATGATGGAACGCTCGGTCGCAGGCAATGGTTCCTTAACTGCAGATTGACGGGACAGGGCGTCCGCCTTCCGGTTTTCCGTCCCCGGCCGATATGTGATGCGGAAGTTGAACCCCGCAAAGAAGATCATCCACCGCAGCTGCCTGGGAGAAAGGTGTCTAGTGGCCGTCATGAACTGTAGGTTCCGATGGTCCGTGTACACCGATACCACATGTCTTGCCCCCATCAACCAATGCCTCCATTCGGTGAAGGCGTCCTTGATTGCGAGAAGCTCCTTCTCCGCAATATGGTAGTTGCGTTCGGCGTCGTTGAGTTTGCGGGACATGTACGCAACGGGATGAAGCACCCCTGTGTCGTGGTTGCGTTGGGACAAGATAGCCCCCAGCGCCACATCCGACGCGTCCGCTTCCACCACGTAGGGGAGATCCGGATCGGGGTGAGCCAACACCGGCGCCTTACCAAAGGCGCTTTTCAGGGCCTCAAAGGCTTTGTTCGCTTCAGGGGACCAGACAAACTCCTTGGACTTCCTCAGTAGCTGTGTGATTGGGGCCACCACTCCTGAAAATCCATCTATAAACCGCCTGTAAAAGTTGGCGAAGCCAATGAAACTTTGGACGTCCTTCACGCTTTGGGGCACCGGCCATTCTTTCACCGCCTTGATCTTTCGTTCTGCCATCTCCTGTCCCTCTGGACTCAGCATCACTCCGAGGAATTCCACGGATGTGACGTGGAAGTCACACTTGCTGAGTTTACAAAACAGCATGTTTTCCCTCAGCTTTTGGAGCACAGCTTTGACGTGGTGTACGTGCTCCTCCACACTGGACGAATAGATGAGGATGTCGTCGATATATACGACCACGTAGATATCCAACTCCTCTCTGAATACCTCATTCAAAAAGTACTGAAAGGCTGCCGGGGCGTTGCACAGACCGAACGGCATGACGAGGTACTCAAAAAGGCCGAACCTGGTCTTAAAGGCGGTCTTCCACTCGTCTCCGTCCCTCATGCGCACCAGATGGTATGCCCCTTTCAAATCCAACTTGGTGTAGATACGAGCTTTCTTGACCTGTTCCAGAAGTACACTGATGAGAGGCAAGGGGTACCGATTTTTTATGGTTATCGCATTCAATGCCCTAAAGTCCACACAGGCTCTCAGCTCCCCATTAGCCTTCGGGATGAAGAAGAGTGGCGAGGCGGCCGGAGACTTGGACGGGCGGATGAATCCTAGCTTGAGGAGTTTATCCAGGTACCCCCGGAGATGCACGTTTTCAGGCTCCGTCAGGGCATACAGCCTGCCGCTGGGAACGCTGGCCCCTGGCACCAGGTCGATCTGGCAGTCAAACTGTCTATGTGGTGGTAGCACTTCCGCCTTCACCTCATCAAATACATCCTCAAAACTGTGATAAGCCTGGGGGAGAGCCACATCTTTTTCTGCCGCTGTAGCCACCGTCTGACTCCCGCTCTCATCTGCGTCAAGGGATTCCGTTCTTATTCCACAATGCAGGATGCAATACGGTGACGTCATTTCGATGCGATGTGTTGGCCAATCCACAAAGGGGTTGTGTTTCTGTAGCCACGGCAATCCCAATATGACGCCATATTGGGGCGCTCGGATGATGTTAAAATCGATTTGTTCCAAATGGTTCCTCCCATATCTCATCGGAAGGACCCCCGTGTGCTGTCCGATGGGCCCCGTCACCAATCGCCTTCCGTCTACCGCATAGACGTCTTCGGGTACTGCTTTGGGAAGAAGCACTAGCCCTAGCCTGCATGCCTCGTTGTGGTCCATAAACATGCCAGTGGCCCCTGAATCCACCATGGCCACAACGGGTATCCACTGGTCATGCACTCCCACGTGCACCGTGATAAACAGGTGTCGTTGTCCCTTAGTGACCGAGTTGGAAAGTGAAGGGATGGATGAGTGACTCCGAGATGCCCCTTCTCTGGTCTTGGAGTCCTCTAGTTTTCCGCCGGTATGTCCACCACGGCTGTTACCGACCGGTTGGGTCGATAACGTGACGTCTTCGGTTTGGCAGGGCATTCACGTACGTAGTGGCCTTTTTTGCCACAATATAGGCACAATCCTTGTTTACGGCGTGACTCTTTCTCCGTGGCTGTGAGGCTCGCTCGTATTGCGCCGATGTCCATGGGTTCTCCCTTGGATGCGGTGGAAGTTTCAGGACTTCCCACCGTCACATAGGATGGAAGGGATTTTCCTTTTCTCCCATGATCCCCCTTTCTTTCACTTAGCCTATGTTCCAGCCGTAATACCAGGTTGATAAGGCCCTCACATGTCTTGGGTTGAGGGTCAATATGAGCCACGGCTTCCTTGAGCTCATCGCACAGCCCTTGATGGAAGAGCGCCGTCTGTTTAGCAACAGGCCACTTGGTTTCCGCAACCAGCCTTCGGAACGCGTTCAGATACTGCACCAGGTCGTTGGATCCCTGTCTCAACTCAAGCATTTCACGGTCCGCCGTGTACGAGTCAGCCCTTCTGTCGAATACCTTCAGGAATTCCTCGCGAAAAGCACCCCAATCACATAAGAGGGGGTCGTCCCTGCTCACCAGAGGTACGGCCCATTGTGCCGCGTTTCCAGCCAAATAGGATATAAGGAAAGCCACACGAGCCTGACTCGTGGGGAACGCCTTTGGTTTGCACGATAAATGTAGCGCCACTTGTGTGAGGAATACCTGCACTGTGTTAGGATCCCCACTGTACCTCTCTGGTGTTGCCAAGGGGATGGCTACCGGCATTTCCACTACTACCGCAGGGGTCTGGTTCGTGAGGGAGGTGCTGGGCGTGAGCGGGTCCAATTGGATAGCATCCAGTCTGGCTTTTACATCGGCTGTTTCTTGCCTAGAGGCAGCCACTTCAACTTGCATGGCCGCTAAAGCAGCCAGCACATCATCAAGTGTTGCCATGTCTGTTATCGACCGGGAGACAGTTAGTGTTATTAAGGGTCGGATATTTTGTAACGCCCTGAACGTCTCAGGATCGTTTAACAGACACGACAATGAGGACGCAACCACTTGTGAAGGGTTAGTTCTTTTAATGAAGGCAAATAAAATACAAAGAACAAACAAAAGTTATAGGCACTGGAATCCTCCAGGCTAAGTACGTTACCAGCCCACAGCACGGATGGTCCTAACCGTCCTCTGCATATACGCCGATCCCGGCGTATGCCAACAGAGGGCAGAAATGAAATGGCCGACAATGCCAATCGGTAGGCTGTGAGGGGCACGAAGAGTGTTGGGGAGAATCGAGGAGTCAGGGAAACACCCAGCCGGGGTCTCTACCTGAAGGGAGCAGCCGCTCAACCTCTTCCTCAGACTGCACCGGGACGCGGAGTCACCTCCTGGTGATGCGTCACCGATACCCCAATCACAAGCAAGAAGACTGAACCGAGAGCAGCCACTCGATCGATCCTGTGGACTTCCGAGTCTGTAACGCGGCAAACACCTCCTGGTGTGCGTTACAGCTGGCAGTCCCTGTGTCTCTGGTCGGGCTGGGAGTTACGACTCCAACCAGCAAAAGCGCCACTGCGCTTGGACTCAGCCGAGTCAAAAAGCGAAGCTCAATGGTTGACCGGTAGAGCTTCCGGGTCCTTCACAGGTGACGATGGGGCAAGACACGGCCCAGGGAGTAACGACTCGACCTACCTCCGTTCTTGCCTTACTGGAGCACCACTCCGGAACACT
This sequence comes from Triturus cristatus, assembly GCF_964204655.1. Taxonomy (NCBI): domain Eukaryota; kingdom Metazoa; phylum Chordata; class Amphibia; order Caudata; family Salamandridae; genus Triturus; species Triturus cristatus. The sequence continues at coordinate 1,091,364,719 of NC_140582.1, read as the reverse complement.
GCTCTTCACGAAGCAGGTACGTCGGTGTAAACACAATATCCGACAGCCTTGTACCTCCCGGTTCCTCCCTTTATAGGGCGTGTTTTCCTTGAGTTATGTAACAGCTCTCCTGTTTACATAAGGGCGTGTTTCCCTTGAGTTATGTAACAGCTCTCCTGTTTACATAAGGGCGTGTTTCCCTTGAGTTATGTAACAGCTCTCCTGTTTACATAAGGGCGTGTTTCCCTTGAGTTATGTAACAGCTCTCCTGTTTACATAACCTCTCAACCGCTAAGCATCCTGGGAGATGTAGTCCGTTTTCGCTGGTTACCGTTTTCCTCCCCTCGTATGACAGGAATTCTTGACACAAACAAAGCAAACACAAGGAGATGATGGATGGAGCCTGAAACTTTTCCGCCACTGGGTGGATGGCAGGGGTTGGAGCATGTCCACGGTGGGAGGGGCTAGGACAAGCACACAGACAATGAAGTAGGGTGAGAGGGGATAAGAAGTGCTGGGGGAAATAAATGGACAAGCACACAGACTTCAGAAGGTGGGTGGGAGGCTATGGGTTAAGCACGCGGATAATGGAGGGTTGGGCGGGGGGTTTGGGGAAAGCAGATAGATAACAGAGGATGGGTGAAGAGGTCTGGGTGAGGAACACTGAAGTGGGAGGAAAAAACTGAAAAAGTGAGCAGTGGTAGGACGCAGTAATACGTCCATGCTCCACTGGAGGGACAAACGCACAAAAAGCAAGGAGGAAACCTAAGGAAGCAGACTAATAAGAAGCAAGCAAGCAAATGAGTTACAGTGAAGCCAATCAATGCTAAGTAGGCTACGGTCTCTAAGCCCCCTTTTAAGGTAACAAAAGGTCATGCAAGAGACGGCACAGAGATCTAAAAATGGCTGATTAATGTCGGTTCACAAATCATATTCTATAATGATTACTTTTCATTATAGCTTATAAGCTCATGTTTTTAAAACTGTCTAAACGTGGGCTGTAAATCGATTGCCATTCTATGTGTGTCAAAGAATTCAGTTATTTCCTCATTGACAGCGAAGTACCCACATTAAGACATACTAAAATAGCAGTGAGCTTTTAATTATGGCATGCTTTGCAATTTCCACACAAGTCCCTTTTGTGATTCTTTTCCAGGAAACGTACTTCGGAGAACCCTTTTTAGGTCTCGGGACCATCCGGTCTGCCGAAGGCAGAACCGGAAGTCCGGAGATTTAATGTTTTGGAGAAGAGGGGCTTGAACCCGCCCCTCTTCTCTCCTCTTCTCCATTGGCTGGCCTCTTGAATGCTGGCCAGCCATTGGAGAAGAGGATCGTCTCTCCGATCAGGCCCCGTCCTTTTCGGATTCGGGGGCGTGTTTTTTTCTACTTTTCTGATTATCTCCTCCAGCCAATGGCAAGAGGCGAGAAAAGAAAAACACGCCCCCCCAATCCGAAAATGACGCGCTGTTTCTCCGAGCTACCTTTGCACCACGGGTCACCCACTCTTGCCCTCACTCACAGTCAGGGTGTCCTCGATGAACAGCGGGTACTTCTCCTCGCTGTCCCTGCAGACTGCGACCAGGCGCGCCATCTCTCCTGCTTATTTCTGCTGCTCATCCGTTGGCAAGGAGGGGGCGGGGCCGCACTCTTGGGGAGGGTTGTATCGCACACACGTCCTCTCCGTCTCCTTTTTGCTCGCGCTCCCTGCTGCTGCACGACTTTGGTAACTGCTTACTGCCCCAAACTCAACTAGTGCTTTCCAGTTGTCCGTCTGCTTCGGCCTATCACCAGATGTCTAGCCAGCTCCAACCTCCGCTGCGCGGATCTTCACTTTGGACTGCAGCGGTTGCAGCCTCTATGGCGTACTACACAGCCTCATCTCAGGGCCACCGCTGCAGAGTCCGGGCTTCGCAGCACCTCTGGCTTCCCAACTCGTGACACCTCACACGGGTGTGTCCGAAAATCTATGCTGCGCCGCCCCTCTGCAGCCCAGGCCGCCCGGTGGATGCTGCTGATTCGGGCGTCTCGCAGATTGTCTGCACCGCTACAGGACCAAGCTCTGGGCCCGGCAGCCCGCCTCCCGGCATCACAGGCTTTGCCGTCGCAGGGTGTGCTCCCCCGAAGTCAGGTGAACAGTGCAACTGTTTCCGTCCTTTAATGCCACGCGCTCGCTCCTCATATCTAAGCGACTTTTCCTCTTCAGTATATTTCTATTCACTGTTCTCGAACCTTCGTTCCTGAAAGTCCATCGCAAGGTTCATGTTTTTCGGTGTTCTACACCATGCCCTCTCCCGCTGTCTTGGTGCGGGTGGAGGCCCCACTTTAAACCTCGTGCCTCGCCCAGAAGTCTCCCCACTCTAATACAATGTCCCTATTGTCCCTTTTATTTGAAAAGAAAAATAAGAGAACAAATCGTGCAATCCGTATCTACAAAGAAAACATTCCCACTGCCTCCTCCATTAGTGTATTCAAGATCATGAACATCTGCTCACAATGTTGCAGACGGGTTTTATTCAGCATATATTTAATGTTTTATTTATGATATTCCGGCTTACATTACATCGACGCTGTCTTTTAGCTGTACATGCTCATGCTATCAAAACCTTTGAATTTTTTCTGGTCAGTTTGTTTTTCCCTTTCCGCAGCTGCTACCCATTATTTTAATTAAATGTATATGTTCATTGTTTTTGTAAGAAGGCACAGTGTCACGAACACAAACATAAAATATCGTTCCTATCCAACCTTCTATTCTCATTAGTACTAGCCAACACGAATGTTAGTTTCCCGCATGCTACTACTGTGAAGGGGGTGTGAACACAGAGAAGCGGCGGCTATACTGTATATTGACAATGGAATCTTAATAAAAACGTACCAATTAAAACAATAACAGCAGCATGAGAAGGAGAGGGAAGCAACCAGACATTACCCAACTCTACTATCCTAGTTGACCGTTACACTATCCGACTTCACTCTGCAGTCCCATTCACTCTGCGCCATTCACTCTGCAGACACCATTTATTAAGCACTCTGCAGTGACCACTCACTCTACAGTCACGAATTGATCAGCAGTTGCCATTTACTCTGCAGTTACACTTCACTCCTCAGTCACCCATCAGCATTCTCTCTGTAGTCACCAATTACTAATAGTCACCATGCACTTTCCACTCATGATTTACTCAACAGCCAACATCACTGCGTGTTTACCATTAATCCTGTAGACTCAATTCACTCTACAGTTACCATTCACCCTCCTGCAACCATTCACCACCCATTGAGTCACCATTCTATCACTAGACATCATTCACTCCACAGTCACTATTTTCTCTCCAGTCACATTCACTCTACAGTCACCTTTCACCCTCATGCAACCACGCACCATTCAGTCACCATTCTCTTCAGTCATCATACACTCCACAGTCACCATTCTCTCTCTAGTCACCATTCTCTCTACAGAGACCATTCACTCTGCAGTTGCCATTTGCTTTCCATTCTCCATTTTAAAGAACGGTAGATTTTTCAGCACCCAGGCTAATGTGCTGCATAGCTAAATACAGATAAGGTCCCAAAGGCGAGACCGATTGCATTGCAGTGACGTCACTCCGAGCAGGGCGGGGCCGAGGCTTTGTTGTTTGCTCCGGGCTTTATCTCAGTTTCGGCCCAGTCGATGCGAGAGTTTTGGCTTCTGTTTCTATTTTATTTCACTTTTACGTGGTTTTAGGAAAAGCGAGGAAGCATGGATGGCTCTCAGGCTGAAATTGTGGCGTTGCTGGTGTTAGTACTTTGTTCCTATAAGTACGAGTATGACATTATTTAACTCTGTTTGTACTTCCGCGGTTTTCACTCGCTGGTGCGCTCGGTCTCTGACCCTATGGGAACATATTTGAATTTCTCTAATTAGGTTTGTGGGCTTTTTTATTTTTTATTTGATCAGAAAATGCTTTCGTTTATCGACTGAGTTTGATGTGCCTCTTATAATACATAATGCAGTAATTTATGGTACAGAGTGGGAGTTCTGGTTCAATCCGCCTTACTATGTTTTTCTGGGTCATACATATGCCCAGATGACACACGAACAGTTCAAGGTAAAAAAATAAAGCACCGTAATGTTTTTTTTATTTTACACCGCTGCATAGGCCACAACCCAGGCAGTCTGTATCTATTTGAGCCACCAGGGTACTCTGGTGCCCATGCCTCGATTCCAGTTGATAGGACAAAGCATTTTCTGTTTTTCATGTTCCTTGGATTAAGCGGCACATGGCCATTGGTGGGTAGACCAGATCTACACTGGAGATGACTGGGTTAGTGTGGATTGGTCTTTGATCCCTGTCTGATTTCAGTAGGTGAATGTAAAGAGTAAATCAGAGTACCAGTGAGGAGTAAGTCGTGCGCCCTCATCCATTGCTTCATCAGACTTCTACATTGGAGATTTTCCATGGATTCCATCACTCCTGCCCTCAATGAGTAAACCTGTGGTGGTGTGCAGCCAGCACTATTGTGGAAGTTAGTTTTGCGTCTGCCCGTGTTGTCTTTTAGCTGCTTTCTTCTTTGGTTCTGTTTTGCAGAAGGTGGGCATTGGAGGGTCATCCACTTCAGTCTGCTGATTCAACTATGTATTCCAGAGTGATTAAGCTATTGACATTGTAAATAACAATGCCGTTTCTTTAAATGTTTTAAAAACAAAAATAATGTCAAAAGCAATGCCAATAGCTCTAACTTTAACAATGCAGAGACCATTGCATTGTAAATGCTTGTTTGTAAAGTTGGTATTGCAAGAACTGTGGCTTTGCTGAAGTTGCACAGCTCTCCTTTCTAAAGATTCTGTAATTGTGGTGATGTGCATGCTAATTTCGGTAGTTTTATAGCTGTCAGCACCACGCATTCTGCAGGCAGATTTTTTTAAGGTGTCTGAAAGATCGATATTAGTTGATTAAAAAAGAAATGCCCACCTCAGTAGCCATATTTATGCTGATTTGTGAGTTCAAACTTCCAAATTAACGGATCAGCTGGGCCCTAGACCAGAGGTGTCCAAGGTAGGTTGGGGATTCTGAATCCATAGCTCAGTTTCAAGATGCCCTCTGATTAAGTAAACAAGTACAAATTAGGTATTCTTGTTTTTAAATGTATTTTACCTAGCCTGGATCTGGCTTTCTTGGTGTTACTTTGTGCATCCCGGTCTAGACAGATGTTCCCTTTCCTCTTCTTTCCCACTACTGCCAACATTTTCACTAATGGATGGCAGGTAAATATTGATGAGCTTGTGAACCATGGTTCCGTTTGTATGACATAAGGGTTACTGGCTTGCTTGGCTTTCTGAAGTCCAGGTTTAAGAAGTCCAAGACAGTAGTCAAAGCGAGACTCTGTAGTTTGAGCAGCCAAGCTCTCTTATCGTTTTTAAACTTCAGCTGATTTCAAACCATTACTTGGAGTGGAAAGCAAAGTGAAGAGAAAGTGATGCAGGCAAAGTCAAACCACTTTATTCGGCTAACCAAAGCCATAAAAGTACACCACAGTGAACAATTTACATAAAAAGCTGAATAAAAACATATTAATACATTTTAAATTCATTAAAATATACCACATACAAACAATAAAATAATACCGATAAAAACAAGTGACTTATAGTTCATTAATCATGCGATAAACGCAAATATATCTATATATGAGATCAATCAACACTTTAAAATATCTAACACCCTTTATTCCTATGACTGCCGCCACCAAAAAATTTGCAACATTAAAAATCTCCCATGGGTTGTTTAACAACTGCAGATATAGTAGGGCTGGTCTGACTTGCACAAATCCCTTCCCCATTAAAATGTGTCTTAAAAACTTTCTCCTCATGGGGCTAAAATGCTCGCAAAACATTGTAAAGTGCATGGTGTCCTGCAAAGAAAAATTATCACATGTACAGGGACCTAGATCTTTTCCCTGCTCCAACCCTGTACATCTGCTAAAAGACAATGAAGACGATTAAAATGGAACCTAATTAGTAGAAATCGATGGAAAGGTTTTGTAACAATTAATAAATACGGTTCAATCAGCGGGACTGTCTTTAACAGCAAATGGGCTCTCACTGTGGATTTCACAATCTCCAATGCCTCTCTCTCTCTACAGACCGCATATTTAAGAATTGGGCTTTAACCCATGCCACATCCTCTTTCACTATCTTTTCCGGAGTAGCAAAGAGTTCCGGTCGCCCCAATTTTGTGAGCATTGACTTGACGTATTGTATCCATTGGATTTTTCCCACGTTATCCAACGCTATGCAGTCCCTAAGGATTTCTCTGTTCAGTCCCAATTCTATATTAATCCATGTCTTTAGCCAACAAATCACCGGACCCATCCCAATTTGATCCTCAACAAAGCCACTGCTTAGCTCTTGGTGAATAGCAAAAGTTGAGGTAGATTTTGGGACCGCCAGGAGATATCTCATAAATTTGTTTTCAACTTGTTGGAGTTTATATCACCAAATCACAGATCCGTACGATGCTATTGCAATGCTCTTAGAACCATACATTTTGAGCAAGGCTTCAAGAGGCTTCGCTCCCAATTGGGAAGCAAAACCTTGAATGGCAGCTGTGGACCTTGACATTACAAGTTTTTTTGCCCTTAACTGGGGAGTCCAAGAGCCTCTTTCACCGAATAAAACAGGGGAAAGAGGAGACCCTTGACAGCTCGACCCCCTTCACAATAAAAAGGTTTAGATTTTTTTGGCCTCTGCCCCATTGTTATCGTATGCGATTTGGTTTTATTCACAATGAGGTCTAGGGATTGCATAAAAGATCCAAAGGAGTCCAGGAGTTTCTGCAGACCAACGTCAGTGCGGACCAAGAGAACCGCATCATCGGAGTATAGGAGAGCAGGAATAACCCTGTCCCATATACGTGGAATATCTAAAGTGGCAGTGCTGAGGGAGGTATTTAAGTTATTTATATAAAGTAAAAAAAAGCAAAGGTGCTAAAATACAACCCTGACGGAACCCCTTTGTCAATATTAAAGTGCTTATTGCATTTACCATCTTGGTTGACTCTGACCCTAGCATAAAGATCCTTATGAAGATCTGCTAAAAAATAGACTAAACAGCGGTCCATCCCCATATCCATCAATATTGACCATGACTTTGCTCTATTTACTAGGTCAAATGCCGAAGACTGGTCCATAAAGGCCAGCTGCAGCCTACCTTGTTTCGCCACTGTGTGTTTCTCTACCAAAAGGTGCAGATTTAAACATTGATCTATGGTACTTTTTTTCTAAAGCCATATTGACAATCTGTTAAAATTCCATGGTCAACCAACCACTCAGAAAGTTAATTTAAAATAACTCTACCTAAGACCTTCACCACTGAATCAATCAGGGAAATTGGTCTATAGCCATGGGTCTCCTCTCTGCCCCTTTTTAAACACTGGGATAATGATGTAGAGAGACCAGGATGGCAGAAATCCGTGCTTACTAGCCATATATAGAAGATTAGTTATGATTTTTGCCCAGAGCTGTGGCATTAGTTTATACAAATCGGCCGGGACACAATCGGGGCCGGGGGCTTATTGCTAGTCATTCGAGCAATAGCTGCCTCCACTTCGGTTTCTATAAAAGTCAATGATGTATTGCCCCGGGCTAGATCAGGAGTAACTGGGGAGACCATCTCGACCTGTGATTCTCCATAAACAGTATTAAAATGGGAGTACCACTGATCCTCCGTAATATTAAATTGTAAGGGCGTGTTATTTAGTCCCGTAAAAAAGGGTTTATTGACTATAGCCCAAAACTTTGCACTATCCCTATTGACCTCGACCGAAAGCAGATCATTCCAAGCCTCTTCTTTGATTTCCTGTTTGCGCTGCTTAACCGTACTTTTATAGGACTGTCTCAATTGGGCTACAAGGGTACGATCTCTAGGAACCTGCTTCAGGGCAGAAATACTTTTTGGTGGGCTTTCGAGCACTCCTTATCAAACCATTTCTCCCCCAAATTATTATAACTTCTGCTAGGCATTGTAAGGCCCGATGCCTCCTGTGCACAGATCTCTTCAAATGCCAATAAAACCTCTGGGCCCTTATCTCCAGGACTAAGACATATATTAAAAGTCACTTTCGCTTTATGCAATAAGTCTTGAAGGAATGACTCCGTGATTATGCTAGTCCATTTTAACCTCCGTCCTTGGTCTATGGTCCTTACATGTATACAGGTGAGTAATTGTCTCTCTTTAAGGCCAATTAGCCTACATAACTTGAGTGTAACAGGATTATGGTCACTATAATCAGACCAAATAGCACCATACTTAATAACTTGGGGTGATAATACCGGAGAAATAAAGATATAATCAATTATAGAATCCTGCCCCCTTGCCTTAAAGGTAGGGATCCTCCTCCCCGCAATATTTGTGTTTGGCTGACATAAATCAACTGCCGCCAGGAGATCCTCCAGGGATTCTCCTTGTGCGCGATGCTCAAAATGGCAACTTAGGGGATCCTCTGGGCCAAGATAGTCTCCCACAAAACAATCCTTCAGACACGAGAATAAGAAGTAGTTTGTTTGAGTCTGTAATCAATTAAGAAACCTTTTAGGCTACTTAAATGCTCATTTAAAAATCCAACCTCTGACGAATTGTAGAAATGTACTATTAACAATTTCATAGAATTAACATTATTAACTTCTACAGCTAAACAATTGGTGGAACCGGCATACACAGAACAATGTTTTCCCACCACCATTAGTGATATTAGAATCAAAAGTCCCCCCTTTGCTCACCCCGAGGCCGAAGGCTGCGCTGACACAAAATATGATTTATAACCGTCTAGCCAGAAATTATCTTCTCTTTCCCACGTCTCTTGTAAACCTACTATATCATAGGCTTTAATAAAATGAGTCCATCTGGATTCCCTACTTTTTGTTCTAAGTCCTGTTACATTCCAACTTAAGATCTTACAATTCAGGTTCTCCTCCACCCTCTCCATAGAGCGTTCTTCTCCCCCTCCTCACCCACTGAGACAAAGGGCTGCAGTTAATCGTTTTCATCCAAGCGGCGAAGAGGGAAAACCTGTTAGAGCACACTAGGCCATTCGCCATTGTGCCCTCATTAACAGATTTAGGCAATGGTTTGGGGGAAAATGGACCTTTATTTTGAATCAGATTATCAAGCCAGTTCATCCCAGGACCTTGCCCCGAAAATGGATCAACCTTGTTTATCATTTGTGATAAGGTCCCCAGCGGAGTCCTACCCAGAGACTGATTGCTCTCTGGGGGTGGGTAGAAAAATCCCAACGGTAGAGCCCTTATGTCCCCTGGGCCCACATTATAACATCCATTAAACAGCATTCCCGCCACGCCTATTTGGTCAAAGTTAATAACAACACAGTCACCTTCTCCTTCTTTAATCCTCTGTCCTACCCCGCCAACACGTTTTACCATATAATGTGAGCTGAGGCCTGTGCCCCATTTACTGAGTGTTGTTTGCACCAAAACTTGGTTTTACGTAAGAGTTCCTCAGTGGTTTCTATCACAAGGGGTGGCCTCAGGTGGGATATTGAGTCTAAAATTGTTATATCTTTTACAATCCCCCTACTACCATGGGACTCCCCTAAATTCTTGGGTTGGTTATTCACACCCGTGACACAATCAGGTTGTCTTTGCACATCACCACCCCTTATATTCTGAACGGCAGTACCCCTAGTTGATATACCCTCCTCCACAGTAGCATCTGAATGTGCGGTGATTTCTGATGGATACATCTGCCAGTGGATTCCTCACCTTGTGAATATCCCCTGCGCCAGCATTCCACTGAATTTTTCCTAGCTCTCCACGCCGATGTTAACGTCATAATACCACGGCTCCGCTTGCAACTCCATATGACGTCACTGGAGCCATAAGAGAGCCACGTCGGCGTGATGACATCAGTTCCCTTCTTTCCGCGCCGTCGACGCGTAACAGTTTTCTAGCACTCTCCTTGGTTGAAGAGTTACGTTGTAGTTATCTTGTGAGTTACTGTTTCTTAAGTACTCATGTCTTCGTCGAGGAAGTCAGGATTTAAGCCGTGTAGGGAATGTGGGGGTCACATGTCCATCACTGACCCCCATGAAGATTGCTTATGGTGTCTGTCGTCGGATCACGACGTGGAAGACTGTTCCTGTTGCAGGAAAATGAACCCCAAGGCACTTAGGGAACGGGAAGCGAAGCTGTTTATGGCCAAGGCGAAAAAGGATGGTAGAGGTCGCAAGCGAGAAGTCGAAGCCGGAGTCGTCGACTTCGCACTCGTCGAAGTCGAGAACACACAAGAAAAAGAGGAAGCATGAGTCGCGGCGCCGATCTACGAAGAGCAGGGCTTTAAGGTCGCCTTCACCTCGATGTCGCAGTAGGGACTTTGTTTCACCTTCGCCTTCTCCTTCTCCTCTTGTCACTTCGGAGAAGTCTCCTTCACTAAAGGTAACTCCGGCGCAGTCTCCAGCGCCGAGGGATTCACCAACTTCCGACACCGAGCCGGTGCCTGAAGGTGAACCCGTGGATCCGGTAGAGGATCAGTCGGCTCCGATGCCGGTTACTCCCCAGCTAGATACAGGTTCGAATCCATACCCACAGTTCCCGACTCCAGGGGCGGATCCGTCGCATTTTTTAAATGCAATGTATGGAGTTTTTCAAAGAGCAGCCTTCCCATCCGGAGCACCTTCAGGTCCCGTGGGTCCGCTGGCGTTCAGTTTGGGCGTGCCACATCACTATGCTTAGACACCATTTATGCCCTTCAGGCCGATGGCGCCGTCATGGCAGTTCCCGGCGCCGTCGGGAGAGCCTTCCTCCCGGCCTCGTCTGGATCGTGTGCCTTTGTCGGAGCCTCCCTCGACGCCGGCTCCAGCTGCGCCGCGTGTGACGCCGCCGACTCTATCGGTGCAGCCGACTCTGCGAACGGCGCCGCGGTCGCCGTGTCCACGGATTCGTTCTCGAAGAGAGGCTCAGAGACTTATAGAAGAGGAGCAGTATTGTGCAGAGGAAGTGGAGGAAGGTGAATTAGACGACTCAATGGATGAGTTTGAAGGCATTCAGGAGGCAAGCAGATTAGACACCAGTCCTGAGTGGGAACTTTCTTCTTCGAGGTTTTCTCCGCCTCAAGAACTGGCTCCTTACCATTTGGTAATTAAGAAGGCTGCGGAGCTTTTAGACTTACAGTTGCCTTCTGCTGAATATAAGCCTAACTTATTGACCGAGGTTCTTCATTCGCCTTTCTCAATTGTTGAGCCCTGTTGCCTTTTAATGAGGCCATCCTGGATCCAATTATGGATGTTTGGCACAAGCCACTTTCTTCGCCTTCTGTTTCGAGGGCTGTGGCTAGAAGATATAGAGTAGCTCCAGGAGATCCGAGCCTTCTTTCTTCTCATCCATCTCCTGAGAGTTTGGTAGTGCAAGCATCCTGCTCCAAACAATCTTCGGGGGCTTTTTCACAGCTAGTATGGCACTGAAATCAACTAATGCCACTTGTTTGCTAGGCTGTTACATTCACGCTTTAATGGACTCTGTAAAGCAATTGGCATCCAAATTGCCTGATGAGGAGAAGGGTTGTTTCATGGAGGTTCTTTCGGATGCTCAGGCTGCAGCTAGGCAGGTAATCCAGTCAGGCCTGGATACGGCTGACTCTGTTGCCAGAGTTATGGGTTCTTCCATAGCCACAAGAAGACAAGCTTGGCTCCGCTCTTCTGGTTTTTCACCTGATGTTCAGGCAACACTTGTTGACTTACCCTTTGATGGGACAAAGCTTTTTGGAGAGAAAGCGGATTCTGCCCTGCAGAGGTTCAACGATAGCAGAGCGACTGCGAAATCATTAGGATTGCAGACACAGTCGAAGGGTTTTGGCTTCAGAAAGTATAGGGGTTTTGGGAGGTCTTCCTTTTGCACCTTCCGTCAACCGCAACAGCAACAAAATCCTCTCTATAAGTCCTATAGAGGAAGACAAAGGGGTCGATGTGGTTCTGGCCGAAATCTCTCCTCCTCCTCCTCCTCCTCATCCTCCTCTGCTCCCAATGATGCTACAGGGAAGCAGCCCTAGATCACCCATCCTGAATCATGTGGGGCCTGTTGGGGGTCCGGTGTCCCACTTTCTGCATGGTTAGAAACTGGTCACAACGGACCTTTGGGTTTTAAACCTTGTGGAGAATGGGTCTGTCCTTCCCTTTTGGGAATTTCCTCCCCCTTACCCTCCTTGCCAAAGTTTTTGCTCAGAGGACCATCTGCTTCTTCTGCAGAAGGAGGTTCTTGTATTGCTACAAAAAGGTGCGATAGAGGTGGTTCCAGAGCAGGAAAGGGGTCAGGGATGCTACTCCCGGTATTTCCTGATTCCCAAAAAGGACGGCAGATTGCATCCGATTCTGGACCTCAGAGTCTTGAACTTTTACCTGAAGCAGGAGCAATTCAAGATGCTAACCCTTGCTCAGGGTCTTCAGGCGTTGCAGCAAGAAGACTGGATGATGTAGATCGACTTGCAGGATGCGTATTTTCACATCCCAATCCTGAAGTCACACAGGAAGTATCTCCGTTTTACGGTTGGTTCACAACACTACCAGTTTGCGGTCCTCCCGTTTGGTCTTACTACTGCACCTCGAGTCTTCACCAAGGTGATGGCGGTGGTGGCTGCTCATCTCAGAAGGTCGGGAATTCCGGTTTTCCCCTACCTGGACGACTGGCTTCTGAAAGCAGAGTTGCCAGAGATGGTGCAACATCATCTGCAGGTAACATCTCATCTGTTATTCAACTTGGGTTTTTCAATCAATGTGCCAAAATCTCACCTGGTGCCCTCTCAGCGCAACCTGTTAATAGGGGCGGTACTGGACACTACTGTGTGTCGAGCATTTCCGCCTCCACAAACAATTCTCGACATTCAGGAGATGGTCCCTTTATTCCACAATGGAGCGGTTGTTCCAGTTCTGAAGGTCCTTCGCCTGCTCGGTCTGTTCGCCTCCTGCATTCTGTTGGTCAACCATGCACGCTGTCACATGAGGGCGCTCCAGTGGTGTCTCCGCAAGCAGTGGTATGAGCACAATGGGGATCTCGGAGTCAGTCAGGATCTCCAGAGAAGCTGCAGCGGATCTGTCTTGGTGGAGTGTGGAGGGCAATCTGTCTCAAGGAAAGCCCTTTCATCTTCCTCTAACGGTGGCCATAGTGATAACAGATGCCTCCACCCTAGGGTGGGGTGCTCATCTGGGGGATCTGGAGATCAAGGGTCTTTGGTCTCCAGAGGAAAGATTTTCTCATATCAATCTTCTAGAATTGCGGGCTATACGTTTGGCGCTCAAGGCTTTTCTCCCTTCGTGGTCAGTCGGTTCAAGTCCTGACGGACAACACTACTGCGATGTGGTATGTTAACAAGCAGGGAGGAGTAGGGTCGTACCGTCTCTGCAGAGAGACTTTGCGACTCTGGTCCTGGGCTCAGGAGCATCAGATTTATTTGGTGGTGAATCATCTGGCCGGGGTGCTGAACGTACGTGCGGACAGTCTCAGTCGACAGTTTTTCACTGACCACGAGTGGAGGCTACATTAAGAGGTAGTCTTACGGACGTTCGGATCTCCTCGGGTGGACCTGTTTGCCATTCAAAAGAACGCGCATTGCCCGTCGTTCTGCAGTCTCCAGTTTCCGATGCAGGAGGCGTTGGGGGACGCGTTTCAGTTGATTTGGGGCTCACAACTCCTTTACGCGTTTCCTCCCATACCCTTCATTCCTCGGGTTCTGAGGAAGATTCGCCAAGACCGAGCGTCAAGTTATATTGATCGCCCCGGATTGGCCAAGCAGGGTGTGGTACACAGATCTACTTCACCTTTCGTCGCACCCTCCGCTCCGTCTCCCTCTCAGGGCAGACCTCCTCTCGCAGTCGGAGGCGAAGGTTCTTCGCCCCCACCTCCAGAGCCTGCACCTTCATGCCTGGAGATTGAACGGGGCAACCTGAGTTCTTTCTCTCTCCCACCGGACGTAGTGGATGTTATATTATCATCCAGGCGACACTCCACTAAGTCAATTTATTCCTATAGATGGTCTAAGTTTGTAAAATGGTGTGGAGAGAAATCCATTGACCCTTTAAAGGCCCACTTGTCTAATGTGCTTCAGTTTGCTCTTTCCTTGGCTCAGCAAGGTTGTACTGTGGCCACGGTTAAGGGCTATTTATCAGCGTTATCAGCTTTATTTTTGTGTCTTCCAGATCAGCCGTCATTATTTAAATCTCCTATTGTATTAAGATTTATCAAAGGTCTTACTAATTGGTTTCCACCTACTCCCTTTGTAATGCCACAGTGGGACCTTAACCTTGTTTTAACTTTTTTGATGGGGTCCCCTTTTGAGCCCCTTCATAGCTGTCCTTTGAGGCTATTGTCTTTTTAAACGGTCTTTCTTGTAGCCATAACCTCAGCAAGGAGGGTGAGTAAGCTTCAAGCTCTTAGTCCAAAATCCCCGTTTTTAACCTTGCATGCTAAAAGGATGGTTCTCAGGACCAGGGCTGCTTTCCTTCCTGAGGTAGTTACACCTTTTCATCTGGGGCAGTCCATAACTCTCCCTGTGTTTTATCCTCCCCCTCACCCTTCCAAGGAGGAGGAGAGACTTCACCGCTTGGACCCTAAAAGAGCAGTGAGCTTTTATTTGGACAGGACAAAAGATATACGTTTGGAAGATCAGCTCTTCGTGGGCTATGTTGGACACTCAAAAGGCAAAGCTGTGCACAAGCGCACTCTGACCAGATGGATCTTCCTAACCATCAAGATCTGCTATGCCCTGGCTGGTAAGGTTCCTCCTGAGGGTATAAGAGCTCATTCTACTAGAGCTAAGTCTTCTACCCCTTTCTTTGGCCAGGGGTGTTCTAGTTGTAGACATTTGTAAGGCCGCAACTTGGGCCTCCCACCATACTTTCGCAAAGCATTATTGCTTAGACTCTGAGATGAGGAGGGAGGGCCATTTTGCGCGCACTGTCTTGCAGGACTTTTTGGTATAGGAAGGTGGACACCCTCCTCCGGGAGTGGGACTGGTGTGGGAATCTATTCACAAGGTGAGGAATCCACTGGCAGATGTATCCATCAGAAGAACAAGTTACTTACCTTCGGTAACGCTTTTTCTGGTAGATACAGTACCTGCTTGTGGATTCCTCATTGACCCACCCGCCTCCCCGTTGTCCACCTTTGTATACCTAAAGTTTCCTTTTTTGACTGGTTGTTTATTCATTGTTATTTCTATCTAGTACATTTATAGGAAATGCAGTTGTTTTTAGCTTTCCTTTTTTGGCTTGTAGTGTATATATTGGTTCAAATGTTGTGTACTATGTATACTTGAGTTTGTGTCAGTCCGCCTGTTCGCCTCGGAAACACCGAAAAAATGGGTGGAACTGACGTCATCCCGACGTTGCTCTCTTATGGCTCCGGTGACGTCATACGGAGTCGCGAGCGGAGCCGTGGTATTATGACATCGGCGTGGAGAGCTAGGAAAAATTCCATGGAATGCTGGCGCAGGGGATATTCACAAGGTGAGGAATCCACAGGCAGATACTGTATCCACCAGAAAAAGCGTTACCGAAGGTAAGTAACTTGATCATTACTGCCACTTTTATTCTGGACGCCAGTTCCCCTGGGTGAAATACTCTCCTCTACAATAGAACCAGATTGTGCGGTTATGGTATTGCCGCTTTGATTGTTCAACTCCATATCTACCCGTTCCAGTTTTTCAAACAACAGGGTAAATTTCCTATCCATTAGTTCTTTGAACTGGGCTAGTGCAGATCCCAAGGCGGTCTCCACAGCAGAAACAAGAGCAGAGTCCCCCATACTGTCCTTTCTTAGTGATGGAACAGGAAAAACGTCATCAATCTGTATGCCAGCAGAATTGGTTAGAGATACTACGTGGTGGCTGCATGGCTTACAGATTTGGCTCCTTGTTGCTTTAGTTTTTTTGGGCGCCAACACCCCGTTTTCGTTTTACCCGTGGCTCTTTCAATGATCTCATCCAATGGTTTGGAGACCCGTGCTCTGGTAGCTATCGACAGCCCGTTGGAAACAACAATGTGGGGTGTATCCAGGGTTGGCGAAGGGGGGTCCTAAGCACATTACAGGGTGTGATAGGTAAACACGTTAGTGGAGAGCCCCCCTGGTTGGAAGAACCTAGGGACGAGCGTCTTGGGAGTGTTGAACAATCGAAAGAGAGTCGCCGCTCGGTCATTTCAACTTCATGAGTCAGCAACGACTCCACCCTGACGATGAAGGCGTTTAATGTACCTATTACTCCTTTATGTTTACTCATAATTAGTTTGTTAGTCCGCGGTTCTTAGCAAACAATACCTCATAGACCGTAATATACTAAAAGGGAAGGAACACAGAGGTTAATGACCGGGATGGAATTAGCTGTAACAGTACCTTGAGGCTGAAAGGTGCACACAAAAGTCGATGGTCAAATGTTAGAGCGGGTGCCCAGCCCAGCCCAGCCTCTTCCAGCCGCTGATGGGCGCAGACGGGCCCGTCCTTGGCCTGTGCTTCGCCCGCGTGTGTCCCACGCTGTGGGAGGCCAACAGGGCTCTTATCGCGTCTCCGGGCGCGGATGCAGCGTCACGGCAGGCGTCACAGCGAGCGCCGAAGCAGAACGGCTGGGAGATGGTTTCCCCTGTGGCCGTTACCCTCGTGGCAGGACGTGGTGTAATCGATGGCCGTTCCCCTCACGGCAGGTAAGATGCACAGCTGGTGGCCGCTCCCCTCACGGTGGTGAAGTACGCTGTTTAGCTGCGATACAGGCAACAGAAGCAACATGGATGCTGCAGACTACTGTGGTGTAACACCTACTTCATCTTTTTAGTAAAACTGGAAGGCAGAGGAGGGGCTGTGAGAAACACAGCATGAATTAAAGCGCTGAAAGATGAGCAATTTATTCCATATTTTGCAAAGAGTATTCTATGAAGAGTTAAAAAAGACTGATTTCTAATGCTCACCTTAGATTTAGGTAATGTATTTTCGGTCCAGATCCATTTGGGATTCCTGCTTCTGCCTGGACTTTACCCTAGGTAAAGGAAAAGATAAGCCTACCAGAGTGAAATGAACCTTACTGATGGGGCTGTGAAATCATGAATGCACAGTAGAAAACCAAGCCAGAGCAGTGTGTTCCGAAGCATTAATGGTGAAGATACTATTACTTATGTGTCTTGCCTAAATATACAGGAGCCCATGGTTTAAAAGAAAAATAGTATGTTGGCAACAACCTACTATTTAATTGGCACATGAAGTCCAAAATATTACTGCTAGTTTGAGAGACATTCCATCTAGTTTGATAGACATTCCCTCCTGGCCGTACATCGTCATTGTTGAAGTCCTGGCACTATCTTGAGTTTTATTTGCGAGTGGCTGCTTGACATTTCCACTATTTCTTATCCTATGCGATTTCTGTGTCCTTCTCTTCACTTCCCCATTCTGCTTTCTAAGGGATGGTTCAAGTCTAAGACTGGTGAACCATCTCCAGTGGGCATGGACACACTGCAGTGGTGATTTGGGAACAGAAGGGGAAGGGAGTGGAATCAATTTACCAGCGCAAATGTGGAAGCAAAGCTTCCCATTTAACCTTTTGAGGTTGAATTCAACACTTTAGATATTTCCTCTGGGTAGTAGTTTAGGGTAGAAGGGGGTAAATAGCATCTTATGGGATCTATAAACCTAGCAAGGTTCTCTCCACAAAGGAATTTTGTCACTAGGCGTGGTTCTTAGAATTAGCAAACCCAAGTTAAAATGTTATCAAAACAACACCTACAACAAATTAACAACATACCACCATCACAACAATTTTTACTTCCCATTTTGCCTTGTAATATACACATTTTTTGTGACTACACTGTAATAGTTTAAGTCTTCTACAATACGCCAGCTGCGGCAATGTTCTTGAAAATGTCTGAATGTTAATTCAGTATATGTTAAGTGGAAAACCATAAAAGATCAGTTATAGTTAGGTAGCGAGCCATCACTTGTTTTTTGAGTGTGAAGGTAATCTGTTTTGTAGTGACATAGAGTAGGTGAAATCTAGACATCAGTTAATCTGGACTGCTACTCACATTTTCCAAAAGACGGGCATTGCATCTCATGGCTAGCCTAGAAACCTTACCATTAATGTATTAATGCTTCCCACTAAAGATGACATGACCAGGCAGGAGCACCCAAAAACGATGTAATGGGATCAAGTGGGACGACAGCCCAAGTGCTTCCTCTAATTTCTTTCAGGTGTCAAACCAGAAGGATGTTTTTTTAGGTCAACTTAGAAAAATGTGCACGGTCTTCACACTGGCATGTGACCTGTCCTATAACCCATCCACCCACCCCAACCACTGGTTTATTTATTTTATTTATTTATCTAATTTATATGGCGCGTTATAACCACAGGGGTCTCTAAGCGCTGTCTGACCAGATTTACGTGAAAGATGTTACATTCACTTGAAACCAGCTGTGCACCTAAGATCTGCTCCATGCTTGTTTGAACAGTACCGTTTTTAGTTTTTTTCTGAAGGAAAGTAAGTTACTTTCCTTCCTGAGCTCTGGATCCAATTTGTTCCATAAAGCTGGGAGCGTGTTAGAAAAAGCACGGCCCCCCACCGTGGTCAATTTAAAGCGGGACTGAGACAGAAGAGTGGCGTCCGACGAACGCAAAGTCCTACCCGGTGTGTAGGGGGATAGTCGGGATTTCAGGTATTTTGGTGCTTTGCCATACTGAGCCTTGTGAGCGATACACAGTCCTTTGAAGACAATTCTCTGACGAATTGGCAGCCAGTGCAGCTCCTGCATCAGGGGAGAGGCATGGGCAGTCCTGGGTTTTTTAAATATCAGCCTAGCTGCATCGTTCATCACTCCCTGTAGTTTGTCCAGCAGCCGCTGTGGCAAACCTAAATAAAGGGAGTTCCCGTAGTCCAGCCTAGCCAGAATTGTGGCTGAGACCACGTGTCTCAAAGTAGGGAATGAGAGTAGGGCAGAGATCTTCCTTAGTTGTCTTAAGAGGCCTATACTGGTGCCTACTACAGTGGCAACTTGTTTTTCCATGGATAATTTATTATCCACATATAGGCCTAAGCTTTTGACTGCAGCTGCCGGTTTTGGTGGTGCGCCCAGCTCCCTAGGCCAAAATTTCTCACTCCAAGGGTTACCCGAGATGGAAATGGGCAATACTTCCGTCTTATCCGGATTAACTTTCAAGGAGTTCTCGGACATCCAGTTGACTGTAGTTTTCAATATGTCCTGTAACCTAGTGGATGCTCCTGGACCATCATCCAGCCGGATGATTATCTGGGTGTCATCGGCATAGTTGTACACTAGGCAGTCCATCCTGTTCAGGAGAGCAATTAGTG
This sequence comes from Triturus cristatus, assembly GCF_964204655.1. Taxonomy (NCBI): domain Eukaryota; kingdom Metazoa; phylum Chordata; class Amphibia; order Caudata; family Salamandridae; genus Triturus; species Triturus cristatus. The sequence goes on along the minus strand of NC_140582.1, from coordinate 1,091,345,427 downwards.
GCTGCAGGTAGATGTTGAAAAGTAGGGGGGACAAGGCAGAGCCCTGTGGGACCCCGCAGGTGATCGGAGCAGGGGTGGAAAGTAGATCCCCCAGCTGCACTCGTTGTGTCCTACCCTGCAAAAATGATGTGAGCCATGCATGTGCTGTACCCACGACGCCAAAGGATCTCAACCGCGACAGAAGCTGTTTATGACACACGGTGTCAAACGCCGCGGAGAGATCCAGTAGTACCAGGGCGCTCGGTGTTTTTACATCAGCTCGCATCCTTAGCTCATCTAGAATGGATAACATAACTAGTTCCGTGCTGTGATTGGCACGGAACCCTGCCTGATTGGTCTCCAGCAGGTTGTTACTCTCTAGATGGCCCGATAATAGAGCTAACACGTGCTGCTCAATTACCTTAGCAAGGAAAGGCAGCTGGGAGATGGGCCGGAAATTTTTCAGACATTTTGTGTCTGCTCCAGGTTTCTTCAGTAAGGGGATCAGGCGAGCCTCTTTAAAAGCTAAAGGGATCTGTCCTGTATGAAGAGAGGTGTTCAATAGGTGCAGAACCTCTTCCTCTATTCCTGGCATTGCCATCTTGAATATGTCAGGAGGGCAAGGGTCCACCAAGGAACCTGATTTAACTCGGCCTATGATTTTAAGTAATTCCTGTTTGGAAATAGGGGATAAATCAGCTAATGGTGGAATGTTTAGCGGGGCAATAAGGTCCGGTATGCGCGGACATTCGAGGGGTGCGGTTTCCGCAATTTCGTCCAAGATATCAGATATCTTCTTTACGAAGAAATCCTGGAACCTCTGACAGTCCTCCTGGGTGAACTCGGGACTTTGCTCCTTGTTCACCCTGAGCTCCGCCAGGACCCGAAAAATTTCTTTTTGCGGATTTCTTGCAGTAGTTATTCTTTCCTCAAAGAAAGCAGCCTTCCTTGATTGTATGGCTAGTTTGTACTGGGCTAAGGATGAAACATATTCTTGTTTGGAGATGGCGTCGTATTTTTTACGCCATGCCCGTTCTTTCTTCCTCACCCCGCGATCTCCCTAAGGGAATCATTATACCAAGGCGCCCCGGCTCCTCTCGCCACCTTCTTCATCCTGCGAAGAGGTGCCACCACATCAGTGGCACTTCCCAGTTTATGCTGGAGGTGTCCACATAGAGCATCAACGTTGGCATCCTGCTCTTTGGCTGAAGGGTGGTGTTCTAAGAGGTGGACCAGTTTTTCCCCATCAAGGTTTCTCCATTTACGGGCCGTTTTCCAGCCCTCCCCAGGTTTGGACAGGGGGCCCCTCAATATAAGTCTACCCTTTATTAGAAAATGGTCAGACCAAGCACAGGGAAGAATTTCCGTGATACCCTGGGCTGGCATGGTGGTCCAGACTAAGTCGAGCACATGACCTTTCTCATGTGTCGGTCCCTTGACCTGTTGGGTAAGACCTAAGGAGGAGACCGCCTCCTCGATCTGTAGTGCATGTCCTTCTTTAGGGGATTTTTCCCAATGATAGTTGAAGTCCCCAACGATCACCATTTTATCATATCTTGTACACAGGTCCTGGACCAGTCTTACAAAGAGAGTGGGGAAGTCAGACGACGCCCAAGGTGGCCGATAAACCACCAAGAACACCACACAGACCGCTCCCCTCCTGAGCTTAACCCCCATAACCTCAGCTCCTCCAAGGGTTTCAGAGAGGAACCTATTGGCACGGAGGCATGACTGATATAAAAGGGCTACTCCTCCTCCTCTCTTGGCCCCCTCCCTGTTAAAATGAATAGCCAAGTAGTTATCTGGAAGGGCCGCCACTAAATCAGGCGCTGAGCAATCCTCCAGCCATGTTTCGGTAAGCGCGAGGACATCTAACTCCCCGTCTTCCAGAAGTGTGAAGACCTCTAACCTATGGCTCTGCAAAGAGCGAGTATTCAATAGACCGTAGCTCAGGGTATGTGTGTTGGGAGTGCGATGTCGCCCTCTGACACTCCTAGGTGAAATTAGCAGACCCTCGCAACCCAGCCGATGTATGGTAGCCGGCTCCAGATGGGACTTACCCAAGTTAAGCTGTAATAGGTCGCCCCTTGAGTAAACCACATTCTGGCCAGGGGTTCTGGCCCCAGGCCCCGGATGGTCACGGATGGGCAAAGATGGGCTCACCTCTGGCGAACCTCCGGCGCACCTATGGCGCGCCCGCTGCGCGTATGCTCCATGTGAGCTTTAAATAGGAGGCTGCTGATGGTCCTAGTCCAACCACTAGACCGTCAGCTCTCCAAGATGGCCCCCGGAAGTGAGGGTGGAAGGACTCCCTCTACCGCGTTAGACACTCCCTCCACAACAAACAGCACAAGCTGCGGTGGAACGGGGAGGTAGGCGGTGATAACCACACAGAAAGGTGACTTTGCTAATGTGCCCACAAATGTTTAAAATTATACCGTGCAAATACAGGTCATTTCAGGTCAGGTTAATCACTACACCTTTGTTGCTCCAAAGGGTATGCAATAGGGGATTTGATACAACAGGAAACAAATCCTAAAGAAAAATCTGTAGATCTTTGTCCCTACAAAATCACTTTGAAAATATAAATTGCAACACAGATCAATCATAAGTTTTTTTGGGAGTTTAGAGTCCCTTAATCTGGGAAAATGAAACGGTGGGATTTAAGTGATGATTTAGTCATTACCAAAAAGCTCCCTGTGGGTTAGAAGAGATTATCATTTAAGTTGACACTATGTTCCTTTCTTTTATTGAAATCATGAAGTTTAAAAATATTGCAAGAATCTGGTTACTTTAGTGAACCGGTCAGTAAGGTGTCAGTATGGTAGTCTATAAAATGGAAAGGGACTTTGCCACATTAGGTGGACGTGTTGATGAGTTAAGAATTCAGATAAAAGCTGTTTGTATTTGTTGTAGGTCTACATATACACCATTATTGCTGTTGGAAGTTATAAAAAACAGTTGCAAAAATATTAAATATCGAAAGGCAATATTCTGACTATATTTGGAGACCATATGAAAAAATGTAGCTTCTGTAAGTGAGACTCAGTGGAGTGTGTAAATATTTATTTCTAAACTTCATTTAAATCCAAAAACGGATGTAGCACACCCCCAACAGAAGAAGCACTTTAGTTAGGTTGGATTGAGATTAAGATCCACCAACAGTGTTTGAGGTTATTAGGTTGATTAATGGCTTTGTTTCATCGTGAATAGAGGGTCCTGATGAGGTTCCTTTTTCTAGTTTAGGTAGCAAATATGACTGGATTGGGCAGTTATTAAACAAAATTATTCCAAAAGTTCATAAGAGAAAAATGACCCACATTTATTGCAGGGTAACCTGTTAATGCCAATAATTGGAAAGATAAATCATTTAACACCTGAATCACATTGTTGGATGCTGCAGACAAAAGGTTTCGCAAAATATCTGATAGGCTATTTACAAAATTCTAATTGAGCAATCTGTTCTTTTACCTGCATCATCCACCCAAGATGACATAATGGTTCATTTTTATCATATGACAATTAGTACTGCCTTTGACCTAGCCACTACAGCCTATCTTTGTCAAAATTAGGGCGATGTGGAATATCAAAGCTGCTATTTGAATTGACAGTGGGCCTTCATATAGACAAATGGTTTAAAGTAATGTTGAAGGCACAAATAAAATCTCAAGACATGGAACTTCTTGCACAAGGCTGTGTCCAAGACCCGCACTGTTTCCCAACTGTATGGCTGATTTTATTGACTATTTGCAAGGTACTCATTCATATCAAGGCTAAGGTCAAAGTCTCTAAACACATTAATATATGCTGATAATATTATTATAATGGGTCAAATGCCAGTCAGTCTACAGCTTAAATTGAGAATACTGGTACAATTTCCCACAGTTTGAAGATAAATACTTATAAAACAAAAGTAATGTTTTAGTTACAAATGGACGTGAAATGTGTGGGTGAAAGTTAAATGGGACTACCTTGGAGGTGGTCCAGGATTATCATTATCTTGGGGGGATTATAAATTGCAGTTTGTCTTAAAAAAACATCTTCAAACAAAAAAAAATCTAGTTTGCCAAGAAATGAAATTTTGACTCCATTTCTTTTATTAATGCTGGTTAAAGAGACCTTGTGGACCTTAATTTAAGAATTGTTATGCACTCTACTGTTGTATGGCATAGGAAGACAGTGAATAAAAAATAAGGATTCCATTGGCATGTAGAAATAGAAATGTGTTCTACAATTTGGTTTTGCAAAAGTGTCATATTTGCTGCCCTGTGATTGGGTCTGGTCTTAGCAGGAGTTGAAATAAGTTATGCCCTAATAGTGTAATATACTCTGCCCAGCATGCCATGTAAACATCTTTTTTGTCATATGAGTTAGTAAATCTATGAGAAAAAAGCAATTTGTAATGGATTTTTAAACAACAAGAGAAGTCTTGTGGTGGTGGCGGTGGGGGAGGGTCTCTCTGAAAATAGTTGACAAGTGCAACAAAGTTGAAATTAAAAATGGTGTAAAACTGCTTGTATAGGAGAGGTTTAACAAAGATATCTGATTCGCCACATAAGTTGGAATGAGGGCATCCACAGGAAAATTCCAAAGAATAGTGGATATGTGAAATTAGTAATTTAGGCCTACAGAAAATTGCACATGGTTTGTATGTGTCCGGCTCTGACAATATCAAGAAGGATATTTTTGAAACCAGAAAATGGTTGGATCACATCTGATCCCATTTTAATTTTAAATAATTCTAATTCAATTAGTATACATTTTAGACAGCATATGATGTTTTAAATTATTTAAATAAATGACCCAGTGTATTGGTAACCGAATTCCAGGAAAGGAATATTTTATTACCTAAAAAGATAACTAAATACAAATAAACTGTCTCCCCATTTTTGTCTATACTTTGACACCTCAATTTGTCAGATTGTCCTTATGATAATTACTTCTGTGAGATGTTGCTGCCCTTTTCAAACATTTGTCTGCTTTTATCTTCATATTTCTCTATTTCGATCCTTTCTGGGAACCTCTAAATTGTGTAATAGTCAACAGCCTTTTTAAGACAGAGTTTCAGCTTGTTTGGCTGCTTGTACAAATCTTTCAGGCCCAGTAATTTGTATACTTATTTCTTTGAATATGCAAACTTGCTTGCTGCTGTTAAACTTAGTACATAAAGAGGGAGGTATGTTTGCCTACCCGTACAGCAGAATTCTCTCATGCCTTAGGTCCACGAAGGAATGCAGTACAATAAGGAGGATACCTGTATTTGGCATAGTTAGAGGAAAACAGAAAACACAATATAAGACTTTGACACGCTGTCTTCCAGCGTTTAAGGGGCCATGTGTAGTAAGCATTTTAACAGTCTGAAACACTTAGTTTCTTCGATTGGGACCATTAAAATGCATTTTGCTATGCTCTGATCTCATTTTAGGAGTCCGAAAAGATTTTCTAACTCCTAAAATGAGATTCCAAATGGATACTGATTTGGTATCTGATAAAGGCTTGTTGCAGGCGGCCCTTTTCAAATTCCAAATCAGTATCTTATGTATCAATATTTTGTGACCGAAGTCAAATCAAATCAAATTTATCTTTATTCGGTTTTCATAAAAGATAAAACCATAAAAGTACATTATATAATAAAAATACAAGTCAGTTAACAAATTCAGTAATTTCCTTTTTTAGCACCATAAGCCAGCAGGAGGATATCAATAAACAGATAAAAGATAAAAGCACAATCACCCATTATACACATTTTTTTAAAGCATTTATTTTTTCGTTTTTTAAAGATATTTTCTATGCCTAACGCTTGTTTAAAAAAAATATGCAATATTTCTCGAAAAACATTCTTCATCTAAACATTGCAATGCAAGTTAGGCTGGACGACATTGCCTCAAGCCCCAGATCAGTAAGATAGGTTTGATCCATTTTTCTCTTAGTTTTTTATAATATTTACAGAACAGGACCAAATGCATCGACGTTTGGGGTGATATCTCGTCGCAGGGGCAATTAGGCAAGTCTTTAGCCCAGTCATTCATTTTAGGGAAGCTAACCAAACGATGGAAGACATTTAGCCTAAAACGTGTTAGCACGAATCTATCGTGCCCACTTAAGGTGAAAATTAAGTAAGGTTGAATATTAAGGCTAGTTCGCATCATTAAATTGTTTTGGACTGTTCGCTTGGATGCCTCTACCGCAAATCTGAGTTCCTCCATGTGGCTCATACATTGTTTTTTGAAAGATTTCCTGGAGATTTGAGCTAACATAACAGGATTTTTATAATAATTTAATAGCCCCATCTCAGACAGGAAGTTTTTGACATACCTGAGTCACCTGATCTTAAGAGCATTCTCTAGGCCTAAGAGATCTTTCAGCACCTCCCGGTTAAATTATGTTTGTGGGCAACACCAAATACGGTGCCATAATAGAACCGGTTGAACCTTTATGGTGTCTGTAATGTAAGGTACTCCCAGTTCCATGTGGCACAAGAACGTAGAGGTGCCTTGTGGGACTGCCAATAAATACCTAAAAAATTCATTCTCAACTTTCTGAAGTTCGTCCACTACTCCATATCCCCAGACTCCTGCCCCGTATATCGCTGGGCTAACGCATTTGGCTTGGTATATTTGGAGCATCTCCATCGGCGGTCTCTTACCAAGCCTCTGCGAGAAATTGACCAGAGCTGCTGCTGTTCTCATAAATAATAATTTCCTGGCTTTTATGGCTTTTATGGATTAAACCCAGATCTGTGACTGGGGGTGAATGTTTTGCCAATGTGAAACATTCCGTCCATCACCTTGTGTGTTTTGCCGTTCGCCCTATGTGGGAAGGGTATGCCCAGACGTGGGTCCCGTGCTCACTACGCCACTGGAGTCAAGCTATCCTGGCTGAAGAGGGGTGAAACCCCGAAACCAGTCCTAGGATGCTTGATTCCGCTCCAGGGAAGACATGGCTTGGCAGTTCGGGCTGGACTGTTCCCATGAGCCACAGGGTCAAGACTGATTTGCATATGGCCATGTCTGAACTGGGGTGGCATGGTGAGCAAAATAACGATGGATTAAACCCAGATCTGTGACTGGGGGTGAATGTTTTGCCAATATGCAACATTCCGTCCATCACCATGTGTGTTTTGCTGTTCGCCCTATGTGGGAAGGGTATGCCCAGACGTGGGTCCCGTGCTCACTCCGCCACTGGAGTCAAGCTATCCTGGCTGAAGAGGGGTGAAACCCCGAAACCGGTCCTAGGATGCTTGATTCCGGTCCAGGGAAGACATGGCTTGGCAGTTTGGGCTGGACTGTTCCCATGAGGCTCAGGGTCAAGACTGATTTGCATATGGCCATGTCTGAACTGGGGTGGCGTGGTGAGCAAAATAACGATGGATTAAACCCAGATCTGTGATTGGGGGTGAATGTTTTGCCAATGTGCAACATTCCGTCCATCACCTTGTGTGTTTTGCTGTACGGCCTATGTGGGAAGGGTATGCCCAGGCGTGGGTCCCGTGCTCACTCCGCCACTGGAGTCAAGCTATCCTGGCTGAAGAGGGGTGAAACCCCGAAACCGGTCCTAGGATGCTTTATTCCGGTCCAGGGAAGACATGGCTTGGCAGTTCGGGCTGGACTGTTCCCATGAGGCACAGGGTCAAGACTGATTTGCATATGGCCATGTCTGAACTGGGGTGGTGTGGTGAGCAAAATAACGATGGATTAATCCCAGATCTGTGACTGGGGGTGAATGTTTTGCCAATGTGCAACATTCCGTCCATCACCTTGTGTGTTTTTTTTTTTTTTTATGGCTTGGAGCCATGAGCCTTTATTTTCAATTAGGATGCCTAAATACGGATACGTTTTGGGGAACTCCACCGTTTTGTTTTCAATAAAGATGTCCTGTTTGGTACTACCTGTCCCACAGCTCATTATGAAAGTTTTCCTGATATTTATTTTCAATTCTAAATTTGCCATATATTTATGGTAAATATTCAGGGTGCGTTGTAACCCTCTCGGGGTCCGTGCCATAATCACGGCATCGTCCGCGTACAATAGGGCAGGTATTTGTTGTTTTTGTAAAAGTGGTACGTCCTGACACCCTTCCAACATAGCTAATTCCAGACCATTTGTATAAAGAGTAAAAAGGAAGGGTGCCAGGACGCAGCCCTGCCTGACCCCCTCTCCACTTTAAACGACTCCGTGCACTCCCCATTTTTACCAAACCGCACCCTGGCAGTCTCATTTCCATAGAGTTCTCTTATGAAGTTAATTATGGGGGTCATTACTTCCAGGGTCCTCCATAGTTTAACATGGCTTAAGCAGTCGAAAGCTGCTGTTAAATCGACAAAAGCCATGTACAATTTGCCCCCTTTTGCATTTACGTATTTTCCCATTGGGAGGATCAGATTGAGGCTTTGTTCAATAGTACCCAATCCTTCCCTAAAGCCAAACTGGAGATCCGACAATACGTTATTGTCCTCTGTCCACTGTTGGAGGCGGTTTAGGACTATCCGGCCTGCCACTTTACCCAAAGAGTCTAACAATGAAATGGGATGGTAGCAGGTCGGATTTTGTCAGTCTCCCCTATTGAATATCGGGACCAAAATAGACTCCGACCATGTGAAAGACAGCGAGTCTTCTAAGACCCTCAATGCTGCCTGGTGCAGGGTTCCACCTCTAATTCACTTTGGGTTCGCTATCAAAATAATGAGGCAAGCGCTGGAAACTGGAAGACAAGAAAAAGGTTTATTTCTCATGAGGAGATCACGTCAACTGCAGACACCGGGATGTCTGAGGGAGGTGTTCTGCTGATAACTCCTTTGGCTCTTCCTTTTATACAGGTTTGACACAATGCATTTGTTTAATCAACATGGTTACACAAGCTTGGAGTCCCCGCCCCGGGCAGGTGGTCACACAAGCCCAACAGTATTTCTTTTCCCACCCAGGTCAAACAGACAATCTTATCTTGCAGCTGGACCTTGCTTCAGGGTCTAAAACATGTGAGACCGGCCAGATCTAAGAGTCCGTTCTGTTGATAAAAACAGGTCCCATTGTTGGTAAAAAAAAGTCTTGCTGTTTGCAGTGCAATAAATCATGTTGCTAGAGTCTTTTTGGTGTTTGGAACCTGTTTGTGTAACTAGGTGTAGTGAGGGGTCGAGTGTCCAAAGGTTTGCCTGTAAACAGAGATGAGGGGAAAAACAAGTTTGTGGCAGCAAGTGGCGCTGAGGTTTGTTGCGGCAATAGAGTTTCTGGCCCCCAGCACACATACCAGGTCGGTCAGAGGGTCAGAGGGATGCTAGTAAGGGCAGGGTGAAACAAAGGTGGCCAACAGAGTACGAAATGGCTGTGATAGATTAAAATGACTGTAGCTTATGTGCACATAGAAATTTCCACCAGACAAGATGGCGCAGGCAATGTTCACGATTGTCGTTTTGCTTTTAACAGTGGGCCCTATGAACATAACTAGTCAGCTTGTCAGTCTATTTCGATCTCCATAATGTCCTGTATCCTGTTCTTGATCATACATTACTCTAATTTTTGTTAGCTGAGTGTCCATAGTCTTAGGGTGCAAGGTAGTTATACAAAGAGAACACAAAGGTGGTATACAGTGTATACCCAAACAACAACCACATAACAGCCCTGACACCCACGGACCACGCACGCAACTTGGGATTCATCCTCGACTCTTCCCTCTCCATGTCCAAGCAGGTCAACGCCGTCTCCTCCTCCTGCTTCAACACCCTCCGCATGCTCCGTAGGATCTACAAGTGGATCCCGACCAATACCAGAAGAACGGTGACCCAAGCGCTCGTCAGCAGCCAGCTGGACTACGGCAACGCACTCTACGCCGGAATCCCCACCAAACACCTACAACGACTACAACGCATCCAGAACGCCTCGGCCCGCCTGATCCTCGACCTCCGCCGCCGCAACCACATCACCCCTCACCTGAGAGACCTGCACTGGCTCCCCATCAAAAAGAGGATCACCTTCAAACTCCTCACCCACGCACACAAAGCGCTCCACAACGTGGACCAGCGTATCTGAACAGCAGACTCCACTTCTACACTCCCGCCCGCCAGCTCCGTTCTGCGAGCCTCGCCCTCGCCGCTGTCCCCCGAACCCAACGAAGCACCGACGGAGGCAGATCCTTCTCCTGCCTCGCGGCCAAGACCTGGAACACCCTCCCAACACACCTACGGCAGACCCAGGACCTGCTCGCCTTCAGGAGGCTCCTCAAGACCTGGCTCTTCGAGCGGTAGCAGCAGCCCCCCCCCCCTCTTAGTGCCTTGAGACCCTCACAGGTATGTAGCGCGCTCTATAAATTCTGTGATTGATTGATTGATTGATTGATATTGTCAATACTGGGACCAAGAGAATCATTGATATTTTCCAACCCCACTCCTTCAAGATGCCCCAAAGCCAACTTCCAATTGTCCAGGTTTCTGATCCCTGATGAATTTCTGAAGACAGTCTATGGAGATGTTCGATTGCTTCATAGTCAGAAGGTGAATTATCAGGAATGTATATACAGCAGCTGGCACCGATGATGCGGCATGCTCCTCCCCGGTCCGCTACTACCACGTCCAGGACCATGCGATTTTGCAGGGTAACCAGACGGACTGCTTGGAGCTCAGCAGTGTTGTTGGTGAGGATGCCAGCAGTGACGTTCAGGGCGGTCTCTACCGCTTGGGATAGATGTCTGATGGCTCGGCTGTTTGCCATCGGACCCCATAGCGGGATGAACTCTTTTGCTGCGTCGAGGAACTGTGATGAGGCAGTGTCTGCTTGATCAGTGTCTTTAGATCGTTTTTCTCGATGATGCTCTGCATGGGCTGTGTAGGTTGGTGGCAAAACAAAGGCGATGTAGCACGTGCCCCTCCAGTTTCTTGGGAGCCAGGTGTAGGCTTTGGTTCCGCAAACAAAGTACATATTGGGTGATGCGACAAGTGCAGGAGGGTTGGTGGTGTTCAAAGTCCTTACAATGCTACAGGTGCTGTGACCCACATTCTCAGTCCCACGGCCTTCAATGCATACAAGGCCAGAGACGTTCACCACAGATAGGGCCACAGTCAGTGTTGCAGCAGTTCTTTTCTTCAGGTAGGAAAATGTGGCTCTGTTAGGATTTTTGAACACTTGCATTTCCACTCGTTCTTTGGAGGGGACATTCATCGGGAATGTCGCATTGAAGGTGTGAGGGCAGAAGGGGGCGGCTGTTCTTCCTGTTTTGTTTCGCCAGAACTCGTTGTAGAACTGGGCGATTGTTCAGTCGGAAGTGGCATTGTCTTTGTAACTTTCTTGTAGGAGTATCATCCAGGCACGGCAAGATCCGTGAATAGAAAAGGGCGAAGGGATGAAAGGGATGGAATGTTCAGTGGCATGTGGTAACAGCCCACAGACCCAACAGTTGGTAGTATTGGTGGCAAGATTGTGCTGGTGCAACATCTGCACGAAAGAATTATTCCAGAATTCTTTGCGTCGTTCTCGGAGATGTGGCGGTAGTGATACCAGGTAGTGTTCTTTCTTGGTGATTGGTTGCATGGTAGGTGACAATGTTCTGTATGCAGGTGCATTCTCTTCAATGATCCAGAGTGCGGCCATTAGCAGGAGACAGGTGAGAAATGCGGCTGCAAGTGCAATTGTCTTTGTGCTGTGCAGGTTAGTAGTCTTGGTGTCTTTGCGGTCGCTTTGCAGGTGTTCAGTTTCTTCCATCATCTTCGAGGAGCTCAACAACTGTTAGGGCCACAGACTTTTGTCTGGCGCTTTTCTGGTAGCGTTGTTTGACTGTGCTACCGATCTGAGACCTTGACTCAGTTAGTGACCTGGTCGTTGGAGCTCCCTCCTTTTCGTCGATCTTAGGTTGTACCCTTTCTTGGATGGCACCGTGGGGTCGGGAAATTCTGCTAGTTCGAGGGTGTCTTCTTGTGGGTAGCAACTCAGAGCTGGTCGGTTCTTCGCGAGTACTTCTTCTTGCACCTCCACCCCGTCACAGGTTGCCAGGGTTGGAGGGACTTGCTTGCAATGATGAGCGTGCAGCCAGTTTCGTTTTCCTTCCACTCTGAGGGCAGTTCGGGTGGTGATCAGGACTTGCCAGGGGTCTATCCACCTAGGCTCCAGATTTTTCGTTCTTTGGAAGTTGCAAATCAATACCTGGTCGCCTGGCTTTATTTCATGTTTCGGGCCCCTTGATATGTCAGGCAAGGCTTGCTGCACCTGTTGGTGGATAATTGTTAGCTCATTTGTCAATTTGTTTGGGACATCGTTAATGGAGGTGGGTCTTGGTGCCGCCCAAATGCTCATAGGCCTGCCGAAGACCACCTCATACGGGGTCAGTCTGTTTGGGGTGGAGCGCATTGATAGCAATGCCAATGGAAGGGCGTTGGGCTATTTCAACCCGGTCGTTGCAATTATTTTGGCTAGTTTTAATTTCAATGTTGCATTGTGTCTCTCTACCAGGCCCTCTGATTGGGGGTGGAAGACGGCATGGAACTTTTGTTTTACCCCCAACTCTCTCAGTATGTTCTGTATCACCTCTGCTACGAAGTGGGGGCCGTTGTCGCTCCATAAAATTCTGCAAAGGCCGTATCGGGGGAAGAATTCTTTCAGCAATACTTTTGCAGTGGCTAAGGCGGTATTGTCGCGGGTGGGATATGCCTCCACCCATTTGCTAAAAGCGCACACAACCACCAGGACATATTTTAGACCATGGCATCTCTCTAGTTGGATGTAATCCATTTGAAGGATTTCAAAGGGGTGGTCAGGGACTCCAAACCCTCCCCGTGGTACTACTGTCCCCTTCCCTGGGTTGTGTTGTAGGCAGACTATACATTGTTGTACTAGGCGTTTTGCAGATTCTGCTATCTTGACATTATGCCATACTCTGGTGATTAGTTCAATCATGGGGGTGGAGCCTATGTGTGCTGGTAAATGTGCCATGGTCAATATGGGGATGAGGTAGGCATTGGGTAACAGCCATTTATTTCCGTCTTTAATTCTCCAGCAATCTTCCTCGTCATATAGTCCCATCTTTTCCCATTCGGTCAATTCGTCTTGTGTGCATGTAGTCTGTATGTCCCTTACAGTGGTCCTAGCGTCAGTCCATTGTTCAGCTTGTGACCTGGTCACATACATTCGTGTCATAGTTCTGTCTCCTGCCGTGGCTCGGGCAGTAACGTCTGCTAGTGCATTTCTCTGTCCAATGATATCAGTCACTTTCCTATGTGCTTGGCATTTTATCACTGCTAAATTCTAGGGGAGGAGGACTGCTTGCGTCAAGGCGGAGACTAAATCTCCATGCAGGATGGGTGTACCGTGTGAAGTCAGAAACCCTCTTTCTTTCCATAAGATCCCAAAATGGTGAACCACCCCGAAGGCATATTGGCTGTCTGTGTATATGTTAATTGTCGTGTCAGTCGCAAGGATACATGCTCGTGTGAGGGCAATGAGTCTGCAGCCTGGGCTGAACGTTGGGGAATAAGGGCTGTTTCCAGAACGGTTCGGGCTGCGGTGACAGCGTATGCAGCTGAGGTGGTGCCGTTGGGGAGTTTGATGCACGAACCATCCACCCATAGTTCTCCTTCTGGTTCTAGAAAGGCGGTGTCTCTGAGATCTATTCTACTCTTTGTTTGTTCATCGGTTAGTGTCACACAGTCGTGTAGTGGAGTCACGCTAGGATCATTTTCGAGTAGGGTTAACAGTGTGGCTGGATTGAGGGTGGTGCATCGCTTTAGGGTAATGTGCGGTGCTAGCAGGGTCAACTCATATGCGGTCAGTCAGGCGCTAGTCAAGTGCTGGGTTTTGGTCTGGTTTAGTAGTGTGTCGACTGCATGGGGTACTAAAACAGTGACTGGATTGGAGAGCACTATTCCTTCGCTCTGGCGTATTGATACTGCTGCAGCTGCCACAGCGCGCAGGCACGCTGGCAGCGCTCCGGCTACTGGAACGAGGGTGGCAGAGAAATATGCACAAGGGCGTTGTTTGTGACCAATTGATTGTGTTAGGACAGACAATGCACATCCCTCCCTCTCGTGCGTGTAGAGGAAGAATGGTTTGGAGTAATCTGGGGTTCCTAGGACAGGCGCTGAACAAAGGGCATTGCGTAGTTCTTTAAGGGCTGACTGGCATTCGGGGGTCCAGGGGAGAGGCGAGGGGATGTCTTTAGCTAGGAGGGAGAGAAGGGGTTTGACAATGAGGCTAAAGTTCGGTAACCACTGTCGGCAAAATGAGGTGAGACCTATGAAAGAGCGGACTTGCTTCTGATCTTTGGGGACAGGGGTGTCTAGAATTGTCTGGATCCTGTCAGGCGTGAGTTTCCTCCCTTCTTTTGATAAAAGGTGACCCAAATAGGTCACTTGTGATTTACAGAACTGCAATTTCTTTCGGGAGACCTTGTGACCATTCTCAGCAAGAAAATGGAGTAGTTTGATGGTGGCTGTGACGGCTATTGATATGGTGTCTGCTGCTAGAAGGATGTCGTCTACATATTGTATTAGTGCCACTCCATCTGACAATTGTATGGCGTCCAACTGTCTTTTAAGCGCCTGGCTATAGATACTTGGGCACTCAGTGTACCACTGAGGTGCTCTGCAAAATCTGTACGAACGGGAGTTTAGTGGGAATCCAAATAGATAGCGGCTGTCCTCGTGTATAAGTATGGAAAAGAATGCGTTTTTGAGGTCAACTACAGTGAAGGTGGTGGCAGTGGAGGGGATTAAAGTCAGAATTGTCGTGATGTCGGAAACTACTGGGTATTGTGGCACTACGATTTTGTTTATCTCCCGCAGGTCAATGATGAAGCAGTAGGCTTTTCCGTCTCCCTCTCCCTGTCTCTTTACAATCGGTAGTATGGGACTGTTACAAACGTTGCTCACTACTTCCTCTACCACCCCTGCCTCTACCAAAGAGTGTATGATCTCTGTCAGTGCCTTCTCACCCTCTGGCGATATTTTGTACTGCGGTACTTTCGGTAGGGTTGCGTCCTGTCGTATTGTTACGTGTACTGGGTCAATCATCATTCGTCCTACGTCTGAATCAGCCCTAACCCATAAGTGTGATGGCAAAGTGTCCAGTAGGGATGCGTCAGTCTCGGAGATGGGAAACGTGCTGAGAAGGGTTCTCTCTATGGCACTGGGGGTTGTCATTAAGGATGACACGCACTCCGTCTGGTGAGCATCTGATAGTCGCATGGAAGTGTTTCAGAAGGTCGAGACCCATAATGGCATCTGGGGTGTTAGAAGAGAGGAGGAATGTCGTCTCAACGCTATTGTTGTCAAGGTTAAAAGGGATCGGTCGGGAAAAAGGGTTGGTGGAGGGCGTACCGTCCAATCCTATTGAGGTCACATGTGAGCCTGACAAGGGTGCCCTTGGAATCAGTCGTTTGGATAGTGCACTATGTGTTGCTCCAGTGTCTACCAAAAATGGCGATTTTGTGCCCAGGACCTTAGCGGTAACATAAGGGCCTTGCTGGCCAACATAGAGCTCGACTGGATCCCTCCCTTGCCCCTGGCTGTCCTATGCAAAATCGTACGTATTGTCATAATTGCATTACACTGCTGCTGCTTTACGTTGTGGGGGGCATAAGTGTACTGTGATATTTTAAAATTGTAGGGAAACCTGTACTTTTACTATCGGGGTCATTCTGTCTATTATAATGGTTTTTTTTTTTCTTTTGGACAAGAATTGTTTTTAATGTAACTTTAATTCCTGTATGCACTGAAGCTAGATTTCGGTCCGTGCTCACTACTTTAAACTGTGATTTTCTAAACGCTTGTCACTTAAGGGCGCTTCTCGCCGGGTTAGCGTTCCAGTCTCGTGACTCCTCCCACTCCCTCCCTTCATAAACCGGATGCAGCGTTCGCGCCGGTAATTGCATTACACTGCTGCTGCTTTACGTTGTGGGGGGCATAAGTGTGCTGTGATATTTTAAAATTGTAGGGAAAACTGTACTTTTACTATCTGGGGCATTCTGTCAATTTTAATGTTTTTTTTTTCTTTTGGACAAGAATTGTTTTTAATGTAACTTTAATTCCTGTATGCACTGAAGCTAGATTTCGGTCCGTGCTCACTACTTTAAACTGTGATTCAAAACGCTTGTCACTTAAGAGCGCTTCCCGCCGGGTTAGCGTTTCAGTCTCGTGACTCCTCCCACTCCCTCCCTTCATAAACCGGATGCAGCGTTCGCGCAGCGGGCGCGCCGGCGGCGCGCCAAAGGAAAGCCCGTCTGCGCCCGTCCGCGCTAAGGACGCATAAGTGCCGGGCCATGCTGGTGGTGTGCTTGGGGAGGTGTTAGAAGGCAAGAGGTACAGTAAAGCTCAATTGCTGGCCCTGAATACACCTCACCGCAAGGGATATAGGAATTGGTCGATGGCCCAGGATACTACTTTGTATTGCCCCGCCTGTAATTACTGCCTTGGCCCACTGGGAGGTTCTTTTACTAGCCATCATGATCATGTCAACACTATTCAGGCTGCACTCATTAATGCTCGGTCCCTGGTAAAACATGCCCCATATATATACGATTTGCTTTCGGATTCTGGCCTGGATATTTTATTCATCACCGAGACTTGGCTGAATGAGTCGTGTGCCCCTACGATCGAACTTTCTATCCCGCCTGGGTTTAAAATTGCCAGACTCGATAGATCGTCTGGGAGAGGAGGTGGTATCGCCGTAGTTCTCAGAGACATCTGGTCATTTTCCTGTGAAGCCTCGGCTGGGCTTGTAGACGCAGAGGCCCTTGATTTTTCCATTGCCTTGTCCCCCCATTTCACCTTGGGTGGTACCTTGGTCTATCGGCCCTCGGGCTCGCCTGGCGGCTTTCTCAAGGCCTTGGATAATGTGATTATCCCGCGTGCCTTGCGTTTCCCAAGGTTTCTTCTCCTTGGGGATTTCAATATACATCTCGATTGCCCTGATGCGCCGGGTTCCAGGGAGCTAAATGATCTGTGTGTCTTGGCTCATTTGACTCAATGGATTAAATCTCCGATCCACCATGGGGGGCATCTGATCGATTTGATCTTCTCCAATTTTGACATTTCTACTCCGGACCCTCTTCCGGTCTCATGGTCGGACCACTATTTGGTCCATTTTTCATGGTCTATTGGTAAATTCCTGCCCAGTGCTCGCCCTGTCCATTATTTACAGCCCCGCAGGATCGTTATTCCGGCCCTTGCAAAGATTTTGGCTCGGTCGGAACCCTCACCTTCTTGCATTTTGGAGAATGAGTGTGCTGACCTCACTTCATGGATCGCCCACAGCGTGAAATCTGTGTCCAAAGCCCCACGCGTGTGCAGGCCTAGGGCCATTCCTCCTAAACCTTGGTACTCGCCCTCGCTTAGAGCTCTTAAACTGTCTTGCAAATCGCTGGAGTGCATCTGGCGCCGGGACTACTGTCCTCTTGCCAAGGCTACTTTGCGGCAGGCCCAACACGATTACTACACAGCCATTAGCGCAGCCAAGAGTAGCTTCTTTGTTGCCCGTATTGCTAATGCCAAAAACAACAGCAAAGAGATCTTCTCGATAGTTAAGTTTCCTATCCCCTGCCGCGGAACAAATTCCCTTTCTAGCCTCTTTAGAGCGTTGTGAGGAACTGTCCTCTCTTTTTTATCGAAAAAATTCAATTGATCCAAGATAGCCTTGTTTGTGATTCTTTCCCCCTGACTGACCCCTCCTCTCTGCCGACCTCCCAGACCTGCTCCTCCTCTTTTTCCATGTTCTCGCATGTTGAGAAATGTGATACATTGGCTATTCTAAAATCTCTCAAATCAGGATCCCCGTCCGACCCCGCTCCGGCAAGAGTGCTGGCTGGTATTGCTGAGGTGATCTCTCTGAAGGTCAACAGAATTATTAATCTTTCTCTGCAGACTTCTACGGTCCCTATCAGTTGGAAGCAGGCCAAGCTCCTTCCTCTCCTAAAAAAAACCCTCACTCGACCCTGCACTTCCTACTAGCTTTCACCCTATTTCTCTTCTCCCCGCCATGGCCAAAATCTGTGAGAAGGTTGTTTTTCGTCAACTGGAAGCCTTCGTGGAATCCTCCAACCTACTACACCCGGCGCAGTCTGGTTTTCGGTCCGCCTACAGTACCGAAACTGCACTGGTGGAGGTTGCAGAAGCCATTCGGGGGTGCCTTGATGCGGGCGGCAGAGCAGCTTTGGTGCTTCTTGATCTCTCTGCCGCCTTCGATACGGTCCCCCATCAGCTCCTCCTCTCTCGCCTGGCTAATATTGGTGTTGGTGGCCACGTGTGGAATTGGTTAAAATCTTTTCTAGAGGATCGGACTCAGCAGGTGTGGACGCCACCTTTCTCCTCGACGGTGAGGAAGGTGGCTACTGGCGTCCCACAGGGATCCACCCTGAGCCCCTTGCTTTTCAATATTTATCTTACTCCTTTGATTTTTTTGGCAGAAGAACTTGGTGCAAAAATAATGGGCTACGCGGATGATACCCAACTTCTTTTTACTTGGAAGGATTCTGATTTGTCTACCGCGTCCGCCCAGAACTGCCTTTCGGCTGTTTTTAAGTGGCTGGCCGCTGCACATTTAAAATGTAATGAGGACAAGTCTGAAGTTCTCCTGTATGGACATTTTCCTCCTGACTTTAGATCATCTCTATGGCCCTCTAATCTCCCATGCCCGCACTCTGTGGGCTCTTCTGCAAAAAATCTTGGGATCTGGTTCTCGGAGGACTTACGGTTCACCTATCAAATCAACAAACTGGTTGGCCAGTGTTTTGGCACTCTTAAGGTATTGAGAAGATTTCTCCCGCTGTTACCTCATTCTGCCAAGGAAGCTGTTATTCGTGCCCTTATTCTTTCTCGGCTCGACTACGCCAACGCTCTGTATTTGATACCTAATTAACAAACTACAGACTATACAGAATGCCGCGACTAGACTCCTGTTTAACATCTCAGGACGGTCTAGCGTCAAAAAACATCTCTGCGACTTACACTGGCTGCCAGTCCTCCAAAGAGTGCAATTCAAATCCCTGATTTTGGCCCATCGGGCTCTGCATCAGACTGTCCCTCTCTACACCCAAAAGCGGTTCGCCTTCTATACTCCTAACAGACTGCTGCGCTCCGCCACCTTGCGCCTAGTGACGGTATCACGCTTCCATAGGGCCCGTCTGGGTGGCCAATCTTTTTCAGTGAAAACAGCCATGGCCTGGAATGCCTTACCTTTGAAACTGCGCGTCATCCAAGATCTTAGGCTCTTTAAAAAACAACTGAAAACTTTTCTTTTCTCTGGGGCACTCTAATGTCTTCTCCTCAAGGTTCCGCATGCAGCATTCGCGCCAGGACACTTTTTAAGTATTTGTGCGCGTTAGAAGTACTATATAACATAACATAATCTGTCTGTTGGTACTGATTCTGTTTGGGATGGTCAAATGTGTTCACTCTTCCTGGCCTTTCTTCGTTTGCTTCACTGGCATACCCTCTCCCACGTCCTCTTCCTCTCTGTCCACTTGCTATTTCCCTCGCCCCTACCAGCTCCTAACAAAGCCGGGCATTGGTTTTCCAGTGTCCATATTCTTTGCAAAATGCACGTTGATCCTGGCCTAGGTCTTGGTGTCCTACATATGAAGTCGATGAATTGTTTCTAGGTGGCTGTACTCTAGGGGTATTCTGCTGGTATGCTCCCCTATATTGCTCCCTTCCTGTATTCACACCCTGGAGTTGTGCTATCATCACCCTTTCCTTCAAGTCCTTCTTTTTCCTTTCTGTAGCCCTGTCATTTTCGTTTCTCTGATGCTCATAGTACTGGGCCATTTGGAGAATGGCTGCCGGTTTAGATGCTGTCCAACTACTTTCACTGGCTTGTAATTTCTGGGATACATCTGGCAGTAGTCCTTTGACATAGTTCTGCACAAATAAGTGGTGTCCGGTTGCGGTGGACATGTCTTGTCCACTGTAATCGGAGAACACCGTTTCAAATCCGGAGAAATACTCTGAGACATCCTCTTGTGGTTTCTGGCGGCACGCGGTTACTATGGACCAGTCTATCTTTTTCTCTGGGATCAGCGTTTTCACTTTCTGCACTATTTTGTCAGGGAGGTCCAATATTGCTTTAACCGGTTTTTGACCAGGGTTCCGCTGTTTATCTAGTGTGTTGAGTTGTTCCCAGGTATGACCAAGCAGTTCGGTATGGTCTATTTTCCTAATCTGTTTCCACACATCTGCTGGCAAACCTAACCCGAAGAACAAGTCTATGTCGGCAAGTGTCATTATTGTTGATCCCAGAGCGGTACCTAGCTCGGTGTAAAAGGTGGTGTTTTTTTTTCGTAAATCCGGTAAAGATTTACGGAACGTCAAAATGTCCTGTCTGTCCCATGGCTGATACACCCAATTGTAGACCACCCTTCCTTTAGCGTCTTGATGGTTCATATCGTCATGAGTCCCTTGTCCTCTAGGAGGTACCCAATAAGGGGCAGCTTCTTTTATCGGCATCATGCTATCTGGTTTTTCCACCGGGGTCCTGCTATCTTAGATGTCCTGTCCTTATCTATCCGTCCTTGTTCCACGAGGTGACGGCATACTTCCAGTGTGGATGAAAAGAGTTCTGTAACATCGTTGTCACCGTCATCTCCGGTGTCTACTTTCCTATAGAGAGCCACTAGTCGCTCAGGCCCTACATCTTGGTACTTCTCTTCATATGCAGTAAGAGTGTGGTAACCGAGATGTACAATAAAGTATAGTTTCTGATTTTCAACTTAGGAGTTGCATATGTCAGTTACATGCTCTTCTGTCTCCTTCCTATCTATGAGGGATTTAACTATTTTATCAATGCCTGCTCGCTCATTTGTACTTATCGCGGGACCCTAGGCGCTCCTTTTTAGGTCGAGGACTACCGGTCTGCCGAAGGCAGAACCGGAAGTCGGAAGATTTAATGTTTTCTAGAGTGGCTATTTAGCCCGCCTCTCTTTTTGCTTCTCCTCCATTGGCTGGCTTCCTAAACGGAGGCCAGCCATTGGAGGAGAGAGCCGTCCCTCCAAATGGGCTCCGTCT
This sequence comes from Triturus cristatus, assembly GCF_964204655.1. Taxonomy (NCBI): domain Eukaryota; kingdom Metazoa; phylum Chordata; class Amphibia; order Caudata; family Salamandridae; genus Triturus; species Triturus cristatus. The sequence continues at coordinate 1,091,324,477 of NC_140582.1, read as the reverse complement.
TTTTCAGATTCGGGGGCGTGTTCCTTGCTGTTCTTTCCACTTTTTAGCCACGCCCTTTTAGAACAGCAGGAACACGCCCCCGAATCCGAAAAAGTTTCGAAGCTTCGATCCGCCATTTTTTTACTGTCGTCTGCCCGTGAGGATCTATCCGTTCGGCGCCGTGTTGTTGTGCTGGTGTCTGTCTCTGAGTGTATCTGACTGTACAAGCTTGACTTTCTGTTAGTCTCCGTGTACGTGCGCACGTGCCTCTGTGCACGCCCGTCTTTCCGCCAGTGTTTCGGTGTGAGAACGTGGGAGCCCCGCAGGACCGAGCCTCCGTCCCCATTGCCACTGCAGCTGCTGTTATGACTTGGTCCAGGGTCTTGGCTCGCAGACGCCTCTTCCCCTCACAAAAGGAAGGAAGCTAATGAGTTGTGCGCCGAGCAGTGAGCGCCGAAGAATTGGAAGGCCTGGGGCACATTTCCGTACAGCTAAAGTTACAGAAAGCTGTTCTGCGGAGCAGCGAGTCCAGGCCCGGGACACTCACATACTCGGGTCTATACTTGCAAGCCATGGGGTGTCTCTACTCCGTGCCTCCAGAGGAGCCGGCGGCGGGCAGGTCAGTCGAAAGTTTACACTCGAGTAAAGCGCTGGGACTCGTAGGCGCACTTTGGGAGTTCTCGGCTGCTCCGCACTCGAGTTCTCAGCGGCGTGGGAGGGGGTGAAACTTCTCGTCTCATTTACTTGCCAGCCACGCACCATCTTAGCTTAGCCTTGGCTCTTATCCGCTGTTCCTAACTCTAGGCCCAGAGGGAGGGTGACTGGGCTGCATTCTTTGGGTTTTTAATGTTCCTTCTCCAAGTCTTAAATGTTGCAGTGTGTTCTTTCTATCCTACTTCTTGGTGCAAGGGGCGGCTTGCTTTTTCGTCTGTATGTGTGTCCGATCGGACTGCCAGAGTGCTGTTTGGGTTATTACCGGTTAAATCACTGTTTTCAAATGTGATCCAGACAAAAAATGATGGCGCCAATAAGCCTAGATCGCACCTCCAACAGTCCAGCGGGAGGTCTACGTTTTGATCCCGTGTGAATTGCATGATGCCTAAAAATACACTGGGGCTAAACGGACACTGGTGCCGATTTTAAAACCATAACCCGTCCCCCCCACCCCCCCCCTCTATTTTTAGGTAGCAGGCTCCACTACTGGTTCATGCAGCCAGTGTGGTTCATTAAGAATTTTCTTTGGCAAAACCGGCTCAGGAGAAAACAAACTTAGACTACAACTCCCATAGTTCGATTGGGCAGAGCGTCACCAAAGGTCGCGGGGCCCTTTAAATCACTTCTGCTGCAGACGGAAGTCACCTCTAAGCTCGCTGGCGCAGGCTGGCGGCCCGGGAAGATTAACTGTGCGGCGGCCCAGGCCTGTCACCAAAGGTAAAACGAAATTAACACTGATGTTGTAGAGACGCTTCGGTTTTAGTCATGCACTTCTAAATTAGAGTTTTCAGCGTAATTTGAACTGCCGTGGTAGAGACGTTTTGGCTGCCTCTAACCAGAGCTATTTGAATCGTTTTTGCAGAGACACTTTGGTTGAGCCATTTTAGTCTCACTCTTCCAACCAAAGGCATCAACGGAACTTGTACAGCTGGTGTAGACACTTCGATTAAGCTGTTTTAGCTACGCGCTTCTAAGCAAAGCACATAGGTTAAGTGGGAACGTTCTTTTAATTTCTTTCAGGTAAATGTGCAGCGAACCCCAAAAATTGAATCTGAAGAAACAATCGCGTGCCAAAATACAGGTACGGGGCACATCGTCATCTGGTTTGAGCTACTTCATCAAAAGGCAATATTCTGAGAAAATAATGGGCAATTATTTTGTTTTTGCTTATGGCCATTAAGGAATTGCGCCTGGATGTGCAACACGTTTTTGTTTGACCAAATGGCTTTCAACAGTCTGCCAATTAAAATGTAAGCAACCTTTTATCTAATGGAACGGGACTGATGACATTATGGAATGTGCTGACTCATTGAGATGGTATGATTACCTCTGCCGGAGCCTACTAGCGATTGGGTTCTAAGAACATAGGGGCATATTATCAAGCCAGGCGATACAATTATCGCCGCTTTAGCGGCAGAAAACCGCCTCTAAAACGGCGATAATGGGCTTGATAATATGCTCTATGGAATTCCCATTGAAGCCCATGTTAGATGTGAAGGAGATCTAACCTGAGCTTCAATTGGAATTCCATAGAGCATATTATCAAGCACGTTATCGCCGTTTTAGCGGCAGTTTTCTGCCGCTAAAGCGGCGATAATTGTATCGCCTGGCTTGATAATATGCCCCATAGTAGGGATCAGCTGATCTCGCAGTTCAGAATAAGGTAAAATAATACCAGAGAGAGGAGATATTCTGAGGCAGGGGTGCACATGTACAATATGTTCAATAACTAAGACACAGATTGTTTGTGTTTTCCAGCTTTTCGGTCCTGAAGAGAACCCCGTATGCGAAGGGGTTTGAAACGCGTCAACCTGTTTTGTGGGGACAATCAAGTATACAAATTGTTGTTAAAAATTGAAAGCTTTGTATTTTGAGAATTTGTGTCTGGTTGGCCATTGTTGTTCATTAGAGAATCTTTTTTCGTATGTGTATAAATTTGTTATTTTGAGGTACGGGTGTGATGGTATGTGAGGGAAGTGTAATGAATGTATGATTGAATAGATGCGATTGGCAGAGAGGGGCGCATGAAGTGAAGTTTGAATGGGTGAAAAGATGTATCATAAGAAAGTGTGTGGGTAAGGGGAGCTTGGTTGTTTTCAGAACTTTTAAATATTATGTACTTTGGTGATTTATTTATGTAAAGTCAATAATACATGTTGATTAAGTCAAACGGAAAAAGAGGTGTTTTTCGGTAGCATTGTTTTCATTTCAATGCACCGGGTTGCAAGGTGGATATCTGTAGCTCTGAATATTTGTGTGGATAGCTCTCTGTGTCTGGCTGACTCTGTATGTGTGGCTCTGTATGTATGTCTGGGGGATACACTTTGTATGTGTGTGGCTCTGTGTGGGTGGTTCTGTATGTGTGGGGGGTTGGCTCTCTCACTACGTCACTCTCTCTCCCAAACTCACTCTCACTACCTCACTATCTCTCACTACCTCTCACTATACTACACTCTCTCCCACTACCTCTTTACCTCACTCTCTAACTCACTACTCAACTCTCTCTTTCTCACAGCAACACAATATCACTACCACAGTAACTATCTCTCACTCTAAAACACTACTTAAAAACCTCACTCTCTCTATCTCACTACCTCACTCTCTATCACTACGTCACTATCTAGTTCTATCTCACTCTCACTACCTCACTATATCACAACACACTCTCTCAAAACTTCACTACATCACTCTCTCACTACCTCACAACTTCACTCTCTCTTTCTAACTCACTAATTCACTCTCTCTATCTCACTACCTCACTCTCTCTCTCTCAAATACACTAAGTCACTTACACTCACTCTTTCACTACCTCACTCTCTATCTACCTCACTCTCTCTCACTACATAACTCTCTATACATCACTACTCCCCTCTATATCACTACCTCACTACTCTCTCTAAAAAGATCACTACCTCACTCTCTCACTACCTCACTCTCTATATCACAACTTCACTCTCTCTCTAACTCACTACATCGCTCACTCTCTATCTCTCTACCTCAATCTTTCTATCTCACTAACTCACTTTCACTGTCTCTTTCACTACCTCTCTCTATCTCACTACATCACAACACCACTCTGCTTACATCTCACTACCTCACAACATCCCTCTCCCTCACTACATCACTGTTTCACTACCTCACTCTCTCTCACTACATCACTCTCTCTACCTCACTACTCCACTCTATCTCACTACCTCAATATCTCTCTCAAAACATCACTACCCCACTCTCTAGCTCACTACCTCACAACTTCACTCTCTCACTCACTACCTCAATCACTCTCTATCTCACTACCTCACTCTTTCTATCTCACTAATTCACTTTCACTCTCTCTTTCACTACCTCTCTCTCTATCTCACTACATCACAACATCACTCTATGCTTATATATCACTACCTCACAACATCCTCTCCCTCACTACCTCACTCTCTCTATCTCACTACCTCACTCTCTATCTACCTCACTCTCTATCTCACTACCTCACTCTCTATCTACCTCACTCTCTCTCACTACCTCACTCTCTATTTCAATACCTCACTCTCTCTCTACCTCACAACATCACTCTCTCTCTGCTAATGCAATAGGTATCACATATGCAAAAAAAAAAGCTAATGCCAATAGAAATGATAATGCCATTTATTTAGGGATTCAATAATGATAAAAAAATAATGAGCAATAACAATAGCTCTACCTATAATATTGCCGAGACCATTGCATTGTAAATGCTTGTTCTTTTGATCCTACCTCTACTACTGTATCCTTTGATGAGTCATTTGGTGTGTGTGACTCGGTGGGAGCAGAGGCGGTGGAGACTGAGGCGATCGTGTCACCTCCGGCTATACTTTGGGGGTCCTGGCGTTGTACTACGTGATGAGTAGGGGCGTAAGGGGGTGGCATGTATATGATTGGGGGACCTAATAATAAATCATCATCTACCCTTTGTTTTGCCGGTAACTCGGGGTAAAGAGTCGAGGGCGTTCTAACAGGGCATTGACCTGATATTTTTGATTCCTGTTCCTTTTTATCGATTTCCTTTTCTTTTAGTTTTTCTTCTAACCTTTTACAGGCTTGGTAAGCTGATTTTCGCGTTTCTTTATCTTGTCTAGCCTCGTCTCTTTTCTTTCTTTGGGCTGCCTCTTTTCGCCATAAACCAAAACTGTCAAACATGGCTGGTCTAGTTTTCTTTTTGTGGAGAGCTAATTCTAACATTTCTATTTTAGCGGGATCAAAAGATCCCGTCAGTGGCCACTGATTTACCCGGTCCTTCCTAGTGTATTTATGCCATAGTTTGCTATAAGCCACTGTGGCTAATCCATACTTTACGTACATGTCCTTGTTAGGCGGCGCCGGCTGACTGACCTCTAACAACCGCTCCGGTCCAAAACAATTGCAATCAAACAATCTAGAGAAAACAGGCATGACGTATTTATCGGTCAAAATGAATATCTCAATCAATCAATCAATCAATTTTAGACAAAAAGTCTGCACTACCTGTCCTTCGCTGTCTGCAAAGAGAGAGAATATTCCTATTCTTCGTTGTTTGCAAGCAGGGAATGTCTCAAATAACTCAATAAAAAAAAATACTAGTATTTCAATCAAACTAGTCAATCAATCAATTTAAGTCGTTTTTTTCAGAACCTTACCCGGACCGTGTGGACAGTTCTTCGTCTTCCCCTGCCAGCGCCTGGTTGTCCTCTCACTCCAACAATCAATGCGGCGTTCCTCTAAGGTCCCAGTCAGGACCGCAGGTCACTCGAGAGAGGTCCGTTCGAAACCGGTGAAGTTCAGTCGATCGGCAGCCAGACGAGGGTCTTCTCCAGCAGGTATACCACAATCGTTTAGTCGTTAGGACCTCTCTAACGGACCCACGTGTCGCTGATGGGCCCTTACGTTTGAGCGCCAATTGTGAAAGACAGCGAGTCTTCTAAGACCCTCAATGCTGCCTGGTGCAGGGTTCCACCTCTAATTCACTTTGGGTTCGCTATCAAAATAATGAGGCAAGCGCTGGAAACTGGAAGACAAGAAAAAGGTTTATTTCTCATGAGGAGATCACGTCAACTGCAGACACCGGGATGTCTGAGGGAAGTGTTCTGCTGATCACTCCTTTGGCTCTTCCTTTTATACAGGTTTGACACAATGCATTTGTTTCATCAACATGGTTACACAAGCTTGGAGTCCCCGCCCCGGGCAGGTGGTCACACAAGCCCAACAGTATTTCTCTTCCCACCCAGGTCAAACAGACAATCTTATCTTGCAGCTGGACCTTGCTTCAGGGTCTAAAACATTTGAGACCGGCCAGATCTAAGAGTCCGTTCTGTTGATAAAAAAAACAAGTCTTGCTGTTTGCAGTGCAATAAATCATGTTGCAAGAGTCTTTTTGGTGTTTGGAACCGGTTTGTGTAACTAGGTGTAGTGAGGGGTAGAGTGTCCAAAGGTTTGCCTGTAAACAGAGATGAGAGGAAAAATGAGTTTGTGGCAGCAAGTGGCGCTGAGGTTTGTTGGGGCAATAAGAGTTTCTAGCCCCCAGCACACATAACAGGTCGGTCAGAGGGATGTTAGTAAGGGCAGGGTTTGCTAAGGATCACATGGGCATCTTCCCTGCATTCTATTTTTCACAATCCAAACTATGCAACATCAGCTCTAGTAAGGACTGTCAGTTTATTTACACAGACTAGCTAATAAAAACTAGCAATACCCTTGCAAAACTGTATTTAGTATGAGAATAACAAACAATAGTGGTGTTATCACCTGAGAATTTTAGAACAAAAACTACCCACATCTAGTTCCCCTTAAAAATCAAATAAGGAAACAGCAATCTAGACTACTCATCCTTTCATAATTTCATCAGATAGGATGGGCAGTAACATAGCAAATTTATTTATTCATTTTATTAATGCTAATAATGTTTAAAACAGTATTACTGAATAGCCAATTAAATGTCTCATGGCTATTTCACAGACAGTTTAGACGGGCTCAAAAGAGAGAGAAAACATAAATTTAACAGGTTTCATTCTGACAACACTATCGACCCCAATTTATAGCAACTGGGCATAAACAAACTCTGAGGAGCTAAATAGCACATTGAGCTAGCTAAAGAACATATTCCTTTATCAAATGTACAAGTGTAACACGAGGGCACATGAATTCAAACTAAATCCCATTGCTTCCTTAATTCAGCCCTAAAAGCATTAGTGCTATACATATGGCAGAGCCATTGTCTTAATAAGAGCTCACATATACCATTATTATTCAATCTGTTCATATGAGTGAACAAAAACTTGCTTTTGCCAAAAAAAAGTAAGCAAAACCTCTTTCTGTCCCTGCCCTGCCATTTCGTCTTTCAAATGTCGAAATGTCAAAGCAAATGTTGCGCTGAGCCCTGCTTCTAAATGTAGAACTTCGACCTTTAACCTATTCGCAGCTGTCCCATCTTGTGTGCAAGGTTTTCATGCAGTTTTACCAATTCAAAGTGACCCTGGAGACTGAGAGCTCAACAACCCACTCCATTCCTGTCTACCAGCAATTCAGAGGTAAGCTTAATAACTTCTGCCAGTTTTTTTTGTACATATTTATATTTGTAAGCAGTGTGCTGAGTGCTTGTCTAGCAGTATAGATGTCCGCTATTCATTCTATACTTACATATGTTCATTTACTGGAGCCTAAGGCAGTTTAAAAGCTGCTCTGATTGGAATAACCTCATTTAAATAGTGAATTTTACTCAATTTCGACTTTGATGTTTGGGGCACTTAAAAATGAATATCCTACAATGTTTTTGCATAATAGTCATCCCCAGAATGTCCTCTACATATCCCAGAGATGTGGCATCAGAAATGTATAATGTATACCCTTATAAAAATAAGTTTTGTACGCCTGGGTTAAGTGACATTTCACATGTAAGTGACCCCCTATTGCTGTATAGAACGGCTTAAATTCAATTTGGATGCGAGGAGGTCACAGCATCATTATTAGGCATTATAAATATTACAAAACGAATTTAATGCACCTATTTTAAATAACATTTTTTATATAATCAAAATATATATATATTTTTTTAATAAATCCAATCATTTTGATGAGTCCACATATGAAAAGCAAGCTGCATCCATTGCCTATCATATTTAAACACATTCATTCATAGCCCTAAGAACAGAAACCTAATTTGAAAGTCTGCGCCACTTTTAAAGGACAGTCATTATTATTTAACATCAAAACCACTCTTATCCTTTATTAAACAGGCATTAAGAAAATAAATCCCTACTGTCAATCTGTCCTCTGTTTATCAAAAATAATGAAACTATATTTCTAACTTTTAAAACAGCAGTCTGAAATGCAGGATTTTACTCCGTGTTTGCACTGACTTAAGATGTAGTCGACTTCAGCTGTTTTCTGTGGCCGGAGTCAGAAATAGTCTAATGTTTACACAGCTGCTTGACGCGAAGAGGCGTCAAATTCACAAGCCTTTCAAGTCCGCCTTTCGAGCCAGCACAAATCTGTCGTTCTGTAATGTGTACTTAGTTCAGCAACAACCAACTCACTCAGATAATGTGAATGCCTTTTAATACCTAATACAGAAGGATAAATGCTGTGACATTTTGTATCTTAATTTTATCTATTGCAAAACACACAATTTCGTTTTTTGAAGCTTTTTTATTCCTATTCAATGTGGATTCTAATTTTATCTTTAACATTGTGGCAATTTGCACACGTGTATAGTGTCTTACTCTGTCAATTTAATGATAGCGTGCAGCTATTTAACATATATTATATAATTCCTTGCTGGATTCTTTTAAAATATATTTTATTTTAATGATGTTTTGCATAACAGAATGATGACAAAAAAAAACATTGAGCTCATTCCAGACATTTTCAAAACGGTGTCATACACATAATACAGGGCACTTAAGGCTAGCCATTCTTGCACCAAGAGCGCAATCGCTACTTACTCACACAAGTACCACTAATGACAAACCACAGACATTTAAACACACATTTAACCCACAGATCAACACTTGAGCCAGAAACAAAAGACAGCCCACAGACTGTACTTAAACCAAACCATTTGTAAATACTAGTTATAAGTCATATTCACTAGATTTGGCTAGCAGAACACCAGGAAAAAAAACGCTCTGCATATCACCACTTATGAATGTTACTAAGTGCACAGACCAGGATCCTTTCTACGTACATATTTAGTTCCTCGGGGTACTAGTCACCAAGGAAGAAATACGTTTTTATACCTAAACCTAGTTAAGTATCCCCTCTAGGGGAGACGGCTAATTATATACAAGTTCCAAGGGTACCTTCAAGAAAGCAACACATTCTACGATGTGTGCTAAGAACAGGCATGCCAAAAATATTGCAGCATATACAATATTATACACAAAGTAGCACTTAACTCAGTGTGTCGTTCAAGTTTACAAAAGTTTCTCATTACCTGCCTACATAAACTGCAGTTTACATATTTCCAAATTCCAAATATTGGCCAATTTCCATACAAATCCAAAAAGCGTCGCAACAAATGACCTTACCAAGCACAAGTTTCCAGATTCTAACTGCCAAGTTCTGAGTGACCAAACGGTCATTTTTAGAATACTCACGCCAAAAATGTTCTCAGTCAGTAGTGGTAAGCAGTTGGAGGAGTCCAACCAGGAAGACCAGAAATATACTGGGCTGCAGAGACAGAATCTCAGTTTTAGGGTACCTTTTTACTAGAGTCCTGTTCTGTCCTCCTCAGTAGATTCCTGTGTCCCATCAGGATCACTCCCTTGGATAGCCACTTCCCTGATGAGCCTCACAGAGGGCACCAATTGTAGAAATCAAAACCTTCTCAGGGGCTTTCTCTGATACACCTGGTCCTTTTAAACCAACAAAGAAGAGATTGGCACAGAAGCTGTAATATAAAAGACATCTTTTTATTTAACCTCTAAAGAGGGAAAAAATGCGTCACACAGTATTCTCAAATCACTGTATGAGACATTTTCTAAAGAGTACAGAGAACAGGGTCATTATATACCCACACAGGGGCTGATAAAAAGGTGGTACAAGTACACATGAGAAGAGTTATGCACATAGATTGTCATACAGAAACTGCACAGTCAACAAGTAGGAGGAGTAATAAGTTGCTGACATCAGTTAGAACAGCCTGACAGTTCTATATTAGGAACAGGTGCATTCTACTAGCTAGGCCCATCTGAGCATGTGCAAGACTCTGGGAAAGGGAAACAGCAAATGTCCAGCACATAGCTAACTAAAATGGCTGCCAAGTACAAAATGGCTTTCAGCTCATGCTAAGAGATTAATGCAATCTTCAACACATAGATCTGTGTTAAATTTAAAAAGATCGACTGGGACCCGATCGGGTCCCGGTGCCTTTCCCCCTTTGCTGGCCTTAAGGGCAAGCTCGACTTCTGTTAAAGTGACATCTAGGGCTGTATGAGAATCTATCATATTCGCACTAGGACTGATGCTAGCCTTGCCTTCTGTCATGTCAATCTCCTCGGTATCTCGACCAAAGATCTCGGAAAAATGTCCCACCCATTGCTTTTCGTCTATCGCGATTTCTATTGACGGCGTTTTTTCAGCTGTTAATAAGAATGGGGATTTAACCACCCGCCAGAATATGGTGCTATCTTTATTATTGCAACTTTTATGTAACTCCTCCCAAATTTCTTTTTTTAATTCACATTTTCTTAATTTCACAGCCTGATTGTATGCCTTTTTAAGCTGTCTGACTTCCAATCTATCTCGATCCTTTTTGTGTAGTGCTAATTTTAGGTCAGCATATGCTTTTGTGCAGTTATTATTAAACCAACCCTTGCCCTTGTCATTCCTATGTTTTAGTTGGACTCTCAAAGTGTCCTTGATTTCATTTGTTGTCTCCTCATAGCTTCTTAAAACTTTGTGATGTGGAGTTAAGGGTTCTAAACAATTCATGATTGAGGTTAAGGATTTTTTAACCACTATTGTAGTGAACTCCTGTGGTTCAACTTTGTTCCATTTTAAGGAATACCCGTTTGTTTTGTCAATTTCCAAATTTTCAAACCCATACATACTCTTGCTCTTATTTCTACCAGTCTTGAACGGACAGAACAATGACACACTGATTGGAAAATGATCGCTAATAGCATTCTTATGTGTACGAAAATTCAGAAAACGGGAGGCATACCTATTAGATATTAAAATAAAATCTATAGTTGTACTTGCTCCTCTACCGTTAAAGGTCTGGGTAAATGGGATTGGCGGAGAGGACAATTGATGTGCAAAACCCATTTCCAGAACAAATAGCATCTAATTTAGACAATCGCCATTGGTTGTATGGGGAAAATGGGGAAAATTACTGTTGTTCTCGTCAATTAAACCACATATTATAGTATCATTTTTTTCACATGGGGATAAATTAAAATCTCCCCCCCACACAAATAGTACATTTTGAGTACAGTTATTTTGAATATCTAGCAGAACATTTCTAAGCTGTTTTCAAATATCCAACAAACGGCCCTTCTGTACATTGTTATAAAAGTTGACCAATACATACATATTTTGCTTGTTTATAGTTAGAGTTATTATTTGAAAATTAGGCTCTGACTTTACAAAATGTATTTCCTTTATCTTCAACAAATTGGAGATATATACTATGAGACCTTCCTTTGCCCTCCCAAAAGTGGACGGGATAGCAGGGGTATAGTATGTCTTGTACCCCTCAATATGGATTTCGGTGGTAGCCCATGTCTCTTGGAAACAGAGGACATTAAACTTTCCCACAAAGTCATTCCATATATGATTGGTCAATTTCGACCGCAGACAAGCTATGTTCCAAAATAAGATTTCCAAGGTTAATTCATCGATGATAATGTTCTGTTTGGAATCACTTGTGATGGACCCGAATTGGGATATTGCTGGGCTCTCGGCCGTACTCGTTCTTTGTTCTAGAACTGGAGTAGAATCTACTGTGGACCCACCACTGACCAAGTTATTTTCAATGCTCTTAGTCTGGAGTTTAGATCGATAGGAATTTTCTAAGCGTGATTCATGTGAATTAGGTTTCAGAACGGGATCTATAGAGGGTATTCCTGTGGGGGTACATACTGCTACGTTCTTTGTTTGGGTTACCTGTAGCTGGGACAGTCAGTCGGTCTCATCCAAAACAGAGAGCACAGCAAACCTGTTCTCAACCAAAAGATTATAGGAACATTCTTGCCCTGCCGCCAGGTTTCCAATAATACCACCCTTCTGTGTCCTGAATGGTGGAGGATAGAAAAAACCCAATGGGACTATACTAATCCCTCTTATTAAGACCAATTTTTTTCCAGCCCGCCGATGTATATTCTCCACCAACAAAGGTGTTTTAAATGTTAGAACCACGCAGTCCCCTGGTAAAGTTTTTCTACATTTGCCAACCCACTGAACCCTCCTGGCCATCTTAAACTCGATAAAGAGTTGCTCAGTGAGCCCGACTTTCAAACTTAACCAGTGTAATGATTTATTTCTAAGTGTCTCCCAAGTTTCGTTTTCTGAGATCCCCAACTTTGGCACGTTTACTAGAATAACTATGTATGGTGTTGCCACCGGTGGAAGATTTAGATGTTGGTAACTGCTAGAATAGTCATTATACAATTTAGGATGTGATATTTCTGAAAATGACGCTGTCTCTTGAATATTGGTGGGGTGATTCAGCCTTCTCTTTAATGCTTTATCACTGCCCTTTGTATCTCTTTTCTCTAGAATATTGGCAGATTGGTTGATCATATTAAATTTTTTTGGGACTGACATAGCTGTTTGAGTTTTCTTCGGCAAATTGCCCGTACTAGAAGCTACGGCCTCTTTTCCATATAAAGTCAAAAGGAGGTGGTAACCATTCACAAAGACACCAATTCCCCTTAATGAATGTAAAAAAAAAAATTTGAAGAATAGACAGTGGTCCAGGTACCTACTGCCAACTCTTAAATGTAAAAAAATAGATAGAAAAAGGACCTAACTTACAAATTGGTTACTTTAATAAAAGTTGGTCATAGACATGGTGACTTGCGGACCGTTGCAGCACACAATTCCAGTGATTGTGGCCCAATGAGTCACAATCCGAGACCTACCTAATGCTTATTTATAAAGTAGATTGTAGTATAACTCAATCTGATTCGCTTTTTTTACGAACTGACCTATTGTGCCTATGTCGGTCCCTAAAAATGTTTACTTGTCGTAAAAGATTACTGATCTGAAATGCCTACTAGTAAAATAGTACAAGTCCTTCTTTGTCCAGTAGATTTGTGAAACTGATGAGGAAATACTCCCCCCTAAATACAAATAATTACTTACCAAACCTTCAAAGCCTCCCTAAGTCTGTATGGAATGTCATGCATTCGACATGGAATGATTTCACGTTAACATGAAATTGCTCTTGTTTCCGTCAACTGTTTGTGAATTAGTCATGACATCTATTTGTATCTATGCCAACTTTTCCCAAGAACACCATTAAATTGCTGTTTTGACAAATGACTCCTTCCCATATTCTTGACATTAATAGTGGGTTGAAATAGTAAATTGGCTTTCTCGCTTTGGGGTGAGGTCTTCCCACCTACGTCAGAGGTGGGTTTGAAGGGACTTTGCTGGAGATATTGACACATTTTCGAATGTGACATATGCTTCATCATTGATTTTGCTGACAGGGTTTGGATTTACACAGACTGACTCTGGACTGTCACGGGCTTTCCTGGGTTTAAGAGGGTGATACAGAAGGTAAAATGGAGGTAGAGTGATTTCAGTAAATCTCAATTCAAGCGCTGAAATCGAGTGAGGCAGTTGGTGGTTCTTATGTAACTAGAGATAACCGGTCATGACATACTTTATTTGATATTTGTGACATTGCCTTTATTATTCTTATGCGTTATCGTATGCAAACAAGTCTTCTAATCCAGGTGGATGCAGGGCACATTTGTTGCGCTTCAGCATAGGCTGCTGTCTTATCCAAACTATAACTCTTTATTACTCAACTTACACCACATTGTCTTCAAGACAGAACATAACTTAGTAACCACTTCACTTCAGGCCTCTTATGAAAACCTCAGGATTCAAAGGAAAGGCAAATGACAACTACCAAATGCGAAGAACTTAATAATGGCAACGTACATACAGGTGCAGCTAGCTGTCTTCTTATTAAACTCTTTTGGCTTCAGCAAGATATCAATCAATCAATCAATCAATCAAATAATTTGTAAAGCACACTACTTACCCGCAAGGGTTTCAAGGCGCTGAGGGTGGGGGGGTACTGCTGCTACTGGTTGAGCAGCCAGGTCTTGAGTCGTCTCCTGAAGGACTTCGGTTTGTCGTAGGTTGAGGGGGAGGGTGTTCCAGGTCTTGGCGGCGCGTGGGAGAAGGATCTGCCTTTGGCTGTGGTTCTACGGATGCGTGGGACGGTAGCCAGGGAGAGGTCTGCGGAGCAGAGATTCCTGTTGGGTACGTAGAAGGAGAGTCGACTGTTGAGATAGGCTGGGCTGGTCTTGTGGAGTGCCTTTTGTGCGTGGATCAGGAGCTTGAAGGAGATTCTTTTGTCCACGGGGAGCCAGTGCAGGTTCCTCAGGTGGGGGGTGATGTGGTCGCGGCGCGGGACGTCGAGGATCAGGCGTGCAGAGGCATTCTGGATTCTTTGCAGAGGGCGTTTCCCTAGTCGAGTCTGCTGCTGACTAGGGCCTGGGTGACTGTTTTCCTTGTGTCTGTCGGGATCCATCTATAGATCTTGCGGAGCATACGGAGGGTGTTGAAGCAGGTGGAGGAGACAGCGTTGACTTGTTTGGTCATGGTGAGTTTCGAGTCGAGGATCACTCCCAGGTTGGTATGGACAAAATATGAGCATATCACATGAAGGCATACACTCATCTGCAGGCTTCTTCTGCACACCATCCTCATGGTTCTCACTGAATTTGTATATGGGTAAGCCTGGCTCGGCGCCAACAAGGAACCACAAACTTTCCAGGCTCAATGTCAAAATGCATGTGCATGCTATATTTATTCTTTGTCCTCCCTAATGCGCTTATTAAGGCAGTTTGCAAAAATGCTCCTGCCAGTGCCATCCAGGTGATGTGGACCAGGGTTGTGGGAGGCAGCATCAGGCACATTTTATAAATTAAATTAGCAGGCTTGAAGCAGTTTTTTGGACTCAACACCCCCCCCCCCCCCCCCCCCCAGCTCTTGATGTAACACAGTCTATTAATTCTAAACAGTTTAGATTATTATTACTTTCATCCCTCCTATGAAAATTAGGAGGAGTGAAGGTAACACTGGTCAAAACTTTAGAGTTTTGAACAACTGTATGTCCCTACATGCTCCCCTAATGCGCTCTGTGCATGAGTGTGCAGCAATCACAAATCCTCTATAGAGAAGGCAACCCTTTGACTCGAACCCTATTGAAATATTTGGCACTTTATATAAGTAAGTAGCCCTTTCCTGTATGTTGCATCCTGGTGGCCATGCACATTTGGGTCTCCACAGTAGGCTCCCAAAGAAATAAGTGATCTACACTAAGCAGGTGAGATTTTGTCAGTTTCCATGTTGAATGTTTCAATATGCAGCAGTGGTGAAGGTCTTGATGTTGCTGCTTTGATGTAGTGAGCAGTGAGTCATTGAGAAACTGTAAGCTGGAATTGCACTTGGTACTAGCCATTTAGAATGTGGCTTTGGGCCTTAACCGAATTGCTTCTAAGGTGTCAGAAGAAACCCTATCAACATTTATTGTGTCCACAGGGGCTGGTGGGGGCAGTTCATCAAAACACTGTAGTTAGCCTAAGGTGAACGCTGCTCTAGACATTTGTATAAGCACATGGCAAAAAAAGGTGTTCCTACTGTTAGAATAGGATTGTAACTAGATAAGGGAAACAGCTGTTGCTTCCAGGTCCACGTGTATGACCACACAAGTGTAATTGTTTCCTTGATTCTGTTTCAGGAGACCTTATGGAGGGAGAGCTCTATTCTGCACTCAATGAAGAGGAGGACTCCGAGTCGGTTTCTAGCACAAATTTCAGTGGAGAAATGCACTTTTATGAGCTAGTGGAAGACACCAAAGATGGCATATGGCTAGTGCAGGTAAGGACTAACTCTCTTTGTTATTGTCTATGTCAGCATTGTTGAAGCTCTCCACAGCCACACCCGCATTCTTCTCTCTTTAAGTTTATCACATTAATTTCTTGTTTTAAACATTTAGAAAATGGTGCTACAGAAATGCAGTACACATATAGATTGCACAAATTGCTACTTAGTAAAGTCTGTCACTTTAAGTGTTGAATGTTATTTGAAAGAACATTGCTAAAAGCGTGCTCTCTTTCTGAGCTCACTATTGGCGGAAAAATGGACCACTGGGGAATACTTTAAATTTGTATTTATTTAAATGTGAGGTTGTTCTTAGCTTATCTAAACACACATAAACTACTTTCAGTTCATAATTTATCTGACAAAACATTAAACAATTAATCTGTATTTAGAGAACCTTTTTAGTAGTCTGTTTCTTGTGCTCCAAGAGCCAACAAATAATAGCTAGTTTAATATTGGTCAATCTGAAGTGTTTTCCTGTGCATCTGTATTTTGAATGGCTTATCCTGTTTTTAATCCATTACCATTTTTATTTCTGCTGGCAGCCTACAATTAACACTATTTGATTTGGCATTTCCAACATCCATTCTAAACTGATGGTGGCCATTGGTGTTTTTTGTTTTTTTAATCTTTTTATTAAACTTGGCGATGTATAACTCACATCACAGGTTAATGGTAATGATCATAGCCTGTATAATTTCAAAAGCATTTTCACCCCCCAACCCCTTTCAGTTCTTAATTCTCCTCTTCAGCATTACTTAATTGTGTAATTCAGTTTAGGCAGGTTCTAGAACCACCTTGTCATTTCTGCATACCTCGCTTCATTTACATCATTGCAACTTTTCAAATCCCGATGTACTCCACCCACCTGTTCCATGTTTTACCCCACTTCTCAGGGCATCTCGGCTTTGATAGACTACTTTTTCGGCTGCTCCACACCAATCAAGGTCCCTCTCCCCATCTGTGACTTTAGAGGGATGTGCTGCCCCCATGCCCTGGCTATGTTCTTTATGGCAATTACAGCTGCCAACGGTAACCACAACCTAGTATATCTTGGCCACTTGGTCTCCCCAGTAATACACAGTATGTGCCATCTGGCATCTAGTGAGACCGACTTACCCTTTAACTGCCGACATCACCTGTGTAATCCTGCTCCAATATCCCTGCAGCCCCACAGCATATGATAGAATGTGCCCTCCTCTGCATCCACTCTTGCACTTGTTTGAGTCACATGTACCCATCTTGTATAGTCTTGCTCTAGTTGTGTACGACCAATGCAGGATTCGAAGTTGTATGAGGCGGAATCGTGCTTTCATGGCTACTACTGTAGGGCTTTGTATAGCATCCTCCCAGTCATCATCCTCTCTCCCATGCGTCTCTCGGGGTCCCCAGTGGATCTGGCTTGTTCATCATTTTTTTGTATATGAGGGATGTGGCTTTTTCGGTTGTTGGGTCTAGGAGTATTCTATCTTCTAGTGGCGCATATTCAGGTATTTGATCTCCCACCCCGATATGTGTTTTAATGGCGTGTTTCAATTGTATGTATCAACATTTCTAGTGTCTGGCATTTGATAGTCTGCTTGCAGGGTTTTGAAACCTACCATTTTCTGACCTTTCCAGACATCTCCTAGGTACTCAAAGCCTAGTAGTGCCCACTGGTGAAAGCCCGGTTGCCCGCGTACCTCTTTGTAGGTCGCTGTTCCACAGGGGTGTTCTCTTCGTTAGTTTACCTTCCCATCCCATGAATTTAGTCGCCTCCCTCCAAAGTCATATAGTAGTTTGTGTATGTTTCGGCAGTTTGCTCGTCAGGTCCTTAATATACAATGCATTTAGATATCCTTTCAACCCATTGAGTGGTGATCCATTTGGTACGCTGGCTCCTTCCTGCCCGCGAAGACCCAGTCATTAAGGGCGTCAAGTTGTGCGCCCCAGTAATACTTACAGACATCCCCTCTCTGTAATTTGTGTAGCACAATTCTGAAATTCCCTCCATCCCATAGCAATTTTCTTACTTGCAAGAACTTTATGAAAATTCACTGTAGAGATTTTGTACGGGGTGTTTTGGAGGACATAGTGTGGTAGCACCATCATCTTAAAAAGGGATGCTTTGCCCGTTAGTGAGAGCGGCAGCTTTCTCCAATGTGTGACATCCTTCCGTAGTCTAAGCAGTTGGGGGAATAGGATGTCTTCTGGAAATTCAGCTTCTGTGCAGGAAATCATGATGCCCAGATATTTAAATGTATCCCTGACCTTTATTGAACTCCCCCTGGGAGGCATAGTTGGCGTTTCACCTGTCAGTGTGAAAGCAAGAGATTTGTCCTAATTGATCTGATAGCCGGAGTGACTCCCAAATAGATTAAATATATGAAGATTACGGTGAATAGTAGATCTGGGCTTGGTGGTATATAGGATTATGTCATCGGCATATAGTGAGATTTTTACCTCTCATTCGCCCCCCATCGGCATACCTCCTATTAGTGGATCCCTTCTGATCCATGGCGCTAGGGGCTCTAGTGCCAATGTGAAGAGCATGGACGAGAGCGGGCATCCCTGCCTCATGACCCTATGCAGCGTGACCTGCCTGGAAACCACTCCATTCACCCTTACTCTGTCTAGTGGTCCCATGTATAGCAGCTGCACCCAGGCACAGAATTTAGGGCCAAAGCTGAACCGTTCGACACCGCAAAGAGGTATTGCCACTCTATACTATCAAACGCCATACCGGGGTCCAGGGACGTTATTATTCGGCTCGTTTTTGGCTGCCTGGAGGACTCCGTAGAGTCACCGCAAGTTCAGTCTGGTGCTGCAATGTGGCATAATGCCGGATTGGTCCGTGTGGATTAAGGTGGTTATTACTTTGGTGAGTCTTATTGCCAGGAACTTGGCCAGCACCTTTGCTTCAACGTTGAGCAATGAGATCGGCGTATAGGAGAAACAATCCTCCGGTGGTTTGCCATATTTCGGAATCAGTAATATCATGGCCAATATTTTATAAGCTTCCCATAGCACACAGGGCGAATCTACGGTCCCCAGATTGTCCTGGAAATAGTGTTCAGTCTGTTCTCTGATATTATCCATGATCTTTTTCTTTAAGCAGCCAAGGGTCTATGCGTGGTGGCAGAACAATGGTTCTAATTGATCCCACCGTTCGCACCTCGACTGGGGAGTGGTCTGATATACCTCTCGCCCTATGCACTGTCTCCCTAAATCTGCTGGCCATGTCAGAGTGTGTTAGTATATAGTCGAGCCATGAGTACCCTCTGTGTGATGCAGAGAAGAAGGTGTATTGTTTGGCTAGGGGATTGTGTTCTCACCACAAGTCTATCCCTGGAAGGGTCAATTATTGCGCTGAGATCGCCACCCAGTACCAGCAGTCCGTGAGGGAGCTCTAAGAGTACTGCGCTTAAGTCTGGCAATGTGTTCGGGTGCATCCTGGTTGGCATGTATGCTGAGCACAGATTGACGACCTGTCCCTCCCATGTTCCCGTGATAGATTTTGTTTTGATCAGTATTCCCAGTGTTGAATCCAGCATGCGCCACTTATTTGTACCCAAATCTGTCTAGAGCTTTGCATATGTTTCTCAGCAAGTGCGTTTCTTGTAGATGGGCTATATCTGGGGAATGTCTTCAGTTATATTGGATCACCATCGCACGTTTGACTTTATTCCCTAAGCCATTAACATTCCATGTCATGATCGCCAGGTTGCCCTGTGTGGGGTGGGGTCTAGCGGGTGACGTCAGTGGGTACATGTCGGTGGTCTGTGTATGTATAAGTTTCTCTTAGCAGGATTCTTACGTGTACTGCTGTTGTTACATTGATGATGGCTTGGGGAACAATACCATTACCCCCCCCCCCCTCCCCTTCTCATGATGTGCGTCGAATTTTTACATGTGCTGTATTTAGAAGTAAACATGACCGCGTCTAACCCACTACTCCCCTACTTTGTAACTCCCCCCTCCCTGCTACCCTGCATGGGCACCCTGAACTTCCCACCCCCCCACATTAAAGAGTGCCTGTTGCCCCAAAACTGAACTATCGAACATCGGGTGGGCCTATACCATGTGCTTGCCCGCTTGTATCCGTCCGATCCCCTGTGTTAGGACTGTGGGGCTTAGTATGTATCGTACAGGAACATGGTCCCATGTCTTTACGTGAAATCTGCAGTGTTTATATTAACGGAAAGCACAAGTTATATGCTTATCTGCGCCTCCAGAGTCCATCCTCTGCACCAGTCTTTTGAACTTGAGTTGTTCATCAGTTCTATGAGTTCCTGGGAGTCACTCTGTGGCTCCTAATTATAGAGTGTCGTCCTTCCTTTATCTTCAGTCATCTAGACTTGCCAAAGAGTTGCCGTGTCGAGGGGATTGCCAACCCGTGTCAGCAGGCACATGTACCGCTTGGCGGCCATTGGTTTCTTGACACATTGTAGCTGAGATATTTCATTTCTCATCTTAGTTAGAAAAGTGGTTAGTACATGAGTGATGTTACTATGTTGTACACTTTTTTGTTTTCCCATGTGAGCAGAATTGAAAGGTCCCAACTGTCTCCTTGCTCCCTCTCACAGACTTTTTCTTACTATCCGCTTCCTCTGTCCGCTCCAATCATAACTTTAATTTGATATCTAACCTTCCTCACCTCTCTAATATTGATTAACTTTTATATAATCAGTCTACTTGTTGTCCTATTCCTTTTCACCTAGGTCCCCTGTTCCCCTGTCTCTTTTTTATCTCTAGCCTTTCCGTCAACCTTCACTTTTTTTTTTGGTTATCAATATCACCATTATTCACAATTGTTTCTCGATCTGTGTATATTTGATGTAAATAAACTTCATGGGCACAGAAAAGGAAGGAGAGAGGTGAGCGTTCCAAGCACACCCTTCCTCGATAATAATAATATAACAAGTGCTAGGTCCTAGAAGAAGTGGACTCAACTCTTGCATGTCCTCTTGAACTATGCAGGTACACAAAGATATTTGGAGAGGTCCGCTCACCCACAGTTTATTTTGGCATGCTTCATCTTTGGTGAACTATCCACAACAAGGTAGGTGAATACCACCTTGGACTGACTCAACCAGTCCTCAGAGTTTTAAATAAATTGTGACTGGAAAAAAGGAGGGATCTTTTTATAAAGATGTATTATAAATCTATTTCAGGGTATTCCTTTTTATTTAGTGAGTACTCTAGATATGATTAAAGGTCTTGAATCGGATGTATGATGAAGGTCAGTGGTTTATCCATTCATAATGCTTAACCAATGTTTGGCCAAATTATATATCCTAATGGGCCATCCGCGTTCTTCAGGGCTCTTATATTCCCTGCCTGGTCTTCATTGATATAGTGCAATAGAATGAGGCATAAGGCTCTCATACCTGTTTCTAAAGGTTTTGTTTGCACTCTGTTTTAGGGATGGTTACTTTTGCTGGTCCTGATGGGGTGGGTTGCCTCCCTTTAGCCACACATTCTTCACTCTGTTGTATGTACAGTGCACTGATTGGGTAGACTCTCCTCTATAGCAGTGCATAAGTAAATTATTAGTTGGTGATCATAATGTAAATCTGACATTGAGCCTCGTATATGTAAACAACCTCCTCTCACTTTTCAAGCAGAGTTGTTTAAGTTTCCTCTTACAAGAATGGAGAATGTGGAAAAAGCAGCTGACCGATTGGCATTGCTCAAGGCTTGTTTGTAGTAGCAGATGTGTATCCTAAAATGAAACCAGCTGTTCAGAGGTAGTAAGGTGACTTAATGTGATTCTGCTGCGATTTTTCCATAATAATCGATTTGCCACATAATCCATCCTCTGCAGCATAATCAGACTTTACAAAAACGAAATGTTTCTAGCTCAAACGGTTCAAAAGTTACTAAAAATGCAGTGACACACGTTTCTGCGCAGTGGAAGGCCCTTTGTAAAGCTGAACTGGTCGCCTTTCGGTTTCTTATTGCTATATTTGGGTGTTAAACTAGTACAACCAATGCACAGACAGTGTTACCAAGTTTAAAAATTATGAAATAATAAAGTCATACTATTACAAAATGTGGCGCATTATGCACCATAATTTGCCTTTCCTTCCACATAATTTACTCGCCCTTGCCACATAATACCAGTTGCCCTGAGTATAGATTAAAAGACACAAAATAAAGAATAGAAAATACTTTAATATACGCACTGAATCAGATCTTGTAGTACTACCGTTTAGTTTGGTAATCATACATCTGTTTTCAAAACGACATTTCTCAGGCCTTTGATTTAATCAGAAGGTTCTGCTAGACAGAACTGAAGAAAGCTAAGAAACAAATAGCAATTCTCTAGTTAACATGCAAAGAGAATCTTGATTTCATTAAAGACATCGGAGACTAACATTCTGCAATAATCTTTAATGTTTTAAATTATTTATTTGACAAAAGAACAATGTCTGTCTACAAGCAAAATGTACAGTATGTGTTATAAAAATAAAAACTTGATACTAAAACCTTTGAATATATTTTATTTATAATACAAGGGTCAGCAGGTTCGAACCAGTCTCAGTCCACCATTATAAACCTGATGCTTCAATGACCTTTCAGAAGTACAAAATAAGTGCAATCTAGCGGTAATCAACTTTCAAAGTTTGGGTGTACAACATGGGCAATAGATCCATGACTTGCACTGTTAAGTCCCAAGTAAACTCTGTATCTATCAAAAATATCTAAATGTCAGGCTATCAGTACGAATCAAAACAAACAAGAAGAGATTCTCCCTAGATGAGCCCAAAAAACAGTAACAGTGTCTCTAACTAAAACTACTGAGGTGTATGATCAGTCAATCTGGTCCGAGAGATGCTTTATTTATGCCTTATTGGCAAGTGAATACCGATGTCATTCCTTCTACATTAACAGAGTCTTGCGGAACCCCATCAAGAACACCTAAGATTTCTACACAGCCATTGAATGACAGTCTCTTCCCTGATGTGGCCAGGCTTACACCTGGAAATATCAGGATCCTTCAGCCATGATAAAAAAAAAGATTCCCTTTTTTTGGATGCTTGGCTCAGGATCCCTTCTCTGTTATTGTGCAGAACTACCAAGAGTTTGCCCAAACCTCCCTACCCACCACTGTTATGTATGGTTAGTAGTTTAAATGCTTTTTACAACTTGATGGGTAGCTTCAGCATCAGATCCAGTCCTGTGGTGTGGAAGGATTCAACAGAACCCTTCAGGGCATCAGAATCCACCATGAACCAACAGATCCATGTTAGAAATGGGATTTTTGGTTGGCTAGGGCTTGCGCCAAAGCCAGGCAGAAACCACCACTCTAGTCAGGGCAAGGAAGTTACACGCCAAAGATAACCCCTGCTCACCCCCTTGGTAGCTTGGCACGAGCAGTCAGGCTTATCCCGGAGGCGATGTGTAAAGCGTTTGCGCGCGCACCCAGCAACAACACCCAAGGCCCACCACAAAAGAAACTCCACACAAGGTATTATATAAAAATAGCCTTTGTATTATACCAAAACACATTAGATAAAAACACACACTCTACAATGTGCCAACAGGCATGGGCAGAATTTACAAGGGATTATATGTACAGGGGACAGGGCCACATGGACCACTGTCAGGAATTAGCACTTTTAGAACTTAGCACTTAGAACATAGGATATAAAATTACTGTAGCACAAAATAACACATGTAGCACACAACCAGTAACTACTGGTAACCGGTAAGTACCACCTACGCAACCCTAACCACCTTAGGAAAATATCGCGCAGGGAACCAGGACCTCACTAGCACCACCTGTACTAGGAGAAAAACAACCACCTAAGGATCACAATACCTGTAGGGGTATAAGCACATTACACATGATGCATCACAACACATTCAGAGGTGTAAACACAAGGCACATGACGCATAAAAACACATTCAGAGGTGCAGGTTAGGAACAATAGCGCAAAACTCACATTAGCCACCACCTGTGGCAGTCCCTAGGCCAACTGACCTTGTTGGGGCTAGGATGCCCTGTCCAGCAGAGTCAGGGCAAGGCTGCGCAGGCTGCGCAAGCCAAAACGCAGAGGGCCACAACCTAAACGTTGCAGCTGCCCACTAAGTGCTGGGCAGCTGGGAAAATGAACCTGGCACCGGCGTGCCTCCTGGGCCCTCTCTGGGCTCGGGGATGCCCTACGACAATGGGGGAGCCTCGTGGGCTCAAAACAACTTGAAATGCTCCCTAGAGCTTCCTAGGCTCTGAAAGAATGCGCCTTTTTGGAGCCTTGTGGGCTCTGAAAACAAGAATGCCCCCGAGTTG
Source organism: Triturus cristatus (assembly GCF_964204655.1). NCBI lineage: Eukaryota > Metazoa > Chordata > Amphibia > Caudata > Salamandridae > Triturus > Triturus cristatus. The sequence goes on along the minus strand of NC_140582.1, from coordinate 1,091,300,437 downwards.
CTGGAGCCTCACGGGGCTCTGAAAACAAGAATGTCCCCGAGTTGCTGCTCCCTTTGTCAGAGGGAGGGGGCCTCGTTGGAGCGGCCCACTGCCAAGCGGGGCTGCTCTGGAATGAATGCCGGCAGGACCCACCCCGAGCCCTCCCCTACCGGGCTCCTCCCTCGGCGGAAGCGAAAATGCGGGCCGGACCCCCCTAGGAGCCCTCACTCACCGGGCTCGTCGGGGAAGGCTCTTTCCTCTTGCACCTTCTTTCGGCGGCGTTCCTCTTCTCGGCGCGGGGGCTTCCCTCGACCTCACGGGAGCCCCGCGTCAGTCAGCACGGACTTCCGGCTTCAGTGCAGGAGCGCGGGGTAGGCTCCCGTCCGCTTCCTGCTTTCTGTCACGTCCCGCCCACGTCCAACAAAGGCCGCCTGACTTCCTGGATGTCCCGGCCCGGGCTGCAGCGGTGAGTTTTCCGGCAGTAAGAGGGGTGGGCTCCCTCGGTATAAGCAATATACGGCGGGGTGGGCCCCCGCCGTAGGAATAATTAAATAAGCGGGGTAGGCACCTGCCAACGAGCGCCACAATGCGGGGTGGGCACCCGCTTTAAACCCAGCAAAAGCGGGGGAATCCCTACGTCGGGATTCCCTCAATTATCGTAGCGCCGCGCTACGGGCCACCATGAAGGCGCTCTTCAGGGAAAGCGCTTCTCAATGCTCGGGTCCCCAATTAAAGCGCTCCTAGCGCTATAAGTAAAATAAAAGCGCTTCCAGGCGCTTTGGGGAGAAGGAAAGTCCAGCAAAGTTCAGGAAGGTAGGCGGGGGCAAGGCTGGGCCAGGGGCCTGCTCACTGGGCCCTCCAGGCAGGAAGGCAGTCCTAAGTGGTGGTTCCTCCTGGCCTCCAGCAGCAGCAGCCCCCCTCAGCTTGGATCCTGGAAGAGAACAACATGTAAGGGGACACAGCCCCTTCTTATACTGTAAAACCCTTTGTTCTTGGTTCAGGGTGAGGGGGAAAACCAGTCGCAGCTGGTTGGGGAGCACCCTTGATGTGCTCAGCCCCTCACTCTATTCACTGGCAGGGCTAGGGTCATCAGTCGCACCACAGGGGGCGGAGCCAGCATTGTGTGGAGAAAGCCCTGCCCTATTGAGGTCCAAGGTGCACTCCTCCCCAGCCATCCGCATGCTAATCTCACACTCACCACTGGGGCAGACCCACCCAGAATCCTGGAGCCAGGCTCACCAGCCAGCTCCAGCCAATCACACGCCAGACACCTTTTACACTAATATGCCAACTCCTAGAAGTGGCACTTCCGCACATGACATAATCACGCATTATACATCATTGCGAAGCATTCGATCACACGAGCCCGCACATACCAAACTCGAGCCTGCACACCCCGCGCATCAGGAACTACCAGGGACACATACATTCCCCATGCATTCCTATGGGAGGGCAGGCCTATCTCACCACATGCACTCAGAGTGCGCACGCACTTTACTCTTTGCACACAGGAAAAGTGCGCAGAAACCAAAAATCACTACCACCAGGTCGCCAGTAAAAGCAAAAAGTTCAGGGGTGAACCTGCCAGAAGGGCCAAGTCCAACAATCCATCTCTGTTTGCTAGTCATCAAAGCAGGTCTTCCGGGTTCACTAACGGCTTCACCACGCGTAAGTGACCTGTCCTTGTGTTCCTAATGGTGATAAATGAAGTCCCCCAACTAAGTAATCTTTATCTCTTCGTGTCACGATTAATAGTGCAGGATCTACCATGGCAGCTTCGATAACATGGATTCAGGTCTTTGCGTCATAGTAGTAATTTTGACCTCCACATTGCCAGTTTTCTTCAGGAGCTTGTCCATAGAAGCCGGCAGTGTTCCCTCTCCTTTTGATACCCCCCCCACCACCCTCCTCACCAAGGAGTCACGTAACCTCATCTTGCTTTTTACTGTGTATGAAGCTGGGAGTGAAACATGTTTTGGGGACAATTCTCAGCCCGATTTCGTAGTCGAAGGCTTCTTGGTGCAGGTGTGCACGCACCCCTTTGGGGCTTTTTCACCGCCACCAATTGTAACCCACTGCCAATTAGGGTGAAAATCCAACACCTCTTCACCAAATGTCTAGAAAGTCTAGTGATGTCTAACAGTCTCTTGTAAGTATCAGTCTCCAATAAGGAGGCTAAGCAGATATATATTTATATGTATTTATTAGGGCTTTCCGACAGCCCTCTCTATTGGTCTGTTGTTGTCATTTACTTTCCACTACCTCATGCAGTAGTGGGTAGTCGTTGGAAAGCTTCACTGTAACTGTGTTCTGCTCTTTTTCAAGAAGCATAAACGCACAGAAATTAGTTCTATTCAGTTACAGGGACTATAATGGCAATGTATGCTTTTTGAGATGAAAAATATTTTTGCTTTTAGCCATTTTTTTTATATCGGGGAGAGCCTGTCAGCTCTCCTAAAAAATAGTTTTACAGAAACCATGAAAGACAACGCTAGGCCTTTTGGCTTTCCTAATGATTTATTTTACTTCTCCTGTACAAAGGACCACAGTCATTTAACAGGAACATCACCTTTGATTCAAGCTCCGCTTTTGACCTGCTTACGGGAACTTTCATCACTTATTTTCTTCATTGAGTAGATCTATTTTGAAGTTATAACGCACATCTCGCTCTTTTTGCCCACATTAGAATATCAAGAATTGTCCTGAAGATGACTGTCTGATACCTGTGTTGATTTTCCTTCCTGCCCGTATTTCAGACAATTAAAGGTACTTGGACAAGTTGTGACAGATAGACCGATTCTTAAAGCTATGTAGATTGGGTCGGGTATTGTTTTTTATTAAGGCTTCATGTATCTTCCAGCGCCTAACCACAGTTTTTTTTTTTTAAGTTAGATTTTGGAGTTTGGTATATAGAGAACACAATATTACTAAATGTTTCGAAGGAAATTCTTATTTTTCTTCATATTAAGAGGCTGAGCTTCTCGATTGTGCCCTATAAACTAGCCTCCAACAAATATGAGGTCTGCAGAACAGGTCCTACGGCATTCTTTTCTGAACAGTACAATACCTGACATAAATGAGCACTCAATTTCATGCTTTAAAAGCAGAGCAACCAGTGTGTATGTAGGCGAAGACTGCTTCTGTTCATGCTGCCACTATTTAACTGTGCGTACACAAGGGTGTGACCCAATTGCTTGATGTCAAACAAATGAGTAGCAAAGTTTAGAAGCATGGCATTCTACCTGTTTTTCCTGATTTGCAGCTATAAGTGCCTGTGCAATTAACATGCACAATCAGTGCTTCCTCATACTGATTGTTCTCAGGAGGAGTAAGTTCCTTTTCATGTCTAGTAGTGAGGATCCTGCGCAGCTGTGGGACTCCTTTCCACTGGCTGGTGAATTGGAATTGTTAGCCACAGACCCTATGTTAATACTATCCCAGCCGTTCTCATGCTCCCTTTGTTGTACTCGTGCTTTACTGGTTCTGTGGTCATGCTACATGAGCTAATATTCAGCACCAACATCCCCTTTTTTGATAAACTTGTGTGCTCTATAGGTAATCGACTCTGTGTAATACTTTTTAAAACTGTGGATGCCGCAGCCAAATACTTGTGATGTCCCCGAGTTGTCCGCTGAGTCCATTCCACCCCGTCCTTTAATGATGACGTTGTAACCTAAACCCCTCTTTGCCTCACTTTTTTTTTTTTACAAAGAGGAGTAAACAACTAGTGAGGGGGAAGCATATATTCTTTTACTCTTGAGTAACATGGATAGTCATAAGTGCAAAGCAGAAGTAGCGCTTCACACTACAAAGATGCATGTATATCTCATTTTTTTATTTTTTTTATTGGCATTTCAAAATTGTACAATATACAAACCATAAAAAATAAACCCCCGGACTGTAGCATAGTAACATTCGTCTTACAGTGTCTTCAGAATCGACAAGTAACCAGCAGTTCACATATATCCCCGGTAAAGCATGGTACTTAATTAGTCCATAGTGCATACTTGTAGATAATCAGTTAGGTATGTCCAGTAGTCTTTAGGCTTGGCCCCAGACGGCAGTTCCTCCGCGTAGATGTGGAGCATGTCCTTACTGTACGTCAGGTCATGAAGCCATTGTCGAAGCATTGGTCGTGTCTTACTATCCCAGCACAGGGAGACTCTACGTTTTGCCACTAGCAAAGCAACAGTACAACTGGTCCGACTGTCATCCCTCCATCCAGTCCTGCCGCGTCCGGAAAGGGACTCCTTATTTCAACCGTAGAGGCCCAAAAGAAGAAAGGAACCAGCTGCACTGGTGGACTAAGGGGTAAGTGTGCAGTTGAGCCTCAGCATCAGGGGCATAGTCACCCCTCACCCCATCCACTCTCTGCTTTAGCAGCTACAGAGGGAGTGGGGTTATTGATGGGACTCTTCTGTCTGCAGCTTTGCAGACAAGAGCTCATGATGTACTTGGGAGGGTGAGGGAGTGAGTGAGTGAATGGAAGGAATGGTAGATGGGTGGATGGATAGATGGATGAGCGAAAGGATGGATGAGTGAAAGGATGTATGTAAAATGGATGAGAAACAATGGATGGATGTGTGAAAGGTAGGGTAGATGGATGAGTGACAGGGTAAATTGATGGATGGGTAAGTGAACGGATGGATGGCTGAGTGAAAGGCTAAATAGAGGGCCCCGCCCCCTCCCTAGGGCCCTCCCCAAGCTGCCCCGCAGGCGGCAGTCACCCCGGTTGGCGGGTTACATGCCGTAGTCCTAGTTACATGACATACCAGTGACACTGGGAAAGAAGGGTACGCTGCATCGACCAAGTTGGGGAGGCAGAACAGACTCCGATAGTGACGGAAGGTATGGGCACTAACGTGATGATATGCACAGGGACCAGACAGGACAGACTTAAGGGAGGCACGTCTATCGGGCCACCACAGACGATTACAGAAGCTAATGGACCACAGTACCCACTTCCTGTAGTTCCGCACAGGTCCATGATGTTGTAGTGAAATGATTAACGCTTATACCTCAGAATGGTCAATGTGATGAAATGTATGCAAAACCCTAATAAAAACATGTCAATAAAAAAAAAGAAAGGCTAAATAGAGGGTTGGAGTGAGGGATGGATGGGACGAAGGGTGTAAGGATGGATGGATTGCTGAGTGAAAGATTGGATAGATGAATGAGCCAAAGCAAGGATGATGGATGGAGTGAAGGGATGGATAGATGGAGCAAAAGTGTGGATAGATAAGTGAAAGGGTGGATGGATGATTAAAAGAATGGATGGATGGATGGATGGATGGATGGATGATTGAAAGGATGAATGGATGATTGAAAGGATCCGTGGATGAAAGGGGGTTGATAAGTGAAAGGATAGATGATTGAATGGATGTATTGGTTTGATGGATGGGTGCCCTTTGACCAATGACACAGACTCCTTTATGGGCTCCATAGGTTCGAGGCATGTGGGCTGCTGAATTTATATCTGTGCATAGATCGCCGCCTAGTGTTGGGTCCGGATGATTGCACATTGTTGTCCTGGAAGAGTCTTCGAAGTATCACGAGATAGGTGGCTCCTCCCCTGGACTACAGTGCGCATGGGTATTCCCTCCATCCTTAGATTATTTTTTTCCGCCATTGGGTTCGGATGTCCTAATCTTAGCTCTTAGAGTATTTAGGCCTTTTATTCGTCGGTATTGTTTTCGTTCGGCGCCGAGTAGTTTCATCGAAGTTAGCCATTTGCCCTTCGACGTCCGAGGCCCGATCAAGATCGACGATGGAACCAAAAACATCGAATAGCCCCTTCAAGCGTTGCCCTCTTTGCAACGCTATGTATGCTCGCTTCGACGTGCACCCGGTGTGCAACAAGTGCCTCTCTCCAAACCACGACGAAGCCACCTGCATGGCGTGCTCCAGGTTTCGATCGAAGAAGACCCTTCGCATTCGTCGAGCAGCTCGGCTCGAGGCGCAGAAAGCGGTGCCGCACCCAGACAACATCTTCGGGACCAAAGATGAGGAGGTCGTGGACCTTGAAGTTCAGGGAGAGATGTCGGATCCGGTGTCGGAGCGTGAATCCGACTATGATGCCGAAGACGAACATATAATAGATGAAGAGGAGGATGACGTCGTCGTACAGGTAGGAGACGACGAAGAGGCCCTTGGGGCCGAGGAAGATGGCTCGGAAAATGAGTTAGGCCCTCAGGTCGCCACAGGGCCAAAGGAGGCACTCGATAAGGCTCAGGTCGCGGGATCGCCACAAGGCCTTACCCAAGATCATTCCTCTCGTTCTTCCGCCCCGCATAAAACGCCCGGCGTCGAACTATCCTAAAGAGCCATCGGTATCCAAAGCGCCATCACTCGATCAACGAAAATCGAAACTGAAGGCAACGGCACCGAAATCGAAACCGAAAGTAAAAGGGTCTCTCCACGGCGACAAGGCCTCGAAGCCCTCGGAGCCGAAGACACAAAAGACGGCTGTCGACGCCGAGAGAGGTCATGGGGACGCCGAGCCACGGGCGGCACCGAAACTCAAAGCCAAGGTTGCCGACCCAAAGGTATCGGCGCCAAGGAGCATCAACACAGATATGGAGAGCGGCCATCGAGAGCCAACCCATCCCACTATTCGTGTCCAGAAGACGACATCTGGTGCGGGGTTTGATGCCACAACGAAAAAGGCGTCGAAGGACCGTGTCCAATCCACGACACCATCTCCCTTTGTCAAGCAGAAGGTGTCGGAGTCGTTATTACGCATCCACGACAAGGCTTCCATAACTGGTGCGAAGACAGCCCCGCAGCCGAAAACGGTCAGCGCTGTTCACATCGCGTCGACGCATATAAAGTTCGGCCTCCCACCAGCGGTGCGACCGAAGATGTTCGACGCCAAGAAGGGTCTCGACCCGCAAGAAGCTATCGACCCGAAGAAAACTGTCGATGCACCAACAGGAATACAGATGGGACAGAGAGCTGTTGCAGTGCCTCACGAAGATGAGGTTCCAAGGCAGTTTATCGACGCCACCACTGGTAGACTTTCCATATACAAACGGAAAATCGTAACAGAGACGCCAATGGAGCCATACAAGATTCCATTGAATAAGAAGAGAACCACATCACCAGTTCTGGTGGAACATATTCAATTTGGCACCCCAGAAACTCAGTCATTCTCACCCACACACTCTGATACGGATGCTGGAGATGATGGTGATGTTGAGGGCACTTATCCTGTGGATACTGACCCTGAGGACCAAAACCAACCTTGGGTGGACAATACGGATGCAGGGGACATACATACTGCTCCGGACACACAGGCATATGTGGCAAAAACGTCTCCTACAGAGGACACTGCTGCTTTCAATGCCTTAATTGAAAGAGCCGCCAACAATCATGACGTACAGCTCCACACTGATCCTATTGAGGACGACTTTCTAATGGATACCTTCTCTACCTCAGAAAGATCTGTGAAAACTCTGCCCATGCTGAAGGGGGTCCTAAAACAGGCTAATGACATTTTTAAGGAGACCACTAGGGCGAGAGTCCTTAACCCTAGAATTGAAAAAAAAAATATAGGCCAGCTCCAGTGGACCCTGCCTACATAAAAGGACAGTTGCCTTTAGACTCATTGGTGGTTTCCAATGCTCGGAAGAGAGCCAACTCACAGACAACGGGTGATGCTCCTCCCCCCGACAAGGAGTCTAAGGTCTTGGAAACATCGGGAAAAAGGGTTGCTGCACAGGCAGCTAACATCTGGAGAATTGCCAACACTCAGGCACTTCTGGCTAGATACGACAGGGCGCACTATGATACCCTAGAGACACTGCTGCAGCACCTCCCAGATCAGTATAAAGAAGGAGCGGAGACACTTATTAGAGAAGGGAAGCTCATAAGCAACGCTTGCATTAAATGCGCTCTTGACGCAGCTGACACTGCAGCTAGGGCTATCAACACCGTCGTCATGTTAAGAAGGCATGCTTGGTTGAGAATCTCGGGATTCAAACCAGAGATACAAACAACTATACTCAATCAACCGGTCAACCCTAACACCCTCTTTGGCCCCGAAATTGACACCACCCTAGAAAAACTCAAAAAAGATACAGAGACTGCAAAGTCTATGGGGGCTCTGCAATCCCAGCAGTTTCGGAGTGGGTCCTTTCGTCGCTCTAGCAACAGAGGACCATCTAAAACCCAGAACTCCCAACAGTCGCAGTACACTAAAGGAGGTCCACAGCCCACCTATAACAAAAATAATAGAGGTGGATACCGTGGAAACAACATCAAAGGCAGAGGCCGAGGAAACAACAGCTCCAGGTCCTCCGCCACCAACAAACAGTGACGCCTTGTCACTGCCCCCGACCACGTAACACCTGTCGGGGGGAGACTCCAGAAGTTCCTGCCAGTCTGGGAATCCATTACTACAGACAGGTGGGTGAGAGAAATTATCCAGTACGGTTATTGTCTGGAGTTCACGTCCACTCCACCCAACATACCACCAAGACACCGTCATATGTCCGCAGAGCACTTGCACTTATTCCAACAGGAGGTTCTCAGTATGCTCCAAAAAGGAGCCATAGAACTCGTGCCTGCAAAGGAACAAGGATCAGGGGTGTACTCACTGTATTTTCTGATCCCCAAAAAGGATGGATCTCTCAGACCCATACTAGATTTACGACCTCTAAACCGTTACATTCTGTCAGAGCATTTTCACATGCTCAGTCTGCAACAAGTGCTGCCGTTGCTCAGTCAGGGAGACTTTCTCGCAACATTGGACCTCAAAGATGCGTATTTCCATATACCCATACACCCCTCACACAGAAAGTATCTCAGGTTCACTGTTCTCAATCAACATTACCAGTTCAAAGTCCTCCCTTTCGGGGTAACGACGGCACCCAGAGTGTTCACCAAGTGCCTGGCAACAGTGGCGGCACACTTAAGGAGACAGCACATACATGTCTATCCTTATCTGGACGACTGGCTTATCCAGGGAAAGTCAGCCCAGCACTGTGCCAGCCACATGTCCCACACCATTCACCTTCTTCACAGCCTGGGCTTCTCACTGAATTGCCCAAAGTCCCACCTTCCACCCAACCACGTACAGCAGTACCTAGGCGCAACCATAGACACTCTGGCAGCCACGGCACAGCCAAATTCAGTGAGGATCAACAGCATTCAGTTGCTCATAAAGAAATTCAGACCTCAACACTCACTCCCAGCAAGAGTGTTTATGCAGTTGATAGGCATGATGGCCTCCTGCATCTTCATAGTCCCACACTCGAGATTACATATGCGCCCGCTTCAGGAGTGCTTGGCACGTCAGTGGAATCAGGCCCACGGACAGTTAAAAGACCTAGTGTTGGTGAGCGGTCGGGCATACAACTCTCCGCATTGGTGGAATCCAGGAGCCTGTTACACAAATCATACTGACAGCGGACGCGTCTCTCCAGGGATGGGGAGCTCATGTACTCAATTACACAGTGCAGGGACTATAGTCGACACAGCAAAGGAGGATGCACATCAACCTTTTGGAACTAATGGCGATCTTCCTTGCAATGAAAGCATTCAAAGTACACTTGTGCAACAAGGTCGTGTTGATCCGAACGGACAACATGACCGCCATGTACTACATACAGAAGCAGGGAGGAACACACGCGCCACAGTTGTCTCATCTGGCTCAGAGCATGTGGAAGTGGGCCATTCAGAGGAACATCTTCCTCATGGCGGAACACCTCCCGGGCAAGGACAACCAGATGGCAGATCTGCTCAGCAGGCACAGCCACCAAATGCACGAGTGGGAGATACATCCATCAGTACTCCAACCGTACTTCCAACAGTGGGGTCATCCAGAGATAGACCTATTCGCCACAAGGGAAAACGCAAAATGCCAAAACTTTGCCGCCAGGTTCCCACATCCACAGTCGCAAGGCAATGCGATATGGATGAACTGGTCCGGCAAATTTGCGTACGCTTTTCCCCCAGCACCATTAATACCGCTGGTGGCACGCAAACTCAAGCAACACTCGATGACGCTCATCCTGGTTCCTCCAACGTGGGCACGCCAGCCATGGTACACCACTTTTCTGGAACTCTCCGTGGTACCGCATCAAAGGCTATGGCTCACACCCACACTTTTAACGCAGAGCCGTGGCGAGATTCAGCACCCAGATCCGCAACAGCTGAACCTGGCGATCTGGCTCCTGAGATCCTAGAATTTGGCTACCTAAACTTGCCGCCAGACTGTATGAATATCATCAAAGAGGCAAGGAGACCCACTACCAGAGCATGCTATGCGGCCAAGTGGAAGAGATTTGTCATGTATTGTAAAAATAATGACATAAATCCACTGGATGCGTTAACCCAGAACATTATGTGTTATTTATTACACTTATACAGATGCAATTTAGCATACAATTCCATCCGTATACATTTAACCGCACTGGCAGCTTACCTTCAGAACAGGCAGCACCTCTCACTCTTCAAAGTGCCTGCCATCAAAGCTTTCCTGGAGGGCCTCAAACGTGTGATTCCCCCTAGACACCCCCCCGTCAACAGTATGGAACCTAAATGTGGTCCTCACCAGACTGATGGGACCACCTTTTGAACCTCTACACTCCTGTAAGATTCAATTTCTAACCTGGAAAGTAGCTTTCCTCGTTGCCATTACTTCCCTAAGACGAGTTAGTGAACTTCAGGCACTCGCCATTCAGGAGCCATTTATACAGGTTCATGCAAACAGGGTCGTGCTACGCACCAACCCTACTTTAATGCCCAAGGTCATTTCGCAGTTCCATATGAACCAATCTATAGAACTACCAGTGTTTTATCCTAATCCTGAGAATGTAGCGAAGAGAATGCTCCACACACTTGATATCAAAAGAGCTCTCATGTACTATATTGATAGAACACAAACTTTCAGGAAGACAAAACAACTGTTTGTTGCCTTTTCGCCGCAGCACAAGGGCAACCCCATTTCCAAAGCAGGGATAGCTAGGTGGATCGTTAAATGTATACAGATCTGCTATGAAAAAGCTAAGCGCACACTAACGATTCCTCCAAGAGCCCACTCCACTCGAAAGTCGGGGGCCTCCATGGCTTTCCTGGGAAATATTCCCTTAGAGGAGATATGCAGAGCAGCCACATGGTCCACTATACATACCTTTACCAAACACTACTGTGTAGATGTACACTCAAGACAGCAGGCTGCTGTAGGACAGGCTGTTCTCAAAACTCTTTTTCAGACTGCTGCAGCTGGCACGGGCAGCCGCCGCTAAACGGAGGGACTGCTATATAATCTATGCACAGATATGAATTCAGCAGCCCACATGCCTCGAACTGATTATGCTACTTACCAGTATGCATCTGTTCTTGGCATGTAGGGCTGCTGACATTCATATCGCCCACCCTCCTCCCCGGCGCCTGTAGCAGCTGTAGCATTCAGTGATTTCTAGTTAGCATGGTCATCATTCACTGTATTACACTCCATCTATGCCACAATGGCGAAAAACAATCTAAGGATGGAGGGGATGCCCATGCGCACTGTAGTCCAGGGGAGGAGCCACCTATCTCGTGATACTTCGAAGACTCTTCCAGGACAACAATGTGCAATCATCCGGACCCAACACTAGGCGGCTATCTATGCACAGATATGAATGTCAGCAGCCCTACATGCCAAGAACAGATGCATACTGGTAAGTAGCATAATCACTACATTATGCCATCATTGTTTTGGGTACTTTTTTGTATCGAAAGTGAATAAATGTTTTCATTTCTCCTAGTTGTTTCATCTTTCCTTGTGTGTTGCATTCTGCAGCGCACGTAGAGCAAGGACAACACCTCCAAAGATTGTTTTTGTGCAGGAAGGTGTCTCTTTCTGCACAAAAAGAATCCTGCCGCAGAACAAGGCTGCCTGTGTTGGTACAGGGCTACAAAGCAAAAAGACTTGCGACGCTGCCCTACATCAAATCTTTGTAAAAGAGGCCCTTATTGAAAGAAAGTGTGAGAGAACCCTTCAAGAAGAAACTCATTGGTTTTTGAACCAAGGATTACACCTCGCCACCTTACAAGTTCACCAGCCGCCACTGCTTATGGCCGCAATTAATCCTGTATCAGGAAGGGGTCCACCACTGCATTCCAGTTTTCACGCTGTTCTGTGTTTCTGTTCTTGTTTTTAGGGAGACAGATGCTTCTGCGGTGACAGTATAGGGTGGGGGGAGTGTTGTGGGGATAGGGCTTTGTACTGTTTTATTTCTATTGAGAGTTTTGATCTGTTTGTATCCAAGCTTGTTTTCCATTGCACTCAGACACACACCTAAGTCACACTTCATAAAGTATGGCTCAGAAATATTGCCCGTAACACGCACTGTTGGCGCACTCTTAGGCAGTTTTACACGGTGGAGCGCAGCACTTTTTGCCCATCCTGCCCACAAGAAATCTTCCTTCCTTAGGTCTAGCATCTCTGCGAATCCTGTCCTGTATTGTTAACAGACTTCTAGTTCACGTGAAATACACCGCAGTCCTAAGGTTTGCACACCAACACCTCCCTGCAGTCTTGGTACTTCAGGAGACCCATCTAGTGGGAAACTGCTGGCCCTTTCTGGCATGTAGAGGCTGGGATAGGGTCTTTCACTCTGACTTTGTTTGGGCTTCCCGATGGGTGGCGATCTTACTGCATCGCTCCCTCCAGTCACCCAAGGAACCAGAGTTTGCTTCATTGCGATCACCGGTGTGGTCAAGTGTCATATCTTCAACCTTGTATGCATGTATGTACCCCCAGTGGCTCTAGACGCCTTTCTCCATGACCTATTCTCCTGGATCTTCCACAGGGGCGTACGCAGATAGGTAGCAACTTCAGTGCAGTTCCTGCCCCAGACATAGGCACCATCGGTCCTCCCTTTGCATCCTGGGGCTCGTCATCTCTCAGATTTGGCCACTGCTCTTGGTCTCTGCGACGTGTCGAGGGTATGGAACCCTCGAAAACGTCGATTCACTCATACTTCAGCAGCACACCATAACCACTCCTGCATAGATCTTGTCTTCATGCTGGCCCATGATTGTCGCGCTATATCAAATGCTCAGATCTTTCATTGTGGTAAATCAGACCATGTTCCTCTCCCTCTGCTTCCCCAGGCCTGACCCGCGCCCTATGTGGCGCCTTAATGCGTGGTATCTTCACGATAAATCCTATGTACAGGTCCCTGGAGCTGAACTGCAAGCTTATTTTCAATGTAACGAAGGCTCGGTTGGCACCCTCTGGGCACCCTCTGGGCTGCTAGTAAAGCGACCATTAGGGGGTATGCCAAGGGGGAATCCGTGCGAAGTAGCTCGCTTGCTCCCACCACTTTGCTCAGCCTGAGGCACACGCTCTACATTTTGAGGGAAGCCTTGTGATGGACTCTTATGGTGCAGTACCCTAATTATTGAACCTCTTCCACAAAGAGATCCGTCTCCAGTCCCTTGAGGCATCTAAACAACTATGGCGTGCCATAACAGCCAGAGTCTATAGGTGGGAGATGATAATGGGAAGTTGTTATACTGGTTGGCCTCGTGTCCACTGGCGACCAGAATTGTACCCAAAATCACTGATGAACTCTGTAATACTTCCCATTACTCTCTCGGAGATAGCTCAAACTTTCACCAGCTACTATAGCCATGTTCTAACGCTTTGTCAAGTCAAGTTTCACTCTGTCCGATTTGAACAATGCAAATCATAAAAGTACAGAAATGCATACATCTCATTATGAATAAAAAAAAATTAAGTTATGACCACAGATAACATTTTTTACTAGATATCCAAAACTTTAGTTTAAAACTACCAATAATCATAAGTAAAAACATACATTCGGGGTAGATAAAAATTGGAAAAACAGTAAAGCTGGACGCACGTGTCTGATATTCATCGACAACAAAAGCAGACAAATTGATTTATGTCAAAGTGTGTTAAATCTAGGGCATATAAAAACAATGTGCAAAGTATCCGAGAAAGAGACCATGTCACAGATATGTACAGGGAGCTCAGAAGTCTTGTGCCACCCAGACATGACCTTAGGAAACAAATTTAGCCTAAAATAAGTCAAAAGTCTTCTGTGATAAAAGAACCTATCTAGAGTCAAATACATTTCCAAGTCACTCCTTGATTTGGCCATATAATAATGAGTCAATGAGAGCTTAGTCAGCGTGAGGGCTTCCCTCTCTGTGCTCCACTTGCCAAAAAAATGCATGTTTGACCAACGGATTATCGACTTTGGTGATACAGTGTGGGTAAAAAAAAAAGTAAGGTCTGCCAAGGTCTCTCAAAGTGCGCATGATATATTGCAATAAGGGGATACAAAACCTACGAACCAGGCCTATACAGTCCCTTAGGATTTGTTTGTTAAATGTGAGTTGGTCTTTCAGCCTGACCGGGAGCTACAGAAGCAGGGGGCGAACTCGTATAAAATCTGAGATATACTCCAAGCCTATGTCCTCATTGGAGATCTGAGATGGGATACATTTCCGGAATCTTTAGAAAATGTCTTAAAAATGTATATTTCACGATCCTGATAAAGGGACAGAATGTGTATCCCCAAATCTCACACCCATAGCTAACTGTGGAAATACATTGTACAATAGTTGACTACGTCCCAAACGCCATGAAAAATCACCTACTCTTTGCGCTACACTATTAAAAGATAGTAGGTTATCATTAATCTAATAATTCCAATTAAGCTGTGAGTCAAAAAAATGGCCAAATAACAAAAGTTTTCAACCCTGCTAATACGCTGAACTTCTTATCATATATTTTCTAGTTTTGATACTCTTAGGCCCAACCACCATAGTATGTAATTTAGAGAAATTAGTTTTCATATCCATGAAGTTGATAAAATAATCTAACAGTTGCTGCAGGCCATTAGCAGGGAGTACAATCAAAACTGTATTGTCCACATAAAGTATGGCAGGCACAGGTCTACCCCCAGTCATAGAAACATCCTGAAACTGCTCAGTTAAAAAAGACGCTAACCGATTCAAATATAGGTTAAAAGAAAAGGGACTAAAATACAGCCTTGTTGGACTCCTTGCCTCACCCTAAAATACAACATTAATTCGCGTTGGGTCTGTATCTCACAGAGGGTGAAAGCCCTTTGTGCAAATTGTACAAATAAGTGACAAGTGACATCTCAACCACCATGGTCTCCAGCATAGTCCAAAGCTTATCTCTGTTTACAGTTTCGAAGGCCATGCTGAGGTGCTCTTGTTTATTGACTTATGAGCAAATATAGGTTCAGATCCTGCTCTACGGTCCCCCACCCTGTTTTGAATCCATATTATACATCCAATAGGATAATATGCTCATTTGCCCAAGCTGTTAATCGATTCAGCACTACCTGACCAATGATGTGAACTTCCACATCCACTAAGGATATAGGTCTGTAGCAAGCTGTATCAGCTCTATTCCCTTTTTTAAAAACAGGGAAAATCATTGACTTGCACCAGGACGAAGGAATAGGACCTCGGGCAGCAGCGTTTAAGTGCAAACAAAGTTACTATGGGGTCCCATAAATCAATACAGGATTTATACAAATGCGCAGGAACGCCATTCAGGCCTGGGGCTTTCCAAGGTGGGAGAGCTAAAATAGCAGACTTCACCTCCTTCCAACAACAATTTGGCTCCTCCTTCTCTTAAGGGCTTGTAGGAAGAGATATATGCCCCATATAATTATAAATTGTATCAAAATGTGAGGTCCTTAGCATGACTGGACTATTAATGCCAGATTGGACAGGGGCTCCGAGATAAAAAGGGGCTTATTCACCACTTTCTAAAAGCTGCACTTTCCTTTAAGGTACAAGCGAAGGTACAAGCGACAAGTAAATTCTCCCAGGCCTGCCTTCCAAGAACATTTTTCGCACATTACAAGCTGAATTATACAGGGACCTGGCCTTTCTAACCTCTTTCTGTATCTGCGGCTTTTTATGCACAGCCACCAACAAGTCTGTGTGGGCCTTCAAATAACTTTTATCAAACTATTTACAACTTGTGGGGGGCATGGCCATCCTGGTAAGAGCCTGCTTCACTGCTCTTCAGATATTGAAGGATTCCAGGGTACAAGTGCCAGAGGCATTCTTGAGGCAGATATGAAAATCAGAGTTGCTCGAGATAACCAATCTCTTTTTAGGGGATCTGCGGGAGCAACCTTGGCCCAGTTAATCCTGAGACACTGCTTTGTGGATACTACTGGCTTCTTGTGTAAACCAGGTATAGCATTTGAGTGCACCCAACAAAAAGTAGCTAATCACAGATTATGGTCGCTGCCGACGTCCCAAACCGTCTAAAAATTGGTAAGGGAGTGGAAAAAACTAGCTGACGCAAAAATATGATCAATAGTGGTGCTATGGAGAGGAGCCAAGATGGCGACCGGAGCAGTCGCTTGAGCGCCCGGCTCCGTCGGCCCTTGGCCTCGGACTATCATCCTGATTCCTATCCTTGCTGATTTTCGAGGTGCAACGCGTGCGACGACGCGCTGACTGCGCCGCCGTTTCCCGAAGTCTTAGCCCGCCCGGATGCCGGAGTTCTTGGTGCCTTTGTTCCCCGCACTGGACCCCTGCTCTACTGTGGCCTCGGCCGGCCCCCTGGAAGCGTCGCAGTCACCGGACCCGCTGGTGCAAATCTGAGCCCCGAGGTCCCGATCCCGCCTCTCGCCACGGACGGTCGCCGGGGGAGCCGGGGGAGAGACGCCCGGACACCTCCTGCACCCTGCACCCGACGGGCTGGAGCTGGAGGGTAAGCCCCGGCGTGACGGGTCTCCTGCCCCGCTCTGTGGACCACGCTGTGGAAGGCTGCAGACCCCCTTCTTCTATGGTCTAGTTGGCTGCAAGAGAGCCCGAGGGAGGGGAAGCGACTGTTGGCTTTCACCTGTTGCGGCGCAGACCTGTTGGGAATTGCCTCCTTGTCACGATCCCCCCCCTGGCCACGGTACCGTTCAGCGGTAAAACATGGCGCTGATTGCCTGCTCGCTGCTGGGGGGTGATGCTCCGGTCTCGCCCGCTGCCCGCTTCGCCCTCCCTCTACCAGACTCCAGCTCCCCAGTGCCGTCCCGGATTGCTGCCGCTGTGGGGGCGCAGCTTCCGCTGACATACGGCTCCGTTCTGGCTGCCCTGCGGGACTTTCGTCTGCAATTGTGTGTCGGCTTGCAAACGCTGAGTGAGCGGTTCGACTCTACACTGTCTGCTGCGGGTCGTGAGCGCCCCGTTTGTGATCAACGAGGCGTGAGTCTGCCAGTGCTGTGGTCCTCCTGCGGGGAAGTAACGACTGGGTGTAGCGGTGCTCCACTGGTGTCTGCGTTTGGCTTTCCCGGCGCTCAGGATCAATCGCTCTCCTGCTCAATGGCGGATACTTTGTTTCCCCGGTCATTGCTGCCTGCTTTGTTGTTGCCTGCCTCACCGTGCCCGCAGGACCCTCCAGCTGAACTACACCTGACGACCTCGAGGAACCGTTCACGGTGGCCTACGGCTCCTTTTATGTGGAACTCATGTACTTTACAAGCCAGGTCTGGATTTTATATGGTGTGCAAGGGGACCTCAATAGATGATCGGCGGCCATTTTGTGACTCTACTTCTCCATCTTCTTCCAAGCGGCCATATTGTCTTTGTCTGTTCGGGATGCGGGGCATTCACGAGGGGGCGGGTCTAATCGTAAGCCCGCGATCGGGCCAGGGCTAGATTACTTTCTACCATCATAGTTTCACGGACGGGCTGGACTGGGACTGGAATTGTTTGCATATGTTGTGCGCACTCGTCGCGATCTGTCTGCCTTCATTTCCTTGTTGTTACATGCTATCTTCACACGACCGCCTTCGGGTGTAGTGGGGTTTCAGTGTGTGGAGGCATGGTTGGCCGGTGGTGTCGGGCGCTCCGAGGATACGTGGGCTCCTCCCCGCCTCCTTTCTTCTTTCTTCTCTTAGTTTCTTTACTCTATTCCTACTTTCTCTCTCGTCTATATTTCGGGTTCATTGGGCGACAGGCACTATGCTGGGGGGGGGGCAGGCCATAGCCTCCGCATTGGTGTAGGGTGGGGGGGTAATTTACTGGTTCTTTTTAGTTCTATGGGCCTCTTTCTTTCATGTCTCTGCGCTATACTTGTTTCGATTCGGGGTCCGGGTGTGGGGTGGATTGAGTGGGGGCGGCTTTTAGGGGGTGCGTATTTACTACTGTGATGATCCTGTTATCTAACTGCATCGCCTTACTGTATGAGATTTTCTATGGCTGTTTTAATGATGCTGCTGCTCTCCAGTGTATGAAGCCGACTCGCGGACTCGAATCTCCTTGTTTCTATCCTTTACTGATTTCTTTCTCGATAAAAAATGTTTTGAAAACCTTAAAATTAACCTTCACTTCTCCTTCCCCTGGTGTCAAGGATCCCTCCAGTGTATGAATCCTGAATTATTGCTAATCTTGACCTTGACGCACAGGGGATGTACTGTTTGTCTCTGTGCTCAACCGTATTGTGGCCGGCCTGATGGTTGTAGGCCCGTATTTGTTCTTTTACTATGCACAAATAAAGGTTTTTTAAAAAAAAAAAAAAAATAGTGGTGCTATGACCCCTACCCTTAAAAATATGTACTGAACCAGTAGTATTAAACTAATCCGAAGTCAGCCAATTGATCAAATTATATTCAGTGATCAAGTTGTGTTGCAGCTCACCCTGTCGTGTATGTTGAAAATGCACCTGTTCAGAAATACAGGAAGGGTCACCTAGGTCCTCATCGTAATTACAAACCGTACAGGGGGTGCAAATTGAAATCTTTTAATAACAAAATCAGTGTATATTTGGTCAAATCTAAAACTAATCATCTTAAAACTTCCTAAACTCCAGGTCAACTGCTTCGCTCATTCTGGCAGGATTGTACTTGTTAACTGTAACAACCTCCGGTAATTAGGTAAAATCAAAAGAACACATAAAATGTTGAGAGAGTTAAAGAAAACCCTATCCATTGTGCAACCTAGTCCCTAAATCACAAATGTCACGAGACCCCCTGTGGTCATCTAGAGGGTTTTGCATTAACAGAAAAGGTAACAAAGCCATCTAAATGTTAACTCCCCTGCATTTCCCAAGTCTCTTGTAGACAGACCGTGTCAAAGCTTCTTAACTTCCTCGAACAGTGCTCATTCAAAACTTTGTTGCACGCCCCTGCTACATTCCAGCTAACTACTTTGAGAAACTGAGGGGAACAGAGAGAGGGTGTCAAATCCGTTCCTAAAGCTGGGCCAAGGGTTCAAATGTATTGTTAAGGTGAATTCTAGAATTAAAGCCCTTGAAAGAGGAAATAGATGTCCCTCCAGTCTAAATCAAGGGCAACGACCCACCCATCAGGGTCCTAGCATAGTGTGAAGGATAGGAAAAACCCAGAGGGTAAACAAAAATATTGCTTTTCAATGTCATGCTAATCTTGAGGTTAACTAGGATATAATCCACCCATTTAGGATTCCGAAAATTCACAACTACGAGTGATTTCATCGAATGGGGTCAATGCTGCAGTAATCCGGGTTGAGAACCAGTGGGACACCTTATTTTTGAGCTGATCATAATTCTCAGTATCGCTGCCTTTTAGCGACAGTGTCAAGGCGGGAGGTTTTGTACAAGGTATAGGTTCCTGGGTTTTATTCTTGGGAGTTGGATGAAGAACGCCCCCCACCCCCTCTGAGGGCCCAACGCAACAGGCTTTGGAAGTTCAGGAAGAGAAACACTAGGGGGGGGGGGGGGAAGGGGGGTTAAACAACTATTTTCTCTAAAAAGATTTGGCTGGAAATCTAGTCGCTTGTAGGTATTATGGGAAACGACCGCCGATATGATATCAGAAGGGCAGCCATTATACCCTGCTTACAGGGGACAAATGGGGCCTCCATAAGTGGGTTTAGATGATATCACTAAGTGAGTATCATTGAGGGCATCAAGTGGGACATTTTAATGCAAGTCTGAATTGTACAACCCACTTTCCACTTTCTCTACAATTCAGTGAACATTGAGTGCTTCGAAGGCTCCCAAGAGTTTTGTGTCCAGACTTTGTGATATTACATGACAGTTGCACAATACGACATATTTGGCTTCTTACTATTCTCTTTTCCCCTTACTTGCTTTCTGGGAGAGTCTGGCTGGAGGGTGCAGGAATCCTGTTTCTCGTTCTTCCACTAACTTTCATAGGTCTGTCCAGAGTGATACATTGGGTGCATCGCTTAGGCTTTTATGTGGCCCTGCAACACCCACCTCGTCCAGTGGCCCAGCAGTACTGGTTGAAAAGGCCTGGACAGGTGTGGCGGAAGGCAAGGCCTCTGCTTGAGCAGATATAGAGTAAACCTCAGAGTGAATGAGAGACAATTGGTCTTCAACAAGAGTAATTTCTTCAGATAGAACACCCACAGCATTACTAAGGAAAGTCAGTATTGAGTTCTGTTTTTCGTGGCCTCTTATCGACCACATGCGCAGACTCTCCTTTCCTCTTCCTCATGTCAATGAAGCCTTCAGGATGGGAAGTATACTTTAATGGTAAGATTAAGTGCCATAAGTAGGAAATGACTAATAAATAATGCAAATGACAAGCAGACAAGTTACTCGCCCCAATAAACAGAGGCTGAAAAAGCAAACTTAAAGGGGGTGGCCCAGCCCGGGCTTTGACGGGCTCAGGACGGGTCCACCCTGCGCATGGGATAAACAGAGGCACTTTGTAGCGTTTTAGGTGGAGTGGCTCCTCTCCACTTCCTCAGCATTGTTGGAGCATCCAGGCACGAGTATCTCTGGGGCTTTGTGTCCCCCTCAGAATGCCACTGCTGAGCTGGTGTGCCCCTCTTTAACTGTTCTAACTTGATTCATGAAGGCCTCAGGAAATTTCAGCAAAAAATAAAGTCCACTACATTTGTTTGCAGACCAACTTTTAAAATGGGCGTATCCCCCAAGAAAGCTGGGTAATCTATTTCTGGCTTCAATAACATTCTTTACTTTTATAACAATTTAGATTTTTGTAATGATTCCTCTGCCTATACACTCCAAAGGGCTGACAAAGTACCCACGCATTTCAATGTCATACACCCCAAACTATTTGGGATTAATATATGTACATTTAAGCTTCACAGCATCTCAACAACATTTCTTGTTGAATATATTATCAAAAAAGTAGTTGTGGGAATCCTGAATCTACCATAACCTCAATTGCCACATCTCCCACATGTTGGCCCATTGGGCAATTGATTTGTGAATAGACAGATCTTTATTTAAAATAACATTGTTTAGTCGTTCAATGTAATCGCTCTCTTTAACTTCTATTTTGTTAACCTTCACATTAGCACCCTCTGCTTTACAAACCTCTTGGAAGTGCCCCAGTTTGTTTCCCCCAAGTATTGCATCACGTCTCTTGTGTTGAATAACTCGGATTATTTCCTATATGTGTCTTTGACACACATCTAAAAAAAGAGCCATAATATTTCCTGCTAGTCCACTTAAATGATCTGTCTCTTGCATTTAATGCACAAACTGACATTGTTCCTTGACACAGTTGAACGTAATTAACATAAGATAGATAACCCATCAGGTGATGGAAGTGTCTTTGAAGAAAGGATACGTGATCAGTGCTTTTTGCAGTATCAACAACTTCTTGAAATTTTGGGTTTCTGCAAGTTAATAACCTCTCTTAAATCCTGTTCAAGAAATAATTGAAAACAAATTGGACTTCGATATGTGTCATCACACTTCTAAATTTGCAAGTTCCACCTAAGGTATGGAGTGCAACTGTGTATTCTTCAACTCTTTCATCACTATTCGGTTTTCATTTAAAAAATAAAAACTATTTCTCAAGCATAATGCTTGGTTAATCTGAATTTTTTTTTTTCTA
This sequence comes from Triturus cristatus, assembly GCF_964204655.1. NCBI lineage: Eukaryota > Metazoa > Chordata > Amphibia > Caudata > Salamandridae > Triturus > Triturus cristatus. The sequence goes on along the minus strand of NC_140582.1, from coordinate 1,091,278,628 downwards.
CCTTTCCTTATCCTCCTTGTACTCATCCCAAATAATACATTGCCCCTGTGGCACATCAACCTCTGGCAAATTGTCAAACACCTGTTGACCCTCATGTCCCCTCCCTGGTCATTTTTCCCTTATGCCTTATACTTCATTGCAAGTAATTTTCAAAGATGCGTAACCTCTGTTTTACACATTACGGTTGGTTTTCCAGGGTGCTGCAAAATGGTTGCATGACCTCTTGTAATGAAGCTATTTTAAGCACTTGATAAAAGTATAATGTACAGAAATGATCAGAGTACAGAGTGTATGTTAATAAATATTGCCACCTTACAGCACATTTGGTAATTTCAGGAATACTACAGGTATTATGTTTGCTACACTAAATTAGCTTAGTCAATAAATATGAAAAATAAAATCCTTCATTTTACTGCAATATGAATGTCTGGTCGAATCATTGTCTTCTTAAAGTAAATCCAACAAGAATTTTATGTTAAAAAAAAACAATACCACCAAGTTACATGTTGGTTTAGGTGATGCATTGCTATTAAATTGCAGGACGACTAATCCAAAATGTCTACCTGCATGATGACGCCACATGCTGCTCCTTGTAGTTGATTATGGAGCGGGCCTGTGTATACGACCCAGAAGACATGCTTGAGGCTGATGCACTTGTGACCCCTTAAGGAACGGAGAAGTAAACCAGTCTTTTGCTCTGCCAAAATCCTGCAATAACATCAGTTAGCCAGAGGGCACCCAACAATCCTCAACTCACCCAGCCATTACAATCTGGCACAGTGCCAGTCTAACATCTTGCCAACCTCCTGCATCAAGTTGAGCACCGACAGCACTACGACCTTAAAATACATCAGTGGGCTCCTCCAGCACAATCCCGTCCTCTTTTGGCAATAAGTTGGAAAAACATACACAGGTTCTAGAGACTAGTTGAGCGTAGAAGAAGCTGAAGTTTATTGTAAGAAGCCCGCGTACACAACTGGATCGTCAGGATCTTGAGCAGCACTGTAACTGACAAAGTCAAAATGCTGAGTAATGCTCAGGACCCTTCGTAATACAATTCTAGAACTGAACACACAATTGTGGATACGTATAATACATTATAAGCATATCACATTACTACAGTTTACCCCCCTTGACCAGATTATTCCCACCCTTTCCATAGTTAGGAGGAAGGCTAGCGGTTTTCCATATTTCGGATTTGGCCGCACGGGCACCCTGTGAGGCAAAATACGGATAACCGCTAGTCCTCCTCCTACCTATGGAACCCTAACAGTCTACCCAAAAGGTAAGAACACATTGTCCAAAAATACTCTTTAAGTGAGAGAGAATTCAGATAATCAGGGAAAATATACCATGTGATTCTAGAGAGGGATCCGGAAATCTACCAAAGGTCCTGATGAAAGCCAAGGACCCAAGAGGGGGCAAGTATGGCTGAAACATGTTGACCAGGTGTTCTTTTATGATACAGATGTGTGGGACACGCTAATATTTCCCAAAACACATTATGTACCTCTTTTTAATCTTGCCACTATCCCTAGTAATCATTAAATAAATTCAAGAAGTGTTTGGGGACAGTTGGAAATGTTACCTGTGTTTTTACAGAAAGGATTCTGCGAATGGCATGAGAGACATCTCCTCCTAGTGGAGGGTAAGACCCAATGATGTCACTTACAGTCATAAGTACATGGGTGGAAACCATACCACTGACTGAACATCAATGTTGAGGGTCCTACAAGAAACCCTGTTGGAGATCCTCGATTTCATGTTGTTCTCTTCTACTCTCCTTGATTGTGTGTTGTATTGCAAGGGAAGCGGAGTCAAACACCTTTAAGCTTCTCCCTACTTCCTTTGAATTTTGAACACCATGATCATTATTCACTTAGAGTACCATTGTTGTGCAGTTAGAGCACATGTTATTTGTGTGTGCTTAACATGAAGACATGATGCTGTGTTTGTTCTGTCTCTCTTTATTCAGAACGCATTTGTTTCACTGTTGTGTGAAATAATTCTTTTTGTTTTTTAATGAGCTTGAGAACATAAGTTACGTTTATATCTTAGTTCCACTTTTAGCTGCATTATGAATCGTGTTGTTGAAGGAGAAGCTAATGGCATATCCTGTGTCCTTTCACATTGAAGCCCAGACAGGTCACTAACCAACCACAAATTAATAAACAGAGTGATTCTTGTAATGTCACAAGACACTCTAGCCCTTTGCTGAGGATAGAGATCTATATTCTATAAATCTAGAAAACGTGATTGACTTTGTCTCACTTAAACTTGACTTTCTGTAGATGCGCCCTAGCTCTGTCATAGCTGGTTCCTGCCTAGCATTAAGTTTTCCTACTCTGCTCTTCCTCCAATAGCTATCTCTAAAGAAAAATCTTCACCACTGTCCACAAAGCAAAGTGTGCTCAAACTCCTAAATTCAAGTAGCACAAACCAACACATTCCTTTGGATTCTCCAGCCAAGCTTTACCCCTAATTCTTACCCCCTTCTGTTGTGGGGGTGGAGCTTTCATTGCCAAATGCTGCAAGTTTGTGGAATTCAGTGCCCCATTATTCATCAGATCATGCAAAACCCCGAATAACGTCTGTACGAAAATTATAATGCTAGCTTTCTGTCATCAGTGTTTTGTCATTTCCCCAATTGATCACTTATATTTTTGTATCCTATTAGGTGGTTGCAAATGATCGAGCCCCTCTGGCAGGCAAAGTCCACTGGGAAAAAATTGTGAAAAAAGTGTCAAGATTTGGCATACGGACAGGCACTTTCAACTGCTCCAGCGATCCCACGTATGTTTTCTCTCATTCACTGAGTCTTTGCTCTTTAGGATACACATCTTTTAGTTATTTCATCACTTATTTGCCTTGACCTTCATTGCACGTCATACCTACATTTTGTGCATTTAAATGTAATGGGAGTAGATAATTTGTTAGAGATAGTACTTTAAATGAGAACTGGGAATAGAAAAAGCAAAAGCAGAGTCACCCTTTTAGTACAGCAAGGAAGTGTCTTAAATTGTACAAGCGACAAAATAATGTATGGTAAAAATACACAGAAAACAGATTGAGAATAACTCTTGGTTAGTCACCTAACCTAGGGCCGGATGTATAAAGCTGTTTTGCAGCCGCAAATGGCCCGATTTGCAGAGTTGGCTTATTTTCAACCACACAAAAAAAAATTTGATATGTATTATACCCAAACTGCGATTCAGTAGCTCATTACAGAAACGCAATTTTGGTTTGCATTCGGATCCAGTATTTGGAAAGGGTGTCCCTTCAAAATGTGAGATCAGAGTGCAATGTATTGGTTTTGTGACCGAATTCTCATTGCACAACATTAATAATTTGCTGACTACAGAAGTGTAGTAGTAATGCATTTGAAAATGGGAAGGGGAGTCCCACTTCTTGTCCCCAGTGAGAGTGTATATTGCGGTGTGGCAGTCCTAAAGCTTCATTGTATGTAAGTACACAGGGGTTCTTGTATAGCTGGGAAGCATCTGAACCTTCGTGGACTAAGCGTCACCCAAATTTACCTTGTTCTCTCTGGGTTGGAGTAGAGGTGTAATCTTCAATGGTGGAACCTTTGGGTGTTTATTCTAGGAGAATGCTAAAAGACATGGGGACACTGGTAACTGCACCTGCAAAACTGTGATTACAGCTGATCTTTCAGTTCATAGGAAATAAAGAATGAGCATGCTAGTGCTAAATGAGTTTTCAATGTTGACTGTGCTCGTCTCATTAACTGGGCATTTCACTATGATCTTCCTAATGACAAGGTGATTGACAGGAGCTTGGTCAGCTAAGGAGCCCATTGTTGGCAAGAAGTTTGACCAAGTGGTAGATGTGCATTTGGTCATTAATGAGGAGGGAGATCCCAGCAATGCTTTTTTCATTGATGAGGATGGTGCTGATAAATGTGAGAATAGGATTGTCGTCTAGATGGTAGCGTATAAGTCCGTCATCATGGGTGAATGAAGATGATGATGAAGAACTGTTCAGCCTCATCAAAGAGGCTGCAGTTGACAGTACGTCAGCTGACAAATCAGTTTTCTGAAGCTTGGAAGGCGTGCTAATGGATTTTGAACCCTGAAAGGATATAAATTACATAAAGGCAACCCAAGTGCGCCCTGGGGCCTTAACCCTTCTAACCTCTAAGATCTCCAGCTTTCTTTACTTGAGCTTTTAGAGGGTGGAATTGCTGGTGTACTTGTGCATTTATTTGTTCCCTGAGGATTGTGTTCTCTTGACGACGATGACTTAACATAAGCTTGTGCCTCTCAGAGTCTTTCCAGAACAGATTGTGTTTATCTTATTTTGTTGGAGATTGTGATTAAGGATGGCAGCAGTAGACACACCTCACACGAGGGCCTTTTATGAAAAGAAATTCTGATGTATACTTCTTACCACAAATTCCTCACTTTTTGAGAATACATTTGCCCATTCTTGTTAGCGTTGCAAATGAAGTAGAGTAGTTTGCTTTAGTTCTGCACAGGTGATTGTCCAACACTGAGTGTTCCATGTGCAGGTGCTCCATGTCCCCCCTCAGCTCCTGATCTTCCAGGGCATTCTGTGCAGAGGTGCACTATTTTCCGATCAGCCCCGTCTCTTCCCCGGGTGCATGCAACAGTGGGTTTTCCATGCAGAGGTGACCTGTACCCTCCCTTAGTTCCCGCAATGCCCTTTGATTGCATGAAGGTAGCGTTGTGCGGCTCAGCGTTGGGTCCTTCATGCCCCAGAAGGGACATCAGGCCACAATATAACCACCACCTTTTATGTGTCAATCTCAATTGTTTTCTTTCCTCGCTTTCCGGCACCTTCGATTTGTCACTTTTCAGAAAATGTTCTCAAAATGTTTCCAGTGTGCAAGGGACATGTCTCCCCCCCCCATATAAAGCAATGGGGTCAACCCCTGAAAGGATTGTCACAAACAGATGTCAGTGACAGATCCACAAAAGGTCGGTCTCTGGTGTCTTAGCTCCTCTCATTACTTGAAGTTGTGCTTGAATGAATCCAAAGGCTATCCTGGACCGCACAGTCAAATTTTACTTCTCCAGGCAACATGAGAAGGCTTGTTGGGCCCGAAACCTAACAGTCAGATTTGCTGATGCATTCTCAGCCTTGAGGCTGTTCTTGAGAGAGATCATCATCCCATACCAATTCTTCAGGTAAGTCAAAAAAGGAAAAAAACACAAGAAATCCAAATATGTCTTCCCCCTCTTCCTGCCACTATCATCAAGAAACGTTGCGTGGGTACCTACAAAACTTGGTCATCTACAAATGGTCCCCTCTCTAGTGCCAATCAGATCCAAATACCTCGGTCCATTAGTGATGCAATTTAGATTCTCAGACCCAGAGCCACATAAAGACAATGAAAGCAATGACAAATTGCAAGTAAATAAAACAAAAATCTTTTTCAGAACCTCCAGGAGATCAGTGTCCTTGACCTCGTGAACACTGGACTCAGTCCTCAGCCTGGCCCCTCAAACGAGGAATCCTCCTCTATTGCTAGAAGTGTGGCAGAATTTCTTGACCTCTGGCTTCCTTCAATGAAGGTTATAGCAAATATCCTCACTGAGATTCATAGCCAGGGTGCAGACCTCTTCAGAACCACTCTTATTAATGAAGCCCTCACAGACGGCGTGGCCGGCTATGCAGGCGGCCGTGCTTCGCTGAGGCTCCGCGATCGGGCCCGCAAGCTGTCCGGTTCCCAGCGCCGGTCTGGATAACAAACTCATCGGACAGGTGTCGGAGGGTGAGCGATATCCAGCGACCCCCTCGGCAGCTGACATCGGAGAGTCTCTGGTGTGCAAACGGCGGAAAACGGAGAGTGGGTCCAGGGCTGCCGAGCTCAAAATGGTACCTGCCCGCAACTAGCTGCCGACGGTGCACAGTGCGGATCGCCCCGCCGATCCTCGGCGGCGACACACCCCGTCCTCGCTCGTCCAGCTCACCGGCATATGGGCCCCAACCTGTAGCACCCGCGACCCAACACCACAAAGTGTCTTGCAGCCTCGGGGACCTCGGAGGCAAAATGGCGGCTAGACCGCGAGATCGCCCGCAACGCTGGACCCGGTGATTCCTCCCCCATCCCCCCCCCCCTCCCCCTCCCCCCCGCCACTCGGAGGATCGCAGGGGGTGACAGAACTACTTGTCACAGCGGGGTGAGGCAGTTCCACCCCGTCTCCCTCCTCTGCGGAGTGCGGACCTGTTCTACCCCTGACAGTACCTGGACCTAAGATGGCGCCCGTGCATTCAGAGGACTGACATAGTCGAGGCCACACGCCGGGAACCTCCGTGGGTGCTCCGGGCCCGCAGTCTACAGTTGAGCTGCTGGAACCTTCAGGGGGTCCATCACAGTGGAGAGCCCCCCCCCCCCTCATCCCTATAGTGCCTCCCGGGAGCACATCTACAACGGGCACTGCCTAACCCTGCCATGGAGGCACCACCCTCATAGTTGCTCATCTTCTGCTCCACCCGCTTCATTGACGGTGCAACGTGAGGGCAGATTGCCGCTTCCCCAAGAACCTCCGCAACGTCTTGGTCATCGGGATTACTATCCGCGACCCCACGTGACGCACGGACACCCTGCTAGCTAGAGCAGGGGCTCCCCCTCCCACGTGACTCAGCGGACTCGGCACCGCCCTGCCCCTGTCCGGCTGGGCTCGTTGGTTCTCCAGGCCCCCCACTGCAACACATCCACGGCGGATTGCGCTCCACAAGCCGAACGCAGAGCCTCACAGTCGCCATCATGGGGAAGCCAAGGGCGTCTCAGCACACCACAGTGCCTGAGACTGCCCCCGAAAATATGCCCAAAGCCAGGACCGGGACTACACTCGCCACGTCGCAGGCCGACCCCTCAAACTCAGACAAGCTGGATCAGGTCCTGTTAGCCATCGAACACTCTAGAATATCAGTGGAAAAGCGCTTGGGCACCCTCACGACCGTTACTAACCTCTTACGGGACGATCATCGCAAACTCGCCGACAAAGTGAAAGAGGGGGAGAGGGATTTGGCTACGTTACAACCCACTGTCAAAATGCATCAGGCGACATTGCAAGATGTCCTGGCCCGCCTATCCCCCATAGAGGAGCGTACAAACGACTTGGAAGGGCGCTCGCGCCGCTGCAACATTCGTGTGCTGGGTCTTCCGGAGGGAATCAAAGGCGTGGACCCGCTGGGATACGTGGAAACGTGGGTGAAGTCGTTCACCCCGGCATCGGACAGGACGGCGTTCTTTTCCATAGAACGGGCCCACAGAGGACCAGCTCGCAAACCACCACCAGGAGCATCCCCCAGACCAATGCTGGCGAAATTCCTACATTTCCGTGACCGAGACGCGGTGCTGCGAGCAGCCAGACAAGCAGGCCCCCTGCACGTGGAGAATAAGCTGATCATGATCTTCCTAGACTATGCGCGTGCGGTACAACAGCAACGATCCTCGTTCTTGGAAGTAAAGCGAAGGCTGCGTGCCAACAACATACAGTACTCCCTACTGTTTTCAGCTCGCCACAAGATGCTCCACGATGGTGTGGCCACTTTCTTCACAAGTGCAGAAGAGGCGTTCGACTGGGCAGATTTGCACTGCGCGCATAAACCTAGACAGGATTCTGCACAGGACCGTACTCTCAAAGCACCTCGTACCAGAAGACGTGCCCATCAACGGCAACTGGGCGGAGAAAAAATAAGGGCCCGGACCGGTATACAAGATTCCCCGGACTTAGAACAGATCATGAAAGAGAGACGGGAGGTGCTACAAGCAATGGTAGATCTACAAGCCCCCACCCAAATGGAAGCCATCGACCAAGCTCCGCACCTCTTCTCTTCAAAAGAGGAAGACAAAAGTGACGAAACAACTTCCGGAGTGAACTCTGTTACACCCCCTAGTGTCACCCCCCAGTCCGCTGACACTTTGCTAGATGGGCAAATGACTTCCCTCCCAGCTTAAACTGATTTACTAGCCCACCAATTGTGACCCACGTAACCTACTCATCCCTCTTGAGTACCTGGGACATGGATATACTTCGCCAAGCTCCAGACGACGCTCCATGATCATACAACGGCCCGATCGGTGGGACGTCTCGCCTTGCACGCTGCTGCCACCCTCATGATTGATCGTTGCGCTCTCCAGTTCAGAGAGAGCAGGTTTGGACGTATCGCTGGCCGCAATAGGTCCTCAGCATTGGGAACATTTCCCAGCCCCAGTTACTCCCCACAGTTTCTTAACTTTCTTCTGACATCCTTCTACCCCCCATGGAATTCCCAGTAACAGGGTACTTGCAACACGTCGCCTGGAGACAGATGGCAGGGAGCATGCCCCTCACACCACACGAGATACATTGGCTGCCGGGCCCCGACAGGTGCGATCCACTTACACAAGTACATACAGAATCACATGGCTACACAGACACAGACCGCTGACATCAGTCTCCTGACACTCAACGCCCGTGGTCTTCACACGCCGCACAAGCGATACGCCATATATTCCTACACGAAGCGCCAAAACGCTCGGATCATGTTTTTACAAGAGTCACACCTCACTCAAACCGAGATCCGTAGACTACAGTCCAAATGGCATGGCACCATATGCGCCACGTCATACTCTGCATACGCACAGGGGGCATTGATCTGGGTCCGGCCAGGAACCCCCTTTCAGGAACTGAGACGGGTGGTAGATAAGGATGGTAGATATGCCCTATTGGAGGGCCTTCTCGACGGACACTCTGTGCTCTTAGGCAGTATATACACCCCGAACACAGAACAAGACAAGTTTTGGGACCGACTCACTGAGGTACTCGCCCAATTCGCCGAGGGACTCGCCCAATTCGCCACAATACCCTGGATTTTAGGAGGTGACTACAATTGTACACTCAACATTACTCTAGACCGTTCCCACCCCCGCATTCGATTGCTCAGAAACAGGCGGAGCGGTTCAGGGCCTGGGTCTCACAATGGGCACTCACTGACGTCTGGAGAATGCAGTACCCGCAGACCCGACTCTATTCGTTCCATTCCATTCCACATAACCTCAGAGTCAGCCTGGACAGATTCCTGTGTTCAGCGGCAGTCTTACCCAAAGCACACCACTCGGATTACCTAGGCAGGATTATCTCGGACCACGATGGCCACATCCTACATCTAAACTGGAGACCCCCCCCCCCCGCCCCCCAGTCCCAACGTGGTGTCTTCCGCAAGATTGCCTAGCAAACAGGACCAGGAGCAGAGCATACACGACAACTTCACACACAACATCGGGACAGCATCCTCCGCACTAGTAGAATGGGACACATTTAAGGTAGTGGCCCGGGGAGAATGCATTAAGCAAATAGTGGGAGTTAAACGAACTCTAGAGCAAACACTCATCACAGCCGAGAAACACCTTGCAGCCCTCACTAAACAGGAGGATCCATCGGACGAGGCAGCGACACGACTCGCTGAGGCAAGAACAGACTATTGGGCGGCTTGCGTCGACCTCCGGCGCTATAATTTCAGAATGTATGCCAACCGGATGCACAAGGAGCGTGATAAAACGGGTACTTTACTAGCTTGGTTAGCCAAACAAGACGACACGAAACCCATAACTGAGATCATAGATCCCCACGGTACCCTAGTTCGCTCCCAAGACCAGATTCTTACAGCATTCCATCAGCATTACGCGGTGGTCTACCGACACCCCGCCTCGGATGAGCAAGATGGTATAGATCACTTTCTCGACCCTCTAACGATCCACGCAATTACGAACGACGATCGTACGTCTCTAGAGGCGAAGATACAGACCACAGACATCACCTATGCCTTGCGCACCTTAGCTCGCAACAAAGCACCGGGGCTAGACGGGTTTCCCTTGGAATATTACCGGACCTTTTCCCCCCTACTGGTCCCTCGATTGGCGGCGATGTAACCACAGCATTAGATTCAGGGGAGTTGCCGGAGTCCCTCCAGGAGTCGGTAATCGTGACCTTCCTGAAACCTAACCGTGACCCACAATTGCTACATCCTATCGTCTCATCACGCTCCTCTCCACCGATTGCAAGATTCTAGGTAAAATACTGGCGGACAGATGCACACAAATTATTCTGCCCCTGGTACACCCCGATCAATGCGGCTTTGTTCCAGGCAGAACCACCTCTCAGAATATCCGTCGCCTATTCCACGTCCAAGACCAAGTAGGTGACGCACATCCCTGGGCTGCCTGCCTTATACTAGACCTCGAAAAGGCCTTTGACACCCTCACGTGGCAGTACCTCTTCTCGGTATTACAACGAATAGGACACGACCCCACTCTCTTGGCGTACACAAAGCTCCTTTACACCAAACTCACATCACGCGTTCGTATAGGGCGATACATTTCGCCAGCGTTTGCGGTACAGCGCGGCACGAGGCAGGGCTTCCCACTCTCGCCCCTGCTTTACGCCCTAGCGGTGGAACCGCTAGCAATTCGGTTACGACTGGAGGGAGAACACTGGGGCATTCCTATAGACACTACCATGCACAGTGTCTCTATGTATGCCGACGATCTTCTAATTTACATTAGAAACCCCACCGCAGACTTAACGCCCATCTGGGTCACGTTGACAAAATTCGTGGAGGTCTCGGGGCAAAGTGTAAATTGGGAAAAATCCACGGTGAACCCGCTACATCCGAACCTTCCCCCTCGGACGGTCAGGCTGGGGGATCAAAAAGTTGCCTGGAGTGCGGAGGCTCCCCGGTACCTCGGGGTTCGTCTCTATCACACTCCGACTGACCTTTACGACGGTAATCACCAGAGGGGACTGGCTGGCATCAGGTCCTCGGTGGGATTTTAGAGACACCTTCCGCTAGCCCCGATTGGCCGGGTGGCCATCGCCAAAATGATAATCGTCCCGCGGCTACTATACTACTTCACAAACTTGCCAATAATTCCGCCCAGACCCATCTTCTGCGAGCTAGACGCACTTCTTGGCTTACTGATATGGGGTACGGGCAGACATAGGATAGCATTGTCGAAGCTTCAGCTACCCACTTCACAAGGAGGCTTAGCCGCCCCATCCTTTGAATCCTATTTCTTAGCCGCACAGCTACAGTGGCTATCCTATTGGACGGCAGGCAGACATGTCGCAGAGACGATCACTACGAATGGCCTAGTGCCCATGCCTGAGATCCGCCGACTGCTATTACCTGGCACTAAACCTCGACGCACATACCCCCTACAGGTGACAGTTGCACGCCAATGCATGCAGAGGATACACCGTATGTCGCCCGAAATCCCCCCATACTCTCCCCTTCTTCCGCTGGTCGGATGGCACCTGCGAGAGCACAACTACACACCCAACATACTCAGTATCTGGACGGATTGCGGTGTTACTGAAGCTGGGGGTCTGTTTGAGGACGGCCAGCTCAAGCCATTCCAACGCCTAATGGAGGACTATGACCTTCCTGCCGGCCAGTTCTTACTCCATCGCCAACTCCTTGCACACTACAGACAGCACCATGACCTTTCGACAGGGGAACCGCCTACACATCCGGTCATACACACACTCTTGCACATGGGACCAGGACGCCACTTGGTCACATAGATCTATAAGGCTATCTGGGAACTCAGACACAAACCACTAGCGACCCTACGGACCACCTGGGAAGACGAATTAGGTCGCTCACTATATGAGAAGGAATGGGAAAAAGCTCTCGACACCCCAAGAAGGTGTCTCGGAATGCGCGCTTCAAGAATATACAATTCTACATCCTCCGTAGAGCATATTTGACGCCAGCAAGCCTCCAATGCTTCTATCCCGACACACAATTCCTGTGCCCTAGATGTCGCTCACAAGCGGCAGATTTTCAGCACATGTTTTGGAGCTGCCCTACACTACAACCCTACTGGCACCACATCCACAAGTCCCTCGGGGATCTCACTGGACTTGCGTATTTGAACACTTGGGAAGTCTGTGCATTGGGTATTTATCAAAAAAGAAAGCGGCACAAAGTACCCCTCAGATTTGCCTCACTGGCCATTTTACTAGCCAAACTCAACATTGCCATGCATTGGCGGTCTCCCACAGGGCACCTGGTTGCTGCCTGGGAGGGGGCGGTTCAAAAATGGGCATTAGCGGAAGAGGAGGCGCTACGGGAAGAAGAGGTAAAGGGGACGCACAAACACCCCATATCCCTAGATTGGGCTCTCCTGCTGAACCGCTTCACACAATCACTGACTCGTACTGACCCGGAAGGCGGCCCTGACACACCGCACGACACACAGCTGCAGACGCAGACGGCGATCACGGACACCAGTACCTCTTACATAACACATACAGGCAGCCAGTAGTTCCTCAGCACTATGCTATACGTCCCACTGAACGTTCGGACCTTGATGCCGGGCCAGCCACGATCCCATCTGTACCCCCCGGCTGCCGGCCCCTAGCAGTACGTGGACCCACAGTCAACCAAGGCATATATCACCCCGCGCCCACCGACGACGCCAGTACCCAAAAACTCCAGGGGCTCCCCCTCCCCAGTTCGAATCCAACCCAGTTCAGTTCAGACATTTTACACAGGATCACGTCCGCACAGGTAAGGCATTGGACTAATAACTGCATGACGAACAATGCATTTATTTTTAAGTTCAAGATACGTTGATGGATACCCTGTCACATGTTGCAAAATGTCACAGTAAATACAAAATATCAAAAAAACATGTTTAAAAACAAAACAAAAAAATGGAATGAAGCCCTCACAGACACCTTCTTAGGCAGCTAGGCAAAGTCCGGATCTTGCTCTCCCTTTCAATGGAAAAATAGCCCACAAGCCCAGACCAGCTCTGGGGCACCCACCTTTCCACCTGTAGCACCCAACATCAGAGAGCTTCAGGCTTTCATCCACAGACCCATGCCTGCTCCACATCTTCAACCTTGGAAACCAAAGGATCAGCCAGGAACTCACCACCCTGCTCATAATCTCGATCACCATTGCAGCATTTCCCGATGCCTGGAAACACCCGAAGTCGGACCACTACTCAAAAAATCCTCCGCTGACCCCAGCAAACTCAAAAACTACTAGCCAATCTCCCAGCTCCCATTCCTAGCAAAGGTACTGGAAATGATTATCAACAAGCAACTCACGACACACTTGGAGCAGAACCAGCTACGCAGTACCTCCGAATCTGGCTTTTGCCAGATTGGGAGGTACTGCTTTCACAGCACTGAAGCTGCCCAGATAGCACCAACGACATCGGAACCCACTTCGACTGAGGAGAAATAGCAGCTCTGATCCTCTTCGACCTCTCAACAGCCTTCTACACGGTATCCCACCACATGCTGATCTATTGACTCCACCACATCAGCATCCCAGGGCAGGTGCTCAAATGGATCACCTCCTTCCTCACTGGAAGAATCCAGAGGATACACCTCCCTCCTTCACCTTCGGACCCATCCACTCATGTGCATGCACCAAACTGTGCCACCATTGACTGTTAAACCTCAGGAACGACGAGATCAGCCACCAGCTCACCACCATCCTCAACACATCTCATCATCACAGCCACCTTCCCTGACGCCTGGAAACAGTCAGAGGTCTGACCCCTCCTCAACAAACCCTCTGCAGACCCCAACGACCTTCAGAACTATCGCCCCATCTCCCTGCTCCCGATTCCCTCCACAGTCCTATAGAAGGCTATCAACCTCAAACTCACCAAACATCTGAAGAGAAACAACCTTCTAGATCCCTCCCAATCAGGATTCAGAGGCAGCCGCAGCACTGAGACAGCCCTGATCACCACGATAAACTACATCTGCATCCTACTCAACAGAGGGGAATCAGCAGCCCATCCTTCCCTACCTCTGCTGCCTTCAACACCGTCTCCCACCACACACTCATCAACCGACTGCACCAGTCGGAATCAAAGACGACGCTCTTAGATGGATGGCATCCTGCCCCTCGGGGTGCACACAGAGGATCTTTCTCCCTCCCTTCACCTCACAGTGAAAGCACATGATCTGCAATGTGCCTCAATGCTCGTCCATCAGTCCCACCCTCTTCAACATCTACATGAAGCCGCTAGCAGTCCTCGTTAGAGACCACAACAGTAACATCATCTCATACACCCATCTTGTCGCCTCAGTCTCAGCGGACCCCACTACAACGAAAACCATCTTTCACAACTGCATGAAGAACATCTCGGCCTGGATGGAAGACAACTGCCTGAAACTCAACACGGACAAAACGGAAGTACTGATTTTCTGTAGCCACACCTCCCTCTGAAACGACTGCTGGTGGCCATCAGAACTGGGACCCACCACCACTCTGAAAGATCACTCCCGAAATTTCGGCATCATCCTAGACAGCGAACTCTTCATGAAACTATAGGTCAGCGCTGTCTCCTCAGCCTGCTTCCACACGCTGTGCATGCTCGCCAGAATTTACAAATGGCTACCCACCGGTACAGGAAAACCGTGACACAAGCTCTCCTCACTAGCCGTCTGTACTATGGCATCGCACTCTATGCAGGCACCACCTGCAAACTCATGAGAAGACTCTAGATGATCCACAACGCAGCAGCCAGACTGATCCTTAACCTGCCCAAAAGGACCCACATCTCCCAGGACCTGAGACCTCCACTGCCTTCCCATCCAGATGCCATGTCAAGCTTCTGACCTAAGCCTGCAAAGCCCTCCACGACCAAGGACCAGCATACATGAATCGCTGCCTGAACTTCCACCAGGCACCCAGAAACCTCCAATGGCTCACCTCGCTCTCTCACAGACACCTGGCATCCGCCGCTGCCAGGATGATTCTTCTCCCACCTTGCTGCCAAATCCTGGAACGCCCTTCCCTTCCCCCTTCAAACTTCACCCTTATTGGCAGACTTCAGGAAGGGACTCCAGACCTGAGTGCCTAGATACCCTCCTCAGTGATACGTTGTGCTATATAAGCACAAGTTTATTGATTGATTAATTGACCCAAGGAGATCACCTGCGGTGTTCCCCAGAGCTCATCTCTCAGCTCAGCACTCTTAAACGCATATATGACTGTGCTGGCTTACATCTTCAGATCCCATGGTCTCAACATAATTTCTTACGCAGATGACACCCAACTCATCCTCTCACTCACCGACGACCCCACGACCACCACAACCATTTTCCACTGATGCATGACAAACGTTGCCAACTGGATAAAGAACTGCCTGCAGCTGAACAAAGGTAAGACGAAGTACTGATAGGCCACAGCAGCAACACATTCCTGTTGACCATCAGACCTAGGACACGCACCCACCTTGTCCCACCACGCCAAACATCTCTGAATCATCATTGACAACAAGCTCACCATGAAATCACAGATCAGAACTGTCTCCTCCACATGCTTTCCCACTCTGCACATGCTACGGAAGATTTTCGAGTGGCTACCCCTACACACGAGAAACACCATAACACAGGCCCTCATCACCAGCTGACTGCACTATGGCAATGCCCTCTATATAGGAATCACAGCACACCTCCTACAGAGAATTCGGACCATACAGAATTCCGCAATCTGACTCATCCTCTGCCTACCCCAATGAACCCATATCACACCCCACCTCTGGCAACTCCATTGGCTCATCATGCAGATGAGATGCCAATTCAAGCTTCTGACCCATGCACTCTACACAACTTAGGAACCACCTACATTAACCACCACCTGAACTTCCACCAACCATCGAGAAGACTACGCTTCACCTCCCTCTCACTTGCCTATGCTCCCCGCATCTACCGAAGCAGAAGTGAAGGACGCTCCTTCTCCCACATTGCAGCAAACACCTGGAACAGCCTCCCCACACAACTTCGGACCATCATCTTACTTCTGGAATTCTGAATTGCCATCAAGACCTTGCTGTTCGACTAAGCCTTGGGGATTTGCAAGCGCCTTGATACACTATCGGGACATTAGCCACACTTTATAAATCCTGATTGATTGTTTTCACCAGTCAACTAACCGCAAATGCTCTTCTGAGCACCCCCAAGTAAGTGAGTCAAAACTTATGGAAGCATTCAGGAAATGTATGGAGGCATTCGGAAAATGGATGTTCTACCCTGCCAGCCCTGTAAATTTGAGTTGCTTCCTGGGGCGCTACTTGCACACATTGTGGGACATGGTGAGCGAGATTGGGCCAGCATTCCCAGATGACATTAGTGCCAGCCTTCAAAAACATAATTCAGGGTAGCCAAAACACGAAAAAATACGTGATCAAGTTGGGCCTGGACACTACTAATTTGTCTGCATCTTCTTGTTTAGATTTCCCCTGATGAAGGGCACATCATTGCCCGAAATGCATTGGGACAACTAAGAATGTTGGATATATGTAATTCTTGAAGCATAAATACGATATGTTGAATTGAATATTGTTACCTGAGAATTCACACATGAATAAATCTACAAGCAATTACAACTCGACTTGGATTATCTTTTCTTTTGTTTGAACACTTTTTGTATAAAACTTGCAAATATCGCTTCCAGCGATCTTTCAGCTTTGCTCAGCGGGACATTTCTTAATTCAGGAAACGCTACGCTTCAAATCATTCCAGTACACTCATATGACCAGAGAGTGATACCTCCGAGGCATGCTACAATTTGTTGAAAACTCTATTCGCCGTGTTGTGCGTGTTCTACTATATTTTATTTAACAGCAAAGATGGCATGGTTAAAATAGATAGTGTGGCTTAGGACTTGAGAATTCAAGTTTTTATTACAGTATTTGATGATTTTCCCGACTGCAAATTTTAATGACGATTTGAAAGTACACCACTGTGCTGTTACCTACATAGATCAGAGACGGAGCTACGACAGTCTTGTGTTGTGATTAGTCATGTGTGTGTTAATATTTTGGGTTAAACACACGCCCAAACTCAGTGTTTTACTGTTTTTCAGGTGTGTTGTTTGCAAACCAACTTCTTAGTCAAGAAATAGTTAAGTTACTGTTCTCATTGTGTCTGTATTGTTTCACTTCTGCCATTGCTTCCAAGTGCCCGTTCTCCCTCCATTAATTGGATACAAATGGAAAGATTTTAACAGATTACTAATGGAAAAAATGGTCGCTTTACACATCTCATAACTGGGAGAGTGTTGGTCATAGTAGGGAGAGAAAAGATTAAGGGGGGGGGGGGGGCAAGAGTATCACCTTCTTGCAGTCCCCCTCCTAACCCGGGCACATGGGTCAGAGCTCAGGTCCTCTGTTATTTCAACGGAACACCACCAGAGTGGAACATCACTGCATTATAAAAGAAGAACCATGCACAAGGCTACTCTACTTGTCATTAATTGAGCAAGACAGAAAATGTCACTACAAATACTCTTCCTAGCCACTTTTGAAAGTTTGAAAGGTTACCTTCCGCTGATGAAAATCAGTAGCAGTATGTTCTGTGGATTTCATATAGCTTACAAATTGTAGATCTAGGATGTACATCTTACTTAAATTTATGTATTTCTTTCTTTCTTTCTTTCTTTCAGATACTGCCGGAAACGAGGCTGGGTCAGGTCTACCCTCATCATGTCCGTCCCACAGACCAGCACTTCCAAAGGGAAAGTGATGCTGAAGGAGTACAACGGCCGCAAGATTGAGACTGAGCACATTTTCAAATGGATAACAGCCCATGCTGCATCTCGGATCAAAACTATTCATAATTCTGAGCACTTAAGAAACGAATGGAACAAAAATGATCAGTATCGTGTAAAAATATACCTGTTTGCAAACCTTGACCAACCGCCCGCCTTCTTTTCTGCACTAAGTGTGAAGTTTACTGGAAGAGTAGAGTTTATTTTTGTTAATGTTGAAAAATGGGACAACAAAAGTTACATGGACCAGATTGGCGTACACAGGACACCATCATATGTGCTGAGAACGCCAGAAGGAATCTACAAATATGGAAATAATACAGGGGAATTCATATCTCTTCGAGCCATGGATTCCTTTTTGCGCTCGGTACAACCAGAGGTGAATGATTTATTTGTCTTAAGTTTTGTGTTGGTTAACTTAATGGCATGGATGGACTTATTTATCACACAAGGAGCCACAATAAAGCGTTTTGTGGTGCTCATCAGCACTTTAGGTACATATAATTCCCTATTAATCATTTCTTGGCTTCCTGTGTTAGGGTTTTTGCAGCTACCATATCTGGACAGCTTTTACGAGTACAGCTTAAAGCTCCTGCGCTATTCTAATACAACCACCTTGGCTTCTTGGGTGAGGGCTGATTGGATGTTCTATTCCTCGCACCCGGCCTTGTTCCTCAGCACCTACCTGGGTCACGGCTTGCTTATAGATTATTTTGAGAAAAAACGAAGGCGCAACAACAATATTGACGAAGTTAATGCCAATAATTTGGAATGGTTGTCCAGTCTTTGGGATTGGTATACAAGTTATGTGTTCCACCCCATTGCTTCATTCCACCATGTTCCAATTGAATCCGACTGGGATGAAGATCCAGATTTGTTTTTGGAACGTTTGGCATTCCCTGATCTGTGGCTACATCCACTAATACCAACTGATTACATAAAGAACTTACCAACGTGGCATTTCCAATGTATGAATGATCAGTCAGAGGAGGAGATTTCGGAAGAGTCTCAGGAAAGTGATAGCGACTCAGAAGGTGAGAGCAGAGACAGGGGCAAAGAAATGTCGGTGGACGAATTAAGAACATCACACAAGTGCAGTGAGGAATTATGCACACTTGGTCAAGTTTGCTCATGTGCCAAAAAATGTCTGAACAGTTCACAGGAAACAGAAGAAAGGTTGTATGGGACGTACAACACTCAAGAGGACATGGAAGCAGATTGGTCAGCATGGCCTCCTCATATGTTGCACTGCACAGAATGTGTTGTATGTCTTGAGAATTTTGAAAATGGATGTTTACTTATGGGCCTGCCTTGTGGCCATGTGTTTCATCAGAGTTGTATTATTATGTGGTTGGTTGGTGGAAGACATTGCTGCCCCGTTTGTCGGTGGGCATCATACAAAAAAAAGCAGCCATATGTACTGAATCAACCAGTTTCTACTGAAATCCTGTCCTAGCCTTGTCCATCATCTACATGTAAGCATTGTAGAATCCTCTGCTCGTCCTTGAATGTTAGTCACTTGATGTTTTTGTGCTTTGAGGTTTAGCCTAAATGTTATTGCAGTGAACAAAAACGTACATTATGCTAACGTTAACAACTAAATCATTTGGTTGCCTTGATTGTCGAATTTAAATGCGTTTCGTTCGTATTGTAAAATAACTTCCTTTTCAGCATTTAAAAAAGAAATTGCACTTTTTTTGTAAGTGCAAATGTATTGTACTGACAGAAAACCCAATCCCATCCAATGTTTACAGGTTAAAGAAAATAATAAATCATTGATTAATGTTTCCTACCTTAAAAGACTATCGTTTGCATACATCTAGGAAGGATGTTGGTGGATAGCAGTCATTGTCCAGAAACAGACATACTGAGAGTGAAAGCTTCTTTCAGATGCCAGACTGAATTCCTACCATCAGTGGAGAGCTTTTTCTCAAGCCCAGCAAACAATTTTAAGCTATTCATTAATTGTTCAAAGCATATATTCAGATATCAAACCTATTATCAGTGGAACATCGTCTACGTGAGGGTAGTTCTACTCTTCCTTCTCCATTGAAGGTTCCACTTAATGGTAATGGCTCCATTCCAGGTTAATTACTACATAGACGATACAAAGAGGGGACGTGGAGGGTTGGTTTGTAGAGTTGCTCTCAGGTCGGTAAAGAGGTTTGGGTATGTAAGAGTCATGACCCCAGAACACAGTTTTGATCGCTTAGATGATTATTCATTATCTGTTCTTTACAATAGTGGTCTACTGGTGTTGGTAAGAAACAAGTGCCTTTGTACAGAGAGAACTTTGAAGCACACATTTCTTGAAAAAGCCACCCGCCTTGTGTAAAGATGTGGCTGGATCATGGTAACACCTTTCTTTTCATAGGAGGCTTCGACCCCTTACAGTGATGGATTGCATGGAACCAATATTCAGCAAGTGAAATAAACAGTTGCAGGTAACTGGGCTTGGAAAGATAATTTAAAAGAGCCTCAAGCGGCTGTTGCAAATTGACAATATTAAACACTATGAAAGCAGGAACATAAAAATAATAGATCATAAACACCAAATGTTTGTTTGTTGACCGCAGCAAAAGATTTAAACTGAATTTGTAGCATTTTCTTTGTTGTTTCATAGTGGGAAATGTCAAGACGCACTCTGGCATATTTAAAATATATTTTTTGCTTGCTTTTTGATGTACTTTTCAACCATATTATTTGAATTGGCTTTCATTTAACAGATTAGTGCTTTCTGCGGGATGCAGTCTATACTTGCTCAAATTTACGAGACCATTTGATATAACTGATGTTCGAGGCATATGAGCTGCAGATTACACACTGTGCATAAATCGCCATCTGGGCCCGGATGTTGCAGTTGTTTTTCTCTTGTAAAGTCTTTGGAAGTCACGAGGTATGTGACTCCTCCTTTGGATCATATTGCGCATGGGCTTCGGCTCCATCCTCAGATTTTTTTTCGCCAGCGGGGAAATGATGTAGCTTTGTAAGAAACAGGAAAGATGCCCATGTGTGCTGTATCTAAATAAGATAAAACAGGAACAGATAAAGGTAGCCAGGGAGGCGGGTGGGAGTGTGTAGATCTGCGGCTCCATCCTCAGATAGTTTTTTTCCGCCCTCGGGCTCGGATGTGTTCTTCGCGCTCCAGTTCGGAACCGTTCCAGTTTTCCCGTTCGGCGCGCAGTCCTTCCCCGTTCGACGGTATTGTCTCGATCGCGTACTCCACACTCAACGCAACTCTCCACGATCGAAGTCCTCGATTCCGGTCGTCGACGAAGGCCTTCGGGCCGACCTGGGCCTCCTCTTCTGGCTGATGGAAAGGACGCCATTTAAAAAGTGTCCTCAATGTGAGTCGAAGTTTCCCCACACCGATCTACATGAGGTGTGCAACCTCTGCCTCTCCCTAGAACACGAGGCAAGGGACTGTCCAGCTTGCGCCTCCTTCCGATCGAAGAAGACGATTCGGGACCGACGAGCAAGGAGAACTATGGCTCACTCGTCGACTTCCATCCCCGACGACATCTTCGAAGAAGGCGTCGATGTTCCGGAACAACAGCACACCGAAGAAGGCCTCGTCGGCGCCTCCGAAGCTGACAACTCCGACGTCGAGGACGTCACTCCGGCACAGAGGGGCGTGAGTACAGACATCGACCCGACCCCAAACCCCCCTCCATGCCATTAAAAAAGGCTTCGGTCACGCCTTCGCCTTCGGGCCTAGGTATCCACGAGAGACTGCTTCCCATACCTCGCTTTCAGGCCCAGTTAAGAAGCCCATCAAGCTTTCAGGCAGCTCGGGCTCGAGCCAGCATACCCTCGGTGCCGAAATCTCTCATCTACACCAGCAGCGAAAAAGAAAACGCCCCTTTCCTCGTCCGCGCCGAGCTCGACACCGAAGCACTCGGCGCCGAAGACTGGCACCGGCTCCTCGGCACCGATAACATCCTCGGAGCCGAGCAAGAAACCGAAGAGCCTCGACTCCCAAACCTCGAAGCCGAAACCCACCTCGAAACCGAGGAAGACAAGACATTTCTAAACCCCATGGTTCAAAACAAAGAAACAGTGCCGAATCGACGCCTAAAAAACCCACGGCTCCCACACCATCGGCACCGAAGGATCTGTCCCCTACAGATCAACTGTTTCGACCCGATCCTTACCAAAAAACCCTCGTAAAGGATCCAAAGACTGGGCATTTGACGCTTAGCACCAGAAAAAGACAACTGGACAAGCCTGCACCAGCTCCACCACCAAAAAGGAGAGACTTTGCCACCTCCCCTTTGAGGATTCCTTCACCTCCTCCTCCGCCTCCCCCACCCCATCATTCTCCCACACCATCTTCAGATGAGGATGATGACATTATCTAAGACACAGGGGACGGAGCGGACAACCAACCAACAGGGGACCCTACTCCTACAGGCTCCCCAGACCCATGGGACGACACTATCCCAGACGTCCCTAACGTCCCGCAGGACGTTCTTCCAAACGTGGGGGCAACCACAGATAGACCTCTTCGCCACCCACGAAAACGCCAAATGCCCAAGCTTCACCGCCAGATATCCCCACCCATTGTCCAAAGGCAATGCGATATGGATGAACTGGTCAGGCAGATTTGCGTACGCTTTTCCGCCTCTCCCACTCATTCCATTAGTGGTGCGCAAACTACAGCAACATTCCCTAACTCTCATCCTAGTTGCTCCGACTTGGGCCAGACAACCATGGTACACCACATTGCTGGAACTCTCCGTAGTTCCGCACCAAAAGTTACACCTCTCTCCACGCCTCTTAACCCAGAACCATGGAGAGATCAGACACCCGGACCCAGCTCAGCTCAACCTTGCGATCTGGCTCCTGAAAACCTAGAATTTGGTTACCTTAATCTTCCCCCTGACTGTATGAACGTCATTAAAGAAGCTAGACGACCTACCACTAGAGCTTGCTACGCAGCCAAGTGGAAACGTTTTGTGATCTATTGTCGCAACAATAACGTCAATCCCTTAGATGTGTCTATCCAACACATCATAGGCTACTTACTACACCTACAAAGATGCAACCTAGCCTACACGTCTATTAGACTACACCTTGCTGCCATAGCAGCGTATCTACAAAATAGACAGCATCTATCACTCTTCAGAGTACCTGCCATTAAAGCCTTCATGGAAGGCCTTAAGAGAATAATTCCCCCCAGAGTGCCACCCTCACCTGTGTGGAACCTAAACATCGTTCTTACAAGACTAATGGGGCCTCCATTTGAACCTCTACATAAATGTGAGCTTCAATTTTTAACATGGAAAACTGCTTTCCTTGTAGCCATTACTTCGCTCAGAAGGGTCAGTGAGATACAAGCACTCACCATTCAGGAAACCTTTCTGCAAATGCATCATAATAAGGTTGTTCTCCGTACTAATCCTGAGTTCCTTCCTAAAGTCATTTCTCCCTTTCACCTCAATCAATCTGTGGAACTGCCCGTATTCTTCTCGCAGCCACAAACCATTGCAGAAAGAGCTCTACACACCCTAGATGTCAAAAGAGCTTTACTCTACTGCATCAAGAGAACACAACCTTTTCGTAAGACCAAACAACTATTCGTGTCTTTCTCACCACCACACAAAGGCAACCCCATCTCCAAATCTGGGATAGCTAGGTAGATTGTTAAGTGCATACAGATTTGCTACCACAAAGCAAAACAAACGCCATCTGTTCCCCCTAAAGCCCACTCTACACGTAAAATAGGGGCTTCCATGGCATTTTTAGGGAACATCCCCTTAGATGATATCTGCAGAGCAGCTACATGGTCTACACCGCACACTTTCACTAAACACTATTGAGTAGATGTGCAAACTAAGCAACAAGCTAGTGTGGGCCAGGCTGTCCTCAAAACATTGTTTCAAACAACTGCAACAGATACTGGTGGTCGCCGCTAGGAGCGAGTACTGCTATATAATCTATGCACAGTGTGTAATCTGCAGCTCATATGCCTCGAACGGAATATGCTACTTACCAGTATGCATCTGTTCTTGGCATGTAGAGCTGCAGATCTACACACGCCCACCAGCCTCCCTGGCTGCCTTTATCTGTTCCAGTTGTATCTTATTTAGATACAGCACACATGGGCATCTTTCCTGTTTCTTACAAAGCTACATCATTTCCCCGCTGGCGAAAAACAATCTGAGGATGGAGCCGAAGCCCATGCGCAATATGATCCAAAGGAGGAGTCGCATACCTTGTGACTTCCAAAGACGTTCCAAGAGAAAAACAACTGCAACATCCGGGCCCAACACCAGATGGCGATCTATGCACAGTGTGTAGATCTGCAGCTCTACATGCCAAGAACAGATGCATACTGGTAAGTAGCATATTCCTTTTAAAGGAAAAGGCCAGAACTGGATACAGTGTTATTTAGTGGACGTTGAACAATCTGGCATTCTTGCACATCATATGTTATTATTACAAAATGAGTGTAGTGAATTGGAATGCTACATATGTATGAATGTGGCAAAGGATTGAATGGGCACGCAGGAACCACTACATCATTTTGGACTGGTGATCATCCAAAGAGGGAAGAGATTCAGTTCATATGCAGACTAAAGTATTTAATCACCAAGTAGGGGGATGGGGTGAACTAGTCATTGACTGCAAGCTTCCCTCTACCTCTGTATCAATTTAGTCTGCAAAGGTTATCAGTATTAAGAAGACATGAATACTGCATCAGTACATCTGACCTTTCTGTTGGTTAATTTCCTTGACCCTAAATGTCTGCCATTTGCCCTTTTATTAGTTGTTTGGCAACTATATTTTTGCCTGTACGTTTTAGCTTCTATATGTTCGTTTGTGGGCATGAGTACCTGATTGTCCCTGGCTTGCCCTGACATCTCTCTTTTACTACCTTCTCTTTCTCGCTTTGTTCCTATCCTAAAGCCTACTTTTCTCCCCTACTTAATTGTGGCAACCAGGCACCTAGGGTTGGCAACCGAGTAACGCTCCATTTTGGGGAAGATCATTTCATTCATGATTCTCCTTTATCATCCGCTCTCTTGCTCTTTCTTTTTTACTCTACTGTCGCATATAGCAATGTACAAGCAACTGACTTAACACGTCTCTCTGACGTTTGTGTGTAGGTGACTATATGTCAAGTGATCTGTCTGGCCATTAATCTGCTGGCCTGTTAACACCCTTGTTAGCGTGTTTGTGTGCATGGATGTCCGTAGGTATGTTGCTCTATGTGCATATTTGTATGTATGTCATTTTTGTTGCACATTTTCTACACATCTCATGCGTTATACAAGTCTAATCTATTGGTTTCGTCAGAGGTTCCTATAGCATGCTTGGTACAACTAGTTTATGTTTAAACATATCTCCATGTCTTTGCATTTAATTATTTTGTAGTTGGTGTAAATGATGATACTATGAAACATGAGATGCTGACCACCCACATCTATGGCGAACTCAAGATTTCCAACTTTACTGTAACTTATACTAGGATGCAGCTTTGCCTTGAGATTGCATAAGATTATAGTTAGTGAAACCAATTTTGTAAACAGATATTCTCTTACGTCCTGACTTTCCGTTCTGGACTTGTGATTATATTAGCTAGCTACTGGAGGGACCAGGAATTCATTCTAAAGAGGTCTATACAGAGCATTTTGCAGTTTTAACGTACACATCTTTGTGCGTTTTTCATCGCTTACCCCTTCCATACACAACAGTACACCTTCTGAAGTTCCCTTTTTTCCCCAGAAGAAAGATGAGATTTGGAATAATCAGGAGGCGAGCACAGTGTCTTTCTCCTGGGTGCAATCTCTAGTACCATCCCTGCTGGGGAGGTATTGAGGCATTCTCATAGGGCACCTCACCCTCATACGTGTAGGTCTCCCTGACTGACTGTTGTAAGTAACCCCAACAAAGGGATCGTCAGACATCAAGCTCCACCTGCTCCGAAGACATTTTTTGGGCTGTGTTGAGCAATCCCAGTTTGTCTGGGTGAAGCTGTGCTACAATGCTGTTGTACCGAAGAGTTGATCAAGTCTTTCTTGGGCATATGTATGCAAAAAATCTTCTATCCTGAATTTAGGGCTGTCACTTCTTTGACTTCTTTGTCCTGCATTAAGAGTCAAGCACATTGCTTCTGTGGGTGGTCTCAATTGTAATCCCAGCCTATTCAGGATGGTCGATCCACTTACTCCACCCCTTCCACCGCGGCATAGGAGCCCAGATTATATGCAGTTGGAAGGGGGAGTACGGCTAGGTCAGCAGGAAGCAGCACAGGAAAGACACCACCCACAGGCCACATCACCATTCTCCCTTCTAAGACACATGACAAAAAACGAAGCATGCATCAATCCCCTCGCCTGACGGCTTGGATCTCTCTGAGGAGCCTCTCTTGGTACCGTACGTCTATTTCCTCTTGATTCAGTCATCAGTTTACACTGCTGTGGCTGCCCCACCCTTGAGTGTCAGAAACTACATAAGTGACAGATTGTCTTCATCTGCTCTCCCCCCCCCCTCCCCAGACTAGCCAAGAGCAACTGCTTAAGAGTACCAAACCGCTCCCCATACCCTTTCCTATCCAGTTGCAGAATTTGCCTCTTTGGTTGCTTGGAGTGTGAGATTGATGGCCAAAGAAATCCACAAACCTTCTTCTTGTACTGGTGTTTTTCCCATCTACACCCATTGTTCCTCCCACCATCCCCACTGCAGCTCCAGGAGAACCCGTGCAGCTCACAAGGCCATGGGACCAGCCCTTGGCACCAGTACTCCCTATCTGGCCAAATGGGTGTGGACAATTCCTCTGTGGTTCAATATCTCAATTCTTCTCCTTGTAAGAGAGCTTATCTGAGGGAACCAGATATCATTAGGACACTAATTTGTAGATTAATAGCAATAATTATGAGGACCTACATCAGACCAGATGTTATCATGCCCTTGTGTCTGAGGCTTTCAAAACTGTTTGTCCAGAAATGAGAGTTTTTATGCCTTGGCATTCTCTCCCTACAAAGTCAGCCCTGCCTATAGGGCTGGTGGAGATCAAGCAGGTCCAGGAGTTGTGAAGAACGCCTTTTTAAGAGCCTTTCATCTCAGTTATTGGACAGTAAATACTGGGAATAAGGGCAGTCCTGTGTCTGGTAATCCATCAACTCAGCCTTCGTGATGGTGGCGGCTTGCCAGAAGGCCTCCTGCATCAAAAAGGAGGCCATATGTCAGGAGATATACAACAAGAAAATGTATCTGTAGAGCTCCTGTGCTCTAACAGGTTTCACCATCGATCTCCATTGCCACTCTGTCCTGCCTCCGACTATGACAGCACAAAGCAGTTCAGACATGCCTCTCCAGGGTGCTTATGTCTGTTCCTCTTTTTCTGCGCTCAGAGACGTGGATAGGGAGCTCCA
The DNA here is from genome assembly GCF_964204655.1 of Triturus cristatus. Taxonomy (NCBI): domain Eukaryota; kingdom Metazoa; phylum Chordata; class Amphibia; order Caudata; family Salamandridae; genus Triturus; species Triturus cristatus. The sequence goes on along the minus strand of NC_140582.1, from coordinate 1,091,251,689 downwards.
CTTGACAGTCTTCACCGAATTTTTGTTCCCAATTCTTCAAGATTTTGGCAGTGTTAAAGCATATCGTCCCCAAGGATGACCGGTTTCAAACCATGCCATGTGTGCCAGAAGCAGCAGGTGCTGGTGATGTACCCACAAGATCATCTGCTTATGTTGCCTCGAACCAATCCTAACTTCTCAGTCTGCAACAAGTGTTCCTTTGTGTCCCCCAAGGCAATCGGGAACAGAGATCCCAAGCTCTGCATGACGAAATACAAGTAGAAAGGTCAGTCTCATTCAGAGTCACCCTCGTTGGTTAGTTCTAAGGTCAAGTTGAAGACCAGCTGAGGAAGAATGACAAGAAGAGCTGTAGAAGCTTCTTGACGTTCAGGCACTCCAGATCCAGGGGAGATCATGTAGTTGGCGGTCATGACACCTAACTCTTACCCATTACTGACTTTGGAGCCGATGCTTGACAAGTTCCTCAGGCAATCTTCAACTCCTCAGCAGTTTACAGCCTTTACGGAGGCCATGCTCTGTATATTTAAGTCCCTTCCAGCTACCTCTCTTGTTCCGTCTGGCCTCATGGACGCACTAGTGTCTGCAGTTGGACTACTGTCCGCAGGCCCTCTCTAGAAAGTGATTGTCCCTGGTCATTCAACCCCCTCCACCAGGCTGAGCCTCCACTTCTGTACAGGACCCGTTTTGGGGCCCAACCCAGCTCAGGACCTATCACAAAATCTTACTTTATATCCAGAGGCAACTTTGACCCTAGCCTGCCAGATGTTGAGGTACATGATTACCAAGACAAAAGCCGGGGATGAATGATGGCTTTTCTCCAGTCCCCCTGCCATGACAACATTATCGCAGGAGGATGTAATGACATTTGTAGCTCCAACTCAGATGGTCTGTAAAATCGACAGCATATTCTACATGACTAGGATGACGATGATAAGGAGACAGATAATTTGCCCCACCTCATTATACAAATGCTGGCCTATATCTGGATTTGCAAAATGCCTGTGGGTTGGATTCCTCTCTAGAGTCCTCCCTGGATTTGTCTTCTCCAATACCTAAGGAGAATCTGCCTCCTTTGTGGTTGCTGGTACAGAGGATGTTGGAAGTCCTGGAATTGCTGCCTTTTACTGAAAAGACTAAGGCTAACCTCCTCATGGAAATATTGCAACCTGTGCTGTCAACCCCTCAACCTATTTTGATTGTCAACAATACCAGGACTGACACAGTTCTGCCTAGGTATCCGAAGCAATTTTAAACTCCAGTTATGAGTCATACCATTGCTTGGACTCAAAGACTAGGAAATTAAAACTGTTTCCAACCCCAGAGAACCTTATAGTGCATGCCTCCAGAAGCAAAGTGACTCAAAACTCTTTTCCTACTTTTCCACTGGCTAGAGAATCAAAATGAATTGATGCTATGGTCAAGTAAGTCTTTTCTTTCAATTCAATTTAAAATACTTTATTTCGACTACTAGCCATAAAAGTACAGAACACAATTTTATCTATGTAAGACATCAAAATCGTGCTATTATTGCACACCATAAATACATAAAACCAACACAAATCAACATCTTGCAATCTGCATTATCAAAACACTTTGTAAACTCGATGAATAAAATCACAAGGGTATGCAAAAGCATTCTTGGTCAATGTATACATAAAGTGCCATACCGAAACTGCACATATAATTTTCTGGCTCCCACTGGTTCCATCTCATCAAGGAACCCTTCCTTCTTTAACAACAGGGGGCCAAAGGTGGCACGAACTTCATTAAGTTAAATTTGTACTGAGTATAATGAGATTTAATGGTATTCCTGCTTATGGACACAGCTGTCAATGGGTCTTCCCACAGGGACCTTATACCCAACTTTCCCTGTATATCTCTAATGTGCCTGAGCCAGGAAGTCTCAGAATCTCCTTTAACTCCTCATGGTATGTTATGAGCTCAGGGGTTACCTAGAGTTTCCTCCAATAGAGAATTGGCCTCAATCCTGTTCCTTCTGATATTGGCCTAATGCTCATGTCTAACCTAAGAGGGAGTAATGGGGTGCTGGCAGGAAGGCCTGTCGGCTGGCGCAGAAATCGATTTTTGACTAAAGTGAGGGCCATTGCTTCTTTGTCCCCCCCCCCCCCCAGAGCTCCAGCCCCCGTAGCCTGTTGGTTGTCAATATGCGGTGCCGGTGATAGTGTGAATTTTTACCTGCTCTGCACCTTTATCAGCCCTCCAGTGTGTTGTTTAAGTTTTAATCTACACCTGTCAATGTGGTATTGACAGTCTCACTGCTCGTTAAGAATTAATTCTAAATACTCAAAAATGTGCACCCGTTGCAATATGGAGCCCTTGAGCTTGGGACTGGGTCTTGTTGTGGAGAAGGTTTTAAGGACCATATATTTTGTCTTCGAGACTTTAATTTTCAAACCCCTCTTGGATCAAAACGGTCTAAACTCTTCTGTAACCCCTTTGGCAATTTGGATATTAGTATGGTGTCATCTGCAAACATTAGTGTGGGACCATATAACCAGCAAGTTTTGGAAAATCGCCTACACACCCATTCAGGTGATCAATCAAATCGTTAACATAGATTGTGAAGAAGGTGGGGGCTAGAACGCAGCCCTTGCTTACCCCTCTTGTGACGGGAAGTGGTCTTTCAGCTCACCTTGTTAGCCACACCTGATCTGGGCATATTTATACTCTTTGAGTCTTACAATATTAGCTAATAAGTATTTGGGGACACACATATCAGACATTAGCTACAGCTTGGATCTCGGGATCAGATCGAAGGCTGACCGGAGGTCTACAATTACTCTATACAGTCTGCCTTCTCCCAAGAACATAGTCTTGCAGAAAAGCATTTGTAGGCGACAGACCTGGTCCAGTGTACATGTACTGTCCCTGAAGCCGGCCTGTAGAGGAGTTACCACTTCCTTAGTGGCTAGTCATTCTTGGTGCCTTCCCAGCAAGATTCTACTAAACATCTTCTGTGAGCATTCGATAAGGCTTATGGGCCTATAGTTAGCTGGGAGCAATGGACAGCCTCTTTTGTGCAAGGGAATGATTTCTGCCCTCACCCAGATGGATGTAATGGGCGCCCCATTAAATATTTCATTAAAGACAACTGTGAGATATGGGCCCCAAACGTCCAACTCACTACAGTAAAGATCACCCGGATTTTGTCAGAGCCTGGTGCCTTATTTGGAACTATCTTAGAGATTACAGATCTAACTTCTTGCAGCGTTATACTGGGTGGCGCATCTCCTTCATCCGCATGTATCATGCCCACTGGTGTGCCACAACTAGAAATTGCCACAGTGAAGCTGGCCTCTTCAGTTACAGAGTATAGACTAGAAAATGAGTGCCCCAATCAGCCGCCAGGACATTAGTCTCCACAGTGCGATATACATCAGCTAAGCCTGTAGAGACCAAGTTCCAGAAAGACTGCTGGTCCCCTTGATGCACTGCTTCTAGAATACCTTCCCATCTCTCTACTTCCCACTCCGTTTTAGCGTGGCGTATAATATTTTCATAATCAGCCCTTTTGATTTGGATCTCCTGCCTATCTTGCTGCTTGGTAGCATGCATCATGCCAGCCCTAGCCCTCCTACAGGATGAGTTGTACCATGTTGGGGGATGAGATTTCCCCACAGACTTTTTGGCTTCCACAAAGAAAAGACTATATAGCTCTCCAAACATTTGGGTCTCGAGTTTATCTGTGGTGTCTGCCTGCCCAACCTAAGATAAAAGACCATCCAAATGATTTGATACTATTCTGTAGACTGACCCTACTCGTAACTCAGACAAGGCAATTTGGCACCATTTCACTCTGCACATGTTAAATGCGAAGTGGGTCGCACACCGCTCGTCATACTAGCAAATAGCCCCATAGGATTCTGGAGAATGTAGTGACAGCGGCGGGTACACCTATGCCACGAGTATATAGTTTAAAATGCCAACCCTGGACACGTGTTTCGAGGTAATTGCCTCTCGTCAGCAGGGAGCAGGTATGTATGCGGGGTGCTGTAGACTACCAAAAAATTATCAGGTATAGTACCTCTCACGGCGCGCGGGTGCGGGATCCGGGCTCGTCAACCCATAGCTCAGGGAGCTTTAAATACAAAATGCGAAGTGGGTCGCACACCGCTCGTCATACTAGCAAATAGCCCCATAGGATTCTGGAGAATGTAGTGACAGCGGCGGGTACACCTTGAGCCGGTGGAGTCGACGGACTCATGGTTACGCACCTGCGCGCTACGAGAGGTACTAGACCTGATAACGATTTTAGCAGCTTACACAGCAACCCCACACATTTTCCTACTCCCTGCTGACGAGAGGCAACTACCTCGAAACACGTGTCCAGGGATGGCACACGCCACGCATACTTGCATTCACACTCGAGCATAGGTGTATCCGCCGACGCTGACCTTCAGGGACCATTTTCATTGGGGGAACACGCCTGGTAGGTGTAGCAGTGTGCGACCAATCTGGTTTCACTCTGCACATGTTGGTTGGCCTCAATCTATTGTCAAAAGGATCTGAAGGGCCACATCCTGGAAGAGCAATGACACTAAAGAGAGCATTGTGATCACAATCTTGTCAGACCGCCATGTTGATTAAGTAAGGCCAGACCCATACATCAACTAAAACATAATCAGTACGACTGGTGCTAGTGGGGTGGTTAAAGGTATGTTTACCATCTCTGTCAGATGGGGTTCTGCCATTGCAAGCTCGAAGGCCTTGATTTAATGTCATAGCAGGATTTGTAGGGATAGAGTGACTTCATGTCTGGCGATGTCCCCACGTACACTAGAAGACAAAGAGGAAGGTGCGGGCTGTACAGGTTATGAGCCATGGGTGCATGGCTGTGCCAGTGTAGAGTTATTTGCTACCAGTCCCTCTACCATAGTAAGGGCTATGGGGGTATTGGAGTGATTATGAGGGGGATTAGTCGAGCTTTATTGTGTCCCTCAGGACAGTGCTTAAGGTCTGGGAGCATTCTGCTGGCTTGTCGTGAGGTCCCTTATCCCTTGTTGTCCATCTGTAGCTGTTCTAGAATGGGAGAAAGAGCACTTGCAAGTGCATTTTTGATTTAAAAAATACAATCCTTATTATTGAGTGCCCCAGGCTGGTGTTGGCTCTGTCTCCTTGTTTTTGCTAATTTTCCAGGAGTTTGGGGAGCTGCCCTTGAGTCTTTTGGGTCTGAAATTGAGCATTTTTCCAAGCTTATTGAAGGATTTGATTGGTGGCTGTCCACCTGCCGCCTAGTTCTTTTAGCGGTCACAGATGGATGGAGGCTTGTTCCCAGTGAGGTTGCAATGATGCAGTGATTTTGTGATGTTTCCAGGGGGAAGCTTCTCTTTCAATGTGGTCCTAAGGTGCAGTGGTATTTTCTACTGCTTGCTCATTGCAATTTGAAGGGGACGTGTGGGGGAAAGGTGGAACTCACAGCTGATAGTAATGCTTGTGAGTGTTGGTGGCTAGAACTCAACTCAATGATAGTCTGCTCTGTTAGTTCGATTTCCGTTAAGATGACTCCTATAGCTCTCCGTAACATCCTGTCAATTGATGGGCTCTTGGGAGAGAACGGAATTGTGGGCGGAGGGTGCTTCCCATGGCTTTCTTTTTTCCCACTGGGTGTGTTGTTCAAGATACAGTCAAATCAGGTGATATAAGTTTTTAAGTATCACAACTTTTTTGAAGGACCTGGGGAAGAACTTTAACGTGCAGAAGACCACATGTGCTCCAAACTACTGCAGACCAGGTACAGCCCTTGGCGCTAGTAACAAAACACATGTGAAGATGGTTGCAGGGCTCTTGCAGTCCCCGCAGAAGAAAAGGAAAGAGGGAGGCATTGTATGTCTCAAGGACCAGGCACAGATGAAGGTGCTTGATGGGGCTACCTCCAGGGCCCGATGCTGGCTATGGACTGCAGTCTCCCACGAGAAGGCAGATGGTGCATGTCAGTCAAAAAGTTTACAAGTGGGCAGGTGCTGGCAGAGTAAGCAGGAACAAACAGGATATGGTGCAGGTAGAACACTTTAGCAAAGTGCATGCAGACAATGGTTGTCACTTACCTCCTCCCCTGCCTCTACCCACACAAAGCTGCAGAAGTTAAAGAGTGTGGCACACAATGCAGGCTACACACAAAACACTTGGTTTCGCAGCCACGGGCCATAGGCTGAGGTAACGGCAGTGGTGGTGATAGTGGTCGATTGGGAGACTGCAGGCGGGCCCTTATTCTGATAACTTTCAAGGTTCTGGAGTGTTTTTTAGGTCCTTGGTTTGGTCTTGTCTTGTTCGATTGGTTTTGGAAAGCTTTTTTTAGGCGGGGGGGTTTTTTTCAGGATCAGTACTCAGGCCTATGTAAATAGCCCCCACTAACTGCGAAGGGCAGGCAACAACAGTGGGGGAGGGGAGGACAGTCATGGGCATATGCAAAGATAAAAGCAAAGATGCATACGTATGTATGAAAAGCCCCGTCAACCACCCCAATGAGGTCCTCCTTATGGTGCATCCGCACCTGTGCCAAAGAGAGTAAGGCTTGCATAGGCAGCCCCTCCCCTGCTCCCGCTGCCATACCCATCTCCTTGAGTATGCCGAGCGCAGTGACAATTGGAGCACAGCAACAATGCAAACTAGTGTCGGTACATCAGAGGCGGCCTGGAAAATCAGCAGGGTGGTGCGATAGACAATTCCCTTCTGGACATTTCCAATCTGGAATTTCTAAACCTGACCGTTGCCTCTGGCCATAGCTCTCAACTCCTTGTGCAACATCCAGCGTATGGGCGGGTACGGCGTCGCTGTCAGGGGAGGAGTCACTCACTAAGTCTTTTCTTTTGTCAATTTTGCGTTAGGTAGTCTGTCTATGGGGTCGTTACACTCACACCCTTTGTGCCATGGCATGTGGCGTATTGCCAGCCCTGACAGAGGACACTTGCAGCGATTTCCATGAGACAGAAAATGATGGTCAGCATGTTGCAAAGTATGTGTTACATTCTGGGCTGGGTGTTCGTATTCTGTTGCCCATGCAATGGGCACTACACCTACCCTTGAACAACATCCCTGAATGCATTCCACTGGATTGTTGAACCTTCAGGCATCTCAAATGTACGTGATATTTGATGGCTTTATGCAGTTTGGCAGGAAGGCTGATAGGGCCATGGAGAAGGCCAGTGAGCTGCCTGCTCACTAGGGTTACTGTCACATGCTTGCCAATTCGATCTGCAATACAGGAAGGTCAGTGGATATTCCAGGGGTCTCATCGCATCACTCCTCACATTTTGGCTTCCAAGCACTTTGTACTCTTGGGGAATTTGCATTTCTTTTTTTTTATTGCCATTACATGTCATAGTTAAACAAAACACTATTCATATGAGCTTAAGAATGTCCAAAAGAGTACCAAATTCATAAAATGCGTAAGGAAATTAGTCAACACAATAATGGAATAGATAGTAAAGAACAGATATATGCATATTTCATTCGCTATTCATGTGAACTACCATCGGCCCCCAAATCCTTAAGCCCAATTTGCGCCTCCGTGGCCCTTTAAAAGAATATAAACTATACTTGAGATTAAAAATGGCATAAAATCTTGCTCACCACATGTCGAAACATGGGGGTTCCTTCTGTAACCAGGAAGAGGCTATGCAGTCGGGCAACCGCGGTTGCCATAAATATCAAATACCTGAATTGCTGTGTGGCCCGTCTAATCTCTGGCCCCTCCCCCAGGCCCAGTAGCATTGTTGTGGGTGTAATAGTGATTTCTACGCCAGTCCCCTCCGTTAAGAAAACCTCTATTCCTCCCAGTAATTCACTTCATTTAACGCATGTAAAAAACATGGCGAATGTATGCCTGATCCGCTCCACAGCGAAAACATTTGCCGTCATTCATCTCCTCCCATTTAAACATTTTAGCAGGAGTATAATACAAATTAAAAATGGTTTTAAAGTCCTGTGCTTTCAAATTAGAAGAGATCAAAATCTTCTCCGCCATCTCCAGAATTCCCCCTTCCAAGTCATCCTGTTGGATTTCCACAAAACAGTTATAGAGACTACCAATCCTATCTCTCCAGCTGATTGCCTCGACAAGAGAATTTTTCATTACTACCACCGGATTCAGTTTTCTGTGCAAAAAATCTCAGATCTGGAAAAACTTAGTTTTAGGTAGAAGGTATTTTTCAGCCAATGCAGAAAATGGGATATTGCAATCTTTATCATAATAATCCCCTACCATTGTTATTCCTTTTTGTCTCCATCTAGCCGTTGTAATATCCAAAAAGAAAGAGGGCAATAGCGTATATGCAGTAATAGGAGTAATAATAACAAACCTCACCTATCCTAAAACATCTACACACCCGTTTCCAAACTTTAAAGGCTGCTGACTGAACCTTATGGTGGGTCTATTCATAATAGCTTAGTTCAACCTTCTAAAATAGACCCTTCTAGGCATCCGAATCAAGTAGCATTTGATTGCTAAATAGAGCCTCTGCCACATCACTAAAGCCTTCACCAGTAAGTAATATCTGCATATTATGCAAAAGGCAGGCCTAATAGTAAAATGCAAAATTTGGGACTCCCCAGCTTCCCCGCTTTCGTGGTAGCGTCATACATTTCATTGCCCTACGGGGTTTCCTCTGGCCCCAAATGAACCTGCCACATATCGACTGCAAGTTCTGGAGCCGAGTGTGACTAAGTTCTAATAGCACTGACCTAAAATATTAAAGCACTTTAGGTAATACGCTCATTTTTAGCACATTACACCTTCCGACCAGCGAAAGATGAAGACATTCAATCCTATCAAGCTATTTTTTAATTCCCGCCAACATAGAACTCCAGTTCACTGGTACAAATTCATTCAGTCATTCAGGCATGTTCTGATTTTAATACCGAGATAACTTACTTCATCAGTGACCCTATGGTCGCCCAAACAAATTTGATTTGTGTAGATAATCTGAGTTTTAGTTGTGTTTAATTTATATCAGGATATTTGCCCGAATAAAAAGCCAGTCACTCAATCTCCGGAATTGCAGTAGTCTGTTCGGGAGTGACTGTGGCAGCATCGTCCGCATAGGCAAACACCCGATAATCTTTTTGCCTATATTGGGCTTATTTATTGATCACACTGTCCTCCAAAATGGTCAAGAATGGATTAATGTATAGAGCGAATAATGAAGGAGAACATGGGCACCCCTGCCTCGTCCACCTGGAAATAGTAACCAGCTCTGATTCTAAGCCCATCATACAAATTCTGGCTGTAGGGATCTGTACATGGCCCTTCTAGATTTAATAAAACCTGTCCCTCCTCACATTTTGGCTTCCAAGCACATTGTACTCTTGGGGAATTTTAATTTTCATGGTGAAAATACTCAAGATGCTGAGGTAGCACAGCTTTTCGCCGATATGGAGATGTTAGGCTTAGCTCAGATTGTGGTGAGTCCCACCCACTCGGCAGGTCATACCCGAGATCTGATCTTTACTGATTCTCCTGACTGTAGATGTGAGACCCCTCTACCACTTCTGTGGACAGATCATTACCTGAAATGTTTCATATCCCTAAGGCAAATGAATCTATGCCTCCCAAGAAAGAGAACAGGCTGAGAAAATGGAAATCTGTCTCACTGGCCTCTCTTGCTATGGCATTTACTCCCCCTATGTTTTCAAGGGACTTAAACATGGGCGATGCTTTAGGCAGCTACTAAGACGCTCTCACTTGGGGCTTTGACCTAGTCGCACCTCTCAAAAAGTCTTCAGTTACCCCAGAAGAAACATTGCACCTTGGTTATGGACTGATCTAAAACGAGAAAAATCTAAGTGTAAACATCTAGAAAGACAATGGCTTAAGACTAAAATCCCTTTCAGATAACAAAGCATTAAAACTGCTGCCCAAGAGCTATCATCATACCATTAAAACTGCTGAGAGATTTTATTACAATGAAAATTGAACAAGCAGAAAATTCCAAAAAATCTCTTTTTAAAAGATTTAACGACTCTATTAAACCACATGCCTTTGCTATCTCAGCTTTTCACGATTTACGTGGCACATTAGACAATTTATTTAAGGAAAAAAAGAAAATCTATGCAAACTGTCCTCCCACATGGAGCCAGTCTGAAAACACTCCTGACGTCAATCTGCCTTCTCCTAAGGCCACTTTTGATCTAGATAGCTTCTTACCATGCACTTTAGATGCAGACCCTGGGACTGCCCGAATCAGCTAAATCAGGTTCCCCACTGGACCTATGCCAACCTAGCATTATGGTGATCATCTCTAGTTTAATCACTCCTTTCATCATGCCCATTTTTTAACCTCTCCATGGCCGTGCTTCAGTCCCCACTGTTTGGAAAACTTCTGTAGTCTCCCCCATCTTAAAGAAGCCAAATGCTGATCGAGGCATTCCATTTAACTACTGGCTTATTTAATTAGTCCCTCTCCTTGGCAAATTTTTGGGGAGCATCATAAATAAGCAACTCTCTGCCTTTCTAGAAAAACACAGGCTCATTGACCCCTCACAGTCTGGCTTTAAAGCATGCTACAGTGCTGGTCGCTGTCATGGACACTATTAGACTTTCCCTGGATGCGGGTACCCCAGCGATGCTAGTGCTTCTAGATCTGACAGCGACCTTCAATACGATCTTACATGGGATTCTCACTTGCAGGCTGCATGATATTGGGGTTTATGGCACAGCGCTTAAATGGTGTATCGACTTTCTAAAAGATCGTACCCAATCCATCTCTTTGAGCCCCTTTAAAGTTCGCACCATGCCTGTTGACAAATAGGTACCATAGGGATCCACACTTATTCCTACGTTGATTAACGTCTTTGGCATCCCTCTGGCACAGATCAAGGCCTGTGGTTTCAAGGCAATCTCGTATGCCGAGGAGACACAATTGGTCATCTCTTTTGGTCAGGACCTAGTAGGGTTTATATCCTGCTTCTCTGACTGCATGAGGAAGATTGCTTCCTGGATGTCTAGTAACTGTCTACAATTGAATGGAGGAAAACTGAGATACTCCTATTTGCCAAAGCTCTGGATTTATGTAAACTGGATTGGTGGCCTTCGGAATTGGGGCTAGGCCCGTCCCCAGAGCCAGTAGTTAAGAAACTGGGCATAAAGTTGGATCTCACTCTCTAAGAAAGAGCATGTATCTAATATTTGTGGAAGCTGCTTCGCCACCATGCGATTACTGAAAAATGTTTGTCCTTAGCTCCCTCCAAATTCATGAAAAACTCTTGTGCAAGCCTTAATCACACGGTTGTTTAGACTATGACAATGCTTTATTGGTGGCTGCAAACAGGACTTTGTTTGTCCAAACTACAAGTAGTACAGAATACGGAAGCCAGACAGGTTTGCTATCCTCCTTCCAGATCCTCTTCTGCCCCAATTCTGAACTCCTTGCACTGGTTACCCATCAGGAAACACCTCATCTTTAGCATATGCTGTCTTTCACATAAGTCATTAAATGGGAATGCTCCATCATACCTGCAACACTGGCTCAGACAGCATAACCCGAACAGACTGTTAAGATTTAAAGACAATCTTTTTGCAAATTCCGCAAATTCGTACTGCCAGATATGGCGGTAGATCATTTCCCTTTCTCGCTGCCTTACACTGGAATACACGACTGCTGCATATTCTACTATGCTCAGAATTTGGAAAGTTCCAATAACTTTTAAAAACATGGCTATTCTATTCAATTGGTCTAACTCAGTTAATGTTGCTTGTCTGTATCAGCCTAGCACCAAGATATTCCTACGTGGATGATTTGTTTTGCGCTATATAACAATAACAACATTTTTAAAAAATGTCACCTATGACAACTCTCTCAGCCTATACAGAAACCCATGCAGAGTTTTCACAATAGCAGAAGTACCAGAGGTTACAATGTGTAACGCCCTGAACGTCTCAGGATCGTTTAACAGACACGATAATGAGGACACAACCACTTGAGAAGGGTTAGTTATTTTAATGAAGGCAAAAATAATACAAAGAATAAACAAAAGCTATAGTCACTGGAATCCTCCAGGCTAAGTACGTTACCAGCCCACCGCACGGATGATCCTAACCGTCCTCTGCATATACGCCGATCCCGGCGTATGCCAACAGAGGGCAGAAATGAAATGGCCGACAATGCCAATCGGTAGGCTGTGAGGGGCACGAAGAGTGTTGGGGAGAATCGAGGAGTCAGGGAAACACCCAGCCGGGGTCTCTACCTGAAGGGAGCAGCCGCTCAACCTCTTCCTCAGACTACACCGGGACGCGGAGTCACCTCCTGGTGATGCGTCACCGATACCCCAATCAAAAGCAAGAAGCTTGAACCGAGAGCAGCCGCTCGATCGATCCTGTGGACTTCCGAGTCTGTAACGCGGCAAACACCTCCTGGTGTGCGTTACAGCTGGCAGTCCCTGTATCTCTGGTCGGGCTGGGAGTTACGACTCCAACCAGCAAAAGCGCCACTGCGCTTTGACTCAGCCGAGTCAAAAAGCGAAGCTCAATGGTTGACCGGTAGAGCTTCCGGGTCCTTCACAGGTGACGATGGGGCAAGACACGGCCCAGGGAGTAACGACTCGACCTACCTCCGTTCTTGCCTTACTGGAGCACCACTCCGGAACACTGCTCTTCACGAAGCAGGTACGTCGGTGTAAACACAATATCCGACAGCGTTGTACCTCCCGGTTCCTCCCTTTATAGGGCGTGTTTTCCTTGAGTTATGTAACAGCTCTCCTGTTTACATAAGGGCGTGTTTTCCTTGAGTTATGTAACAGCTCTCCTGTTTACATAAGGGTGTGTTTTCCTTGAGTTATGTAACAGCTCTCCTGTTTACATAAGGGCGTGTTTTCCTTGAGTTATGTAACAGCTCTCCTGTTTACATAACCTCTCAACTGCTAAGCATCCTGGGGGATGTAGTCCGTTTTCGCTGGTTACCGTTTTCTTCCCCTCGAAAGACAGGAATTCTTGACACAATGGATGAGGTCAGCAACAGCCGCAGCATTCCTGTCCTCCTTTTCACTTGGGATCATTGCCAAACCTCTTTAGTTCACCCTCCAGTCTAACATGTTCCTCAATTTACTCTTTCATGCAAGCAGATCACGCCTTGATTCTGTCAAAAAAATTGATGTTGCTTGCCAGAGGAGAAACCCAACTGGTATCGGATGCAGAGAAGGCTTGTGTGCAAAAATGTATTGTCTCGAAGAAGGATAGGGGACTAAGACTGTTTCTAGGCCTGATTCTGTTGTCCCATGACGCACAGGATGTTTACTTTCTTATGTTGGTTCTGCAGCTCCACAGTAACTACCTCCATTTTGTGATGAGGACAAAACACTTCCAATTCACTCTACTCCCCTTCAAACCTACAGTGGCCCCTTGGGTCTATACAAAGGTCACGTTGGTAGTTGAAGTACATGTTTGCAGGTCAGGGATACGCGTATTCATGTAATACGACAACCGGCTGTTGAAGGTGGGCTCAACACAGCTACTCTTAGACCTATCTTAACAATGGTATTATTGTTGTCCACTCGTGGGTTCTCGATTAATGAGCGCAAATCCCATCTCCAATTGTATAGTCCCTTTATCAGGCCGTTCTAAAACTAGTGTTCGAGGCATATGAGCTGCAGATCACACACTTAGCATAGATCACCATCTGGTGTTGGGCCTGGATGTTTGCTCTTGTTTTTGTCCTGGAAGGTCTTTGGAAGTCACGAGATAGATGACTCCTCCTTTGGATCATAGTGCGCATGGGCATCAGCTCCATTCTCAGATTGTTTTTCCCGCCATCGGACTCGGATGTGTTTCTCGCGCTCCTGTTCGGAACCGTTACCGATTCCATTTCAACGCACAATCCTTCACCCTTTCTACGGTATTGTCTTGATCACAAACCCTACTCATCGCACATCTCTCCAAGTCGAAGTCTTCGATTCCGATTGTAGACGAAGGCCTTTGGGCCTACCTGGGCCTTAGCATCTGGCTCATGGAAAGGACGCCATTCAAGAAGTGTCCTCAATGTGGGTCGAAGTTTCCCCACACTGATCTGCATGAGGTGTGTAACCTTTGATTGTCACCTGAGCACGAGGCCAGAGACTGTCCAGCTTGTGCCTCTTTCCGCTCCAAGAAGACCATTCAGGATCAGCGAGCTCGGAGGACCATGGTTCGCTCGTCGATATCCATCCCCAACGACATCTTCCAAGAGGGCGTCGATGTACCGGAGCGGGTCGAAAAAGGCCTTGTCAGCGCCTCCGAAGCCGATGACTCTGACCTCGAAGAACTCACTCCGGCGCAGAGGGTCGTAAGTAAAGACGTCGACCCCGACCCCCTCCATACAAAAAAGGCTTCGGTCACACCTTCACCTTCGGACCCAGGTGCACACCGACACACCGCTTCCCACGCCTCGCCCTCGGGCCCGGCAAAGAAGCCTACCAAGCCTTCAGGCGACTCGGGCTCGAATCAGCCTGCCTCGGGTGCCGAAACTCAATCTTCGGCACCGAAAAAGAAACCGCCCTCTTCTGTGTTGACCGCTGCTTCCACCTCAAAGCCTTCAACACTGAAAACAACGAGCACCGACTCGCCGGCACCGAAAAAACACTTGGAGCCGATCAAGAAGCCACTCCCCAACAGTTCGGACTCACATCGGAACCGAAAAAGCATACAGGGACTGCAAAACAGCACGGGTCCAAACCCAAAGACACTCCGGATCTGGTGGCGAAAAAGCCCCCGGAACCGAAACAGTCGGCACCGAAAAACCAAACTTCATCGGAAGAGCGCTTTCGACCAGATCCTGCCCAAAAAACTCTTGTTAAAGACCCTAAAACTGGTCAATTGACACGAATTTACAGGAAAAAACCACTGGACAAGCCTACACCTGCTCCACCACCTAAGAAGAGGGACATTGCTAAATCCTCTCTTAGAGTCCCTTCTCCACCTCCTCCACCACCACCTCCTTCACCTCCTCCTCCCCCACCACCTTGTTCTCCTACACCAGTAGACGATGATGACACCTCTGATGACACGGGGGGTGCGGACGATGTGCCACTAGGAGATCCCAGTCCATCTGGTTCCCCTGACCCCTGGGATGACTAATACACCTGATGTACCTAATCTCCCGCAAGATGCCATCTACCCCTCTAGGCCTTCCCCACCAGAGGACACCATGGGCTTTAATCCGCCCGTACACCGAGCTGCCCAGTGCCACGGGGTCGACCTACACACAGACCCCGTTGAGGAGGATTTCTTATTGGACACTTTCGACACCACCCAAAGGTCAACATCTACTTTACCCATGCTCAAAGGAGTTATTAGGCATACTCCTGATGTATTTAAAGACCCTGTTAAGGCTCGAGTCATCAACTCTTGCATAGAGAAAAAATACAAAGCTGCCCCTACATACCCAGCTTACATTAAGGGCCCTGTTCCATTAGACTCCATGGTGGTATCCAATGCCAGGAAGAGGGCTAACTCTCAGACATCAGGTGACGCAGCCCCACCCGACAAAGAGTCTAAACTCTTGGACTCCTCCGGCAAGAGAACAGCCTCACAAGCGGCTAACATATGGCACATCGCCAACACTCAGGCCCTGCTAGCCAGATACGATAGGGCACATTATGACGAGTTAGAGTCCCTATTGCAACACCTCCCGGACAAATACAAAAACAAAGCCAACGACCTCATACAGGAGGGTAAACTAATAACCAATACCTCCATTTGTTGCGCTCTCGATGCAGCAGCTACCACCTCCAGAGCTGTAAATAGAAGTGTCTTTTTGCATAGGCACGCTTGGCTACGCAGTTCAGGCTTTAAGCCTGCGGTACAAAGTTTGATCCTGAACCAACCATTCGACCAAGAGCACCTCTTTGGCCCTAATGTAGACTCATCCCTGGAGAAAATGAAAAAGGACACGGACACAGCCAAGTCAATGGGAGCCTTGCAATCGCAAGCTCCCAGACGTTCTTTTCGTCGCTCCTACAAATGCAACTCCATAGGCTACTCATCAGACAACCCCTCCACCTCTTACAAGGCTCCCACCCAGTCAACCTTTACCAGAGAGGAGGTTACAGAGGCAACAATAACAAGGGCAGAGGCAAGACTAACAACACCCGCTCTGGCTCCACCCCTACCCAATGACTTCCCTCCGCTTCCCCGGACCATTCCACTCCTGTCGGGGGAAGACTACAACAGTTCCTTCCTGTCTGGACCAACATCACCACAGACAGGTGGGTGCGACAAATAGTTAAATCGGGTTACTGTCTCGAACTTACCTCTACCCCACCAGACATACCACCCAAACAGCGTCCAATGTCACAAGAACATCTATCACTGCTAAAGCAGGAGGTAATCACCCTCCTACAATAAAATACAATAGAACTGCTTTTCCTGCGCCAACAAAACACGAGAGTTTACTCCCTGTATTTTCTCATACCAAAGAAGGACGGCTCTCTGAGACGAATTTTAGACCTCAGACCCCTAAACCTATATATATACTCAGACCATTTCCACATGGTCACACTTCAGCAGGTCTTTTCCCTTCTTTCACAAGGCGACTTCCTTGCTACAATAGATCTCAAGGACGCCTACTTCCATATCCCCATTCACACAGCTCACAGGAAGTATCTCGGGCGTGTAGAGGACAGGCAGCACTATCAATTCAAAGTACTCCCGTTCGTAGTCACAACAGCACCAAGGGTATTCACCAAGTGCCTAGTGGTAGTAGCAGCCCACTTAAGAAGACAACACATTCACGTCTTCCCATATCTCGACGACTGGCTCATAAAAGCCAGCTCATACAACCAGTGTGTACATAACACTCACACGACTATCCAACTACTCCACGACCTGGGGTTCACAGTAAACCACACCAAGTCTCATCTGCAACCGTCCCACACACAATACCTGGGTGCCACCATAGACACCTCAAGAGCGCCAGCCTATCCCACTCCAGCAAGGATAGCAAGCATGCAGGCTCTCCTCCACAAATTTCAACCTCAACACTCCCTTCCAGCTCGAATGTTCATGCAACTCATAGGGATGATGGCCTCTTGCATATTTATAGTGCCTCACGCAAGACTCCAGAGGCGTCCGCTACAAGAGTGCTTAGCACGCCAATGGAACCAGGCTCAAGGTCAGCTAACAGATCTGGTGTTGGTAGACGGTCGCACTCATCGCTTTCTGCAGTGGTGGAACACCAAGAACCTTTCCAAAGGGCGACCGTTCCTAGAGCCAGTTCTGCAAATTGTCATGACAGCGGACGCATCGCTCTCCGGCTGGGGAGCTCACCTATTACATCACACCATGCAGGGCAGATGGACACCTCAACAGAAGTTACTCCACATCAACCACCTGGAGTTATTAGCCATATTCCTAGCCTTAAAAGCATTCCAAAAGCAAATATCAGGCAAAGCTGTCTTAGTCCGCACAGACAACATGACCGCCATGTACTACATACAGAAACAAGGCGGCACACACTCTCTGCAGCTCTCTCAGCTAGCACAGAGCATATGGAGATGGGCTATACCTCAGAATATATTTCTCCTAGCCCAACATGTCCCGGGAGTCCAAAACACCATAGCTGATCTGTTAGGTCGTCAAACACAACAGATCCACGAGTGGTAACTTAATCCGCAAGATCTTCAGCCATTCTTTCAAATGTGGGGGCAACCACAGATAAACCTCTTTGCCACCCACGAAAATGCCAAATGCCCAAACCTCGCCGCCAGATATCCACACCCATTGTCCAAAGGCAATGCGATATCGATGAATTGGTCAGGCAGATTTGCGTACGCTTTTCCGCCTCTCCCACTCATTCCACTGGTGGCGTGCAAACTACAGCAACACTCGCGGACTCTCATTCTAATTGCTCCAACTTGGGCCAGACAACCGTGGTACACCACATTACTAGAACTGTCCATAACTCCGCACCAAAAATTACACCTCTCACCGCGCCTCTTAACCCAGAACCGTGGAGAGATCAGACACCCAGACCCAGCTCAGCTCAACCTTGCGGTATGGCTCCTGAGGTCTTAGAGTTTGGTTACCTTAATCTTCCCCCTAACTGTATGACCGTCATTAGAGAAGCTAGACGTCCCACCACTAGAGCCTGCTATGCAGCCAAGTGGAAGCGATTTGTGATATATTGTCATAACACCATCAATCCCCTTGACGTGTTTATCCAACACATCATAGGGTACCTACTACACCTCCAAAGATGCAACCTAGCCTATACGTCTATTAGACTGCACCTCACTGCCATAGCAGCATATCTACAAAATAGACAACACGTATCACTTTTCAGGGTACCTGCCATCACAGCCTTTATGGAAGGCCTTAAAAGGATAATTCCTCCCAGAATTCCACCCTCACATGTGTGGAATTTAAACATCATTCTCACGAGACTAATGGGCCCTCCTTTTGAACCTCTACATAAATGTGAGCTACAATTCCTAACATGGAAAGTTGCTTTCCTAGTGGCCATTACTTCTCTTAGGAGAGTTAGTGAGCTACAAGCACTAACTATCCAGGAACCTTTCTTGCAAATCCATCATAATAAGGTTGTTCTACGAACTAATCCTAAATTCCTTCCAAAAGTCATTTCTCCCTTCCACCTCAATCAGTCTGTGGAGTTGCCCGTATTTTTCTCGTAACCACAGACAGTAGCAGAAAGAGCTCTTCATACTTTAGATGTTAGAAGAGCATTGCTTTATTACATCGAGAGAACACAACCCTTTCGTAAGACCAAACAACTTTTTGTGTCTTTCTCACCACCACACAAAGGCAACCCCATATCAAAGTCTGGGATAGCTAGATGGATCGTTAAATGCATACAAGTTTGCTCCAACAAGGCAAAACGTACTTTATCTGTTCCTCCTAAAGCCCACTCTACACGAAAGATAGGGGCTTCTATGGCATTTTTAAGGAACATTCCCTTAGATGACATCTGCAGAGCAGCTACATGGTCTACACCGCACACATTCACAAAACACTATTGTGTAGATGTGCAAACAAAATAACAAGCTAGTGTGGGCCAGGGTGTCCTCAAAACACTATTTCAAACTACTGCAGCAGATACTGGTGGTCGCTGCTAAGGATGGGTACTACTATACAATCTATGCTAAGTGTGTGATCTGCAGCTCATATGCCTCGAATGGGAAATGCTACTTACCAGTCTGCATCTGTTCTTGGCATGTAGAGCTGCAGATCCACACACGCCTACCCGCCTCCCCGGCTACCTTTATCTGTTCCAGTACTATCTTATTTAGATACAGCATACACGGGCATCTTTCCTGTTTCTTACAAAGCACCATAATTTCCCTGCTGGCGAAAAACAATCTAAGGATGGAGCTGATGTCCATGCGCACTATGATCCAAAGGAGGAGTCACCTATCTCGTGACTTCCAAAGACTTTCCAGGACAAAAACAAGTGCAAACATCTGGGCCCAACACCAGATGGCAATCTATGCTAAGTGTGTGGATCTGCAGCTCTACATGCCAAGAACAGATGCATACTGGTAAGTAGCATCTCCCTTCCCTGTAGGCCGTTCTGCTCATACAACACGTTTAGGACATTTCAGCTATGGCCATGTTTCAGGCAAGAATGTGTGTCTTGGATGTGATACTTCTGAGGCTGACTGGCAACCTGTATCCTGCTGGTGCCTTATGTCCGTTGCATATGTGGATGTTCCGTTGAATCTGCTGCTGCAGTGGGCCCGGCACTAGGGGTGCCTTTCAGATGGAATTTACTTCTTTGATGAGGCTGCTCACGACTTATGGTGGTTGATGACAGAGAAGTACTAAAATAGGCAAGACTACTTGACCCAAAAGCACAGAAAAGAGGTACTCAACTTCACAGGACCTCCTAACTGTAAATCCTACAATTAGATTAAACAAGGACAACAACAAAAAAGGGGAAGACAATAAATGTCTTAATACTGCCTTCACACACTTTGCAGTGTCATGCTTCATCATAGGGCCTCATCTGACATCCAGATGCAGACCAACACACTGGATGGAGCGCTGGAGCGCAATTCTTTTGGGGGTATGTATGAAGACTAGTGGTGAGGGTAAAGAAAGTGTAAAGGAACAAAAACCACAAAGAAGGACATAAAGTATAAAGGAAAAAATATTCCCTCAAGAAGGGACCAAATAGTGCAGACACATAACGTTAAAACTACCTAAGGGCCAACAATCGTCTCTCTTTATTCCTGTAACCCCCTGGTAGGATTAAAACTTGAAAATTGGGATATTCAGGGGAGGTAAAAGCCCTATATCCCTGCTGCAGATACCAACATGTTTCTGCCATCTGATGGGATGGAGTAGCCCCATACTCCTCCTGTTTGCCCTAAAATTCTTTCTTCTGGTTGAATAAGATAACTCTTGGTTACAGGTTATAAGCTAATGTATATGCCTATGCATACGCCCCACCAGGAGCAGCATCCTACTTCTCAGCCCACTCTCTACAACTGTCACTTTAACAGTCCAGGCTCTCACCAACATTCTATTACACCATCCACACACTGGCTGAGCAGCGGGTAACCATGAAACTCGGTAAAGAATGCATTACATCAAAATCAGGATATAAAAGGCTCAAGTCAGTAAAGTTTAGAAACTATGAAGGGTTGTTGAATAATTAAAGTGCAGTACAGAAGGCAAAGAGTTAGTCAAAATGCATGGTAAATCAATATGAAGACTTAGCATAAGGCTCAATGAATGCAGCAAAGGATGCACATGAACCTAAGACTCTGTGTAAAATATTCTAAGCAAGAGACCGACAAACATGGATCCATTCACTATAGACAGGGCAAACCAGACTTGGCTCACCTCCTGAATGGACCCATTTTATAACAAAATACACAGTGAAAATCGCATTGTCAGCATTAGGTGAATGAGTCATTTCACATATTCAGAAATCATGACAGTCTCATATTATGAATAGGCCTACATACAGTAGCACAGGCAGGAAAAGGCTTGACTAAGCAAAATGCTTCCTCTGGAATTCTTCGAGAGCATATCAATACAGAATATTATATGGTCCAAATTTTGCTCCGTGCGATGAGAGGAGAAATGAAAACACACTTCATGGTTGCGTTAGGACTCCAAGATGGTGCTTAGGTCTAGTATGGGCCTAGGAAAATGTGTTTTTGCAAAATGCTTTATTTCATTTCAGTGCAAAAATGTTTATAATGTTAGGCACACACTTTTATGAAGCAGAATTATTGCTTTCATGTGTATCCTTTCTCCTGAAAGTGGTGTCTCCTTTCCATGTGGGGAGTCCACCATTTTGCCTATGTTCTATGTATAGAGGAGAGACTACACCAGTTTATGGTTTAAGGTATGCCCTTATTTTCTATATTGATAGTACTAAGGAGTGCCGAGAGGGTGATCTCCTTTTTGTTTGGTTCACTGGAGCGATTAAAGGATGGATTGTTCTCTGCATCAAACTGTGTCACGCCCTGGCCAAAAGGCTCCTGAGGGCCTTTTGGCTCATTCTACCAGAGCAAGCCTGCAACTACTGTTTACCTTAGTGTTATGGTTTTTGGCATCTGTCAGGCAACCACGTGAGCATCTCCATTGATTTACAAGTCCGCGCAGAGGGTGATTTTGCCCGCTTGTTCCTGCAAAACTTCCTCACTTAAAGTACACTGACCAGACTCACTTCCTTAGAGAGAGCATTGCTTTGGTATCGATTCACAAGACGAGGAATCTGCAGTTTGACATGTCCATCAGAAGAAAAAATTGCTTGCCTTTGGTAATGCTATCTTGATGGATAGTCTGTCTAAATTTAGATTCCTTATTGCCTGCCCTTCACCCTGTTTGTGGAGTGAACTTCTAGTGTTAATAACTTCCTACGTTTGTTGCTGCACACTAACTACGAAAGATCAGTTGTGTTAGTTAGGCACTGCTATCTTGGTTCATGAGTGTGCAAGATAATTCAAGGATTTAAAATTATATAAATTCTTAAGAAATCCATATGTTAAAACATCCATTTAATTATTTTAGTGCCAGTCAGTGAATTGACAGATGATTCCAGATTTCTTATACCCTCTCCAATTTTGCCAGGTTCATGTTATATTTGCGTTTGGATTCTAGTAGAGCTCTAATTTTACCATCTTTCCAGGAATCTACATCGAAGGGTGGAAGTTGGTGCTATTTCAGGTAGGAAACACATTTATTTAGACAATTGTCCATAAAATATACTAAAAACTCAATTGACAATTAAAATCATGAAAGGACCCCCTCCTAACTACCCAACACCCCCTACCCACTACATTCCATCATTAAAGTTCTGTTTAACAGACCGTAAAAACCAAGCAATTCCAACTGCCACATCTAAATAGCGCATTTCTGACAATAGCTCCTCCTTTGGAGAGCATCATATTAAAAACACAAAGGTCTTAAAAACTTGATTCGATTTGCAAGATAAAAGACTCAGTCGATAAGTATATGCGTAAGGCAGCATTTAACTTTCAAGGGGCAGGGGCAAAGACAACTATTATTCTGCACCCTGGTCCTGTGTGGGCAGGATGAATAGATTGGAATACATCCCACTCTAACCCTTAATATTTCTTTTATCAATCCTGGGTCTGATAAATGCAATAAATAAAAGAAAACATTGTCCTGGCCCAGTGTAGAGATTGAAAAGCTAATGGATGGTTTCTTCCTTAGATACAATAGGTCAATTGATTCAGACACCAGAGTAACAGATTCTCTCAATGCATCGTTGCCTGGGATGGGGAACCAAGATGTAATTGTACCACTATCTGAATGGAGATTCCTGAGTGCAATTAGTCTGGTTCTTACGGCCTTTGCCCTCATCCTTTCACTGCTTCGGATCTCTTCCCAGCACAATTTGGAGACTTTACCCACCTCATCATCCTCCAAAAATGTATTAAAGTATCTTAGAGCCTGGGTAGCAGCCCCCAGGTTCCAGGATACCAGATAGCACTCTCTTCTTATGGCCTGAACCATAGTGACTTGGGGGAGTGAGAAGAGTCTTTTAAGCTATACCCCTTCTAATCTGTCTCATTCATAGGTTGTATCAAGGGAAATACCTCTCCTCCATACAGACCTAGCGGAGGTATCTTCCCTTCATATGCCCTTAATTATGGAATATGGAAAAGCCCCCCAAATCTACTACTAAATCTTGACCGACAACTAGCCTGCAATAGGGCCTTCTGCTTAGTGCCATCGCAGTGCGTACCCCAGTTCAGATTCCTCCTAAAGGTTAAGCCCAAGTATTTAGATTGATCGACTTGCTCCACCTCCCGTGTATCTAAATGCCAGGTGAAACTCTTTACTGAAGATCAAGATCTTGGTCTTTTTCAAATTAATGTGGAGCTAGTTCTGCTTGCTGTAACTTGCCAGGGCATGTAGTTTCCTCTGCAGACCAATAGGGGTATAATCCAGTAATACCAGATTGCCTGCATAAAGCAGACAGACGATGTGCTGGTTCCCGATTTTAGGGAAAAAAAACTTGGATATGTAGATAAAGGTGGGAAGGTCGGCCAAAAATAGGCTAAAAAGCAGGAGTGCTAAAACGCACCCCTGGCGCAGGCCATTTTCAATAGGAATTCTTTGTGATAATTGACCCGACTTATCTAACTCCAACTAAGCCCAATTACTGAGTGCAAGGATTGAAGTGTACCGAGGAGGTTTAGTGGGAGGTCCCAAGCTGCAAGATTCCCCCACAGGATATCCCTATCCACAGAATCAAAGGCTGTCCGGAAGTCTATGAAGCAACAGCACAGCCTTTGATTTTCCTCCAGGGCTTTTTGAATGATGGCCCATAAAGCAAAACAATAGTCTGTAGTGGAGTGACCCTCACGTAAACCTCCCTAGCCTATTGGGATTCTCTTAGTTTCAATAGCCCAGTCTTCAAGTTTGGCTAAAATAATCTTGGAAAATATCCTTAATGAGATATCCATGAGGCTAATAAGCCTATAATGTAGGGGGTCCATACCACTCCCTTTTTTTTAAAATAGGTTTCACTATGGACCCTTTCCAGGAAAAAGGGTAAAAGCCGGACGTAGCAATCCAACTAAAAAAGGAGTAAACCGTGGCCCACCAGAAACTATTCGTCTTGATTATTACTTCTGGGATGTTATCGCGGCCAGTGGCTCGGGAGAGCTTTACTCTCTCGATAACAGCCTTTACTTCCTTTACTGAAAACCATGTAACGGGAAGATTTCGCCCAAAAATGTTATGAGATCAATCCGAGCCGGAGGGTTCCCGGTATAGGTTTGTCAAATAAGTAGCCCACTGAACTTCCGGAATCGTACAAACAAGTGTGCCCCTATTTTGGCCATTAAACTCATTGACCTTTGCCCAAACTTTTTGCTGGATCCTTGAGGAGGATAATTTCCTGCATTTCATCCCACTTACTATGGTAGAAAGTTGCTTTTTTCGTCTACCCTAGAGATTTATATTGACGTTTAAGTTTACCCAGCTCACGGGAGGCTAAGGGGTCGAGATGACGCTTAATGCTCTTAGCTCTCTGTCATCAATCGTTTCAACTTTTGACAATCAGAGTCGAACCAGTCCCCAAGTCCCTTGGGATGGGATTCGGCCCTCACACCCTTCTCACATATATTTACTGAAATGCAACCAAAACTCATTGTACAATATTGTTGTACCACACAATAACATCATCTACATAGATAGGGTGGAAATCAATCATCTCCTCTCGTTGAAGGGTAGCTCTCTGTGGGAGATGCATGGGATCCAAACGAGTTGAAAGCCTATGTGGTAGGACATTTCTAAAGGCAAAACCCTCTCAGAGGACACTGGCTGACACAGGTTGAGAATTGCTATAGTTGCGCAGTGGTCACTACCCTCATATTGTGCCACCTCAAAACTCTTAAAAAGGTCAAAATGCCAAAGAGGCATGAATATATAATCAGTAGGGCCCTGCCGGAAAGTTACTGCTGCTGGCGAATTATTTTTAAATCGTCATTTCAAATACATCAGACCGTAGCGCACCAGCCTTTGACTCAACACTTTAGCCTCCTTTTTAATGGTACTGGGGGAATATTGTAAGAATCCAAAGCTTCCTCAGCTGCAGGTCCGGCTGTGCGGGGAAGAGCCGAGCATTACCATCCCCGGACGTTATTATCACTGCTTCCGGATATTTTGCTACCAGATGCTGGAAGGGGGATTCAAATAATGCCTCCCAGCATTTCATTTGCAGATGGTCTTCTTTATGAACATAGACATTTATAAGTAGGAAATATTTGAGAACATTTTTCCCACACCCATTTCAATCACTGAAAACTGAAAACCACTTGCTATTTCAGGGTTGGAATTCAGGGGGAATCTTTGCAGTCCCACAAACTACCATGTCAAAGGGTATTCACCAACTCTTCTCCAATCACTTCCGGCACTATAAAAGGCTCAAAATGTACTGTGGACAAGGAAAGAAGTTAAACTTGCTGCGGCCTGGGGAGGAAAAGTGGGTGTACAGAAAGAGAACATGAAATCGCTCTGCATATTTTACCATGAGTAAGTATACATGTGTATATTCGCTCGTCTAAAAATGGTAATCTCAAATGTTAGCTGGGAATTCAGTGTCTAGGCCTAGATCTGTAAACTCTAGTGAGTTCCTGGAAGTCGTAGATGTGCAACAATGCAAGAAGATATAGCTGAGGGTTGCTGTTTTGTGACCTGTCTTTAAGACACATTTGTACACTGGAGCTACTGTCATTAATGCATGCTGAGTTCACAGCATTTCCTTAGAACCCTTGCCCTAATTGTAAAGTTGTTTGCATTAGTGAATCCTGTATACAAGTATGAACAACTTCTACATATAGATACCATTCTTGTCTTAATGGCAGCCAGTCCTTTCTCACGGCCATAGGGTTGGTAGTATAAACTGGCAGCCAAAGAGTTTGGGATGCAGGAGGTTTGTCTTACTTGTCCAGTGGGCAAGAATACACCTGAAAATATGCCCAAGACGTTGGGCTATAGGAAATCAGAGCCCTGGAATTATCATGTTACTTCTCTTACCTTACATCATGACTACAAGTTTATGTTTCTCAAACTAAGGGCCATATGCATGAACACATTTTTCCCATAGACACAGAATGGGCAAAACCCTTTGATGCATCTGGCCCATTATGTTCAGAATATTATTTGATGGCTGTTCACAACCCTCTTGGCAAGAGAGATCAAGGCTTCGACCATATACCAGCTTACAGAGCAGCGGAGCTCCAGTGTGAGCCACCTGAGACTTTGTTATGAGACTTTGTCTCATAACATATAGGCCAGGTTGTCTTGCTTTGTAGACAACCCTGATAACTGGACAGACATAAATGAAGTGTAGGTATAAATGCGTGTCGACTCTGTTTAAATACTGGCCCTCATAAAGATAATACTTTGATGCTTTAAGATATGGCAAGTGGAGTTTCTAAAAATGCACTGTGTGTAAATATACAGTCAGTCCATTAATAAATATGCTTTATTTGATTTCGTGGAAACCAAAAAAAGGAGCATACATAAAACAAGTTACATTTGTATAACAAACTGTAAAACATATAGCCAAGTAAAATCAGAAATATGTCATAGACTACTATATTGATAATCCCCTCCTTACCTTTATAGTATTAGCTATAAACAGACAAACACAAGAACAAGTTAATAGATTGCTGAATAATATGTGAAAGTGCAAAGCTGGTCTTCATTGATAAAAATGCATGACATTTGAGAATCTGAGATAAAAATGTAATCCTAGGTGTTTTATGAAATATGCAGAAAAACATAAAATGCATAATAATAACAAGGACATGGCATTCTATGTTGTATGACGGCCCACCCTTTAGGAACACATAACAGTTGACGGGCTAAGACCAATATCAAACGAATTAACAGAAAATGTTCTCTAGTGTTAGTTGCCAGGGAAAGATATTGATCCATATAAACAGTTGTAGTAAGTATGGAATAACTCCTGACTATTGGTTTAGAAAGCTCAAGCAACTCATAGATTGCTAAAATCATAAAAGATCTCTTAACCCATATTTTCTCCTTTTTCGTATTTGATTCTGGATTATTAAAAAGGTCTGCTCTGCTAGGTTCACAACACAGAATAAAAAGTATTAAAAAAAATATTCAAATTCCCTGTAAATGGCAAGAACTTGTTTGCTTTGCAGCATGAATCTATTCAAGATTGACATTATTCTTCCCTCCTACACTTGGTATAAATATAAAAGGATCTTTTAATTGAGTTTTTTCCAAGTATTGACCATAGCCAGTGTCTCTATAACTTATTATGCCACTGGTGGATAAGCACAACGCATTACTAAACATCGGACACTGGTTTTATTTTATATCTGTATTTTAATTTTCAGAAGCAACTTTTCAGTCGAGATTTAAAACAGAATTCAGACCTTGAGAACACAACCGTTTTACTTTAGCGTTTAGGCACAAAGAGAGAAAATATAACAGAGAGCGTTGGTAGATGCACATATTTTTCACGCCACGAGAGCTGTCACCACCACATATTAGATGTGATATGGAATCACTCTAACTCACAAGATTATTTTGGTTTGGGACAGAGCGTCTTTAAAGTTCAACACAAAATGTGATAGTTAATGTGTGTGGGTAGACTCTCGCAGTGTAATTTGTGTCTTTCACAGGACCACAGCAACACTTTTGTTTCTGATGGATACATCTAACCGCAGATTCCTCACTTGTGAATATTCCCCAGGTGTTAGACTGGATCTGGAAACTTTAAAGCTTTACTCCTGCCTGTTGGTATCATATAAGCGCCACCCATGTGCGCTGACGTCTCTTCCTTTTTTTCTGCTCCTTCAGATGCTGATCTTGAGCTTCTCCGTAGTCTTCAAGACCAAATTTTCATCAAAATGTTACCAGTGTGCAAGGGGAAATGCCAGCTCCCTAAGACAACCGGGTTCAAACCCTGCAGAGACTGTCGCAAACAGATGTCTGTGATGGACCCTTATAAAGTGTGTATTTGGTGCCTGAGGTTGGAGCATGTCTCCAGGTCCTGTGAATACTGTGCCCAGATTAACCCATTGGCTGTTCGGGGCTGCAAGACTAATCTTCATGTCACCAAACACAAGAAGACTGCATGACATGACTGCTCGAAGGGAAGGTCCCGTTCCCGAAGTAGTTCCTGTGGCAGATCATCATCTCAGGACAAACAAAAGCATAAAAAGTCAAAGTGGGAATCAGGGTGTCAACGTGCCTCTTGGTCTCACTCCTGATCTTCACTGGAGTTGATTCAAAGTCTATTCCTGGTGCACCCTGAGTCCCCAGGTCCATCAGCGATGTTGCCGCAGGCAGGGACCTTCAGAGAGACCATGCTTTGCATTTTAGGTACTTTAATGATTCACTCTGTTGTGCCTTTGGGCCCCATGGATTCACAGGGGCCTCCAGTCAGACTTCCGCCAGTAGGCTTGCCCTCAACCCTTTGTGCCCCTTGAACTTGCATCAGGATCCGCCCCGCCTCTGGTGTTGAACTTGGTTCCTACGGCACCCCCCTGAACTCGTCCCCCACATATGGACCTTGCAGGAGGTCTTAAAGCCCATTGTGCTCTCCGACACCCAGAATAATCTGTCATGATCTTGACCGAGGCTGCACTAGGCACCCAGAGAGCTGGTAATCTTTCTGATTCTGACAAGTGTACCACGCGGTAGGGCTCATATTTCATACAATGTGTTTGGCACTGACTCTAACAATTGTTTTGAAGGGATGATTAAATCCCACAATATGATGATGAAAATTGGTACGAAGAACTCTAGGTGGGTGGATACATGTTCAGATATTGGTCTTGTGTCTCTCCCTGCTATGGAGGAAAGTGCCTCCTTTGCATTTGTTATGCGAAGGGCGACAGATGTCTTGGACCTATAGCTCCCCGGTATTGCGGTGATAAGTAATGTTTTGACTAAGGTAGTGCAATCAGGTCAGGCCCCCCCAGAGCCTCTATTGCCATTTAATGAAGCTGGTTCGAGTCCGCCTGTTAATAGGGAGATCACTCTTCGCCATCGTTGTGTACTGGGTGCTGCACACCTTCTCACGCAATATCCAACACCAGCGACTTTGGTAGTACAGGCATCCCCCAGTAAAGTCAAGCCCAACGTGTTTCCTACCACCTTACCTGATTGTGAGTCGGACCAGATAGTCATTTGTCAAACAAATCTTCCTCTGCAAAGATTTCTCTCAGGTCAGAGAACAGTGTCTTCTAGACCTTTATGTCATGGTGACACAAGTTTTACTGCTTGTTCCAGACTGGATTGAACTCGACTGACTGCTTAGGTTGAGCAATGGGCACCAGTATGGCACTTTGGTGTCAGCCTGGATGAGGTTTACTGGCTTCTCCGGGGACATCTAATCGTCTAATCTAATCCAAAGCGGATAAGGCCCTGGAACAATTTAAGATTAGGGCCAAAGCACGTTCCTTGAGCCTTTCTGCCCCCACCAAGCAATACCAGCTATGTTGCTGTCCCTTTGCCCCACGTGGCTGTGGTCAGGTTTATTCAATTTTGCCAATGCCAGACCCCTCCAGCAGCCAAGCAGGCTTTTCAGCCTTATTGTGGCTAAAGCCGTGGTTCTCACAGACAATGCCCGGGACAGCAGGGGCAACGTGCAGTCTAGCCCTCTGCTTCTCCTGCATCGGCAGTCGTAAAACCTCTTTAGTGAGTCCTTGCTGGCACACAACCACCCTGTTGGAGGCAGGATCTGATATTTCTTCCAGGGGTATCAAACCTTCACGTAAGACTAGTTGGTCCTCCAAATTGTACCTCGGGCTTTCTTACTACCCCGATGCACCTTCCACTACCTTCAGGGCAGCTGACGCAGAATCACCTATTTGCTTTGCTGCTAAAAGTGCAGGTCCTTTTGGCCAAAGGGTTCCGGCCTTGGAAGTAGAATAAAGGCCCCTATCCTTATTTGGCCCAAGGAAGTAGCAGGAGTTACTTCTTTGGGCCAAACAAGGATAGGGGTCTTTATTCTATTTTAGACACTTGGAAGGCTATGTTTAAGGTGCTTAGGCTAGCCCGGGACTTGTCTGTCCTAGACCCCGGAGACTGAATGGTTCGCTGAGAACACACAATATCAGCACTATAGTGCATTGGAGTTTTCAAGGAGGTATCCTCTCGTGGATGCATTCTGTCTAGAGTGGAGGTCAGCTTATTCCTGCTTCTGCCTCTTTTGCCCTAAGTTCTGAAGAAGTTTAGGAAAGGCTAAGTGTACAAGTCATCCTAGTCGCACCGGTTTGAGCCAGGAGAATGTGGTACCGGAAACTCCTGGGCATGAGCATATGCCCTCTGATTAAGCTGCCAATTTGGGAGGATTTCCTCTTGCAGCAGGGCAGGGTATTGCACAAGGGCCTGGCCCGTTTGCATCTCTGGGCTTGGAGATTAAGAGACATCCTTCAACTTTCCCTCTGAGATCATTGATGTGATCTTCGTAGAGAGGCCTCTTTCGACAACATCAGTGTGGTGGGACAAGTTTGTGGATTGATGCAGTTCCTGGCAAATTGACCCACTGAAAGCAAAGTAGTCTCAAGTTTTGTTATTTGTTTTGTCCCTGTCCCAGCAAGGACTTGCTTTGGGCACAGTTAAAGTCTACTTATTGGCTCGTTCGCTTTTTTGTGGTTTGTGGATAAGCTCTCTTTATTTAAATCACCTGTTGTGATGAGATTTTTGAAATGTGTGCCAAAACCCTTTGTGATGCCATGTAAAGTTAGTTCTTGCTTTTTTGATGTTCAATCCTTTTGAACCGCTACATAGTTGTCCATTAGCACTCCTGACATTGAAGACTGTCTTTCTCATTGCCATAACATCGGCTAAGTGAGTTGCAGGCTCTTTCTGTCAACCCACCATATGCAATGTTCTTTCCTGATAAGTTGGTGTTGAGGACCTGAGCTTTCTTTCTACCAAAAGTAGTCAATCCATTTCATGTCAGTCAGGCTATCAGCCTTCTGGCATTGCTTGCTCCACTTCATCCCTCTAAGGAGGAAGAGAGACTCCATTGTTTGAACCCCAAGAGGGCAGTCAGCTTTTATATTGATAGCACCAAGGAACATTGAGTGGACTGTCAGCTCTTTTCAGGCTTTTTCATCGCAAGGAAGGGCAAGGCAGTGCAAAACTGGACCATCTCTCAATGAATTGTTCTCTGCAAACAATATCTGCTAAACACTGGCTAAAATGCAGCCCTCAGAAGGCTTGTGGGCTTATTCCACCAGGACCAAAGCTGCTACCACTGCATTGGCTCACGGAGTGCCTGTCCTGGACATTTTTCAGACAGCTACATTGCCGTCCATACACACGTTCACAAAGCAATACTGTCTCAACATTCAGGTACTTCGAGAAACGTTTTTTGCCTGCTCAGTCCTGCAGGACATTTTGCTCTGAGCCAGTTCACAGACCCACCACTTTGAGAGGTACTGCTATGGTATCTATTCACAAGGTGAGGAATCTGCAGTTAGAAAGATCCATCAGAAGAACAAGTTACTTCTTCAAAAGGCAACCATCCACTCATGACCAATGTAAATTGCACATTGGTCTACTAAATGTTAGATCCCTATCCAAACACACAACCTACATTTGGGACCTGTTAAAAGACAATAACTGGGATGTCCTCTTGTCAATAGAAACCTGGCATAATCCTCATTCAGCTCCAGACATTGCCCTGGCCATAACGGAGGGTTATCCGAGGACCCACATTGATCGCTCTACTGGAGTGAGCAGCGGGGTTGCTGTCATCTATAGCTCCACTTTTAGCTGCACCTTTTTGAAGCTTGAGGACATAGACCTTATAGAGGGATTGATCTAATCCCTCCAGGTATGCCCTAATATTTCTCTCTCAGGTGCCTTAATTTACTGTCCTCTCAAATTCTCCTCCGCTTTGATAATCTACCCTCCCTGCAAAACATATCCCAGTAAGTGTATTGCACCTTCAGCAAATTGGTGTACACCGAACCTACAGGAAGAAAAACGTAAATGTAAATACCCTGAAAGGAAGTGGCAAAGGAGCTATGATTTTGAGGACAAGTGGGCCTAAAGCAATGACCTCAAACAGTTCCAGTGAAACATAAAAAAGGCGAGAATTGCATTCTTCTCTACGCAAATTTCAGACATCGACAACGCCCCCAGAAGTGTCTTCAATTCTGTCAAAACATTTTTCCAGCTTGAGGCTCTCAAACAAAATGTTCCCTCATACCAGGGATTGACTGGATGCCTTTCTCTATTTCTTCAAACTAAAGTGAATAAAATCTATTCCAATATCATTAACCAGACCGGCAATCCCTCCCTTGACATCACTGCCTCCACATCGTCAAATAAGACACTACCACGACTCGAGTCATTCGAGGCTATCTTGTTAGCTGAATCAGAGCACATAATCCATATAATCAAATCCTACCCCACCTCCCCCCTTTTTGCTCGCCATGGCAGCCTTGACCATCAATCCCCAAATCAATGTCCTTTTCAACGTATCTTTAGAATGTGGCACTATGCCTCTCAGTTGGAAAAATAAACTAGTAATCCCTCTCCTAAACCAGCATTGGCATAGCAAATAGGTCTCGCCTTTGGGACCTTATAAGTGTTTAGCCATGCAACACTTGATGTTGTTGTCCAAAGGTTTTTTGTGTTGGATAACTAAACACTTACAAGGTCCCAAAGGCGAGACCTATTGGCTATGCCAATGCTTGTTTAATAAATGAGATGCATTTTTTTCCACATATTTAATGTGTAACTGAGCTCGAAAATAGTTCCAAGTAATAAGGCTTTCAAAGAGACACTTGGTATTTACATGTATACACTTCTTTTAGTTAAGTAAGCTAAATATGCGGGGTGTATTTTTTTAAACATTAGGATGTGTGTTTTGTTTCCTGCTGGTGTTGTTTCATCCTGCTCCAAAGCACAGCAATCCTTTACATTTGCAAATCGTTGAGCAATAGAAGAGTTAACAGTCCGTTCCTCAGATCAGAGGTTAAAACATAACCCCCTCTTGTGCCATTTTCACAAACAAAAGGGGCGGTGCCAGTGGTATGGAGGTTTGCAAACATACTGACTGAGGCTAGGTTAAACGCTTACATTGTGTGCAAATACATGCATCTACAGTGCTGGGGCACAAGGTCACACGTCTCAGGTTAGGGCTAAAGGGAACGGAGTCCTCGTTCTGAATATTGCAAGATGACTCCGTACACCCGTGTTCATGCCCGTCTTGTGATAACTCCCTCTCCCTCCTTGTGGATGGAATGGCGTGAGACAGTTTAGTGACGTCTTCTTTTGTGGCCACCCTAGTATATAGCCCAGCTGGGGGGCGCTCCTGAAACTCCCCACAGCGACATATGGCTTCGCAAAACTGATTCTCCTCCCGTCTCTGCTCAGGGCAGCTCGGGTGATAAATGTGAGCCATTATAGTGCTTCGTGTGTTGCACAATGCCCTCTTCTGCCTCGCCATCAGGCAGAAGACATTCCAACAGGTTATTTATACGAGCTGAGACGCAAATTAAAAAGCTCACAATTTCGCCTGCATGCTCACAATTTGCCTCCCACAACATACTCCCCTTTAAATATATTGCTATACCTCCCTCCAATCCATATTAATGTATAGTTACTAACCCTGGGCGTAGTTCGCGAAGTAGCTCTAGGCAAAGCTACGCAAAGTGCACTTCGCACTACGCGAGCTACGCGTAGCACTTTGCGAACTGCGTAGTACCCTGTTTGCACTGTGCAAGATGCTGTTTTCAATGATTGCACAGTGCGGACAAGCATCCGGCACTGTGCAATCATTGAAAACGGCATCTTGCACAGTGCGAGCTGTAGTTTTCTGCCGCTCGAATAGATTTTTACTCGAGCGGCAGCTTTCTCAACGCGGACTGGTAGTTTCTCATCACAATGAGAGACCTGACCTCCCCGCGTTGAGAATCTCGCCGTGAGGTTTGTTTTCCACGGTCGCGATCGGCAACTTGATGTTGCTGATCGCTAACGAGGAAAAAGTCTCGCTGGGATGTCATTTTGCTTGCTCGCGGTCGCCAACTTGCACTTGAGGACCGCGAGCAAGCAAAAAATGACCGCTGCACTACGGTACGCGTGTTTGCACTGTGCTACGTGCAATTTGCGTAGTGCGAAGTAGCGCAAACTTCACAAACTACGCGAGCGTAGCGTAGTGCTTTGCCCAGGCTTAATAGTTACGTCCGCACGCAGTGTTACCTCTCAAATACCTGCAAATGATCTGTAGATTAATACACTGCAAAAAACCCAACATATTTGATATTCCAACACTAAGTTCTTCGGGCTCAACCTTGAGTGAAAGTGACTCTGTCTCACTCCCCAGTGACGTGGGCACGCGGCAGACATGACAGCCCCATTCCCGCCGCAAGTCGGGTTCTTTATTGCGAGCAGAGGCCGCTAACGATAAATGAGCCCTGATTGTTAATTAATCCTGCACAACAGCACGCTCCTCGTCGTATTTAAATGTGAAACGGGCGCATATATCATTTCATTGAATGGTAAAACAAGGGCAGACATTAGGAATCCTCTTAACAAGACTCCAGAGCCCAACTTTTTATCAGGCTGGCAGAGAGCGGGGGAGCGGCGCGCCAATGGCAGAGAGCACAAATGCCTATCTGTCTGGCACAAAGATCATGCAATTTTGCCGTCTTTTGACAGTCACGATGCATTGCGATCTGCAACCTCCCCAGACATCACTTGTCTGTCACAACGACGCGCTCTCTGTCTAGGCTGTGCTTGTTTTTGTCATTAAAAAAATCTACAAAGAAGGGGCAAAATGTGCCGGTGCCTAATTGATGAGCAACAAAGCTGTGAGCATGGAGCGCGCCGGCCATGTGAGGAGCCAAGCGGATGACAACAGAAGCGGCACGCACTGCGGCTCAGCCAACAAGCACGCGAGTGGTGCCCGTGCCACAGCGAGCGATCTGTTTTCAATTATCGTGCCCGTGTCTGGGCAGGATAATTGAAAACAGATGTGGGCCGTGCGGGTAACCGCACGCATAAGGCCGTGGGCGGAGCAAAGGCGGGACATGCGCCTGCCTTTGCCCAATTGCATGCTGTCTTTCTTAGAAAGCCGCACGCAAAGCCCAATAGCCTATGAAACACAAAAAAACACATGCACGAGCGTTTGGTGAGCTTTCGGAAGCCCTTACATAAAGTCTCGCTGAGCAGCACCTGCGCACTGTCACAGGCTCGACCTAAAAAGGCCAATGCTGACCCACACACCATATCTCTCCTTCCTCATCTCGGTATGTTGTTAGAGTCCCTGTTGAACCTTTAGATCACCAGGTATGTGGATCAGAACAAGAGTCTCCATCCCACCAAGTGGGGCTTCCAAGCTGGCTTCAGTACTAAGTCCTACTAGGAGTCACTGAAGATTTTATAGGCGACCTTGACTCAGGACAGAAAGAGGCAGTCATCTTATTGGACATTTCCGCCGCTTTCGACGCTGTATCGCACAAGATTCTTCCATAAAGGTTCAAGCAGGTGGGAATCACGGGCCACCCTCTGAAATGGCTCTGCTCCTATCTAGCAATAGACAAAAGCGGTATTCCTCTCTCCCTTCACATCGCAGTTGAGAGCACTTAGCTGTGGCATTCCTCAGGGCTCATCACTAAGCCCAACCCTCTTTAATATCTACCTGTCGCCGTTAGCTTTGATTGCCCAATGCTAGGATATGGACATCATCTCATATGCTGACGATACTCAGCTTATGTTGGCTTTTCATCAACTCAATGATTCCTTAATTGGGGACTTTCAGGGCTGTCTTATGTCCATTGCTCAATGGATGCACAGCAGCTGCCTTCAGCTCAACTCCAATAAAACGCAGATTTTGATGTTTGGGTCCTCCTCCCCATTTAACACGATGCATCTTTGGCCTTCTGATTTAGGTCCTGCCGCCTCCTCATCTACAGTGGTCAGGAATCTGGGAGTTTTGATGACAACAGATCTTTCATTCAAACCCCACGTTAAGACCACTTCTGCCACTTGCTTCGGGCTACTAAAATCACTTAGGAAGGTTCTAAAATATATTCCCTTAGAAACCCGTAAAGTGATTGTCCACACGCTAATCACCTCTA
This sequence comes from Triturus cristatus, assembly GCF_964204655.1. NCBI lineage: Eukaryota > Metazoa > Chordata > Amphibia > Caudata > Salamandridae > Triturus > Triturus cristatus. The sequence continues at coordinate 1,091,215,668 of NC_140582.1, read as the reverse complement.
GGTTAGATAACACCAATGTACTTTATCTTGGTGCGCCCCAGAATCTGCTGTCTCCATTTCAGTATATTCAGAATGCCGCAGCCAGGCTCATCTTGAACATTTCCAAATGGCAATCTATCATTCGAGGGCTAAAAGAGCTCCACTGGCTTCCGATCAAATCTAGGATCAAATTCAAGACACTTACAATCACTCACAGAGCACTCCACCTGAAGGGTCCCAGCTACATAGAAAACAAACTCAAACCCAACTCTCCTGTAAGGGCGCTCCGTAACCTCCTTTGCTTTCCGAAACATTGCAAAGCCACATCTGGGGGCAGGTCTTTTATCCGATCTGACTCCCAGCTTCTGGAACACCCTTCTTGCAATCCATTTCAAGTGAAAGCATGTTCAAAGCTCAGCTGAAGACAGTGCTGTATGGTGAGCTGTAATTTCCACTCCTATTTGAATTTTCTAGCGCCAGGATGCTTCTTTTGAAATACAAATATTGTTTTATTGATTCATTCATACTTACCTTCGGTAACAATATTTCTGGTGGATACTCTTTTTAACCGCAGATTTCTCCTGTTATGTGAACTGAACTATTTTTCAATAAAAAAAAAAAAAGGCCCAAACCTAGAGACTCTGGTCATGCCAGTCTGCCAAATGGCTATGCATCTAGGGGCACAGACAGCCTAAGAAAGCAACTGATGTCAGCGTTTATGGGTGGTGCTTATAGGCAGTTCTGCTGGACGCCTCTGGAGCAGAACGATATTGATGCGGAGCTGCAAAAAGCCACCATACTGTCAAATGGGAGTCCTGCTTTAAAGTTTTCAGATCCAGTTTGAAATCTGGCAAATAGTCACAAGGTGAGGAATTTTGGATTCACTAGATCGTGTTGATATGGATAGCCATGTGTTTATCGAGGAAAATGAACTATTGTCCTGATTAATAGAATCACTCTTCCTGAACTCCACATCTAACGCGACACGCAAGTATGTAGTCAGACATGCCCTTTTACCTAGGCCCAGGATTACTGATTGATGGGTCACAGGTGGGAGGATGTATAGCTGGCAAGCAAACATGCTGCGAGGAAACTCTTGATGAATCCTACAGATGGGCGCAACAGCATCACAATGGTCAGGGTAGATTGCCCCCAATAAACCACACATGTCCCAAGTAGGTAGGTGCGTTTCAGTAAAATCCCCAAAAAGTTAGATGCCACATGACTTAGGAATACATAGCTGATCAGAACCTAGCACACGTAGTGAGCATACGCTCCCTATGCCGGACATCTGGACACATTCACCACTGGCCACACTGTGTCCACACAAGGTTGAGACCCACCTGTAGTAACCATTGACCAATAATTTATGACTAAGACAGTATTCCTCATCATATATGGTATGCCTGAAACGTCTATGGCTTGATTTAACGTATATAAGACCAATGCGAACCTAATGTAAATTGAGACAGTCCTCAGACCCCCTGCCTATAACTCTCCAGGACAAATTGTTTAATTAAACAAAACTGTTCATGGTTTGCCAAACACCTATTGTCTTCTGTTTTTTAAGGAATTAGAACCTGAGCAACGTTTTGGCGAGCCAGATGGGAGAGATTGGGACCTCGTACCCGACTGCAGTCGAAAAAAGGTGACCCCGCCCAGATGTATTCACTTTGCGCATAAAAAAGGTGGGCAGACAGCGCGATTGATTGGAAGCTCTGCTGAATCCATGGGGCGGTGGTCCATCCTTAAGCGGCCATCACAGAGGATAAGAGACCACATTCAAACCTAAAACATTGTCTTTTAAAGCATTTGGCATATGGTAAACTGGGGAGAAGCATAAAAAGATAACCTGAGCGCCCTGCCACTGAAAGGATCTGGCATATTACCTAATTTATATGTCCCAACAGTATCAGTCGTAAGGCGGGCTTGGAGTTGATCCTGTGGAAGTCACCTTTTTTCGATAGCACGCTAGGAAAGGTGAATATTTATTGTGCAGCCCTTTATGGCTCCTAGGACGCTATTTCTGTGATACAGCTATTCTGTAAGGGCGGAGTTGGCACCTCAGTCTCATAGTTTTTTAGTTAAAAAGGATTTCTCAGTGCTAACAGGTTTCTTAACACCTCTAGTATCTGAAAGGAGTGAGAGGTGTTGGACGCTTGGACGCTTGGACCCCTGGGTATGACACTGGAGGTATTTCGGATTTTAGGGAAACTTGGACCCAGGAAACTGGGTGTAACTTGTGTGGGCCAAGAGGTGCCGGTGATTCTCAAGTTATTACTAAACGGTGTTTGTGACTATCTCCTTTGTCTAGGAGCTGATCGAAGCAGACCATTCGACTCGCACAGGAACATGTTCCATGTTAGTCTTCTTTTTCTAGAGGATAAATTGCAATGAGCAATTAAGTTTTATTTTATGACAAAATATTATTTTTTTCTGTCAATCATTAATGAAAATATATATATGTATATGTTATTGCAGTGACTGTTGTTGAAAATATATTATATGGGTATTGAGTTCAAGCAAGTTTTGTGCTAACCCATTGCATATTCGCCCTGTGTTACAATACTAAGTATGCAGTCTTGTCTTGTTTCATGTAAAGGCTTGTGTTAACAATTTTTTGTAAGAAACTGCAAGTGCTGAGCTTATATTACATAAAACTGTAAGAGTGCACCATGTACGAATTGCCCCAACGATTCGACGAACCAAACTAGGAAAACGTAATTTAAATTGTATTAGCCAAATTACTGAATAGCTATAGATTCCCCACTAATGCACATAAAAATTAGGTTCCCCAAGATGATAAAAAGATTAAATACGTTTTGCCAAGAATGACATCCACACACGAAGGCACACACATTTCCCTGGCCTAAAGAGGGAACATTTTACATGAACGTAATTGAGCACACTAAAACACACATAAAAACCAAATATACAGGTCAGAAGAGGGACAAGAGAGACATTATTAGAATTATGGGCCATCTTCAAAGCGTCCGACAGTGGTAGCCCTACAGTGCTGTTAGCAAATGATCCGTCAGCACCTCCTCCGCCATATGCAGGGATGGACGTGCTCACACCCGATGCCCCTGCATTAGGTTATTCAACCCCAGCCATAACAGAAGTCGACAAGCCCCACACCAATACGTCAGTCAGATCTCAGTCCGAGAGAAGTAAATCCAAGCAGCCCAGACACCCTTAGTACAGCCCAGGATCTTAGGAAAGGTCCCCAAAAGCTCGACTCCCCGTCCACCATTAACGACACGTGACACCTCAAGAGCAGGTAGGATATGCATTCCTACTAGGGCAGGCGAACATAAGCGGATGTCGGCAAGTTTGTGGCGATGCTTGATAGTGATTCAGCGAGCTCGGGAGAGAAAGGGATCTCCAGTACCCCAGGAACCGACTACGAGGGTGGGGCTGCAAGATTTGCCCAGGTAGCTGAGGATAAAATGGAAGATGAACTCGAAAGCGAAGCCAGGTCAACGAAAGCAGCACGTATTTCAGAGTAAAAGTGACAGGCCAGATGGCGTAAGAAAGAGATGTGAGCTTCTGCTCAAGAAAGAAAGGGCATGCGACCAGGAATTAGACCAAGAACACAGGACATCGTGACCTCCACATGTAAATAAATGTAAATGTGTTTGTACTTGTATAGCGCACTGCCACCCTCAACGGGGGTATCCTGGCGCTTTTACTCATACCGCTGTGGAACCCTTCCTGGCCTTTCCCTGTGAAATGTCCACTCCTGGGCACCCCCATGGTTAAGACATGCATCCCAGCGCTGCTGGGGCCGTTGTGGAGATTAAGCAAGCTATTGCCCAGAGTTGCAGCATGGGACCCATGATTAGAATAGGCACCGAGGCGAGAATTATCAGGTCCGAGGAAATTGAATCCAAGACCCGCTGAGGCGGGGGATTGAACTCTGGTCCCAGGCCAGAACTCTGCATCAGGGTCTGCCGCTCTAACTATTGAGCCACACTTCTCCACAGGGTAGCAAAGATGGGGAACTGGGAGCAACACTGGGACAAAACGGAGGTAGATGAAAGGCTACTAGCAGGGCTCAGTCACACTATCTGCTTGTCTGAGAAGGGCTGACCAAAAGATCAGGGATCACCCACCTGTAACACAGGAAAAACAGGATGGCACCTTTACATGCACACCAGGAGAACAGCAACAAGGACATGCACTGCTCCACACAGGTAAATGGCAAAGACCTACCCCAAGGGAAATAATAGCAAAAGAGGAAGGCAAGAGTTTTGTGTACCCGTTCTGCGACTTGTTAGCAGACTGGACTGAGGAGAGGGACTAATATGACTGCTCTTGGCTTAGGGAAGGATCATTTGAGCTCGAGGACATGGCAGCAGCGGAGGATTGCATCAGACATGAAGGAGGAAATCCCAATTGTAACTTTCCCTACATGCAGCAATGCCTCAAAAGATGGGAACGCTATGTTGAGGATAAACCCGCAGGGCCACCCAGGTCGAGAATGTGCCCACTACTGCAGAAGGGGTCATTTACATGCCATAAACCCAGATGGACAAAGAGGGACTAAGAACGAAGTTACTGTCATTCTGGTTGGGGCAAGGAAATGGTTTACGTGTTTCGAAAAGAACAGAGCGGGTGTTAACGTAGTGATAGGTGACATTAAGAGTCTGTTAAGCAGCCTAATTGGAGAACAGACAAACACAGTGTTCGCCCAAGCCCGCATTCCAGCAATAATGCTAACAGAGACCCAGCATGATGGGGCCGCATGTAAATTATACCGTAAATGGACCACCCTTAGAGAAATATTGCCAGACAGCCCAGATGTAGAGACGCTGATGGCAGAAACCATGAAGCCAGAGGAAAGCATAAGCGAGTTCCTGAATAGAATGAGGGAACAATGGGGACAAGAGACAGGACAGCCACCGAGATTCAGAGCAGGCTGGACAATGTGGTGGGTTTAGATACCAAAGCCTGGCAGGAGATACCACAAAAAAAGCAAGAAAAGGATAAAGAAAAGCAGGATCAGGCCCAAAGAGACACCGCAAAACTGGTTCAACACAAACTGAAAAAGACTGCCCTTGAGGAGGCAGTGATGGCCGCAACCGTGCAGATGCCACCAGCCTCAATGGGGGTTCCACAGCGAAACCCCAGAGGGTTCCAAATAGGCTATGGCGGTAGAGGCCAGGGAGGTTGGCAGCAACTAGACCCTAGGGAATGCCACTATTGCCATAGGCTGGGTAATCTGGTGGAAAGATGCCTACCATGCCTACCATGAGCAGCAAAAGCAGCAGAGATCAATGAGCCAAGGCCAGCCACCACAAAACCCCAAGAATATACCTCCTCAGCAGTGGGGAATCAGAATGCACCCTATATCCAGTCGCAAGGAGGTCCACCGGTCCCAACACAACCGCAGCAGGGCTCCAGCAATTGGGCAAACATGTGGCAGCAGCAGCCACAGACAGAGAATCCAACACAGCAGGGACTGGGGCCACAACAGCCGCAGGGAGGGTGTAGGAAGGTAGGATCCTTCTGCATGGTTATCCCCACTTTTTGCCTGGTGCTGTGATGGTTTCTGACTAGTCTGACTGGGATCCTGTTAACCAGGACCCCAGTCTCTGTGCTTTCTCCCCTAAATTGGTTATGGTAGGTACTTAGGTACATCCCAGATTGGACATTGGTGTACCCTTATCAGTCCCTAGTATATGGTACTGAGGTACCCAGGGCATAGGTACACCAAGAGTCCCCCATGGGCTGAAGCATGTATAATGCCACCCATGGGGGACCACTCAAACTAGAACTACAGGCTTGACATTGCAGCCTGTGTAAACTGGTGCTAGCACCACTTACAAAAGATATATGTTTTCCTATATCTAAGGTCACTGCACTTAAAACCTATAAGACACCCCTAAAGCAGGCCATACAATCCTGAAAGCAGGGTGCTCGGTTCTAGGTGTGAGGGTGGCCCTGTATTAGCAGCGCACCCCTACAACCTTCGGAGTCCATTCTCCCGGGTTGTAAGGGCATCAGCCATTACGATATATAGAGTGGCCATGCGTCATTACTCGATGACCATCTCTAAACTGGCTGTAATGAACCCTGTCATGTTTGGTATCAAACATGTTGGAATCATAGCTTCCACACCGTAAACGGAGATGGGACCACCTCACAGGCATACTTAGCAACAATCTAAGCATCTAGTTAGGGTTGGAGTATTCTCCAGCTTATATAAAGATTTGATCCATCTAGATAAACTAAGAATCCCCGAAATTACTAAAAAATATCCAACAGGAGTCACCTTCCGGTGCCTCACTAGGTCGCAACTAGTGGAGTTTGAATATGAAACCCTTATGGTAAAAATACAGGGACTCCGCAAACCATTAATTAGAGATCATGTGTAAATTGTTTCTGAGTTAACTATCAACAAATGTTTCTCAAAACCAGGTAACAGAGAATACAACTAAAGTGCACCAACGTGATGTGTCATCAACTTCTATTAATAACAAAAGAGGAAAATGACAATTTCCGAACTCACGCCAATAGAAGGAGGAATAACCCACAGCCTGCTTAACACCCGGGTGCGCTGAAGATGCGGAAAACCGTTCTCGGCCTAATAATGTCTGCATCGTGGGGGTCCCTGAGTCCGTGGGGGGTGCGCCCCCTCAACAAATGGTGGACCTCATAGAAGCGTGGCTGAAATCCTGAAGGCCTATTCCCCTGGTTTGCAGTCAAAAAGGCTCATGGCTCCCTGGCCCCGAGGCCCCCTCCCGCCCCACGACCGATCATCAGCCGCATCCTGAACTTCCGCGACCAGGATGCGGTCCTTGGCGAGGCACGCGTTCAACCAGATCTCCAAAATAGCAGCACTAAAGTCTTGTTATTCCTGGACTACACCAGGGAAGTTCAGCAACGCAGACAATCCTATCAAGACGTTAAACAAAAACCGCTGAACATGGTCCAGCAGTATCGCCTCCTTTTCCCAGCCAGACTCCGAGTCATTTTCCGTAACAATTCCATCGTCTTTGACACACCAGAGGAAGGCTGGCAATGGCTAACGGAGGAGAGGCTGCTGCGGGAGCACTCCTCCACCTCCACCAACACCCGCGGCCCTTCTATTGACCCAGTCGCATGCTCCCAGCCCTGTTCTAAGGGACCGCACCACCGCTCCTGGAGGCAACGAGGTGGGACTCGCTTGGCCTCTCCCCAAGGTTCACCCCTCATCAACACCCTGTTTCGGAAGAGCCTCAACTAAAGACCAACCAGCAAGCGAGAGGGACGACCCTGAGAACACTGTGCACCCTCCGTCTCCCTCCTTGAAAGCTTCCTCGGTCCCTCAACCAGACTCAGACCTTTCCCGCAGTCCTGTACTCTGCCCGACCTCGGCGTGGAACTTGCCATTTGATGGGTCGCCATGGTTCCCCTGCGCTCACCGGGCGAAGCTGGTCCCTTACCCAGCCGCCTCACCCAGGAATAATATTGGCCATTCAGTAGCAGCTGGGGTTGATAAATCCTGTCTCCACACTGGTTCACCCCAACCTTGTAGACTCAATAATGCAAAACTCTTATGTTGATTTCAATTTCCTTGGGCGACAGATGCTTCTAGGGTAGAAGTATGGGGAGGGGTGGGAGTTGGAGGCTGCGGTTTTTGTTACGCATCAGTTGGTGATATCACACGCGCATGCAAGTCATCACGTCAACGTGGCGACCATTTTAGTAGGATGGGAACCTACTATTTCAATTCCTGGCACATCCAGCATTTAAGTCCTGCATTAAGCTGCAGTTCATCAGATGAGTTGAAGATACTGTGACAGGTACACCTAAGGCTGTATTGAACACAGCATACAGCAGCCTGTCACTTTGGTACAATAAATGGTGACAGGCACACCTGAAGTTTGGTTACGAGCTATATCAGGTGTCAAATCTGTGGCACTTCTGGACCCTGTTTAAGGTAATTTGTTTTGACTATTGATTGTACATTGGCCCTAAATAGATAGCAGCAACTCAGCTTGTGTCATGAATAAAATTTCTCCACCTCTGTCGTTTTTGTTAGTTCCAGGCACTCCACCAATGTTGTGGGAACGGTGGCATGAAGCATTCAAGGCTTACCTGGAAGCCATTGACTGGGATATATTTACTTCTAAAAAAAGGAGGCCTTCTTGATATATAATTTGGGCCCTGAAGATAGAAGTATGCTCAAAACTCTTCCGGTGGAAACTGTAATGGTACGTGTTGGTACTGGGGAGGATGGCGATGGTGAAGTAGTAGATGAATATGCCTCCATCGTGCGTACTCTAAACAAAAGATTTAACCTAAAAAAGAATAAGGTGTTAGAACGACACAAATTCTTGCAGCGTTGCCTAGCACCTGGAGATCCCATTGATGGCTTTGTGGTTCCAATGCATACTTTAGCTATAACATGCAACTACTGTGATCTCAAAGATGAAATTATACTGGACCAGTTAATCGAGAAAACGATCAACAGGAAAATTCCCGAAAAGTTGTTTTCTACAGAAGATCCGAGCTTGGAAACAGCACTAGCCAACGCGAGAAGCATTGGACACTCCCAACATTGCATGAAGGAGATGGGTGGGAGTATAGTTAAAAACAAGGGGAATCAAACCAGCAGAAAAAGGAGGTGTAAAAGTTTCTGATAACCCTCGTACGAATAGTGGGCGGGCAGTGTCAAAACGGCCAGGGAGCATCTGAGTTGTCATGTTTCAGATGTGGGAGCAAAGCACATGTGAGCAGTGTGAAGAATTGTTCTGCTGCCAACGCAATGTGTTTCAAGTGTGGGAAAAAGGCCAATTTTGCTAGAGTGTGTAGGTGGTACAAAGATCAAAAAGGGTGAAATGACATGGTGGTGGTAAAGTTAATTGAAGAAGACATGTCTGATGAGGACGAGAGCGTGATATTGATGTTATCACCATCACCCCACGATAATGAGATTGTATAAATTTCATATATACATAACGTGAGAAAAAAAAACCTCCTGTTTGTGACATCACCATAAACAATGTTAAAGTAAGATAAAAGCAAAAGGTTCAGCACTTTATGATATAGTAATTAAGCAATGTCCAAAGCAGTGAGCACATGAAATGGATATTCAGATTCCAATGTATTTCTTTTTTCAAAGTTGTTCTTTATTGAGCTTAAAATTCAAACGACCATAGCCGAAGTGTTTCGTCTCACACCGAGACTTCTTCAGGGCTCTTCCAAGTCGCAAGAGGCGCATTATATCGATGATAAGTAGTTTGACAAGATGTCACGATTCCCAAGTTCAGAGAAATTTTATACAGTATTTGTTTCCATGATTTCGGCTCGGTAACCGGCAGCGTGTCTGCTCGTCTGTTTCTCAGAAACAGTGTGAGATGAAACGCGTCAGCTATGGTCGTTTGAATTTTAAGCTCAATAAAGAACAACTTTGAAAAAATAAATACTTTGGAATCTGAATATCCATTTCATGTGCTCACTGCTTTGGACATTGCTTAATTACTATATCATAAAGTGCTGAACCTTTTGCTTTTATGTTGTTATAGGAATTTATTCCTTAATGAGGGGCATAGAAGGGAGTGCCTCTTGGTTCTTTGCACTAGTATACTCTACTTAGACACTATATTGATCAGGTGCGGATGTTTATAGCATCTACCCTCGCCTTGCTTATATTCAATGTTAAAGTAAGAGTGATGGCTGATTCTGGTTCACCATTCACATTGATTGGTGAAACTGATTTTGCCAAGTTGAATATTCCAGATCTGAATCAGTCACATGTCAAGATGTTTGCATATGATGGTAAAAAGGTGGAGGTATTTGGCCATTTCGAAGCTACTCTGAATTTTGATAGTAAGACGTCCATGGCACAGTGTTTGTGGCGAAGGGTGGTTCCAACCTGTTGGATTTAATTCTCGATCCTAACCATCCTGAATTAGTTTTGAATTGTGTAACTGAGGTGTGCAACGTGGATGAATGCAAGTGGGTATCCAGATATCCTGGTGTTTTTACGGACATGCTTGGAATGTTGAAAGGATTTAAACATTGTATTGTGTTAAGTGGGAGGGGACCCCCCTGCAAAGCACATGGAGGGGGCCCTTCCGGTGGCCCGGCCCACCACATACCACTTTGCCCCACCACCCAAAAATCTGGCATATTTTGCTTTGAAACCTCCAACACTGAAATGAAATGCTTCTATATTGTCTTTCTCAAAGTTCTAATGAGAGAGTGGGGAACCCGCTTGACATATAAGCTAAGCCATTTGTAATAATAATGTCAAAAGTAAGGAATAGGCAGAGTGGGGGCCCAGGGGTACAGGAACCAGAAAAAATGTAAGCCCCAGTAACCAGTTTACAAAGGTATGAAAATATGCAAATAGTCTCTGGCCTCAAGGCAGTTGCCTTCAACCCCCTTGCTGCTGGGCCTGGAAGCTCAGTTCACCTGCACCCATCGCACACGGCACGCAACATTTAATTTATGAGGCAGGAATGTTATGAGGCAAGTGGCAACTCACTGGTGCAACCAACGCCGGCGAGAGAGTGTACTGCTGCCTGTGTGCGCTACAGCGCTGATGGGCCCCTGGAGGCTGGAACACTGGGGCTGCTGCGGGCATAGCTGCCAAGGTTTGATTAACATGTGTGACATTTTCATAATTTCAGTGTAATTATAAATGACATTTCAACGACTATGAGTGACACTTTCTTGCAAACAAAATTACTCAATGAAGACGATCAAAATATATAAATATCAGAAATTACACCCATTTGAGCAAAGAGAAACTCTGAGAAGATCTTAAAGCACCAGAAATGGAAAGGCACTCAGTCATGGAATGGCATGATATGGCCTCTCTTTGTATAGTAGATGGTCATGTACTGTGCGTGTCCTTCCCCTTTAAAACTACTACAGCCACCTTGCATATCCTCAAACCAAACAATTATAAAAGGTGCCTGAAAACGTTACAATCACCTGAATCTGGTATACTCCAGAACAACAACACAAATGACAACGTCCCTTCAGAACATCCATCCACCCACATAATGCTTGATATGGATATAATACAAGATCAAGTCAGCTAGATAGTTTAACGCACCAGTAAACAATAGTTTAGTGCGCACCATCCTGCCAGTCGCCATCCAAAAGTTAGTCCTATCTAAATGAAATGAAACATATCCAAATGCAATATCAACAGCTCACTTTTGTGCCAGAACTGCAAATGGTGCACAGTTTCAGAAAGTGCTTCGAAACCAAACAAATGGTGGGAATGCGCTATACTAACGCATGTGATGTAACATTTATATGGCATACACCACAGGCTTATTAAACCTTTGTCACAAAAATAGTAGGCGTTGTTATCACCCAGGATAAGCATAGTCACGGTATCGAACACTGAAGGGTCGAGGGCTAAGGTAACACGCCCAGATTTCAGACCTGTAGCCATACACAGAGCTGTGCAGCTGCCCATCAACCCTCTGAGCTATGTGGTGTGGCTATTATCACAACTGATAAAACATACAAGGAAATTTGTGAATCTTAAACTGGATCGACCGAACAATGTCATGCAACAAAATGTTCCATTCTATCTTTTTTATTAGCATCAATATTTTATCAGTTTTATAAATCGTAATTTTTAGCACAATATTCTTTACTTTGTCGTGAAGGTTAAAGTCCCAGCACCTTCCTGAGTCTGGCGAAATTTATAAAATATTAGTCTACGGTGTCTATCATTGAGACTGCGCCAGTGAACCCGTGAAATAATGACAGATCGATGCAAAGCACATGTGTAAATAACTGCCTCTCACTCCCTTGGCAGGGCAGGGAGGACATTGTGAGAGGTGGATCTCGTCAAAAACTTACCACGCTTCCTAGATCAGCCTTTTAAAAGCTATTCACTCCCACAGCACCGCACAGGTGTTAGAAAGTACAGTCTTCTTAGATTAATAAATTTAAACAAGCTTTTTTTTTTATCAAATTGATCCTTAGTGCGTGGCCTGCAGCTTCGGAGGAAGGCGCGAGGCGAGTGGGCAGCAGAAGACAGGGCAAGGCTAGCCAGGCAGGGGCTAGTACTCTAGTAATAATTAAATCATCCTGGCACGGCGGCTTCACCTTTCTCAGTAGTCTCTGGCTGGGTCCTCCTGGGATGCCTCACCACAAGTCGTGCGCACTTTTAATTGCAATGCGCATGGCAATGGCAGGCTTTGGTCACCAGCCCCACCCTGGCCTATGCCTCACCCTGTAGACTGCGGCACCGCGGAGACAACTGCGCGCCGCCACGCACCATTTCAGTATGAAGAGCCTCAGAGGCCCGCACCGGCCGGCTCGGGCCGGGCGTACTGCACACCAGCTATTTAATTAATTTATTAAGAGGCCGGCAGGCAGGGCAGGCGCACGGCACCATTTAATTAATGAAGAGGCTTAGAGGCCGTCACCGTGGCATGTGCGCACCATTTATTTTATAGGGACTTGGGGAGGCTGTGCATAGTTGCGCACCATTTGATTTAATTCGTGGAGACTTGAAGAGGCTCGCTTGCAGCCAGCTCAGCTGAGTGAGGGGGACCCTGGAGCGCGGGGGCTGCGGGGGCCTGTGTTACGTCCCTGGTGCCTTACCGAAAGTGCATAAGGTGAGGCATGTACCCATCAGTTTAAGAGAAGAGCTTAAGTCAGAGTTAAACAAGTAATGCAAGTTGGGCATCTTTGAACCAATCGAAGGTTCGGAGTGGTTGGCCCCAGTCGATCTAGCAGGCAAATCGGATAAGACCATGCATTTATGCGTTGATTTGCGTGACCTAAATTCCTACATCTGGGTCAGACCGTCAACAGCTTCCTAATATTAATGAAGTGTTATCCACATTAAAGGGTACCACAGTATTTAATACACTTGACATGTGGAGTTGTGCGAGGAGTCAAGACACCTCACTTCTTTTGTGACACCTGTAGAGGCTTGCCGTTATAGATGAATTCCATTTGGGTTGGCTTCGGCATCGTCTGTATTTCAGAGAATGATGAACAATTTGTTCAAGGGCGTGTCTGGATTATTGTGTTTCCAAGACAATATTTTAATTTCTGGAAAGAATATGTAGGAACATGGTGAGAGACTAGAAAGAGTGTTGAAGATTCTGGAAGTATCCAGTTTAACTTTGAAGAAAGACAAGTACATGTTTTGTTGCGATGGGGTGGATTATCTAGGACATCTCCAAGTGTTAGCTACCTATCTATGTATTCCAATAGGACCAAAGTACGTTATTCCCAAACAGCAGCTGCATTTGCATGTTTTATCTTGGTGTTAAGGCCTGACCAAAACAGAATAACAAGGGGCATTGTTGTTCGGCCTTGCACACATTGGTCTGACTAAATCCCAGGAACTCGCGTTACAGGCAAAATAACTGTATGTTCTTGTGTGAAAGTTGCAGGAGAGGCTTCTGAAAAACAAGCGCGTGTAGTAACGTGTGCAAAGTAGCGGACAGTCAGCAGCGTGCTCATGCTAACTTAGGGAAAACGACAATGTCCCCTCGGTCCATGAGACAGTAGAGGTCCTATTTAACATATTTTAAGGTGTTTCCAGTCCAGCCACTAGGTTGTAGGGAATACCCATGTTCCCTTAATATAAAAGAGCCTACAGATTAAGAATGATCAAATCCTCATAATGCTAATTGCATTCTTTGATTAATGGACTGTTGTGTAATTAAACAGATTATATTTCACCCAACGTGACTACTCTTAGACAACTCTCAAAGCTAGAAACTCTCAATGGACATTGAGCTTCCTATCTATGCTAATCTGAACAAATTATAATTTTTAAGGTCCTGATTATATGAGAGCTGGTTATCTTGCTCCCAAACAATAAGTAGTTTGCAGTAGCAGCTGCTACCGGATGGGAGTGGTGGGGTGGGGACGAAGGAAATGGGGAAAAGAACACTTACCTGGGCCTGCTGGTGTCTCTCCTCAGTCCTCTTCCTTCTTCCTGTCTCCGATGGCAGTAGGAAGCACCCGGGCTTCCAGGCTTCCCTAGGCCAATCACAACACTGCAATGCATCGTTGTGATTGGTCTGAGTGTTGTGGTTTGGCTGGGAGGCTTTGCATGTTGCTCACCAAGCTGTGTAATGCAGCCTGGTTGGGAACATGCAAAGTGTGCATGACTGGCTGACACAAGAGAGCAGGCCAAGCAGTAAAGTGTAATTAAGGAGTGCAAACCACTCCTCCCCCTGCTCTGGCCAGCCCCGCCCTGCCCTGACCCGAGAACCACTGACTTCAATAGGAAAACTAAAATGATTACAATAACAATACGTTATTATCATTTTCTTTTTTCTTTTGAGCAATGGGGCAACGCTCCTCCGCCTTAGCAAAGGAACCGCCACTGGTAGTTTCAGCCAGAAAAAACATTACAAATCTGGTTCACTTTGCGGCCAGTGCGGAGTTTGTGGCAGGTAAAACCTACTGTAAAACATGATGTAAAATGCACATAATTCTCGTTTGTGCACCCCGGACAGGGTAAGTCGTGTGAAAATTAGATTTGGATACAAATTATGAAGTTGTAAACTATCACACTGCACAGGAGCTGTAATTAGCCAGTGTGCAATGTATCTGTGTCACTCAGTGGCGGCTCCTCTGCTAAGGCAGAGGAGCGTTGCCCCACAGCTAAAAAGAAAATGATAATAACGTACCGTTATTATCATTTTAGTTTTCCTATTGAAGTCAGTGGCTCTCGGGGTGGGGCGCAGCTGGCCAGAGCAGGGGAGGAGTGGTTTGTATTCCTTAAGTGCGCATTAGTGCTTGGCCGGCCTTCTTGGGCCGGCCAAACAGTCATGTGCACTTTGCATATACCCCACCAGACTGCATTACACAGCCTGGTGAGGAACATGCAAAGCCTCCCAGTCCCCATCTGAGTGCCGAACCACGGCGCTCAGACCTATCACAATGCTTCATTGCAGCATTGTGATTGGCTTAGGGGAGCCTCGGAGCCCGGGTGCTTCCTGCTGCCGTCAGAGACAGGAAGGAAGAAGACTGGCCCCAGGTAAGTGTTTTTTTATCTTTATTTTCTTCGTCCTTCCTTACCCCCGTGCCCGCCCCACCACTCCTGTCCGGTAGCAGCCACTGCTGGTGTCAATGGAGAAAGGGCGATGAACACCGCAGAAGAGCTGGGTATGGTTTTAGGGCTGGCCTGCCTTCATTTTTGAGCTTCCTGCTTACCTGCAGAGTTTACGCCTTGGACTGGCAATCATTCAGAGGGACTTGTGGGTTTGTTTCACTAGGAGAGAAGACATGCCCTTGGAGCCTTTCTCACGCCATGAAGCTTACTGGATTCCCCAGGGTAGAAGAGGCTGGCAGGGCCCAGATGATGGCAGTGTCAGGCCTCATAGGCTGAGCTTCTCTGGCCTCAGAAAATGATGTTCGCATTAAGGCTTAGAGGCTGCCCGAGGCAACGCACAAAGACTTTGGGTCCCTTATGCCAGTTTAGCAGGGGTGGAGGAGACACTCATTTTTGGGAGACAGCCTTGGAGAGAGTCGAGCCAACTGTCTGGCTTGACTAAGAGTCAAAACAGGGGAGCCGAGCCATCAAGAGGTAAATCGGGCAACAAATATCATGAAAAAATATGATAGACTTTAAAATTAAAGAAAAAGATTTTCAACATTTTTCATTGCTTCAATTAAGTACATTTATTGACATTTATTGAAAGTAAGTTTTTTAAACATGAAATATACAAGAATACTCCCATGCTCTGATGATGTTGCCACAAGTTAAGTTATTTGCCATAGAATTTTCTGACAGCCGTTTAGCTCGTGCCTTTGTATGGCGCTCCACTGGACAGTTGGTCAGGGCTGTCATGGTTAGGCGGTGAAATCCTGTGCTCATGCACTTGCTGAGAGTTGGGCTGTTCTTGCCCCCTGCAGGCTCTTGTAATCTTAAATCTAGTAATAGCACTACACAGCAGCACTGCCTCGAAAGTAGGACACATGCAGAAAGCCGCTGGTACCGACCTCAAGGCGAATGCTCAGGCAATCCGATGCCGAGATGTATTTAGACGTGACTTCAAATAAAGGATCCTAGGATGCTTGATTCCGGTCCAGTGAAGACATGGCTTGGCAGTTCGGGCTGGACTGTTCCCATGAGGCACAGGGTCAAGACTGATTTGCATATGGCCATGTCTAAACTGGGGTGGTGTAGTGGGCAAAAGAACGATGGATTTAACCCAGATCTCTTGACTGGGGGAGAATGTCTGCATTGTCAGCATTCCGTCCATCATTTGTTTGTTGTAACGCTTTTCGCCCTAAGTGGGATGGGTATTCCCAGACGTGGGACCCGTGCTCACTACGCCACTGGAGTCAAGCTATCCTGGCTGATGACGGCTGATAGCCAGAAACCGGTCCTAGGATGCTTGATTCCGGTCCAGTGAAGACATGGCTTGGCAGTTCAGGCTGGACTGTTCCCATGAGGCACAGGGTCAAGACTGATTTGCATATGGCCATGTCTAAACTGGGGTGGTGTAGTGGGCAAAAGAACGATGGATTTAACCCAGATCTCTTGACTGGGGGAGAATGTCTGCATTGTCAGCATTCCGTCCATCATTTGTTTGTTGTAACGCTTTTCGCCCTAAGTGGGATGGGTATTCCCAGACGTGGGACCCGTGCTCACTACGCCACTGGAGTCAAGCTATCCTGGCTGATGACGGCTGATAGCCAGAAACCGGTCCTAGGATGCTTGATTCCGGTCCAGTGAAGACATGGCTTGGCAGTTCGGGCTGGACTGTTCCCATGAGGCACAGGGTCAAGACTGATTTGCATATGGCCATGTCTAAACTGGGGTGGTGTAGTGGGCAAAAGAACGATGGATTTAACCCAGATCTCTTGACTGGGGGAGAATGTCTGCATTGTCAGCATTCCGTCCATCATTTGTTTGTTGTAACGCTTTTCGCCCTAAGTGGGATGGGTATTCCCAGACGTGGGACCCGTGCTCACTACGCCACTGGAGTCAAGCTATCCTGGCTGATGACGGCTGATAGCCAGAAACCGGTCCTAGGATGCTTGATTCCGGTCCAGTGAAGACATGGCTTGGCAGTTCGGGCTGGACTGTTCCCATGAGGCACAGGGTCAAGACTGATTTGCATATGGCCATGTCTAAACTGGGGTGGTGTAGTGGGCAAAAGAACGATGGATTTAACCCAGATCTCTTGACTGGGGGAGAATGTCTGCATTGTCAGCATTCCGTCCATCATTTGTTTGTTGTAACGCTTTTCGCCCTAAGTGGGATGGGTATTCCCAGACGTGGGACCCGTGCTCACTACGCCACTGGAGTCAAGCTATCCTGGCTGATGACGGCTGATAGCCAGAAACCGGTCCTAGGATGCTTGATTCCGGTCCAGTGAAGACATGGCTTGGCAGTTCGGGCTGGACTGTTCCCATGAGGCACAGGGTCAAGACTGATTTGCATATGGCCATGTCTAAACTGGGGTGGTGTAGTGGGCAAAAGAACGATGGATTTAACCCAGATCTCTTGACTGGGGGAGAATGTCTGCATTGTCAGCATTCCGTCCATCATTTGTTTGTTGTAACGCTTTTCGCCCTAAGTGGGATGGGTATTCCCAGACGTGGGACCCGTGCTCACTACGCCACTGGAGTCAAGCTATCCTGGCTGATGACGGCTGATAGCCAGAAACCGGTCCTAGGATGCTTGATTCCGGTCCAGTGAAGACATGGCTTGGCAGTTCGGGCTGGACTGTTCCCATGAGGCACAGGGTCAAGACTGATTTGCATATGGCCATGTCTAAACTGGGGTGGTGTAGTGGGCAAAAGAACGATGGATTTAACCCAGATCTCTTGACTGGGGGAGAATGTCTGCATTGTCAGCATTCCGTCCATCATTTGTTTGTTGTAACGCTTTTCGCCCTAAGTGGGATGGGTATTCCCAGACGTGGGACCCGTGCTCACTACGCCACTGGAGTCAAGCTATCCCGGCTGATGACGGCTGATAGCCAGAAACCGGTCCTAGGATGCTTGATTCCGGTCCAGTGAAGACATGGCTTGGCAGTTCGGGCTGGACTGTTCCCATGAGGCACAGGGTCAAGACTGATTTGCATATGGCCATGTCTAAACTGGGGTGGTGTAGTGGGCAAAAGAACGATGGATTTAACCCTGATCTCTTGACTGGGGGAGAATGTCTGCATTGTCAGCATTCCGTCCATCATTTGTTTGTTGTAACGCTTTTCGCCCTAAGTGGGATGGGTATTCCCAGACGTGGGACCCGTGCTCACTACGCCACTGGAGTCAAGCTATCCCGGCTGATGACGGCTGATAGCCAGAAACCGGTCCTAGGATGCTTGATTCCGGTCCAGTGAAGACATGGCTTGGCAGTTCGGGCTGGACTGTTCCCATGAGGCACAGGGTCAAGACTGATTTGCATATGGCCATGTCTAAACTGGGGTGGTGTAGTGGGCAAAAGAACGATGGATTTAACCCAGATCTCTTGACTGGGGGTAAATGTCTGCATTGTCAGCATTCCGTCCATCATTTGTTTGTTGTAACGCTTTTCGCCCTAAGTGGGATGGGTATTCCCAGACGTGGGACCCGTGCTCACTACGCCACTGGAGTCAAGCTATCCTGGCTGATGACGGCTGATAGCCAGAAACCGGTCCTAGGATGCTTGATTCCGGTCCAGTGAAGACATGGCTTGGCAGTTCGGGCTGGACTGTTCCCATGAGGCACAGGGTCAAGACTGATTTGCATATGGCCATGTCTAAACTGGGGTGGTGTAGTGGGCAAAAGAACAATGGATTTAACCCAGATCTCTTGACTGGGGGAGAATGTCTGCATTGTCAGCATTCCGTCCATCATTTGTTTGTTGTAACGCTTTTCGCCCTAAGTGGGATGGGTATTCCCAGACGTGGGACCCGTGCTCACTACGCCACTGGAGTCAAGCTATCCTGGCTGATGACGGCTGATAGCCAGAAACCGGTCCTAGGATGCTTGATTCCGGTCCAGTGAAGACATGGCTTGGCAGTTCGGGCTGGACTGTTCCCATGAGGCACAGGGTCAAGACTGATTTGCATATGGCCATGTCTAAACTGGGGTGGTGTAGTGGGCAAAAGAACGATGGATTTAACCCAGATCTCTTGACTGGGGGAGAATGTCTGCATTGTCAGCATTCCGTCCATCATTTGTTTGTTGTAACGCTTTTCGCCCTAAGTGGGATGGGTATTCCCAGACGTGGGACCCGTGCTCACTACGCCACTGGAGTCAAGCTATCCTGGCTGATGACGGCTGATAGCCAGAAACCGGTCCTAGGATGCTTGATTCCGGTCCAGTGAAGACATGGGTTGGCAGTTCGGGCTGGACTGTTCCCATGAGGCACAGGGTCAAGACTGATTTGCATACGGCCATGTCTAAACTGGGGTGGTGTAGTGGGCAAAAGAACGATGGATTTAACCCAGATCTCTTGACTGGGGGAGAATGTCTGCATTGTCAGCATTCCGTCCATCATTTGTTTGTTGTAACGCTTTTCGCCCTAAGTGGGATGGGTATTCCCAGACGTGGGACCCGTGCTCACTACGCCACTGGAGTCAAGCTATCCTGGCTGATGACGGCTGATAGCCAGAAACCGGTCCTAGGATGCTTGTTTCCGGTCCAGTGAAGACATGGCTTGGCAGTTCGGGCTGGACTGTTCCCATGAGGCACAGGGTCAAGACTGATTTGCATATGGCCATGTCTAAACTGGGGTGGTGTAGTGGGCAAAAGAACGATGGATTTAACCCAGATCTCTTGACTGGGGGAGAATGTCTGCATTGTCAGCATTCCGTCCATCATTTGTTTGTTGTAACGCTTTTCGCCCTAAGTGGGATGGGTATTCCCAGACGTGGGACCCGTGCTCACTACGCCACTGGAGTCAAGCTATCCTGGCTGATTACGGCTGTTAGCCAGAAACCGGTCCTAGGATGCTTGATTCCGGTCCAGTGAAGACATGGCTTGGCAGTTCGGGCTGGACTGTTCCCATGAGGCACAGGGTCAAGACTGATTTGCATATGGCCATGTCTAAACTGGGGTGGTGTAGTGGGCAAAAGAACGATGGATTTAACCCAGATCTCTTGACTGGGGGAGAATGTCTGCATTGTCAGCATTCCGTCCATCATTTGTTTGTTGTAACGCTTTTCGCCCTAAGTGGGATGGGTATTCCCAGACGTGGGACCCGTGCTCACTACGCCACTGGAGTCAAGCTATCCTGGCTGATGACGGCTGATAGCTAGAAACCGGTCCTAGGATGCTTGATTCTGGTCCAGTGAAGACATGGCTTGGCAGGTCGGGCTGGACTGTTCCCATGAGGCACAGGGTCAAGACTGATTTTCATATGGCCATGTCTAAACTGGGGTGGTGTAGTGGGCAAATGAACAATGGATTTAACCCAGATCTCTTGACTGGGGGAGAATGTCTGCATTGTCAGCATTCCGTCCATCATTTGTTTGTTGTAACGCTTTTCGCCCTAAGTGGGATGGGTATTCCCAGACGTGGGACCCGTGCTCACTACGCCACTGGAGTCAAGCTATCCTGGCTGATGACGGCTGATAGCCAGAAACCGGTCCTAGGATGCTTGATTCCGGTCCAGTGAAGACATGGCTTGGCAGTTCGGGCTGGACTGTTCCCATGAGGCACAGGGTCAAGACTGATTTGCATATGGCCATGTCTAAACTGGGGTGGTGTAGTGGGCAAAAGAACGATGGATTTAACCCAGATCTCTTGACTGGGGGAGAATGTCTGCATTGTCAGCATTCCGTCCATCATTTGTTTGTTGTAACGCTTTTCGCCCTAAGTGGGATGGGTATTCCCAGACGTGGGACCCGTGCTCACTACGCCACTGGAGTCAAGCTATCCTGGCTGATGACGGCTGATAGCCAGAAACCGGTCCTAGGATGCTTGATTCCGGTCCAGTGAAGACATGGCTTGGCAGTTCGGGCTGGACTGTTCCCATGAGGCACAGGGTCAAGACTGATTTGCATATGGCCATGTCTAAACTGGGGTGGTGTAGTGGGCAAAAGAACGATGGATTTAACCCAGATCTCTTCACTGGGGGAGAATGTCTGCATTGTCAGCATTCCGTCCATCATTTGTTCGTTGTAACGCTTTTCGCCCTAAGTGGGATGGGTATTCCCAGACGTGGGACCCGTGCTCACTACGCCACTGGAGTCAAGCTATCCTGGCTGATGACGGCTGATAGCCAGAAACCGGTCCTAGGATGCTTGATTCCGGTCCAGTGAAGACATGGCTTGGCAGTTCGGGCTGGACTGTTCCCATGAGGCACAGGGTCAAGACTGATTTGCATATGGCCATGTCTAAACTGGGGTGGTGTAGTGGGCAAAAGAACGATGGATTTAACCCAGATCTCTTGACTGGGGGAGAATGTCTGCATTGTCAGCATTCCGTCCATCATTTGTTTGTTGTAACGCTTTTCAAATAAAGCACCAGCAGGCTTCCTGCAGCGGAGCAGTAGAGGTGGGTCAGCCAACTATGAGGCATATCAATAACAACCGGCGATAATTATCGCTAAGCGCACTTAGCGCAAGGATAATTATCGCCGGCTAGCGTGGATTTTTATCGCTGAGATAGCGTGCTATTAGCAACGCTTATCTCAATAGCGATAAAAATCCTCACGCTAAGTGGCTAACGTGAGATTATCGCTGGAAACCCAGCGATAATCTCACGTTAGATTGTTGATAGGGACTGACAAACTTAGCCATGATATCCTCCTTCCATAGGATATCATGGCTAAGTCAGAAAAATACCAGACGTAAAAAAGCAGCGTTAACCGAGGTTAGCGCTGCTTTTTTTGTCTCTAACAGGGTTAGCGATATTCTTGATAATAGGAGAAATGTCATTAGCGACATTTCTCCTATTATTTTAATCTGGAACGCCTCCTTTGCATCTCATTAGAGATGCAAGGGGAAGCGTAGAGTAAAAGGGTGCTAACATGCAAATTTGCATGTTAGCACCCTGTTGTTGATAGGGTGCTAGTTTTATCTCTGCTTTTTTGGCTTTTAAAGCCAAAAAAGCAGAGATAAAGCCCTTGTTGATATGCCCCCAAGAGCTGAGCTAAGAGCCTGTGCATGAGCTGAGGTATGAACATGGTATGTAAATCATACAGCAACCCTTGTTTAAAAATATGATAGTCTCTTGAAAATTTAAAAAAGTCTATTTCTTTAATGTGTGGAAGCGTTTCACCTCAGTACATCAGAATAGATCACTGCACTGAGAGGTATTTGCTTTGAAACATTTCTACTGCTAGCCTTTACAACAATGTAATTAGTTAACTAAGAGGTAAACAGTTCTCCAGTACTATATGTGGTGGCCTACATTCTTACTATACATGGCGCACCATTTTAGATTTTTAAAATCATAAGCAACATGTTTTTGTGAAGCACACATCCTGAGGGATGTATTTGAAGGTGCTCTCGTATGTCATAATGCAAAAAAGACTCAGTGAAATAATATATTTGCTTGAATCCCAAAGTTTGGGCAAGCAGGGAAGCCAGGTTTGATTCATCATACATTCCAAATTGTCCTCCTCACTTGCTAGTTTCAGTCAACTGCAGCGCGCTCTCAGCACTTGATCTGCTGTGTGGATCGAGATAGTCCTGCAGTGCATGGCAGGCTGCAGTGAGTGTGAATCAGACCACACACCTCAGAGTTTAACACCTCTAAAGTGAGTGCAATACACCTGAGGTTAGACCGTACCCATCTTGTGTATGCATCACCCAGCAATGTAAAATGCTGGCAGTACCTGGATGCCTGCTATGAAGGTGAAACGTTGCCTCGCTGACAGTACAATTACGTTTGAACCACAAAGGCTTCAGCGTAGGGTTGCACCTGACTGGTTTTATACAGCATTTTAATATTTTAGCTGGTACAAACTTTTGAAAAAGCACCTAAAGCTGGACTTTTTTTCTCCTTATCAGTACTAAACAGTAAATGTAAGAAGAAAACACATTAAAATGTGTTCTCCAGCTGACGTAATGGCCCCTGACTGATAATTGAAGTAAACAAAGACAGAGCGGCCATGTTAAAAATGAATACCGACAATTTGATATAAAATTCTACTAGAGAATCATTTCCAGGCCTTTGCAGAATGTTAAAACATGAACAGATGGCTGGTACTTTCCTCTGGGAAAGGTAACCCCTATGTCAGGGCTGGCACAGATGTTTCAGTACAATTCTAGAAGTTCTCTTTGTGCATTTTGAGATTTATCTAATCTCATGGATTTCATTTCTTGGTTTTGCTGTGATAAAGTGTTCCTCATAGTGTCACACAAAGGCAGTGAAATGTCACACAAAAGCAGGTTGAGACCATGGAAATTTTACACTTACGAAATCGGAGAGATTGGCTGCTATGAGCAGTGTTCGAAGTGGGCAGGATCTGAGCATACTTTTTTAATTTATGAAACGCAGTTCCCCTACTTTTTGTGGAAAGACAACCACACCGAGTTAGTTAATTCCAACAGTTGAAATGCTTCAGCTGAAATGTAATGCAGGGAATCTCCTGTACTGTGAAAAAGAGGGACGGGCTGACAGCTAAACTAAGCCCTCTTTTCAAGGTGGATGTGGCCTGAAAGAAATGTAATTGTGCACAACTGGTCAATCTGAAAATGTAAAGGCTTCTTAGAAGATGGTATTGGCTTTAATTGATGGAATCCCCTGAATCTCCTGATGACATAGATTTATTCTTTTTGTGTGGTATTGCAAGGGTGTTAATAGCTGACCTGTGAAGTGGATGTAGATTCTTGTAAATATGAATAGCGGGAGCCTTCTGGTCCGTGATGGACTCCGTAGGAGAATGTCATAAATTGTTTAGGTGTATCTGGGTGTGGTTAATAAAGTTTTTGACGTATGGTGTTTAGTAAACGGTTGCACTCTGAAGACTAAATACTCATACTACAGACTCCGTGTGTGGTGTAGTGGTTTGCATGCTACAGGGCTGGGGAGGAGGCTACAACTTTCGATGCAATAGGGGATTTGAAACCGGAAGAGACGAGAGTGCTCTCCCTGAGAGTTTTCCATGGGCTATCAAACTGCTCGTGTGTGTTACATGTGCCTCAGTCGAAGTGAAGCAGTCGATGGTTGGCATATGTGGAGTCAAAGCACCACTACAGCCAGTGCAAAGCTTTTGAAGCAGGTGAAGGCACTACGGAAAGTTCAGTCACTGTCAGCCAGTGACCTGCTGGTAAGGCCAAAAGAAGAGGTACCACGTCACCACATAGCACAGAACTGTAAAGCATATGGAACGAGAAATGCAGAAGGCAGCGATAGCCAGGTGCAACAGCGCACCAAAAGCAGAATCATTCAGGTGCCAATAAACACTAAGGGCAGTGCTAACCAGGTACAATGCAGAAGCTTTAGAACAGTGACAACCATGTACAGGAGACAAAACCGCGACTTACCGCAAAAGAAGAAGGTAGCACCTCACAAACTAGCATTAGGCGCGATGACCCAGATTTCACCACGCGGCTAGTCCTTGACGAAAGTGCTGGCCCAAACGGGCAGCCCTCATCGCCAAAGCGGGCCCTGCTCGCAAAAGCAGGAACTTCCAAAGGTGGTTATGTTGCTGCTATGTTCTTGAAACCACTGCTTCCATTCGATACTGCCAAAAATCTAAATATTGGCGCCAGATGGACTGCATGGATTGAAACATTTGATTATTTTATTTGACGCGCTAGGAGAAACAAGTGCCAAAAAGATCATCAAATACTTAAAGAACATTGTGGGTGATGGAGTGAAAGAAGTGATAAAGAAAATACCACAAGCAGATGAATCATCTTACCGTCAGATTCAGGCGGCATTCGCAATCAAGTTCAATACAATGACTATATAAGGTACATCTTCAACCAAGCAAGACAGCAAAGTGGAGAAAGACTTGAGGCCCTCATCAAGCATTGCAAGTTCAAATCAATGATGAAGAAGCCACCTGCCTCCGAGTCATTGATGGCTGCCTTTCAGACTCGTTCAGACGAAGCATGATGTGCGACACAATTAGTCTGGAGAAAGTGTTCATGCCTGCAAGAGCAGAAAGAAAATGCAGATTGACAAGCTGCTGATGTGTAGGCTGGAGTAGCCTGGAGTGAAAAATCATTGAATATGAAAAGTGAACAGTGACTCAAGGTCGAGAGCCATAAAGTGATATCTCAGAAAGAGAAGAAATTGTGTTTCCGATGCGGATTCTCCTTTCCGCACGAAGGTAAATGTCCTGCCATTGGACAAAATTTCAAAGGCTCTGGGAAAGAAAACCATTTCAAAATGGTTTGCAAAGCGAAAGAGAAACCAACTGCATCACGTCGAGAAGAGAAAATGGAAAGATCCAGAAACCATCTAGGCCTGTCCACAAGACCAAACGGCGACACCAATTGAGGAAAGTGGAAACTAAACGAGGTTGATTGTCATCAAATTCACCTTCCAAAGGTTCTTCAATGTCATTGTCCAGTGACGGTGAAGAAAATGGCTGTGCAATTATGATGATGATGTCGACTGGCGAATGAAATGAGCACGTGGTTTGGCTTCATGCAGAGAGGAGTCTATATCCAAGCAGGTTCACCATGTGAGGCAACTACGTTCCTTTGGAAATTGCCCCAAGATCATACTAAAGGTAAATGATTGTCCCATACCTTTTATCATCGACAGTGATGCATTGATATCATCATGCATGCATGGAAGTACAATTAACTGTCTCCCGTGCCCCATCTTACACCTTCGAAGACAAAGATATACACGTGAGCCGCCTCCAGGCCACTGCAAAGTCAAGGATCATTTGTAGCAACCATGTGACACAAGAAGACGTATGTACAAGCGCCGATTCATGTTTTTCAAGGTAACTGCACGTTTACTCAGTTTAGGTACTTCTGCTGACATAGGTCTGATCTCCATCAACTATAACTTATATGCACATGCAGGTATAGTAAGTCAGTTCCCGTCATTGTTTCATGGACTAAAAAAGCTTAAGACTATGAAGGTGCGACTTTATATCAATGAGGACATTCATCCTGTCACTTAACGGCATTGTCGAATTGCTTTTCACTTGCAGGAAGCTGTTGAGAAAGAACTGGAAACGCTGTTAAAGCATGATATCATTGAACTCTCCACTGGTCCGACCCCACTGGTTTCACCTATAGTGGCAGTGCCCAAAAGAACAGTGGAGGTGCTGTACGCATCTGTATTGACATGCAGCCAAGATAACAAGGCAATTGAGAGAGAACGACACCCAGGTCCTCACACTACAGCCATGATTACACAGCAGAATGGCGCCAAAGTATTTTCTTGCCTTGATCTGAACAAGGGATATCATCAACTCGAACTAGAGGACAATTGCAGGTACATTACCACCTTTTAGACCCATATTGCTTTGTTCAGATATAAAAGACTACGTTTTGGGGTGCCGTCAGCTGCAGAACTCTTTCAGGGTGTAATTCGCGGCATAATACAGTCTGTCATACATGCATTTAATTAAAGTGATGATATAGTGGTGTTTGGGACCACTCGAAAGAAAAATGACAAAGCCCTTCACAAGTATGCCATTTTCTTGCTGATGCCAGTCTCACTTTGAAAGCAGAAAAGTGTGAATTTCACAAAACAAAACTCAAATTCTTTGGGCATATTTTCTCTGAAAAAGAGATGACATATGACCCGGCTAAAGTACAAGCCTTGTCGTACACTACCCCACCACAAGATGTGACCATGCTGCGATACTTCCTTGGCATGGCCAGTTACTGTTCCAGGTACATTCGTGATTTTGCCACAGTCAGTGCCCCTTTACGAGACTTGACAAAAAGAACGCTGTGTTCAAGTGGTCACCTGAATACGATCGAAGCTTTAAGAGAATCAAACATGCCATTGAGAATGCCACTGAAATGGCCTATTTTGATACCAAACTTCATACTGAGATTGTAGTAGATGCTAGCCCAGTGTGGTTGGGTACGATCCTTGCCCAGCATAGTGGACACGACAATGCTCAAAGGCACACTGTGGCTTATGCAGGCAGGAGTCTGTCGAAGACCCAAACATGCTTATTCCCAACCTGAAAAAGAAAGTCTAGCTGTAGTATGGGTTTGTGAACACTTCCATGTGTTTCTATACTGAAAGCAATCCACCCTTGTCCCTGACCACCAGGCGTTGCTCGCCATTTTTGGGAATCTAAAAGCCAAGATAACCCCTCTCATCGAGAGGTGGGAGTTGCGGCTACAAGAGTATGATGACACTATTGTGCATAGGCCAGGGAAAGATGAAGATCCAAATGACAACTTTTCATGAGTGCCAGTGCACGGTCACTGTAAAGTGGCTGAGGCCGATGCTAACTGTAGCTCTGTCGATGGAACAAATTCTTGCTGCTACAAATACAGATCGAGATCTGCTTGTTCTCAAAGACATTATTGCCCAGCAATCCTGGAAGAAACACACTCAACCTCTTACGGATGAATTTGAATACCAAAAATTCAGAAATGTGAGCGAGAAACTCTCTGTTACTCAAGAAGACATTACATTAAGAGGTTCTAGAATTGTCATTGCAGACAGTCTGGGCAGCTAGTCATTGAACTAGCCCACGATCATCATGGCATTGTCGCCACCAAGAGAAATCTTTGAGATCGAGTGTGGTTTCCTCGCCTTGATGAGAGTTGAAAGAGAATTAAAGGCCTGTCAATTGTGCAACTGCTGATCTCCCAAAACAAAGCAGCATCCATTAGTTATTTCTGACCTCCCGAAGCAGACGTGGGAAAGAATTGCAGTAGATTTCTTTGGACCTGGATCCCTTAACAATGGACATCTCATTTTTTCCCCTTCTGGAAGACCAGTCGTCAACCACACATGACAAAGTCATTAAATTTCTGCAACTTGGGATGTCCCCTCCATTCTAAAGTCTGACAATGGACCACCACTCAACAGCCAAGAGTTTAAAGATTTCTCACTAACATGAATGTTAAACATAAGAAAAGTACCCCGTTCTGGCCAAAGGCCAATGGTGTTGTTGAATGCTTTATAATCACCCTAAAGAGAGTAGTTCAGTGCACTGGACTAGAAAAAAGTGATCTCAAGTTGGCTCTATGTTCAGCCCTTTGTGCTAACAAATTAACACCCTATTCCATTACAGGTGAAAGCCCTGCCACCTTGATGTTTGGGAGAGCCATGGGAACCAAATTGCTGCAATGTACCACTCATAGGTCGACAGATGCGGACGAGATCTGCACGACGGATTCCTTGCACAAGTCTCGAGTGAAGACCTATGCTGATAAACGCCGATGTACTCGAGACACGGTTTTCAAGGAAGGAGACTGGGTCCTGGTCAAGCAAAAACAGAAACACAAATCTGATGGGACGTTTGATACTTAACCTATGAGGGTTGTGATGAGCAAAGAACATATTGTGCCCACTCAACGTCCCAGGAAGTCCATCATGAGAGACTTGTCACACTTCAAGCACCTGTCTCGATGTTCATCGGCTCTAGATGTCAGAAGTGAGACCTTCCCACCAAAGAGTCCGTAGAGCCCATCTCCTACCCCTACAACTGCATCCCCAGTGCCCGAGGTAGGCCCTGGGTTATATCTTCTGATATTTCCTATATAACTTTTATGTATATAAATTTGCTGTGGAATGCTCCTT
The DNA here is from genome assembly GCF_964204655.1 of Triturus cristatus. Lineage (NCBI taxonomy): Eukaryota > Metazoa > Chordata > Amphibia > Caudata > Salamandridae > Triturus > Triturus cristatus. Next base: position 1,091,187,114 of record NC_140582.1, on the reverse strand, counting down.
GCTCCTAGGCAACTGTCTCCTTGTTAGTGATGGGGGTTCTGGAATGTGTTTGTAGAGCAGTTGCACCGCTATTCATTTGAAGTTTTTCATCAGCATCGGAGCTTGTCAGCTGATGCTTACCTTGTGTGTCAATCTAAGTCAACGGTGACACACTCACCTTCATCTGGATACTGATTATTGTTATACTGTATACATTATATTATATTATTTGTTTTATCCCCTCATTTCCACACCATGACTTCCCAATCGATTTCTGCTCCTCCACCATTTTTACAAAGCCCTGGGCAACCAAGTATACTGTGGGAAGATTGGAAAGAAGCTTTTGAAACCTATCTTGATGCTGTTGGTGGGGATATCTATGTAGCAAAAAGAAAATTAGCAATTCTTAAACATTCATTGGGTCAAGAAGGAAGAAATGTATTAAAAACCTTACCAGGGCTTAAAAATATTACAAGAGTAGAAAATGCCACAGAACAAGCTAGAGAAAGTGGGGATAATGACATAGATGTTTATGAAATAGCGTTAAAAGCGCTAGAAGAAAATGTTGGCAAGAAAACTAGTGTCGTGGTGGAAATACATAGATTATTTTCGCAAGCTCAACTTCAAAGTGAATCTATTGAACAATATGTAGCCAATTTATGGAAGCTAGCTGTTAATTATAAGTTTAAAGATTTGAGAGACGAACTCATTAGAGATCAAATGATCAATAGATTATATAATGTAAAGATCCAAGAGAAACTACTAGGCATGAAAGACCCCACTCTAGAAAAAACTATTGAGATAGCCAGAAGAATGGAAAACACCTCAAGATATGTAAAATAATGAGGTAGTAATTCTACCAATAAAGAGGTTCATGATGAGTCGATACACAGCATAAACAATTCTAGCAAGCAGGCTAATAGACAGGAGTATCCTAAATCTAAAGAGAAAAAGTTAGATCAGTCTAAAGTCAGATCCAAGTACTGTTTTGGATGTGGAAGTCCTAAGCACGCTGATGATGCAAGCCATTGCCCTGCGGTCAGAAGCAGATGTTATAGATGCAAGAAAATCGGGCATTTTTCTAGATTATGCAAGGGTACCTCTCATTTTCATGTTTACAAGAAAACCATTAATTTAGTAAAAGAGGATGATTTTTCTTGTGAAAGTGAAAACGATGAGGTAGAGTTATTAATGATTGATTCTTCACAAGTTTGCAATTGTAATGGGTCCAAGGAAAGCTACCGTCCTCCCAAATGTCTGGTTGAGATCAAAGGTATAGAAGTTCACATGTGGGCAGATTCATGTTCTCCATTCTCCATAATTGATAAAGCCACTTGGGAAAATGTGGGTTTTTGTGTTAAAGATTTACAGCCTACAGACATCACGCCAGAAGGTTATTGTGGAAATAGACTTCCTGTCCTAGGTTACGTCTTGACTGAGATTTGTTTTAAAGACAGGAAAACTTTGGCCAGGCTTTATATTGTAGAAAAAGGAAAATCGCTTCTTGGATGAAAGGAACAACGTGCTTTAGACATTGTTTTAGATCCAAACAATCCCAAACAAGTTTTAACTATAGTTTCGTCTGACAACAACAAATGGGTCACCAAATTTCCTGATCTTTTTTAAAGTTCTCTGGGATGTTTGAAAAGATTTAAACACTGCATCATTTTAAAAGACAATGTTGTGCCCATAGCACACAAAGTAAGAAAGAAGGAGTGATTGAACCCATTAAGGCGTCAGGGTGGTTAAGTCCGGTCGTTTTGGCTAAAAAAAACGATGGTAAAATCAGGATGTGCATTGATTTGAGAGACTTATATGATTGTATATAGATCAATCGTCATCCTCTTCCCAGAATCAATGAAATGTTGGCCAGCGTGGAAGGAGGTGCATATTTTACCCCTCTAGACTTATCCAGCGCATACCATCAGGTTTTTTTACACGAGGAAAGTAGACATGTCACTTCTTTTATCACACCTGAGGAAGCATATCAATTTATTCGAATGCCCTTTGGACTTGCTTCGGCATCCACCGTCTTCCAAAGAATGATGGAAAACGTTTTGTCTGGTGTAGAGAACACTTTGGTATTTCAAGATGATGTATTAGTTTGGGGGCGTTATGTTGCACAACATGATACAATTTTAGAAATTGTTTTGAGTAAATTAGCAGATGCGGGGCTCACCATTGGCCTTGAAAAATGTAAATTTGGTGTGTCGGAAGTGGAATATTTGGGCCACACTCTTACCAAGGATGGTGTCAAACCAAAGATCAGTTTAATAGATGCCATCAAAAAAGCGCTCCCTCCTATGGATAAAGATCAACTCAGGTCTTTCCTGGGTCTTGTGGAGTACTACTCCAAATTTGTCAGTCATTTCACTGATAAAGTTCAAAGTTTAAGAGATCTCATGAAGAAAGGCGGAAAATGCATGTGGTCTAATGAGTGTCAGTTAACGTTTGATGCTATAAAGAAAGCCATAGCAAGTGCTGTTTGTTTAAAACCATTCAAACCGGACGATATAACCATGATTTCTACTGATGCCAGTAACCATGGTCTTAGTGCTGTATTCATACAAGTGCATGATGGCAAGGAAAGAGTTGTAGCATTTGCCTCTTGCACGTTAAAGGGAGCTGAACATACCTATTCTACAGTTGAGAAAGAAGCTTTGGCTTACTGGCGGGGTATTCAACACTTTCAAATTTTTGTGTGGGGTATTAGATTCACATTACGTACGGATCACAAACCATTAGTGGATTTGTTTTCCACGAGGGGAGCAGGAAAAGCCACTCCCAGGATAGCCAAATGGCTTTACCGCTTACAAGAATTTTCTTTCGATATTAAGTATGTGCCTGGTGTGAAAAATGTAAATGCTGACTATTAGTCCAGATTACCCATGGAAAGTATGCAATCTGCTGATGATGATGAATGGATGGTTGTAGAAATTAGTGATGTGTGTGGCGCAATTTCTGAAAAGGAGTGGATGTCGTCTGCGAAAGAGGACCACACCATAAATAACTCTCATTGAGGCTCAAGGATGGAAATGACATCCTGAACAACTTTGTAAGGAGGGGGTGTCGGCTTGTTGTACCCCAAAATCTAAGGGAAAGGCTATTAAAACGTATGCATGAGGGTCACTGTGGCATGTCAGCCATGAAAAGGCGCATCAGGGAGGATTTCTGGTGGCCAGGTATGGAAACTCAAATCGAAATATTTGTACGCGATTGTGTTGCTTGTGCTGTCAGTGATAAGTCTCATACCACCCAAGAGACCACCATTGATCTGTTACCCTTGCCTAAATCACCCTGGTAAAAACTTGCCATTGATATTTGTGGTCCCTTTGAAACCCTTGGCACAAGTGACAGATTTGCCATTGTTATGATCAACTATTTTTCAAAATCGCCTGAGGTAACATTTGTAAAGGAGGTAAAGTCCAGTGTTGTAATATCTTTTTGTGAGGACATGTTTAGAAGGGAGGGTTGTCCTGCTGAAATTGTTTCTGACAAAGGTCCCCAATTTATCTCTGCAGAATTTGCGAGTTTTTTTTTATCTGTGTGGGGCATTAAGCATACCAAGACCCCTGTGTACCATCCCAGAGGAAATGGTTTAGTTGAAAGGTTTAACAGAGTACTAGTTGAGAGCATACAACTTTCAGGTAAAAGTGGTTTGCATCATAAACAGCAGGTTAAAGACATGTTATGGTGTTACAGAACCACTCCGCATTCGGAAACTCCTTTCAGTTTGCTCAAGGGAAAGGTACCTTGCACTGTAGCTGTGCCTGCCTGGATGGACAGAGAACGCTGATGCAATGTAGATCATGAAGAACTGAAAGACCGTGTCAAAAGGTACCAAAATTCTTATGTCCAAAGACGTAACACAAGTATTCACAAACCTTGTCGGCTCTTCAAGTCTGGCATGTTGGTAAGAGTTTATGTTGGTGACAAAACCAACAAGCATTAACATAGCCAATAGGTCTCGCTTTTGAGACCTTCTAAGTATTTAGTTATGCAGCACAATATTCTTGGTGCAACAACAACTGTTGCATGGCTAAACACTTAAAAGGTCCCAAAGGCGAGACCTATTGGCTATGCCAATGCTTATTCATATTTGCAATATATAGGGAATGGCGGCAAACCATAATGTTGCAATATTCCAGTGCCTGCTGCACACGGATTCCACGACTAGTACTATTACGAAGAAAACCTTTCCGACGATTATCGAAAGAGGGGCTTGGAGGCAAAATCAGTTATGCAGCAAAAGAATGCAAACCCAGGATGGAACATTATGCACAGACTGGAACGTCTTCTTTTAGTGGTCATCGCTCATGGGTGAGCCGCTGTGTAAGCGATGAATGAGCTGTAGGTATCTATAGAGGGTTCACGGTCGTGCTTTACATTTCTGCCCTCGTCTTTTCTGTATTGTAAAGTGGAGCAATCCTCGCCTCTTCTATCCCGCTAAACAAGTAACAACACATTGGACACGCGGGGCTTTAAGTGGGCCGGGTCGCTATTTTAAAACGGACTTTGAAACGGGTCTCTTTCGGGCCCTGTATTCATGTCCTGAACTCTTCATGCAAAACCACTGTTCGATTTTTGAACAATGGAGGTCAAAAACGTGAAGCATTTCATGTCACCCTGCTTAGATTTCACATGCTTTATTTACCCTTGCATTCCGGCAAGTCTTTGGTTTTCCAAGATGCTGTGGTACATTTCTTTTCACCCAGGTGTTTACAACAGCGTGCATGCGAGTTCTGGCTGAAGGCAGTGCCAGTTTCTCTCAGTGTCTGTCAAAAAGGTGCTCAGAATGCGTGCTCATCCAATCCAGGGCCTCTTAAGAAAGCGCACAGAGCAATGATCACATATGCCAGTCGCAGTTGTGAGTCTATGCAAATATGTGGGTACGGTTGCACTCTATAGGAATGTAAATGTATATGGTTAAACTACGTCCTTATTGATAAAGCCCTGCCCGTTTCAAGGACCCCCGCTTATTTTTATCGCACTTAAACCACAGGTGACCCGGATTTCCCCCGTTTGCACAGGTACCATGTGTCTGAGATGAAGCGGGGCTCTTTAAGGAGGACGGGGCAGGAGGAGGGTGGACTCTGGGGGGGCAGGAGGGGCGCGCGGACTCGGGGGCAGGAGGCTCGTGTGCGTGGAGGAGACAAATATTTACTCTGCAGCGCACTCACTTCAGAGCTCGACGTGTTCTCCGGAGCAACCAGGTGAGAGGGGGTCACAAGGGAGCCGCTGTTTACTGCCTCCTGCCCAGAATAGGCCAGCCCCCGAACCCACCCCAAACACACCTGGGGGGGCGGATCGAAAGGTGTGACCCCCAAAGGGTGGAGTCTTCAACGGGTCTGCCTACTGCTCAGGAGGTTTAGTGCCGTGGACATATAATCAGAAAAACACCCAACACAAAAGCACATTGTATTTATATTCTCTACGGCCGCTGCCACACGCGCACATACACGCACTTTATAAGGTCTCCAGTTTACCTTCGTTTACTCTCTGCCCTCGTCTTCTGGTTCTGTTTCTAGTCTGATTGCCACTTCCCTACCCACGGTTTGTGCCTTGGCTTGTGGCACTCACTGCCCTTCCTTGGGACACTCCGGGAATAGAGACGTGTACTCCCGACCCCTTTCCCCCACAGAGCTCCCCCACCACACACATCCTGCACCTGCCAGCAGAGCTCCCAAACTGTCCTGTCTTGGGTAGGCACCCTTCTGCATCACTGAGGCACTCTTGAAAAGCACAACTACAAGTACCACAATGCAAAGCAAAGCTATACCCCAGTGTTGCCCTCCCTGGCCCCCAGCCCTTTGTAAAAATACCCTACCTCTGCCCTAAGCCCTAAAAATAGACCTCAGCACAACCTCCACCGCCACCCCGCCCCCCAGCCATTAAAACAATTATCCAGCCCCTGCCCTGAAACCGGACCCATCCCATGGGAATTTTAAAAAAACAAACAAAAAAAACCCAGTCTAAAGCCCTAAACCCATGCCCTCACCCGCCCTAGGCCCAATCCCCCTTACCTGTACAGAAAGACAAGGCTGCTCTTCTGAGGCGAGGCATGGCACAGGTCGTCAAGAGGAAAAGGAAGGGTCTCTCTGTTTTCTCTAACAATGCCGATAGCCTTGACCACGCCAGTGCTTTTACCATCGTTACCAGCATATGCCCTTGTCACCAGTGCAACGTATATGCGTTTACCATTCATACCTTTACAACATTAATTTGTTGTAAAGGCATGCACGGTAAAGACATATGCGTTGTAAAAAAATGTAGGGTAATGGCTATGCGTGGCAACAACACCTTTCACGATCTCTCCTTATTGTGATTCAGAATATCATACCAAAAGCCTTTTGGGAATCAGAAATACTTTTTGGACTTGCAAATTCACTAACCCAGGGGTTTTAGGTAAGCTTCACAAATGCAAACTACCACTGCATGAGGCCTCAGGCCTTTAGTTCTACCCTTACACAGTCTAAGAGAAAACGTGGGGTTGCCTGAGGTCTGACCTGGGGATCCCACCTATGCCAACATCAGCCTCCCGGTGGAACTGAAGTCAGCTTCCACTGACCTTTACCGAGAAAGAAATATTAGAGGAAAGCCTTGGGCCGAGGTTAAAATTCCGTCTTTGAAGGGAAGCACTGATTACAGGCGTCGTGTGAAGAGCGCTGAGGGAAGTTTGTATGTCCCCCTCGTGAAGGCAGTGTGAACGGTCGGTGGCACCCCTGCTATCTGCTGCAGAGAGGCTAGCGGGACATCACTCAAGAGCACTCTTATTACCTCCGACAAATTTCAGAATCAGGTAGTGAGGTCAGAACGATTGCCTCATCCCAAAGCTATCATCCCTGCGAGAGACCTCTACGGCGCATGAATGTGCCTGTTGTCGGCACGCGCCGCCTCCTTCCGCCGACATTATGAAATCAGTGTTCAGGGAAGCTTCTTTCTCTTCAAGGAGTTTGGGGGCTGTGGCACATGCACTTACACACACCCTCTCCTTTCCCGCCCAAAACTACCAGTAAAATATTCTGAGCGGGAACAATCATTGGTTCCCAAAATAGTGAATGCTTAACTCATGCAAGACAGTTGGCCCCTAAAAACATTTCTGCCTCTTCCGCAATATTTTAAAGACAGAAATAAATGCCTCTGACTGTCAATGAAGTCCCTAAAAACGCTGCTGTACCGGGACTCCGTACTTACAGCGCTTTGTTGCTGCTTCTTTTGAACAAGGCGCTACATAAGACTCGTGATTAATGGTTTATGCAAATGCGTGCAATGTCATGGTATAAACAAGCGCGCCCCGAAAACGAAAGAGGATCGTGCCGGAGCTTGTCTTTATGGGGCCATGTGTTTGAAACACATGGCCCCATAAAGATAAGAATCCTTTTATGACGCAAGGAAGGCAGACGAGCCATCCAAATGGGACGGCTCAAAAAGCCAAACGAAAATGTCACGAACAGCTCTTTTCCAATGGCTGGCCACCGTTTAGCATAAACGGTTACGCCGGCCAATGGAAAAGAGGGGAGGGGCTTAAGGCCCTTTACAGAAAATACCCAAAATCATGAAATCTCGCCAGCGAGACTGCGCATGTGCGCAGCCCACGCCAGGCGAGACCTAAAAAGAGTGCTTCTAAGTGGTCATGTCCTAAGAAGGTTGTGCTAGTTAAAGGTAATTGTGTAAAACTTGTAGATGGAAATTGGTGGAACACTAGAAAAGTATCAATCTGCAATCTGCAATGCCACTGAGCAAGAAGAATGGTTGAAACTCCAATGTCCAGGGAGTTCTTGTTGCACTTCTAATCAGGGGATTTCACATGGTAAATCTACTATTGATCCTGTCATAACACGTCACTCCTCCCGCACCATAGTCAGACCTAAATTTCTTGATGATTACTCTTGTGATTAATCCATTGTTTCTCAACCTTTTAGGATCCTGTTTTGCTGACTTAGTTGTTTTTGTAATCCTGAGGGGTGATATTTACCTTATGTTTTTCATCAATTGTTGTGCTCATTTCATGTCCTTGTACCCGCTTGGGAGTTTAGTTTGTTAAGAAGGGAGATATGTTATATCTTCTGATATTTCCTACATAACTTTTATGTATATATATTTCCTGTGGAATGCTCCTTGCTCCTAGCTCCTAGGCAACTGCCTCCTTGTTAGTGATGGGGGTTCTGGAATGTGTTTGTAGAGCAGTTGCACCGGGATCCGAGATCAGACCATCAAGGGACGTTTTCCTCTACAATAAACTTCTTTCAACAAGACTCCATGGCATTTGTTGTTACAAAACCCTGCTTCTCTGCCTCATCAATCTCACACAATTAGATCTGGAAGACTGGTTCAAGCACCTAGGCGACCCATTAAGGAACTGATGTATATATGTAATATTTGTAATTTTTATTTAACAGAGGGGGAGATGTAGTGTCTTGTAAATATAAACAGCGGGCCCTTCTGTTCCTCGGGTTACACACACAGACTTCTGCAGTACATTAACTATTAGAGGTTTCATAATGTACAATGGTGCATAGCTGCTTCCCCCATGGTATACAAGCAGCACATCATCAATACAGTGAGCGAGCTTGGTATTATTTACGTCACGAACGCATGCCGAACTGTGAGGGAGATATTGAAGGACAAAATCGTAAATCAGGCGGCCATCTTAAAAATGTATTTTTTTATGCCAGCTGTAAAAGAGCAGTCTCTTTTCTCTTAAATTACTGAAAAGTAGGAAAAGCCTGTTTACAGATGCACATATTGCAAAACACTTATTTCAACTAAGAGCAAAGCGACTCATTTTCATGATAACAAAAATAAAAGTAACAAAAATAATATGCTTTTCAGTATGGCTATAACTAAATATACAAATCTCCTCAAGGTTCTCAGATTTTTTTTTTTTTAAGGAAGGACATGCATTTTTTTTCTCCATAGGGCCGACTGCATCACCGACTTTGAGCATGATTTTAGAATTAGACCTTCCTATTCTCCCATAGCAAGATGAGCTCGCGGGTAACAGTGACTGAAATGAGGCGGCCATATTGAAATGGAACGCCTACTAACACATCTCTTCGCTATTAATATACAACTGACGAATTAGTAATAGTTTATTAAATTCTGTTTCATCTAAAACGCGTGATTTGTTTAGATTATAACATAACAGTTAGATTCTAATATGTAACAGTGGCACGCATATATAAATATGCAACTTTTCTTAGTGTTTGCAAAACACCCGAGGTGCCTGTTGTGGATCTGGAACGTTCTTCGTACTTCCTTTCAGTGCTATAACGTATTTGTTAATAGCGATTGACCATGGCAGTTTCCCATTATTTGCGTGTTCGTCCTGCCTCACGGGAGTTACTCCATTTCATGATGGCTGCCACCATGGCCTGTCAGGTGTCTGCTGACCCGCCCAGCTGATGTACCCATAGCGGAAGTGCAAAGGACTTGCGGGTGAAACTGGTGGTTTCACTCAGCCCCAGGAAGGTGTTTTGTTGTAATTGGAGGAGATTTAAACACTTTGGTGTCACGGCCATGGGGCTGTTCGGGAAAACGCAGGATCGCCCTCCCAAGGAAATGGTATGTCCCGTCAGCCTCCTTTACAGTGTGGTGCAGGGGCTTGGAGTGGATGTTTAGTGAATGGAACAGGTTGTTGTGATTGAGTTATTACGTCACTGCTGGCCCATTTCTGCATGTGATGTATGACAGGGAGCAGCACTATGTCATAATTTATCAGCTTCCTAACAATGGCATTTAGTAGCACGGGGTCAGACACGTCCCACATACACGATAGGCATGTTTCTTAATGTTAAAGTCTTTTTTCTCTACCGAAAGTGCTGTTCCCGCATTTTAGAAATGGCTTGCCTGTACAAATTATGGTTACAATCAGTAAAACCCATCTTAATCCAAACGTTCGTAATATCTGTACCTCTCCCAATTCTATCAAACTCATCAGATCCATCCAGTATCATTGAATTGTATATTCTGCTCTTTGTTCCCAGAAATGCAGAACATTGGTTTAAATATGAGTTGAGTTGTACACCTCGAGCCTTTTCCTGGTGTATATACAACAATACATTGTGCAATATAGGTGCAGACCCGGTCTGTCACCAGTTCCTAAAAATGTAGTCCTACTTGACTTATCAACTGTTTGAGTGTAAGTGTCAGAAGTCCTGCCAAACGGATGGCCACCACATTTTTACTGTCGGTAAGTTTTGTTTGAATGGGCATACTTGTGCGGTGCGCGCACACTATGACTTAAAAGTCATCGGGAGAGCAAATGCAGCTGTCAAAACCAATATTGCTCAAAAGACAGCTAGCATGGTGGGTATGAACAGCAACATTTTCAACTGCTTATGGATTGATAATGTCTTCTGAATTTTGCCTATTGGTTCTGAGCTGAGTGAGGATTTATTGACGATAATAACGCTTTTTCTAGTGTTTTAATGAAGTAAAGTTTCAATGTTTTTAAAGACACGGAGGCAAGTAATATGTTTCTCTAACCTTGCTTTAATTTCAGCAGCAGCAATGAAGAACATCTGTAAACTCCTTTCCCACATAAGGTTTAGGAAAAACAGGTCATTTGGGAAACATCAGTAGTACCAAAAGGAAAACCAATCCGCATTCAGGAATACATATAATATCAATCTTGACTACTGTCAGGCAAACTAAGCATTATGTAGTAATAGTAGACCGAGAACAACTATAGAAGTAGGTAATAACAAGGTAAAAAGTTATTTGGAAAAGTATGTAAAAACATTCCTGGAATCTGGACATCTGCAGGATATTGCTGCAACCTGATGATCCTTAGTACAGGTACTTCTTGGGTAAATCGAAGTTCCATTGAAGTAATCCAAAAACATCTTATTAAACAGAATTTGTTTGATTGGTTGGCACTAAAATGAGAAACGAGGAGATAATTTTTAATTTAAACAGTGGTGGGTGTGAGAAAGTGGCTCTGTATATACTGTTCCCAAATAGGTACAGGGTGTACAGAGTCCCCAGTGGTTTGGCAGAGGCTAAAGGTAGATATAACCTTACTCTCTAAAGTGGTAGCTTGGTCGAGCAGTAAGGCAGTATCAGAGGACAGTGTAAAGTATTTGTTGCACACACTCAGCCAGCAAATGGTCTCACACACTCAATAACTGAACTCTAGGCCAATGGGTTATATATAAAAAATATATGCTTGTTTTATTTTAGAACCAACAATAGGTATTAAAATATACTTTCTCAGAATGAGATGCTTTATATAAATACGTTTGCAATATGCAATTGACTTTTGTAGAAAGTTACAAGTGGTTGCAATAGGCAACACAATTCTAAACACAATAATGCATTGAGTTCAATGGAAGTTTCAAGTTATTTGCCACAGATTACTTTTGGAATTCCAGTACAGGATCCTAGATTCAGTCCTGGGTCAGTACTTGGAATCAAGTGATAAAAGTCGACTTAATTACTATGATGATTTTTAGACAATATTTTGCTATTTTAAAAGTTGACACTTAGAAAATATTTCATAGAAAACAGTCAAAGGTTCCCTATGGCAGTAAATTCAAGTTGCAGGTATAGTATGTTCTCGTTACTTTTGTAATCCAGTACTTGGTGCCTAGACTCAGTACTGGGACCTTTATCCAAAACAGGCAAGTAATTACTTTTTCAGATATTATACGATTTTTAAAGAATATTTAAAGATTGCAGAAATTGACACTTAGAAGAAATTTCACAGAAAAACATTCAATGATTTCCTATGGGAGAAAAATGGGTTACTGGTAAGTACAGTTGTAAGTATTTTTCAGAGTCAGTGCTGGGCACCAAGATCCAGCACTGGGAGCTCACCTAAGAGCAGGTGAGTATTTTCGTTTTCGTTACTCGGCTGATTTTTGGTGAATATTTTAAGATTTGAAAAGTCCACACTTAGGAGAAGTTTCAGGAAAAAGCCAGTCAATGTTACCCTATGAAGAAAATTGACTTATCGGTTTAAAGGTAAGTACTCGACTGGCAGAGTTGAGTTTCTGGGCATAGACTCAGGGGTCCCCCAGGGTCAGGTAGGTACAGTTGGTTCACCCTCAGCGGCACAAGGGCGGCCGGGTGCAGAGAGAGTTAGGCCCAATGTTATCCTATGAGAGGTAGGGGGGCCTTGGATGGTGGCTGCTGACTAGCAGGCCACGCGGCTGTGGGAGCTGGGCTCCTGGTCACTTACTCAGGGCAAGTGGGGAAGTAGATAGGTGTAGAGGTTGCACTGCCGGGGCCACTCGGGCGGCTGGGTGCAGGGTGCTTTTGAGCCTTCGGGCGCTCAATTGATTTCAATGGGAAATCTCCGGTTTAGAAAAAGACTGCAAGCTCGGGGACGAAGATTCTTCAGGTGCCACCACCACTTCGAGAGGTAAGTTGGGTAGTTGGAGGATAGGTAGGTACCCCGGGATTGGGCTCAGGGGGCCGCGGGGTGCCGGGTGCAGGGGTGCATTTTGGTGTCGGGAAATCTTACCCTCTGTTGATCGCGGTTGGGGGGGCACCTTGTTCTGAGGCTGCATGCTTCTTCAAGAGTGTCGAGGGAGGTCCTTGGGTGCTGGACTCGGGGTCACAGTCGCCGTGGGGTCGTCCTCGTGGTCTTTGTTCACTCCGGCACAGGCCAGGCTTGGCTGGTGGAGAGTGTGCTGGGTTCGCAGTTCCGGGCTGCTGCCAGAGATTAGAAGTAGGCTTTGAGTAGAGCCTCTACTCATGGGAGTCCCAGGGGTTTAGAGTCAAAAGGTAGCCAGGTCCTCCGGGGTTTGTGAGGATGCTGGCTACAAGAGATGCCGGGTTGGAGCAGGAGCAGGTTCGAGGGTCGACAGGCCTGTAGGGCTGGGGCCAAAGCAGTTTGTGTCTTCCTCTTCTTAGCAGCTGCAGGGCAGTTCTTCTTTCTTCTAGCTCTTCTTCGGATTTTGGAATCTGGGGAAGGAAGGTTCAAGGTGCCCCTAAATACTAGATTTAGGGACGTTACAGGTAGGTGAAGGGCGGGGACCAATGGGTCCCTGTCCTGGGGTGGGCACACCCCCTATCCTGCCTCTCTCCTGTGGGAGGGGGGCAGTAGCCTAGTCCTGATAGGGTAGGACTTCCCATCTTCAAGATGGCGAGAGCCCGGAGATGTGCTTCACCTCACCGCCCCCACCTGAGTGGTGGGGTTGGCAGGCTGGCACATCCCCTGTCCTTATTTGGGGTTTCCGGCCAAGCTTCCCGCCAGAGTGGGGGGTTGCAGTGGCCTGGGGAAGCTCACAGAGGCGGCATGCCTTTGAAGCTTCCCCCTGCCCATTCTGGGGGAGGAGATTTAGCACCTCGCCCAGGATGTGCATTGTTGCAGGCCCAGGAGAGCAGGGGCTCTCCTACCCAGGGGTCCAGCAACATGTCTGCTGTGTGGCAGCCTAGGCAGCCTCAGAACAGACGTGGATTGTAGGTTAGGTTTTAGGGGGCATCTCTAAGATGCCCTCTGGGGTGCTTGGTACATTAAATCCCACACTGGCATCAGTGTGGGTTTAATGTGCTGAGAAGTTTGATACCAAACTTCTCAGTCTTCGGTGTTGCCGTTATGGTGCTGTGGAGTTCGTGTTTGACAAGCTCTCCGCACCATGTACTCTTAAATGGCAGCAATGCACTTACAGTGCCCAGGAATGGACCTGGGTACTGTAGGGGCACAGGGTTCCTGCTCCTCTGCCCACACCATTGGCATAGGGCACCCAGCTAGAGGGGTGGCTGATATATGCCATGGCAGTGTAGGTGATGGGCATGGCACACAGGGATGTGTGCCATGTCGACTCTTTGTTTTGTCTTGCACCCAGACACCCAGCCTGCAAGGGCAGTGTGTGTGTAAGGGTACAGGGCCTCTAAGGGTGGCACAATGAGTGCTGCAGCCCTTAGAGGCCTTCCCTGGTCACAAGGCCCTGGGAACCTAGGGTACCATTTACCAGGGGCTGACATGTGGCCAGGGTTTGCCAATTTGGGTTTTGTGTTTTTAGGGAAAGAACATAGGCCCTGGGCACCTGATTGGCAGGAGTCCAGGGCACACTCAGTCAAAGTACATTCAGCAATTCAGCAAAAATTGGGGGCATACCATGCAAGAAAGATGGCACTTTCTCACAGTGGGATAATACTTGCCTCCGTGTCTTTAATAAAATGTAAACTATCTTTCATTAAACACTTGGAAATTGTATATTTTATGGTAAGATGTAGACTCGTATTATGCTATTTTGAAGTATGTTTACTACCAATGAAGTTGGTGTGTCCACAGCTTTCCAATAGAATGTACAAAATGTGATATTATTGGACCAATCTGCTTATCTGAGAATGTCCTCAAAACGTGACTGAGCCCAAATGGCTTCAGATGTCATTGCTCCAGAGTGGAATGGGCTCCAAAAATGGTAGTGTCAATACTAGCCATGGACATTATCATTCAATCCAACTAGGTATGTTGGAGAAGAAGCTGGTTTGTGAGTTTTTCTGATGGAAATGAGTAATTGGGAATCAAAGGACTTTCTGAAAGGGCTGGTCTTTTGCTCACAGACCTTTAAACAATTACCCACACATAATTGTGGTTGGTATGGGAAATAAGGATAGAAAACAGAAATATAGTTTTTCTTAGTTAATTTTCTAACATTAAAATACTTATTCAAGTTTAACATGTGTAGCCGAAATGCCTAATGCGCTTGCATCGGAAATACATTTTACGGAAACTAAACACAAAAGCATGGTACGATTAGCTGAAATCCTCTTAAGCAATAAAGAAGTATCTGCTGACCAACTGATAAACACGATAAGCACCAAATTAACATCCTATAAGTGACTGTACTTTGGAAAAGGAGAATTAAAAAAATCTTACTCCCTTTAAAAAATATTACTACTTTTAAAAGGCTGCATACAAAAGGATATGTTCGAGTTTGATTAATAAATATTGATTCATTTTACCATCACTAGTTTTTGAAGCCGTGAAGTTCGCTATTAACCTGACTTTGACTGACTGAAAACGGGTCAATAGACCTTCCCAAACACGAGTTTGACCAACCAGCCCATGCTAATCTATATCTTCCCTTCCTAGATGATTTAAATGTCTGACCCCTGCCAGATTGTCAATATGCCGGAGAATGGAACAACGTATCTTGTTATTCACAAAGTTTCAAATTGCATAGGAGCCTGAAAGCATCTATAAACAATTCATGTGCATGTTGAACTTGTCTTGTGACCATGTACCACCAGTCAAGAATTGACCACATTGGGCAACCCCAAACTGGCAGACGTGCATGTGAGTTTAATTCTAGATCTGGAGCAAAAATGAAAAAACAGTTCTGCCATTCCAAGCATCTAAGTGGTCTAGCCACCGCTGTAAATCTAGTTGGTCAAAGTCTCTACGGATGTGGCGGATTTTCAGTCTTTGCAGGGCTCGAGAATGAAGTGGCCCTGGAAGAATAGTTTGTATTGATGAGAGAAGACCTACAATTCTCGCTGGAGTTCTTGTGGAAATGGATGAGATCTGGAGAATTTGAAAATGTCCAATTTTGTCCCGTTGATTTTTGAACTGGGAAAGGTATAGGGTAGAAGTCTCGGAATTTATTAGAAAACCCCAAAACTCCATTTGTCTTGAAGGATTCAAAATGGATTTTTCCTGATAGAGAACGAAGCCTAACGCTTGAAGATGTGATAAGCATTTGCTTCTGTAGAGATTTGTATGTCCTGGGCCACTAATAAAATATCGTTTTGATAAATAGTCAAGGAAATACCCAGATATCTGAGGACTGCGACTACCGATTTCATGTATTTTTGTGAAGCAAGTACCAAGGTGCTGATAATGATCCGAATGGGAGGGATGAAAATTGACCTACCATTCCCCACCTAAGAGGGATCTCTTATAAGAATTATAGTCTCCATTTTGAAATGATGGTAGACTATGAACTGATTGAAATATCTTAGGTTTATAATTTGACACATCTTTTTGTTTTTCTTTTGAACTAGAAAAGTAGTACTTAAGAAACTGGATGGATGAAGGGTAGTTGCTTTTATTACTTTCTCCTCCTACTTTTTCATCCTCCGTATGTTTAAGATATTCAAATGCCTACCCCAAAGCTTAAGACACACTATCACCCAGGCCTTCATCTCCAGACAACTGGACTACGGCAACTCTCTATACACCGGGCTGGCAGCCCACCTCCTATGATGATACAGTCATACAGAATGCCGCAGCCAGACCCGTCCTGTACCTCCCTAGAGAAACCCACATCACCCCTTACCTCAGGGAACTCCTCTGACTCCCTAACCAGAAAATATGCGAGTTCAAGCTCTTGACCCATGCATACAAGGCCCTACACAACTTTGGACTGGCCTACTTGATTCACAGCTTGAACTTGATTGATTGATTGATTGCAGAAGAGATAGAACTTCTTTGAACACTAAAGTGTTTGAAAAGAAACTCTTGAAAGGGTGTAGCATAATTTTTGATGGAATAATGCTTAACTGTACACAGCGCTCAAGGGTCTGCGGTGATAGTTTGCCATTTGAGAGAAACTTTTTTTTAACCAACCCCCTACAATATGAAGTGCAGAAATGTGACTTAGCTGTGGGTTTTCTTTGTGCATGTGCTCCACGGGATCTGAAATTCCTAACTCTCTGTGGGAAGAACCTAGGTCTCCAGTCTTGAGTGTAAAAGTTGGAGCATCTGTAATTTTTAAATCTGGACTAGCATCCACCAAAGTGACTCCTTCTTTTGCTGGACTTGACAAAAACCTGTTTTCCAAAGACTCTCCTGAGAGATTTTTGGGCTTTATCTAAATAAGCAAACATAGTGACGTATTTGTTGAGTTCTATTATAAATGAGTCTTCAAAGAACATTCCATATGCCCTGACTCTGGCATCCACAGTAGTTAGTTTTGCTAGTTTGGAGTTGATTTTTAGAAGGAGGCCTTTCCTTCTCTCATGGGTCATAGAGGCTTTGCCATTTCCAAAAGACAAATTGTCTGCTGAGTCCACATAGATAATTCTTCTACATCAATAGTAGAATTTTCTAGCTTGTCTTCTTCTGCAAGGTCTAAAATATGGGTTAATGGTCTAATAGTGTCTAATATCTTGTTCTGACAATTCGAACAGGGTTTTTCTTCACCTTTTCTTGAATCTTTGCCGAATTTAGACTAGGGGTGGGCGGAATTTGCGTAATTGCGTTACGCAAATCTCCGCGAAACGGTAAAAAATCTCCGCGAACACGCAGAAATTTCGCGAACACGCGGAATTGCTTGTTCGCGATGCTTTTTTCCTGTTCACAATTGCTGTTTGCGTGCTCGGGGAGAAATATCTCGCGAACACGCATTTTTAGAACGCGAACAAGCAAAAATTTCACGAAATCGCGAAAATCAGACTTTTGAGCAATTTCGCGTTCTCCGCGGAACGCGAAATTACGCAAATTCCGCAAATTCCGCGAGCGGAACGGAATTTACCGCCCAGGCCTAATTTAGACTAGAAAATGAACATGGTTGGATCTGTTGTAGGAGTTGTGATACTGTTCTGTAAAGAAGGCTGAGGAGATTCAGATTTTAAGTTGGATCCAGTTTGTTTGTCCAGAACCAGTCTTAATCTATTTGATATGTAAATGCCTACAAGGTTTGTAGGAAGCCATGCCATGGAATTAGGGTGATGTATTAACTTCAGGCTCCCTGACTTCAATGCCATTTTAGACTTTGAATTTCACAGTTTTGGAGAAAGTTAGCTTAATCTTTTTACTTGATGGACCATACCAAAAATCTGAATCATGGCGTTGATTAGCAGAGGCATCATCATCAGAGTCTTGACAATAATTGTTGTACTCTGTATCATGTAAGCCACGGGCTATAATTTGGGGGTAAAGAGTGTTTTTTTTTATCAGCAGTAGAAATGCCTACTTCAGCAGGAGGCCCAGAAGGGGCACAGCCCTCATTTGTGCGGAAAACTTCCATGCACCATTTGAAAACCACCAGAAGATAAATTCTGGTTAGCTGCATCATCTTTGTTAGGTGTAGTATTGGTAGTTGCATGTGTTTTAGGTTTAGTTCAGATGTTTTGCGCTTTTCCCTTTTTGCCTTCTCCTGCAGAATGTGCCAAAGAATTTTTGTTAATCAAATTTTGCTTCATTAATTCAGTTTAAAAAAAAAATATATTTTTCATAGATGACGACACAGCCTGCTGTACTGATGACTGAATAATGAATTAACATTTTTCCTAAATCCTGACTTTACTCCTCATCGCAGTAAAAGGTTGAGGATAATTCAGAATTAATGAATGAATGGATGACATGACTTAGAGTTCACAGCTACTTAGGGAGTATTTCTGCTAAGATATGTAGCTAGGGAACATTCGAGAGCCATTAGAAATTAAAGAGAAATCTGAGATTAAAGACTGAATAAGTGAGGTTTTAGTAGTTTGCGGTAGGCGATCTCATTTGACAAATATCTGAGATCAACGGGGAGTTGGTTCCAGAGTTTGGCCACACGAACCAAGAACGATGCGCTGCTGTGCCTCGCTTTTTTAAAGCGAGGAACCAATATCAGATGAGCCTTTCCAGAGTGCAAAGCCCTGCCGGCTGGCAATGCTGGATTCTCGAATTGAGGTAATGTGGTCCTCTATTGTAGAAAGCATGGTGGGCAAGCACAAAGGCTTTAAACATAAACTGCTTCACTGGCTTCCAGTCAATAACAGGGTTAAGATAGGAAGATGTCGGGGAACTCCTAGGGAGATTAAAGTGAAGGTGAGCTTCCGTATTCTGCACTACCTGAAGACCCTGAGCCAGGAAGGAAGGTAGGCCCAGGTATAGGGCATTTGAAGAATCCAATCTGGATAGAATGGAAGCTTCAACTACAGTTTTTCGAGCTTCCCATGGAATGAAGGATAAAAATGTTTTAAGTGCCTTCATAATCGAGATGCAACTTTTCACTACAAAAAGAACCTGAGACTTAATTGAAAGTTGGTCATTGAAGATTACCCCCAATATTTCTAGCCATTTGAGTGGGTAGAGGGGAGGCTGGACTGTCATTAGACCAGTATCCAGTGCAACCTGGAATTGGTTTGGGACAGAAGAGGAGAATTTTGGCCTTATCAGGGTTACATTGCAAGTGATTATCTCTAAGCCAGCCCAGAACCTCTCTCATACATGCAGGGAAAGTTTCCTTAGCAGTGTCCAAGACACCCCTGTATGGGAACATAAGCTGAGTGTCATCTGCATATGACATAATATTAATACTGATTTATTCCACCAGAGCGGTGAGTAGCGGGGAGGCTGGACTGTCATTAGACCAGTATCCAGTCCAACCTGGAATTGGTTTGGGACAGAAGAGGAGAATTTTGGCCTTATCAGGGTTACATTGCAAGTGATTATCTCTAAGCCAGCCCAGAACCACTCTCATACATGCAGGGAAAGTTTCCTTAGCAGTGTCCAAGACACCCCTGTATGGGAACATAAGCTGAGTGTCCTCTGCATATGACATATTAATACTGATTTATTCCACCAGAGCGGTGAGTGGGGACATATTGATGTTAAACAGCGTGAGACTCAATGTTGGTCTCTAGGGTACTCTGCTTTTGAGGGGCTTTGCTTTGGACAATGTGGCTTCATCTAGCCGCTAGAAAGGACTTGAGCCATTTTGGGGCCAGTCCATCCAATCCGATATTTGCCAAACATTGAAGCAGAACATCATGAGAGACCATATCAAATGCCTCCGAGGTCTAATGAACCGAGGGCGGTGGCTTGGCCATGGCCCAGTGCCATCTTTAAGAACTCTATGATTTCCAATAGGGCAGTTTCAGTGCTGTGACGTGCACGGAAACCAGATTGGGAAGAGTGGAGAAGATTATGAGTTTCAACAAACTCAGAGAGTTGGTTATTAGAAATAGGTTCCAGAATTTTAGAGGCAGCAGGAAGGAAAGAGATCGGTCTAAATTTAGACAAAACTTTACTGTCAGCGTTCGTTTTTTTTCAATAAGGGAATGTCACAGGCCCTTTTCCATATGTCAGGAACTATGCCTGTCTGCAAAGAAGAGCCAAATATATCAACATATACTGGACAGATAGTATCCACAATTTGCCTCAGAATGTTGGGGGGGGGCATGGTTCCAGGGGCGAACCAGATTTACAGGTCAGGATGCAGGCTGTCAGTTCCTCTCTGCCCGTAGGTAAAAATAAAAGAAGCTTATTTTCCAGAGGGGAGGCAGAAGGCATGGGGGCATCTTCCGGGGGGCTTGGTAGAGTGCGATGCTAATATGTTTGGCGGAATTTTGATCATTTTGTTTAAAAAAATTCACTTAACCTCTGACATAAAGTAGGGTTGGATTCCAAAGGTGGAGTTCGTGCTTTTGCGTCCATAAAGAGGGACGCAATTTTATAGATTTCCTTTGGGCCCTTTATTGGCATTCTCCAATTTTCTGAGCATAAAAGTTACTTCTTGCTAATTTGATTTTGTTATATTTGACAAGAACCTGTTTGTACACTACTTTATCACTGTCCAGAAACTGCCTTCTCCAAATATTTTCAAGCCTTTTACAATGTTTTCTTTCTAAGGAAAGTTCATATGAATTCCATGGGGCTGATGGAGTTAGCCTCTGTTTCTCTTTCACTTGTACTTCAATAGGGGCGACAACATTCACGGCATCAAGGAGCCAAATCAAATCAAATCAAATCAAATCAAATATAAGCTTTATTCGATTTATCAATAAATCATAAAAGCATACAAATACAATTTATGCGGATAATTTAAGAACAGTTTTCATATGAACAAAATTACCAAAATGGATAAAACATTTCTCCAAAAGTTAAAATCTACAGCAGTCATTTGGATGAGGGGCCTCGTTTTACACTAATCAGTCAATATTAACGAGTATTAGTTAACTCATTGAGTTTCTAAATTTCATCACTGACATTAAAAAGCGAGAAACAGCAAAGATGACATCCACATCTTCTAAAAGCAAAAGTTTTAAATATGCAGGTTTACATGTTCTTATTCCCCAGCGTTTAAGTAAGGGTAGAAGAAATAATTTCCTCGGGCTGGTATACAGATTACAAAAGAACATGATGTGAATGTTACTTTGTGTTGAATGGTCGTCGCATGGACATATTAATTTCAGTGAGGCCCAGTCATTCTGTTTCGGCAAAGTGACCAAGCGGAAGAAAAACCCTAAGCGCAGCCTAGTTAAAAGCATGCGAGCATAGGGTGCTTTTTCAAGCCCAAGGTAAGATTGTAAGCCTTCAGTAGGGGTGATTTGCTGATAACTCAGGGTTGTGCCTTTAAGTTTCTCAGTGTCCCATCTAGCACTCTCTAAGTGTATAGATAATAGTTTTTTGAGGGCCGGTCTAGTCAAGGTTTGAAGGGTCTCTGGTTCGTGGTAAAATTCAGAGTGTCCAATGTTAGAGAACATCGTTTGTACATATCGCAGCCACTTGACTTTTGCTACACCGTCCAAAGCCATGCAGTCTTTCATGAGGTTTCTATTCAATTTGCACTCCTCTGTGGTCCAGATCTTATGCCAAAGCAAACAAGGTGATATTTTTATGATGTCGCTAAGGTATTTGACGCCGGTCTCAATATGAGTCATAAAAGTCGACGTGGTTTTGGACACACCTAGTAAGTAACAGATGAAAATATTCTCGCAAGTTTGTAATGAGGACACATTCTCGAAACCCCAGAGTCCTGCGCCATATGTGGCCGTAGCTATACACTTTGCCCGGTAAATCTGTAACATTTCATGAATGGGTTTACCCCCAATTTTGGCTGCAAAGGTTCTTAAAGCGCCTATGGCACGGCTAAAGGCGAGTTTCCTAGCTGACACTGCGTGTTTCCACCTTCCCCTCCTGTCAAACACAATGCCCAAATAGCAAAAAGTGTCTGTGATGGCAATCTTTTGCTGATCTAAATATATTGAGCATGATGGTCTGTTGTTCTTTTGGGAGCAGGGCATGGAGAAAGTTTTGGAAATGTTCACCTTTAAATTTCTTTTACCCATGTAGGATGAAAATTCATTTACAGCTCTCTGCAAACCTACTTTTGTCCTAGACATAATTGCCGCGTCATCGGCATATAGAAGAATGGGTACAGGCCTACCATTAACAGCCGGATAATCGCTTGACAGAGTTATTAAGCTTTCAGCGATAGAGTTTATGTAAAAAGTGAAAAGCAAGGGCGCAAGTATGCAGCCTTGCCTCACCCCTCTGTTTATGGCGAATTTTTGTGAGCATTGCCCCTGGGTCCCAAATCTTACTCTGGCCCCCGCTTCTCTATATAGTTCTTTGATAAATGTGAGGATCGCTGAGTCCACCCCGATGTCTTCCAGTGTCGACCAGAGCATCGCATGGTCCACGCAATCGAATGCGGAGCTGAGGTCGACAAAGGTAACAACTAAGTCCCCTTTTTTGGCCTGCGTATATTTAGAGACTAATAGGGACAAATTTAGGGATTGCTCCAATGTCCCTAGTCCCTTTCGGAACCCATATTGGAACTCCGAGATAACCTTCTTCTCTTCTTCTCAGTGTTGTATCCTCTTAAGGACAATCCTGCCAGCAACTTTCATGAGTCCGTCCAATAGCGATATTGGACGGTAACAAGCCGGGTCGTCCCTATTCCCTTTTTGAAATATGGGGACTACGATTGCGTCCGACCAGGTGGAAATAAAACCGCATTTATTTCCCATATTTAATACATTGGTTAACAAGGGAACCCAAAAGTCCGGTTCTGATTTATAGAGATCCACTGGGGTGTGGTCAGGGCCGGGGGCTTTACCTAAAGGACTTTCTCTAAGGGCATCTTCCACTTCTAGTGTGGTGAATACCAGGTCAATGGGGTAAGGAGGTGCTGGGTAGACAGTTGGGTGGTTATCCTGAATTATGCTATCTGGGGGTGAATTCACCTTGCATGGGTTCGGGACATTACCCTGTGTGCTGTTGGAATAAAGATTACCATAATGTTCTACCCAGAGCTCAGCCGTTATAGCCACTTCTACAGAATTATCTCTGTCTTTTGAGTTATAAACAGATCTTATGACTTTCCAAAAGGCATTACTGTCCTTATTCCTGGCGGCTTCCCCCAAAGCTTCCCAGGCCTCCTGCTTCAGTTTCGCCCTCCGCTGTTTAATTGCCAGCTTATAATCGTGTCTCGCTTGACGAATTTGAACTCTATCTTTTGGGTCGGCAGACAAAACTTTCTTTAAGATTTTCAGTGTAGATGTACATCTAGAGTCAAACCACCCACGAGTATGCCTCCCCTTGTCTTTGCAGTTCCTAGTCAGTGCATTTTTTATGTGGTGCTGAATGTTAGAAAAAGCAACCATGATACTCTTTGGGTCAGTATCTTCCTCTAAGCAGGCAAGTATGTCCGTGGAGCAAGAGGATAGGAAGTTTTGAAAGAAGGATGTTGGGTTCATTTTCTCCCATTTAATTACATACCCATTGGTCTTAGATAGGGTAACCTCAAATGGATATAGAACCCTACTAGGTTCCTTTACTTTGCCCTCCATGAGATTTACCCCGAAGGTAATGGGATAATGATCGCTCATGGGGTCATCCCCAGTTTCCCAGAAGGTTATAAAGTCAGAATAGGTGGGTGATATCAAGGCGAAATCGATTGTGGATTTACAACCTCTTCCATTGTACGTTGGGGCAAAGGGAACCGGGGGGGAGCATGCCTGGTTAATGAAGGTGAGGTCAAAGATAAATATGACATTGTTAAGAAGAGACCCCATATTGGTGTGGGAGAAGTGCAGAGGACCGTCCTCCCCGAGATCTGACAGGCCGCACAAACCTAGCTCAGAAGACGGACAGACGGAACAATTGAAGTCACCCACCCACAACACTATGTGATCCCCCGAACCTTGATCTCTCAGTTTGTGAATATGATGGATCATAATATTCAAATTTGATTCCACCTCACTAATTGGCAAATTATTATAAAAATTCACGAGAATCACCTTATGCGAAGTGCCCCATTTAAGTAGTATGATTTGGAAGTACTGATTGGATTGGAAATCGCAAGCTTTTACGTCCGCTACGTTAGATATATATGTGCACAAGCCCCCCTTGTTGCGACCCTGGGCTGATGGCACAGCTGGGGAATGGAAGGTTCGGTAGCCCAACATGTGCACTTCCTCTATAAGCCAGGTTTCTTGTAGGCATAGGATGCCATGCTTCTGCACAATCTCTAGCCAAAGTTTGTGGGTGATCTTACTACCGAGGCCTGCAACATTCCAAGAAAGGAGAGAGTGCATTGGGTTTCTAATTTCCTGTGGATGATGCCCTGCATTCCCCGTTGTGCCTATCCGAACTTGCAGGTGTGCAGGGTCTGCCTGTAGTTTGACCTGTGCAGTAAAAGGGTGCTGTTCAAGGGGGTTTAGGCCTATCCCAATGTTGCTTGGAACTTGGGGTATGGGCATTAATTTTTCACTCGGGACAGTTTCCATTAGGGGATTTTGGGCGTTGGTAAGGATTGGGGCGACAGTAATTCCCAGTCAATCCACCTGATCCAGACATTCAAACCTGTTCATAGTGGGTGCTCCTTCCCACCCGTTGTTAAAGGGTTGCCAACCATCCCCATGTCCTTTCCATCTGCGATTGTGGGCTATTGACCAAGCCCCAGGTGGCTCAAAAGTCTGTTTTGGAGGATAGAAAAAGGTAAGGGGTCTGGTGACAATAGGTTGGTCAGTATCCTGTGAATCCCATATAGTGATGTGCTGGGCTGTATGAGGGTCTGCAAATGAGACCACTATGCAGTCTCCAGGGATGGATTTATGGGTACGACCCACCCATGGTACTCTCCTAACCATTAGAACTCTAGTCCTAACAGTATTGGGGAGCTGTCTATTGATGTTGAGCCAGTGAATCACCTTATTCTTTAGGGACCACTGGGTCTCCATAGAAAGCGGGTCAAGTGGTGGTACACCAGCCAGTATGACGACATAGGGCCCGGCGTCAGGAGGAAGATCAATGTAGCCCCCACGCAAGTTCTGGCGGCCATGGTACTGGTTGGTTATGCGCGCAGTAGGGGGGATATTAGTCTTATTGGGCTTATGGGCGGCCTTGGGGATAGGGTTGGGTAAGGTCTGGTTCTCGGGGCCTTTTACCACTGATATTGTGACTTTTGGTATTAGGGGAAGGGGAACGATTGGCTTAGAGCGGGGTTTGGGTATTGGGGTTGGCTTTGATGGGGGTAGGGACAAGACCGGAGGTAGCATTTCAGGGGCAAGGGAACTGACGTTAATTTCTGGAGCCGGGTAAATACCATCGTCATTCTCCTGAGGAGTACTCTCAGCAATATGAGGATAAGTTGCTTCCAGTTGTTTTAGGCTAAGGGTGGCCAGGGAGACTAAGGTCTTATCCATCTCGAGGAGATTATTCTCGATACGAGAGAGTCTGATTTCCAGAGGTGACAGTAATTGTTTTAATGTACCCCAGACTATCTTAAGAAAATCTTCGTCATCACCCCCCTTGTCTCTATCCCTCCCTGACTCACTTTGCCCTCCCTCTTTGGGTTGCTCATCATATGTGGGGAGAGGCCCTTGAATAGGGTCAAGGGCTACGTTAAGATTGCTGTGTTCCCTGTCCCCCCCTATTAGATGGTTATCCAAATTTGGCGCTTGTATGGTCTCCCCAGTGGTGGGTAGTGTTCGCCTATTATTAAAGAACTGCAACCTTGCAATTTTTGCTTTTTTGCGGGCATAAGCAGATCTTGCATTGTTTTTCTTTTTTAGGGTTGGGCCATCTTTGTTTTTATTTTTTGCTACTGGGGGAGAAAGGTCGGGGGGGTCAGGGCTATCCGACAAGACAATGGCAGTTCCAAGTCCAGTGGGTGCGATTCCCTCGAAAGTTTTGGGGGGCACAGTAGTGAAGGTGGGTATAGACTCTAATGGAAGGGAAAGAGGTGGGGAAGCCTGGTGAACATCGGCATGGATTATCAGTGAGGGAGGGCAAGGAGCATGTTGTGGAGAGGCAGCAGACGCGATTTTCCCTAGGGAAGATTTTTTAGAATTAGCAAAGGTCTGGGAAAGCCTACGTGCCGCATCAAGCTCAACTGACACCCTCTTCTGCATTTTAGTGATTTCAGCATCAATTGCTAGGTTAGTCTTGACAAGGAAATCATCCAATGTCCCGCTGGGCTTACTCAGCCCCATTGCAGTTTTACTGCGACTACCCCGTGTACTCATGATATATTTGAATTGCAGTACCCACAATGTACTTGCTGGTGGAAAAGGGACGAGTCAGATAACAAGAACCAAGGTGGGTGGGCCAGGCCAGTCCTCTATGTCCTCGAACGGCCTCAAACGGCCCGCTCTTTGCCCGGGCCCTTGCCCCGCGCGCGTCCCGCGTGCGCGTGGCTTTGGCAGATTATCAAGGGGAGTGACAGGAGGGGGCGGGAAGAGGACCAGCTGCGGCCGATCAGCGCCGCTCAGCAGGCTGGTCCTCGCAGTCCCGCCTCTGAGCTTGTGTGTTGCAAGGTGGTTGCAGTAGACGCGTTGGTGCTCCTATGCACAACAGGGGACCAAAAAGACCAGGACCCTGACACGGTCTTGAGCCTGCGAGCGGCTCCCGCGGAGCGGGGGCCGCGAGGCGGTGAGTTAGTTGCTGGAAAAGAACAGGCAACCGGGACAGCACTCCCAACACAGCCAAAGGACGAACCCAAGCAGCACAGTCTCCGTGGGGTTTTAAACAGGTGGAGGGGGCGGGAAGAGGACCAGCTGCGGCCGATCAGCGCCGCTCAGCAGGCTGGTCCTCGCAGTCCCGCCTCTGAGCTTGTGTGTTGCAAGGTGGTTGCAGTAGACGCGTTGGTGCTCCTATGCACAACAGGGGACCAAAAAGACCAGGACCCTGACACGGTCTTGAGCCTGCGAGTGGCTCCCGCGGAGCGGGGGCCGCGAGGCGGTGAGTTAGTTGCTGGAAAAGAACAGGCAACCGGGACAGCACTCCCAACACAGCCAAAGGACGAACCCAAGCAGCACAGTCTCCGTGGGGTTTTAAACAGGTGGAGGGGGCGGGAAGAGGACCAGCTGCGGCCGATCAGCGCCGCTCAGCAGGCTGGTCCTCGCAGTCCCGCCTCTGAGCTTGTGTGTTGCAAGGTGGTTGCAGTAGACGCGTTGGTGCTCCTATGCACAACAGGGGACCAAAAAGACCAGGACCCTGACACGGTCTTGAGCCTGCGAGTGGCTCCCGCAGAGCGGGGGCCGCGAGGCGGTGAGTTAGTTGCTGGAAAAGAACAGGCAACCGGGACAGCACTCCCAACACAGCCAAAGGACGAACCCAAGCAGCACAGTCTCCGTGGGGTTTTAAACAGGTGGAGGGGGCGGGAAGAGGACCAGCTGCGGCCGATCAGCGCCGCTCAGCAGGCTGGTCCTCGCAGTCCCGCCTCTGAGCTTGTGTGTTGCAAGGTGGTTGCAGTAGACGCGTTGGTGCTCCTATGCACAACAGGGGACCAAAAAGACCAGGACCCTGACACGGTCTTGAGCCTGCGAGCGGCACCCGCGGAGCGGGGGCCGCGAGGCGGTGAGTTAGTTGCTGGAAAAGAACAGGCAACCGGGACAGCACTCCCAACACAGCCAAAGGACGAAGCCAAGCAGCACAGTCTTCGTGGGGTTTTAAACAGGTGGAGGGGGCGGGAAGAGGACCAGCTGCGGCCGATCAGTGCCGCTCAGCAGGCTGGTCCTCGCAGTCCCGCCTCTGAGCTTGTGTGTTGCAAGGTGGTTGCAGTAGACGCGTTGGTGCTCCTATGCACAACAGGGGACCAAAAAGACCAGGACCCTGACACGGTCTTGAGCCTGCGAGCGGCTCCCGCGGAGCGGGGGCCGCGAGGCGGTGAGTTAGTTGCTGGAAAAGAACAGGCAACCGGGACAGCACTCCCAACACAGCCAAAGGACGAACCCCAAGGAGCCATTTGTTCATTGCCTGTCTGAGATTTAAATCTCCTAGGATCATCAAGTTTGCATACTTTATCACATTGGGCGCTAAAGCCAAATCTAGGGAATTAATTAATTTTTCTGTGTAGCACGGGGTTAGAAGGCAGTAAATTAAGGCCCCAGCAAAGGAGCTTTGTGTGGAGAAAGATATACAAAACCCCAAAGCCTCCGCACCTTTCAAATCCTCAAATTAAAGAGTAGAGCATAAAAGGTTGTATTTTAAAGCGATAACAAGTCCTCCTCCAGTTAATCCCTCTTGGTCCAGATGAACGCATGCATAGTTCTCAGAGAGTGCAAGTTCAATGTCTGGAGACAAGTCTTCTTTCATCCAGGTGAACCTTTGTTGTGAATGTCAAGAAAATGTTGTGGGCAGTGCTTAATTTGAGCTGGTGGTTGCCGGTGGGGCCCACCAGCACTCATTTTTGGGGACTGGCAGTTATTTTTTCTCCCTACACATTAACCTAGAGCAAGAGAGGAAAAGCACAAATTCAGGGAATATGTTGGAAATGTGGTTGTTGGTTGACTGAGGTGTACACCTTTGTCAAACAGCAACTACAATCCTAGTCAGGGTAAGTGTTGGGCAACCCTATATTAACCCTTGCTTACCCTCTGGTAGCTTGGCACAGAGCAGTCAAGCTTAACTTTGAGGCAGTGTGTAAACTATTTATGCAACACTTCAAAGAGTAAAACTGTGAAAACACCACGCAAAAAGATACCACACCAAGTTAGATAAATAGTTCTGATTTTAATAAATAGGACAAGAACACAATGATAAAAATCCAAGTAGGACTTGAGATATTGATTTTGAAAGATTCTAAGTGGAAATAGAGTCAAGAAACGTAAAGCGCTAGAATAAGATATCTGGTCGCGCCGCAATTGGACAAAGTCAAAAGTTCAGGCCGAGCGTGTGCCGGTAGAGAGACCCAGTTAGGCCAGCTGAACAAAAGTTCCTTAATACGAGGTTGCTTATAGTTGCCTGGGTTCAGATCAAGGATGCACTGCGCAGCAGAGGCGATGCGCCGACTCCACGATGTGGCGAGAAACCCTGATGCGATGACGGAGGTGTTGATGGGGCTTGTGATGCGAAGACCGGTGTCGAGGATGCGTTGTGCAGTTGAGGCGATGCATTGGCTCAGACGAGCTGGGAAGCTGCGATATAGAGTTTCTTTGTTGAGGCTGCTGTCGATGGGAATGCCAGGATCTTGCTCTGGGGTGTTATGAAGGTGATGCTTTGAGTCCGATCAGCGCAGTAGCGCCGATGCATTGGTGCTGATCCACGCAGTAGTGCCAATGCGTCCATTCTACAGAAAATGCGCCGGTTCCACTGGAACAACCATCTTAAGCCTACTTCCAAGGGTCTAGGACTGGGGTGGCACCACAGGCAGGGCAGACTCACAGATTGCAGGGTCCAGGTGTAGAAGCAGGGAGTTTGGAAGTCTTTTATGTCCATGAGACTTCAGATCAGGAGGCCAGGCAGCCAGCTCTTGGAGTCACTTTAGGTTCAAGTGATGCACGCCCAGTCCTTCTCAACCAGGCAGTGGAACAGGAGGCAGCAGAGCAGTACACAAAGCAAGGCAGGAGTCAAGCAAAGCAGCAGCCTAGCAGAGTGGCAGTCCTTCAGCAGCACAACAGTCCCTCTTTCTGGCAGAGTCTTCACAGGTCCAGAAATGTACTGAAGTAGTGGTATCAGCGGCCAGTTGGGCCTTTGAAGTATAAGTGAGGCTGGGTCCAGCTCTTCCCTCCCATCCTCCCAGGATGGTCCATCAAGTCACAGCTAACCTCACATTGTGTGTGGCTGTATATGGGGAATACACAGAGCCCAGTTATCACCCTCCCTAGACCAGTAATCAGAGACTGGCAGCAGGCACCAAATGGCTAAAGTAAGAAACTGCCAACTTTCTAAGTGACATTTTCAGAATTGCAATTTAAAACCATAACTTGTGCCTATAAAGTGATTTCAGATACCCCAAACTTGAAAAGAGTATCTCTTCCAGATTGGTAATTACACCTATAAGATGTAATAAGCTAATCCCAATGTTATCCTTTGGAGAGCTAGGCCTTGCAGTAGTGAAAAACGACTTTGGGAGTTTTTCACTACTAGGACTTTTAAAATTTAATAGGACATGTCCTGCCTTTTAAATACGTTGCGCCCTGCCATCTGTGTTCTTCATGGCCTACCTTGGGGTGACTTATATGTATTGAAAGGGAAGGTTTGGGCCTGGAAAGAGGTTTAGTTTGCCAGTACGACATGGCAGTGGAAACTGGACCCACAGGCTATGCAATGGCAGGCCTGAGCCATGGTTAGAGGGCAGTTTAATTGGGTGGCACAATATTTGCTGCAGCCCATTAGTAGCATTTTATTTACAGACCTTGGGCACAGGTAGTTCACTTTGCTAGGTATTTAGAAGTAATTTAAATATGCCAATTGGGGATGAACCAATATTACCATGTTTTAGGAAGGGAGTACATGCACGTTAGCACTGGTTAGTTGTGGTAAAATGCTCTGAGTCCTAAGGTCAGCAAAAACGAGGTCAAAAAAAGTGGAGGAGGAAGGCAAAAAGTGTAGGGGTGACCCCGCAGAAAGGGCCATTTTTCAACCGGAAAGAAGGATGAAGAGAGAGACTGAAAACCGTGAGAAAGTAGGAGTGAGATAAAGGAGCAGAGAGTGTCTGATAGTAGATTGAAGAAACATAAGGTGGATTCAAGACTACACAACCTCTGTATTCGTCACACCTACATTTAAAAAAAAAAAAAGTTATAATTTTCATAACAACAAAAAAACATTGTTCTGATTTTACATGCAATGGATGCTCATATGTGCGGTACATTTATATACATTGTGCCCCTGCAGCTAACGCTAGTCTCAAATTTAGATATACAGCCTTACCAGATATTTTCTGTTTTGATGGTTTAGTATAAGTTCTTCTTCTATTTCCGCTTTGGTGGGGCTTCCATCCTCGCCCACCCCCCATCGTCCCCACATTCAGTTATGTGTTACGCATTCACGTGTGTTGTCGATATATCGCCCTGTTCTTGAGACTGGGGGTGTTGGGTGGCCGCCATCTCCAGGAGATACTGTCTCAGTTGTTGCCACATGTCTTGTGGCCTGGATGTTATCGGTTGTAAGTCACTTTTGGTGTTACAGTGAATTAAACTGTTGGGCCATGCTTTTTGTGTAGGGATCTGTCTACTTCCCCAGTGTACTGCAATCACCAGCTTTGCAAGTAGGAGGGCGATCGCTGCGAACCACCGTATGGTTTTAGGGATTTCATTCACATGCATCATTTGCGACAAAAACATAAATATCTCCTACCAGTAGTGTTTGATCTTGGTACACAGTGCGTTGCTTTTGGGGCATGCTGGTGCAGGACTCGGGTCTATCTTGTATAGTTTGTCCGATGGCAACCTACATTTAATAAGACTAACCACGGGCTTCTGATTAGAGCCTTGGGCACCAGCACCTATTTTTTCCAAAAATTAATCACTGATTGTGGGTGCTATCGCAAAACTAGGACAGTGAAATTGACCACTAGTATGCAGTCGTATACCAGCTGCCAGTTTCTTTTAACCAGCTTGTCTTCCCTTGGCCAGATTAGCAGGAGTTTATTTCCTCACATTCACTGTGACATGCTTTATATCACACACTCCTCCAGGTGTATTTTGTAATGTCCTGTGACAGATTTTTCCTTGAATAATGCCAGAAAGTTAGACCCAGTCACCCACCTTTCAGAAGCAGGGGAAAAACCATTGATCAGCTATTTTGTTATGCTAGATCTAATGCTCCAGAGTCCTTGCGTTGATGAGATTTGTTTAACAAGCATTTGCAATGCAACACGTCTCGCATTTACACGAGTTTACGCTATTGGCATTGTAAATGACAATTCCTTTTATTTATGTTTTCGTTTTTGAAACATAAATAAAACGCATTGTCATTTACAATGCCAATAGCTTAAACTCGCGTAAATACGAGACCTATTGCATTGCAAATGCTTGTTAGTCAACCTGCACCTTGGCCAAATAAAGAATTTCTTCTACCCATTCATCAACTGTATGATAAAAACCCGCTAATTCTTAGTCTTTCCTCAGCCTAAAGCTATCTCCCTGTGGCCATTCAACGACAGTCCTGACCATGTGATGCTATTGAACAGGATGGCTGGATGGACAGCTGGACGGACGGATGGATTCGATGGATCGAAGGGCTATAAAGAGTGTATGTATGGATGATGCTACTGAAGACGATGGATGGATGGTCTATGAAGAGCGTATGTATGAATGATGCTACTGAACATGATAGATGGATGAATGGATGGATGGATAAAAGGAGCAGATGATATAAGAGGGTAGAGATTTGTTGACAAAGTGGCAGATGCTAGAGAGAAAGAGAACAAAGGAGGGAAGCAGACAGCTGGTTGCAGAGACCGGTGGTCGGAGAGTGTAGTACACTAAGGGACAAATTAATGAATAGTCAGATGGGTGGATGTGGGGACAAGGAGGTGTGTGTGTGTGTGTGTGTGTGTGTGTGTGTGTAACTAATCATCCTGCGTCAAGTGAAAGATGTGTAACTTAGAGGAGCCAGGGGTGTCTGGCACCACTGCTCCAACCCCAAAGCCAGGTGTCTGGCGAGCGTGCCCTGAGCGTGTCCACGCCGCATAAGACGCCCGCAGTAAAACAGACCAGAGTAAGCACGAAGCACATGCAGGGCAATTCTCTTTCTCGCTCTTTCTCGCTCTTTCTCGCTCTTTCTCGCTCTTTCTCTCTCTTTCTCTCTCTTTCTCTCTCTTTCTCTCTCTTTCTCTCTCTTTCTCTCTCTTTCTCTCTCTTTCTCTCTCTTTCTCTCTCTTTCTCTCTCTTTCTCTCTCTTTCTCTCTCTTTCTCTTTCTTTCTCTCTTTCTTTCTCTCTTTCTTTCTCTCTCTCTCTCCCCATTCCCTCCCTTAGGAGATGTAATGTACAAATACTAGCTCCTCCCCAACTCGCGCACTGAGGCAAAACATTAATTACTGTATCGATAGCGAACATGTTGGGGAAGTCATGTTTTTGAATGCCAAATCGAATATGCGCAAGTATCGATTCGCGGACCGTAGGATTATGTGCGTTTGCCGAACACCCCTCAAGTCTGTGAGCTGCCCTTGGGAAGGTCTTTATCTTTGACAAATGTTGGTAGGTCTCAGTTTAAAGTAGCAGGATTAAGCTGAAACCATGGGGGTTGATGTCTACATGTATATGAGGCAACACATTTCCAAGACTCTGTTTCATTCTTCAAATTTTAAGAACACTTCAATCAAAAACAAGAACAAAAGAAGCGTGAGCAAAAAGGAGACGGAAAGGGCGGCGTGAGTGGCCGGGACGTGTGGGCGAGGAGAGAAGCACGCGCGCTTGGAAGAGCAGTCTGCTCTTTTTCGAAGCACATACTCGTGCTTGTGGCGTGCCCTTGCGCTCTACCTCAAGGTGTATGCCGCCACAAGCATGAGTGTGTGCTTCAAAAAAGGCAGAACGACGGCTAAAGGTCTCCTAAGCAGCGCATGTGCGCTGCATAGGTGAGACCTAAAAACCTACTGTGAACCTCATTTTGTGAAGATGCTCATATCTAGGTTATAGCCTTTTTTAGGTCACATTTTAATATTAGCTGGTCATGTGAGGCACTAGGTCACAAGGGATCATATCCCATGTGTTCCTTGGTCCTGCTTGAAGAGTTACGTTTTTTGTTATCTTTCTGCTATTTGATCTCTTTCCTCTGCCTACTGGTGTGCACTTTTATTGTTTTTATGGCCTTGTGGTGCATTTAAATACAGCCCCCAAATACAGAATTCTCTTGTCTATGAATTGTAAATCTAGCCCTACAAAGGTTCTGGGTTGTTCCTGTTTCTTGGAGAGGAAGAGTTTCTCCATTTCCTTTTTCCATTAATATTTTTGATGCAGCATTTTAAAATTCCCTGGCCTTGCACATGTCTTTGCTCACTGGCTGTCAGTTTTCCTTTCATTCTTTTTAAGTCAATATTGTTGTAGCAACAATGTCTCCTTTATGTAGGATTTCTTGTATCCAGTGTTCTTGTGAGTGTGCCACTTGAGAAATTAGATAAAGCTGATGAGCTATGGCCATTTTCAGTTTCTAAATGAAAAGTGTGGCAAACTTTAGCGCTATCCCAGGAGCCTTCTTAATGTGCTTATAATCTAGCACGAAAAATACGAGTGACTACTGTAACACATCATTTTGTAGGTTGTCAGGTCCTGGAATTTGTAGTCTTCTTCACAGTAGTTTGAGGTTGAGCGGACTGCTATGGAGAAACATACAATTTCTTGACACTGACCATCGCCTACTTGCAGAAAATGCACTAATTTCCGCGGAAACATGTTAACCAGTGAATAATAGGAAGAGCTGCTAATGGCAATCTTCAGTCATTGTTTTTAATGTTTGCTAGAGTGAGAACCCAAGTGTAATTTTGGTTAGGATGCAGGAGGTGTCTCTTGGAGTAATGTAGATGAACGCACACTGCACAATCTAGAGGACACACTGGTTGGTTATTACATGGAGTGGATTGTGGAATAGTTATGATTAAGTATACCCTTGACCATTCTGACTCCATATTCTACTTTGCATCCTTTGTATCACCCCACATTTAATGGCTATCAAGTCCTACAAAGAGCATGTTCAGTGATTAGGATTCCACACATTGTGCTTAAGGTCCCAACGTCCTATGATAATATATGTTACTCCATTCACTCGCATCTCTCATTCCAGATAGGGGGCTAATTCGATATGGCTAGAGGTGGAGAGAGGCACACACTTCTATTAGTAACGTTGACTTGGGAAGGTGCACAGCTGTCTCTTTGAATTTCCTCCTCAAGCCTCCTTTTTGTTTGGGCCTTTTCAATGTTCTAACCGTTACTGTATGAAATGTAATCCATTGCGGGAAAGTAAAACATTTCTAGTGGGCTTCAAAGATTTATCCTTGAAGAAATGTTGAAAAATACTTCCTAGCTAAATGTATTATTTTATCGTAATAAGTATCTATAATGTATACCCTGTAATCCATTGCAGGAAAGTAAAACATTTCTAGTAGGCTTCAAAGAATTATCCTTGAAGAAATGTTGAAAAATACTTCCTAGTCAAATGTATTATTTTATTATAATAAGTATCTATAATGTATACCCTTGTGGCAAGTTTGACAGGGAAGGCATTCCTTCACCATGCCAATCAGTCCACAAGCACTCAAGGATTTTTACTGTCATGAGACATCTTCCTTTGTCTTCACACTCGCTAGAAGATTCTGTTCCGCCATTGTCTTTTCTAAACTTCCCATCCCCTCGCAGGATATTACTGAAAAAGTATTTAATACTTTCACTACCTGGGACCTCTTCCTTATCTTGGTTTTTATCACATGCATTTTCTCTCACATGGCACATTCTCTTGTGCAAATGAAGAAATCAACTTACATTAGGGCAAGGATGTGATAGGAGCCCACCTCATATGCATATCCTATAAGTCTTTGATAATTCCCAGGATTGGAGAACCAATTCTTCTGTCCATGTTCTGTTCCTTAAATAATGAATCTAATTTTCCTTTGTTCCTAATAGAATTCATACCCTTCATGTTGTGCGTCATATTTTTAAGAAGGAGCAAGACCATTAGGGTGGGTGTCTGATAATCCTAAGGCTTTGGATCTTCTCTGCAGCCATCCAGATTTCCCATCTCTAGATCAAAGGTCTGGTTCATACGTTCAGGTCCCATCGATAACCAGCAAGACCAAATTTCTGGGAGAACTGCGCCTTATGGGCCATGGTCAGACGGATTTGACTATAATATCACCTTTCTGTGATTGCACATGCAAGATAAAAAGTAGTTCAAGGCTTCTGCGAGTGCAACTAAGTAATCACAAAATGTGTTGATAAGCAAGGGCCCAAGCCTTTCATTCTCATTGTGTGATGCCTGGAAATACATACTTCTGCTTCCCCCCGACCCCTTGGCTTTGGCCTTTAGATATAAGGCTTTCATAAAAGCTGAATGATACCCAGTGCACAAACTGCTGACTAAAGATCATGCCAATCGATTTGATTGACAGATTAACGTACCCTGGTTGTTGGTAGGAGATTAGCTGACTGAGTTTTCTTCACTTTGGCGGAGCCAGTTGTGTTCTTTAGTACACACACATAGGATAAAGAAGTCTGTTCATGTCTCACGTTCGGTTATTAGCATTCATGTAGCAAGCAGTCTTCTGTTGGTATGGCCTTTTATGGATGTAGTCTTTTTGGGAGAGTGTTTCTACACGGTCAAAGGTTTCCATTGCTGACTATATGCATAACTGTAAATTTGTTGCCTTCTTTGTTTCCAGGTTAACGAGTGGTCACTTAAGATACGAAAAGAAATGAGAGTAATTGACAGACAGATAAGAGGTGAGATATTTCAATTTTTTTCTGGTTGGAACATCTGCAATAAATTGAAACACTTTAATTGAACAATATTGATTCTCTGCTTTTAATTTAACTAAATAAAAACATTCTTGCTGTAAGTTGAATCTTAATTCTCACCGCCATACCCGGCGACTCCATGTTTTCAAGTATAGCTCGCAAAATGAATATCAAATTTACAACTTTTTGGAATTCCTGCCTGAATGCTTTCTCACACTTTATTATGCTAAATGTTCTCTGGGATTTGAGCAATGAAGAAGCAACAAGAAAAATCAAACAATTT
The DNA here is from genome assembly GCF_964204655.1 of Triturus cristatus. Taxonomy (NCBI): domain Eukaryota; kingdom Metazoa; phylum Chordata; class Amphibia; order Caudata; family Salamandridae; genus Triturus; species Triturus cristatus. Next base: position 1,091,150,560 of record NC_140582.1, on the reverse strand, counting down.
TAGCCTTCAAAGTTAGGCTAAACATTTATCCATAATAGGCAGACATTGTGAATTGTCTCTTTTTGAGGGGAGCTACTTGTTATAAAGCAGAAGCGCTCTCCAAAGAAGACATTTTTAGCTGTAACATCTCAAGGATAATGTACATTGAGTGTGGCCCAGATTGGAGTAAACAAGATCCAGTCGGGGGTGGTGGCATCTAGTTGGAACAATACAAATAGCTACATTTGTAGAAATAAATAGAATTATCACATGTATACTTTTCTTTCAATAAATGTTGAATAGGCCATTTAAGGGTAAGGACATTGTGATAAAATTGTTGATATTGTATTCCAACAATATATAGTCAAACCCTGAACCATGTACTGGGATAGGAACTCAGTTCAACGACTTTGCAGACTGAACTCAAATATATGCTGTTGCTTTACCTTGAATATTTTACTGTGACAAAATGTATACTGGGGCGTACTGTTAGATGACTATAAAAATATGCTTTAACTGGGTACAACTGTGATATAAAATGCACAAAGCAACTGCGTGTTCTGTACTGTGATTTAAAAGCAACCAGCAGCCGTGCAGACAATACTGCACTGCAATATAAAAGGCACACCTCTAATTATTAACCCATTCTATACAACATATGAAATGCCATCTTAAATTTACTCCACTGTTTTGTATTGTATGCCGTACAATGCACAAAATGATACAAAATGCACACAACAGCTGGTGCACACTTTCATACTGTGGTATATAGTGTATGCAAGACCAGTGTATGCTGCACTTTGATGCCTTTTACTACTACATTTGCCTTATCATTCTATTGTAACTTTTTGTTTTTACTAGATATTCAAAGGGAAGAGGAAAAAGTAAAGCGGTCAATCAAGGAAGCAGCAAAAAAGGGCCAAAGAGATGTCTGTGTTGTTCTTGCAAAAGAAATGATTAGATCAAAGAAGGCTGTGAGCAAATTATATGCGTCCAAAGCGCACATGAACTCAGCCCTCATGGGCATGAAGAATCAATTGGGTAAGGTTGCCATGATTATTTCTTACCTCTAAGAAATGTCAACATAAAGGTCTTGAGTCTAAATTAGTCTTTATAAGTCGTTCCACATTTATGGATAAGGCTATTGGGAGATAAATCTATATGTACTAACTTTTGATGTTTGGTTTTAAGGATTTGATCCTCGAACCACCATGGCTGCAATGTACAACCATGTTGATGGTCACCAATTGGTGCAAGTCTACCCAGCTTGCTCTTAATCCTCCACCTTTCCCCCCCACCATCAACATTAAAAAGACACTACTGGTAGTCGGAGATGCTTTCAGGATCACAGGCTAGGAGCCTCAACCTTCTAGTTCTCTAGGACTTCTCAATTGCCTTCCATACTGTAGTCCACATGCCTTTTTAACTGACCTCTCCACTGTATGTGTATCTCTAGGTCAGTAGTATGGTGGTTTCCCATGCGGCATTGTTTTGGCATTTGTTTGGGCAGTGTTAGGCTGCTGAACAGTACTGTGTGACTATGGCCATTTACCAATAGTGTCCCATGGACAAAATACTGGTTCACTCAAAACTGGATAGCCCGGGTACTTCCTTTAGGCACTTCACTATCCCATGGTAGCGAAGGGGAACAATCAATGGTTACTCCAGGAAATGAAGGGGTTAGATATTCTGATTCACTATAATACAATAAACAACATTGACCATCTTCAATGTTCATTAAGTGCTTCACTGTACAAGAAGAAAAGATCTTTAATTAGTTGCTAAGTAGGGGGAGGAGCCTAGCCGGCAACAGAGATGGCCGCCTGAGCCCTCGGCTCCGCCGACTCGTCCGCTTCCCTCCCGTACCGCTTCCTCTCCTGATTGCTGAATCGTGCTTGTTGTGCGGTAACGGGTAGGGGAGGCGACGCTGCATCCGATGGTGGGCTCCCCGTCGTCCCTCCTGCACCGGGGGTGAAGAAATGCCCTGAATTCCCGCTGACGCCTACGCAGTGGGTCCGGTCCTTTGTTCTCGGCGGCGTCCGGCTGGAGGGCAACAACAGCGGCCATTACAGGAGAATCCAAAACCGCCGGCGAGACGCGGTGGGCCACCGAGATTCCCAGAAGTAGCGCAACAGTTTCTTTTGGAGCCTCGCCGCTGCGCTGCTTTACCACCACCGATGCAACAAATGTATCCCCCCTGTTGGAAGTTCCCCTTTGATCTCTCGCTACGAAGTGTACGGGAAGGGGCCATCTTTATTGAGTGATCGGCGCTTATACACGGTGCCTGGTTGGACCGTCCCTGTGCTGTCCCTGTGCGTGGCGCTGGGCTGGGGGTTACTGCCCTGTCCCTGTGGTTTGGCGCTGCCTCTCTGGGAGCTGACCTCCTAAACGACGCCGGGACATGTCCGCTAAAGACTGGGCTCGAGGGTCGCCGCACGCTTGCGGATTCCGGGAACAGGGAGCTGGCATCTCATCCTCTCACGCTATGCCCGTGAGTATCGGCGACGTCCTGGAAGCTTTGGCTGCTATGCGAGCCGCTTTCTGTTCCAACGCCCGTGACCTGGAGCGCCGGCTAGACGACGCCGTGCCCGTTCTCTCCTTGGCTGACCGGACGGGCGGCTGTGCGCGGAGCGGATCGCCGAGCCCAGGACTCGGCAGTCGTGTGCAGCCTCTCCGGGGAGACGTAGAGGAACTGATTGTGAGTGAACTTACCATCACCGCCGCTCGGACTGTCGCACCTATGGAGGACACAGTGCATTCTATCTTTGGACGGAACCTAGAGGTTCGCCGTCGGATGCCAGGACTACCACCGCCAGCGGGTATTGCTGACAAGATCGCTCTGCTTACTCTGCACATGTTGCCCGGGAGTGAGTTGCCCACTTTTGGTGGACTATCACTGTATGCCTACCCGTACTGCACTCTTGGGGATAACACTGTCCTGCTTTGGATGGCGATTACTGGCTGTTGCCATCTCTCTGGGTGTTCGCATCGGCTGCTCTTCCTACTCTGCGGGACTACGCCGCAACTGCATTATGCTGGCGCACTGGCACGTAGGGGTCAGGGTTGAGTTTGTCTTTTTCTTGCCCTGATACCGGTAACTACATTCCTGGGACTGTGCTGGACTGACGAGAACGCTGGACTTTGGGTATGGTTTGCATGGGGGCCCGGGAGGTGATGGCCGGATACACGTCTGTTGATTTTTCTTTTGTTCTCTTGGGTTGGCCCTCCTCCGTTGATAAATGTTTTGCACCGTTCTTGTGGGTAGGGCAGCCGGGGAACTAGTTTTCTCTGAGTGACCGGGACATGTATCGGTGGTGCTAGAAGACTGTTGCGGGGGCTTACGCTTATCAATCATGGCTTGAAGATTCCTTGTGGATATTTTGGATGTTTCGGTTGGGTGTTGCTGCCTTACTTACCCTGCGCGCTGCTGCTGTGACCCCAGTTCTCTCGTCATACCGGGCATGTTATTACTATTGGGTGTTAGACTACTGTTGCTATTATGGGTGCGAGATGGCGGAGCTGGGGGACGAATAGTGGGCTCCTCCCCACCTTTCTTAATTTTATAAGAGTTTTCGGATTCTCTCTTTTTCTTACTTTCTATATTTCGGGACTCCTTTTCTTGGGCGACAGGCACACTGCTAGGGGGGGAAAGGCCGTAGCCAGCTGCAGGGGTGCAGGGTGGGGGGCACTTGGGGGGTGGGGTTGCTTTCTTTTTTTTTTTTTTTTTTTTTTTTTTGTTTTTTTTTCTTTTTGTTCTATGGGCCTTCTATTCTTTGTCCTTTTTCCTTCCCTGGGGTTCAGACGTTCCTTTCTGGGTGCCACGTAGCGACTCTGGTGTTTTCTACTGCTATAAGATTATCTATCCTGATTGTTTAACACCAGTATTGACTTGTTGTGCTACGATATCCTGCTTATGTCTATCCTACAAGGAAAACTTTTAAAACTTGACCTCAGTCCTTCTGTAATATATCCTCTGTGTTTTCAGTAAGTTGTACTGTACCTTATGTGTGAGCCCCCCCGGGCTCCTTGTTTGACTTGTATTTGCCCTTTTTCTATCAATAAAGGTCTTCAAAAAAAAAAAAAAACAAAAAAAAAAAATTAGTTGCTAAGTAAATTGATATTTCAAATTTAATAAACACACACACAAATAGAAGGAGCACACATACAAATAGAACGAGCTAATAATGACCCCAAATGTAAATATATTCACATTATGGGCACAGGGAGACACCCTGTTAGATGGTTTGCTGAATCCCTGCGAACTCACGCACTACGACTGACCTCCCTCCCTCAAAAGTCACTAGGACACTGATCTCCATCGCCATAGTACTGATAAAGAGTGGGCGTGCATCCTGGAGGGACCCGTACTGCCACCTAGGAATGCCACATTCAACCTCACAATTTTACATAGTTCATAGAGCATACATCACTCCAGAAAAAAGTAAATAGATACTTTCAACGAACTGGCGCGCACTGTCCCTGATGCAAATTGGTGAATGCAGAGCTAGTCAACATGCTATGGGGCTGTACCGTATAAATGCCTACCGGCTTGCAGTCACCACTTATTTGCTAGATTGCACCGAACGCACAGTGGAATGGGAGGTATGCCTCCTGGGTCTTTACCACATATCTGAAAAACACAGGGTAACATCCCGATTTAATAGACCCAGGGCCTATCGCCCCTAAACGCCTGATCACTAGACGATGGAGAAGTCCCGAACCCCCGCCACGGGAAGCAAGGTACCGCTCACTCACAAACTGGGCGCAAGCAGAGAGTGTGGCTTTGTGATGTGAAGATGCCCTAGGGCCACACACAACTCCGATTTTTTTTTTTTTTGAAAAATATGTTTATTTGCATTTTAATCACTCAAAAAAACCGTACAATCAAGATCCAGCGCTTACATGAGGCATACTAAGGTACGGCTACCTGTATACTATCATCCCTATTGTAAGTCAATGGTATACTAACTGTTTCGGTGCTCCCCCAGCAAACCTTGCGGAGTAATCCCTTGTAAGTCCGCCATCCAGTGTCCACATGCTGGCAGATCGTACACGTATAGATCGCGGAGACTCCACTCAGAAGGCTCCACGGTGCAATTGATACAACTAATCTAAAACCTAACAACTACCCCGTGGACCACACAAAACTCCGATAGTGAGTGCATGGGATGCTTTATTCCTGGACCTTCGAAACGCCTGGCGAGGTCCCCCAGATGCCACACTCGGCTTCTGGGAGGGCGCTAGAGGCTGCTGGCGACCGTACACAGTAGACACGCTTACAGAACACAGAGACCAACTCACGAATTTGCAATCCAGATCCCAGTTCCCTTCACACAGAACCAGGTGAACTACTCAAGCGGGTGGCGTACCTGCTGGCAGTATCTGGACAGTGGGTGGATGGCAGAGATCGGAAATGCCACAGTCTTTCGTTGGGCAAGTTTACACAGTTAATACCCTGTTACCCTTTCCCTCCAATCCCTTCCACTCCCTACCCCTCTTCCCCTCCTTACTCCTCTCCTCCCCACCCACCCAATTCCATCCGTCCCACATATACCATACACAAACGTGAAGATCAACATAATGGACAACCATATTTAGTCAATACAGTCAAACAGGTGAAATTCAACCACACCAAAAGTTTAGAACATGCTATAACTACAAATGCGTACTGTTGATTGTAATGATTTTGTAATAGCTCTGTACTTCACTATGCCTATGATATATGTACATGCATACGAAATGTCCTATGTTAACTTACAAAACGAATAAAGATATATTAACAAAAAAGAAATGACCCCAAATGTATTTATAGCTCCTCAGTATTATTGTGCCTTTTGTTGTTGTTAACCTTCAGCCAGTGTTATGCTATGAGGCTTGGTGCTGGTCATCTCAGATCTTCTGATGCTTTCGAGTCTCTACAGTTTTTTTGTGTGGCTAGCCGACGACTTGGTGTCAAAACAATGATTTGCAAGAGAAACTGATTCTATCCCGTAGACAGAAAGAAGCTATTTCTAAAAATAGCCCTTAGAATAATTTGTAGGTGCCCCAGTGACTGCTTCCAGGCACTAGAACAGTTGGTGGCACAGGCCAGTTAAATGGTGTCAAATAATCAATTAAGAGCTTTACTCGTCAATTTTCTTTAATTTGGGGCGAATGAGAAAAATAGCGAGCCAGTGCCATCATTTGACACCAAAGGTGTTTTAAGTTAGGATACCAGTAATTAAGCATTTCCTGATTGTAGTCCAGATTGTCTGTTGGCAGGAAAGCAGTAGGCTTCCACACCATGCAAAGGTTATACCAGAGGTTACTTGCTTCTAATGCAAAGAGGACTAGCTTTGACCGTGGCTTTAACTGGCAACATCTCTGGGAACCAAAGGGCTGAAACAGTGTTTCAAATGTTTCTTGGACCCGGGCAAACTCCTCCAAGCAGAGTCCATGCCGGGAGCTTGAAGACTGGCAGTATCTGGGACGTTCTCAGGCTACAGGCTTGGGATGAGATGGGGACAATGCAGACTCCTTCTTCTCAGTCTTTGATGCGGCAGCTCCTTGGCCCAGTTGTCCTCTTGCTTTTCTCATGGGGTGTTGGGCTCGGTCGAATGACCTTGTTGCTTCTGGGCAGTCTCAGTTATTAAACTTGCTTTGTTTAAAAGTTTGAAGGCTCCTCTATTCTGGAAGGAGCATCCTAGTGTTGCAGACCAGATTTCGCAGGCTGTATCGCTCAGTATCAACAGTGAGTTTATGTCTGACTTTCTCGGGTGCAAACTATATTCTGATCTCTGTGAAGGCTCACTCTGCTTCTTTAGGGAAGTGAGTTCGGCACAACTCACTAAACCGGGGCTGGTTTAGTTTCAACAAGGCAGGGGAAACTAACGGCTGGAAACCTCTCCCATCCACCAGATAAACAGGGTTGTGAGGAGACTGTAAGTGAAGGTTAAAATATCCTAGATGGGCATCACTAGCGTAAGCAAAAAAGACTATCTAAACAAGTCAGATAGACAGGAACCTAACTGGGAAAAAGCAGAAGGTGTAGGAAACAATTTGATCCTTGAAGACACCGTTATCCGAAAGAGAAGTATTATCTTTTTCTATAGTCCCCTCACTCACCAGGGTTTCCCCACGGTGACATGCTTCATCATAGGGGTCCTCCCAGTCCTCTACGGACTGAGGCGTGCTGCGACTTGCGGTGTTACGTAGGAGCACTGAGAATTTGGGTAAACTATGTGTGGTGTAAGTGAAGTGGTGGAGTGGGAAAATTAAAATAATCAGCTAGTGGGCTACAGAATAAACTTTATTGGTGCTCTAAGCTGAAAAAATTAAAAACGGGGTAATATGACAAGGGACCCTAACTATGATGGAAAGGTGTGCCTAGCATATTATGAAGTCAACTAGTTTCGAGCTCCCCAGCTCTTCGTCAGGACTACACTGGGACCAGCCCAGTGTCGAGAAACTTGCCACTCCTAGTCAACCTTAATAAGGTGAGATAAGTGTGATGCCACAATAGTAAGGCATGCGTTTTAAAATATATATACATACGTTATGTACGTTGGTATACTGATCTGTAAATCACAAAATCACAGTTAATGGCGAGAAAAATTATATATACATATATATGCGCATAGTGTAATACATAGTAGTAGCTAAAGATGTGAACACACTACACACAGGTGAATGCACACTTCCATGACTGGCGTGCCGCTAAGTGAAAAAAGGAAGAAATGCAATTATTCACTCCATGCCGGCGTAGTGATGGAAAAGTTGTGCTGTAATTAAATAAATAATTAATTAGGTCTGACTAAACACACACAGTAACATACAACATACAACATGTAACCTACTTAAGAAAAAGCAACACTGTGCCTCATGGTCACTGGAGGGGATGCGGGGATCTCGTACATCTAATGGACGAAGGGAATCGAGATCGTTAGAAAGAAACGGCGTGTTCCGTCATGACGGATCGCCTAGCGTGGTGTGGGGGGGTAAGAGAATGGTTTCCACGCTTCCTTCAGGAGGTGAGAATGGCAGTACTTACTTGTACGTTGAACCCCACATGCTTCTGACACCTACTGAAAGCCAAACCTCTCGGACCGCATTCTGGCGTGTCCTCGTAGCCGCAATGTTTTTATGTGCTGGCGGGCGTGTCACGAGGTTAAAAATAGAAGAGGGCAAGTTCCAGCGCCGATGTGCAAGTGGATCCGCCATCTTGGAAAGGGGTAAGACAAGAGTTTGTGATACTATTAAGCATCCAAATATGTTTCTGTGTGGGCTCAATGTTCCTGCCAGGGTATGCGATCGCTCACAGCTAGATGGGGAATGAGAGCGAAAGATGGTGCGATATGGGGCCGCACTAAGATGAGGCTCATATTGGGAAGAAAAACGAACTTAAATGAAAGACCTGTTCAGACCCGGGTCAGTTGGGTCGGCTAGGATGGAAGCCGTCATGTTGGAAAGGGAAAGGGAACAGGATGAATGGTCATGAAGAACTACTGCTAATTAAGCGCTGGAGACAATACGCTAAGGGGCCGTAAAGAGAATAGTGATAGTGGCCACAATTGAGACACAGATTGAGGGAATGAGGGAGGGATAATGGCTAATGGAATAACGTGAATGGATAACAACGTGCTAGATGATTTATCAAGTAAAAACTGATGAAAAAAGGAAGGCTAGATCAGCAAATGTTCCAGTGATTGTTGTTTAAGTGAACTGGCCCCAGGGTATGTCATCATTGAGACCCCTGTCGTCCGAACATAGCTTGAACACCCAACGTTGTTCCTTCTCATGTAGCTGTTTCTCTATGTTGCGATGATTCTTGATGTGTTCTAAGACAACCCAGTTGAAATCATTCGGAGTATGGCGTTTTTCCAGGAAATGTTTGGTCATTTTTGTGTTATCCCGTTTACATCTGAAATTACTACGGTGCTCGATCATTCGGGTGTTTACTTTCCTGGTGGTCATACCTACGTAGTGCAAATTACAAACGCAAGTTATTAGGTACACCACACATGTTGTGTTACAATTAGTGAATGACCGAAGATTCCAGGTTATCCCATTGTTGCATTCCACTGTCTTAGTCACCTTGGTCAGATGGCACACACTGCAGTTACTGCATGGGAAATGGCCCTCTGGTAGGGGTTGCAGCAGGCGTTGTGGACCTGCGGCTCTTGTTGTCGTTGGACGTGTATGGACAAGATGATCCCTTAAGTTGCGTGCCTTGCGATGGCTGAACATCGGTTCCTGTAGGTCTAGGCCCCCGCTGTTCAGGGTGCGCCAGTGTTTCTTGATTATTTTGCTAACCAAGTTGGATGCAATATTGTATGTAGTAATACAAATTTGTCTTCGTGGCTCATCCTGTCTTGCTACGGTTTTTGTCTCTAAAAGAGCCTCCCTATTGTTATTGAGAGCTCTTTTCCTGGATCTAGATACAAGATGTTGTGGGTAATTACGCTGTATCAACTTTTCTGATAGTTCTTTTGCCTGAATATTGTAGTCTTGTGTTGTTGTACAATTCCTTCTGAGGCGCAAAAATTGGCCAAAAGGGAGGTTGTCCTTGAGGCTGCGAGGATGGAAGCTGTCATATACCAGCAGGCAGTTCCTTGCCGTAGGTTTGAAATGTGTAGTACTGTAGAGGCGTCCGTCTTGTGCTGATATATTAAGGTCTAAAAAGACCATGGTGGATCGGCTCATCGAGGAGGTGAATTTCAGGAACGGGTCTTGTTGGTTAAGCCAGACTAGGAAATCTTCAGCCTCCTGTTCATTGCCTTCCCAGATCAACAGTACATCATCTATGTACCTTCTCCATAGTTTCATGTGTTCAATGTGAGGATTGTGTTGGTGGAGAATATTCTGCTTTTCCAAATGATGCACATACAATCCTGCCACACTCGGCGCAAATGTGCTTCCCATGCTGGTACCGTGGGTTTGCTTGTATAGGACATCTTCGAATTGGAAAAAATTCTCAGTTAAAGCCAAACGGCAACATTCAAGAACCACATGTCTAGGGGTGTGATAATCCCAATCATTTTGGTAGAGTACCTCTTCAAGGATGTCTAAGGTTTCTTTATGAGGGAGACTCGTGTAGAGACTCTCTACATCCAGACTGATCAGAATGTTAGTTGTGGGGTTGAATTCGAGATCCTGGATTAAACAAAGGACTGCTTTGGTGTCCTGTAGATAGGTTTCTGTAGCCTGAACCAAGGGTCTTAAAAAGGCATCCGCAAATTTTGACAAGGGTTCCAAAATCGAACCGATCCCTGATACTATGGGTCTTCCAGGGGGAGTTTCCATAGATTTATGTATCTTTGGGATCGTGTAGAAGTAAGGTGTTACTGGATTTTTGTTTTCTAGGAAGTCTGCCTCTTTCTTGCTGATCCAGTCGTTAGTCAAAGACTCTTCCACTAGACTCGCGATCTCTCTGCGCAGTCGTTCAGTGGGATCCTGTTGTATTATTAGGTAGTTACGTTCATCACCTAGTAGTCGTAGGCATTCGTGTTGGTAATCAATAGTATTCTGTAGAACAATAGCTCCGCCTTTATCGGCTGGTTTAATAGTCAGGTCCTTGTTATTCGATAGTTGGTAGATCGCCTCCAGCTCAATTTTGCTCGTGTTGTGAAAGACTTTGATTGTTCTTGGATCTATCTCCGTCACCTCTTTTATAACCGCTTTCTCGAAAGCCAGTAATTCAACCGGAAGGTTATGTGGTGGAGGAGTGAAATTAGATTTTTTATGTAGTCCAGTGTCGGTGGTGGCATTATCGCTAGGATCTTTATCTTTGAAATAGACTTCCAGTTTGATTTTGCGAATAAACTCCTTTAATTCGCATATTAGCTTGAATTTGTCCAGAGCCGCAACTCTCATTCTGTGTGCCCCATGTATGGTTTAATGAACACTAGAACTTACCAGTCCATTCGTAACCCACGCATCTCCATATACAACATGTCATCTCTTGTACATGTCCTGGCATGAGTAGGCATAGGACCCTAGATATTAGGACTGAACTTCCTTTTTATTATGGACAGCTGGTCAGTGTGAGAAGTTGGCCTGATGTATGATGTCACTAGTTCTATTGTACACCTTATATCAGTCCAAACAACCCTTATGGTGATTGGTTGTAAAGTCAACCTTATAGACCAGCTATTCTAGTGGTAGCATGGACAAGAGCAGTCTTAGGCTAAACTCTGAATGGCATGTGAAGCCAGCTGTGATATCATATATAATCCCTTGAATACCAAATGAAAGGACACCACAACAGATATATATATATAAAATAAAGTGTATTTATTCTAGTCAAACCCTCAGCACTCTTTATGAGATTAGAGGTAAGTACAACACAGTCTTATTTAAGCATACATTGAGTCACACAGGTAAGTAATACAGTTAGGCCCTAGGGGCCACGCAAACCATATACTAAAGAAGTGGTATAAGGACCACTGTCACGGAAATAGGATAGGCCTAGGCCTAGGGAACCGCTGGGGCTACACTACACTAGCAACAGTTAGGAAGTGGGAGGCCCACGGGATTCAGGTGCAGAGTGGAAACACTCACGCGTAATGCGTAAAAGTCGATAGAATTACTAGCAGTTAGAAATTAACAGTTTAAGGACACTTCTGAAGCAGCTAGAGAGTCGAGACTCGGAAACTAGACCCTAGGATAGTCACTACCCTTGTGAGCACCGAAGTACCCAAGTTACCTTGCCCACGGACTGCGGGTGCATAGGTGTGAACTTGCGTCTGGTTTCGTCATGGACTTCTATGGATGCCTGAAGGAAAGTTGCTGACAGGCAGTCAGTGAAGAGTGTCCGGTGGATCCCAAGGCTGGGATCAAGAAGAGAGGATACCTGCAAGCAGAAGGGACAGAGTCAAGGTCACTAGCCAGTGACCACGTGGAACCAGGAAGGAACCAGGCGATGTCGTGAAGATTGCAGGTGAAAGGTGAAGCTTGTCGCTGCAGCCACGGGTACCAGGAGACGTCGAGGACGACCAGGACCAGGAGGCGAGCTGTCCCACGAAGGCTTTTGCTGTCGGCGGCGTCGAAGTCGAACTAGGACTCACCAGGCCTCGGCAAGCGGAACCCATGAAGAACGGAGGACTTGCTTCTGGTGCAGACCAGGAAGGTCTGGGGTGCTTCTCTTTTGCAAAGAAGCGGGAGCCAGTCTGGAGGAGCCAAACCAGCAGTGAAGATTTCAAGGTGTGTCATCACAAAGGCCGTTAGCCAACAGGCAAGCAACCGGACAGACGCAGCAAGCAGGAAAATGCAGAAGGGCCCCACGCAGGACTCGTGGAGTGTGGGGGGCTGATCTTCGGTGCAGATGGGGCTTGGGGTTGGGGCTTCTCAATCCCCGGTGCACAACTTCGAGGGTGCCTCAGAAGCTGCGCTGGAAGATACTAGCCACTTTTCCCAGGTAGCCGGTCCCACGTCTCTCGTCGCCTCCACGGATCTCAGCTCGGATGTGGATCAGGGTCGGAGAAGTCTGGAAGTCAAGGCTCTGGTCGGGCTCTGCAGTCGGTCCCTCGTAGAACTTCAGCAAAGCAAAGGGTAGTCTCTTGATGGTGCCTGTTTGCACAGGGTAGCCACTCCTTGGCCACAAGAGAGATTCTTCAGTCTTCTTCTTTCCTCGAATGTCGAAGGTCCAGAGTTTCTGTTCAAGTTGCAGGTTCAGGATAATCTAATATCCTGGGGCCCAGCTACCACTCTTATACTAATCTGGGGGGCTGGGTTGCCTGCTAGGTCACGCCTTATGGGTGGGACCTGGGAGGGCGGTGGTTACACCCCCTTCCCTTTGTCCAGTTTCGCGCCAGGACTGGGGCTGGAGTGCCCCAGCACCGGTTTGAACTGGACTATGCACGGGACACCTTGTGTGCCCCAGGCATGTCTCATTCTTTTCATCCCTCCCTGCCCCAATACACTAAGGCCTGTCTAGGGTGGTGCTCGCACCTCCCAAGGCAGGAAACCTATTGTCCAAGCCTCCCTTGTCGGGATCACTCCCAGCAGCAGGAGGTCAGACTCGTGTCTGTGGCAGCAGCATCCATTTTGTGATGCTGGGGCTCTGGTTAACTTTAACCAGGTAAGTAGGTTACAACATGTCTTCTCCCTCTAGAAGGGAGGGATAATATCCTCATCCCCAGAAATGGGATAGGGGTATTATTCCAAAGTGTTAGACACCTTACACGACATGTTTTGATAAAGCCAAACCATAGTTAACATAACGGTTTAAGATTATAAGGTACTTTAAGAGTATATGGTAGGCTATATCATAGAACAGCTATAAGGACATGGTTCAGAAAGCTGCAGACAGGCTCCGCTCATGCTAGAGCACCATCTCACATGTTACCAAGCACTCTGCCTCCAGGATTGTTAAGGCCTGCCATAGGAGTGGCTGATAGGTGCACATGTGTCTATATGTAAGTTAGGTATAGGAATACTACTCCTAAGCAAGGAGTGATTACACAACCTTGCCCCAGCTGAGTGACCAGCCAGTTGTGTCATAATGGAAGGCCAGGCCAGGGGTGGCATAATACATGCTGCAGCCCCTGGTAGGCCTAGGGTCCACCTATGCCCTGGGTACCTAAGGTACACTGTACAGGGGCCAATAAGGTGATCCTATCCAAATGGGTTATGCACCTAAAGTACATTGTATCAATTTAGAGAGAGAACAGCAGGGCTGTGGGTCTGGTTAGCAGGCCCACAGCCACATCTAAGTCGAAAATCAGTAAAGCAAAAGCAAAAAGTGGGGGTGAACATAGAAAGCAGACCCTACTCTCCTACACAACCCCCCCCCCCCCCAAACTTAGCGACAGTAAACTAACCTTGACCAGTTGAGTCTTCATGTTCTAAGTGGAAATATCTGGAGAGTCCATCTGCATTGGCATGGTCAGTCCCAGGTCTATGTTCCACTGTGAAGTCCATCCCCTGTAGGGAAATGGACCACCTAAGAAGTTTGGGATTTACACCCTTCATCTGATTTAGCCACAAGAGGGGCTTATGGTCTGTCTGAATCTTGAAGTGAGTGCCAAACAAGTATGGCCTCAGCTTCTTCAGGGCCCAAACCACAGCAAAGGCCTCCCTCTCAATAGCTGACCAACGTTTCTCTCTAGGGGTCAGCCTTCTACTTATAAAAGCAATGGGCTGGTCTTGACCATCTATATTAAGTTGTGAAAGAACAGCTCCCACACCTAACTCAGAAGCATCTGTCTGGACAATGAACTCTTTGGAGTAGTCTGGACTTTTCAGAATAGGTGCACTGCACATGGCCTGCTTCAGGTCATCAAATGCTTTTTGACAGCTTACTGTCCACTGAACTTTCTTTGGCATTTTCTTGGAAGTCAAGTCATTAAGTGGTGTCACAATGGACCCATAGTTCTTAACAAACTTTCTGTAGTACCCAGTCAGGCCCAAGAAAGCTCTGACCTGAGTCTGGGTAGTTGGAGGAGTCCAGTCCTTTATGGTCTGGATCTTGCTCTCCAGTGGTTGAACCTGACCCCCACCAACTAGGTGGCCCAGGTATACAACCTTGCTCTGCCCTATCTGGCACTTAGTGGCCTTGATAGTGAGGCCTGCTTTTTGCAGGGCCTCTAAAACATTCCTCCGGTAGACCAGGTGATCCTCCCAGGTGGAGCTACAGACAGCAATATCATCAAGATAAGCTGCACAATAATCATCCAACCCAGTAAGGACTTGATTCACCAACCTTTGGAAAGTGGCAGGTGCATTCTTCAAACCAAAGGGCATTACCACAAATTGATAATGTCCTCCTGGGGTCGAGAAAGCAGTTTTGGCCTTTGCATTCTCAGCTAGTCTGATTTGCCAGTAGCCTGCTGTCAGGTCAAATGTGCTCAAAAACGTAGCAGCTGCCAGTCTGTCAATGAGCTCATCTGCCCTAGGTATTGGGTGGGCATCTGTCCTAGTGACAGCATTGAGACCTCTGTAATCCACGCAAAATATCATCTCTCTCTTACCATCTTGGGTGTGAGGCTTTGGCACAAGGACTACAGGACTAGCCCAAGGGCTCTTTGAAGGTTCAATGACTCCCAGCTCCAACATCTTTTGTACCTCAACTTTTATGCAGTCCCTGACATGGTCAGGTTGCCTGTAGATTTTACTCTTCACAGGCAGACTGTCACCAGTGTCCACCTCATGGGTGCACCAGTTTGTCTGACTTGGGGTCAGAGAGAACATATGTCTGTAGGATTGCAGAACTTGTCTGCAGTCCTGTTGCTGATGGACAGTGAGGCTGTCAGAAAAGACCACACCATCAACTGAGCCATCATCAGGGTTCTGAGTCAACAGGTCTGGGAGAGGGGCACTCTCTTCCTCCTGCCCCTCATCTGTAGCCATGAGTAAGCCCATGTCTGCCCTGTCAACATATGCCTTCAATCTGTTGACATGAAGCACCCTGTGGGGGCTTCTGGGAGTCCCAAGGTCCACCAAGTAGGTGACTTCTCCCTTATTCTCAACAATAGTGTGGGGTCCAGACCATTTGTCTTGGAGTGCTGCTGGGGCCACTGGCTTCAACACCCACACTTTCTGCCCTGGCTGGTAACCAGTCAGCACAGCCTTTTGGTCATGCCAAGCTTTTTGGAGTTCTTGGCTTGCCTCAAGGTTTTTAGAAGCCCTTTTCATATACTCTGCCATCCTGGAGCGGAGACCAAGTACATAATCCACTATATCAAGTTTGGGTTGTCTGAGAGGTCTCTCCCATCCTTCCCTTACTAAACATAGGGGTCCTCTTACAGGATGCCCAAACAAAAGCTCAAAAGGGCTGTAGCCAACCCCCTTTTGCGGGACCTCTCTGTAAGCAAACAGAAGGCAGGGTAAAAGGATGTCCCATCTTCGCCTAAGCTTGTCTGGTAAACCTTTTATCATTCCCTTTAGGGTCTTGTTGAATCTCTCAACAAGCCCATTGCACTGTGGGTGATAGGGTGTGGTGAACTTGTAGTTCACACCACACTCTTTCCACATTGCAGTCCAGTATCCTGACATGAAGTTGGCACCTCTGTCAGATATGACCTCCTTTGGAAAGCCCACTCTGGAGAATACTCCAAGCAGGGCCCTTGCCACAACAGGAGCTGTTGTGGTCCTCAGGGGAATAGCTTCTGGATACCTGGTGGCATGGTCCACTATCACCAGTATAAATCTGTGCCCAGATGCTGTTTGTGGGTCCATTGGTCCTACAATATCTATGCCCACTCTTTCAAAGGGAACCCCCACCACAGGTAGTGGTATGAGGGGGGCCTTTGTGGTGCCACCTGATTTGCCACTGGCTTGGCAGGTGACACAGGAGCGACAAAACTCCTTGGTATCTTCTGACATATGGGGCCAGTGAAAGTGAGGGACAAGCCTGTCCCAAGTCTTGTTCTGGCCTAAGTGTCCTGCAAGGTAAGAAGGAAGCCTCTGAACTTCAGTGGTATGACCAACCTCCTGGATGCACCAGGCTTGGGGTCTCTAGCCTCTGAAGACAGTAGCCCTTCATCCCAATACACTCTATGGGTACCTTGAGCATTCCCTGCAGCCTCAGCAGCAGCCTGCTGTCTGAGGGGTTCAAGAGAGGGGCAGTCTAATTGAGCCTGCCTCAGATCTGCCCTTGAAGGTCCCCCTGTCCCAAGAAACTCAACCTGATCAGGTTCAAGTTCTTCTAGGACAGTTCCTTCAGGGCTCTCAGAATCATCCTCCTGGGAGGGCTGATCCACCACCTGAGGTAGGGGGGAAGGCACAGCCTTAACCCTACTGCTCTTTCTCTTGGGTCGTGACTGGTCCATAGTTTCAGGATCCAGCACTTTTTCAGTGGTGCACTTTTTGGCCTGTGACCTGGTCACAGCAAGGACATGTGCATCTATCCCCAGCATTTCTGCATGGGTCCTATACTCCACTTCAGACCAAACTGAAGTTTCAAGATCATTGCCCAGTAAACACTCTACAGGAAGGTCTGAACTAACAACAACTTTCTTGAGGCCAGTTACCCCTCCCCAGGAGAAGTTAACAATAGCCACACTATGGGAGGTAGTGGCATTGCTAGCGTTGGTCACTAGGTAATTCTCACCTAGTATGATCTGTCCAGGGTCCACAAAGGCAGGTGTCACCATTGTGACACTAGCCCCAGTGTCCCTGTAGGCCTGAGCCATTCTTTGGTTGATAAAAGGAGTCTGTCTGTACTTGCCCAGGTTACTGGGGCCTACAGTAGAGGACAAAGCTAAGTCCCCATCACAGATCAGAACAGCCTGAGTAGGTATTCTGACTAGGCCAGAATCCTCCTCAGTTCCCAGGGTTAACCCTACTACACCCTTTTGCTGGAAACCACCACTTACAGCTGGACTAGGGGGTACAGTTGCCTTAGGGGCAATGGTGGCTGGGGGCTTATCCTTTTTGGTGCACTCACTAAACCAATGTGAGTTGGACTTACAATAGTTGCACCATGGTTTCTTTTGGCCATCTTTCTTTTTATCGTTTTTGGGACCACCCTCCCCCTGAGCCTTTTGGGGGCCTGGTGAAGACTTCTGGTCTTTTTGTTTCTGATCATTACCCTTCTGGTCTGCCTTTTTCTGATCACCGCCCTGGTTCTGGTATTTCTGCTTAACTCTAGTCCTGACCCATCTATCTGCCTTCTTTCCCAATTCTTGGGGAGAAGTCAGATCAGAATCAATCAGGTGTTGATGCAGTAGCTGTTTTTGACAGTTGTTAAGGATTTGTTCTCTCATGATCAAATTATACAATCCTGTATAGTCCTTAACCTTACTTCCCACTAGACAGCCTTCCAGAGCCTTAGTGGCACAATCTACAAAGTCAGTCCAGTCCTGAGTCTGTGTCTACTGGGTATCCCTGAACAACAACCTGTATTGTTCAGTGGTTAGGCCAAACCCATCAATTAGAGCACTCTTCAGGACAGTGTAATTGTCTGCATCCTCATCACTAACTGTGAGGAGCTTGTCTCTACCTTTCTAAGAGAAGGATAGCCACAAGATAGCTGCCCACTGACTTTGGGGTACCTGCTGTACTTTGCAAGCTCTCTCCAAAGCAGTTATCCTTTTCTGGATGTCATCCCCACACTTGTAGGGAGGGACAATCTTGCTCAGGTTTCTATTATCATAGTGCCTGTCTCTATCCTTAGGGATATTGCTGCCACCAGTGGGTTCTGACCCACTTAACTTTTGCTCTCTAGCCAGAGCAAGCTTCTCCTTGGCAAGGGCAAGTTCGTCCCTCTGAATCCTCAGATTAGCTTCCCTCATTCTGGCTTCATGCTCCTTTCTCTCAGGGGAAGTCATTCCCCTGTGAGAGGAAGCATTAGAGATGCTAGAGACATGGGAGTGGATGGATTCCCTTGAAGGGGATCTGTCTCTCCTGCTTCTCTGGTTAAGCCCACTTGGGGGTCTGTATGGGGGGATCCCATGCAAACTCCCATGTAAGCTTAGGTTTGCCTGGCTAAGTCTTCCTACTTGGCCCTGGCTGTCTACCTCTTCATCTGAAGTCCCTTCTGACTCCTCTGTGGTGGGTAGACCCTCCTTTGTACCCAGGGTACTGGCCTGTGAGGCCCTAAGAGTATCATACTCCTCTAGGAGTTGTACTAGCTGAAGGAGGGTAGGGTTTGCACCCTGTTTTAACTTTCTGGAGGTACACAATTGTCTCATCTCCTGAAAAGTTAGGGTATCATATATAGAGGGGGTCTTCTTCAGACCTGCCCCTCCTGAGAGAGCATCTACTTGATCTCCTCCCAGAGACATGATCTAGTGAGGGTGTGGTCTGTGCACCTACCTACACTCGTTGTTTCTACTAAACCTCTCTAGTAGTTGTAGTCAGGGTGTGTTACTCCCTTCAACCTACAACCACTAAGTCCAGTAGGACTTAAGTATTATAATCTGTTATATGTACCTAAATAATATCTGTGTGATCTTTCAATTTAGTATCTCAAGATTACAATGGTATTACAACAGCAAGCTCAGATCCCAACCGCTGCTCACCAATGTGAGAAGTTGGCCTGATGTATGATGTCACTAGTTCTAGTGTACACCTTATATCAGTCCAAACAACCCTCATGGTGATTGGTTGTAAATTCAACCTTATAGACCAGCTATCCTAGTGGTAGCATGGACAAGAGCAGTCTTAGGCTAAAGTCTGAATGGCATGTGAAGCCAGCTGTGATACCATATATAATCCCTTGAATACCAAATGAAAGGACACCACAACAGATATATATATAAAATAAAGTGTATCTTTTTTCTAGTCAAACCCTCAGCACTCTTTATGAGATTAGAGGTAAGTACAACACAGTCTTATTTAAGCATACATTAAGTCACACAGGTAATTAATACAGTTAGGCCCTAGGGGCCACGCAAACCATATACTAAAGAAGTGGTATAATGACCACTGTCACGGAAATAGGTTAGGCCTAGGCCTAGGGAATCGCTGGGGCTACACTACACTAGCAACAGTTAGGAAGTGGGAGGCCCACGGGATTCAGGTGCAGAGTGGAAACACTCACGCGTAATGCGTAAAAGTCGATAGAATTACTAGCAGTTAGAAATTAACAGTTTAAGGACACTTCTGAAGCAGCTAGAGAGTCGAGACTCGGAAACTAGACCCTAGGATAGTCACTACCCTTGTGAGCACCGAAGTACCCAAGTTACCTAGCCCACGGACTGCGGGTGCATAGGTGTGAACTTGTGTCGGGTTTCGTCGTGGACTTCTATGGATGCCTGAAGTAAAGTTGATGACAGGCAGTCAGTGAAGAGTGTCCGGTGGATCCCAAGGCTGGGATCAAGAAGAGAGGATACCTGCAAGCAGAAGGGACAGAGTCAAGGTCACTAGCCAGTGACCACGTGGAACCAGGAAGGAACCAGGCGATGTCGTGAAGATTGCAGGTGAAAGGTGAAGCTTGTCTCTGCAGCCACGGGTACCAGGAGACATCGAGGACGACCAGGACCAGGAGGCGAGCTGTCCCACGAAGGCTCTTGCTGTCGGCGGCGTCGAAGTCGAACTAGGACTCACCAGGCCTCGGCAAGCTGGACCCACGAAGAACGGAGGACTTGCTTCTGGTGCAGACCAGGAAGGTCTGGGGTGCTTCTCTTCTGCAAAGAAGCGGGAGCCAGTCTGGAGGAGCCAAACCAGCAGTGAAGATTTCAAGGTGTGTCGTCACAAAGGCCGCTAGCCAACGGGCAAGCAACCGGACAGACGCGGCAAGCAGGAAAATGCAGAAGGGCCCCACGCAGGACTCGTGGAATGTGGGGGGCTGATCTTCGGTGCAGATGGTGCTTGGGGTTGGGGCTTCTCAATCCCCGGTGCACAACTTCGAGGGTGCCTCAGAACCTGCTCTGGAAGATACTAGCCACTTTTCCCAGGTAGCCGGTCCCACGTCTCTCGTCGCCTCCACGGATCTCAGCTCGGCTGTGGATGTGGATCAGGGTAGGAGAAGTCTGGAAGTCAAGGCTGTGGTCGGGCTCTGCAGTCGCTCCCTCGTTGAACTTCAGCAAAGCAAAGGGTAGTCTCTTGATGGTGCCTGTTTGCACAGGGTAGCCACTCCTTGGCCACAAGGGAGATTCTTCAGTCTTCTTCTTTCGTCGAATGTCGAAGGTCCAGAGTTTCTGTTCAAGTTGCAGGTTCAGGATAATCTAATCTCCTGGGGCCCAGCTACCACTCTTATACTAATCTGGGGGGCTGGGTTGCCTGCTAGGTCACGCCTTATGGGTGGGACCTGGGAGGGGGGTGGTTACACCCGCTTCCCTTTGTCCAGTTTCGCGCCAGGACTGGGGCTGGAGTGCCCCAGCACCGGTTTGAACTGGACTATGCACGGGACACCTTTTGTGCCCCAGGCATGTCTCATTCTTTTCATCCCTCCCTGCCCCAATTCACTAAGGCCTGTCTGGGGTGGTGCTCGCACCTCCCAAGGCAGGAAACCTATTGTCCAAGCCTCCCTTGCCGGGATCACTCCCAGCAGCAGGAGGTCAGACTCGTGTCTGTGGCAGCAGCATCCATTTTGTGATGCTGGGGCTCTGGTTAACTTTAACCGGGTAAGTAGGTTACAACATGTCTTCTTCCTCTAGAAGGAGGGATAATATCCTCATCCCCAGAAATGGGATGGGGGGTATTATTCCAAAGTGTTAGACACCTTACACGACATGTTTTGATAAAGCCAAACCATAGTTACCATAACCGTTTAAGATTATAATGCACTTTAAGAGTATATGGTAGGCTATATCATAGAACAGCTATAAGGACATGGTTCCGAAAGCTGCAGACAGGCTCAGCTCATGCTAGAGCACCATCTCACATGTTACCAAGCACTCTGCCTCCAGGATTGTTAAGGCCTGCCATAGGAGTGGCTGATAGGTGCACATGTGTCTATATGTAAGTTAGGTATAGGAATACTACACCTAAGCAAGGAGTGATTACACGACCTTGCCCCAGCTGAGTGACCAGCCAGTTGTGTCATAATGGAAGGCCAGGCCAGGGGTGGCATAATACATGCTGCAGCCCCTGGTAGGCCTAGGGTCCACCTATGCCCTGGGTACCTAAGGTACACTATACAGGGGCCAATAAGGTGATCCTATCCAAATGGGTTATGCACCTAAAGTACATTGTATCAATTTAGAGAGAGAACAGCAGGGCTGTGGGTCTGGTTAGCAGGCCCACAGCCACATCTAAGTCGAAAACCAGTAAAGCAAAAGCAAAAAGTGGGGGTGAACATAGAAAGCAGACCCTACTCTCCTACAGTCAGCAGTCTTCCTACTTTGGTACAGTTAAAAATCTCTGTGCCCCTCTACTAGAATCAGGCTGCCGCTGATATGCTGGGGTGAGCTTGTGTTAGCCACTTTCACTCATAAAGATAGTAAAATGTGGGTGTTCTCTTAGTGTTGGAATATGGGTTGGATGTTGATCAAAAACCTACGACAGGGAGTTCTTCTAGTGTATTTAGCGCAGGAAAAGCACAGTACAATCCCAAAAATATAATTAGGCTGGGCGGCGGGGGTTTACAAAGCCATACAGAAGACGTCCATTCACACATCTACCACATTGCAATTTTTGTAAATGGACTCGTCCACATCACCCCATCCCCTTGCTTATCACCTGTCCACAAAACTGTTGCTGTGCCTTTTGTTCCTCTTCCTACTACTGTGTAGATATGTAGTTCAGACGGTAAAGGGGTCAATTAACAAGTCTGTTGTGCCAAAATAAACTGCTTCTCTCCTGAGCTGTTCCACAAAAAGATTGCAGGTGATGAAGTGTAGCATGTATAAGATCTTTAGAGACTCCCTACGTAATAAATTTTTGAATGAATCTTTCTTCTAAAGCTACCCAGTTTAAAGTTGCTCTGGTTCGGAGTATAAAAATGACATACACATTTGCTTAATAATAGGGACTTATCGCACATGACGTTCAGCCCCACAGGTACTAAGATGATTCAGAATTTGAATTATCCTTGGGCTAGAAGGGGGGGCGTGGCCAACCGCCAAGCATGGCGGACGCGAGCTAGAGGAGCTCTGTGATCAGCCCTGATTTATTATGAAATCTGTTTATTGGCATTTCGTTAATATAGACATAGCATATATCATAAATGGAACATCTCACAGGCAATGAGTCAGTTACTCGGAGGAGTCCCCGCCAATTGTGAATGCGGTGACCCACAGGATCAATCGCCACCCCCATGTGTGGAGCAAGTTAAGCTGATAGGTGTCAGGACCACCGCCCACATTTAAACAGATTCATAGAACAACAAAAGGAAACAGGCTAAACAACAGAAGCCCAGCATAACAGCAGCAGCAGGTTCGGTCTGCAACCACGTGACCCCCAAGATACCTCCCCCAGTCCACCCCCCCCCCCACCCGGCCCCCACCTCTCGTTACATACAGTTCCATTAAAGGCAATTGTCATTGTCCGCACATCTGACCTCCCCACCAGTCCCCAAAGCAGGTACCCCAGTCTCGCCTCCGTTCCCCTCCTCCTCAGGGAGTGTCTCCACAGTACGTGCCCCACAGAGTCCCAGGGCATTCCCATCCAGCTGTATCAGGGCCTGTAAGTGTACGTCCCACTGATTCGCTATGGGTGTGCGTCTGAGGCCTAACGTTTCTTCCCGCAAGAGAGCTGTACCCTCCGCCCCTGCCCACACCAGCAGGGAACTCCGCCACGCCTGCGCACGGGGGGGCTCAGCCGCCTTCCAGCGCTTAGTGATTAACCGCTTCGCCACAATCAGACCCAGGTCGAGGAAGCGACAGGCAACCTTCGTGGGGGGAGTTCTACGAAACAGGTGTAACAAACAGGCCGGCCATTCCCGCCGCGCCATGCACCGTCCGCCAATATGAGTCTAGCGCTGGACAGCTCCATAACATGTGCACCAGTCCAGCATCCAGAGCCTTGCAGCGTGGGCATTCAGCGTCCGCACGGTGGAAATAGCGGTTGATGGAGTCGGGAGTGAGATATGCTCTATGCAGTATAAAATACTGAATTTGGCAAAACCGCAAGTTCCTGGGAACCCGCGTGGGTCCCCGTAGCGTATCCCTCCACTCCTTGTCAGTCATGGGGCGGTCCAGATCTGCCTCCCATTTACCCCGCAAAGGAGACGGGTCCGTCGCCACCAGCGTGCGCAGGGAGGCCGCGAACCAACGAATCATGTGACTGCCCCGTCCCATGACATGGAGGTACTGCATCATGAGGTGTTGCGCCGGCTCCTCCTGAAGAGCACCCCACCGGTTCGTTAGCGTCGCGATTAGCGAGCGGTGACGGAGGAACTGACCGGCTGGTAACCCCGTCTCCTCCGCTAGTTGAGCGAATGGGATAAGCGCACCATCGCGGTAGAGGTCCCCTAGCGTGCAGATGTCCGCCGTGTGCCATTCCGCAAGCTTCGTCGAGCGCAGTATCCCTCGACCACTAGGCGAACCCTCAATTGGTATGGCGGGAGCGTATGGGGTATGCGACCGGGTCAAGTAGAGGGCACGCCGATAGCACTTGTAGGCCACTGCCACAAGAAGGGGGCCCGGCTTGACCATTCTGGCCGTCGGGTGGAACGACGCTATAATATCCGCCAGGGGGAGTGGCGGCTCCGTGGACGCCGTGTCATCTCTCTCCCTGCCGGCCAACCACCTGGCCACCCATTGCAGCTGCGCTGCTAGGTAATAGTGCGCAAAGCATGGTATCGCGAGTCCCCCCTGACCCGTGGGGAGGTACAACTTAGAGAGTGCCACTCTGTGGCATGCGTTGCCCCATACAAAATCCCGGAGGGAGCGCTCCAAGGTGGCGAAGAAGGGCGCCGGAATGTAGGTCGGTAGATTAGCAAAGTAGTAGAGGAGTCTGGGCAGGGCCACCATTTTGACCAGTGCAATACGGCCTGTGACCGCGAGAGGGAGGGTGCCCCAGAAACGCATCTGGGCCCTGACCGCCGTTACCGCCCTGCCCAAGTTACCCTCCACCAAGTCAGCTGGCCGCCTATACACCTGGATGCCCAGGTAACGGAAGGTGTCCGGCTGCCACCTGACAGGCACACCCCCTAGGTGAAACCGGGGATCCAGAGCATCAGCACAGAACGGGTAAAGGCACGATTTGGCCGCGTTCACCCTTAACCCGGAAAGTGCTGCAAAGTCCGTGAGAACCCGCTCAAGGTCCCCTGAAATGTTCGCCACGTCCCGTACGAAGATCAAAAGGTCATCCGCGTATAAGGAGACCTGGTGGGTGGTATTGCCCATTGGAATGCCATCCGTCAACACCCTCCGCAGGGTGGCCGCTAAGGGCTCTATGGCAAGCGCAAAAAGGAGGGGCGAGAGGGGGCACCCCTGCCTGGTACCTCGGCCAACCGAGATGGCCTCGGAAATGTATGGGCCAGTTCTCACCCGGACCACGGGATTCTTGTAGAGGAGCGCCGCCATTTGTAGGAACCCGAGTCCTAGTCCATAGTGCGATAATGCCGCCACCAGATACCCCCACTCTAGGCAATCGAAGGCTTTTTCTAGGTCTAACACTAGACAGCCCGCCCGCGGCCAATGCTGTGCACCGTGTGTGGCAACACGGAAGAACCGGCGGAGATTAAGCGAAGTGCTGCGCTTCGGCACGAACCCATTCTGGTCCCTGTGCACTAGTACAGGCACAGTGGGGGCCAGCCGCTCCGCTAGGACCTTGGCCAGGATTTTGTAATCGGTGTTTAGGAGGGCAAGGGGGCGATAGGACCCTAGATTAGTAGGATCACACCCCGGCTTGGGTAAAGAGATCAGGTAGGCCTCCCTCATGGAGGCGGGCAGGGTAGCCTCCTCAAGGGCCGTGAGATATAACGCGTGCAGTCTGGGCACCAGAGATTCCCGATATGCCTTGTAGTATTCTGACGGGAGACCATCCGGCCCAGGTGCCTTGCCAGAAGCCAGTGAGGCCACCGCTTCCCATATCTCCTCCAGAGTGAGGGGACCCTCTAACGTTTCCTGGTGGGCATCCGGAATCGTGGGGAGGCCGGCGGCCCCCAGAAACAGATCGAGATCCTGTGCCTGCCGACGCCCCACTGAAGTGTACAGGTCTTTGTAGTGTGCCATGGGTATCTGATGGATCTCCCGCTGCTTGTGCACCAGCGTCCTGTCCGATCCACGAATGGAGGCTATTGGCGCATAGCCCGATTCCTGCCTGATCAACCAGGCCAGCAACCGCCCCGCCTGATCCGACGTGGCGTGGACCCGTGCCGAATGGGCAGCGTAGTTATGGCAACGCAGCCTCTCCAACAGCTCAGCATGGCGTGCCCTGAGCCGGGCCAGTCTGATCGAGTCACGCCCTCCACCCTCGCCATGGCGTTCGCATGCCATTAGCCGGGTTTCCAGAGCGGTGAGTAGTAATGTAAGCTGCTTACGGATATTCCCCGTCGCCCCCAGGCAGTGTCCCCGCATGGTCGATTTGTGCGCGTCCCACTCTGTCAACGTGCTCCCCGCCGTACCCTCATTGAGGTCAAAGAACTGTTCGACCGCTGTGCCGAGCGAAGCCCGAAACTCCGCGCCCTCAAGAGCGGCCGGTTGCAAACGCCATGTGGGAATGGGGGGTCTCCCCGGGTCCCAGCAGAGACGCAGCCTAAGAGGATTGTGGTCAGAGTGGGTCCGGCCTAGGTAGTCCGCCTGGATTATCAAAGGGTCCAGCGACAGAGAGCTCACCACCCTGTCGAGGCGGACGTGAAGGTCATGCACCGCCGAATAATATGAATAGAGTCGGTCAGTGGGATGTAAGGTGCGCCAGACGTCATGAAGGGCCCACCGCGACAGCCAATGAGTAAGGTTCCTCGCATTAGAGACTGCCTGTGTGCTACGGAGTGGCGGGTAGGATCTGTCAAGGCTCGTGTCCATCACTGCGTTGAAGTCCCCACCCAGCAACCAGGGAAGACCCACATACGGGGTCAAGGCCACCGAGAGGTGGTCAAGGAACGACGGCTGTTCAACGTTCGGGGCATAGATGGATCCTAGGAGCACAGAGTGCCCGTTGAGCCTCCCCCGCACAAAGGTGTATCGGCCAGCAGGGTCAAGCACTACTTCGGAGCATGTGAAGGGTGTGCCCGCCCGTACCCAAACCAACGTACCCCGAGCATGCGCAGAATATGTGGTCCCAAAAAGCTGCCCCCTCCACCGAGTGCGCAGCCTGTCCAACTCTGGCCGTGTCATGTGTGTTTCTTGGAGAAGGGCCACCCCTATCCTGTGCCTCTGCAGGTAGGCAAAAACAGAGTAGCGGCGGGCCGGTGTGTGCATGCCTCTAATGTTCCATGTGACTATTGCAGTGTCAGCCATCGGAGCAGAGTGCGGACAACACTAGGCCCACAGGCCGAAGCGGGCCAGCCGGGGGAAGGAGGGGAGACCAGGAGCACTGTTACCCAGACCGTCTGCTGCAAGAACATGATGTGTGAGAGAACTGCAGAACACTGCAGAATGCAAAGAGGCAAAAGTAAAGAGAAAATTAACAAAAGGAACTCCATAACCGCAAGGGCGAACCCCAGAACGGGCATTCGTCCAAACATGTAAGGCTCAATCGCCGGTGAACTACCAGGTCAAAGATGTGTTAGTGAGGGGCTAAAGAGCAATACCGTTGGTCCTGGCCTGCAAGAGCCCCATGTCACCCCCGTCAGAGCCTCGTGTGCCTATAGGGCTGCCAATCGCTCAACCGCTCCCCAGAGGAGTGCGTGTGGAAATCGCCACCACCTTGCTCCCCCGTGACCAGAACATGCACGGACCCTCAACCCCGGCTCGTGTGTAAGGGGACCCGCACAGCCCCTCTAGCCCCCGTGACCCCCGCAGCACCCCAACCTGCTCAGTCACGGAAGCATACAGAGCCACAAAACCACAATCCAGGAGGCAAGAGGCAGAAAGCCCCCCTCCCCCAAGAGTAGTCCGTAGCAGCCCACCCACCACCTCGGGGTACCTGCATTGGACACAGTGCAATCAAACAAGAGTTCACCCCAGAAGGTCGGCTGTCTGGGGTGTCACCTCTGGCAACACCTGGTCTTCCGGAATCATGATGGACGGGGAGGAGGACAGGTCAGTCTCAATGTCACTGTGGATGCGAGCCACCACATCCCCCTGGCTGCTCACGGACCCCAGAGTGGCCACCGCTTCAAGAGCCTCCAGCCGCTCCACACGCATCCTCTCCGGGCTCGGGGCCGCCGGGGGACTCGGCCCCACCCCACACGTCGGTCCCTCTGCCTCCGTCGTCTCAGCCTTTTCTCCCTACGCACCACGGGCCCCAGGTCCGCGGGCCGGGGGCCACCATGTTGGCCCGTATCCTCCAGCCAGTCCCAGACATCAGACGGGGCGTCGAAAAAGCGTGTCTCATCTTTCGGGACCACCCTGAGGCGCGAGGGGAACAGCAGCGAGTATTGGATGTGCAGTTCACGGAGCCGGCGTTTCACCTCCAGGTAATTGCTCCTCCGCTTCTGAACGGTCGCAGTGTAGTCCGGGAACAGCATCACTGTGCCACCCCCTATCGTCAGGGCTCCCAATTTCCTTGTTTCCCGTACGATCACGTCCCGGTCCCGGTAGTTGAGGAGGCGAAACAGGAATGGACGCGGCCGGGCTCCAGTGACAGGTCTCCGCATCGGTATTCTGTGCGCCCGCTCCACCACGAACTGTGGGGAGAGCACTCCTGGGGTCAGGATGTCCCGCAACCAACCTTCAACAAACTGCTCTGGTCGTCGCCCTTCCTCGCCCTCCACCAGGCCCACAACTCGTATGTTCTGGCGCCGAGAGCGGCCCTCCGCTTCCTCCGCACGGTCCTCGAGAGTGTTAACGCGGTCTTATCAGGTCCTGCAAGGTGGCAGAGTGATTGCGCACTATCGGCTGCACGTCCTGTAGCGCCTCACTGTGACCGGCAACGGTGTCCGCCACCTTGCGATGGTCGGCGTGGAGCAAGGTGAAGTCAACCGTGACTTTGTCAATCCGGGACTCCAGGGAGGTTCGAGTTTGTTCCAGCGTATTACCCAGTCGGTCGACCGCTGCCAACATGGCGTCCATTTTGGCTTCCAGGGTCGATGCAGGCGGCGCCACAGTCCCAGCAGAGCGCCCCGGCGCCGCGTCAGGGCCTTCCGCCCTCATCCTGGTCTCGGCCTGCTTGTTCCGAAGCCGCCCCATGGCCAGTTGCTGCGCCGATGGCATTCAGAGGGCTCAGTGGTGCATGAGGCCGACCGGGGCTCCAGGCACCTCCAGACGCCGATATCAAAGGGGCCCAGTCCCACTGTCACGAGTCGGGCCAACGCCAGGGGTGTCAGGGCGCAGGGCAGCGCCACCGGCGGGGGAGGCGTGCCGCGAGCCGTGGGCAACCGATGATCCAGGTCCACCAGGCCGCACTCCGCCGAGTCCGCAACGGCCACCCCAACGCGTCCAGCAGCAGGCAAGCGGTCACCTCCCCAGGCACCTCACTCTGATCCCGGCCGATCAGTGCAGTTTGTAGGGCCACAGCAAGCCCGCCAGGGTCGCCTCCGCCACCACAACAGTCCTCTTCGCCCCCAAGGGGCAGCAGCCAAGCGCTCAACAGGTGCCCGTCCACAGCCTCACAGCCAGAGGGGGGTCTGCCACACCAGGTCACTCACCGGGCTCCCGGGCGCCGCAGGCTCCATGTCCGCCCTCATCGCCTCCAGCCGTCATGGCCGCCACCGTCGTCCACCGCAGCAGGCGCCTGCAGGCTCGGTGTGCTGGGACAGGCAGGGTCACCCTGTGTACCGTCGCTGCAGGGGAGTCCCACACGAGTCCCCAGTCCTCCCGCTGACGGTCTGCACCTCGCCGCGCGGCCCAACCGCCTCGTGGCAAGCCGCGGCATAGGGTGATTGCCGCGGCCGGACGCCGCCTCCAGTGCTCCCCGCACCGCTCGCCAGGCAGGTCCCCAAGGGGGCGGCACGCAGTCAGAGGCCGCCCCCGCCTTCACTTCGGGCCCCACAGGAACGCCGGGGCCTCACGGGCAGGAGCAGGCAGCTTCGTCAGCCCCGTGGCACATCCCGGGCTGGAGAATTGGATGAGAACGGCTCCGTTGCTCGGGAGCTTCACTCGGGCACAGCCATCTTGGCCGCGCGCCCTCTAGCGCCCCCCGTGATCAGCCCTGATACTGTGGCAATTATCCTGTCGACATCAGACCATCCGCGCTCTCCTATTGGCGCCCTGGGAACCGGAGGGCCTGTGGTCTGCGGAAACGCTGAAAACTAGTTGTTTCGAGCTTGGTTTTCCGACGACGTCTGGAGCGGAGTCCATAATGGAGAGGAGGAAGTGAAATGGCGTTGGCGGGGAACTCGCGCTCTGTGATCCTGGAGCTGTGGATCTGAGCGGTGGTGGCGAGTACGCCCTCCCCTCCCCCCTGCCCCCCCCTTGCAGACTTATCGTTGGGAGGACTGTGTGTTTTCCGATTAGAGGACCTGCTGTTTTGCGAGATGGGAACGACCCGGAGCAGCTCAAAATGGCGGGCGAAGCTCTGATGCAGGCAAGAACTCGGCAGGGCTGATGCGGGCGATGTGAGTGGGATCTATGAACTCATTGCCTCTGATCACGTTCATTATATTGAGGCAATCTTAGAGACATTGACCCGCACTGGCTGTCAGCTGAATGGATTAGGACCGCTCTGGGGCTAGTATGCGACCTAAATGTTGGGACACTCCCGACTCTGCAAATTGCTCCGAAGCGGCCTACGTGGAAGCTAAAGGTGAGCTACGCTGAGCGGCCTGATTGTAGTGAAAGGGGCCTACTTGCACACAATTGCGGAGAGACTAGTGAATTTCTAGAAATGCCTGTTGATGAAGCGGTAGATACCAGGCATGTCTTAGTCGTCCCAGCGCCGAGGTGCATAGCGGTGTTTGCTGGGGCGCTATACCAGCGCAGTGAACCGCTGTGAGGTCGTCTGTGCCCGGACCCCGCCGTGATAAGCTGCACCAGAAGAGAATTAGTGGGACTTGGCACTTTCCTGGTTCTGATTCCCCCCCCCCCCCCCCACTCATCTGCGCGGCTGCCAGCCAAAGAGAGTATTGAGAGCCAGGGTTGGACCGGACTAAACGCTGGCACGGTCTCTGCCTTGATTGCGCAAGGAGCCTCTGAGATACTGATACAGCAAGGTGGGGCCAGGCTGCGGACGTGGCGGACACTGGTCGGTGTCGGTGCGCTGGATTTGGCAGAAGTAGAATACGGAATGCTAAGGTGTGCCGAAAGTAAGGTAACCCCTGTGACGGGACAATGTGTGTCATGCAGTGAACCAACGTGAGAACACTGAGGGCTGACAATTAGCGTCTAACAAGTGGTGGTGTGGGTGCGGAGGTGCAACCTACCCTAGTTCCATAGCATCATGGGGCATCCCAAGGGCAAACAACCTAAACCCCTACCCCCCCCCCACCCCCAGACGACCCACCGGGAACGGTACAAGATACCCAGATGCAAAGCCCTGACCTAGATGTGATTCCGCCTACAGAGCCCACTCAAAATGAAGACAAACTGGACTTTGCCTTAAGAGAAATACGAAACTCCCGGACTGCTATTGAAACTCAAATTGGTACACGGACTACCAGTTTTAATCTACTGAAAGCAGATCACACGAAGCTGGTGGACAAAGTCAAATCTAACAGGATTGCGCTGGATGACCTCATACCCCAACAAACGACATACTCCTCTTAGATAGAAGAACTACAGGGCCAATTGAAAGGATTACAGGACAGGGTGGATGATGCGGAAGGGAGTTCAAGACGCAACGATGTGCGTATACTGGGAATACCGGAGAGGAGCGAAAGATCCAACCCCACTCAATTTGTCGAACAATAGCTGTGGGAGCTGGTAGCAACAGAGGGTCTAACAGAACACTATAGTGTGGAACGTGCTCACAGAATTCCGCCTGGGCCCCCCCGTGGAGCTGCCTAGGCCGCTTATAGCATGGATATTGAATTATAAAGACCGGGATACAATATTGTGTGCGGCCAGAGAGAATGCTCCAATAAGATTTGAGAACAAAACAATTTCTCTCTATCCGGATATACCCACCAAATGTGTATAAAATCCCCCGGAGCGCTCTAGCATCTCCAGTACAGCGGGGAGGATGTGGGAAACATCCTGTGTAAACAAGGATGACACCACTGTGTCATAATCTTGTACGCAGTTTCTCGTTGCGATATGCTGCAATAGACCTTCGATGTGTCCCTCCACAGGCGGCTCCATTGAACAGGTGTAATTTCAGTGGGAGACGTCGACTGCCATTGACGCTGGTACGGGTGCGGGGTTACCAGCGGGGGGTGCTGCAGAATCTGGTAGGTCCGAGAGATAAGTCCCTTTGACTCGTCAAAGGAGCGTACCAGTCGCTCGAAGGGGGTAAATGGGCGGATGGTAACCTGTTGCATCTCGGGTGTGGACAGCCAGTGTCGTAGCTGCACATACTGGAGCCTAGCTCCCTCCGGAAGTTGAAATTCTTCTTTCCATTGGGCAAAAGTTTTGAGTGTATCCCCAGCGTACAAATCTCGAATCGTTCTGCATCCGCCCTCCAACCAAGTAGAAAACGCTTCCGGGTTGAGAGCTCGTGGGAATAACGGGTTGCCTGCTAGGGGGGTGTGAGGGGAAGGGAAGGTCGTAAGCCCCTTGAGTATGGCTACTCTGTCCCAGATGTCCAGCACTGATTTGGTGGGCACTGCAATATAGGCTCTGAGGGAGCGTGCAGCCCGATGGAGCCAGGAAAGGTCCCAAATGGGTCGTCCGGTTACCGCCCAGTCCATATGGAACCAGACCTTTTCACTCTCAATCGCTGTCCACTCTGAAACAATGCGGAGGTGGGAGCCCCAATATTCTAGCAGGTTGGGGCACGCTAGTCCTCCCCTGTTCCACGGAAGCATGGGAGCCTTATTGGAGAAACGAGGTCTACGCCTGCCCCAGATGAAGCCGGTGATGTCTCGCTGAAGGCTCTGGATCTGGCGCTGCGGGATGGGGGTGGGCAGGCATTGGAACAGGTACAGAATTTTTGGGAGCACCGGCATTTTGACAGCATTAAAACGGCCCAGCCAGGAGAGGGTCAGGGATTTCCAACCCCTCAGGTCGTCCAAGACAGTTCTCCTACACTCCCGCCAGTTCGTTTGGGTCCATGTGGCAAGCGAGGGGGTCAGCTGAAGCCCCAAATATCGAATGGTATGGAGACGAGGGCTTGCAGGGCCATTATCTCCTCCTCAGGAATCGTGAGATTCAATGCCCAGGACTTCCCATGGTTGATTTTAAGGCCTGAAGCCAGCTCAAAGGATTGCAGCAAGGAGTGTAGCACTGAAAGGGAGACGTGTGGGCGAGATAATGTGAGTATAAGATCATCCGCAAAGAGCGCCACTTTGTGCTGCTGTCCTGCAAAGCGAATGCCATGTATGTCCGCATCCTGCCTAATCATCATAGCCAAAGGTTCTACCACGAGGGCAAACAATACAGGGGGCAGCCCTGCCACGTGCCCCTGTGATTGGAGATGGGGTCGGCGAGTTGGCCATTGACTCGCACCCGAGCCTGCGGAGAGAGATAGGGGGCCATGATCCTAGCTATCCTGTTCTGGCCTAGTCCGACTTTATGCAGCACAGCTCGTAGGAAGGTCCAATCGATGCGGTCGAACGCCTTCTCCGCGTCAAGCGATAAAAGGCATGCCGGTATGTTCCAATGTTGTGCCTTCCCCACCAGATGGGCAATTCGGCGCACATTGTCTGCCCCCTGGCGATTCCGAATAAAGCCGACCTGGTCCGGCTCTACAAGGCCGGGCATGTGTGGGGCCAGTATTTTGGTGTAGATTTTAAGGTCTGTGTTCAAGAGGGCTATAGGACGAAAGGAAGAGCACAGGGTGGGGTCCTTACCCGGCTTGGGGATGAGGGCTGTTTCCACCATTCCCATAGAGGACGGCGGCTCCTCCGTGTTGGAGAAGGAGTTGAACAGTCGTAGGAGGTAGGGCCGGAGTTGCGGCAGGAACAGGCGATAGAAGGCCAATGGGAGGCCATCCGGGCCCGGTGATTTCCCGAGGGGGAGGTCCTTCAGCGCACTTGCCAGCTCCTTGCTGGGCATGGTAGGGGCTGATTGGTGTCCTGGGGCATTTATCCAAGATATCTTTTACCCGGTCCGGGGGCGGCTCGTCCGCGGCGTAAAGGGCTGAGTAATATGCCTGGAAGGCATCGTGCTTGACCCGCTCAGTGGTGGCCCTCTCGCCGTCTGCAATCTGAATGTTAGCTATGTGTGCTTTTGCTGTACGTACTCGCAAGCGTCTCGCCAATATCTTACCCACCTTGTTCCCCCGCTTGAAGTATCGCTGTTTCAACGTTAACAGGGCTCTCTCAGCCTTGTTGGCTCGGAGAGAACGAAGTTGCCCCCGAAGGTTAGCGAGGCGGCGTTTACGTGCGAATGTGGGACGTTCCTGATTCTGCCTCTCCAGGCCCTTTATGTCTTTGGACAGATTATCCTCCAGGAGACGGGCCTCACGCGCTCATGCAATTACAAGGGTGGTGATATGACCGCGGATCGTGGCCTTAAATGCATCCCATACGACAGGAAAGGGAGTTTCGGGAATATCATTGAACGCAAAGTAGGAGTCGATAGCTGTGCGTATGCTTTCCACATCTACCGGGTCCCGCAGAATATGCGGTGGTAGCTGCCATCGTGGGGTATGGGAGGAGCAAGCGGCCGATCCTGCAGTAGGAGTTCGAGATGCGCGTGATCAGAGATCGAGATGGCAGACATGGATGCCGAGAGCGTATCGCCAATCAAGGTTTGAGAGATAAAAATATAATATATGCGCGAATATGAGCGGTGGACGTGCGAGTAATACAAATAGTCGGGCGTCTCAGGGGAATATTATCTCCAGGTATCAAGTAATCCAAGGTCCGTTATTTGCCTCCGGAGGGCCGAGTACATGGCTCCCGTCCCATGGGGGGAGGCAACACTACGGTCCATTTTAGGTTCCCATGCCATGTTAAAATATCCCCGTACGATTAGCGAGGGGTCGTCTTGTGAGACGTGCTCCCGCAAAATCGGCCGGAGATAGGTCTTGAGCCTGGTTGGGTGCATACACATTGCACAATGTGAAGAGGCGTCGTCCAACCCGAACCCCAGCTCTGAGAAAGCGGCTATCCAGACTACGGAAGACCCTAGATTCCCCCTGCCTGATGCCAGGTCCGCAAAGGATTGCCACCCCATCCGTTTTAGTGGGCGCCATGGCCCAGAATTAAAG
Source organism: Triturus cristatus (assembly GCF_964204655.1). Taxonomy (NCBI): domain Eukaryota; kingdom Metazoa; phylum Chordata; class Amphibia; order Caudata; family Salamandridae; genus Triturus; species Triturus cristatus. The sequence goes on along the minus strand of NC_140582.1, from coordinate 1,091,115,976 downwards.
AGGATATCTAGGATGAGCCATGCGCGGGATATCTGCTTTTAGAAGATGGGTCTCCTGAAGGAGGATGATGTCTGGGTTATGTTATAAGAAGTAGCGCCATGTTTGCTGTCGCTTGTTTGGGGAGTTAAGGCCCTTAACATGGAGGGATATCATCTTCAGGGGGCAGGCAGCAGCCATGGTTGAGTCAAAACCTGGGGTAGTCCTTCATGCCACTGTAGGAAGCAAGTTGGGATAGTGGGAGGGAGGCGCAGGGGCTTGTCGCTCTTGGCGAAGGGAGGGTACCGTCTGTAGGGGATTCCCCGCCCGCCATATCGAAGGGTATAGGGCAAGTAAGAAGGAAGAGAGAAATAAATATAGATATGTGCAAACGAAGAATATATAACCAATATTGGCCAACCGGGCAACAATGTCCTGTTCCAGTCGTGGGTCAGCCTAGACCTTAAGGCTCGGGTGATCCCGGAGAAGTCACTCTCCCAAGAACAGGTGGGGGGGCGGGTCAACAGGCGCTCGTGGAGACATCTGGGTGGATAGTCCAGTACCATCAGCGCTGCAGGTAGGGAGCTGGGGTTTGGTCGATTCCAGAGGTTGAGTGCCAACCCCATTGGGTTCTGAGACAAAATCGGAGGTCGATGTACCCCGCCATTTGCGGAGGTGAGGTTTCAGTCAGTCAAGGGGACTGAGGTCGGGAGCTCGCTGTAGACCTGTCCCCCTCCAGGGACCGGATATGCTGAATAATGTCGTTCTTGACTTGCGAGGACGATTGCTCATCAGAACGAGGGGAGCGCCGGCGGTCGCGTACAGTAGACCATGATGGCTTGGCAGGGACCCGCGTGAGTAACCGAAGACGTGTTGGGCTGGAGGGCGGCGTTGAGGAAAGGTGAAGGAGCTGCGCCGCTTCTTTAAAAGACCTGACCACCCGGCGCTTGGACTCCCATTGAAAAATGAGAGCGAATGGGTGGCCACACCGGTATGGAATAATCAGGCTTCTTAGCTTATCCGTCACAGGTCTAAAATCACGACGTCTCCGGAGGGTATTGGGTGCTAGGTCCTGATAGATCTGGATCTTGGCTCCGTTGTATGTGAGGTCTGGTTTGGCGCGTGCCGCCTTGAGTATAGCCTCTTTCTGTAAAAAAGTGAACTCGGGTCAGGATGTCTGGCATAATACCCGGTCTGCCAGCGGAGCCAGATACCCGATGGGCCCGATCTAGGGCTGGTGGAGAGGCATCGTCTTCTCCCCAGACCTCATGCAGGAGTTGCGCCACGTAGGTCATGATGTCGTTCCCCTCTGCCCCAAGAGGAACCCCCCGGATGCGGAGGTTATTCCGGCGACCCTGATTTTCCAGGTCTTCCTGTTTTAGTTGCAGCTCGATATGTTGTTCCTCTAGGGTGGTAAGGCGCTGCCAGAGTTGCTCCTGGTCCTCGGTTCGGGCATCCACGATCTTCTCCAGGCCATCCACTTTTCCCCCGAGATCCGTGACCTCCTTTTAAAGATCCTGGACACAGGAGTGAACCTCGGCACGCAAGGAGCCTATCTCAGTTTAAGTTTCGCCATGAAGGTAGCCATAAAAGCCTGAGTGACAGGTGGTGAGTTCCCTCCAGGCAGTGGGGCGACCTCCCCAGAGGGTGGTACACCCGCTTTGCCCCACATCGCAGCAACAGGATTGGCTTTTGGGGTTGCCGCTGAGTCCTTCCCTACTTTGGTGCACGTCATCTCCTGAGCGTGACCGTCTCTCAGCAGTGCCAAGTGTATGTGCAAGTGAGGGTGTGAGGGGCCCGTAGAGAGTAGGTGTGGGTGTCCAGAGCACCTGTGTTGCCACAGTTAGCGGGGGCCAGGGCGCGCCACACCGAGCTCTGCAATGAACAGTGGTGCGTAAGCCTGGTTCGGTACTCAGAATCTTCTAACACAATAATGGCCTCGCCACCGCTCCTCACCTGCTCAAAAGGTACGCCTTCCAGGAGTCCGACAGAGAACAATACGTGCAGGACTGGGAGAGGTGCAAGTGCGTGCCCAGCCACCAGCTCGCTAAGCTGAGAGGCTTCCACCTAAATGCCGGATCCCACGTGAGCACGGTCAGCCCCACCCCTGGCCGACGGTGTCCAGCTTCAGCCACTCGCCCGCTAGTTCCGTTTGCGCTAGTGGGCGTATGTCGTATTGTCGATATGCTGTCAGAACATGCAGCGCGGTCTTCCCAGCGCCCCAGTAGAGGAGCCAGTCGGCAGGGGTTAGACTGGATGGAGCCCCTGCGTTCGCAGGCCTCTCACCTGCGTTCGGAGGGTGGCACTGAGTTGAAGGTGTACTGTCCTGGATGCGCTTATCCTCGAGGTTCAGCATGGGAACAAACAGGGGACGCGGGGCACGCAGGCATCCCGGGCGAAGCCGCAGGGGCCAACCCTGCCAACACTCACAGAGAGTTCTCCAGTGGAAGGGAGGCCAGTTACTAGGTGCCCTCCGTAGTCAGGCCGAGTGAGCTGGCAGTTTCCTAAGTGGCTGTCCGCCGGAGTAGGCCTCAGGCAGTCTAAGGGCAGTGGGGTAGCGCGGGGTCCATGACGTGCAGGGGCCCGGGGTGAGACGTGAGGAGGCAATTCAGCAAAAAGCGCCCCCACCCTTTACACCTCACCTGAGTTGTGCTGCAGTGCTGCCAGGGCCCAGTACCAGCTCACCACTACCTGCTTCAAGCCAGTTCCAGGGGGGGGGAGAGGCCCAGGACGACAATCGCACCAGCCCGGGACGTACCGTTGCTCCGCAACTCAGCTGTGGTGTCTGTGCAGCATTCCCCCTCAGGGCCCCCAGTGTTCTTTAAGGCCCGCAGTTCACCGGTCAAAACAGACGCCCACAGCACCAGATGTCCCAGATCTGCCGCAAACAAGATGGCGGCCGCCTCCAATTTCAGCCCCAAAAGGCATGGAACCTACGCTCTCAGCTGGGTCGATCCCAGCCACCTCCTGCACACACTCAGGCGGTTCAGGCGCCCCGCTGTTCCGGTCCGGGGGTGGGGGTGATCCGTAGCGCACATCGCCGGAGGGCGCCCAGGTCGCAGCAGTTAAGGTGGTGGCCTAGCTGGGGTAGGCCTCAGGCAGGCACAGGGCAGTGGGGCTGCGCAGGGTCCGTGAGGTGCAGAGTCCCGGGGATGGGACGTGAAGAGGCAATTCAGCAGGAAGCGTCCCCACCCCTTACACCTCACCTGAGTTGTGCTGCAGTGCTGCCAGGGCCCAGTACCAGAGCCGGGGGGGTCGGGCGCGCAGGAGCAAGGGCCCACACCAGACCGCAGGCCTACCAGACCGGGGAGCCGCCGCCTCCAGGCCAGATCGTCCCCAGGGCACTGCTGCTTCTATGTGTGCCCCCACTTTGCCCCGCCGCTCAGCCAACCAATGCGGGACGGGGCCACCACCTCAGGGGCCCTTGCTCGCCACTCCCTGCTTCAAGCCAGTTCCAGGGGGGAGGGAGAGGCCCAGGACGATAGCCACACCAGTCCGGGACGTCCCGCTGCTCCGCAACTCAGCCGTGACTTCTGTGCAGTTAATCCCCCACAGGCCCCCCAGCGTTCTTTAGGGCCCGCAATCCGCCGGTCACGACTGACACCCACAGCACCAAACGGCCCGGGACCGCCGCAGACAAGATGGCGGCCGCCTCCAATTGCAGCCTCCAAAGGCAGGGAGCCCACGCTCCCAGCGGGGTCGATCAGTCACCTTCTGTACAATCTCGGGCAGCTCATTCTCCCCGCTGCTCCGGTCTGGGGGGGGCGATCCGCAGCACACACCGCCGTCGGGCACCCAGGGTTTAACAGTTAAAATGGCGGCCCAAGTCAGGAATCCACACTGCCACTCAGGACCAGTCACGAACGCCGCCCGGTCACACGGAAGTGCCCCAGCCACTCCGCTGACAGTCCCGAAGCTGCACGGCACCAGGAGGCTCCAAAGGGTCCCACGACAGCTCTCTGCATCCACCGGGGAGACCCAGGCCAAGGTGCAGCGGCTCCTCAACCGCAGCCGCCGCGTCAAAGCAACTCTCTTTCCGTCCGCAAGTACCCTTAGCCAGGTAAGCACTCTCTGAAGCGGTGCCTACGAGCCCCCAGCTCCCCGATAATTGCTTTAAAAAGCAGCGAGTGGCCGGAACTCCTGGGGCGGGAGTCTCACTGCATTCCCAGAGAGACCACGCAACCCTTTTACATTGCACAGTGCCCTGCTGCTCTTGCCAAGTGCGTAATGTGTACAATATGTGTTTGTGCATACATAAACATACAATATCAGACTGTACTCCTATAGTAAGAAATGAAAGTAAAGCTGGTAAAGTGCCTCTTCTTTAGAGACCAACACCTAGCTTCTTGGATTTTATCATAATGATGCTTGCTATTCATTGAAGGGACAGTAACAGAGGTTTCAGCCCTCTCTGCTGATTCCCATAGTCTGGTTTAGTTGGAATCTCCCAGATTTAAAGTAGCTGCTGTTGCTTTCTTTATGTGTTTCTCTATTGCAGGTTTTCCAAACTGCTGCCTGGTCTTGTGTCTTCTGTGTCCAGCTTAGGTCTCATTGTGTAACCTCTGATCGCAGGCTCAAGTGGCAGGCATACATTTCAATCCAAAGTAATCTCCTTGAAGTTTGAAGTTTATTGTTTTATATAGCGCTGAATCACCCCAAGGGGGTATCTCTGCGCTTGGACGGTAATCTTAACAGCCAGACCAGAGGGCTAGAAAAGGTGAGTTTTAAGAAGTTTCCTGAACTGAGAAAAGCTCGAACAGTTGCGAAGCTGAAGAGGTAGTTCATTCCAAAAAGCAGGGGCAAGATGAGTGAAAGCTTTGCCACCACCGCACGCTTTTTTAATTCTGGGGGTGTATAGTAGGAGTTTAGAACCTGATCTAAGAGATCGTGAGGGGGTGTACTTGATTAGCTTATTAGAAAGATAGGAGGGGCCTAGGTCGTTTAGGGCCTTGAAGACCGTGCAGCCTATCTTGAATTTCACCCGCTTTCTCACGGGGAGCCAGTGGAGTTTTTTGAGAAGAGGAATAGAAGGGGTTCTTGGTGGGGCACCCGCTACAAGGCGAGCAGCCGTGTTCTGCACTACTTGTAGCTTGTTAAGGGAAGCTTCATTGGCCAATAGAATCAAAGCGTTACAATAGTCCAGTATACTTAGTATCAGGGCTTGCATTAGCGTTTTTTTAGTGGAAGGGGGTAGCAGAGGAAAGATCCTTCTAAGTAGACCTAGAATATAGTAGCAGGTGCCAGCAGTGGTGTTGGCATGAGCGTCTAGAGTGTGGTTCTGATCGATTCTGATACCTAGGTTCTTGACCACTTCCTTAGGCGATGGGGCATTACCCAGCTCCTCGGGCCACCAGCTGGGCGACCAGCATAAGGCAGCTCCCCCCAAACAGCATGATTTCAGATTTTTGGGTGTTTAATTGGAGGAAGTTGTTCCGCATCCAGGTAGCGATAGCCATCATGCCCTTGGAGAAGATGAGTTGTATGTCTGGTCTGTTCTTGTCTTAGGTGAGGAGGAGCTGGGTATCATCTGCATATGATGTACTAGCGGCTGGCGACATCAAAGCGGTCACGTGCTTATACCGTCGGATGACCTGTGAAAGGTTGGTCCCCCTTGAGCGGTTGAAGCAGCAATGGGAGGAGGATATTGAGGGCGCAATACCTGATAAAATATGGGCTGAGGTGTTGGAGAGGCCCTGGAAATGTTCTAGAAATGCCCGATTCCAGCAGATCCAACTGTTCATATTGCACAGGGCTTACCTTACCCCTGTTAAAATCCAACAGTATTTTCACACGCTTACGGCGAGTTGTCCTAGGTGTCAGGCCGAGGGGGCTGACTTTCGCCACATGCTGTGGAGTTGCCCTCGGATAGGGGGCTATTGGCAGGAAATTTGGTCCTTACTGTGTGAGATCACGGACAGGGAGATTGAATTTGGTATTGCCCCTTGCTTGCTGCACTGGTTTCCCCACACCTCGAAGACTAAAATAACTAGTAAATTTATAGATCTGGGGTTGGTACTGGCCAAGCGAGAGATTACAATTAATTGGAAGGCGCAGCGAGGACCGAGATTTCAGAAATGGAGGGCGGAATTTATTCGGTGGGTGGAATGTGAAACGGTTCTTAGATTGCAGGCGGCTACCCGCGCTCATAGCGATAAGGCAATGGACTCGGCCTGGAGGGCTTTAGCAGAGCTTCTGAAACCCATGGAATCTGATAGTGAGGTAGGATCGGAGCTTAGCGACCCGCACGACATACCCTCCTCTGGGCCTGGTTAGAATGACTCTGGGGTGAATGGATGGTTGCTCAGCTTGTTAGTAGTCCTGAGCTGGGAAAGTTTGAAGTGCACCTTACAACTGTGGAAGATGCAAGTATGAGCAAAACTGAAGACCTTATGATGTATTCGCTCAACAAGTCATGCCAGGGGAAGATGGGAAGGGGGGGTAAGAGGGAGGAGAGAAGTTAACAAGGGGTAGGTTTTAGGATACTGTGTACTTTTCTTTGCTTGCGAACTGGAACTTCCGAGTGGACTTACTGACATAAGCATGGTTATGTGCCGCTTTGCTATGAAAAGACGATGGTACAGTTAGTGGGTGGTATGTTGCAGGCTGTTACAATGTGTTCGGACGACAATGGCTCTATTCCATAGACCACGAAAAGGCTTGAGTGTACAAGGAGTATTGTATCTTAGAGTACTGCTATGTCTGCGGAAGGTCCTGATTGATGTACTCCGGAAGTATTGTACAAGGTTAATCGATAAATATATTTACAAAAAAAATCATCTGCGTATGATATGGGATTAAACCCTAAATTTCTCATGAGTTTAGCCGGGGGGGGGGGGGGGGGTCACATAAACGTTGAAAAGGGTGAGGCTCAAACACGAGCCCTGAGGGACCCCCTTGGTAACATTGGAAGGGGAAGATCTGTAAGGACCCAGGGTGACGGTCTGGGTTCTATCAGTTAGAAAGTCAGTCATCCATTTCAATGCGAGCCCCTGAACCCCTATGTCTTGTAGTCGCTCCAGCAGGATCTGATGTGAAATGGTATCAAATGCTGCGGATAGGTCAAGAAGCACCAGAAGTGCTGCCTAACCATTGTCTAGTGCCATCCTGATGTTGTCGGTTACCTCCATTAAAGCTCTTTCGGTACTGTTTGGCCCGGAAGCCAGACTGGGAGACATCTAGCAAGTGAGAGGATTCGATGAAAGCAGACAGGTGTTTATTTATGTCTCTCTCAATAAGCTTACTCTGTAGGGGAAGCAGGGATATGGGGCGATAATTGGTCAGCTCAGAAGTCTGAATCTCGAGATTTTTGCGTATGGGTATTATCTGTGCTTTTTTCCATTCAGAAGGAAGTCTACCTGAGCTCAGGGAACTGTTAAGGATGGAGCAGATGAGTATGGCAAGTTGAGCCGAAAGTCTGGAAGATATTTTGGCAGGAATAATATCAAGGGGAGAGCCTGATTTAGTACTGTTAAGAAGGGATATAACTTCTGTTGGGACGAGAGGAGGGAAGCAGTGTAATTGCGAGGGAAAGTTTTGATGGCTAGTGTACCCCGTTATGGAAAGGGGAGAGACCACATTAGATGAAATAATTGGCTACCAAACTACTTTTCTGAGTTCTGATCTGTATCCACCACGTTATCTGCAGTTTAACAATGCTACGCTAGGAAAAATTCAGGACGACTAATAGAATGATGTCTAGCACTTTATTGTCAGATGTACTTACTGATTAGTGATTTTCGTAAAGTTTCATGTTTTAATTTGTATTCTCAGTTTTATGTATTGTTGGTGGGTTTTACTTGCAACCTTGGAAATAAATGTACTGGCATTGTTACGATTTAGAAATAAAGTCAACATTCCATTGTTGTTGACGGGAATCAGTCTAATCTCGCATATCTCCTTTAATGGCTTAAGTAGCAGCCAAACTACTGTTGTTTTTTGTCGTATAACCCAAGAAAAATTTACCAGTTGACCCACTTTGGATTCTTGTAACATGCATATAGTACAAAGTGGGTTGCAAAAATATATTTTGCTTAGCGATCACCTTCTGATGTTGCAGGAGAATTGAAGAGCAGTGATCCCCTCTGTGTGCTTTGATTACTAGCCTTGCTTGTGTAGCTGTGACCTCAGAGACGACGTCTTCATAATCATCCTCACTATAGTAATAATGTTACGCGTGTGTACTCTTGTTGGTTTGCATTTTGCTTTTTTGACTGTTAACATATATTTATTAAATTTGTTATGCTCTTTATAATTCTAGCTGTTCTAAGAGTGGCAGGTTCGCTACAGAAGAGCACAGAGGTCATGAAGGCAATGCAAAATCTGGTAAAAATCCCAGAAATCCAAGCTACCATGAGGGAATTGTCTAAGGAAATGATGAAGGTGAGTGTGAAGTGAGCCTTCTATTTTTCCATGGCATTCCATTTATTTCTGTTTAAACTGTTGTGCCCTCTTTTTTTTTTTTTTTAAACAGACTTTTATTAAGTTTCATGTAAATACACACACATCCCTGCCGCCCATTAACTGAGCGATAGCGAAGATCAGGAGGAAGTACCACCAACAGCCCATCAGTCTCAGCCTAGACCCCTATCCAATGTCCCCTGAAGTATCCTCAATTCCCTGCTACCCGCCTTACATGAATAATTCAATGCAGCAGAATGGAATGACAGTCCCCCCCCCCCTTCCCGCTCAATAACTTCCCCAACACAGCCCCTTCCCAGCCACCCTCCCAAGCATGTCGCCAGCACTAAGCTAAACAATAGAACAGATGTGCCTCGCAGACCACCCCCCACTCTCCCCATCACATGGGACACAGCAATGATTCGAACAGCAACATCAGGAGAAACCACCTATCCCGACCCCACGACCCCAGGGGTCCCCCCCCCCCCCCAGCTCCACCCTCCCTCCTGCTATGGAGAGTCGCTCAAGTGCCCACTGCCTCGTCCTGCTCCTCAGAGACCTCCTCACCATCTTCTGGCAGATGTTTGAGCAGCTCCAAGAGTGCCACCCATGCTTGCACCATTTCCTGAGATTTCTCGCTGCCACTGCGCCGGGCCAGCTGTAACCTATAGTTCTCCTCGCTCTCCGCCCACTTCACCATCTCCCTGTTCCAGCGCTCTAAGCTAGGACCCTGCCTCGCCTTCCAGTGAGAAGTAAGTTCCTGCTTACCCAGGATCAACCCCAGGTCTATAAACTGGCTGGTAACCTTAGTCTTGGTAGTGGGCGGAAACCAATGCAGCAAGCCAAGACCAGGCGACATCTCTAGCACTCTCTCTGTCACAGTCAGCAGGGCAGCCATCACCTCCCGCCAAAAGTCTCCCACCCGCGGGCAGTCCCAGACCATGTGCAGAAAATTCGCCCCACCCTGAGCACAACGGGGGCAATCACCCGACCCCCCCAAAGTACTCAGCAATTTTACTGGGGGCGAGGTAGGCCCTATGGAAGATATAAAATTGAATGAGTTGGAACCGTGCATTTCGAGAACATTTCCACAGCCTCTCCACAATCGCCTCCCAGGCTTTTTCTGCAATGGGTTCCCCTAGATCCGCCTCCCACTTGAGACGTAGCACCGTCAGCGGTTTGCGCACGTCACTAGTGATCCGACGATACAGGCAGGTCAGGTCACCGCTTTAAAAGTTCCCACCGCCATCACTACATATTGGCAAGCGAGAGACGTAGCTGGCTCCACCAGCCCATTGCGCCAATGCTTCCTAATGGCTGCAGCCAGAGCAGCATGCAAGAGAAAATCCCCCAGCGGGAGATCATGGCGCTCACAGAGGTCCTAAAAGGGAAGAAGACCCCCGTCTTCATAGAGATCACCTATGGCTGTGACTCCCGCTTCCTCCCAGGCCAGCAGCTGGTTTTAGTCTCCCCCATGAGGCAACATCTCGCACATCCGCAGCGGGCGCTCAGGAGCATAAGGAGCCCCCCCCACGTGTCCTCCTGACCAGACGTGCCCAGCATTTGCGGATCATTCCCAACTCCGGCGACAATATAACACCTCTCAGTGGCACCCGTAACAACAAGCAGGACAGGAGGTGCCAACTCGTATCCGACCCATCCTGTTTATCCGGCCGCCTAATGTAACCCGCCACCCATTTCGTGAACCACTGAAGTTGCGCAGCATGATAGTAAGCCTCAAAGTCCGGCAACGCAAGGCCTCCGCCTTGGGCCTCTGCAGGGTAGCTAACACCACCCTCCGTCTGCCGGTCCCCCAAAGGAACCCGGTAATCAAAGTGTTTAACTGCGCGAAAAGTCTACTCTGAATCCAAACGGGGAGAGTCCCAAAATAATAAAGAAACCGAGGCAAGATGATCATTTTCACCAAGGCAACCCTACCAGCCACTGACAACGGAAGGGTCCCCCAAAACTCAAAGCAGGATTTCGCTCCCCGCAGTGCACGCCCCACGTTACCCTCCAGCAGGTCATCTGGATCATGATAAATTTGTGTCCCTAAATATGATAAACACCGGGGCTCCCACAAGATATCCCCTATCCTTGACCGATCCAGCTCCCCCGCCTAACTGGGAACAGACAGGACTTATTCCAATTCACCCAGAGGCCCGCCACCCTCCCCAAGGTCTCCAGCAAGACTCGCGCTCCTATTAACGCATCCCCAGTATCCGGCAAAAACAGAAGGAGATCATCTGCATACAGCGCTATATGTACTCTTCCCTCCACTACGAGCCTTGTGAAATACCGCCCTGACCTGGTGTGCGCCGCCATGCACTCTATTGCCAGAGCAAACAATAAAGGGGAGAATAGGCAGCCCTGTCGTGTTCCCCGAGCGACCATGCAGGCATCAGAAATCAGCACCCCCGTCCGGACCTGCTCAGTGGAAGCACTGTAAAGCAGTGCCGTTCACTGCACGAAGCTTTCTCCCAATCTGAACCGCAGCACATTAAAAAGATAGGGCCATTCCAGGCTATCGAAAGCTTTCTCGATATCAACCGCAAAAATGCAAGCCTCTTCTTTGTCATATGAGTTGGACCCCAAATTGCGCAGGAGTCTGCGAACATTCATCGCAGTATTGCGGGAGGGAATAAACCCAGCCTGGTCCGCATAGACCAATGCCGTCATATGAGGCATCAAAAGACTGGCCAAAATGCTGCTTAAGATCTTGTAATCGAGGTTGAGCATCGCTAAGGGCCTATAGGATGAGCGATCCCAGGCGGGTTTGCCCGGCTTAAGGAGGGGGACTATGAGAGCTTCTCGTGTGGAAGTAGGGAGGGCACCTTCCCGACGCGCCGTGTTATAGAGCGCCATCAAGTGGGGAGCAAGAGGATCCGCGTAAGCTACATAAAATTCCACGGGGAGCGCATCCGTCCCCGGCGTTTTGTTCCTGGCCATGCGCTTTATGGCACTGCGTACTTCTCCGACTTTAATATCGTGGCCCAGCACCTCAGCGGCGGCAACCTCAAGTTGCGGCAACTCCGCCGAGGGCAAGAAGTCCTCATCCCCCGGCGTCCCAGACCCCAATCTACTTCGATATAACTCCGCATAATAATGCAGGAAACAAGTATTAATGCGCTTCTGGGTGAGAAATGCCTCCCCTCCTGGTCCCCTCCGCTCCAGTATCTGTGTACCCCTGCGCGCCGGGTTTGCCAGCCAAGCTAGCAACGCCCCTGCCTTATCCCGCTCCACATGCGCCTTATCTGTGTATGCCTTGAAGTCAAACCATCGCAGCCTCTCAAGTTGGACTGCAAGAGCCTCTCGCGCCTCAAGCAACCCTTCATGCCTATCCGGGCGTTCTGGGCGCTCCCTCTCCTCCTCGCGCAACCGCTGCTCCGCCTTGTGCACATCCTCGAGCAACACTCTACGGGCTCCCACCACCTCACCTATACATCGCCCCTGAATTACTGCCTTGAACGCGTCCCATTCCACCACCCTAGACGTTGCCGTTCTGGTGTTAAGTCGAAAATAGTAATTAATAGCCAACCCAATAGTATCCCGGAACACCGGGTCCTCTAAGGTATCCGGACGAAGTCGCCACGTGGGAATGGCAGGACGATCTCGCAGCCAATGTAAGACTGTCAACCGTGGATTATGATCCGACGTCGTCCTAGCTAAGTATTCACTATGGACCATTGCCCCGTGGACATCGGGGGAGCTAAGGATCGAGTCCAACCGAACATGTAAGGCATGTAACGACGAGAGTAAGAATAATCCCGGTCAGCCGGTGATGTTCTCTCCAGGTATCGGTCAGCCCCCACTGTTACTGCCATTGCTGCCGCACCTTAGCCAACCGATGGACCGGAGAATCCGGGAGAGGGGGATGAGAACGATCCAGCGAAACATCAGTAATACAATTAAAGTCGCCACCCAGAAGCACCGAGCCAGTCAACCAGGGGGCCAGTTTGCCAGAAAGGCGTGCAAAAAAGGAGGACTGATCTGAGTTCGGAGCATAGAAACTTCCTAAAACAATATCCATACCATCTAGAAGCCCCACCACCACCACATAGTGACTATCCGGATCGATCACCTGCCCAGTGCTCTGAAACGGCACCCCCGCTCAGATCCAAACCAACACGCCCCATGCATATGCCGAGTATGCAGTACAAAACATCTGCCCCCGCCATCTCCGTTGCAGTGCTAACCCCTCCTGCTTGTCCAGGTGCGTTTCCTGCAACAATGCTATCTGCACCCCCCGCCGTCGAAGATGAGCATGAACCGTATGTCGTCGAGTCATGGTGTGCATCCCCCTAATGTTCCACGATATACACTTAATGCCTACGGTGGCAGCCATAACACAGTACTATATTCACTTCTCAGTTCACCTCCTGCTGCGACATGCTTGGTCCCACCCTCCCCTCTCCCTACCCCAACATCCCAACTCCCCGAACTCCCGCACCCCAGGACAGGCACCCAAAAACTAGTCCCCATCCAAACAGTCAGAACAGTCAACCTTGCCATCATGGGTAGTGAAGCGTGAGCCGACACAAGAGACCCAAAGCCCTCCCGGCTCTCCCCCCGTCAAGTGTGATTGAACCAACAGGGGCCCCCACGAACCCCCCAATGCCATACCATTGAAAGCAACCCCCCTCAGCTCCCAGGCCACATCCCCTCCACTAAACAAGCCTGGGCGACAGTACCAGCACATCCTTCACCCCCAGGCAGGCCCCAATCAGCCAAACAAGTCCACTGTTTGTAGAGTGACCTCCGGTAGTTCATTATCGGAGTCCCTGGTCAAACTGGCAGCCGGAGAAGAGCCGGACCTCTCCAACCCTCGGCTAGAAGCCGGCCTGGAGCCACTTTGACTGATCGCCACCACCGCCTGCACAGCTCTGTCGCGCTCATGGCGCCGATCCGGCGGCGGCAAGGACCCTGGCGGGCTCACGGCAACAGGGGATCGCCTCTCCCCGACACTCCCAGATGGACTCCGCACCGGTCCCGCCTGTCGCGTCTCAAGCCAGTGCCACGCCTCCTGCGGGGTGGTGAAAAAGAGGGTACTGGAGCCGTCCACCACCCGCAGCCGCGCCTGAAAGAGCATCGCATAGAAAATGTGGAGTTGTCGCAATTTCCGCTTGAGAGCAAAGAAAGAGGCGCGCTGCTTCTGGACCTCCCGGGTGTAATCCGGAAAGATCATCACCCTGGAGTTAGCAATCTGCAGGTGTTGCTTCTCTCGAGCCTGCTGCAGGAGGTGATCCCTGTCCTGGTAGTGCAACAATCGGGCCACCATGGGCCGCGGCGGCGCTCCCGGCTTAGGAGGCCTAGCCGGAACTCTGTGGGCTCTCTCCAGGGCAAAAAACGGGGATAGCCCCTCCGGCACAACCTCAGATCGAAACCATTCTTCCAGGTATCGGACTGCATCATTCCCCTCCGCCCGTTCCGGAACACCCATGATGCGGAGGTTATTCCTTCGGGAGCGCCCCTCACTGTCTTCCGCTCTCAGCTCCAGCACTCGCACCCTGTTCGCCATTTGTTCCAAGGTGTGCTGCAAGGTGGTCACCCTATCCAGTACCTCCGCCATCGTCTGCTCATTCGCCGTCACCCGTTCCTTCAACTTCTTGTGGTCATCTTTTAATAAAGCCAGATCCACACCTATAGTGTCTATCTTAGTCTCTAGTGCCTCTCAGGATGCCATGATGGCCTGCATTATGTCCACCAAGGTAGGACCACTCAAAGTCTCCGCCCGGGGGGTGTTCGTCTCAGCATCCTCGCCTTCAGATCGATGCCCCCCATCTTCATCTTGTAGGACAGCAAAGCCCCGCCTCCGTGATGTACAACCCATCGCAAGCACACTCCCAGTGTCCTTGGTCACCAGGCGTCCTCCACTCCAGCGGCTCCCAAAAGATCACAGGCAGGGGCTATCTTCAGTGTAGCACGGATATAGAGGGCAACTACTGTGGCACCAGCAGTCCAGAAGCGTTCAGGGGCAGAACCCCGTATCCTCCAATCAGAAGGGTGACCAGGGGCACTCAACACAGCCCACCCTTCCCAGGTAGCAATCAGTAGGCCACCAGTGCTCCCCAGATCTCCACTCCTCCTCGGACCCCTGTAGCGCAGCGACACTCTCCCCGGGGAGCCAACGGTCCACGTGCAGCCCCCCTAGCACAGCCGCCCCGGGGAAGGCACCTCCAGTCCGCTCGTCGTAGGCTCAAAGCAGCCTGCCACTCATCCAGCGCCCGCCTCCTCTATTAACGCCCGCCCCACCGTGCCACCAACTGCGCCCTCACCGCAGTCTCTGCGCTGCACAGGGCTCCTCTCCCGGTCGTCACTGGGTCGCCATCTTAGGGCCAGGCACCAGCCCCCGATCGTGGCGCCTCGCCCGCAGTGCGCGCCGCTGGGCCAGTTCCACTGTCGTCCGCCACCAGACTCCACTGCAGGACTTACTTCAAGGCCCCCAGGGCTGCCCAGGGCAAAGTTCGGCCCCCAGAGAGCATCGGGTCGCAGCGCTCAGCAGCCAAGTTCCTCCGCCATCTTGCGGCGCCGCTGTCAGTCTCGCCCCGGGAAGAAGGAAGCTGCTCTCCGTTGTCAGCAAGTCCCCAACCTCCAGGGAGCACCCGCCAGCTCACCAGGCATTCCTCCTTTACCCTGGGAGGTAAGGAGCCCCGGTACTTGTCAGGATTAGTGTCGACAGAGGGAGGCCTCCGAGGAGCTCCGAGATCCCCGACCTCCTACATCGGTGCCAGGCCACGCCCCTTAAACTGTTGTGCCCTCTTGGGGGGCAAAAAGAGAAATAAGTACCTGAACAGTCTCAGAAAATCGGTATCGTAGTAATAATCGTTAGTTTTGTTTAAGGCTGCTGTGGACTGCCAATTTATAGCTTCTTTGTGTACCGCTTGTTCTAAAAAGTGCAATATTTGACTCCACCTGCCACTTTATATGTATGCCAAATTCAGTCTTCAAATGCCCTTCTTTTCTCATTTTTCTGAGCTTGCTTGTGGTTCTGGTGAGTATCGCCTTCATGGAGGAGAGATAAGGGACTTGCACATTATTTCAGATCAGGGTTCTTGTCAGTGCAACATTTTAATGACCGCAGACTAATTCCAGGCCACCTGGCTTTTGATTAAATGTAACTTAGTTTCTGGCTTCTGGTAGCCCAGCTGTTGTTGAGCTGGTTACGTTGTACTAATAGCTTGGAGCCCAGAGCAACTCAAGATTTTCCATCACCATTCCCATGTAGGTGGTGTATTTACCCGATAGGAATTGACAGCACATGCTACCTTGTAAAATGTACTGTAAGAAATATGGTACTTAATCTTGTAACACTTTCTGTCTTTAATGTCCATCCTTTTGCATCCATTCTCTTGGTATTCATGCTGTAGCACCGTCTTAAAACGATGTTTTTGTATGTCCTCTCTTTTCCTGGACTTGGAGGATGTCCTGGCTGTAGGCTTGGAGTCCAGAGTGCTCCCTAATTAGCTAAGAGATTAAAATTGCCATTTGCGCAGGGTCTCTTGCACTTGTAGGGGCTCCACATTGTTATGTGCCATTCAGTTCCCCTCACTGCGGACCTTTTATTTCACTCTTTTTGATGCTATGTTTATTTTAAAACATGCACAGTCCTGAGGCTTGTTTCTCTTTGGGCTCTTATAAGATAGTTTCTTCACTTCTAGGTTCGACTTCCGCCCTGCTTCTTGCTAACAGAATGAGATGAGATCTGCCTAGCGTGAATCCCTGTTATTTTATTCTGACCAGCATTCTCTGCATTGCCTACAACCCAGGCACTCCCTGGCTCCATTGCTCATTCTTTGACATCCTCTTTTCAGTCTCTCAAGAAGAGGCTTCTCTGGTGGCCGTCTCTCTTCAAATTTGGAGCCTCATAAAATCCTCAGGGGTTTCCCACTCGAATTGGTGCTCATACTAAGTTTGAGGAGTCACAGTCTCAGTACTTTCTTGTGCTATTCAAACCCAAGCAGTGAAGTGAGGATCCGAGATCAGATTTAGAACCTCATTGGCATAACCACTGCTGTAAGCATAAGTCCAAGACCTGGCAACCTGTGTTTCAAATAACCAGGTTCTACAGCAGGCTGGCACCTACACTCTTTGAATGGGAGCTAAACACCCCTGCAATAGGGATCTTCCAACCAAAGACCCCATATGGGAACTTTTTTTGTGAACTAGATGACTGAGTTCACGCTGCCTGGGGGAGAGTGCCAACACCTCAGTCTTTCCTCATCCCCCTATACTTTCAGTCGAGAAACAGCCTTAAGAAGGAATCCATGACACCGAAAGGTACTAAACAACGAATCCTCAACAACGACCTTTACCTGAACCACGACCTCATTAACCACTACTGTACACGAACAATGACCACATTAACCACCCACTACTGTACATGAACCACGACTTCCTAAACCAGAGGTAAGCGTCATTAATTTAAAAATCAATCTTAAATGCAAGTGTAACTATATTAAAATAATTGCAATTAGGACCAGGGTGCAAGGTATTTAATTGTAATCACGCTCTCGATATAGACTTTGTTTTAATTTACTATGTTAGGCCAGTAGATGGCACTGTTGGCTTGTTAGGTCTCGCCTGAGCCAGCGCTTTAGCGCTGCTCTGGCGAGAGCTATAGAAAGCGGGATTTGGAAGTGCAAACTAGTGCTTTTCAGGCCGCCAACTACAGTGCATGTGCGCCGGGCGCGCGCACCATTTGTCAGCCTACTGATCACTTTCGCGGCTGCTTTGATGTTCTCAGTGAGCCGCGCGGCCACTGAGAACATCAAAGCGGCCGCGAAAGTGATCACCATTTGCCACCCCCTCCCTTATCCCACTTCCTGCTTGTTTTTTTGGGCTTACACTCTCCATGCCCTCTGGCTCCTTCATGCTGCTTTACCCTTCCCTCTGCTTGTGCTTCCTATCTCCTCCCACTCCTGCTGTTCTTTCTTTTTTATGAGATTATGTAATTTGCTCAGAATCACATTCTGTTTAACGAGCGCCGGGACTCGAACCTGGCTCCTCAGTTCCAAAAGCCAAAGGCAGCAGTTTTAGTGGTTACGCCACACCCTCACCCCTATGTTAGCCTTGTACATGAGAAGAACGCTTACCCCATTAAGCGTCTAAACGTTCCACTTCGGCTGATTCAATCCCTATGCTCAGGTAAAAATGTGCATTTAATACAGATTCACCAACGTTTCAGAAGAAGTTGGAAATCTATCCCTCATAAATTGCAGCCCTTGATGTGCTTGCATAGATTAACAGAAATAACCGTCCGTGCGATTGAAAATCTACATTAATTGGGACCCACTCTGACCAAATGTGGTTTGTGCCTTTCATCCTTCAAGTGTCTATTGTGGCTTGTGGGTCTCGGGGAGCCTGCAATCTGATGAAGAAACAGATTGTCCGTTTTTGTGTTTTTATTCAGTGTTTGAAGCCAGTGGTTTCCAAGGGCTTGCAGTTTAGGCAACTAACGGAGATAAGGGGGGAAAACGCGTATTGCTCAGGAGCACACAATTCAGGCAAATGGGACTTACAACCTGTGCTCCTTGTGTCAGAGCGTGCGATGCAACAGATCTCGCATTTACGCGCTTTGAGCTATTGCCATTGTAAATGACAATGCCTTTTATTTATGTTTTGGTTTTTAAAAATAAATAAAAGGCATTGTTATTTACAATGCTAATAGCTTAACCCCTTCGCCGCGGCACGAATTCCGCCGCGGCGCTGGGGGGGTTTGGGGGCAGTGCGGCGCCGCTGTGCTCATGACGGAACCACGCCATCATGAGTCACGGTCGAGCTGTGCTCATGACGGAGTGGTTCCGTCACGACTCCGCCCACTGCGCTAATCGCTCGCACAGGCGGGGAATTAGCGCCGTGTGGGCAGAACGGCCGCCAACGGCCGCAGCATGACGGAACCACTCCGTCATGAGCATACGGCGCCCGTGGCTTATGACGGCGTGGTTCCGTCATGAGCACGGCACGGGTTAAACTTTTGCAAATGCGAGACCTATTGCATTGCAAATGCTTATTTTTCAAGATGCGATCTTGATCTGTGCTCGATGAGACTGTTCACTCTGGTTGTCACAGTTAAAGTGGTTACAAAATGGTAGTTGGACGTTTTTAACATGTTTTATTTAAGTCACAAATTTTTACAAAAGAAAACATTTCTGCAATCCTTTTTGAAAAAAAAATATTTTCTGTGAGAACTTGCTTTTTTTACTTTCGTTTTAATTAGTGCATTTTGTGTTATTTTTCATTTATTTAGTTAGCATTATAGTCAAAATTGAAAAAACCGATGGAGTTATAGTTTATTGTTTTTTAGCGTTCATTAGTGTCTTTTTGTAAGTTCGTCCGTGTTTGTAATAAATATTTGATTGATAATTTAAAGATTATTTACTTAAAATTGTTTTATTTAAGTCTTGTTTGATTTAATTAAATTTTTTTCCCGTGTTTCAAACATGCGTTTGGGAGAACGTAGTGGTAGATTCGGGAAATATGGAATTTGATTATTTTTCGTGGTTTAGTAAGTCGTTGTACAGAACATAGTGGTTTGGCTTCGGTAGTGGTTTAGTCTTCGTGGTTTAGGCATTCGTTGTTTAAGTGGTCGTTGTTTAGTCATACATCATACATGCTCCATAATTCTAATGACTCTCTACTGATGTAATTCATTCTGGAGTTGATCTGTTGCATATGGTGAATGATCATCCCACTTTTGCACCCAACATGGAACAATCTGTGAAGGGAGATAGTTTGCCATCCTTGCCCTCTATTATTAAGATCATCAATCTGGTTTCCAAAGAGCTAGTTTATGATTACTTTAGCATTTTGAAACCAAATTGTGATGTTCCAAGCAGTCTGGAGGATTGTAGGAAATCCACCTTTTATGTGTGGTCACTCAGTATTTTGCTCCTTTTGCTGTACCCTATGTTTTTGCTGGTGTTAGACCACTGTGCACATTAACCCTGCTAACCAGTGGTAAAGTGCCTGAACCCCCTTTTTAAGCAGTCGAATTGGCATATTCCTAACTGATATTTTTAATTTACCTAGTATATGGTACAAAATATATCGCCTGCCTGTAAGTTCAATTTCTGATAGAGACTTCTTACCGCAGATCCCTCACCTTCTACATTTTTTCAGGTGCCTGACAGGATCTGGAAACCTTTGTAGTAATTGCCTCTCACGTTGACAGGTGGTGTTCTGCAGTTCCGGATCGGGCCCATCCCACTAGACATGACGCTGGGCCACTCTATGTGCGCCACCTCCATGTGCTGATGTCAGTTCCTTTCTTTCTGCACCTGCTGATGCAGATCTCTAGCTTCTGGAATCGTGTCACATTTTGACAGGCATGTTCCCTCAAAAATTTCTTAGGTGTGTAGAAAATGTCACCTCCCAAAACTACAGGTTTTAAGCCATGTTGTGACTGTAGTCAACAAATGTCAGTTACGGATGCCCTCGACCTATGCCGCTTTAGCTTCAAAAACGTCTGAGTTGCGTCCTACCAGTGACGCCACAACTAAATCAGCTTAAGGTAGCTACAGAGGAGATTTTTGGTGGTGCACTGGATCCCTCTGGAGCGCATCTGGGCCCACAGATCTGAGGGGGGTCTCTAGCTGACTAATCTGTCCTCAAGGCCAACTGTGCCCCTCAACCCCGCACAAGAGCATTGTATCTCCTTTCACCTGCCTGGCTAGAGGAGCATTCTGTCCGACCAGTGTGCGCTTCAGATTGTCTAAAATGGATACTTTCTACTCTATCTTTCCTACCTTCCAGACATGCCACCGACACCACAACACCTTCTTTGAGGACCACTTGTCCATACTTAGCTGGAGAAGTTCAATCTATCTTTGCCAAGGGGGCAATACAGAAGGATGCTACTCCTGTTTGAAAGACTGAGGCCTCGGTCCCATCCTCCACCTTCGCCCTTTCACTACTTCTTCTGGAAGGACAAGTTAAAAATGTTCACCCTGGCTTAAGTTCTGTCTGTTCTGGACCCAGGAGACCGTGTGGTAATGCAATACTTGCAGGACACATATTTTCACATCCCTGTCCTGCAGTCTCGCAGACGTTACCAGCTGTTTCATAGTGGGCTAAGAGCACTTTCAGTTCACCGTGCTACCATTTGACCATACCAGTTCACCTCAGTGTTCACAAAGGTGAGGGAGGTGGTCGCAGTCCATCAGCCCATCAGCCCATCATTTGAGGTTCGGAATATAATTCTTCCCATATTTCAATGACTGTCGGCTGAAAGCGGGCTTGCTCAGACAGTCGTAAGCCACCTCCAGACCAGCTAACCTGTTGACATCTTTCAGGTTTTCCATCAACTTACTGAAGTTGCACCAGACTCCTTCAAAATAGCTCCGCTTTAATGAAGCCATAATAGATACGGTGCTTATCCGAGCCATCCCTCTGTCTCAACTACTCCAGGACATTCTGGATATGTTTCCAATGTTTCAACCTGCTGCCGGGATCTCAGTGAGGTTGGCTCTGAGGCTTCTTGGCCTCCTGTATCTTGCTTATGTACCACACCAGTTGGAACATGCATGTTCTGCAGTGGGATATGTAGTCTCAGTGGGCTCAGCACTGATGCAATCTGAAATTCCAGCCAGGTGTCAAAGGAGACTGCAAACGACCTTGCAGTCCCATCCGCAATTGGACCGGTGGCAGACCTCTCTCCCCACCCCACCCCACCCAGAACTAACGGTCATGATGAATGCATCGTTACTGGGTTGGGGAGGTCATCTAGGAGAGGTGGATATCTCTGGCGGAAGCTCGGCAACGCATCAACTTGTTGGAGTGCAGGTGATTCACTAGGCACTGAAGGCGTCCCTCTGTATCGTAAAGGGGAACAGATACAGGTGCTCGTGGACAGCATTCCATGTGGTACTGTAAGAAAGTGCCCTCTTTTTGCATGGTTGCCACACTGCTGATGTACTTTAACTGAGTGTGCCCTGGGTTCCTGCCAAACAGGTAACCAGGCCTATTTTCTTTTCCTAAACTGCATTGAGACAAAAGGCAATAGGCACTCTTAAGCCACATGTCAGTCCCTTATAAATGGTACCACAGGTACCAAAGGCACTGTGGCCAGGGAAGGCCTCTAAGGGCTGCAGCACTTATTGTGCCACCCTTGGAGGCCCTGTACCTTTACGCACACACTGCCACTGCAGGCAGCACCATAATGGCATTACTGATAAGTATCAAACTTCTCAGCACATTAAAACCACACTGATGCCTGTGTGGGATTTAATGGAAAGTGCACTCAAGGGCATCGTAGAGATTCCCCCCCTGAAAAACGACCTAACTCTAGTGTCCTGGCTGAGTGGCTGCTCGCCAGCTGCCACCACCAGACATGTGTCTGGACCCCTGGGCCGAGAGCCTCCCGCTCTCGGGGGTTTTAAACAATGCACATCCTGGGACAAGGTGCCAAGCCTCCTCCCCCAGGATGGACAGGGTCCATGAAGGGGAAGCTTTAAAGGCTTGCCGCTTTTGTGAGCTACCCCAGCCCTTTGCTGCTTCCAGCAACTGGCTCCCACTGGTTCTGACCTCCACTTTAGGCGAGAGAATTGACAGGAAAACTAAGTGAGGAAAGGAGGTGTGCCCACCTTTGTCAACCCCACCCCCTCAGGTGGGGGAGGCGAGGTGAATCACAACTCAGTCCCTGCCATCTTGCAGATGGGGGACCCAGCCAACCAGAGAGAGGCGGATGCACCCCTTCCACTGGAGGCTGGCATAATAGGGGATGTACCCACCCCAAGGAAAGGACCCATTGGTCTTAACCATTACTTACCTGTAACGCCCCTAAATCTAGTATTTAGGGGCAACCCTGAACCTTGCCTCCTCAAACAAGAACCGACCAGAAGAAGAGAAGAAGAACCGATAAAGCTGTGCTGAACTAAGAAGAGGAGGACGCCTACTGACTTGGCCCCAGCCCTACCGGCCTGTCCGCACTTCGAACCTGCTCCAGCAAAATCCCGGTTTGTCCTGCAGGCAGCAGCCTCAAGACCTGAAGGACCTGCCCTGCCTTCAAAGACCAAGACTTTGTCTCCTGTGAGCACCGGATTTGCTCACCCACCCACAGTCTCTGGCTCCAGCCAAATCCGTGAGTCTGCACCCGACGCCCACGACCCGAGTTGGAGTGGCCCAACACCATGAGGAGGTCTCCCCGGCGATCCTGACCTGATATCTGGTGAGCTCTGACCTGCCTCGAATCTCCAATCGAAGCCTGCAGCCCCTTTCTGGAGGATCCCCCTGACCGCATCTGGAGCTGGTAAGAAAAACCCGATACCTAAAGACACCCATGCACCCGACGTCCCATGGCCCTGAGTGGCCCAACCAACGGTGTCCCAGCCTCCCCAGGCATCCCAACTTACCTCTCCAACCGGTGGTCACCTCCAGAATATCTTCGTCCATTGAAATCAACAGGGCTCTGATCCCCCTCTGCCTTGAGCCTAACATCAGGAGCTTTTCTCCCACAACCTTGTGGCCTGTTTGTGAACAGCCACCAACCCGAGGCCCCCTTTTCCCCATTGGATAACGTTGGGTCTCAGCAGCCGGCTGCCCTAGGACCGCTGAGGGTGTTCTGAAAGTGCATTCCCGATCCCTGGGGGAACCCTGGTTCTAATCCCAGAATTCCAATTCCCACAAGTAAGTACTTACCTGCAAACTGTTAACTTCATTTCCTCCCCTAGGATTGCATTGACTGCTTTTATTTAAAATTGTTTTAAGTATGGAGTTGGGTCTGTATAAAACATTGAAACATTGAAAAACTGCATATGTACTAAAAGTGAATTTTGTCTAGGAGATGTCTCGGTGTGCTATCAAGGCATATAACACTGATTAGCAAAAGTAATCTAAAAAGTAACATACTCAGTAATCTGTAAAGTAACTAAAAAGTAATTTTGAACTGTTGATTTACCTGCAATTCAACCAACTGTATTTGCACCTACATACAATTGGCACTTCATACTTAAACAACAAGCTGGAGTAATACTGTATTCACCTATAACACTGGTAGGATGGTGTAGTTGGCTGCCGATATGTAGGGAACAGGCAGTGGTAAATGCCCTAAGTCCAATAGGTATACAAGAAATGGCAGACTTGTTTAACGATGGAAAAGCATGTGGATTATTCAGAAATAGAAGTGCAAGGTTATGCAGGCACACCGTTAGTGAGGTTTCAACATCATAGGGTGCGGCATGCGCTGAGAGCAGGTAGGGGATGAATTGATGGAACCGCTGGAGGTAGCTGCCCTAACGTATATGCTGCGCTCAGATTTCCCAGCTAACATGATTTCCAAGCTATACAACGTCACAATTGGATATCGTAAAAACGTTTACACGAAAGCCAGACTCGAGTGGCAGGGAGACCTGGGTGTACAAATAGATGACGACATATGGAAATAATGCTGCGAAAGTACGAAGCGAATATCATTAAATGGGAGACACAGATTATTTCAGTTTAAATTTCTCAACAGATTATATTATACCCCAGAAAGGTTACATCGTTATGGCTTAAGGAACACAGCGAGCTGTGACATAAACGGAATAACGCCAAGAGGGTTTATGCATTCAGCCTGGCTATGGCCTAGAATAGCGGGATACTGGGAACAAATATTTAGTAAATTAGGTGAGGTAATCAACTCGGAACTGTACCTGGGTCCTATGCTGGCACTATTAGGCTATTCGAAGCGACTGCCTACGGGGGTAGGATGACTGGTAGATATGGTGCTACTAATGGCGAAGCGCCGGATTGCGATTACTTTGTCAAGAGGCCCACCTTCCAAAATGGCAGACTGGGAAAAAGATCTTATATACTGTAACACACAGAGTTATACTGTGAATTGTTGCCCCCTCAGAACCACCCCAAGAATTTCTGGAGTCTATATAACAACTACGAGATGGCACGAGGGGAAGCAGCGCCTATTCTAGATGACCCGCCTTGAAGCCTAGAAAGCGGAATACATTGCAAGGTGTAGAGTGTGCTAGTTGGTAAGCCATGTGGTACTGATTTGCTGGGAGAGCCTATAGTACAGGTACTAGAAGACAGACTATTGGTATAACACAAGCACACCACGGGGAACGGATAAGATGAAAACTGTTATATGTGCATTCCAGGTGGTAGTAATGTGGTATAATATTATTATACCACATTACTACCACCTGGAATGCACATATAACAGTTTTCATCTTAAACAATGTTTGGAATAGCAGCTATATTGTATGCAAGATGCTGTGGTTTTATTTACTTTTTCTATTTTGTACTTCTGTAAGACTGCTGGAGAAGTCGCAGTTTATGCATTAAGCTAGCTTTTATGTTGTACACTGCCTTAAAAATGATGTTATCATGTAAAATCAATAAAAATAAATTAAATAAAAAAAACCTTCCTGTTGACAGCAACTCAAAGAAGTTAGTTCTCATGTTTCAAAGGTTCCCTAGCAAATTTAAAGATTACTAATGTAATGATGAATTTATGGTTTTCGTTTTGCACTATGCTTTTAATTGTCCAAAAAGGCAAAGGTGTTGTATACCAGCTTATAGTACCATATAGCCTTTATTTATTTCTATGGATTTTACATTACCACATTACTGTTATGTTTAAAGTGTATGTTCCATGTTCTGGATAGAAAACATTAGTCTCAGAGTTCTTCAGATACTGCCTCAGGCAGTAACCTGCGCCTGTCTGGATTTATTTTGATCTTGACCAGCATGGAAATGCATAAATACAGCTACTTTTCTGCTTCATCAAATAATTTCTAAAGGCTATGTTTTATAAAGATGAAGTTGAAGGTAGTACCTGTAGTCCTGCTAAGTTTTCATTGAAGTGAAGAAATTCTAGTCTAGATATTCAGACATAGGGCATTAAAAAGCAGTCAAATAAAAGTAATATTAAGAAGTAAAAAAATAAAAACTGTAAAACACTGCATAAGATTTTACAAAGTATCATTTCATTTACCTGCACAAGACTCGGCTTGGTTCTAGAAATTAAATAACTAAATAATATTTTTGATACAAACAAATTGGTCTGAGTTCAGTCTTTGAGTGTATGACCTCATTTCTTGCCTGAGTGTGTACTACAAATGGTTAACACTACCATTTGATAAAGCCCTACTGCTCGCCCACCCTACCATAAATCGAGAGTAAGGTGCTATCTACTTTTAAATCTGCTTACCTTTGGGGTTCCACTGGACTCTGTACACACTATACCTCATTTTGGTATAGTATATACAGAGCCAGCTTCCTACAGGTACTGCAACAAGTGTGGGGACTGAACGCTCGGGGCATATCCCTGATCACACAAAACATGGAAGGATCTTTGAACGCCAGGGCATATAAATTCTGCTGCTGTTGCCTAGCAGATCACGAATGGCAGTTACACTCTTGAGTTCAGTGGCTCAGTCTATTCTCCACTGCAGAGACCGCACAGTTTTTGCATGTTGGAGTTCCCAAGTCAGTCCTCTCTAGGAAAAACTGAGGCATTGGTCTCCTGTATGCCTTTATACCCCCTCTCTCTCCTGTTGCGAGTGCTGAAGAAGATCATGGGAGACCAGACATGAGTTATCCTAATGGCTCCAGACTTGGTGAAGAGACTGGTACCTGGAACTTCTGGCTAAGAGCAGGACCCTGCCAATCAGGTTCCCAGGGCCTGTGTTCTTTCCCAAAAACTGTACCTTGTACACCCAGTTGGCACACTCTGGCCACAGGTCAGCCCCTGTTAAATGGTGCCACAGGTACTCAGGGCACTGTGACCAGCGAAGGCCTCTAAGGGCTGCAGCACTTATTGTGCCACCCTTAGAGGTCCTGTACCTTTACACTCACACACTGCCTTTGAATGGCTGTGTTTTTTTTGGTGTAGAACAACGTGAAGAGTCAACATGGCACACATCCCTGTGTGCCATGCTTACAACCCCCTGCCCTGGCATTGATCAGTCACCCCTCTAGCTAGGTGCCCTATACCAGTGGTAAGGGTACAGGTGCATGAGCCCTGTACCCCTACAGTGTTTAAGTCCATTCTTAGACATTGTAAGTGCAGTGCTGCCATTAAGAATATATGGTGCTGGCAGTTTGTCATTATGAACTCCACAGCACCATACTGGCTACACTGAAAACTGAGAAGTTTGGTCCCAAAACTTCTCAGCACATTAAACCCACGCTGATGCCAGTGTGGGATTTAATGAGAAATGCACTCAGAGGGCATCTTAGAGATGCCCCCTGAAAAACGACCTGCCTCTGGTCGGTCCCCTGACTGGTACACACCAGCATGCCACCACGAGACATGTTTCTGGACCCCTAGGGTGGAGCCTTCGCTCCCTGAGACCAGAAACAAAGCCAGGAAGAGACATCTGTGGCAGGGGAGCTTCAAAGGCCTGGCAGCCTTTGTAATGCGACCCTCAGCCCCTCTTGCTATCAAGAGCAGGCCCCCTTCCTGTCTCCCCTCCTTATCGGCGGGAAGACAGGTGGGAAAAATTAGCCAGCCCAGAAGGTGTGCCCACCTCTGCCAACCCCACCCCACAGGTGGGTGAGGCGAGGAGAAGCTCACTGTTCAGTGCCTGCCATCTTGCAGATGGCAATCACTCCCCAATCAGGATTAGGGATTGTGCTCACTTTCCCGTGTGGGGTGAGCACACTAAGGGTGTAGTCACCCTAAGGTCAGTAGCCCGTTGGCTACTGACCTCGAGACCCATAAAACGCCCCCTAAATACTGTATTTAGGAGGTAGCCCGAACCAAGAAGGCTGTCAAACCAGAAGAAGAAGAAAAGAAGAATGACCGAGCAGCCGTGCAAAGCTAAAAAGAGGAGGACGCCCACTGACTTGGCCCCAGCCCTACCGGCCTGTCCCCACCTTGCACCTGCTCCAGCAAAATCCCGGTGAGTCCTGCTGCCAGCAACTTTGAGAAACCCAGAGGACCTGCCTGCCTTCAATCCAAAAGACACTGTCTCCCGTGGACACCAGATTTGTTCAAACAGACTCCAGCTCCGCAAGGATCCGCGAGTTGGAACCACTCTGCACCCGAGTTCGAGTGGCCCAATATCAAGAGGAGGTCTCCCCAGAGATCCTGACCCGAGATCTGGTGACCCCTGACCTGCCTCAAGCCTCCAGCTAACGCCTGCAGCCTCAAACCGGAAGGACCCCCAACAGCAACCAGGAGCTGGTAAGAAGATTCGACCCTAAAAGGCACCCCTGCACCCGACGCCCCACGGCCTTGGGTGGCGCAACCGATGGTGCCTAACCAACCCCCAAGATCCCAACTTACCTTTGCAAGTGGTGGGCGCACCCGGAAGACCTTTGTCCCTGAGCCTGCAGTGTGTTTGCAAACCGGAGACTCCCCATTAAAAGCTACAGGGCACCCGATGCCAAAACAGCACTCTGCACCCGGCTGCTCCAGTGCTTCTGAGGGTGCACATTTTGTGCTGGCCTAAACCCTCATTTGCCCTGAGCTTCAGTCCAGGAGCTTTGCTCCCACAACCCAGTGGCCTGCTCATTCGCAGCCCTCAATTAGAGGCCCCCTAACCCCATTAGATAATATTGGGCCTCAGCACTCTGCACCCGGCTGCCTTAGTGCTGCTGAGGGTGTAACAAGAGTGCATCCTTGACCCTAGGGGACCCCTGACTCTAACCCTAGAATACCAACTCCCACAACAAAGTACTTACCTTTGAACCAATAGCACTATTTTCCTCCATAGGATAACATCGACTGTTTTTCTATAAAAAAGTTTTTGGAGTTGGAAAATCTATGGAAAACTTTTACAACTGTACTAAATAACAAAAACGCTTTTACTTGCCTGTTTACAGGAAATGTCGCAGTGTAGTTTCCAGGTATACTACACTGTGTAAGAAAGTAATCTGAAGAGTAATGTACTGGTCATTTTACTAAAAAGCCCATTCAAAGTATATGTACTGTATTTCCAAAGCATTGCATTTCTTAGTAACAGTACTGTAAATCAAAACAAAGTGCATATACAATTACAATTCAAACTGTATTAAAACAACTGTATATTTACTGCAAGGTATTTATCACTCACCTGTGCCAGGCTTGCTTGGTTCTAGGAAATAAAATAACTAAAAGAATATTTTTATACAAAATCAATTGGTCTGAAGTTCAGTCTTTGAGTGTGTGAATTCATTTGCTTACTGAGTGTGAACAACAAATGCTTAATGCTGTCCTCTGATAAAGCCTTACTGCTCGACCACACTACCCCAAATAGAGAGCAAGGTGCCATCTACTTTACCTCTGCCTACCTTTTGGGTTCCACTGGACTGTGTGCACACTATATCTCACTTTGGTATAGTATATAGAGAGCCAGCTTCCTACACATAGTACACCCCCCATTCCCCTCTCCGCTCCCAGCCCTCAGATCCCAAGTTGAGTGTGGCTGAAGACTTCCACAATCTTGAAAATGCTGAAAGTGGGTGGGGTTGACCATGGGAACATTTACCCCATTGGCTAGGGTGTGCCCAGATGTTATTGCCACACGCTAGCTTGTACCATGCATAAATGTGGCACCTACAGGCACACACTTCAGAGCACTCCTGTAGCTGAGGAAGAACAGAAGAGAACAGGGTCTTCTGTCTGTGACCTGAGAGGAGCTGGTCCTGCTCCCTCTTTTACCTACGACAAAGAAGAGGACTCCAAGGGCGATAAGGCTGACCTCCTGGTAAAACTACTGGGACTACAAGTGGCCTTTTCCTGCAACTACCCAGATAACCAGTGGGATTTGGAACTGGACTAGACTCTACTATTTGACCTCTGCTCCACACCGTGTGAGTCTCTATGTTCCTCCCCTAAGGTCTTTGGGGGGAGGCTTTAGAAGTGGATTCCTGTGATGGATTGGGACTTAAATAACTAAGGGCCTGATTTAGATTTTGGCGGATGGGTTACTCTGTCACAGCGATGACGGATATCTCATCTGCCGAAATATAAATCCCATAGGATAATATAGGATGTATATTTTGAGAGACTGGGTGTCTGTCACCGTGGTGATAGAGTAACCCGTCCACTGAAATCTAAATCGGGCCCCAAGTCTGAAGGTAAACGCATTGACCAGGACGAATCTGTTTGGCGAATCCACCGTGGTGGGCGCAAAATTGCTCCCAGGTTCTTGTCTACCGTGACTGTTCATTGGCTCTTTATACTTATTGGCCCTATTCCTACTAAAATTTACATTTTGGTGTAATTCTGTTTATCATATTTTACTTTTATTTTTCTAATTTGATTTGGAATTTGTATTGTTTTGCATTTTGACATTGTTACTGTTTTGGTACTGCATAAACACTGTTCACAGTGCCCTACTTTAAGCCTGTGTCTGCTTTGTGCCATAGCTACCAGGGGGTTGAGTTCAGGTTAATTTAGTGCTTTAAGAGTTTTAATCCTTTATACAGGACTTTTTGGTACACATAGATGCGTTTTCGGCAATGCGCGTTTTTCATTGTCAACGGCCGTCGTGTTTTTTCTTCTTTCATGTCAATTACTTTCTCATTAACATCAGTAACGGACTTGCTCACAGTAATAATTCGATGCCATCTTTAAACATGTATATTAGACGGAATTTACATGTATCATTGTTTTGTTAACCATTGAAGTTACGACTCTAACATTTCATGCTCCCATAAATATGGGCCATATTAATGGATTAACAAAGTAGAAATTTCATGATAAACAAAAGGGGCATTTAATTAAAAAACATTCTTATTGCCACTTTACCATCTCATTTGGTGACCACAAATTATCGCCCTGAATGGCCCAATTCACCTAATCACACAAAATTCATATACCGTATGTAACTCATCGCTAAATTAATTTACAGTGATTGTTATCTAGCCCTGAATGGGCCTACATTCTCATATTCCTAATTCATGTGAGTCCCAGATTCATGCCCCCTATTTCTTCTTACTCGTCTAACCATCTAGTTTATTCGACTGATCCTGATGTGTCCCTTTTATAAGTGTACCCCCAACTCTTCCCCACTATTTAGCCCAGACGGTGATTTTGTCTGCATATCTATTATATGCTTTGATTCCATACTGAGTAGCTTAAGCTCCCTGTCACCACCTTTAATGTCACGAGGTACATGATCCACGCAAAAAAACTTTAATAAGTTCCTATTACTTTGGTGGTGGTTTCAAAAGGTCTTGCGACTGGGTTGGAAATGTCTTTATTGATTATTGCCATCTGATGTTCCAGAATGCGTCTTTTTGTGAGATGAATCGTGCTTCCCACGTATATTAATCCACAGGGACATACTAAACAGTACACTGTGTACGGTGTTTTACAGTTCATAAATTTAGATATTTTCTTGGGATCTGGGAGACCTGGAATATAGTAAGTGCTTACTTTGTTGCTGTGAGCACAAGCTTTACATTTACTGCAGGGGAAAAATCCCTGCAGTAGTTGCAGATTTGTGGACAATTTCACAGGGGGTAAATGACTTTTCACTAGCTGGTCCCTGATGGATCTGGATTTTCTGAATGTCATTAAAGGAGGAGATGGAAGATCTTGACCTATGACCTGATCAGATTTCAGTATCCACCAGTTCCCTTGTATTATCTTCCTTACTTGACTTGCCGCGTTAGAGAAGTTTGTGATCACACCATTACAACTTCTGGGTGGCGGTATTCAGCATTTAGTTCTGCATTGCGGGAAGCTGAATCAGCCATCTTTTGCATGCACATCCAGGAGGATAATTACATGGATCTGGTTGGTTCTGCAGTGGTAGCTCCCTGACTGGCTCAGTCCTCAAGATGTTGTTAAGCACCCTTAAGTTTGGCTTCTGGCCAGTGAAGCTTAAATATTCCTTTTTGTTTTTACTAAAACAATATAGCAAAAGCTTACTGCTTTTCATTTTAATGTTTTAGGAATGGATTTGGTTCAGTGTTTTTTTAAAATACAGATACCAGATGTTGTGAGACATCTTCCACACCTGATCTGATCATTCTGACTAAAGGTGTGATAGCAATACGTTAGCGATGCTTTCAATGGTTTTGTGGTACCCAGAAATAAAGGAACTGTGCCCTATTTCTTTTTTCCTACCTGCCGGCATGGGCCCACACCTTGGCATACTTGTCACATTTAGGGCTTCGCACTGAAGTAAACAAAAACTGACAAGCTCAACCAGGGTGAAATCGTTCTTTGTTTGCTTGTGTTATAGTTCTGGGAGGACCTAGACTGGCAGTTCTGACTGGACTATTTCTGAGATTTATTTGCAAATGGCCTGTCACAAACTGAGGTGGCATGCTAGGCAAAAGAACAGTGGGTTGGAATGCTACCCTGAGCGATTGTCAGTGGTTTGACTTATTGCATGCAACCCACCCATGACCTTTTGTGTGTTTGATTATCCAGAAAAGATGCAGCTTTCATCCAGTAAACTAAACACAATTTATTTTCTTGAAGCGTGCATAGGATTTTGCTGTTGTTCCGTGCCTACATTTTAAGCTGCAGAATCCATATACCAAGAAATTGTGAAGGAGAGAGAGACAAATTCATATGGCATGAGTTGACATCTTGAGTACAGAAAAACAAATTAGTTCTCTGAAATGTGAGAGTGAGCAAATCCTGCATTCTGGGTGGTTGAACTAGATGGACTTCTTAAATTTACGCCTTGAATTATTTGAGGTTATGTTGGATTGGCAGTTAATTTCCCATGAAGTGATACCTGTCCACCTTAGTGGCTTAAGGTACTTATCTGTGGGCATGTTATTAGTAATAGGTCCATGTTGAGATCTTTTGAAAGAAATCTCTCTGTAGCACCTAAAATAGTCCACCTTAGAGGACTGTGATTACCAGAGACCCTATGGTGTGCAGGGATTACATTCTTTGTATCTGGAAAGCAGGTTCCAACATCTGGAAAGGGTGTGGTGTGTATCACTCAGTTGGCCTGCTTTGAATATATGGCCGAACATTGATTCTTATAGGCTTTGATGCTGAAAGCATTTACAGCAGAGTTTCTCTTGAGCAGGGACTCCCAAACATGGCTGCCTACATGAGAGAATCGCAGGTCTAAGTAGTCTAGGAAGGGTCAGTCTGTTTGAAAGCCTTGTCAGCTCAGGCTTGCTCAGATCACAAGGAACCAGATGAGTTACCACCCTTTCACCTGAATAGGTGTTCATTTTGGGCTCGATGGTGTTCTGGGTGTGGCAGTATTTCCAGGTGTTCTGGTTGTGCCAGGAAGGCAGCTATTGTTTTGTTGAGCCTTTTTAAGCAGGTTAGGCACAATCTCTCTCTGGAAGGACACCTGGAGTCATTTTCATCCGCAACCAGATAGCCCAATTCCCTCAAGGACATGGAGCAAGGAAGAGGTTTTTATTCTGGCTTTGTCAGCATAGCATCATAAATCTTTATTCAGTCCTGCTGTAACAAAGGTGGGTGAACTTTTACTGGTATTGAATAGCTCTTTGGATTTTGTTATGAAATAAACGAAGGTTGAGCTTAGGTTTATTCTCTATGCAAGCAACATCCCTATGCCTGAACTCCCAACTTTTGTCTAACCGGGGCACTTATTTCCCATTTCAAAATGATGGAATCTAAACCTCAGTTTAAGCTCTGCACCAATGGAAAATCTGGTGCAATATTATACCTTTAGATATACCACACGGGTTTAGAGGTGATTTAAAGGCCTCCTTAAGAGCAGTAAGGCAGTCAACAGCAAATGAGATCGCAGCCGCAGTAAAATAGATTGGCATATCAATAGAAGACTGTTGCTCAAAATGGCATGATCTCTTCAATAGACCCTGTAGGAGAGTAGGATCTGCTTCACATGTTTACCCCCACATTTTGCTGGTGTTTCACTGTTTTTCGACTTTAGTCTGGCTGGGAGCCTGCTATTCAGGGCCCCAGCCTAGCTGCTTCCTCTCTAAATTGATTGCATGTACTCTAGATACACTCCAGATTGGATTCTGGGGTACCCTTATGAGTCCCTAGTATATGGTATACTATGTACCTAGGGCATAGGTACCCCAGAGGCCTACCAGGGGCTGAAGCATGTATTGTGCCACCCCTGGAAAGCCCTTCAGAATGACACCATAGGTCTGCTACTGCAGCCTGGGTAAGGTGGTGCATGCACCCCTTACTGAGGTATAGGTTCACTACACCTCCCCTATTATTGCACATAGTAACCTATCAGTCACCCCTATGGCAGGCCTTATCAATCCTGAAGGCAGGGTGCTTGGTTATATGTGAGAGGGTGCCCAGGCATGAGGTGAGCCCCTCTGCAGCCTTCGGAATCTCTTCTCCGGGGTTGTCAGTGGTGCAGCCTGACCATATACTCTTAAGTGCATTATATCTAAAACGGTTAATGCTAACTTTGGACTGGCTGCATGGAAACATGTCGTGTTTGGTGTCAAACACCTTGGAATCATACCCCCACATCAATTCCTGATGTGAGAATATGATCCCACCCTTCTAGAGGGAGAGACATGGCAGTACTTGTATACCCGGTAGAAACTTAACAGAGCCCTGGCATCACGAAATGGATGCTGTAGTCAGACACTGGTCTGGCCTCCTGCTGCTGACCGAAACTCCGGCAGGGGAGGCCTGGACAATAGGTTTCCTGTCACAGGGAGTTGTAACCACCTCCCAGACAGGCTTATGTGTATTGGGGCTGGGTGGGAGCACTCTGAGAGTGCTTTTAAGTCCTGCACTGGGGGCACATTTGGTGTCCCTGTGCATAGTCCAGCTCAAACCGGTTCAGGGGCTTCCAGCCCCTGCTCTGGCGCGAAACTGGACAAAGAAAATGGGTGTAGCCACCCCTCTTTCCAAACCCTCAGAGTTAGTCCATCCCCTTCCTTAGGTATAAGTAAGGAACCTCTGTAACCAGAACTTTAGATATACCTAGACGAAACTCTGAAGCTGAATCCTGGAACTTCAGTTCTCTACTCAAGACTAGAGGACTGAAAATATCTCCGTGACCACCCTGCTTGGCAGGCACCAACGAAGCAATTTGCCGGTCTGCATCTCCGAAGCTCCCGCCGGACTCCGAAGTATTTGCAGCCCAGGAAGAGGATTTCCAGACATCTCAGAGGCCGACCCGAGTCCCCAGCAAAGCTGAGACCCGCAGCCCTCGTGAGTAGCGTGGAACCGGAACTCCTGGTCACTGTGCACTTTTGCAAGTGCATTGACTTCTCGACGTCGTGCTTGGGGTTACTTGTAGCCCACACCTCGAGCAGAGAATCCACCGAAGATTGTCAGCCTAGTCACCCCGAGTGACCAGTGGGCCGCCATTTTGTGTTTCCTCTCGATGCCCCTTCGCGATCCCTGGTCTGTCGACTGGTGGGTCCCTGTGAAGGCAACTTTGATTTTCCTTGGTCTTCCCTGGTTGCTCCAGACATGTCGTGACTCCCTACCAAGTGGTGAGTCCCTCAGACCTTGCTGGTCTGCACCGAAGCATCTTTCTCCTTTCTGCGTGGGTTGCTGTTGCCAAGGCTTGCTGTGTCCAATCCAAGCACCGACGCTGCAGCACTCGACATCCTTCGTGGGACAGCTCGAATCCAGCTCCTGGTCGTCCTCGACGCCTCCTGGTCCTCGTGGCTGAGGAGTCAAGCTTCACCTCCTTAACCTGACATCACCCGACATCGGTGGGCATTCGCCTATCGTCCTCCTGGTCACTGGCTAGTGACCCAGACTCTGTCCCCTCTGCTTTCTGGTTCTCCTCGACTTCGATCCAGGCTTGGATCTCTTCGGACACTTCGCATCTTCCCGGCAGCAGCACTTCTTTGCCAGCTCCCATTGAAATCGACCTGACACCATTTGACACCTATGCACCCGGCTTCCCTGGGTGAGGTAACACAAGTACTCCGGTGCTCCCGTGGGTGTTGACCCTAAAACTTCCTAAGTCCCAAAGGGTTTGGTCCTGACTCATTTCTAAGTGTCCCTAATCTTTAAAAATCTAACCGCGACTTTCCCCATAGAAGCTAACGGGAGCTCGCGGCTGTTTTCTCACACTGCACACGGCCCCCATGAGTCCCCTGTGTGGGTGGTTCCTGGGGGTCCTAGTGATTCTACAGGCTCTAGGCCTTGTCTAGTTAAGTTGTGGTTCTTATACCACTATTTTAGTATATGGTTTGGCTTGTCAGTAGGGCCTGACGTGTATTTGTGTTCATTGCTGTTATATATTAAGTGTAACTTATGTGTTTTGACCTCTAGCCTCATAAAGAAACTTGGAGGGTGTGTTTAGAAATAAATACATATATTTTAGATATATACCTGGTGTGGTTGTCTTTCATTCAGCCTTTTAAGAGATTATAGACTGGTAAAACAAGCTGCTTTCCATTACTTCAAGACTTAGCCTGAAGGCTGCTCTCCATAGCTACCACTAGGATAGCTTTCAATAAAGGTTGTCTTTAACCTATCATTAATAAGGGGTTGTTTGGACTGGTACAGGGTGCCCATTATAATTAGTGGACAGCATATACCAGGCCAACTTCTCACAGGCCCTTACACTGGTAATGAGTCAAAGATAATAAGCACTTTCTGCTGCTTTGTAAGCTTTCAATACGTTTTCCAAACAAGGCTCTCAGCAGTTGGCGGGTGAACCATTGCAAAGCATTGGTTGTTTGCTTTGTCAACAAGAGATGCAGAATGTAGTTTAGCCGAGGTTTAAATTTTGTAGGAATCACTGAAGTTTAGGAAAACAGCAAGAATTAGGTAAAGTGATAACTACTTGACATTGTGATTTGAGGTTAGATTAGAGTTGTAAAATGTATATATTGTGTTAAAAATGATCTGGAGATTAAAGACAATCAGCAGACAGTGGTATTTATAGCACTTTCATCTCATTTAGCTATTCCCAGATTCCTATCCACAACGGATTTTGTTTTATTTTGCAATGTATTAAAAGTATGTAACTAATGTCAAAATTGCCAGAGTTTTTAGAGCACCTGTTTTTATTTTATTCAGGCTGGCATTATAGAAGAAATGTTGGAAGATACTTTTGAAAGCATGGATGACCAAGAGGACATGGAAGAGGAAGCAGAAATGGAAATTGACAAAATACTGTTCGACATCACTGCAGGTAAAGGTGCCATTACTTTTAGCGAACAAGTTCTACATTGTTCATTTTTATGAGTCCTAAATTGTTTGTAGAAGAACAGTTTGAGGGACCTTCCAAGAGTAGCACATCATTTGATACATGGAATTAGAATTCCCTCCATTCTTATTAAACAGGAAAGTATCAAACTTCTGAAATGGCAACATTTTAATAAGGTGTTTATGTCTGGTATTGGTAAGAGTGCAGCTCTATTTTCAGGTATGAGCCTTAGATTGTGCCGTTTTACTTTTTTGCTGGTATTTCTTGTCCAGCCGCACAATCCATAAAACACGATGTCATCCAGATGATATTGAAAAACTTATATTCGATATCCTTATTTTAAGGGGCTTAGGATTGGTTTTGCTGTGAGGACGGGGGACCAGGCATAGGTGCTGGATGGTTGTTTAAGCCAAAGCATAAATCTGCTGCCGGTTGATCCAGCATATGTCATATAAAAGACAGCCCTCTGTAAATTTGAAAAATACATTTATCCAGTAAAATTACCATTAAAACCGTCTTTGAAGCCGACAGAAAGAAATCCAGGCTACAGGAAGCGTGTTTCTGCAAAGCCTAAATTACATTCTATAGGGCTTTATAAGGCTGAAGGCTTCTCTTTTGAGTCCTCAATCCTTTTTTTGCTTCTTTTCTAGGGTCTCTAAGCATGTGGCGATCAGAAGATTTCACTTTGTATGCTTAGACAGTGCAAACTTTGGCATTTTGTGTGCATTTTAAGACCCTAGGTTTTTTTCTGGGGATACCCATGTAGGGGCTTGTAGTACAAACTAGCCAAGAGTTTACTATAGTACCCACTACATCAAAGATTAATAGGATAAGATAAGAGCAAAAATAAACATTTTAAGACGTGGTTTACTTGCGGATACAAGTGAAAACTTTATCTAGGATAAATACCTGTTTTTTTCATTTCCTTAAGAGGGTTGGATCTTTCTCTGCAACAGGTTTGGTATGTAGTTCGAGATTAGCAGTTATTTAAAAAAATATATATAGATTCCATATTGTATGAGCTAAACGGGGATCTGGTGTTTTGATTTGTAGTATCTAGAGTTTAGCTGGAGGCCACTTTATACTTGATGTATGAAACTGGGAAATACACAAGGAGATGGGTAGAATGTTTCAGTTAATCTCAGCCACTGGTCATTAAGTGGTGCATTCCAATCAATGTTCCACTTTGACTCTACCTCAGATGATAGCCCATTTGTTCATCAGTCTTGCCCTGGAACGAATAGTAATGCTAGTTTAGTGTAATCATTATGACCATAGAGAAGCCACTTTGGGTAGCCTCTGTATTGGAGCCACCAACCACATTCCTGTTAGCACTGTCCATTGATAGCAGATACTAGAAGATTAGCTATAATTAATGTTCAAACACATCTAGATACCGTAATGTTCTTGGTACCTTGCCATCTGTGTTCAGCGCGAGTAGAAGGACTAAAATGTGTTGAGTGGGTGTACCCTGCTTTGTGGTGAATCAGCTGTCTTGATCCTTCTTGATCTCTTTGCTGCTCTGAACGCCCTTGACGTAAGGTTTTTGCTTGACAGCTCTGTGATGTTAGATAAGGTGTATGGAGCAGCTGCAGTAACTAAAGCCATCCAGGTGGCTGGTAAGATATTATTGTACCTGAAGACTCATGTGTGGAGTTCTGCATCATGGATCCACTTTGTCATCGGCTTTTGACATTATAGGCCAGCATATGCTGATGGACCCGCTCTGTGCTCACTTTGTGGTAATGCATGTTGCCTGGCAGGAGTCTTTCCTACAAAATCAAACTAAAGAGGTGAGGCTTGGGTACTATTTGCTTGCATTCAGCACGCTCAAATGACAGTTCTTCTGGAGGACTCCCTCAAGATTTTCCTTCAGTAGCTACTTTTAGTACAATCACAGCTACTATTTGACTCTGAATGTACCAAGCAAGCCATAGGGCTTGCCTAACCAAATTCCGATTTGGTTGTCATTAGTATAACGATAGAAAGGAAAGTAGAATGATATTACAAACTGGAATAAAGACATTTCCTATTGAGAATGGGCTAACTATATGGTCATTAACCGTTTTAAAATAGGAATCCTCAGTATTGGGCATACAAACACAATTGTTATACTGGTTATCTGGGACAGTCTCTTGACCACCGACTGAATCCTAACTCAACTGTAAAGAACATCAGAATCCTCTTCGAACAGCCATCCCTAAGCAAATCAAAATAGTTCAACAAATGAGTTAATTACCACATGCCAACAATCTCAAAAGCCCTCCCAGGCCATACACATGAAACACTCCCTCATCAGCACTCTGGTGATCTCGGTCCTTGATTTCTGCGCTTCCACGTGGGCGGTCCTTTCAGCCTGCTTAAGAAATTACAACCATGAGCTGTGTAATGAAGCTCCAATCTCAACTCCATAATCCACCCTCCCATTGCTACCATTACTGTATTCGGTCAGAAAAAAGATCAAACTCAAAACTCATATCATTGGCCACTGTGCAGTCCATTTATACATTCCCACAAAAAATCCGAGATTATCCCCTGCCTGCACCCTGCACCCGACGCAGTTCCAATTCAAGAAACTGAAACCTGTCAAAAGGTGCTTCTTGATTTAAGGCTCGAGAACCTTGGAATATACTTTTATGCTATTCCACCGCCAAATTAATCCATCTTTCTGCACTGAAGACTTACTGACCGTTCTTCAGCTAAGCCTTCTGACGTGTGCTATATATGGCCCTGGTGCAAATTGGAGGACCAAGTTTGCACATTGGATGACTCTCCCGCTCACCCTGGTATATAGACTAGCAGTTATCAAAATAGTATAATTGCCACAATTTTTAGTCTTTTTCATTAATATTCCTATAGTGCTGTCAGAATCCTTTTTTAGACACCTGCGTTCCCTTTTGGTCACACTGGTATTGGCGAACAAGAAGCCAAGGATTAGCTGGAATGTCCTCACACTTCCACACACAGAAGGGGAGTTCTGTGCCCCGGACGTTAAACCATATTATCTGTGTGCGCAGGTGCATTATGCTCACTTTTGGTATTCAGGGCATGACTTTACACCACACGTAGCGATTGAACATCACGATGCCACTCCGGTTCTACTCTGGGCCATCCTACCACAAATGCGGATTGGGACTTAATGAAATGAGATGTATACATTACACACTCCATTGATGGCCTGGCGTGCACTGGAA
Organism: Triturus cristatus; assembly: GCF_964204655.1. Classification (NCBI taxonomy): domain Eukaryota; kingdom Metazoa; phylum Chordata; class Amphibia; order Caudata; family Salamandridae; genus Triturus; species Triturus cristatus. The sequence goes on along the minus strand of NC_140582.1, from coordinate 1,091,076,417 downwards.
GGTGGGCTGAGAAACCGCACCTGTACGCCCCGGCTTTGCCCTTATTTCATCATCCTGACTAAGGGTGGGCGTAGTTCGCGAAGTAGCACTTCGCGAAGCTACGCAAAGTGAAGTTCGCACTACGCGAGCTACGCGTAGCACTTCGCGAACTGCGAAGTAACATGTTCGCACTGTGCAAGATGTTGTTTTCAATGATTGCACAGTGCGGACAAGCAACCGGCACTGTGCAATCATTGAAAATGGCATCTTGCACAGTGCGAGCTGTAGTTTTCTGCTGCTCGAGTAGATTTTTACTCGAGCTGCAGCTTTCTCAACGCGAACTGGTAGTTTCTCATCGCGAGCGGTCGCGAGCATACGCGACCCCTCGCAATGAGAAACCTGACCTTCTCGCGTTGGGAATCTCGCCGGGAGGTTTATTTTCCGTGCTCGCGATCGCGAACAAGGAAAAAGTCTCGCCAGGATGTCATTTTGCTTGCTCGCGGTCGCCAACTTGACGTTGAGGACCGCGAGCAAGCAAAAAATGACCGCAGCACTACGCAACACTACGCTACGCGTGTTCGCACTGTGCTACGTGCAGTTCGCGTAGCGCGAAGTAGCGCGAACTTCGCAAACTACGCGAGCGTAGCGTAGTGCTTCGCCCAGGCCTAATCCTGACATTACGGTGACACAGAAGGATAGATCGCTCCGGTTGTTACGGGAGGCACGTCTAAACACTATGGGGGATTCCTATCCTGATGGTAACTTCCTGAAGTTACCCTATGTGACAACGCGCGGGCAAACGCCCCATATTCATCTTTATTACTGTCTCCGAGCAGCTATATTCACCCATAACCCACATTTACGTAGCTAGCCCCCTACACTCACGGTGCTGGAGGTGCTGCTTACTAGTGCGACACGCCAATACCTTATTACCAAACTTCATGCCGCAGCACAAATGGATGGGACACATGGAGGTGGGCAAGCACTGGCAAAATGGAGTGCGGTTTTATCACTCCCCTGAGGGGAGAGAATTGGAAGTTCTGCTGTATGCAATTAAGCACACTGACTTCGTATTGCAATTTGAGAATAATTCATTTAAAATATTTACATCAAATGTACTATACTCCTATGCAGTTATATAAATATGGTCTAAAAGGGGCCTCGAATTGTGTACGCTGCGGAGTTGAAGAGGCAGACTTCATACATTTGTCATGGTCGTGTCCACGGGTAATGCAGTATTGCACTCAAGTTACAGAGACACTATCTGATATGGTTGTCGAGAGGGTGGAGTGTGAGCCGACGGTCTGCCTATTGGGGCTGCTGCAGGACTTTCGGTCACTAAATCGGAGACTCATGTCAGTGAGCCTACTACTAGCGAAACGGAAGGTAGCCCTACAACATTGGGGGAGTAGGACTAAACCTACAAAAGCAGCTTGGTTAGCTAACATGGCGTATTGTAGGTCACAACTGGAATTGTATGCAGAGGAGTTGCCAATGTTGTCACAGCCTAAATATTATTGGGGTCTGCTGATGGCTTATCTGCAATCCAAGTTCGGGAATGGTGGGTAGGGAATCGAATGAGAAACACTCCTAAATAAGATACTTCTGTAATGTGAGAATCTTGAAATCGCTACTCTTACTTAATATATTCTTCATGTAATACTTAGGATTTCTCTATTTGATACAACAAGGTGTGTACGTATAATAATGGAATCATAAGTGTTAATGTGTTGGGTCTCACCTGTAAGTGCAACATATGTTGTTTTGGAATGTTATGTGTAACATAATGAAAATGATAATAAACTAAATATTTAAAAAAAGTTAAGAACGAGCATTGGCAAAGCCAGTTGGTCTTGTTTAATGTGTCTACACATCCAGCATTGGCACGGTAGAGCAAGACACACAGCAGGGAGCCAGCAGGAGTAGACAGATAGGTCTATGGTTGAAAACATAGCCTCTGCTGCAGTTCATACATAATTGTTTTTTCTTCAATAACCTTTATTTTTATTTTACAAGAACACAATGAGTGCACATTATCCAGTGAGCGGGCATCAGGGGGCCAGCAGCTGTAGTATACATAATAGAGAAAAAGACAGGGCAGTCGACGTCCAAGCGTAAAGTTTCAGGATTAGAGGCATGGGCATGAGTCCCTCGTGGGGTGCCGCACTAATCCTGTTCTGATCCACTGCTGGCCGCCCCGGAGTCATTCTGTACGCTCTCAGCCCCTTCTGGTGTTAGGAGGTCCCTACAGAGCTCTCTCCATGTCATGAGATCCTCAGCCAGCTTCTTGTCCACCATTCATACATCAATAAATCTGTCCTAAGTTTCCATAGTATGTTCCAGAACAGAGTTGTTCAGAATCTAGTGCTCTGTGGAGGAGTCACTAGCCCAGCCACCGCCATCTTGAGCACCAGTTGAACTATCATGGTACAAAAACTATACCTTTTATTCCTGTACTACATTACTACTCACCAGACAAGCAAGGCAGCATCACGGCGAGTAGAGCTTGGTGCAGTGGGCCCAACCGCAATTTCTATTGGCGTCACCCCTTCCGCACCTTCCATTGGTGTCACCCCTTCCGCACCTTCCAATTGGTGTCGCTGCTGCTCCACTGCCGTCTCCTCCTGGTGCCACCTGTAGCACCCTAAACCGTTACGGCAACCAGTAAGAAGATCAAATGAGCCTGCAGCAGATCTCGCCTGCCCACCCAAACTCCAGGGATGGCACTAGCTGGATAGAGAATAAAATGGGGAAAATGACTCTACAATATTTCAACCTGTTGTGAGAGGGGAGGGGGCTGATCCAGCCTGGAACAGAGAGGCTGACCCAGCCTGCAACATGGAAGCTGACCCAGACTACAGCAGATGCTGTATTAGATACCAACCACCACGTCCAACCACTATGGTTTCTGCAAGCACAACGGCGTTCATGACCGGGCACAGGACATGATTGTTACTCCAGGGGTCTAGTCAGTCTCTCCGCATAGGCCAGCAGCAGTCAGGTCTTAGCTGACTGTATCCTGTCCCCAGCCTCTGCTGCACCTGTGTGGTGTATATCTTAGCTACTGCAAGCCACTGTAACCATTCTCGGCTTGTTGGTGTGGGGCGTTCCTTGATTGAACGGCTGGAGAAATCACGGGGTGACAGAAGAGGATGGCAAACGTCCCTCCATCTGCACCTTGCTGGACCTTGTCTATTGTGGTTTTGGGTCTTCTGTTGAGCTCTGCAGCCCAACCTTCCGAGTCCCAATGGTGGTCAAGGGCCAGAAATATCCCTGCAAACGCTGTCCACCTTCATGGTTCACTTACCTCAACAAACCTCAAGCCTACTATGAGCCACCAAGCACTTTTTGTTAAGCACTTTTAATTTCTATTCTGAACAGAAAACATCAGTACATTTCACGAGCATAACTTTATCAGTGTAATAATAAAGAATTCACTCACCATTGGAAGGCAGCACATATAAATCAGTAGACTCCTCTTCAAAATAGAGACCCTCCCGGCAATTCTCTTAACAGGCAGGCAGTGGAGAATTGTATAATCCTAGGACCCCGGGTATTCAGTAGCATGCCATTCAAAGTTGCATTTGGCTTCCATATATCTCTAGCCACTCCCATCATTGACCAGGTAATATGTTAACTATGGAGGCTGTATTAGCATAGTCGTCCTTTTCTATGCTGACCAGCCGCTCACTTCCATGGAGCCAAGGGCATAACTGGCAACAGCCTCCTTTCGGATATCACCGACTCTCCTTACAGTCTCTGCTTGTCCTTTGTCTCCTGTCACGTCAACTGGCAGGCTGTCTTTTCGTTTTTGAGATCTTCTCCATGCTAAATCCTCTTGCAGACCGCCTTTTCAAGTGGACAGCCCATTCTGTGCCCTTCTACACACTACTATACTGTAGAAGAACCAGTGGGAGCATCCGGGGACCACAGCACCCAGAGCGCAGTCTGACAAGTGATTGATGTGAGGGCCACAACAGTGGTGTAGTGTAGTCCTAATAGTACCCTGTCATGCAGGACCTACGCTGTTTACGGATAACATATACTGTGGGTCTGGTGACAGTGACTCCGTGCACCCCCACCGCATATGTTAGCATATGGTTTGCATTAGCTAGCTCGCAGTGCCACTAGAATCTCCTGCTATCAGAGAGATTCGTTTTTGGCAACCTCAGAACACATTAACCTCAGACTCGTGGAAACAATATACTACTTTTCACCCAGTCACTCGTGCTTGCTTGTTTTGCTCTCAGAGAGATAGAGAAGAAACAGTCGAGCGTTTTTACAATAAGAGTTTTTTGTACCATAGTTCTTATTATTTAAAATAAGCTGGTACAACTGTAACACAGTAGCAGAGATATAGAACCAGCAGTACAGTGGATAAAAAGGAATAGTATTCCACCATTGTGCAATAGTCACAAACCTATACATAAATATGAAATGCATTTATCAAATAAAATGCGTACTCCTAAGATGCCTGAGTAGATGTACCTGAGTGTACCTAGCATGTGAGTAGGTGCTACAGAGCCTAAGATCTAGGAGTCAAGAATTTCGCTAGGATTGAGTCGAACCCCCATACCTGAATAGTGAGAGTGTGGAACTTCATCCTGGACTTGAGCTGGACACCCCACAAGGGAACGTCAGACCACTGTCAGCTGGAGCGATGGCATGCCGGAGCTGCAGCGTCTTTGGTCAGTGCGTCGATCTTGATGTCTGTTCCCTCCTGCTTTCTGATCGCAAGAGGTGCTGTATTTATACAGTCTATGTACGTGCATTACCCATTGTTCAGTATGAGGTATGACGTTGGGGATTAAACTTTTGCGTCGATGGGAGAGGTGAAGTATGCCTCCTGGAGAGCGCACTCCTCAGTTATTTATATGTGCTAAGGATGACGTCTTAGCAATATTGATTGAGAAAAACCCACCCTCCGCATGGAACTAGGTGAAAGGTTTAGTCCATAAAAGGCTACAGTCCTTAGAAGGCGTGATGTCCCTATAAGGCATTCTGTCCTTATTTGGAGTTATGTCCTTATAAGGCTCGCTCATATGAAATAACGGGAGCTGATGTAGGGAAAGTGTACGATGTTCCCTGGACCTAAATTAGGGTACCGATGTGAAATATAACCGTGAAACCCCAAGATCATACAACCTACTCCATGAGCTGCTGATGGTTCTTCCCTTGAAAGTATAGGTTTTAGATATAGCACCTCTATATACATTACACACATTAATGTATTATAGGACGATCTTCTGCTTGTAGGCACTTAATGCTGAGGCAGGACCAGACATCCAGTTAGAGTTGCAAGTAACTTTACCCGGTGTCCTAGAATTAAGCTATACCCACCTCTGTAGTTGTTCCTGAATTCAAAGTTGTTAAGCACGTGCAAAGCATGTGAAAGGTGCTGTTGAAATTCTAATGGACATTTTTCTTATTCTTGGTATAAAAATCAACCACTTTATTTCCACCACTTTTCAATAATGTAGAAGGAAATAGAAATGGCCTTGGCATTCTTCTGAACACTAGATACCGATTATTACCATATTTAATGCATTCTGTTTTGTTCTCTTCTAGGAGCCTTGGGGAAAGCTCCCAACAAGGTTACAGATGCACTCCCAGAAGTGGAACCGGAGGGGGCTGCTGCTATATCTGAGGATGAGGAAGATATCGAAGCCATGCAGTCCCGGTTAGCTGCCCTGCGAAGCTAATTATGGGGTCATGATCTCCCTGTACAGTTCTGGATTTGTTATTCTTTTGCAACAGAGTGGTAACTCTAAATATTAACCTCGCAAACGTTTTTTGGAGTTACATATATTTTTTTTTCTAATGATATTTCATTATATTCGAATTTTTCTGTTCCTGTTTGCTTTCTAAAATGGCAACTGTGTTGCTTTGCAAGATTGTAAGTCACGGCTTGAAGGAATACGTTCTGGGTCACCACTGTAAAATAGTGGTGTAGCTATGCAATATGGTACCCCAACCAAAAATAAGAAGTGGTGTCTACCCCCTTACAGACATTGTTTTTTGCATTTGGTTTCTTGCAAGAGTTTTCACATTAGATATGTTTAGGCGCTAGTTTACTGATCTTGGAAAATTATGTGAGACAACCTGTATGTTTAAACCTCATGCTCTTAATATATGTCTGTGGCTGGGAATATGTTTCCATAAGGAGGGTAGAGACAGGATTTAGATGTTTGGAACATATCACATTGCCTGGTTTCTGGGTTCTCCGCAGTAAGTAGTGTAAGAAGCTAATCCTATTTATTTTTTTAGCAAAACCTTATTACGTGCACCTTTAACATTGCCTAAAGTATGTGCAAACTCCCTGTTCAAAAAAGACATTCACATTATTTAAAAACTCGATTTTTTACATCAAATAATCATTTTCAAAATGTGCCCTTTTACACTCCCTTGCCTTGAACTCCCTTTATGCTGGATGCCTTGTGTATATTGTCCTCGAGTACACTACAACGGATTTTAAATAAAGTTGTGATTTAAATACATGTCTGTTTCCTCTATCTTACTCTGAGAATGCAAAGTGCTGTAAGAAGGCCCATTTAAAAAAGAATTGAAATTAAGTCCCGTTCTTTGTGCTGACTGATTTGTCTTGTTAACGTCCCAGCCATGAAATTAAAATTGTTTTACCAGGTAGAAGTGTAATAGTTATTACACAGTCTGCGCTCACCGATGACACTTTACTATTTTTAAACTGAAATCCGCCTCCAATGTCCTAAAAATAAGAAAAGGCTGATGTTTCGGTCTACCAAATTGATTTTTATGTGTTTAAGTTGATGTTTGGAAAGGACTGAAGTTTGATCGCAGAGTGCAGTATCTGGGGTGAAAGGACAGAAATCGGCCGTTTTGCCAAATACCAAACACAGTCAGAATTTGCAGTTACTGGCTATGCATTCTTGATACCATTCTGCCCCGAATCCTAGTATGTCTCTCTATGCCCAACCTCCGCCCAGTCTGCCTCTGATGAGGCACAGTATTTGTAATGGCCTTATTAGCTTTAGGATGACAAGAATACCCGGGTGTTTTGATCATTTCGTCCTCCACCCAAACTTAGATCATTAATAATCTGCAGTATTTGCCCTATTTCCAGTTGACTTAAATTGGTCTCCAAGCTTTGATTAACGGCATTACTGAATAATCCAATCCAATCCAAAATTTCTTTATTTCGGCCGATTTGGCCATAAAAGATAGAATCACACAATACATTTAAAACGGTCACTAAAAATACAAGCATGATAAAACCAGTAAAATCAATATACAAATGTTACGGACATCTAAACAATGGAATTCATTAAGCAACACAGTTCTTATTTATATTAGACCTTATGTGCCACATAGCCGTTAAAAATTTTGCAACTGCAAAGACTATGTGCGGATCAGTGTTCGTTTTCAATATTCTGTACACCTGCTGATGGCTCCTAATGCCCAGATTTCTGCATAGCGGGACTAGCCAGTATCTTCTTGGTCTATTGTAAGCTGGGCAAAAGAAGACAATGTGGGTTTCTTCCTCATCATGATTGCAGCAGCCTGGACAGATTTTATCATTCTTTATTGTCCAGTTGTGGGTAAAAATTTTGATAGGGAGAGTCCCTAGCCTCCATTGTATGAACAATTTTCTGGATAGGATGGGAAAAATAATATCCATAAATCCCTCAAACTGGTAATGGTCCTTGAAAGTCAGAAATCGATCAGTCAAGGACCCTTTGTTAGATGCAGAGACCAGGGAGGCATAACGTTGCTCCCTATATATACCCACAAGGGTTTTGCGGGAGACCCCAAGACAGCCTTGCTCTGGCGATTCCCATAATTCGGGGAGCCCCAGCCGATAGAGTTCTTTCTTAATCGAGGCTAGCCAGGTAATTTTATCGCAGGAATTCAGATTCATAACATGTACAAGCTCTTGCCTATAGTGTAGAAGCTCAACAGTGGACCAGAGCCTATGCCAGAACCTTAATGGCATAAGTTCCAGGTCCTCTTTTATAGAGGGTAGACCCATATCCATTCTTAGGGGAAGAAGGGGTGTGCCTCGGGGGAGGGCCAGGAGACGCCTTAAAAAATTGTTTTCTACATTAATGATTCCTGTGCCCGCCGTGTATCCCCAGAGTTCTCCACCATAGGATGCGGCTGCTTTGGCTTGCGACTTGTACATTACAACTGCCGGGCTAATTGGTTTGTAGGTTGAGGAATTTGCTACCTTCAGAATTCCCCCGGACAGTTGTGCAAGTTTCATGCGACTAATTGCTACGTGAGGTTCCCATGATAGGTTCTCATGCAGCGTTACCCCTAGGTACTGAAAGGTTTTTACTCTCTCCAGTGTGACTGAACTCAGGGATGGGTTTGGTCTAGTTTTGGCTGAGGGGTTAAATATCATAAATTTGGTCTTCCCTGTATTTATTTCCAGGCCATGTTGGCTACAGAAAAGGCCAAAACCATCTAAAATCCGTTGAATCCCCATCGGGGATTTGGACAGCAGGAGGGTATCATCCGCGAACATAATGGCCGGTACCCTCCTGCCGGCCAGAGACGGGGCGTCATTATCATGAACATTGTCAAGATATGCAATTACATTGTTAACATAGAGGCAGAACAGGGTCGGGGCAAGGACACAACCCTGTCTGACCCCTCTATGTACTGGGAATTTAGATGTCAGCGCACCCGTCCTTCCATACCTGACCTGTGCAAAGTTGTTTTCATGGAGCCTAATAATGGCATTTAGTAGATGGGGTGGAACTCCCAGCCCCGTTAGTGTCTCCCATAGTTTCTTCCTGGGGACCAGGTCAAAAGCTGACCTCAGGTCCACGAACACCATGTACAGCCTTCCCCTCTCAATGATCACAGTTTTCCAATATAGGAGTACGAGGCGGAAGATCTGATCCATGGTGGACGTGTTTTTCCGGAAGCCAGCTTGTAAGGGGCTGAGAATTTTATTTTCCTCCATCCACTCCAAAAGGTGGTTTAGGAGTAGGCGCGAGTATATTTTCTGGGGAACATCTATGAGGCTTATTGGCCTGTAGTTGGCTGGGAGCAGAGGAGAACCCCTTTTGAAAATGGGCACTATCTCAGCCCCCAGCCAAGTACAAGGAATCTCCATCCCACCCAGAATAGCGTTAAAGAGTGTAAGGAGATAGGGACCCCATATGTCTGCGTATGAGCGAAAAAGATCGCCAGGCAACCTGTCAAGACCAGGGGCCTTCCCCCTCGCAAGGGCTAGAATAACATTGACCACCTCGGAAAGAGTAAATTCCAGGGCTGGTACTGGGGCGGGAGCAGCAGTAGAGACCATATCCCTCCCACCATCAATTTGAGGTGGTTCCTGGTATAATTGGCCAAAATGGCCCTCCCAAACGGATGCTGCAATATTTGGCTCTATTGCAGCTTTGGGGTCTGGCATACCAGTATTCACCAGGGACCAAAATTTCCTCAGATCTTTCGCTTCCAGTGCTGATGTTAAATCCTGCCATTTATTCCAATCCCATTCGGCTCGTTCCACTGCCATAGTTTTCTTGTAGATTCGTCTAAGCTCAACAAGTTTGCTCTTGTCCGATCCTTTTTTAACACACTTCAGGAGTTCGGACTTAGCCTTTTTACAAGATGCATTATACCAGGTTGGAGTTCGAGTTGTATTTTTCCTTGGGGGTAACACTGGGTAAAAGACCTCACCTAAAAGGGCCACCAGTTCCTCATGTATGTGGGCTAGTTTCTTATTGAATTCCAAGTTTCTTGGCTGTGAGATTAGATTGTCCGTTTCTATTAGCTTCGGGAGTGCTAGCCGAAAAATCTTACTTAGGGACTCTTCGGAGCTCGCCAGTTTCCCCCATTTGATCCTACGTCTATTGGAGCTAATTGTCAAGTTCCCGGGATCTTTGCTGGGCTCAACGGCAAGTGATCGATCAGCACCTTTAGGGTGCGCCATATACATTACAAGTGCATTATGATCACTGTCCGTTCTTGATATTATTCTAAAATCCAGAACCATAGGCCAGAGACTAATATCTACAAAAATGTAATCTAGCCTAGATTCTTGGTTCACCCTGTTAAAAGTACATGCAGAGGGAGTATCTGAGGTACTACGGCCATTACATGCCCTTAAAGAAAAATTTAGCGTTAAGGACAGAATTTGTACTACTAGGGGCGACCAGATTTTGACATATGGCGATTGACAACGCGGTACGCCCCAGAGGTCGTCTTCCACTACGAGGGCACCTTCCTTGAGGCCTTCTAAGGGCTCAAAGTGGCAATTCAAATCGCCTCCCAAGACTATCTTAAAGTCATTAGGGAGGCTGGCCAAAAAGCAAGTAAGATCATCAAGTGTGGGAGATTCCATGGCCAGCTTGGTGGGACGGGAGTATACATTGATTATTGCTAGTCTCGAAGCGTTAGGCCACCTGAGTAGAACGCACTGGATGTCCTGCGAATGCGTCGGTAAGCTCTCCGCATTACACCCAATGTGGCTAGCCACCCAGATCGCCAACCCTCCGGAGGGCCTCCCTCTGCCTGACCAGATCGCGTTTATTTCGAACACAGCATACCCCACTCTAGATAATGGTTCCCTTGCCCATGTCTCTTGAAAGAGGCAGATGTCGCTGTTGGCTATCAGGGACTCCCAGTCGCTCGTGTCGAGTTTATTGACAATGCCAGCGACATTCCAAGAAAGAACCTTTAAGGAGACGTTAAGCGGGTCAGGGACACTTCCAGCACTTTTAAGCGGGGCAGCATCCAATGGTGCAATCGTAAGACTGGGCAGGAATGTTTCCACAGTAGATAGTTCCATCGGGTCTGCATTATGATGCGTTGGGACTGACAATTTTAACTTGTTATTAGTACAACCCAAGACGATTTTAGTTTTGGATGTTACAGTTTCTTCACCGTGGGGGTTAATGGATGTCAAGTTCTCCCCTTGGGGGGCACCGTATTCTTGAGTGGCGATATCTATTTCGCATGCGCCATGCCCCTGGCCCTTAGAGAGTCAATCTGTCTGTTCAAGACAGCTATATCTATTGGGATGGAAAAGGTTACCAAAGTTTGTGCATGAAGCATTACGGGTGGGCCTGGCTCTGCGGCCATCAGCAGCCGTTCCAACCCGGGTCCAGCCATTGTCAATGTTCATTATTGGCTTAGAAATATTGGGATAAAAGTATGACAGGTGGACCACTTCAATAGATGTAGACCCTTTGTTCCCGGTCCAATTACAAATATAGGACACAATTTTGGGGTTCCTAAAATTTACAATTATACAGTCACCAGCACATTTCTTATCGGTATGGCCGATCCAAGGGACTCTTCTAACCATGAGAATTTCTCCCTTAGTGCTAGGTGGTAGTGGCCTGTGAGTGTTAAGCCAACTAGTGACCTTGTTATGTAAAGAATCATATGGTTCCACCACGGTTCCCTCGAACGGGGGTACTCCCTTCAAAACAACAGAATAGGCAGCAGCCTCGGGAGGCAAATTTACCACTTTGCGCCGATCTTGTGGACTGTCTTGCCTGTCTGTAGGGTTCCTTGCGTCATTTAATAATTTTACCTGATTAGGACCAGAGGCCGTACCAGATGAGTTCAGCCTACTGGTAGATCCTGTGACGGGTTGGTGGTTGCAGGGTAGTGCGGAGGCGGATTTTGACAAAGAAGCTGGCTGCACATTTTCCAATGAGGTGGCTGTGAGGGGTACAGGGGACGGGATGATGGAATTTAAAAGTAGATTAGGTAAATTGGGAGCCCCTATGGAGTGCCCACCTACTGCGTGCATACCTGCTCTTTGGTCTGAGACTAAGCCTAGTAATCCCCTACGCAAATCTATTAGGCAGATTTCAATGTTGGCCAGACGGTCTTCTAGGGGATTAAGCAGTTCCCTCAATAGAGTGCGTAAATCAGAGAACATACTATCATACAACCCGGCAGCGTTTTGTTGGCTAGGAGGATTTTTTGCCGGGGTGTGTTGGTGCAGGGCTTCGTGTTTACGGGATGAGACCGGCCCTTTGCTAACTATGTCCTGTTTAGTTCCCCTAGCTCTAGGATTAGCTTTAGTAGCTTTAGAATTACCCCCCCTGGTTTTGTAGGCCCTTTTATCCAATTTCGGGATTGCTCCCTCCTTCTCCTGCTGTATGGGCTGAGTCAGGGCCTTGGTATTGCTTATGGTCTGCTCAATTGAAGCTACCTCAGCAGTGGTGTGTACTGTGGGGCCCTTACAGTTTGGGAGAGGTAGGATGCTAAGCTCTGCATGCTCAGAATTTTCACAGTCAATAGAGGAGGTAATGGAGCAGTTAGTAACGGATAGGTCTGGGAGAGCAGGCAGCCCAACTACCCCCCCTGCCGGAAGTGTTATGAGATTTGGTTGCTTGGCGGGGGTGGCAACATGTGCGATGGGTCCCAGGGAGGATCTCCTCACCCAGTCTATTTCTTGGGAGATACGTCTTTCAAGAATGGAGATCTCATCCACGAGAAGGGACCCAGCTTTAGCAAAGTACGTATCCAAAGTACCTGTTGGCCTTGCCGTCGCCATAGCACTCTTGCTCCTAGTTTCTCTCGTGGTCATAATGTCACCGACGGCACCTGATATGTGGTGGATTGCGGACACGCTGGAGTGCCCCACGCCCTCCCTCGTCCGTACTCGAACGGCCTCAAACGGCCCGCTCTTTGCCCGGTCTTCGCTCCGGGCGCGTTCCGCTGGCGCGTTCGGGGAATAGGCTTAAACTGGGGGGAGGGGTCGATAAAGGGGCGGGACCGGGAAGAGACACCAGGTGTGCCGAGTAAGGTTGTCAAAGAGCACCCTGGTTCTCGCAGTCCCGGTCTCACGAGCTCCGCAGCGGCCTCTCCGCAGGCAGCGCGACTTCCCCTCCGGTCCAGCAACAGGATAGAGACCAGCTCCAAAGTATTCCTCAGTCCGTGGCAGGTTCAGCGAGCGGCACCCGCGAAGCGGGGGCCGCGAGGAGTGATGTAGGCAATAGGGGCGGGACCGGGAAGAGACACCAGGTGTGCCGAGTAAGGTTGTCAAAGAGCACCCTGGTCCTCGCAGTCCCGGTCTCACGAGCTCCGCAGCGGCCTCTCCGCAGGCAGCGCGACTTCCCCTCCGGTCCAGCAACAGGATAGAGACCAGCTCCAAAGTATTCCTCAGTCCGTGGCAGGTTCAGCGAGCGGAATACGTTTTGGCGTATTGGGACTTTTGCGCTAGACTTGGGTGTTGTGGTTGTTTTATGGAAATTATTGCATATACCTGTTGGAACAGGAGGTATTGTCCCTATAGGGGCAGCTGCTGTGTGAGAGATGCTTTGAGGAGGACTCTGCTACCTGGGCCCTTTGCTGCCTGTGAATCCGTATTCACAGTGTGGACATCTGACCCTGTAGACTGCCAAACTTTCTTTAGGCTAAATTATGCTATTACCAGAAACCCTTTATTCTGAACTTATTGCAACCCCTCTCCCCAAGAAACTTCCTTACTATGTCGGCCCCTCTTTGGTCAAAAAAAGACAAACATTTTTGTTATAGTTCTTCCACACTCCTCTACCTACTGCTTGTACTATTTGACCCACGGATTTTGGGTCTAATGAGGAACTAGAATGCTAACCTATGTCACAGTTTGTCCCTACTGTGGGGCACCCTGCCAGATGTAGGGTACTTCACTTTCTGTGGAACACCAATACTTACCCAGCAGCAGACTGTAACACCTGACTTCCCTTCTCTTCCTTCAACAATTGTGAGAGAGTTCTACAGACCACTAAAGTCTAAACCCGGGAGGAGCAGTATAGTACTTGCACGCCGGGGCATAGATCCTGTGAAAACATGATCAACTACTAAACAAATCTCTTCAGTAGTGGTTAACAACAAGCTGCTCTTTTTAAAAACAAAAGGGTTCCCTTACCTGTACGTGTGTTGACCTCAGCAGATTGAGAAGAATCAAAGACTCCCGAAGTGTAGTAAGTGAAGGGTATTTCTACTGTGATAGTCGGAAAAAGAGTACAGTTTTTAACTTTCACGAATTGTCAATGCGTCCCACAGTAGTCGTTGGCTTAGAACATCACTTTTATTTTTAAAGGTAAGTACGCATACCTTTATTGTTCTTTTCAAAGCCCCTTCGAAGGTAACCAATGGTTTTACCAAAGTATCCTGTTCGATTTCACAGGGCAATCAGTCAATTCAAGAACTAGAATTCTCTTTCGGTTTTGCAGGTATTTTTATGTAGCTTGCAAAGCAAGGAATTGTTACTGCTAGCATCTCTCTCACTCTCTCACTCTCTCTCTCACTCACTCCAAATACCTTTATTTTGTAGAGGAATGTCAAGTAATTCTCACTTTTCTGTTAGTTTTAATGTCCTTAGGAATCCATTCTCACAGTGACTCAGGCCAGTCAGACCTTCTGACCCCCAAAACTTCAGACTATGGTCTTGTTTCCACTTTAGCCTCTTTAAACATCAATGTATGTCTATTTATTGCAAATATATGTGTAGCACGGTCCTAGTCACACAGTCAGTGCATTGCTTCACATATGAAAGAAGTAGTGATCAGTAACTATTAATACCAGTATAGAAATCGAATGAGAATGGTAGGTGAGGCATGATCTATATAGGTAGATCCTGAAAAGATCTTTAGCACTTTCCAGTAATGTAACAGGCTTGGATTACGTGTAAATTCTTCAGGACGGAGATTACAGATTCTTGGTGTTCAGTAAGAGAAGATCAGCTTCAAAGGTCATAATTCTTTTTAAACTTAACTAGGTAGTTGGAGGTGTATAACTTTGGGATCGACAGATGGTACAAAAGTGATGGATGGAATGCTTGAACTACCTAATTAATCTCAGCTACTGGTAATTACACTGGACCACATTCCAATCCATAGTTTATCTTGTCTGTGCATTTACAGACCGTCCTGAGCCTAATGCAAATCACTCATTGCTCCACCAGATCTGTTTATCTCCGTTTATCTCTGTGCCGTAGGCTCATGCTGCACCTCACTGATGGGGCAAAGACAGCTGAAACCAGTATGTTTTTTTTTCTTTCCATAGTGGACGTGGCTTGGTGATTCGCATTGGTCTTTACCCATTAGAGCTGATTCTTATAAGGTCCCTTGATAGAGTGGCACAGTGATAAAAACAAACTATCTATTTTTTTAAAACAATTTTTATTAACATTTCGCGTAGCGTGCAAGGACAGTATAATTCACACAGTGTACAGATGTGGATACAATATTGTGCAAATCCAGTCCCATGCGCCCAAGTGATTACCAAAGTACGATCAATAAGTATCATTCAGTAGAGTGTGCTCATTCACTGGTATCAGACTCGGACTCTTCTAATAGGGGGGGGGGGAGGGGGGGTTCACATATATTAACCCCCATAGGCGTTCCACCCTCCCCAGACCTTCATCCATTTTTTGGGACACCCTCGGTGGACATATACTGACTTTTCCGCCATCATCGCCATGTCCATTGATTGAGCGTAGGGCTAAGTCTGGACCCCCAACGTTGTGCAATGTTTCGTTTTGCTACCGTCATGCCTAAAGTTACTCAATCTTGAGCAACCGCATTTAAATCTGTGGGTTCCCAGATGTTGAGCAGACAGCACCTCGGGTCTGGCAGAATTGTGACATGCGTGATCTGGGAGAGCGTGCGCATCACCGCCATCCAGTAGGAACTACCTTCGGGCAGAGCCAAACAGTATGGTAAAAAGTACCTGCTTCTCCGCATTGCTTGAGACAGAGCGGAGTATCTACGCGGTGTATTTCATGTAAGAGTGTCCTAGTGTAGTACGTGCGGTGTAAGATTTTTAATTGCACTAATCGAAGTCTAGATGGTATTGCAGCCTCTCTAGGGGACACAAGTGCCTCCTGCCAGTCAGCCTTATCAATGTCTCCCACTTCTAGTTCCCACGTGGTCTTCAGTGTTACCGTGGGATCAGAGCGGTTATTTACTATTTTACGGTAGGTCAGTGAAATTGCCTTTTTGTAAAGATGGTCTGTTAAAAGCCTATCCTCTAGTGGGGAGGATTCTTCGGGTCGCATACCCGGTGGAAGGAGGGACTGAAGTGCATGCCTGATCTGCGTGTATCGAAATAGTTCTGTCTGTGCTAAGCCGTAGGTGGCCTGTAGATGGGCAAATGTGACCATCTCTCCCTTCTGCCACAAATCTCCAACTTTGGATATTCCTATTAAATCCCAACTGTGAAAGCCCTTGGTGTTGCACAGCATTCCAAGTCGCTTGGTATCCCATAAAGGCATTGCTTGTGTGACCACCCCTTCCCAGCCTAATGTTCGTTGCGTCTCAAACAATATGCGTATCGTGTGCGACGTTGGACCTGTGAGGTTGTGTCGTCTCTTTTTGTTGTAGAGTGCCCCCATGATCCCAGACGGGCCTAGAAGGTGCCTAGCCATCCGAAATGCTGGATCCTCTTGGGGGACAATGGAGCCATTGGTTAATAGCCACCAGCTGGGAGGCCCAATAGTATACTCTGATATCGGGAAGAGCAATACCGCTGTCGTACCAGCTTCTGGTGAGTTGGTGCATTGCTATACGTGGAGTTTTCCCGTCCCAAAGCAATGTCGTCACTTCCGCATTTATTGCTGTGAAATATGAAGAGGGGACAGGGAACAGTGAATTCTGCAGCGCATAAAGAAACCTGGGAAGTGCCATCATTTTAAAGAGGGCAGCCCTTCCCAGTAGCGTCGATGGTAATGTGCGCCAATACTTGACGTCTTTTTTTAATCTTGCCAGGGGCTGTGTCAAGTTTTTTTCCGTGAACTGTGCGTGATCATGCAATACGAATATCCCAAGGTACTTAAAGCCGTCCATTACTATCTAAAGTGCGCAACCTCGCGGGAGCCGTGGTGGGGAGCCGTGTAGGACATAGAGAAGTGACTTTTCCCAGTTGATGGTGTATCCTGATACACGTCCATAGGCTGCACATATAGCCAAGAGGCAGCTGATGGATCGTGCTGGGGATGTCAAGTATAATAATATATCATCCACGTAGAGCAAAATACGGTCTTCCCAGTCACCTGCCCATCGCAACCCCCGTATCACCAGGCCCTGTCTGATCCATGCCGCCAGAGGTTCAAGTACTATTGCAAATAAGAGTGGTGATAACGGACAGCCCTGCCTTGTCCCTCTACCCAACGGGAATTCAGTTGATGGATGGTCGTTTACTACTACCTGCGCCATTAAACTATCACTTTTTAAAGACAATATGGTTGATGTAAAGTATTGTAGAGTTTATATAATGCTGTTTAAACCTGGTGAGGCACAAAGTGTTCCGATTAGCACCATGTTCCTGAGAGCCCTTTTCAGGGTGCATGGGTGATATTAAGTTGGTTTCCTTTATGGGAAGTGCTGAGTGAAGTTCGAAGACATGTTGTAAACATAGTTTGATAAACTGGTGACTGAATGTAGGAAGTTTGCTCTTTATATAGTGGACCAAAACAAGGTACACTGTGTGAAAGTCCAGACAACCATTATTGGTTTACAGAGGCAAAAGTGAGAACACTAACTGTTCTCTTTTGTGTAGCGTGGGCAAGCAGGTTAGGCTTATCAGAGGCTAGTGCTAAGCATTTATTGTACTCACAGAGACAATAAATGAGACATACACACTTTTAAAAAATAAGTTTTATATTTATATAAATTTTGATACCAAGAACTACGTTATCAAGTAAGTACTTTTTTAAATATTGAATCTCACAGGTAAGTAAACAGTTCACATAAATTTGTCTTTACGCAGCAATGCTTCCCTATCAGAAAAAAGCATATGTTGCATACAGTTATTTACGGTCAGTTTCTGTGGGTCTCTTTTGGGACTTCTAGTGCTGTAGGGGAGCAAGGTCCAAAGTACCACCAGCAGTTACTCGTTACCTGCCCTGGGGCGTCTGGGTGAAGAGGTGCTGGTCCGGTTGGTAGATTTGTGCACTATGCCGGTGGAAAGAAAGAGGGCCAACTTGAAGCAGCCTGTAGAGGGGGGACTTGGGGACAACTCCGTGAGCTCCTAACAGGAGGCTCTGGTCATATGGGTTCTGGGAACAAGGGGGCGAGCTGCGGCGCTCGGGTGCAGAATGGATAGGTTGGCTGGGCTCTGTGCATCCGAGGTCCTTGTCAGTTTTGCTGGTTGAGCATGTAGAAATCAGGGCAGCTGGGCCACTCTGGAAGAGGGTCTCTGCGGTGCTGACGTCTCCTCGATGACTGCTTGGTCTCTGTGCTGTTAGAGTCCCGATGACTTAAACAGGCCTTGGTTGCTGCAAGGGGTCCGGTACCCTAGGTATTGGTGCTATGCGGCTCCGGTTGGTCCTGGTGTCCTCTCGGTGGGGAGACAGATCTGACCTTCAGGAGCATAGGGCCCTCTTCCTGGGGGGCTGGGGAGTGGTAACTCAGTGAACCAGACATGCTTCTTCGATGCCTGCGGACTGCAGGGTTGTAGCTCCTCTACTCCAAGGGAGATTGCTGGCAATTTGCGATGGTCTGGACATCAACCGGAGTTCTTGGTAGTTGCTCAGCTGCAGGATGAGCCACTTGGTCACGATTGTTGAGACTGGTGCAGGCAGGCAGGGTTTGGCGTCAAAAGTCCACAGCAGTGTTCAGTTCTTATTGTCCTGCGGCTCTTCTTCTGGATTCGTTTAATCGGAGTTCCTGACATTAGGGGTGGCTTCTAAATACTCAATTTAGGGGCATTAAGGGGAGTGACAGGTAGCAGCCAATGGGCTACTTATCATTAGTGCGACTACACCCCCAATATGACCACTTCCTGTGGGAAGTGGGTATAACCCTGACCCAATTCCACCAAAACCAAGATGGTAGAATTCTAAGTTTAGTGTTCACATCAGGTAGCCCACCTTAGGGGTGGAACTAGCCTGATAGGGAACATGCCTCCTGATTAGCTAATTTTCGTGTCTGACCTGGTGCCAAATGAACCTGGGGCAGTGGGTGGCATTGCCCCTGTTTGAGGGAAGCCTAGGTCGCATAGCAAAGGCAGCAGAGACCTTTGAAGCCTCTTTCCTTGCGATGCTGTTTACTTAGCCATCCTGCTTGGAAAAGGTAACCACACCTCTGGCCGAAGCAGGCATTATTTCTGCCCTCGGAGAGCGTGGGCTCTCGCCTGCAGGTGGTCATAAACCTGCCTCTGGTGGCAGACTGGTCTACACTAGTCAGCCGGTACACTGGTAGTCCGTAGGTTTTCAAGTGGCACCTCTAAGGTGCCCTCTGGGTGCATGTATTAATATATCCATCACTGGAATCAGTGTGGGCATAATAATACGAGATGTTTGTTCCCAAACATCTGTAGTTTCAGTGAAGCCATCATGTAGCTGGGGATCTCGTAATTACCAGTGTCCAGCACATGTAGTTAAAATGGCTTCCCTGTTCAATTGTAATATCTAAGAATTGACTTAGAAATCACAGGGGCACATCTGCTGATGCAGTTATGCCCACACATGTAGTATAGTGCACCCTACCTTAAGGTTGTAAGGCCTGCTGTAGGGGTGACTTACCGAGACTGCATGCAGTGTCTCCTGGCATGGCACCCAGGAGGTGTGTCATGTTGGGTCTTCACTTTTCTCTGCACCCTGTTACTCAGTCTTCATTGGCAGTTTGGATGAGTGTGCTGAGGGGTCCCTTGGGGTGGCACAATACATGCTGCAGCCCTTAGGGACCCTCAGGGACCCTCTTTAGCCTCCTTGTCCTAGGTACCTGGGGTACCATTTACGACTTACGGGGTGCTAAAGGTATTGCCAATTGGAGTAACAATTGTACAATCGTGTCAAAA
Source organism: Triturus cristatus (assembly GCF_964204655.1). Lineage (NCBI taxonomy): Eukaryota > Metazoa > Chordata > Amphibia > Caudata > Salamandridae > Triturus > Triturus cristatus. Next base: position 1,091,056,704 of record NC_140582.1, on the reverse strand, counting down.
TTACATCAAATCCCAGCCAAAAAGTGGGGGTGACCATGTCAAAAAGGGCCACTTTTCTACACTACACATATGAAGTGTGTGACTTGGAGATTACCTATACTTTTAATTGTTTGTGTCCTACAATTGTGTGAGTGGGAAATGCCAGGTTTTTAATGCGCTTTTGAATTCAAGGTGGTTGTCAGTTATTCATGTTGTTGTAGAAATAAAGTTGTATAGCTTAACGATAGGAGCTGTGAAGGAGCTTCCACCAATGCAAGACTTTTAACGGTCGCAATAATCTTCCTGGAGCATAGTGACTATGGTGGTGTGGGTACGTGTTTTCTGAGAAGGGAAGATTTATCCAGTGATGATGATGATGATGGTTCCATGCACAATGGACATTACACTGATAGTCTAGCCATAGTTAATTTGTGTAATGAACGAAAGACTAGTGAAATGCAAGTCAGTTTATGCAGATTAAAGAGTTGTTTTGAAGTTGCATTCTGTAGTCTCTGAAGTTTGTTTATTAGGTAGGACAGTGCTCCAAAAGATATACTGTAGTGATATTGTACATGTGAAACCTAGGTAAGGGAAATTTTAACCTAGGAATCGAATTATGAAAAAATAAGTCATCAGGCATTTTGATTAACGTGTCACATGGGAGAGGTTAAGGTTTGTGGTTGCTCCAGATTCCCTAATGGGTGTGGTAGTGGGCCAAGTTCTTTCGGTCAGATGGAGGAAGGATGATAGTTAACCCATTTCCATCATGCTAATATCTCAGTTTTTGAGGTGTTTAGCTTGAGATGTTTAGTTGGCACCCCATGGTCAACTGCTTGGAGGCATTGGCCTATTGCAAAGAAGTATAGAATGGATAGATTTCCTAGCTCAGAAATGCACAACATAGTAACTTGCTTCCTCACAAACTAGTAGAAGCATGGTCTTCTGTCCAGCGCAGCAAATGCAGATTGAGTGAAAAATGGCTCCCATTTACTATTCATACCTTGAGGCATGTAAACTGTATAATAGACCCTAAAAACTATGGTAGGGCTATCAGACTGACTGCTTGTTGTGATGCAATGCTGAAAGTCAGGGCTCTAACTTGAGCCCTTTTGGCAAATGTCGAGATAGATTGCACATCAGGCTATGTGGCAGCTGAATATCATTTAGTTAGGAAATAGTTCTAAGGTATGGGTGTGTGATGATCATTGTCTGGGGGGAATCTACCTTTCACCCTCATGCAATTGTTAATTGCTCCTATGTTTATTATAAGAATGGCAATTCTTGCTCACAAAGTTAACATGACAATAGCACATAATAAATACTGACACTTTAAAAATATAAATGTTTGTGTGTGTACTAATTCTGGGGTCTGGGTGCTGCTGCATATCATCTGCAGATGGAAGAGTCTAACCGGTTTGCCTGACTCAATGCCCACACTCCACTGCAGCATAAGGCAGTTGGAGGGGCGAGGGAACTTTGCCACTTTACTCTTTGCAAAGATATGCGTTTTCTTTTGTGGCTCAAAGACATCTACCCAGTGGACCCACAAAATATCAGGTAACATGACAGATGGGAGGAGGCAGGAGTGACAACTTCCTTTCTTGATGTCAAGACCTGTGACTACAATGGTGAGAGCGAAGAGCAACGTGGACAGGGGGCAGCCCTGATGCGTTCGCCTGTGAATCGTAAAAGATCCCATTTACCCGAATCTGAACAGTGGGGGCACTGTACAACAGCCCCACTAGTCTGCAAAAAATGGGTCCAAAGCCCGCTTGATGAAGGACCAAGAGACTGTGTCAAAGGTCTTTTGGAAGTCACTCAGAAGGAGAGCCAGCCCAATTAACCAGGTGGGGCCCCTAAGAAAGAGCCTATTGCCCCCTCTGAATGAAGTGGCGGGTACTCCTACTCTGCATAAACCTGCACTGGTCTGGGTGCACGAGTTATGTGAGGGTTTGAGTAATCCTGCTCACCAACACCTTTATAAAGATTTTGATGTAGGCGTTGATGAGGGAAATCAGGCGATATGATGAGAAGCATTCTGCCTGTTGTCCTGCCTTGGGTATAACCACAATGGTGGCAGGTCTAGGTCTGGGGGAAAAGAACTGCGCTTCAGGGCAACAGCACAGAGGGCCAATAAATGTGGAAACGAGATCCCTGAACCGTTTAAAAAACTCTATGGGGAATCCATCAGGATCAGGGGTCTTCCTGGACTGGAGATCAGTTATTACTTGTCCTATCTCCTCCACCGATAGCAGTAGATCCAACTCTCAGGCCAAGGAGGGTGTGATAAATGGTAGGGGAATATCTCCAATAAGGAGACGGCCAAATTCGACATCAGATGCTTGTACAACACGCTTTGGCAAACCCAATTGGTCTGAAAATGGTTTCCAGCCTTTTGACTTTGTCAGTGCTTGTTTTTTTTTTGGTCATCATTTTTGCAAAACATTATTGTTGGGCGAGTTGCCAGACGATCTTCAATGTACAAAAAAAAAAAGCATTGGCAAAAAGGAAAAATATTTTGTCTAACAAAACGTACATTGCTATAGTAGTACCTGCTACTTAAGGCAACTATGTGTTTGAATATGCTCCTGGTGAAAGAGCTGAATGCCAATACACTCAGTGAAGTTAGCCAGTGGCTTAAGTGGGCTGACGCACTGCCCAATCTGTATGCTGTAAAGGACACACAAACCGTGTGAGTGACACAATTACTGACCACTAGATGTTGGTTGAAGGCCCCTATACCCAAGTGAATTAAACATTTAATTTTAGTAAAATCCAAACGTCTTGGCTAAGGTCAGACTAGAATCAGTTCTATGCCCTTAAGATTTCCTCTCAAAATCACATAAATAACATTGGCTTCAAAGATATTTATTGTTGAAGTACAGGGAGGTTATTTGAGGCTGATTTCTGCATCTCATGTTTCCAGATTTCATGGACATGCATTCTGTTAGACTTTAGTATCAACTGGAAATGTTGCATGCTGTTGGCCTTCTGAATCTGAAAAATAAATATTCCAGAGTTTTCACCATGTTTAAAACATCATCCTTCTGTGAATAATACTTAACAGGTTGCACAGGTTTTTGTAACTCTGTATGGAAGACACATTGCATTGCTGAGAAAGGGGTTTGGGAGTTGAAATGAGCGATGCGGAGTGGAAATATTGTTGCGCACAAACTCCATTAGTATCAGACAACCATATACACAAGCTTATACCTTTTTAGCTTTTGCACCAGCCAGTCACAGAACAAGACCATTTAAGACAGATCCAGAAGATTTGTTCCATATGGCTTTGATTTGCCCATGTGTTGTACAATACTGGCATGAGATATTTTACACATTATCAAACATATTAAATGGCAAGCTTACACTAAGCCCAGATATGGCACTCTGAGGCTACATAAAATTACTAACAACTGGGTCTCCAGTGGGTGACTATCATTTTTTTGTATATAATCACATTTTTATTGTTTTTGAACACAGCAGTACAAAACAAATCCATCTTACAGCAACGTACCCCTCCCTTATGTGCCTTACCAAGCACCCCTTCATGGTTCCTCCGCCAATGGGATTGCTTCTCCAATAACGTTCAACAACCCATAGAATTCTCACCTCTTCCCCCAAATATGTACATGTTTGAGGCATCTTGTGGCCCTGTAAGTGGGTTCCTCTTCAGTCCATTGCTTCTTTCCGTTCAGACCGTGTGGGAGGATTGGGGGCCATCCACCTATGTGCAGTGATCCTCTTGGCCAGCATTGTTGCCACTCCTACCAGTATGGTTCAGTAAGCCTACGGGCATGCCTGAACTTTAGTGGTGTGAAGTAGGTTGCATGTAGATAGTGCAGCTGGATTAGCCAGAGCTTGGAGGATAGCTCAATTTCACAGTGGGCCATTCGTCTCTACCTCCAGTCTGAATCGTCAAGAGATCTCACCCAGCCTTCCCATTTCTCGTTTAGGGACTAAAATGTGTCTGTTGCATTACTAATGAGCGAGTGGTATATTTTAGACATTCTGTCTCTGCCCAGACTACACTTCTTTAACCAAGCCTCCAGCGGGCTGAATTCCTGCAGGTCAGAGAGCCCTGGGTGATGGTTGGCCAGTTCTTGTCTAATCTGTGAGTATTCGTGAAATTGGGTGTGTGCTAGCGTGAAGTGTGTTTGTAACTCACCAAAGGCTTTCATGTGGGATTGATCCATTCCAAACATCTCCCAGCATTGTGATCCCAATCCTATCCCATTGGCCAAATCTCTCCAACTGGGACGTGTGGCTCACCCAACGGGCATTCCACAGTGGGGTTTGTTGCGTCAGTCTTTTATCTCATCCTGCAAAAAAAGTGCCACCCACCAACTGAGAAACACCACCCTTGTAATCTTTGGAATATGAACCAGAATGGGGCTGCCATATAGAAAGTTTATCATAATATCTGGGCCTAGTAGAGTCAGTTCTGTTCGGTAGGTTGGGTCATCCCACCCTCCAGTCAACCAGTCATTAATGACCAGGAGCCCTCAAGCCCTGTTGTAGAGTTGCACGTCAGCCATCCCAATTCAGCCCTCATATGTCCTTTGCCGTCATTTGTCCTAGGCGATTCGTGGGGTTCAACCTCCACATAGAAACGGGTGGATTAAGGCGGGGAGGTTGGCAAACCAAGCGTTGGGGATTGGGAGTGGAAATTCTTGCAGCAAATACAGGTTCTGCAGAAGCTCTATCATTTTAAATAGGGCCACTCTTCCCTGGACACGCAGTGAAAGTCTGGCCCAGTTCTGTAGGCCCATTTTTTTATCTTGTTGAAAAAGTGATTAAGATTTCATGTGAGCGTCTGTACCACAGGTATATGAACTCCCAGATATTTAAAGCTTAATCTTCTGTATGCATTTGTGTATGAAGGTCTGAGGCTTCGTCAAAGATCTTCAAGATCTGTAAGATACGGGGGCTGACATTTGGGGGGTTGACCTGGAAACTGAGTATGTTGTCAGCATTTAAGACTGTCAGATCATCTATCCTGCTCTTCCCATCCCTGGCCCTATACCTGAGCATCACAGTGGACTATTCTGCCTAGAGTTTCAATTGCAGTAGCAAAAAGGGGAGACAGCAGGCATTCCTGCCTGGTTTCCCTTCAGATCGAAAAGGTTTTAGAGAGAACCCCATTAATCAAGACTTGGGCTGAGAGCTCCACTTAGAGGAATTGAACATGTTTATGATATCTAGGGCCGAATCCCCTACAGTGAAGGACTTTGTCCAGGAAGGACCAGTCCACTGTGGCGAATGCCTTCCCGAAGTCTACTACTAGTAGTGCACAGGGTTCAGATGCATCCTGAAGGCGGGCCTGCGCCACATTGCCTCATCTGGCAATGCCAACAGTGACGGGTGCTATGATTGGGTATAAAGCTGCATTGGTCAATTTGAATAAGGTCCCCTCAGACATGGAGTCGATTCGGCAGTGTTTTAGCAAACATTTTTAGTTCTGTGTTAATTAAATAGTTTGGAATGAGGCACAGTTGTCTGCGGGCTGAACTGCCTTGGGGATAGTGGCCACATCCACCTCTAGAGGAAAGGATCCTAGTCATAGCGCCTCCCCATATATGTTTAGCAGGAGTGGGGTAAGAGTACCATGGAAACTAAAATAATATTCTAGGGGAAATCCATCAGGTCCTGGAGACTTCTCTGTGTTTGTGTCTTGTATGGCTTTCCCTATTTCATATGCAGTCATAGGAACTTCGATCTCAACCCTTCATAAGTTTAGCAAGTGGTATTTCTGGAATGAGTAGGCTACCACGTTTGCTGTCTGAGCGGGGTTGAGTGGTGTATAATGCCTGATAGTAATTGGCAACCCTGTCAACTATGTCAACAGCAGTAGAGAAGTGACACCATTTTAGGTCTGTAAGACCCAGGAGTATTCTGGATCCCTTGTCCCTGGTGACCAGCCAATAGAGGAGCTTCCCATTCTTATACCTATGCTTGTACACCTGTCAGGTCCATGCCATCCAGCATTGGTGGCTCTTGTCTAGTGCTAATTGCCGCAACAAGGCTTGGTCGACTTGAGGTAGGCGATGTAGTATTTCAGGAGGATCTGTGTTGCACTTCTTCTTAAGCTGCAGTATTCGAGTCTCAATTCTAGTGATCTGACAAAGTTTAGCCTTTTCAGCCTTACGGAGATGTGGTAAATTTAAATTACCTAGACTTAATTTATGCGGTAAAATTCAATAAGAATAACTCAGTAAAAATAAGAGGCAGAATCCGTGGTATTTGAGGTTATAAAAGGGAATTTATTCCTTACAAAGGAATTGGTTTGAACCAGGCAATCGGGTTCCGTCACCACGAAGGTTCAGGAAGGGATCGGCAATACATTATTGACAGGTTGTCATATTTATAATAAATGCATTACAGTAAAGACAGATGCAGGAGGCGTAACAGCTGATAGGAAAGATAAGAATACACATACGTAATAAAGAAGGCGTTACAATAGGCGTGCATAAAGGCGTATACTAGAAACGTCATTAAGAGGATGTCACAGGTGGGTGGATCCATTAGAGAATCCTGCAATGTCAGCAGAAATACATGGCAGAGATGCGCGCGCAGCCGCATGACGTGTGATTGACGTGTAACTAGAGGGTGAAGGGAACTTGACATTTAGCCCTACATGAGGAGACAGAAGTCTGGGATGTCAGAACAACCTAATCCCGAATCGTATCTAATATCTTGTGTTTAAGGAACTATATTATCTGGAAGGGAAGGTCTCTTGGACAGAGTCTATTCTATACTGACTGCTAGTGCGTGTACAAGCGTCTAAGTGTCTACATGAGATGCGAGGGGCATGGGCCTACCATGGAAACAGAAAGCTATGAATTACTTGCACGGAGACAGTAAGGCCGGGCCCTTTGCTCTGTAGCTGGAAGGATGTTTACCTAAACTACTAGACAGGAATGCATTTCTCGAGGAGCGGAGCAGATAACTTGAAGGCTGAATACAGTTTTTGGCAGGCAACAGGCCGGGCCAGGCACCGTTAGCCGCGCAGGAAGTAAGACAAAGGTCATGGATACAGATGTAGGCTCAGGCTGGAGCTTTCAGAGGCAGAAGGCAGGAAAAGGCTCGATGGCAGAATTCAGGGCCTAACTTGCCAGAGCTGAAAAACGTGAAAAGTGTACCATATAAAGTCGGTGGCCAAACATATTTAGGAACGGAATATCCAACCCATTCATGGTGGATCTGAAAGAGGACATGTTAACGTTGGACACAATTGTATTTGCGTCTTCATAGCTGGAGGTGGAGGGAACATACATGTACTTGTAGCACGTACATGGAGCCGTTGGGGTCTAAGATAGGGGACACAATTGACCATAAAATTCATATTTCCTCATTCCCTCCTTGTCCCCTACGGACCCTTCATGAAATATCGATCCTCAGGAATCCATCAATCTGTTCATGTAACATCATTTGCTCTTCTTTCTTCCGGGATTTTGAATGAAAACTTGAATGTGGAATACACGATGTGGCACACAGACCACAAATCGCTGGCCCACATTGTAGACACAGGCAACAACTGAATATTATGAGAAGGCCAATACCTAGGAAGGATAAGACTCTCCATCCCCAGGCTGACAACACGCTCCAGAGCCAACCGGACCAAGTCCAGGTGCCTGGATTCTGGTGTATCTGGCTTACAATCTTATGAAGACGAGTTATGGCTTTGTATACTGACGGCGCGTTTTCTGGAATGAAAACACAGCAACTCGATCCGATGACCCTACAGGCTCCGCCCCTATCGGCTAGGATGACGTCAAGGACAAGACGATTTTGAAGAACAACAATCCGCATCGCAGACTGCTTCTCTGTTAAGTTGCCTAGGGCGGAAGTAGTTTCATTCACTACTGCTTCAAGGGTTCTGGTTAATCTACGTATCAGTTTACTATTGGTGACAACACCTATGTAGGGAAAGAAACCTTTATTGAAATCTGTGTATTGCTCCCATCCCGTTTCAGTGTAGTCGACAATCGGGAGATCTCTCTGGGGTCTACTGTGTACTAAATGGGTATTCCTATGATAATCAGGAGGGGCTAGGAAAACAGGTGGCAGAAGGAATGCAATGTAACAGGTACCATCCCAATCTGGAGGTAAACGTATATATGCGGTATGACCACATATGAAGTAGGAATGACGGGAAGCTCTAAATGTAGACTTGCCTTGATCACTGAATTCGATCACAGTGGTACATTTACTATGACCCAAGTGTACTGAACCATTCTTTCTTACACATAATTCACCTTTAACTGGAAATACTGACATAGCGGGCAAGACTGGTGCAGCTTCGGATTCAACATTCAGAATCATGAGGTTAAGTGTAAAATTACCTAATCCATATACTTCATTTTCTAGGTCTGTTCCTGTCTTTTTGGGAAGTCCCTCCTTGTTAGGGTAGCAGACTTTAAGCAAAACTAAGTTCAGGTTTCCCCATACCCAGTTGCTCTGGTAAACTACAGTATTTGAATCTAAAGAATTAATCAAACTAAACCATGCTCCACAGGAGCCATTGTGTGTGAACGGGTACGGAAAGAGGGGCAAAACTCCTTTGTATTTCTGATAGGGAGGGAGTCGGCCACATATCCAACAATTAGTAGCATTGCTGGCCTGATGGGAATGATGTAACATACTAATGAATGTGTTGTTGCGCAGCGCAAATCTGTAGGACAACTCATGCGGAGGTAATTCGCTAAATGAGTGTTCGGCAGTAATATTGAAAGCACGCTTGGAAATAGGGTAGTATATGTGCAACAGTATACTTGCAGCAATAATCAAAAGACTTAGAAAAAACATGATCAATAATGTCACTACACAGTGACTACGAAGTGATTTACAGTATGCATGTTTCTTGAGCTGTTTCTGTCTATTTCTCTCTCTAATTCGGTCTAGAGGATACATGTCAGAGACTAATTTAACCGATTCACCTTGGAGAGGACTTAAACAATCAAATTGTCTGACTTGCTAGACCTTAGTTTCAGTTTATAGTTTTGTGATTCGGTTTTCTCAACCAGGGGGAGTTTTGAGTCAGTCTGTGGAAGGGGGCAGGGCTGAGAGTTCAAATCAGACGGTAGTCCATGAAATTTCTTGATATGGCTCGAGTGTAGCCAACCCTTGCGACCCTCGACCTTCACTGCTGTCCTCGTGGTTAGAAGTACCAATCTTGGTGTTTGCCAGCGAGGCTCCAACGGGCTCCTCCTGTCGAAATTTCTTATGAAGACAAAGTCTCCAGGAACCACTTCATGGGGTTTCACCTCGGTGTTGTCGGGAAAGGCTGCAGCTACCTGTGAACGGCAAGATTGTAGTGCAGACATCAAGGAAGCAAGGTAATCTGTCAGCATATTACAATCAACATCAGTTATTTTTCGGGGTATGGGCGTCCCCCACATATTTGGTGGCCTACCGAAGACCACCTCGTACGGGGATAGCCCTGTTCGAGAATGTGCTACCATTCTCATGTAAAATAGTGCAACTGGTAAGGCTACTATCCAGTCGACGCCTTTCTCTCTACATATTTTAGAAAGTCGAATTTTCAGAGTCTGATTATGACGTTCCACGAGACCTGCTGCCTCGGGATGCCGGACACAGTGGAATTTCCATTGATAGCCTAACAAGAGTGAAATGTGTTTCATTAGCTCGGATGAGAACGGCTGGCCGTTATCTGAGTACACGATACGGGGCAAACCATACCGTGGGAAGAATTCACGAACTAACTGTTTGGCAGTAGTCGGGGCAGTGTAATCTGAGACGGGATATGCCTCTGTCCAACGGGAAAGAGCACATACAACTACGAGGACATATTTGAATCCTCGACAACGTTCCATCTGGATATAATCCATCTGGAGGACTTCAAAAGGGTGATCGGGAGGTTGAAATCCACCTTGCTCTACAGGAATGCTTTTACCGGGGTTGAACTGACAACAAATCATGCAAGTACGCACTTTCTGTTTGGCTGCTGCTCGTAAGTGTTTGTTGAACCAAATGTGTTGAATACTATCTAGCATAGCTTTTTCTCCCAGGTGCGCTGGACTATGCATTGTGTTAATGATGACTTGAACCATGGAGTCGGGGAGAAACCATATAGATTTTCCCTTCGTCATCCATCCCTGATCTGTTTGGATCCCTCCTAATTCAGTCCATTTCTTAATTTCCTCTGGTGTAGCATGTGTCTGTATGTCAATTACATCAAGGGCGGGATCCTTAACTGTCATGCAGTGTGTCGATGTCGGAACTATTGTCTTTGTCAAGTCAGTTGCATGAGTCCGATTCTGTGCTGTTTGCTTAGCTGTTCGGTCTGCTAGATCGTTACCCTGGGAAATAATATCGGTGACTTTTGTATGGGCCTTACACTTCATGATAGATATCGCAGTAGGTAGATGTATTGCATCTAATAGAGCTTGAATGAGGGGACCGTGTTGAATGTTGGCACCATGAGAAGTTAAATAACCTCTCTCTCGCCAAAGGACTCCGAAGTCATGGACAACTCCGAATGCATAACGTGAATCTGTGTATATGTTAACTTTCTTATTTCTGGCTTGAATACAGGCTTGTGTCAGAGCGATAAGCTCTGCTGCTTGAGCTGACAAAGTGTTAATACGATTCGTTTCAATGACTTCAGTGTCTGTTGTGACTGCATAAGCGGCCACTAATTCTCCTGTACTTGTTCTCATGCATGAACCATCTACATAAAATGTCAGGTCTGGGTCTGGTAATGGGATATCTGTCAAGTCTTGTCTGGGTTTTGTCGTAATAGTAATGACTTCAATACAATCATGTGCCAATGGGTCTGTTCCACTTAATGGCAAAAGTGTGGCAGGATTTAATGTACTACAACGTCTGATTTCTATGTGTGGCTGGAACAATGTTAGTTCGTAACCTGTCAGTCGTGCTATAGTCAAGTGTTGTGTTTGTGTCCGGTTCAAGAGAACCTCTACTGCGTGTGGTACTTGTACTGTCAATTGATGTCCTAATACTATGGAATCGCTTTGTCTGATCGCTAAAGCTGTCGCTGCGACTGATTTCAGGCACGCCGGAAGAGCCTGAGCTACGGGATCTAATGTGCTAGAAAAGTAAGCACATGGTTTGTGTGATCCTGCTTGTTCCTGAGTGAGTACTGACAAGGCAGTACCTTCGCGTTCTGTAACGAAGAGTGTAAAAGGCTTACTGTAACATGGTGTCGCTAAAACAGGTGCTTGACATAAGGCTTTCTTTAAGTCTTCAAAAGCTTGTGTATGTTCTGGAGTCCAAGGGAGGACAGTCGATGTCGCTGCCTCCAGGGTTGTCAACTGAATGAGTGGTTTTGCTAGAAATGCATATTGGGGAATCCACTGCCTACAGTACGAAGTGAGGCCTATGAAGGCTCGTACCTCCTTTTGTGTCTTGGGTGGTGGCATGTTTACAATTAACTGGATGCGGTCAGGTGTGAGCTGTCTCCCCCCCTTGGACAGCAAGTGCCCAAGGTACACAACTTGCTGGGCACAGAATTGTAGCTTCGAAGGGGACACCTTGTGTCCCTTGTCGGCCAGAAAATGTAAAACCGTCAGGGATGCTTTTTCACATTCGGGTTCGTCTCGGGCGGTGATCAGCAGATCATCGACATACTGAAGTAGTGCAGTGTTAACAGGCATGTGGATACTGTCAAGTTGTCTTTTCAGTGCTTGGCTGTAGATGCTAGGACTTTCTGTAAATCCTTGAGGTGCGCGTGCGAATTTAAAGCTTCGTCCATTTCAACTAAATCCGAACAAATATTGGCTTTCTGGATCGATTGGGACGCTAAAGAAGGCGTTCTTGAGGTCAATTACAGTGAAGAACGTTGCTTCTGAATCAATAGCTGTCAATAATGAAGAGATATCTGGGACCACGGGATATTGTGGTACAATGCATTTATTCAATTCGCGCAGATCAATAACTAATCGATATACTGGGGGTGCTTTTGGATCAGTTCGTTTAAGAATCGGAATGATCGGAGAATTACATACATTGGAGTCGGTTTCCACAACCACTCCTTGTGCAATGAGCTCGTCAATGATTTGCAGTAAAGCCACTACAGCATCTGGAGGTAACTTGTATTGTCGCATTCGTGGTAATACCACTCCTGCTTTGAGTGTGACTCGATATGGTGTAATGTGCATACAACCTACATCAGTGGGGCCTTGTGCCCATAAATGTGCAGGTAGATTCTGTAACCGGTGATCCATGTCTCTTGACAGGTAGTGACCTTTAAAGTCACGCAAAAATAGTCGTACTCCGTCCGGAGAACAACATATTATAGCTCCTAGAGCTTTCAATGTCTTTATACCTAACAAGTTTTCTGGACATGATTTAGTAAGCAATAAATCTGTAGTCCGTGTCAATGGACCAACTGTAAATGGAAGCGGTTGCGATACTTCGTTAATAGTAGGCTTTCCTGAAAAACCAAGGGAAATATTCTGTGAGCCTGAGAGGGGTGCCCCTGGAACCTCGTCGTGACTTATAGTTGTTCTGCTTGCCCCTGTATCAAGTAAAAACTTTCTGTCTTTCCCTAATACTTGACTCTGTACATAAGGACCCTCTTGATCTACGGGAACCTCAATAAGGGGTAAGCCAACTTCCCTCTCTAGGCTATTTCATGTGTATCGCTGATAATCTGGATAGTCATTTTGTGCATACTGGTACATCTGTTGTGTCGTGTTTTGTGTTGCGGCAATAGGCTGTGACTGTGGTACCGCTACGGTCTGTTGTGCAGCTTGCATAGGCTGTACATTCTGAGGTGCTTGTTGTTGGATCTGATCCTGTCTAGGCGGACGTGGTCTCTCCTTGGTTTTACCCGTAGAGATATTATGTTTCAGAACTGCACAATCGTTTATATAATGACCTGGCTGTTTACAATAGTTACATGTCCCTTTAACGGGAACCGCTGAATTACTGGACTGTGTTGCACCCTTTTTATGACTGTCAGCTGGAACTGACTGAGCAACAAGCATTTTCATTTTTGTGTCTTTCATACGTCTTTGTTCGTGGTCTTGTTCTTCTCTAATTCTATTCTGGTGATACTGTAACATTTGTAACATTTGTGAAGGAGTGTTAGCTTGCCAAGTGCTCTCAACTTTCAATACTCTGTTTTTAACCTGCGGCAGGGAATTCTCGACTAGTTTTGTTACAAAAAGATGTGGATATGACTCGCTATTTGCTTTTAGGCCGCTATTAATACCAAAACATTTTTCAAATCGGGAATAGAAATCACTAGTGTCTTCATCGGGTTTCTGTTTACAGGCTGAGATTGCACCCCAGTCTTCCTTTTTCGTAGTTAATAAACGTGGCAATACTTGTACTAATAATCCTGGTAATGCTTTAATTTTGTCCCCAAGCCCTCGGCCTGCTGTTCGGGCTTTTTCTTCGTTTTCTAATGCGGTCCAATCAATCTTTTGGTCTCCCACCTCCCATTCCTTTTCTTTGAGTTTCTCGTAAATACCGGCAGGCAATAATACTTTCAATATTTTCATAATGTCAGGATAGGTATAATCACCCATGAGTAACATGTCCTTTAGTTCACGGTGAAAACCTGCTGGATCTTTGTCATGGCTGGGCACTAATTTTTTCATTTCCAATAGTTCTATTTTAGTTATGGGCGTGTACACAAACACGCGCGAAAAAGAATCATCCATATTTTTAACTGGGTGCACTTCGCGTAAGGGATTTTGTCTGTCTATGTAATACATTTTTCTCTCCACGGAGGGAGCTGAATCATGCTCTGGACATAGGAAGGCACTGTATCGATGCCGATGTTCTAGAATTTCTTTAATTAGATCGGTACCCATACCTCTCCATTTATTCGTGAGTAATTCTATCAGTATATCAGGTAGGGGACCAGGATCGGAGTGTTCGTTTTTATACAATATAAGGAGGTGTTGTATCATGTATATACCAGCTAAACGCTGTTCGTCTGGTGTGAGATTCAGAAATGTGTGTGCTAGCGCATCATCACTGTATTTTTCAGAACTGTCAGCCCATTGTACTGCTGACCTGGCTAATTCTTGTTCATCCATAGAATCGAGCACATGGTACCCCCTTCGTTCTCGGAGTATTTTATCAGTAGCCTGGAATAAGTGTTCAGGGGTCCTTGGATTTGAGATAGCTGCTTGAAAAATTCTGTTACATTCTGGACGTTTCGGACATCTTCCCTTACCTACATAAGCTATCATTTCTCTAGCTGGTAATTCTAATTGTCCTGTGGTCATTTCTGACTGTTCCTCCTCCTCTCCCTCTGATTCAGTTTTATCTGCCTCTAATCTTCTTTCATGTATTCGTTCTACTTCTTTTCTGATCTTTCGGTGCATAACTTCTATACTCTTCTGTTTATCATGTTTTCCGTCTGCTATATTCTGACCCCATCTGGTAAGTACTTGCATTTCCTCCGGATCTACCTCAGGCCTATCTCTGTTTCTGATCAAGCAGTTTATGAAGAAGCGTAACAATAATTTTTGCATGTCCACTTTCTGGTATTCCATGGCCTCGCCAATACTTTCAGGACCTTGCCCTGTTTGGATAAAGTGATATATTTTGTCTAGATGACCAATCATTCCTGGTAGCGTCATTAGATAGGTCGAAACTCGTCGTAAACGTACTGATGATAGCAACATTCTGTCGTGTTTACCGGGCACTGGATCATATCTACAATCTGTAAGAGGCTCATTAAATATATTGTGATTAGCTGTTTGGGGTGTACGTTGTTGTGCTAAATCCCTATAAGTCAATCTAGGTGCTGGCGGTGGCGTGGAAAAACCTCCTGTCGCACCTCCTGAGGTGCCAAGTCCAAAAGGATTTGTTGGATGTAGGGTAGAGAGTGTAGATGCAGGAAGGACTGTAGAAACAGGTGGAACGTTTAGAACGTGAGGAGGAGTTTGTTGCTGCGGAGGTGGGGGCAGATGATCTTGGGGTTGAGCGTCGTCAACAGGTGGTGCGCGTGGCTGCGCACCATTAGCATATTCGGGGGCGGCATCATCTAAATAGGAAGAAAGGAAAATGTCCTTTGCGGTCTTGGGATGTACTTTAATCGGGAGTAATGGAGGTGGCAGATCTTTTGGTACCTCCAGGGTGGCCTTAGGCAAACCCTCGGCCAGAAGAGGATACATACCATTCATAAGAGTGTTTCGTTGTCTGTCTACTTGTTCTGTTTTTACTCCGATACCTTCGTCAATTAATATGTTTTCTCGGGCTTTGTCTGAATTCTCTCTACTTTTCTCTTCTTTTCTGAACGCTTTCTCTGCGCGTCTATGCGATTCTTTGCGCCATAATTCAATGGCATCTTTCTGTGACTGTCTGGCTTTCTTTTTCCATAATACTTCTTCTACTCTCATGATGCAATCTGCATCCCATGTCCCAGCAGCGGGCCATCTCTGACCCTCTGCTAAATCCTTGGTGTAGTCCACCCATAAATCAAGATATAATACGGCATCTAGGCCATGTTTATGGTACATAAAGTACCCTGGAGTGTCCCTAGGTGGAATGGGAACGGCTTCTTCGAGTATCCCTTTTCTAGTTTTTATCTGTCTTAATTTCGAGAATAACGGCATCTTGTACCTTGCTACTTGATTTTCACTTGAATTTTAACACTTGGACTTGAACACAATTAATACAATAAACACAATAATGAAGATCGAACAATCACTCATACCACGACATTTAAAACATATCAAAACATTTTAGAACGAACAATAATAATTAGAATAAAACTAGTTAACTGCATAATACTAGATATACTGGATGTACTGCTAAACAGTACAGATACACTGCTGAGACAGTGCAGACCGGATCTGTGTACCCAAACCCGTCTTGACCGGCACAAACCAATGTGCACGTCTAGATGCGTCCCCAGCAACGGTACTCACCGGGAAGCACAGAACGGAACAGAAGGCCTCGGAAATCTGGACTGGACTGGATCGGACTGGACTGGACTCGACTCGTGACATAGATACTTCGGAACTTCGGAACCTGGTGGGCCTCTGTATACCTCGGATCTTGCTCTCTCAGCTAGGCTCTGGTCGGGATTCTCCGCACTCCTCACCGCCTCGTTTGGGTGTTGATCGCAGCCTCAGTCGCCCCCGTTGGCCTGAGGGAGATACAGGAAATCCTGCGGGTACGCGTAGTTGTCCGTCCGGCTGTGGCAGGAGACCGGGTCTGCAACGCACCTCCGGCGCGTGGGGTGTGAGAGGTGTCCCTGTTCGGGCGCCAATTATGTGGTAAATTTAAATTACCTAGACTTAATTTATGCGGTAAAATTCAATAAGAATAACTCAGTAAAAATAAGAGGCAGAATCCGTGGTATTTGAGGTTATAAAAGGGAATTTATTCCTTACAAAGGAATTGGTTCGAACCAGGCAATCGGGTTCCGTCACCACGAAGGTTCAGGAAGGGATCGGCAATACATTATTGACAGGTTGTCATATTTATAATAAATGCATTACAGTAAAGACAGATGCAGGAGGCGTAACAGCTGATAGGAAAGATAAGAATACACATACGTAATAAAGAAGGCGTTACAATAGGCGTGCATAAAGGCGTATACTAGAAACGTCATTAAGAGGATGTCACAGGTGGGTGGATCCATAAGAGAATCCTGCAATGTCAGCAGAAATACATGGCAGAGATGCGCGCGCAGCCGCATGACGTGTGATTGACGTGTAACTAGAGGGTGAAGGGAACTTGACATTTAGCCCTACATGAGGAGACAGAAGTCTGGGATGTCAGAACAACCTAATCCCAAATCGTATCTAATATCTTGTGTTTAAGGAACTATATTATCTGGAAGGGAAGGTCTCTTGGACAGAGTCTATTCTATACTGACTGCTAGTGCGTGTACAAGCGTCTAAGTGTCTACATGAGATGCGAGGGGCATGGGCCTACCATGGAAACAGAAAGCTATGAATTACTTGCACGGAGACAGTAAGGCCGGGCCCTTTGCTCTGTAGCTGGAAGGATGTTTACCTAAACTACTAGACAGGAATGCATTTCTCGAGGAGCGGAGCAGATAACTTGAAGGCTGAATACAGTTTTTGGCAGGCAACAGGCCGGGCCAGGCACCGTTAGCCGCGCAGGAAGTAAGACAAAGGTCATGGATACAGATGTAGGCTCAGGCTGGAGCTTTCAGAGGCAGAAGGCAGGAAAAGGCTCGATGGCAGAATTCAGGGCCTAACTTGCCAGAGCTGAAAAACGTGAAAAGTGTACCATATAAAGTCGGTGGCCAAACATATTTAGGAACGGAATATCCAACCCATTCATGGTGGATCTGAAAGAGGACATGTTAACGTTGGACACAATTGTATTTGCGTCTTCATAGCTGGAGGTGGAGGGAACATACATGTACTTGTAGCACGTACATGGAGCCGTTGGGGTCTAAGATAGGGGACACAGTTGACCATAAAATTCATATTTCCTCAGAGATACGACTTGGCTCTCCCAAAAATCGTGACCTTGCCAGCTCCCAATAGTGTGCCTTCTGAGGCCATTGCCACGGTTGGTCTCTTAGTTCTCTGCGTGTATATCCCGTGAAGTATGTTAATCCATCAGACAGCATGCATTGAGCTGCCTCATTGGCCGTCTGTGATACGATCCAGATCGCTGACATTGCAGGTCAACATTTGAAAGTCAGCCATTGGGATTGTGGTTGAATGTGTGACTTAGGTTGTGGTAAGGGATGAAAATCAAGCTGCCAGTTGGCAAGGATATGCATGTGTCTTTAATCCTAATCTCTCATGGTAACATGACTGCTAACTACCTTGTTCAGGGCATTAGAGGCAAACCTCCTTCTCATAAGGATCCTCTGAGTAGGGCACAAATTACTTCTCCCGTCACATGACCCTGGGCCTCCTTATACATCTCTCTCACCTTGGGTATTACGCCCATCAACCTCCTCTTTTTCCCCCTTCAGTGTTAGAGCATGTCTTGAGCAACAACAACAGTTATGGGAAGCCTTCTCCCTCCGAGGTGGCCCCCTGAACACTCCTCTGTTTGTTGCATGACTCTTCAGTAGGGGAGCCGTATCCACCCTGTTGGTGACCCTTGTCTGAACCAGATGAATCAGGCGACCATGAAGCGTACTTCGGCATGTCCGTGTTTTACATGAGGTATTTGATGGGGATCGCTTGGGCATCAGAGGTTGTGGTCTACAGTCAGAAAGGGCAAAGGATCATGGCAACAGATCTCTTTTCGCTCCGCTACCCACTCCCATGCCTCTTCTAGGGACACGAATAAGTAGGACCAGCATATGTGAACCACCTTCAGTTTTTGCGGATAAATCAAAATGTATAGTAGGGACAGTTCCCTCAACTTCAACTTAACTGCCTCAAGGAATTTCCATGCTTCTGGACCAGCCTGGTATAGTCGGGGAAAATCATAATGCAGGTTGATTGAGACTGTAGTCTGTCCTTCTTGCGAGCTTCTTGCAGGATGTAAACGCAGCCTCAATAGCTTAATATATGGGCAATCATTTGTCTCGGAGGTGCTCAGAGCACAGGTCATTGGGCCAGTGCCCTGTGTGCGCATTCCCCACAAACCATTATGACAGTAAACCTTTGGGGATCCAGGACCGAAGCCACTTTTATAAAAGTACTTACTGTGTTGTGTTTTCAGCCCCCTCTGGGAATCCCACAAAGTGTAAATTGTTGCGTCTTGACTGATTTTCAGCATCGCCAGCCCTATTCTCTAGAGTGCTAGTAGTCGCAGTCAGCTTGAGCACAGTCGCCTCAAGGTTTGTTACTTCATCCTTGAGGAAGGTGATCCTTCCCTCCTTTTCTGTCACTCAGCCAGACACATCTCGAAGGTCTTGTTGAAGGAGGGCGACATCCACCCCACATCCCCTATCATTGTCTCCCCCCCCCCCCCCCCCAGCGAGGTTTGGATTGTCTGGAGAATGGTTGTCTGCTTCGCGGAGTCCATTTGTCACAGAGGGTAGGTCTCACGGGGTGGTTTGGTCTGATCCAAAGTGGGGGTGGTGTACTTGTCGATCCATGACTAGGTATACAGTTGCAACCCCAAGTCTTTCCCCATCTCTGATGACAAGTAGGTACTTCAAGGTAGGAGACCGATATCCGCATCAGGCTCAATCACTAGGGGTAGTGAACACTAGGAGTCCAGGATTTCTCTCCGTTTACCTCTGGCTGGTTGCCCCTTCATCAGAAGAAGAAGCCCTGCCCGTCTGCTTGCCTCAGCCACTTTACATGAGGCAGCACGTATAGTCAGGGCCTGGTGTTGTTCGGGCACCCACTCTTCCACCCCGCACAAGATTGCAACCAGCAGCCCCTATTGTGTATCCCATCCCACACCGCCTTCTGTAGCCTGAATGAGAAGGGGAGGGAGGTCACTGGTCCAGACCGGCAGCAGTGACTTGCCCCCAGCTCACCGCTCAAGTGGCTTTTCCATCTTGACTCCTCTGCTCCCAGGGCTGGGCCTCTGAGAGGGAACGAATACTCTGTCAGGGCCGCTTTCCTCCAAGGCTCCCAAGAAGGTTCTTGAGCCACAGGGCTGTATTGCTTCGCACTCCCGGATAATAGAGAATACCACCCTCCTTCACAGAGGCTCAAACATGATGAAGCAGTAAAAACACAACACCACCTGAAAAGGGATTTCACATCATAAAATGAAACACATCAAAGAATAAGGCATGGGGTTTTATTGATGCAATGCTCTCTTACAGAAAGGCTTTCCCTGATGTCAAATGAATAACATTCAACTGTATATGGATATACATACATATATGTATATATGCAATACATGGAATATACATGAAATAAAATGCAAGCAGATAACGATAATAAAAATAAAACGCAAGCAGATAATAATATGGAATGAAACACCAGCAGAAGATGCTGGGCGTCCTGCAAGAAATCAGAAAGATGTATACACTAAATACACACTGAAGACTTGGATGTGCACACATACACACACATCACAATGGCAATAATCAAAAACAAGATACATCACCGGCTGCAAACACTGCATCTTAGCCCACTCCAGACTGGGAGTTTCACAGCCGGGGTTAAGAGCCTCAGCAAACCAGGGTTCTGCTGTACCGAAGTAGACGCGTCTGTCACCATTCGGACTCCAAAACAAATCCCAGTGTTTAAGTCAACAAACCCCAGCTTTATAAACAAAACTCACTGGAAGGTTCCGAGATGCCTTCTGCGCCAAGGAAACTTACTGGAATTGGCCACTTTCCATGCAAGGATTCCAAAGGCAAAGGAGTTCTCACGTCCCTTCTGCATTCTCACATGTTCCAGACTTTATCTTAACAAAGCTTACGAAAGTCTCCTGCAGTACAGTCAACAAAACAACCTTGAGGCTTATGGGGAGGGGATCATGGCAGCCGTCAGCTAACCGACTGCCGGTCGACAGTCCCTCTGGCCTGGCAATGTAACTCTGGGGCCGCTAAAGTCCCCCCTCGTTCCCCACTTCCCCCCCCCATTTACGTTTTAGGAAAAATGAAGGTATTGGGACCCCATGGTACCGCTGAAATGGAGCGGAGTGAGACCTTCTAATCATATGCTGCCATGAACAGTTTGTACCTTCAGAGACACCGACGGATGCGGTACGTCTCCTACTTGTTCGGACTCAAGAATTGAACGTCCTAATGGCAGCATATTATTAAAAGGTCTCACGCCGCTCCATTTCAGCGGTACCGTGGGGTGATTTCTCCCCAACCCTGAAGTAATCTCAGGATATATTGACTGAGTACAGTCTGGAATTAATTGCATCAGTCCACGACCGTGTTCGGGTCCTCTTCCCCTGTCCTGAGGAAGTCCCGCAGCAGAGGAGTCTACTTACCCTTTTGCGTTGGGGTCGAAACGTTGACATTCTCCCAGTCGGCCTACACCAAATATCTACTCCCCTCCTATCCCAATCACAGATGAAGTCTCACTGTGCCTTCAATTGAGAAACATTTATCAAATATTGCGATTGAACTTGGGGGTAGGCCCAATACGGTAGGGGTACCGGCTCTGTCAGGAAGTTAACCCGGATCCCGCCTGCCTTAGTATTTTGAACAGTTCTTTTTTAAATGCCTTTTGATGATCTTCATCTTCATTTTCTATCCCACACATGAGCACCTACTTTCACTTCTTTCTCTTTCCTTGAAAATAACTGCGCTAATATTACATGCTGCATTCTATGCCTCTGTGTATGTCTTTAATTTTATGAATATGACCCAGCATGAAATGAATTGATGTTTGCAATTTAATGAACATTGGGTGGCCTCTTATCTATGAGTTTTTCCCTGTTGAATGTGCCTCTACATTATATACTTTTGGTTGTATGAATTGATTTCATAATATACTCTCCTACAGTTATTATATTGAGTATGGTTAGGAGTGTCTAGGACCAATTGTTTTCCTTACCGATCGATACCCAGGTCCTTTGACACTATACTGGGTTACCCTATTTACTATAATGGTGATCTCCTTAGGAGGAAGCAGCCAATCATCGAGACCTAGATGGACACTTAAAAGAGCGATGCTATCAGATCCAGGGATAGTTGAAGCGCTTAAACGTGCATGTCTCGACTATTTTGTAGTT
The DNA here is from genome assembly GCF_964204655.1 of Triturus cristatus. Taxonomy (NCBI): domain Eukaryota; kingdom Metazoa; phylum Chordata; class Amphibia; order Caudata; family Salamandridae; genus Triturus; species Triturus cristatus. The sequence goes on along the minus strand of NC_140582.1, from coordinate 1,091,035,173 downwards.
CATATTTGGTCTACGTCTCTTGATATTGTATGGGACGCTTTTAAGGGCTTTCTGAGGGGCACTTTGCACAGTCTCACATGCACCAAGAATAGAGTGGAATCACAAGTCTTAAAAAAAATGGAAGCTAAAGTAGGCTTATTAGAGGCAGATCTCTCCCGGATGAATCCCGGGACAGTTGAAGCAAAGTTACAGGCTCAGAGACTGTAGGATGAGGCCCGTCAGGACTACAGGATCAAGTTAGATCAGAAGTGCAAAGCACGATGGTTTGCAAAATCAATGCAGAACTTTGAGTATGGGGAAAAATCAGGTGCGCTCATGGCTTGGAAGGCTGGGAATCATATAAACAAATTAATAGTAAACGAAAATGGAGATACATCTAATAAACTGGAGGATATGCAAACCTGTTTAGTTACTCTATTCTCCGAGTTAAATAAGGAAGAAAACTTCCCGAATACTGAGGCCCTTAAAACCTGACTAAGGGAAAAATCCTTATCTACTTTAACATCATATAGCCCTGAATTGCTTGATGCCCCAATATCTTGAGGTGAGATTTGTTCGAGTCTCGGTAAAAGTAAGAGTAATAAAGCAGCAGGTACAGCTGCACTTCCAAACGAGGTGTATAAACTCCTAATAGAGGAGTTAGTCCCGAAAATGGAAACTCTGTTTAATTTGGTCTTTCAACCAGGGGGTCAAGTTCCTAGGTCATGGAAAGAGGCAACCATTGTACTTATCCTGAAACCCACTAAAGATCCCTCGAAGAGCAGATTCTTACAGGCCGATCTCCCCGTTGAATGCAGATTATAAGATCTTTATGAGCCTTTTGGCAGGGAGACTGTCCAAGATCGCACCACAACTGATTCATCTAGATCAGAAGAGTTTTAACCCTAAGAGATATATTCAAGAACAGACCTAGCAACTCATAGGCACTATAGATCTTGCATCTGAACGAGTCAAGTCCTTGGCCGTGGTGGCCCTCGACGCGGCCAAAGCATGTGATAGAGCGTGTTGGGCATACTTGTGGGAAGTGTTGAGAACAATGGGTTTTGGATCTACTTTCTTATACACTTTAGAAAAGTGCTACAAGGGTGCTTCAGCCAGGATATTGCTAAATGGAACCTTAACATCTAGTTTTAATATATTGAGAGGAACAAGACGGGGCTTCCCCCTTTCACCCTTATTATTTGACTTGTATATACAGCCATTAGCCCAGGCGATAAGATCGGATACCTGTATAACTCCCTTTAGATCTCACCATTATAGCAGCAAGGTCGCTTATATGCGGATGACCTGTTGTTATGTACTGCTCATCCAGCCGTAGCAATACCAAGGGTTGGACATCTGTTAGAGGAGTTCGGATTTCTATCAGGATATCTAGTCAATACATCAAAAACCGAGGTGATGTGCTAAAACATACAAGATTGGGAGGGGAAAGTTAGTCAGGATTTTAAGTATCTGGGCATCATAATTGTTAAAGAAATAGATAAGATCCCACAGATCAATTTAAATAGGTTTGCAAAAGAAATTGACCGATTGTTAGCAAGGTGGAAAAATCTCCCTCTAACCATCTACAGAAGGGTCATCCTAATTAAAATGGTTATACTCCCCAAATTAACCTAATTGTTCAACGCCATCCCCCTTGGTTTTCCCAAGTTAGGTATCAGTAAAATCCAGGGGAAGATCGTAAGTTTCATTTGGGCCTATAAGGGCGCAAGGCTGGCATGGAAGAAACTTAGGCACAGGCTCATTAAAGGAGGTCTGGCTCTCCCAGTTATTAATTGGTATTTTGCAGCCTTCCAATTTAAAAACATCCGGATGCTGCTTGGGAAGGCTGATGATTCAACCTGGGAGAGGCTTTTGGGCGAAATGGTGAGGCAGGAAGGTGGGGATGGTTTTTTGTACAAATTTGGTACCCCCAGGTACTTCAAAAAAGTACGCCTAAAAATATTGAAGTCTGCCCTCTATCTATGGTATAAGGTTAGGAGTAGGTGGGGTCTAGGCTACTATTCAGACTTTGCCCCATCTGTGAATCTCCGGGGACTCCGTTATGTTTAAAAGACATCTTGAGCATATCAATCAGAAGGGCAGGCATTACAAAAAGGTCTGACTTGATATCATCGGGGGTGTCCACTCTTGGGAGGTCCTAAGAGCAAAGATTGGGAATGATTTTTCCAGGTTTAAGTATATTCAATTGACCTCATGATTTATGTTGGAAAAGAAAGAAACCTGTGGTGATAGGGAACTGAAGCTATCTCTTCAAGACATAATCTTAAGAATAAGGAAATCTCTAAGTGGTATGAGAAACTCTTGGAGGCGGACGAGAAGGAGTGCTCACCGCAACATTCAGTTTGGAATGGGGCTTCCCTTGAGTGTGACATAGAGGCAGTGTGGGAATACTCCCTGAGGCTCCTATGCAAATTTGTAAAACCAGCTAACCTGAAAAACAATCATTTCTTCACTATACATCGCCTATATTGGACACCGGCCAAGATAGCAAAGTTTGCCCCTAACCCTCCCCCCAAGTGTCCAAGATGTGACTCTATAAGAGCTAATGACCTACATATCTTCTTTGAATGTCCGAAGTTGAGAGACTATTGGGGTGGAATTGAGAATGCTTTTATGGGGATTTTTGGCAGAGAAATTACCCTAAACATGGCTCTTGTTTTATTTGGAGAAGATGGTACAATCAGTAAGAGGCTGAAGAACCCATAGAGAGGGCTGTTGCTTTATCTGATCCTGATAGCTCGGAGGGAAATCTGTATAAAATGGAAGGAACCCCTGCCCCCAAAGGTGGAAGATTGGGTAAAGGCAGCCATCAAAATTGTCAGTTTAGATCAGGCAGTGGTGAAGGAGAACAACCTTAATATTTGGCTTGACTTTCTGATATGGAGCATAACTTTGGGGTTCAAACATTTTCCCTTAGTCCAAGAATTACACCATGATACCAACAATGGTGTGGGTCTGGTAAGATTTACAGACTGTAGCGAATACAGAGGCTGCAGGGTGCACAGTTCAGAAGGGCAGCTATGCAGTCACTTTTTAGTGATATGAGGATAAAAATTAAAAAAACAACCTTGAGCATGAATTCCCTAAACAACTTGAGTGATCTGGGGGCCTGCCTGTGCGTGCAAAAAGCTCAAGCAAGACAGAGTCAGAATTCAAGATGGCATAAGGGCATGTCAATGGCAATATTAAGAACTTCATAATACTTCCCAGTGTACAACACAATGCACATGTGTGCACCACTGCCTATAGCATCACACACTTCAGCTCCCAATGTACAACATAATGTACATTTGGGCACCACTGCTTATAACAATGCACTTTGAGACCAAGAAGTACATTCCACATTTCTCTCTCCCTCATGCTTTCTGATGCACATCCCACACGTTCTGCTCCTGGCAAGGCTGTTCTACTCTGCGAAAGCTCTCCCACTTTAAAACTATGAGATTACACAAGAGACCTCGTCAAGGAAAAATGCACATGCAGGGGAAAATGACATTCAAGCTAGGATAAAGTAAAGCACCAAAAGTCAATAAAACAATGGTAGTCAAAGGTTATCACGTGGTTCAAAACGTAGGTGTGCCTCTAGCACTACAAGGGCTCAGCACTGCAGTTCTGCGCCTTTAGACACCCCAGTCGGGGATGCTCCCGGTGGGGGCCAGAACCTCCCCTCTGCTTAGGAGCACCGGGCTTTCAACTTCAGACCCTAAAAGCCTGGGCCCGAGGGGGGATGCCCAAATGTCACCCAGCCTGCTTGCCTCCAAGCTCCTCAGGAGACGATACAAGCAGCTGGTACCCTTAGCCATGGCGTTGCGCCACTGGGCCCTCTGCGTAGGCCCACAGTGATGGCCAACGGTCAGGGAGCACACCGTCTTAGCTACAAGTGCGTGACTGGCTCTACCACAGCTCCCCTTTGTCCAGAGCCAGTCTGAAGGCAATTCCCTCGGCAAACATTCCACTAATGAAAGCGTCCTTGTCATGGGCTGAGAGCCTTCCTTTCTGGACCACAAAGCAGCCGCCATGAGCCCATTAACATCTGGTCTGGGTCGCCTCAGCAAATCACCGCCATCTTAAGTTCCTACATCTTGCTCTCTGTGCCAGGCCCTCTCACCATCCTGCTTCCTTGCTATGGTCGTCGATCTGGGACCTAGGGAAATCCACAAGGAGGTATTGGCGACTAGATGTAAGTCTGGGCAGCAGGATGGATGTGGATGTCTAGGAGTTCTGGGAGTATTCATAGAACACGTCCTTCCTCTTGGCCACCTCGGGCATGCCCATCAATGGCACTTATGCTGGATAAACAGGGGGTGGCCATATACTGGTGAAGAGCGACAGTGCAGAGTAAGGAAGAGTGGTTACGAGGCCTAATTGTAACGGCCAACTCAAAATATACACCTCCCTTCAGCCTATAAACACAAGACACAAAGATATAGGAGGTCCCCTTAGGACATATCTAGCATGATTAGACGCAAGCAGCTCTGAAGATCATGAGTTGGTGACAACTGAAGGAGGAGTGGGGGAAGACGTATCTGCCCCAAGAATTGATGGAATTTCCACCATGACTAGCTATGGCACCCATGATTGATAACGACACATGTAAGACACTAATTGCCTATGTCTATGATGTGGAAATAGCTGGATATTACTTATCCCTTGTTTTGTGATATACTGTTGTCAATTGATTTTGTACTTGTATGGTATTGTCTTGGAGAAAAGCTCCAGCCACCACATTTGGGATATCCCCCAAGAATATCAGATGATCTGTACTAGGGATAAATTGACACAAGAAATCGGTCAGCTTCCATGATCTAGTAGCCGGATTTCAGTGAACGATAGTCAAATAACATGCATGTTGCTGTATTGACCACACTTATTACATAGGCCAAGTTTTGCCAATTTGAATCTGTAAGAAAATACATCTTGTGTGATATCTAAGTGCTGCCGAACAATGATCTAAACGGCTCCCTATCACTATTCACTCATTTCTGGCAAAGATTTTATACACCTCGGGCACCAGTTTGAAAGTTATAGGAATGTAATCCACGGAGTACTACATTTTTGTATGGCAAACAAACCAAGATATAGGTGATCAAATAACTGTGATGGCAGTGTGTTGAGTGACTACTGATTCTGTGGTCTGTAACAGAACCTTGAGGTAAGAGATGGATTTCATTATCTGATTTAATCAGATGTAGAGACTAGTACAAAGTATCATCTTTTAGCACTTAAATCTGTTCTTCTCTTATGGTACAATTTCTGTTGAGTATCAAAGGTAAGTGCTCAATAGCATAACCAATAACCTCTGATTTACCTTGGCAATTAGGTATGGATTGTACCTCGCAGAGACGAGCACAGATGGGCTTCTTTCCTTTGGTCCTTTTCAGCCAGTGCAAATGTCCATTGTGTAGCTGCACAGTGACTGTCTGCATATAGCCATCTACAGGTGGGCCCATGACCTTGCTAGTAAAAGATAAGACTACTGTTAGTAGGATTAACTATACCAAAATGTGTACAGACGGCACAGCTGCTTGGACCAGTGGTTCAGAAAACGATGCCACTTTGGATGAATTCAGCCTCTGTACATTATGCTTCTGTATAAGTCGCCGCACCACTGCCCATTATTGATTCCCCTTTACTGGGTGTGCCTACTTTTACAGAATGGCTGTTGCCCATAGGGCCACCCCATCACCATTCACTGTACTTCTAGCTAGCAATACCACAACCATGCCCAGCACCAAGAAGCGTGGCATTTACAAATGGACGCCTAAAAATGAGTATACCTGGAGGCGTATCTTTCTATTATCTGTAGCCTGCGTGTTGGCTGTTTTTAGAACGATTATCTGTTAAATGCATAGTCTATCTATAAAGAGATAACTGAATTTATTATGAAACTATTACAATTGAAAATTACTTTTAGGCTATATTGGTTTCTGATTAAAATGGTAACATTTATGGGCTAAAAAATGGGACAACTGGCAAGTCTACCGAGGGCTATGAGATACGCTGTGGATGTAAATAGACCATATTGGAGACCAAATGCGGCATAAAGCCCTTAGGAGGAGGGAAGCAGGACCAGACGGGGTCAGGGGAAATCAGAGGGAGGAAGAATAGTAGCTCAATTACAGCACGAGCAGCAGACGGGCACTAATTAAGTTGAATCAATCAGTGCTTGGTCCATGCTTCACAGAAAGGAATGGAAGAGACGCTTGGTCTTCGCTAGCCAATTAGGAAACTGCAAAGAAGAGTGACACTGAAGCCAACAAATGGTAAGGAATGGGCAAGCTCCAAATCCTTCATTGTAAATAATAGTGTACCACAGGAAAGTGCCCCTCCCTCCCTGACAAAATCACATTGACCCTCGAATTGAAATACCACAAGAGGGAGAAGCATATATCAAAGAAAACAAAACCAGGTTTTTACCAGATATTTCTGGGTACATTAAGTAAGGCAGTCTTTTGCCTCTAAGGCTTATCGAGGGGTGGGGGATGTCCTAATAAATGATCTCATTAAAGAGCGAAAGGTGAGGCAGGTAGATTGATTATCGCCATGATTAAGCATGGGCAGGTAGCTCTATCGATTATGGTCCTTTAAGTATGATCCTCATCCTTTAGATGAGCTCTTGTTAGCATTACCACCTATCTGATAGAGACTTCTGACCGCAGATTCCTTACCTTCGTATATCCCCAGGCATAAGACTGAATCCTGAAGATTTTCGTGTAGTACCCCTGTGTGTGGGTAGGTGGCATCATTTGGCTCTGCCTCGGTGTTGTTCGTGCTGGAAGTGATGTGCACGGTACCTATCTAGGTGCCACCCTGGTCGCTGACGTCCATTCTTTCCTTTGTGCTCCAGATAGCGTTGATCCGGTCTGAGCTTCCCTTCAGTCACTTTGTGACTGGCCTTTTTCGACATTTTGTCAAATTTTGGGGAGAAATGTTTTCCTGGTGTGTGGATGTCACCCTGGAAACCAGCTGGTTTCAAACCATGTGGGACCTGTCACAGGAAAATGTCAGGGACAGTCCTCCACATGAAGTGTTTGTGGTGTTTGAATTAGGACCACAACTCTAAGACATTCATGGACTGCCACGCCATGCACCCTACAGGCCAGGTGTGTGCTTCCTTCTTATTAGGCCCAGGGGGAATGAGTCCAAGAACAATGTTTGGTTAATGATCAGGGCCTAAATGCTGACTAGCTGCAGAGGTTCTGCTATATAGGCCAGGTGTGTTATGGTTTCTTATTAGTGTGCTGCTGGTTTCTTATTGGGTCCAGGGATAACAAGTCAAAGAACAAAGTTCAGTTAATGCTCAGGGCCTAAATGCTGGCGCGGATTATGCATCGCTTAACTAGTGCGCCTAACCCTCTGACATTCTATGGTATACAATTATATGTAGATGGCACCTATGGTAGTTGTTTAATTTCTGCATTGTTGCAGTTCGGCAAATAGCACGTTTTAAATAAAACTGATTATGAGTTTTTACTGCGTACGGTGGAATCATTACTTAGCACGTGTTAGGTATCAAATGTGTGCTAGTTAGCGCATGTGGTAAATACCACATTTTCTAAGCGCATGCGCTAAATATCTTCAATTAGCACAGCCACAAAACATCAGAAAGCGGCAATTTTCAAGCATTCGAAGTTCCTGGAGTGCGGAAAGTAACCCCTAGAGAACAGAACGAGCCTGAGCAACACTCCAAAGGACCTTAGGACACCTTAAAAGTACACCAATAACTCCTTCCTGTGTGGTGGTGTGCAGACATTTGTTTTGTGTGGACAAAACACATTGAAACAAGACACACAGAATTCTCTGAAATCACTCAGTCTTCACAAGTTGAAGCCTGCCAGACATTTCCATCCTGGACCCAGACAGGGAAAAGAAATACAACTTTATAGATCCTGAGCGGGAGGTCCTGGCCAAAGAGGTGGTAAAACGCAATGACTGTGTAATATGCTATCCCATGCTAAAGATGCCACCTGCCCTGTGTGCAGGTTTGTGTGATATTTTAGATTTTTCACTTCAAACACTGCATGCATGCACTTTGTTTTTTTCATTATTGTGTTCTTTGGAGTTTTCTATTGTTTTACAGCTTTTCTTTCTTTGCACTTTCATTATTTTTTACCACCTGCTTTTGACTGAAGGTATATTAAGTAGCATTTTCCACTGGTTTCTAATGACCTAACATACCTGTCATTGGGTGTTATTTACCACATGCAATATTTTTCATATGTGGTAAATAGCGAATGTATTAAATAGCGCACATGGACTACAGACATCAGTATTTAACATGTGTTTTTTATATCCTGATCAGATGATTCGTTAAAGTCTTGTGCTATTTTCCCAAGCACGAGTTAATACATTTCACCACGCCTAACTCCTAATCAGAGCCGTAGAAATGTTTTCAATAAAACTTTAGTCAAAGTGGAATATGGTTATTACGCAAGTTACTTTGGGTAACCAACTCAACCAGTGAAGGGGACCAGTAAGATCCAAAGAAACAGTTACTTCAAAGAGAAAGCAACCTTCAGTCCGGTCCTCGGATCTGAGGTCCCTTGCCTTTGGCTTCGATGGAGTGGTCCTTATTAAGGATGCTGAAGATGCCCATGGATGCTGAAGATTCAGTGCAGTCGACAGAAGTCTTCCTAAGGCCACTTCTTGGTCCACTGCCTTGGTGAGGCATCTTTGGGCACAAGGTTCGATGTCCCTTGAAATCTTTGTCCAGCAAAAGTCCAGTTGCCACCAGACTACTGGTCGCCAGGCACAACAATTTCTGCGGTTTCCTTCTTTTGGCGATAACGCTCCATCTGTGCAGCCAAACTGCGCTTTGATGATTCTCCTGGGTTCTGCAGACTCGGATGCAACTTTTGGGTCTTGGTCCCACGGTGGCGGGAATCCAATGATGTGGGCTACCAACTCAGCCCAACAGACTTTTTCAGCTTTTGTCTCCCTGTGCTGTAAACAGGAAGTGACCCAACCGTGATTTTGGGGGGCTCTCGGGCCTCGGAGTGAATTGGGCAAAGACGTGTCTTTTCCCGGTGAAGTCGGTGAGCGACGGTCAGTCCCATACTAATGGGGTTAAATGGGAATATCGGTGCTTGACTTATCTTGGCACTAACATTTATCATACGCCTGCTGATATACTGGAGGGTAACGTGGGCAGGGCTGTTCTAAATCTCCGGGGCAACATGGCATTTTGGGGCACGCTCCCTCTTTCGATAGCTGGAAGAGTGGCACTGCTGAAAATGGTGGCGCTCCCTCAGTTGCTGTATTATTTTAGGACACTCCCAATCTGGGTCCCGGGGTCGCTATTTAAACAGCTTCAGTCTTTGATCGTGGGTTTTATTTGGGCGTCTGGCAGGAGACGGGTTGCGCTTCAAACACTGATGCGCCTGAAAATTGACGGTGGGTTAGCAGTCCCTGATTTTGAGACATGTTACTTGGTACCTCAACTCCAGTGGCTCACCCAAGCAGTGGCATTGGAATTTTGTTGTCCGGATGATAGGGATATTACTGGAATACCGAGATCGGTACTTTCTTCTTCTATTCTCCAACAGTCGATGAGGCTCGGGACACTTTCTGGTGAGGCTCGGACGTTGAGATTGTGCTGGAACCGGAGCCAGCGCAGAACCAAGATTTACCGGCCATATGCCCCGAAGATACCCCTGGCAATGTGTATGGTCATTCCACACGGGGGGATTGGTCTGCACTGACTGACTGGGAGACTATGGGGTTACAGGTACTGGAGGATTTCTATGAAGATGGTGTCCTCCTCCCATTTCAGGCATTGCAAGATAGGTATGATCCCCCTCGTAGACACTTCTTGCTTCACTCGGCCCTCGTCTCGGCCATACCGCACCGTTGGCGGGAAGGGCTATCAGACCCGCAAACGTCCATGGCATGCCAGTATGTAGTGATGGCGGCGGGAACCTTTAAGGCAGTTACGTGCCTATATAGGCGTATGACTGGGGAGGGACTGCTACCACTGAGGGAACTGCAACGGAAGTGGGCATTGGACCTGGGTAAGGAGATTCCTGAGAAACCGTGGACCCAGATTGTTAAGAGGGCTTGGAAAAGCACTAGAAACGCCCGTTTCCAACTGGTCCACTTCTTTATACTACATAGAGCGTATCTCACTTCTGCCAGGATCAATAAATATTTTAACACAGACACTGCGAAGTGCCCACGTTGTAACTCAGAAGGGGCGGAATTTAAGCATATGATGGGGGACTGTCCTCAATTAGGGACCTATTGGGAGGACGTGGTAGCGCTGCTATGCATAGTCACAGAGCGGCAGATTACACCTGACGTGGGTACTTGCTTACTTCACTGGTTTCCCCACACGCCCAAAACGAAGGTAACAAGCACATTTCTGGATTTGGGATTATTGCTGGCCAAGAGGGATATCACAGCGCATTGGAAGGCCGCACAGGGCCCCAATGTATTGAGATGGAAAATGGAATTGATTAAATGGGCTACGTGCGAAAGCAGACTTAGATTTCAATTGGCTAGGCGAACACAGGGAGATAAAGCCATGGAGACTGCGAGGGCCTGCTAAGCGTTAGTGGTCTCATTGCAAGCACCGGACAGGGACTCGTGTACCAATACGGCAGTGGGAACACCGGTGGGGTCACCTTAAGGTTCCGTATAGGCTGATCGATTCCTTGAGGGCATTGTGCTGGCTATAGGGTTCTTGCCTGGGGGAATGCTGATCTCCACTGACCTTAATACACTGCTGTTCTACATAGCTGACCCATGAGCCGCACAGCCTTTTATTGTAACACGGGACGCACCGGGGACAGGGGTGTGTTGGGAGGGAGGGTGGGAGGTGGTGTTTGAATTTCTTTTTCTTGGACGCTTCATTGTTGCAGAAGGACTTTTTGGTTATTAATCCGCACTGTACCATGCCTCCGCCGTATATTCCATGTTTGAGTATGTATATTGATGTATCGTACAAAATTGGTATGGTTGTCCCTTTATTAGCAGTAAGGACTATGGGCGTAACACTGTTTTGCGGCCGTTAATGCTGCCGAAGCCACTGTGACTCATTGATGTTGGTCTTAATTGATGTTTTGTTGAAAAAAAAGGATAAAAATATTTTGAAAAAAAGAAAAAACAGGAAGTGAGCCAACTGACTCTTAGTGTGTGCTTCTAGCTGGGCTCAGGTGACGTCTTCTTCACGAGCTGGTCACAGCAGGCACAGTCCTTTCCTTTGCGAGACCAAGTAGCAGCAGGATCCAACCCTCGGTGCAGTCTCTTCTTCTCCAGTTTCAGGGTCAGCAAGGCAGTCGTCCTTCTGTCTTCGCCAATTCTGGGTTTCATGGGTGCACCTTTTATGCCCCAAGTGTCCTGAGGGTAGGTCATAGTCACTAGCCAATGGGCTATTAGGTTCCCTCCCGCCGGATTACAACTTCCTGTGAAGTGTGGCATCTAGCCAGAGTGTTCTATGTTGCTGAATCCTAAGTTAGCTGAACCGCTCTCTCGGTGTGTGGAGCTCAGTAGCCCACCCCAGAGGTGTGGCTAACTGAGGGCTACATGCCCATGGAAAAAACTGTTTTGCCAGTGTTTCGCCCTCTCTATCCTATATACCAGCCTGCCTGCCTAGAGAAAAGAGCAGCCCCTCTTGAATTGGTTACCATTTGCCGTTCAAAGACGGCTTCTCTTTGAAGCCCTGTGGGGCTTCCTTTCAGAAGGAGAGAACATCTCCTCCAGTGGCAGGCCGCTGGTTACCTGTCCTGGGAGCTGTTGACACATCTCCCCAGGTAGGCAGAAGGCTGTTTCGTGACCGCCTCATCAAATAGCTACTGAAAAACTTGGACAACAGAGTGGCAACTTCCTCAAAAGTTGTGTATGGCAACAAATTACATTCATTTCGACTTGGGCATCAAGTCAGGCTTAATGTAGTGAGTTGTTTACCAAATTTGATAGTCCCATTCAGAAGTTAGCGCAGCTGAGTTGTAAGCATGTCACTTTTCTCACCAATGGGGCTACCAATCTCTCTTATAGTAAAAACAACAATGGGAGTTTTTTTCTGTTAGAACAGGTAAACACATGTTCTACTTTTTAATATGCTGCACCCTGTCTTAGGACTGGATACGCCTGGTGTCGGGGTGACGCACACACTAAAAATATTGAGTTTGGCCACCCAGTTGTGCGCGATTAATCATGGTGTCTATGGCTCGGCGTTGAGCCCCGGCTATGCCATGGATCGGTGGTTACTGCGTGGCGGTAACTACCACAGAGCTTTGTACTCGAAGTCGTTGGACTCGTCCCTAACGGGGCCCACTGGGGTGGCGGTGCGGGTGTGGAAGTTGGCGACGGACTCCCTGGGTTGGGGGGGCAGGCTTACCCTCGCTACCCCGTTGTTTGATTCTGATATCCTGGGGACGCTTTGGCATACAAAAGGGTTTGAGAAATGGGACTTGATCGGTATCTCCAGGGTCGGAGACTTGCTGGCTAAGGGCAGGGTGAAGTCCTTTGAGGAGCTGCAGAAGGAGTATGAGCTGGGGAGCACTGAGTTTTTCCGCTATGCCCAGGTGCGTCACGCCTTGCGGTCAGTCCTCGTAGAGGGTGAGAAGGTGCCTGCGTCCTCTCCGTTGGAGGACCGAATTCTGGATGGCCATATGCCGGAGAGCGCGATCTCTCTCATCTATAAGAAACTGATTAATGTCCGGGCCGACCTTCTTCGGGGGCTGCGGGATCAATGGACTAGGGATGGCCTCGAACTGGATGACGAAGATTGGCAATATGCAGTTTCTTCTCCTAGGGAGGTTGCGATTCCGTCGCGTCTGCGGCTAGTGCAGCTCAAAATACTCCATCGAGTCTACATGACAGGTCCTAGGTTGGTCCGCATGGGCTTCTCTGAGGAGGGTTTATGTAAGCGAGGCTGCGGCATGGTGGGTACCTTCTTACATATCATCTGGGAATGCGGCGTGATCGTGGAGTTTTGGAGGCGAGTCTATGCAGTGATGGGGGAGGTGACGGGCATTGTCATGCAGCCGGAGGCGCGGTGTTGTCTCTTGAACGTCTGGGGTCCTACCGATCTTGATGACGCACAGACTCAGTGGGTGACCCTGGGGAACATGGTGGCTAAGCGGGACATCGCGTGCCTGTGGGGCTCTGCTGGGCCTCCTGCGCTGGCAGCGTGGAAGGAAAATATGGATTGGAGCATGCTCAGGGAAAAGACAGTGTATTGTGCTAGAGGGCGCCCTCGGAAATGGCATGCAGTATGGGGGCGATGGAACCACTACAGGGGGGACATATGTCTGCCCCCTGATCCGGACCCGCCTGAGGAGCAATTTTCCCCTTGACATTCTTTCCGGCTATGTATTTATTGTTGATGACTGATTGCCTTTTATGAGTCTCTGCTTTCCCCCTCCCTCCTCTCATTATAGCTTTGTTTCTGGTGGACGAAATGGGACTAGCTCCCCCTGATGGGCACCCATCATGTGCATTCGGAATTTATCGCCTTGCTAGTGTTTGGTTTGTGTTTGTGTTTATTTAAAACTGAACCTTTTCTGATTCTCCTTTCAGTGCAGTGCGAACGCTTTTCTGTGTTGCTCAACTTAAGCTGCCGAACCTCCGGGTTGTCGGCTGAATAGCTGTGTTCCGGATTTATTGAATAAAGGTTTTTAAAAAAGAAAAAAAAAAATATATTGAGTTTGGGCTTTGCCTTTGCTGAAAATGGCAAAGTCGAGTTAGCAGTTTTAAGCTGCGCTACCAGTCTGTAGTGCCTGTCTGGGAGTCACGTTTTACCTTGTCCCTCTCAGGTTGGCACAACTAGTGCTGCAGTTCCTGAGAGGGCACTTGACTTACAGGCCCTGGATCACCTTAGTACCATATACTGGGGCTTAGAAGCAAGTGAGCTTATACCACTTGGGTATAGGACAATCAAACATAGATATTTGAGTCTGGTCACTGGCACAGAGGTGTTGTTAGCAGGCCTCAGTGCCCTCTCAGAGTCGCAAAAACAGCAGCAACAGTCCAAAACTTTGGGAGTGACAATACAAAAAAAGAGGCATTTCCTTACAGTTTCCAATGAGCTTCTTGTGTCAAACGTATCTGCATAGGAGTGTGGTGCGGGTTCTTGGTCTCCCTACAGGTGGTCTCAAATTGATCTTGCTTCTGTTTTCAGTAGTCTTTTGTTCGTAGTCCCTTCGTCCCTCTTCGTTTCCCAATGTCTACCGTTTGAGTCAGCCTCCTTTTCTTGGAGTTGCACACTTTGGATCCGGTTGCATAAATTCTGTGTGTAGTGAGAGAGGAGGATTATCTACTCTCCTGTTGCAGTGTACTTATATTAGGCTTTTGCACCCCTTCAAGTAGTTTGTGGCGTTCTCTACCCCCTTTGACTTTGACCCCCTTTTTCACATCAGTTGGAGATAACTTGGTTTTCCAGGAGCATTATCTTTCATTTATCTATGCCTCCGTTTTGTCACTGTTCTGTGACTTTTCGGCCCAGTTCTGCTAGATTCCCTTGGGTGAGTGACTCAGTTGTCTTTTATTTCACAAAGAGGGAGGATAACTAAGGTGGAAATCAATGGTTATAAGTCCTGTGGTAGAACCCACCACCATAGCTCGGTAACTATGTCTTGTCGGCTGCACTCAGTAATCCTGTAAAAATCCTGTACCGGACACACACTGCGTTCCGTTCTGCACACCAGTTGGCGGCGGACGCCCCGGTGCCTCTGCGAGCGAACTCTGGAGGCGGCCGGACAAGAGGGAGCTGAACTGTGTGCCTGGACGCCCGAGCCGAGTCTTCATAGAGTCGTCGGCCCGCCGCCTTGGAGCCCGAGGCGGGAGTGTGCGGCTACTGTGGCCCGCGGGAGGCGAGGCCTGAGAGCAGGCGCCGGAGCGCGACTCACCAGCCGAGCTGCGTGTGCGGAGCACCCCGGACCAGCACTGGCGGGCCACTGGAGTGCTACACCCATCCAACGCGAGCGCGGACATCGGAGATCTCCAGCGGGCCTAATCTGGGTGAGCGCTGCAGGCGAGGCCGCCATTTTAAGTGGGAGCTCGGAGGTTGGATGGCGGCTGCACGCGAAGGCGATCTATCCTGTCGGGCCTAGGAACGGCCCCGAAGTGAAGCACACACATAGCGGGGAAAGCATGTAAAGCACTGTTGTGGACCCGGACAGACGGTTGCCGTAGGGGGGTGCCCTCCCGAGATCTGCGACCTGACGGTGAGAGCGGGGGGCGCGGGTGCGACATTCCCCCCTTGCTTAGCGACTGGCTGCGGGTGAGATCGAGTCCCCTCTGTAACGTGCTCCTGTTGACGGCCGGGGCTGGGCGAACTGTTGATCTCTGCTGACTGGGCTCCGTCTGCCCTATCGTTGGAGACATCACTGGTGTACCCGCCATGACAGGCGCGTGTCTCTGATACCTACGATACATTGGCTGGGAGCGGTGCCTTCCGAACGCCTAACATAGACGGGACGATACGGAGGCACCCCTGATTCCCTCTTGAGAACGGTGCCTACGCCATGTAGAGCGAGTGCTGTGCGGCGCAGCATCATTCTACTGGATGCGGGAGACGCGGCAGGTGTATACATCTACTGCAGGCTGACCGAAGTTGCGGACACAAATGCGAGTTGTATGACCAGAGAGCAGCGAGGCTGGGACACGGGCCTCGAGGGGCACCTGTGTGCGGGTGCTCCGGGGACGGCGCTGCGATGCTGCACACTGCTAATCGATCCTGCAGCGGCGCGGACGTTGCTGACCTGCCGTGGCACACAGAGTCGAGCCTGTGGCACTGGGTGCTGAGTCATTTGCACCTTATTGACCGGGCCTGGTGGCCGAGAGAGGGGGCGACCTGCCGCTGCCACACATCCCATTGAGGGACCTAGTGCCACCGAGATAGGCGGCACTCGAGCATTGGTGTACAGCTGGACCTAAAGTGTAATCCGGCCAGTGGGCACGCCTGAGGCGCCGCGATGGGGGGGAAGAACGATGCCAAGCAGCTCAAATTCACTTTTGACCACAAGCGCCATGCCAAACAACACGCGGCGGACCTGGAGTCGGCGGAGTCCTCCTCTCAGGGCACTGACTCGGATGTGGACTTCAGGGCTCTGATGCTGGAGGTCCGATCGAGCCTCAAGAGCATCGACACCAAGCTGGACGCCATGTCCTCACAACTGGAATCGGTTAAAAAGCAGGTGGACACTCACGAAACCAGACTGGGCTGCCTGGAAAACAGGCACACTGAGTGCTGCGAGTTCCAACAAGATACCAAAAGAACTCTTACCGCTGTCGAGAAGGAGCTGGAGTTCCTCCGGGCTAAGACAGATGACTTGGAAGCACGCTCTCGTCGATCCAAAATCCGCATAACAGGCATTCCAGAGACAACGAACACTGGCAAAATGGAGGTGTATGTGTCCGACCTGCTTCACGAACTCTTTGACCCTGCGCTCTCCCAGGTCTTCACGTTCGAAAGGGCGCACAGGTTGCTTGGGAAGAAGCCACCGGTGGGAGCGGCGCCGCGCCCCATTCTTGTAAATATTCTGAATTTCCAGGACAGAGACCTTATCTTGCGCCTAGCCCGAGAGAAAGGAAAGATAACGCACAGGGGCAACAGCATCTCCTTCTACCCTGACTTTACGCCTCTGGTGCAGGCCGCCCGGAGAGAATTCTTGCCTGCCAAAAAGCTGTTAATTCAAGCAGGCGTTCAGTACTCACTGCCCTATCCTTCAAAATTGAGGGTGTCGCATGAAGGCACCACACATCATTTCACAGACGTCAAATCGGCACTGAAGTTTGCAAAACATATTGGGGGTGCTGGGGCGAGAAGGAAGTCACCAAGAGTAGAGGAAGGAGCCGGACATCTGAGTGACAATGACTGATCACATTGTGAATGTGTGGAGTGCAATATACCCATAGGCTGTATCCCTTGGAAGGTCAACTCAAGACTCCCTTCAACCCGCAGTTGCCCATACGGCCTGTTTTTGATTCCGGGGAGGCGCGGAGATGATGCTGCTGCTCTTGGTGATCTGTTGCTGGAATAAGTTAACAGTGTGAGGCTCTGCCGGGGTGTGGGTTGTGAACTGGGTGTATTGACCAACGCTGATGCTGTGAATGGACTGTTATAGTGCAGCCACCCTGTGTGAACGGGGGTGTACGCTAGGAGCACCACGCCCCCATGGGGTGTCTCCCACTGTTTTTCTGTTTAGGGTGCCAACACGCTATGCGTGTATTTGGTGGGGATTTGCCACAACCTGATTGGGGGGTTGGTGCGGGTGGGGGGTGGGGGGGGGGGGAGTTGAGAAGTTTCAAGTTACTCATGTATTGGTACGATGGAACTGGTTTCTTACACCGAGTCAGGGTTACGCTTTATCCTTGCACAGGTTGCACATCCCAGTTGGTGGACACTATGATGTACAGCAGCACTGTACATACTACTCGGAGCGGGAGGTATGATGATGGGCGCTAGGATATTGACATGGAACATTAGAGGTCTCGGGGACTACAAAAAGGCTAGATTAAAGCATGGGTTCCTCTCCAGACATAAGGTAGATATATGCTCCCTCCAGGAAACACATATTAACTCCGTTCCATCACCTAGATTGAAACACTCACGGTGGGCACGGGTATACTCCGCCATTTACTCTAACTACTCTAGAGGGGTGGCGATCCTCATTCGCAGTGGGCTGGACTGGACAGAACACCGCACTATATTGGAAAAAGAGGGTAGATACGTTATAACACATGGCACACTCCAGCGGAGACCACTGGTGCTGGTGGCCGTATACGGCCCTAATGTAGATGACCCAGAATTCTTCAGAGCTGTATGGGCCCAGATCACGCTACTAGATTGTTCGACAGTTATCCTGGGTGGGGACTTCAATGTGGTGCTCAATGATGCGTTGGATCGTAGAGGCGCTGGGGGGCCCACGCACACTAGAGCCTGTCAGGCTATCTTAGATATTATGGAAGAGGGACTGTTGGCGGATGTGTGGAGATCCAGACACCCCAATGTCACTGTGGGGACATGCATAACGAGTCAACATGCAGCTTGGTCTCGCCTGGACTACTGGCTGGTGTCGCCAGATGTGGCTTCCTGGGTGGTGGGGGTGGACATTCAGGCCAGGTCGCTCTCAGATCACGCCCCCTGCTTATTGGAGATAAAAGTGCCAGATGCCCCTACGCGCGCTTTCTCCTGGCAGTTACCCCCTCATGCGCTCACCGACTCCGCCTTCACTGAAGAGATCAGGACAGACATAGAGAAATATTTTGCAGACAACGCGGGGTCAGTGTCCACCGAGGCCGTCCTGTGGGACGCGTTTAAGGTGGTGACCCGTGGCCAGTGCATCTCGAGACAGGCGGGTGTCCTTAAAGCAATCCGCCAGACCCTCGGCAAATTGGAGAGGGAGCTACAAGAGTTAGACGTGCACTTCTGCAATGATCCTTCACCCGAATTGGCGGTCCAGATGAAGGCCAAACTGCTGACATTCAGCGAAGAGGCACAGCGCGAGGTGATATTCCTGGGCAAGCGCGCAGAGGCACGTACATACGGGGAGGGGGACAGACCGAGCAGAACTCTAGCGAGGCTCCTATCTCCACGTGCACAATCAAACTATATTCACTCCATTAGAAACAGAGAGGGGACACTCATTGTTGGACAGGAAGCGGTTCTTAGCACATTTACAGAGTTTTACTCGACTCTATATACCTCAAGACAGGCTACCGCTCCGGAATCCCTAGAGGGTTTCCTGGACTCAATAGCCATAGTATGGTTTAACGACTTCCATCGCCGGTATATGGATGCCCCATTTACTGCCAAGGATATAGCTCAGGTAATAATGAGTATGCCTGCAAACAAGGCCCCGGGTCCGGATGGCCTGTCGACGGCCTTTTATAAGGCCTATGTTGAAGAACTGGCCCCCAGACTTCACTCTGTCTTTGCCGAGGCCCTGGAGTCTAGTCTGGCTCCCTGCCCGACTCGATGCACGAAGCATTAATAATAACGCTGCTGAAACCGGACAAGGATAGCCAGGTGTTGGACTCGTACCGCCCCTTATCACTAATTAACGTTGATGTTAAAATCTACGCTAAAATCATCGCGGACCGACTGCAGCCCCTGCTCCCCATGGTGGTACTGCCCGATCAATCTGGGTTTATCCCTGGCCGAGCCACGTCGCACAACCTTAGAACGATATTTTCAATATTAAACTATCTACATCCTTCCATACAGGTGGCGGTCATTTTTTTAGACGCTACAAAAGCGTTTGACTCGCTGGAATGGCCCTACCTTTTTCGGATCCTCGGTAGGATGGGTTTTAGCCCCCTCTTCATCAACTCGATTAGACTGCTATACGATGCGCCCAGGGCGCGAGTATGTGTGAACGGTCTGATATCCCAGCCATTTGCTATCTCCCGTGGGACTAGGCAGGGCTGCCCCTTATCCCCATTACTCTTTGCCATTGCCATGGAGCCTCTTGCGGCCAGGGTCAGACAACATCACACGGCAAGGGGCATCGGATTCAGCTCCCGCAGCTTGCTGATTTCCCTATATGCGGATGATGTCACGCTGTATGTCACCAACCCCGCCGAGAACTTAAACCCATTGTTGAGGGAGTTTGTCCGTTTCTAAGGTCTAGCAGGGGTATCCATCAACTGGTCCAAATCTGTCGCGTTCCCTTTGACGGATACCACATCGGAGGTGCTGTCTGATTATCCCCTGCGCTGGGAAGCTGACGCCGTCAAATACTTGGGGGTCTGGATCAGCCGCAACCTAAACGATCTCTGGACTCTGAATTTTGGCAGGGCGGTGGACTGGTTGGAAGGAAAGATAGAACTGTGGAACAGGCTCCCCCTGTCTTTGGTCGCTAGGATAGCCCTGGCAAAAATGGTGGTCCTTCCCAAATTCTTATATCTATTTGTAAACCTTCCAATACCCCTGACTGTGCACTTTCACGCCCGGGTGCGGGCACTGCTGTTGACCCTGGTCTGGGCTGGTGGTCAGGCGAGAGTGTCTTGGGCGCTGCTTACACTCCCGTTGAGGCAGGGTGGACTGGGGGCCCCAGATATGCAACTATACTCGCTATGTGCGCAAGCACAATTTCTACATTTTTGGGCTTTCCCACCCCTTGTCAACTGCATGTTGCGGTGGAGCTGGCTGCCGCGGCTCCGTTATCGCTGAGTGTGGCGTTGTACGAGAGGGCGCCTCGCCCATCAAAAGATGTGGGCACAGTGGCCATGCTCCGATGGACATGGCGGGAACTGCAGAGGAGGGCAAAACTCCCACTTCTGTATGCGCCGGCCATTCCCCTGCGAGGCAATCCAATGATGCCCTGCCTACAGGACAGCGGGGGTGACATCACTATTAGGGGGAAGCCCCTGCACACTTTCGCCGACATCTACCCCAAGGGCACCTTCAGGGAGCCCGGTTCTGGAGGGGCAGACCCACCCGAGTCTTTTTCTGACCTCTTCACTTACTATAAGCTCAAAGAATCCTGTAAAGCACTGTGGCCTCAGTTTCCAGAAGAACCCCCACAGCTCCTAGCGTTACAAAACTTGCTCTCGAGGGCATCTCCCAAAAAACTTGTGTCCCGGCTATATAACTGTATGCAGGAACAGTCCCCTGTTGTTGTACCTTCTTCCATGCACGCATGGAATGCGGAATTGGAAGATCCCTTGTCGGAAGACCAGTGGATCTTCTGCTGCAGACTATCGCCTAATTACAGGCTGCGACTGGTGCTTTTCAAGTTTTTACACAGATACTATCGTACACCAAAGTCGTTGCACCGCATGGGTCTTAGGGAAGACGATACGTGCTGGAAATGCGGATCCGAAAATGCCTCTTTTATGCATGTTGCATGGAGCTGCCCGGGGCTCGAGGAGTACTGGTCAAACATTTTTGTGGCTATTAATCAAATTTTACTCAGAGCCGAGACGCCAACTCCACACCGCGGGTTATTGGGGTACGTTCAAGATACTGCACCGAAGAATAGGAAATGACATGCACTATTGCTCCTTTATGCTAAGAGACAGGTGGCGGTGCGCTGGGGTCGTAGATCGCTGCCTAAGTTCTCTGAGTGGGTGAAGGATGTGACGTATGGTAACACACAACTCGAGCGAAATTGGGACTTGATGCCAGTTGCCTCCCGGCCCAGGGATGTCTGGGAGCCATTCCTGCAGTGGTCGCGAGACAGAGCAAGCTCCCCTAAGTCCACACATTCGGGGTCTGGAGAGGTCTCTGATGACATGGGTTGACGCTGTCGGGCGGGGGGTTGCGATCGCCTGTGCCGCTGAGCCCGGTGCACTTCCACATTTCATTGACACCCTCTGAGGGCGGTGGGACTTGGCTCGTGCCTCGTTGTCTGGGGGGTGCACTGCCAAGACATGCCTGACCCGGAGTCCGGATTCAACTGTGCGTAGTCCTGCGCCTCCTGAACTGTACCGCAGTCAAGTCTATATGTGTATTCTTCTCTTTGCGGCCGTGTCCACATACTAACTCTGGGATATCCCCTTTGTAAGTGTTGACCCTCTATTGCTAGAGAAATCAGTTTGGTTTATCCTCTGCTGCTTTCCGTTCGTACCATCGTTTGTTTTTTTTCTGTTCATCTAAAAGTGAATTTGGGTGTAAAAGAAAACCGATATTTGTGTACATGATATTTTACAGTGTCAAAGTGGTTTTGAGCTCACATGTGTTTGATGACGCCGTGAAAGTACGCAACTGTAATGTCATTGATTTGCTAACCTGAATAAACAAAAAAAATTTAAAAAACTATGTCTTGTCAATGCCCCGCAGGACCGACCCACCATGTAAGGGCCTGTGTGGCGAGTAACTTCGGGAGGGGGGGGGGGGGGGGGGGGATGTAGGTGAACAATGCAACATGAGGGTTGCAGGAGCCCACCCTTTGGAGTGGGACTGAGAGGCACCGTAATGTCCTTGTGACTTTGGATTGCTACAAGGACCTGTGCCAGGACCCACAGAGAGTGAGCAGACTTCAGAAGCTTCGTTTGGTGTTTGTCAGCATACAGCTTTGTGTTCCCAGATTGCCTTCAGATTCATAAGGGCACACTCCTTGCAGGACTAGGGAGCCGTGCCCTGATCCAAACACCAGAGAGTCTGCCACAGACATTGGTTTGTGACAGTACCTACAAAACGTAAACCCTTTAGTTTTAGAAGGGGACACAGTTCCATTGCACACTGGAAAAAAAGCAGAATTTAAAGTAAGAATTCATCAACCGATGAGGAAAAAGTTAGGAGTGTGCTCCAGATCCACGTACAAACTTGTGGAAAGAAACAAACTAGCCTAGACACGCAGGGGTTGAGCTAATGTGTAGCTCATCACTTCCGACCCAGAATGAAGTCAACATTGGGGGGCTGAGAGTGAGACTGAGGCATAGAGCCACCTACCTAAATATTCCAGATCCAATCTGCCACTGGGGATATTATAAAGGTGAAGATTCTGCAGTTAGAATTATCTACCAGAGGAGTCTTCTTCTAAGACAGCCAACTAGCTCCTCTGATGCTGTTAACTGAGCCTCTTCTGGGCTGAGAGTGAGACTGCACATCTGGGTGATGTAACTGTGGCTAGGAATGGCTGATTGGGAGTGCTGGATCTTCTTAGGACTGGTCCGATGGGTGCTCGATACAGCCGTCTTTGGGTCTGGAACGGTGCAGTCACGCAAGGCTGCGCTCCAGCAGATTGGATTGTGGACCCCAGATTCAGACACACAAAGGTCTCAGGTTGTACAGCAGCTCTGGGGCATGCTGTAACTGGGTGCAGGTACAGCAGCTTTGAGTCCTCCCACTGTTTCACAAATCAGGCTCATGTCATGCCACAGCTTCACAGATCAGACCAACCTCACAATTCTTGCCAGGAATCACGCAGGAGAGTCTGGGACCCATCAACAGCAGGGCACACTAATTGCTCTCCATTGTCCTCTGCAGACCCACTACTTCTGGGATCACACTACTTCCCCTGAAATGTCACTCTTCCTGCAGGGGTGGGAGACTCCTTCCCTAAGTTGGCAGGCTACCTTCTAGGAACTTTAGGACAGGTATTCTGATCTTGCAGCAAACAGTGGAGTCAGGCGATGTCCCATCACCTTTAGAAAGCTGGCTGTGAGGCGGACAGCAGCTCTGGTTACACAGCAATCCAGAGTCAATCAATCAATCAAGGTTCTTATAAAGCGCGACTACTCACCTGTTAGGGTCTCAAGGGGCTGAGTTGGGGAGGGGATGGATCTGCGGTTCAGTCAGAGAGCCAGGTCATGAGGTCCTTCCTGAATTGTGGCGGGGTCGGTGATTGCCTGAGGTGTAGAGGCAAGGAGTTCCAGGTCTACGCAGTGAGGTAGGAGAAAGATCTGCCTCCAGCCATGGTCTTGCGGATCCTTGGGATGGTGGCCAGGTCCAGTTGGGGGAAGTGGAGATGTCTTGTGGGAGTGTAGAAGGAGAGGCATGGTTGAGGTATGCAGGTCCGGTGTTGTGGAGGACTCTGCTGTACCCTGCAGAGCACTCCCCCTGCCTCGATTATAGCGAACTTGGAACTGGAGTCACTTGTTCAGTGACCCGCACTTTCTTTCAATCAAAGCAGACAGCTTTAGATCCAGTGTCTGCACTTTCAGAAGCTTTTTGGGTGGTCCTCCTTTTTATAGAGTCTCTTTATGCTACTTTTCAGATAGGCTTTGTGTAGAATGATGTTCTTTACAGCAGGGTAGTCTTCAACCCGAGGAACACACAACAGAGGCAGAAGAGATATGAGCTTCTACAACTGGCTATCATCAGCCATACTGAAGAGTGATCAGAGGAAAGACATAAGGCTTTGCTCATTTAAGCGGTCCCTTTTGCCTTGAACAACAGACTGCAGAATTTACTTCACCACTACCATCTACCAAATGGCAGTGCTACAGGAAGACTAATCAGCAGCTACTCTCAGCAAAGGCCTAATCAAATTTCTAGAGGAGTCTGGTCTCTGCTCTCCTCTACATCAGTGTCTGGGTCGCCTTTCGGCTTCAGAAATGTCAGCGATATACTTCCACTGTCTGAGAAAACCTCACCTCTATCCTGTAAAAACAAATAAAAGATCCGGTCATGGGAGTCCAAAACAGATCACATAGGCCTCCGTTACTCTGGTTTATTCATACACACCATGCATGTACCACACAGGCTACAAACATACACTTAGGATGATAGCTGCAAGATCTGGATTAGCTCCTAGAAGCAGAACTTTACACAAGTGGATCAGTAGGCCTGCACTCCAGTGGCAAAAATAAAAAGGTCTGGTCACTAGTTAGTACATAGTGCGGTGGTGGCAGCGTATTTTGAATTCCAAGCCCCTGGCAGGGACAGCAGATCACAGCTCACAAAGGCCCTCGAGTTGCAGGTCACAGGATTTCCCTCAAACATGGTACAGCACTAGCCCTCTACACACACAGGATCAATGGGACTAGGGCTAAAAAGCAAACCTGGGTGCCATATACACTCATCCTAGCACTCAGGGCAGGGGCACACGACTGTCCACCATGCAGGGGAATTTCTGTTCCAAACACACCTAATCCTGTCACGGGCGACAGGCTTATTGTAGGAGGCTGGCTTAGTATATGGTGCTCACTTATGTAAGTGTATCACCCTGCACTAATCCAGACAACCCGTATGGAGATTTTAGTGGTCTTAGACAACCTTAGAAAGCTCTCCAAGTGGTAGCTGTGGAGAGCAGCCTTTAGGCTTGATTCAGAAGGAGTGTAAAGCAGCTTGTTTCACCAGCACTTAATCTTATGGTATGAGTTAAGTGAAAAAGAATCACACAGTGTAGTTGTAAAAAATATGTATTTATTATTAACACTCACACCATGCATTATCTCCTACCCGGAGATATAACTCAATACACACACTAATTTGTCAATAGAATACGTAAATAGCACACAATACATAGTGGTCTCCAGGGAGAGAAAAAACAATATACTAAAATAGTGGAATGCAAACCACGACTTACATCAATAATGGACCCAAAAGACGTAGAAGAGTCAGGGACCCAAGGAACCACCCAAGCTGAGTATCTAGGAACCCCACGGAGGCCGTTTGCAATGTGAGAACACAACTGCGTACTCAATGGAAGTCTATGGGTAAGTCGCGGTTGCTATTTTAAAGAAGTAGGACCCTTCCCAGTGGATCTCGAAGAAACTCCATGGAAGATGGATGTTGGAGAGTCACTCTACCCGTGGATACCCCAGGAACCAGGATACCTACACCAGGGAAACCGGGTGCATAGGTGTGAAGTGACGTCGGAAACCGCCATAGACCACAATGGAGGCCTTCAGAACGAATTCCGCCGACGAAGAAGGTGAAAGTGTTCGGTGGAATCAAAGGTGGATTTAAAATGAGAGGTACCTACAAGCAGAGGGGACAGAGCCTATGCCACTCAGGTGTGACCAGGAGACACAGGAGATAAATGTCCACTGATGCTGGAGATGCAGGAGAGTTTGACGGTGTCCTTGAAGTTGCAGCTGTGCAGACCAGGCGACACTGTAGAAGATCAGGAGCCGTTCACGAGCTGTCCCACGTCGGATGTCGAGAGTCAAGGGGTCAGTGTCCGGCAGGGGCACCAACAATCCTTGGCAGCTGCAAACAACGTAGTTGACGAAAAAGGTGCAGTGTCAGGACCAGCAAGGTCCGAGTGACTCACCATGAACAGGTAAGTCAGAGCAGGCCCCGAGCAAGCAGGGGAGTCCACAGGAGTCAAAGAAGACCCTCAAGAGGACTTATAGGCTGGAGGCACAGGAGTCACAAGAGGACCTCAAGCAGCTCACCAAAGGATGAAGACCCACGGTGCAAAGGATGTGGTGCAGGTGAAGATCGTGGCTGCAGGAGATGTTTGAGGCTGGAGATTCTTGGAGCCTGAAGAACTCTGGAGAAGAGAGTCAACAAGCCTTGACAAGGGCAAGTTGATGCGGTGCACAGGGGTACTGCTCCAGCGGGTCCGGCGAGGGATACTGGCCTCCAACTTGCTAGGAAGACAGTGCAGGCCTAGAGGGAGTTTCAGAACCACCACCTATGTTACTGAACCTTTCGGAGTCCGTAGGAGCTCAGGAACAGCAAACCAGTCAGCTTTGTTGCGTTGCCTGTAGATGCAGAGAAGGGATTCCTTCTGTCCATGGGGAGGAGGGAGGCGGGGGAGGGGGGAAGGGGGAGAGTCCTTCGGGTGTCTTGGATGTCCACAGGCCCTGTGAAGAACCTGTATGGAGCACAGGCACATACGATGCAGCAGACTTGCAGGACGGCGAGACCAGGAGTCTTCCCAGTTGCTGTCTCGGTTCAACAAACAAAGCCCAGCGATGTCAAGAGAGCCCAGACGGTCGAAATTGAAGTGGTATTGGATCTGAATCTTATCCCACTACGAATCTAGGGACCCACCCACAGGGAAGCCCTTAAGTATCCTAAGGAAAGGATTGGAACGGCTAAGGGGTCCCTCCCAGAGGAGGGGCAGTACAGTGGGAAGGATACTCTCATGTCTTTTGTCCAGTTTTGCACCAGAGCGGGAGCCAATGGCTCCATGAACTTGTTTGAACTGGAGTATGCATGGAGGGCACCAAATGTGCCCTTCAAGCGGTCTGAGTAGTGCTGGCAAATGCCCCCGACACTGTCCCAATACACTAAGTCCTGTCTGGGAAGCGGTCTCACCTCCCTGTGAAAGGATACCTGTTGTCCTGTCTTCCTCTGCTCGAGCTTGGTTCAACAGCAGGAGGGCAGAATTGTGTCTCTGGTCGGCAGCAGCCATAGTTTGCTGTCCGGGTCTAGAAGGCTGGTACTGGGAGTACTGAGCTTTACAGTTCATGGAATCATACCTCCCATACTGTTTATGGTGTGGGGGTATGATTCCAACATGTTTGATACCAAACATGACAGGGTTCGTTACAGACAGCTTAGAGATGGCCATTGCGTAATGACGCATGGCCACTCTATATATCGTAATGGCTGATGCACTTCCAACCTGGGAGAATGGACTCCGTGGATTGTAGAGGTGTCCCACTCATGCACGGGCACCCTCACACTTAGAACTGAGCACCCTGTCTTCAGGATTTAAAGGCCTGCCTTAGGGGTGACTTATAGGTTTTAAGTGCAGTGATCTCAGATAAGAAACATATGTCTGTCATAAGTGGTGCGAGCAACAGCTTATGCAGGCTACAATGGCAGGCCTGTAGTCACAATTTGAGTGGTCTCTCATGGGTGGCATAATACGAGCGTCAGCCCATGTGAGACCCCTGGTGTACCTATGCCCTGGGTACCTTAGTACCATATACTAGGGACTTACAAGGGTACACCAGTAGCCAATCTGGGGTGTGCCTAAGTACTCACCATGTCCAATTTAGGGAAGAAGCACAGAGACTGGAGTCCTGATTAGCAGGATCCCAGTCAGAATTGTCAGTAAAATATGATGCCACCAGCAAAAAGTGGGGGTGACCATGAAAGCAGATCCTACTTTCCTACACCCTTCCAAACAAGTGGGGTGCCATGTTTAAATAAGTAGAAGTGTGTGGGAACGCTGGGTAGGAGGACTTTTGTCAGTTCCTGCAGAGCCCAGAACTTTATCTCTCAGAAATTTGAGGAAAATTTTATTTCAGTTTGTGTTTGCAAGGCATTCTGTCAAAGTGGTAGGATCAATGCAAACGATAACACTCTGAACTCCTCCAGGGGGTCTAGCTGTACAGAAGTAAGAAAGAATACATGTTTGCAGCCTGCCTCTGCATCAGGATAACATGGGTTATGCCAAATTCGGAGTCGTAGTAATAACCAGTATTTGTATACTCAGATTCATGTATACATTTAAAAAATGAAGAGCTTTCCTTCATCTCCATTTTTGTTTCTTTAGATTTTTCTTTATGAAATAATGCATGGTTGGTACATAAAAGAAAAAAACATTATAAACTACAGCTTGGTTAATGGCTCTTAGTATTGAGTGTTTTTGGAAATTTGACACTATATATCCCTACAACCAGGAGAGTCTAAAGGCCATAATAGCATATTACTTTTGCAGATCAGTGATCGGATTAATTAATAAATAAAAAAAACTGAAGAAATCATTATCACCTGTTTCTGTTTTTCCAAGGTACTTTTATTATTTTTTGTTTTCAATAATTAAAAAAACTGAGCGATCAACACCAATGACCCGATTTCGATCTGTCTTTTTTTCAGAAATGTACAGCTTTGCAGGTTCACATCTCTTTCCTACACGACTGACAAGTAGGGAGGAACCACAAAACTCATAAAAATCTAACTATTGCGAAAACATTTTTTTTTTCCAAATCTGTGTGTTTATGAAAGCTGCAAAATACCCCAAATATGCATTTAAAAAAGGCCTCAGGACTTAAATGGTTCAAGACATTTTGCAATTTAAGTGACTGGAAATGAGCGGCCAGAGCTTCTGCACACTTGGGGGCATATTCACAAGAAACTATCGCCGAGTCAACGGCACTTTATCGCAGCCAAAGTTGCGATAAAGTTATCGCCCTATTCACAAGCTGGTGTTAACAACCCACAGCACCAGTTTACCCGCGATAGCAGCTGCAAAAAACATCGCCACAGTGCCCCCCACAACTATCTTTAATGAGATGCAGAGTGGGCGTTCCCGTGCCATAAGCCGCGACAACATCACACCTCAACATTCTCAACGACCAGACAGAACTGTGATAAAAACACAAAATAGGCGGTAAGGCGCGTTAGCACCAGGAAATCTACACCTCCTCTGACCTGGTGTAAAGTCGGACGGCAGCCTGCACAACAAAAGGGAGCATAGCCCAGGGCCACATCGGAAGGGCAACAGATGCCATGGAGCCACCCATCATGTGGCCCAGACACCCAAGAGGGCCACAACACCCACCGACACCGCCCCAGGACCACAACCCACCCCCGGACCCCCCCCCCCCACCCCCCCGGACCACTACAGACGCAGCGCAGACAAAGACAGCGGACCCCCAGGAAGCGTACCAGCTGCACAGACCCAACCTCTGACAATGTCACCGTCCACCACAGGCTGAAAGGGACAACCATCCCACGCATCCCGACCATCATCGCCCAACAGGTCTACGGCACCAACACAGAGGACAACCAACATCCCACCCCTCACCAAGCTGCTGGCTTGGCTGCACCTGTTGGCCCCTGGCACCCCCAACCAACACCCGCCAGTCGGAGGAGTCTCACTGCCAGCCACATCCAAGTCCCTCACACCTGTCCTGGACATCACCATCACCCTGGTACCCCAGTCCCCATACGTCCAACACAATGCGCAGGTCACGCTGGAGACCAAGCAAGGATCATACGCCATAGCAGGATGCGCGCACGTGTTGGGGGCAATCCACAGCACACATGTCCCACCTGTGCCCCCTGGTGACACAGCACACAATCACCACAACAGAAAGCACACATCCCACCCCAATGTGCAGCCAACAACAGAACACCGTGGAACCTTCAACAATCTCGCCTTCAAATAGACAGCCAGTGTGCATGATTCCTCCATCCTCCGACAGTCCATCAGCAACCAAGGTTCCCAGGATGGCACCAAGGGAAATGCACAGCCTCTTGGCAAGTTCCAAATGAACACCCCACTCACCTCAACTCTACAACCATGCAATCACAACTCTGGCAATGCACACGTCACAAAATCACAACCAACATGCACAATAACATGCCCACCCACCAGACACGACAGAACAACTTACAATGGTTACCTGGCCAAGCCGTGAACATGAGCTGTCAACAGCATGGCACCTCAGCCACACAACAGCCGAATGTGGGGAGAGGTGGCAAACAGGCATGTGTGAAGGATGCAGTAGTACCATGATTGGGAAAGTACACAATGCCAAGAGTGGCGGAGATGTGCTGGACAGACCGCAGTATGCAGCACACACCCATATCCATGGCGACATACACCTCTGGTGTATGGAGTGTAGTGGACAGTGGACGCAACCATGTCACCACAGCCAGTGGGGGACCTCGCGGAAATCTTGCCTGTTATTGCTCCCCCCTAAGCGTGACCGGAGTGGGATGGCCCGGCATACGCCACACCAGCGAATGGGTGTGAATAAGAAGCACACAGCCCTGGGCGTGGTCCTCTTCTGGAAAGCCCAATGTCTCTGCCAGGGCGGTGCGTCTCACCCCACCACAAGGCTGACGCCGTCCTCTAGAGCGGAGTTGCCTGCGACGCTGTGCGCCTGTCGGACCCCGGCACGCTGGACCACAAACCCGTCAGGCCAGTCCCTGCGCAGCTAGGCCTCCCTGGTCACCTGCCGACACCGGTGTGTGTCAAGGAGGGCCCACCACGTTCTGGCGCAAGCTCCAGGCCCAAGTCCGGTGACCTTGGCAGCCTCCTCAGACCATCATGGCCTCCACGACACGGGCCCGCTTTAGTCCTTTTTAGTTGACATACTCTACTGCCGCCTCAGGCCTACTCCTCGGCCCTGTAGGTCCCATGTGTGAAACTGTGTCCTGAGTCATGAATGGCCCCAAATCCGGGCCAGTGGCAACAGCAACAGGCCCCACCCAATCAGTGAGGCATAGTTCTATATGGGCTTCTTGCGAAAAGTGGTGCCACTAACCCTGTTCAATGCCAGCCGGCGACATGTGGTGCCACTAACCATGTTCAACGCCAGCCGGCGATACGTGGATGAGGGACCAGGACTACCCTGCGGAGCAGTAGGTCCCACATCCAGCACCTAGGCACAAATCACGAATGGCAGAGTCCACACCAGTGGCCGCACAGAGAGGTGTAAGAGGAAGATGCGGCTCAGTCCGGACGAAACCCGGTTCACATACATGGAGGTGTTCGAACACGTGGTGCCACTGAACCTCAACTACGCAGGCCGGTGGGGCCATCCAACCTATGCCGGCGACACTCTGTGAATGGCCCCTGCTGACCGCTGCCTCCGGCCTACACTGTGGTCCAGTAGGTCACAGACTCTTCATTTTGCAATGGCTGAGTTCATATCAGCGTACCGGCATCTTTGCAGACAGCATCCTCTCTCAGTCCCGGTGCCACTAAGTCTGTTCCCCGACAATCATGGACACACTCTGGTCGAACTTTGGTGGCATTTGAGTCTATGAACTAGGGGTCAGTTTTCATCCTCATGTAGCTGATACCGAATTGGTGGTGGCAACGAGGCTGTCGCATTCCACTCCTCCATTTGCTGCTTCTGGATAAAATCAAACCTTTCGGCGTCATGCCCTGGAGGACACCTTCCACTGTTCCCCGAAACCCTCCGCAACATACACCTCGGACATTGATGGTGACCTGCTCAGGTCGCATGGCCCATCTGACTGCACCGCAAGTCACCGTCCCGTGGCTGGGTGCCTGTGCCGGCCGCTGTGCATCCGGGGCCACTAACTCTGTACTTGTCAGGTCCGGGACCCCTTCTTATGAGATATTGGATGGCCCCTGAAGCATTGACCAACCCGGACGTGGCATCACCGCAGGAGGCACACAACACCACCCAAGGACCACCTCCAACAGCCATCTGCCACAGTCGACATGGTGGTCCTGACAGACTTACGGAGTTGCTCAGACCTGTCGTGGATTTCATCGGCCTGATAACCTGCTCAGCACTCCAGGTGCCAGTGACTCAGTGCACCGCAAGCCATTTTCCGTTACTGATTGAGTTTTGAGCTGTGGAGAGGATGCGCAGCTATGTCACCTCAAACAGTGTGGGGGCCCTGAGAAGTTGATGGGTAAGATGATGCAAGTATGACACACCCCACTGCATCTGCATCAGGTATCTGTCGGAGGGACACAATCCGAGACTTTTTCTTCACATGGGCGCGCTCATCTCTTGTTTCCCATCCCCAGTGCACTGAAACTCACGGACACTTCTGTTTACATGTTGGCTGTCCTCTGGGCTTTCTCCGGCTCCCTCCATGTTGCTCAGCAGTTGACTCTTTTATGCATGTGTTTTCTGTTTCCGTTGCACTGGTGTCTAATGTTCGAGTGGTTGCCAGCACCAGACATTTTGTGCAGAATGGCTTACACTCCCCCACACACATCCAACACAGGCATCTCTGTACATGTAGCCGTGTCAATAAAGGGGCCGGGCGCATGTGCCCATAGCCAGTTCAACAGGATATCTGCGTGTGTCCCTGTGGTCTTGTTGTATGCATGAGGCCCCTGGGCCTTACGCCATTACATTGTGCTGTGAACATCGGATGCAGACGTGTCACCGCAGGCAGCAG
Organism: Triturus cristatus; assembly: GCF_964204655.1. Taxonomy (NCBI): domain Eukaryota; kingdom Metazoa; phylum Chordata; class Amphibia; order Caudata; family Salamandridae; genus Triturus; species Triturus cristatus. The sequence continues at coordinate 1,091,003,027 of NC_140582.1, read as the reverse complement.
GTTGGAGTTTGGACATGTAGCTTTGTCGTCACCCACTCAATTCGTAAGGGGAGTGGCCAGGGCCGTCGTACGCAGAGCCAACATGGGTGTGTGACTGCCATTTGAGGGCCCCTGCCCGTGGTTCTGTACTGTGAATGTGCATCTGCATGTGTCTCTATGGCACTGTGGGTCTTCTTAGTGGGGTGTTGGTGGCCCCTGAAGGGTGATAGACACCTACATATGTGTCCTGGTTCACATTCCATGGTTTCGGCCCCCACCCACACCTGTTGGGCCACCTCCTTTTGGTGTGCAGGAACATGGCATTGGGGTGCGATGTGTGGGTGGGTGAAGTGTCGTGAGCCAGCTGTGCTTGCGGGTGCTTTTTGCTGTGTGATCTGTTGCAGGCTTGGTGTTCTCCTCTGAGTAGCTTGGCTGTCCGGATCCTGGTGGGGGGTTGCGTAGGATATCCATGTGCTGTTGTAGGGCGTCGGTGTCAACGGTGTGGTGGTCCTCTCCGGCATCACTGATGTGTTGTATTCTGTGCTCTGCTGAAGGTGTTGTGTGCCCCTCTGCGATGTGCAGGGGAGGTGCGTATTGACTTTGTGTTGACATATATGTTGGCACATTGTGCAGGTTTGCACGCAGACTGTATGGCAATGTACATTGACTATTTGGGGGTGCTGGATTCTTCTGCGGGACAGTGTACATTTGTTCTACATGACGGATGTGAGGTTGTATGCGTACATTTCCATTTCACAGTTTCCGGCTCCGTCAGATGTAGTTTCTGTGCATGTGGGGAGCCAGGTGTGTCCTCTGTTCTGCAGTGTCAGCTATGCGCTTTGTTCCTCGTTGTCGTCAATGTGGGTGTGCTGCAGTGTGCCAAGGGGATCGGGCCTATGGACCAGGGTGATTGTGGGTGTGCGGCGTGCAACACCTTGTTGTGCATGTATGCCATTGTGCCCACTCCCCCCAGTCCCTGTTCGTTGCACTCCCTGTTGATGTATCAGGCCTCTCAAGCTGTGTCCGTACTCCCTACTCCTTGCACCGTCTCCACACTGATGACTGTGGCCTGGGTTTTCTCCAGCTCCTCCGGTGGCGCCACCTCCTGTCACCGTTGCTGCCTTCCTATTGGCAGCGGGTTTGTGCCTGGTTTCGGTAGTCACGTCATGCCGGCGCCTATTGGCCTCCAGGATTGGCCTCCTCGGCACTCCGACTGCATTCCAGGTAGTCTGCTAGTGGGTCAGTTGCTGGTAGTGTTCTGTTACCTCCGTGACGATGGTCTTTTTTTCCTGCGGTCTGCACCCCGTCTTCCTCTCCCTCTTCTCCTTGGCCTTCCCCGACCCCGTTGTTCCTTGCTGGTAGTCTGTGGGGGTTGTGGGGTTCGAGTTGTCCCCTGAGCTGTGTCAGGGTGCATCCATGTTGCTACACACTTTGGATTGTTTTGGTGTATTTTTTCTGTGGTTTTTATGGTGCATTGTTCCACCAGATGTGTGGGATTTGCAGGCCTGTGGCTGGTTTTCGCTACTTTTTGTACCGCGGTTGGCCTCATCGCATGTTTTTTTGCATTCGCGTATCGCATGTATGCGGCGTGGTGTTGAGTTTCACGCGGAGATTTGGCGCGGTATCTGGTGACTATCGCATGCTACCGCCTTGTTGTGAATTCCACGTGACACGGGGTTATTCTCCCGCGATAGGCTGCGATATTGAAAGTTGTGTTTCACTAATCTTGCGGTAGTTATCACACGTTCTTGTGAATATACCCCTGGGATGTTAACCTTGCACATACAGAGCTGCTGCAATTTGTTACCAAACATTATCTTAGCAGCATTACTTCATTTTTGTTAGGAATCCGTCTCAGCATCTAATTGTTATTTCTAAACATCTAAACATCGTAGGAATAGACGTGATTAAGTTCCAAAGGTCTTTGTCGACCTGACTGCAGTCCGAAAGGACATAATTGGCCAACGGTCCAATGCTACAGAAATTGTACAAGTAAAATACGCCATGTATTAAATAGCTTTATAAAGCCTTGCATTTAGCTTTGTGCTTCCTTCCGAGCCTTAAGATAAACAAGTCCCAGGTTAAAGTGTTCTGGCTGTGCCACCCTACCCTTAAAAATGAACAAAGTACAGTTTTTCCTCCACTAAGCCTGACCATCATCCATGATGACATCAAAGCTGTGTTGATTGGGAGATGGGGCAGAAAGCTTACCCCTTTCCTGAGTGGCAGTGGCAATCTTCATGATGTATGAAGGTTGTAGGTCTGTGTTTGTGGTTCCCAAGTTTATTGGTGAATGGCAGGGTCCATTGTGGCCATGTTGTGTCTGGCACAAAAGGGGGGTTATGCTTTGTTTCATCTGGTAATGGACAGCACACACAATCCAACTGTGTGTGCCCAGTCTCCAGCCCATTCTGTGTGTCAAGTGTTCGTCAAGCTTTACCATGACTTGGCTGTCCCTCTCCCATCCAGCTTCACCGTGCACTCCAATTTTATGTGTTGGGTATCTCCTAGGGCAATGGGCATAGGTACGAGCCTCCATTTGCTGCTAATACAAGTAACACCTTGACCAGTCAGAACTAGTCTGAATGATGACTCTGAGGTCGGAAGATCAAAGCCTGTATGCCAGCATTGATTGCTTGTTTACACAAACTCAAATTACTGCAGTGCTGCCACTACTGAATCTCCAAATTACATTCCCATCTAATGCTAGGACTTCCCTTTCCTTCATGTGCTTTAAAGTCTTCAGAATACCTAGCATAATAAACAAATTACCTGTACAATGTAGTTCTCCATACTGATATCTTATCTAGATTTACATGCTTGAAACTTCCTCGTCCTCAAGCTGAGAGTCCCATGATAAACATAATAAGCAGTATAAAGGAAATGCATAGCTTATCTAAGCTTAGAACATTGACATTGTTAACCCATACATATCATTATCACTAAAGACGAACCAAACTACAACCTATCAGAAAACACTCTTCCCTCAAGGACCACCATACTCCAGATATCTCAGCACAAATGAAGAGGTGAAATATTAGAGGGATTCAATAATGGTGAGCTCATTTCAGAGAGGGTGAGGGCATGTGAATCGATGAACGATATCAATATTTGAGGACTACAGTGTACAGGTAGGTAAGGCATACGTTACCTACATTTGGGTCCTTTTCTCCCTTGATGCCGCGCGCTTCTGGCCATCTGACCTAGGACTGGCCGCCACTCCTTCCACAGTCATTAGGAACTTGGGGTCATGATTGACACTGACCTCTCCTCCAAACCCCATGTCAAGGCCACAGTTGCTACCTGCTTGGTCTCATAAAACCCCCAAGGATGCTGTTAAAATACTTACCCCAGGACACCCGCAATGGGACTGTGCAGTAATTATCACTTCCAGGCTGGACTGTGACAACTTACTCTACCTTGAATCTACTGGCCCTTGTGCAGCATGTACAAAATGCCGCAAGGCTTATTCTGAATATCCCCAAATTTCAGTCTATCAGCCTAGGGCTAAGTGTATTTCACTGGCTACCTATCATAGCTAGGATAAAGTTTAAAATTCTCATGATCATTTAGAGCCCTCCTCCAAAGGGGTCCCACATACATGCAAGACATGCTTCATCACTACTCTCCTGCAAGGATTCTCCGTTCCTCTAACCTCAACCTCCAGTGCATCCCCATGTTTCGAAGACCAGAGCAGGGGGCAGATCTTTTGTGGTTTTTGCTCAGAGTCTTTGGAATGTCCTCCCTCTCTCCCTCAGGTCCATATCTTCCAAAACCCTGTTAAAAGCACAGCTGAACGGTGTTGTTGGTGAGCTGTAATTCCCTTAATTTCTGCCCGTCTCTTGCTAGCGCTAGGCCGCTTCTTCTGAAGCAGCAGTTGAGCTCTACAAATACTGCTTCATTCATTCATTCACTTATCCTGTGAGCATCTGTTAGTATTATGTAGTGCTGTAGGTGCACATGCTTTGCATACTCCTGCATCCTAGTTTTGGGCTCGGACATTTGCAAGTTGTTTTTGTTCGAAGTCTTTCGAGTCAAGCTGCATAGTCACTCCTCTTTTAAATAGTAATGCACATGCGCACCAACTCCATTGTTAGGTTCAAATCAAATCAAACTTTATTCAGTTTTTATCAAACCATAAAAGTCACAGATAAAAAAGACAATACAGAAAGTGCTTTAAGAAAAAGTATATGGATATCAGAAATGAACATCTTGACTAAGGGTGGGCGTCAAATTCCGTTCCATACTGGAATTTGTAAAATTTCGGCATTTTTGCGTCCGCAGAGATGTCAAAATTTCCACGATCTGCGGCGTAGCGGAGATTTTTCCATGTTCGCGCTTTAAAAATGCGTTCTCGCGCGTGCGGTCGACTTACCGGGGTCCCTGCGTTTGCCGACGAGTTTTCCAATCCGTTTGCGTGCGCCACGAGATGTTGGTAGCCGGTCGCGCTATCCCGCGAGAGTTTGCGATCACAAACATGTCATTCGTAGCGCCATCGGACACCACAAGATGTCTGCGATCGCGAACACGTCATTTGGACGCGACATCCGGTGGAAGTGTGGTGAAGCTCGCGATCCCGAACATGCAAAATTTTCAATCTGGAGAAGAATAATATCTTGAGCAACATAAAACCTTCTGTAAATGATGATTTGGATGAAAAAAAACTCCTCAGATTGACATTTGGCTGTCCTTTTTTGTGCAAGAAGTCATTTAAAAAAAAATAATAATTGGGAGGGAGAGGGAGGAAGTGCCACAGAGTCTCCAACCTCCTGTTCCTGTCCAGCAGGCTCCTCCCAGTGCTTTGTCCATCTCCCGTTCATTCTGCCTTTGGATTTTGAGCTGTAAGGGTCACTCTTTGTGTCTGCTGCATCATTATCATTGGATTTGAGGACTTTTGAATTTGATATTTTACAAGTAAGTTGGTGTTGTTTGTTTGATTGGGGCACTGCACTTGCTGCAACTACAATTTTGGTTCTTATCATTATTTTTTATTTTTCTAATTGTTGTGGGTAGCCAGTAGGCCCAGAGTTAGTCATGGGTGGGTGCATGATGAAGCAACTGTTCCTTTGGTGTGTGTTGAATTTATTTCAAACATCATTTAGGGCATAGATGGCATTGGATTGAATTGCAAAATGTGTATTTTTGGGGGTATTTCTGTTCTTTTTGGGTGTGTGTTAAATAAATGCCTTTGTGGTATGTTGGTGTGTACCTTGCAGACCTTGTTTAGCCCTGTGAATTTCCGTTTATGCATTTTATTGCATCAAAAGGCAAAGCAGTGTGGTTTAGCAGCATGCATCCTTGGCCTGGCTATTATAGGCCTTTTCTCAGTACATTGTTTTCCAGGCCTCCTGCTTGTTGCTTGTGATTTTGTGAGTGTCCATGTGGCTGGTGGCCATTTCTGGTGTGATTTATTAGTGTTCTGCTTTTGCCATATATTGCCTGCATATTATTCCTTTGTGGCCTAGGCTTCTTGTTGTTGTGGGCCTGGCCATGAGGCTGGTGGCCATTTTGAAGCCAGGCCGTGTGCTTTTTGCAATAGGCCTGCATTGTCTGTCTTCAGTTTCTTGTAGTTGTGTGGGCCTGGCCATGTGGCTGGTGGCCATTTTCAAGGGCTGTTGTGTGCTTTTGCCATAGGCCTGCAACCTTGCGGCCTAGTCTGCCAACAGGCCTTTCATCCAGTAGACTCAGAGGTAGTCATGGGTGCATGATACAACTGTTTCTGTGTGTTCTGTTGAATTTAAACACCATTTAGGGCATGGATGGCGTTGGATTGAATTGTAAAATGTGTATTTTGGGGGGTATTTCTGTTCTTTTTGGGTGTGTGTTAAATAAATGCCTTTGTGGTGTTTGGTGTGTTGTTGTGTACCTTGCAGACCTTGTTTAGCCCTGTGAATTTTCATTTTTGTATTTTATTGCATTAAAAGGAAAAGCAGTGTGGTCTAGCAGCATGTATCCTTGGCCTGGCTATTATAGGCCTTTTCTCAGTACATTGTTTTCCAGGCCTCCTGCTTGTTGCTTGTGATTTTGTGAGTGTCCATGTCGCTGGTGGCCATTTCTGGTGGGAGTTATATAAGTGTGATGGTTTTGCCATATAGGCCTGCATGGTTTTCCTCTTGGCTTACTGCTTCCATCCATCCCCTTTGCCAGCAGCAGATCCCCGAATGATGTGATGAGCAAATAATGTAATGCCAAACAGGGTCCACTTCCATTACATTTGTATGTTTGTTGTTCTTCTTCTTTCCTATCCTTCCTGAGAGTGTACACAGTATACCATGAAAGCCCTTGTTGACAAAGTCTCACAAATGGCTACACTAAGTTATATCTTTTATTTGTTTGTTTGTACTAGTAGAAATTGAACCACAACAAAAAATTCAATATTTCACTGATGTTCTTCTCATGGCTTCTTTGCTTTTAGTTGCACAAAAAGACAGAGGAGGAGGTGTCATCATCACCCGTTGTACTGCCACACAGAATCGTGCTGCGCACCACGTCATGTCCACGTGTGACCACAGACATCTCTGCAACTTGTACACCTGCGTCCTGCTGACATCTGAAGAAGATGGGCCCAAATAAAGGTAACAGGTCCTCTAGTACCAAGAGAGTTGTCAGTGAGAAGAAGGAACAGGAAAAGGAAGTGGCACTTACCAAGACTGGTGTGCCGCCCCAGATGTTTTTTGGGAAACAAAAAATTACGCCTGCAGAAGCGTTGTCCAGGGACCAAGCTGGGAGCAGCACCTCCACATCAGCGGGCCAGCCTGACCAACCTAGGCCCAAGCCGATGAGTGTTGCAGAGGTAGCCAGTCTACTAACGAGCAGCGATGTTGAAATGTCATTATCGCTAAGTAGTACACAATCAACGCAGGCAATAACAGATAAGTGGGCAGCAGCAGGTGCAGCAGCAGCCCCAAGAACAGCAGCAGGCGCAAGAACAGCAGCAGGCGCAAGAACAGCAGCAGGCGCAAGAACAGCAGCAACCAAAGCCCACAATAGTAGTTGTTCCTCCAGAAGTAGGGGCATTTCACGAAATCGAGCTTCCCGCAGACAAAGAGGAGCAAGCCACTGTTTCAGAAGATCCATTGTCTTCCAGACCCCGAGAAAGGAAAAGGAGGGTTAGTCCATCATCTTCTTCTTCAAGCCCCGCTTCTGATGATCTTGATGCCACTTGGAAGCCACCAGCTCAGTCTGAGAGTGATGCACGCCACAAGACAAGGCTAGTGACAAGGAAGGTCCCAGAAAGCCTTACAGTTATGGAGTTATATGTACAAGAGCGGAATGATGATGACGAGCCAGTCATCACAAACATCACTCCCGGCCCCGAGGAGATGGAGACCAACATTATTACCCTATCCAAAATCGCTGCGAGGGATGTAGCACGGATACCTCCAACACAGGTAACAACAATACAACCTCCAGCTTCCATATTTGCAAAGGCCCGGCAGGGATCTACATCCAGCTCAACCACCACCTCAGTAGGTAGTGGTAGTGTAACTGCACAGAGTCAAATTCTAGGCACACCCTCCAGTTCATCTGGTATTGAAAGTGGCACATCCAACAGCACCAGAAAGTTCTCCTCCCCAGTTTGGGACTTCTTTTCGGTTAGCAGTAAGGAGGAGAACATTGCTATATGCTCAATTTGTCGACAGGCTGTTAGGCGGGGTAAGCTTGGTACAAACTATGGTACCGGAGGCCAAACAAGTCATCTCAGAATACACCACAGTATCTAGTGGGAGGCTCACCTACTTCGCTTAGAAAAAAGTAAAACTGAACCCATTGCTGGTGTTGGGGATGAAGAATTAGGGGAAGATGTGATGGTGGAAGGTGAACAAGAGGGAGACATTTCTAGCCCTGTCCCCGGCAGTGTAGTGGTACCGCCCACATCCTCAGCAACATCTCAGTGGCACCGCAGTAAGAGTCATACTCAGAGTCAGCCTGAGATACTAGGGCAACAGAGTACTGCAATGAAAAAAAGTGAGTAGTTGAGCCTAACTTGGTTCAAGAAAACAGCTGCACCACAAAGGAAAAGAACACAGCCTGCCATTCTCAGCATGTTTAGGTCAGAGGGGCAGTAAGAACGCAACCACCCAACGGCACTGTTGCACAATGCAAAGCTGACTAAAATGTTAGCGCTGGACCTTCTCCCTTTTTCATTTGTGGAAGGGGTGGGTTTCCTTGATTTGTGTCAGCTATCTGCCCTAAATGGAAGGTTCCCAGCTGGTCCTATTTCGCCAGAGTTGCTGTTCCAGCACTACATCACGATGTTCTGGAATTGGTTGGACAAGCTTTGCAGCAGAGTGCTGTTCACAATATCCACCTGACAACAGACGTGGATCAGCTGCCAAGCCACTGATTACATGTGCTGCACTGCACACTGGGTCTCTTTTGTGGGGGTTAGAGATAAGCTATCTCAAGGAGGTGCTGTTGACACAGCTGAGATTTTTAATGCTACTCGGAAACATGCAACTGTAGCCATGTTCGCCATGGAGAAATCTCATACTGCTGTAAACATTTTGGAAGAGTCTCACAGCAAGGTCTTTTTTTTCAATGGCTGCACCCAAGAGGGCTTAAGATTGGTTTTGTTTCCACAGATAATGGCAGTAATGTACTTAAGGCCATGCAGCTTGGCTCCTATTTCAGGGTCCCATGTTTGGTGCACTGCATTAACATTATAGTTCGAGACTTTCTGAAATAAGAAGCCATAGTCAGCAAATTACTGACCACCTGCCGAAGAATATGCACTCATTTCAGCCATTCTTTTAAAGCTCGGAAGCAGCTGAGGATCATTCAACATGACCATAGAATGCCAGTCAAAGCACTCATCCAGGAGGTGCCAACACGTTGGAACTCAACATATTACATGCTTGACCGTCTGTTTGAGCAGTACAGACAAATCAATGAATATGTCATGCGAAGAGGGGATGCTACTGTCAAAGGCATGTCCCTTCAGATGGACCAATGGTGCCTAATTAAATGCCTGACTGAGATGCTTCTCCCTTTCAAGGTCTTCACACGTGAAGTCAGCAAGGAGGACTGTACTATGGGCCAAGCTATCCCATTGTTGCACATGCTAGAGCAACAGCTGAAGGAGGTGTCTGAAGTGTACAAAGGTGTAGAGGAAAAAAAAGAAGCATATGTGTTGGTGGAGAGCTTATCCCGTCGCTTAGCTGACAATACGAGGGTGCAAAATAATTTGATCACAAGAACATTACATTTGTGCAACAATTCTGGATCCATGGTCCAAATCGGCACTGAAAAGTGAGACATGAATTCCTTTTTCTGAAGTGGATGTTGCCCGGTACAAAACTTGGATAGCTGAGGTAGCCAGTAAGTTGGAAAATGAACGGCTGGTAATTAAAAGCCTGCTCCATACACCCACAACCACAACAGGTACTGCAGCAGTGCATCCGGCGTCAAGTTCAACTTCGGAGCTTGAGGGCAGTGCGTTTGGCTCAGATCACTCACCAACACTATCGACAACAGCAAGAACCGGATCAGCGGCCCCAGTAAAATCGTTAAAGGATTGGTATTTACAGCAAGGACTTGGTAGGTCCAGTGCTGATGAACAGACAAAACAGGCCGAACAAAGTGTAGCACCCCTGAAAATTGAGCGGATGGTCCAGGCCTATCTGGATGACCCGACAGAGGTGTTCATTGATCAAAATCCATTGTGTTATTGGTCTGGGAAAAGGGGCCAATGGCCACTGCTCAACAGGCTGGTGATAAATTATCTGGCTTGCCCTGTCGCAAGTGTCTCTTCTGAACGCGTTTTCAGTGCTGCTGGTTCCATTGTAACAGTGAGAAGGACCGGTCTCTCGCCCAAAAACGTGGAGAGGTTAACCATGATCAAAATGAATCAGCCCTTTATACCACCGAATTACACAATACATGAATCAACGCTGGAAGCTGAGGACAACGGCTTAGATGACGGAAGTAGCGTCTTAGATGATGATTACCTACTTCTGCTTGAAGCCCCAGAGTTTGAAGACGAGCTATACTTCCCTGACAACTAGACTTGCACTTCTTACTGTCTTTCTCCCTTATTTACTTTTATTTGTGTGTCTGTCTTTCTGGTTGGAAACTTCGAATCACAACAAATCCATCACCACCGTCTTCTAGTCTCTTATTGCCATATATGAGTTTCAGCTTTCTGCATTTCAGTCCACTCCTCCGAGTCCTGCTCCTCCATTCTCCCGAATCGCCCTAAATCTATTTCCCTCAAGCCAGATGATTAGCATAATAGAAGAAAATCTTGCCTCGTTGAGTCCCTCCAAAAGAAGTGGAACATGAAGATGACTACTATAGCTATCCTCCTTTCCGAGCCGAGAGAGACTGCCCATTAACTGAAGATGAGAAGAAACAGGTAATGGTGATGACATGCATTGGACGCTGACTGAGTGATTTGTGTTGTTATTGCTTCTAGTGCGTTATTTATCTAATCTACACACTAAAAGTAACTCAAGGCAATGTTTGTTTCCCTTCTCGTTTTTTAATAACAAATTTGTACTTCTACTGCAGGCTGATCCATTGCATTTTGAATATGGAAAGGAGACTCAATCTGTACAATGCACACTGAGTTGGACAACACCATGATGATGACCACAGTGACATAATATCTTCGCAGTCAAACAGTAGGATACAATATGATTGATGGAATAACTCAGGGTGTTTCATGAATGGAATAAAAGGTAAACAAGTCAACAACAACCACTGCAGACCTACATGTCTGTGTAGTGGTGGAGTCGAGTGTGATGGTATGACTGAGAGCGGTGCATTGATTTAGTCACTTAATTTGTAAAATGCTATGTTGCTGTATTTTATGTGCTTTGTCTGCCTCTGTCCCCCCAAAAAAGTACGCTAAATGGAGGATGAGTCACAGTGGGTGCCGTGGGCCTGCTCTGTCCTGTTGTTGTTGGAGGTTAATGCTTGAAACAGACTACATGCCACCTCTGAAAGTGTTCTTGTTTCACTCCACCGTAATTTATGCTTTTTTTTTCTACTTGATCTTTCAATATGCCTTTTGTTTTTCCATCTACAATTACAGGCCGGCCCTTACCCTGTGCTATACTGGGAAAAACAACTCACACTTACCTTACCAATAAATCTACATCTGCCAGGCAGGCAGTGGCGTCACCCGAGATTGATGGCCGGAGCGTTCATGGAAGGGAGGACCAAGAGGAATGCCGAGATGCAACTCCCCATTTTGACTAGGATAACATACAGTAACAGTATCAACTTTTATCATCTTTTAAATAATTTTATTCATTTGTTGTCTTCAATCATTACTACTGTGTGTTGTTGTTATTAGTATGTTTGCTCTCTGCTTATAATTCAATTCATCCCTACAGCTATTTTTGAATTTCCTTTGCTATCTTTAATTGTAAGCCTGGGTCGGTACAACAGAACAGAAACTGTATGTAATTTGGGTCTCTGAGGGCAGACAGGCAAGGCAAATTGCATAATATACTGCTGCCCTGTACTGTCTAATTGTCTAGTAGTAGTTAGTAAGTACTTCATTAACCATCAAGTTATCATCATCATGCATGCATTTCCTTTTTCTCCCTTAACAGATTTATGGATATGGTCGTCTACCAAGATTGTTTTTTCTTTTGTTGTTGTCCATGCATACTGTTTTTCTTTGTCAAACCTTTCCCTGAACCCCCCTTCCCAACCATTCATCAAACCCTAACCCTCATCCCCCGGGCTGTGTGACTTATTGAGGTGTGACTAAATTAAATGGACACCAATAACTTATCACACGCTTGCTGGGGCGGATGTGGCAAAAGCAACACTAATTCAATTTCAAAGCAGGGCGAGGATCTTCTTCTGCTTGCCCACCCATGAGCAGTATATTTGCGAGGTAATTCTTTTACCAAAGGAACCTAATCCATCAGCATTATTTGCCAGCAGTGATTGGATTTGTTGTCATCCTCCTACACAGCACTAACGGTTATGCTTGTGTCGAGTGTACTCTAGGCCTAGTCGAGTGACTCGACACAACTAGAGTTTGTAACTCTATGCACTAGGCTATCCCCGCCACCATTATGTTTTATTGAATTTTTGCACATTATTGTTAGACAGTAAGTTCTGTACTGTACTTCGTTCTACTACTCCTCCGACAGTCTCTCTCAGGCGACTGACTGTCTCATTTTCTTTTTTTGCAAATGCTACTACCAGGGTGTACTACTACTACCACCACAACCATGGCATGTTGGGAAATAAAACCATCATCACCATGCAGCCATCGCTGTGCCTAAGTTAAACATCAAGCACAGGTAAGAGAAGAAGTTTGGGGGAGGCATAATTAATGATGGACATTTTTCATTAATTCAATTTCACACACACCTTTGATGAGCCCAGTTGCAGAATGCATAGACTAGGAGGGGAGACTGACAGTACTAGTAGGACAAGTCACTCAGTGAGGGATACCGCATCTAACTGTTTGTGTCTTACAAAGTCAACCAATTACTTAAATCAAACACTGGCTGTGGTCCTGCACCAGCAAGGAAACAGTGTGACATAAAACAGTAACCCCACCCACAAAACATTAACAACATCGTATGTAAAGTATAAATATATAATTTAATCCCCTAACAAAAATAAACTATGTAAAAAATCCCACAACACCTGACCCACCCCTCTCCCTAACCCCAACCAATATCCGTAACGAAAAAGTCCAACCTATATGAAATGTCCAATTGTCCAAAGAAAGTTAACCCCAACGCCCAATTCCCACCCACCACAAGGAGAAATAACAAAGGGGTAATTAACAGGGTCTTATCGGTGGGCTTGCCTCTCCAGGAGGACACGAACTTGCTCCTCTAGCCTAGCCACGCGGCGCTTCAACGCGCGGCAATTGCATCCACGGGGGGCAGCAGTGGTATTAAAAGATGGGTGGCAGTGGGCAGCTGCCAGACGGTGGTGCCATAATGCTGGAGGGGGGTGGATGGGGCCCGGGGCATTGGAGGAGGCTGCAACTGCTGCCGCCTCCTCTGCCAAAACCACCAGCCGCCGGTATTCCCTTTGTATGGCCTCCAGCTTCCGGCGCCGGGCCTTGGCTGCCAACTCCTTTCTGTCCGGTTTCCCTTTGGAAGGAGTAGCTATATCAAGAAAAAAAAAACACTATTGTAAAATATACTCTTAGCAAAGCAGTAAGACAAATTAATTCTACACATAGTGGCACGGTAGCACTAGCCAGCACAGTCCATAACATTTGTGGTATGTATCTATCCTCCCACTTCCTCGGCCTCTAACATTTGTGGGAGTTTCAGGCATTCAACCACCCATGCATCTGATTCCTATCAGCCACCTATGCATGCATGCATCCCACGCATCCTTCTCTACCAGTCATAAATATTAAATCTATCCCGTCCTTCTTCCTTCCACCCTTCTGTCCCTTTTCGTTCAACCCATTCATCAAGGTCATCTGATCTGACTTTTTTTTTTTTAACAACATATTTTATTGATTTTGTTAAACAAACAACCAGCACAGTTATCCAGAGATTATGGTGCAAGTACATCCCCCAGGATACACATTGTGCTGATTTACCGCCCCCAACCCCAAGTCTGCAAACATCAGACTCCCACACCCACCCCACCCACCCCGTGTCAACACGCAGTCCCATCCGTTTCCGGGATGGCATTGTTACTATTATCCTAAAATGTTTGTACACAGTCACCCCACACCTTGTATTTATCTCTCCTGTCTCAACAGGCGTTCTATGGGATCCCCTGAATCATCTGGAGTAAGTTGTAGCAGGTCCACACCCCTGTATATGGCCCATTTCCCCCATATCCTCCCGTGTTTCCGGGGGCAGCCGCGTGCCACAAAGACTGCAATCTCCGCCATCATACATTGGTCCATGGCTTTCTTCCACTTGCCTAGGTGGGGTGGGGAGGTCTCCTTCCAGCTCTGCGCTATATCCCGCTTCGCCAACACGAGCCCCAGAAACAGTAAGTGCTGTTTATATCTGTTCCCCCCAATGTCCTCGGTGCTATGTAGTAGTGTGAGTCTTGGCTCGAACGGGAGCTCCCAGGCCAGAACGCTCGCCAAACACCCAAGGACCTTGCGCCAATAGGGTTGTATCACTACGCAGAGCCATACTGTATGTAAGAACGTGCCTTCGGTCGCGCATATCGGGGACTGAATCACCCCCATTTTCCACAATCGCGTTCTAGTGTAGTAGACCCTGTGTAGGTATTTATATTGGATCAGGCGATGTCTAGTGGAAACTGCAGTATAACGGGGGCTCGCCAGTGCCTCCGCCCAATCATCATCTGTAAGGTCAGGGAGATCGGCCTGCCAACGCTCACGTGTCTTATGGAGATTGTGTTGCGCGCGTGTTGTAAGGGTTTGATAGATTTGTTGGATCTTATGAGGGCCGAGGTTCCCCGTCAAAAGGCGACTTTCTAGGGGGTGATATTCTGGCAGGGACGTCAGTGAACGCACCGCCGGCATCAACGCATGTCGAAGCTGTAAGTATCGGTAGAACTGGGAATTGTGTAGGTCAAATTCGGTTTGTAGTTGTTGGAAGGATTTAATTGTGGGCCCTCGCATGACATCCCCCAACGTGGAGATTCCTATTGTATCCCACTCCCGGAATCCCTCCAGGGCTGCCACCGGCCGGATGAAGGCGCCGCGCCATAAGGGTGTCATTTTGGTAAGTTTCCCCCACCAGCCCATCATACGCACCACGCGCCGCCAGATCTGAATCACCGTACCGCATGCCGGAGGATGGCCGGCCACTGAAGAGGAATCGTATAGTAAGTGTAGCAGCCGTGTGTGAGGGAGAGTCAAACGCTCTACCGCATACGCCGGATCTTGGAGCGACCCATACCACCAGTCGTTGACCACGAGCAGCTGGGATGCCCAGTAATAGGCGCGCATATCCGCCGCAGCTATTCCCCCGCAGTATGTAGATTGTACACAGGTCGCCAGGGCCACCCGTACGGCGCCCCCTTGCCAGAGGAACCCGTTCAGCAGGGCGTTTACATGCGTGAACCACGATCTGATCTGACTTTTAGTCTTCTCCATAAAACTTTCACAGCTGAGTTGAAGTCGGATAGAAGAAGCCATTGGTTACTCAACACTCCCGCCGCTAATGCTTTTACTAATGCTAAGTAAAGGGTGTCTTCAACCGTTCACAACTTCTTACTTAATAAGTCTCAACAGTACAGTATACAGTACACCCTTGCAGTGAGTGTAATGCCAATAAGTAAGGATCAGGAATATAACTTACCACCGCCCGCCACTGCTGCTGGTTCAACCCCTGCAGCTCCTCTTGCAACTGCCTCCTCTTCTCCGCCCTCAGCAGCCGCGTCGCCTCCGCCGCTGGCCGGTAGTATGACTAGAAAAAACATTTTTTAGATGCCATATTCACCTCCCCCTATTTTTCACTACCAAGATTGAAAAAAAAGTTAATACATACATATACAACGGACATCACTAGTACAAATCAGGTAGTAGAGTAGACATTAGTAGTGTTATATGGTCCCTATGGTCATTCTAGTCTTTGCTTAGCTAGCCCCAACCATGCAACAATTTTACCTTTGTGTCTTTTATTTTTGCGAACGTTACCTCGCAGCTTGTTGTGTAAGACGTCTTTTTGCCCACATGAGCTCATACTGCTACTGTGTGAGCGCTGCATACAAGGTCGAAAAACAAGCAACTTTGTTATCGAGTTCTGGTGTTAGTCCATATTGCTTATCCATAAAAATGCTACACTTTTTGGCACGACTGAGAAATGCTTGCAATATAATACTAACGCGAACCATTTTTCTCATAACAGACGGAAGATTCCCTTCTACGAACCAGAGGTTTGCAGAGCTTATGATGTAACCAGTACTAGGTTCTTCTAAGGTGAGGGGTCCCCAGAATTCGCTCAGAGATCTTCATTTATAATTTTATATAAACTATATTCCTACCAAGGGGAGGGTGGTACGTCTATCACTGTTCAGTTATCATGATTTCGCCTTTTGTCTTCTACTTGTACTTGTTGTAAGTGTAACTAAATGTAACAATGTTTATTGTTTTAATCTTATGCATTTTGCTGTTGGTGCTGCATTATAGAACAACGTACAGAGCTTGTCAGTTGAAAATAAACCTTTTGAACTTACATAGACTCGGTGGTATTAGGTGTGGACGTACATGAGTGTGTGAGCGAAAGGGTGTGCAATGTGCATATGCATGTGCATTGCTTCCGCGACTGAGAGGTTGGGAGTGTTATAATCTGGGTTGTCGACTCATTGGGTATGGGGGGTTCAGAGATCTAATAGTAATGAGACACTATAATTAGTCGGTCAGGGGATTGTGGTGGGTTCTGATTGAGGTGTGAGGAAGGTCCAACCTCCCATCACCAACATCCTATTTTCTTGTACAAAGTTCTGTATGTGCAGAATTCCTACAACAGTAGTAGTATGTCCTATCCTATCAAAAATAGTAAAATCTGGTTGGACATTTTGTTGGTGGGAATTGTCGAAAAGCCTCAAGATTAAGAAGACTAGAAGTAGTAGAAGAGAACAACCCAAAGGACTGGACTCAATGGCTAGAGCTATTGGTGAATCAGAGTTTTATTTAAAACCTTTCAAATAAAGAGTGGCCAGAGAGTCATAGCAGAGGCAGTTAGAGGCAGGGATAACAAGCATTTAGAAACAGATAGTCTAGATCGAAGAAGAATTGGTAAAAAAAATAACATTAGGAAACTGGAACAATAGTTCGGAAAAAATAAGGTGCAGTAAAAGTTAGACTTACTGGGGGCCAGCAGCAGAGCCCTTGATAGAGGAGCGGTCCTGTTCCTCCTGTCCCTGGTGTTGTTCTTGTCCAGCTGGTCCTGCCGACTCCGACCCCGTCTTCTTGCCCCTGGATGCTGATCATGAAAGATATAAGAAAGAAAGAGACAAACAATGATGATTGGTGTGAAACAAATAAAATATTTTTTTAAACGGAAAACAACAATTGCAATAAAACTGACCTATCTAACCTGGTCGACTAGTAGTATCGGGAGATTTGCGGACTGACTAGTTATTATTTATCAACACTAATCCAGTGTTCCATTCTGATTCCAGAAAAAAACTAGTGCGGCCACCTCGGCCTCACCGAATAAGGCCCGTGGCTGCACCCTGTGTTGGCTCCGCCTTCCGCAAAGAAGGCGGTCGCGGCTAAGGCTACGAGCCCTGCGGCCCTCTGCCATGGTTCTGGGTAGTAGGACGGGGCGGAAAAGAAAAGGTAGGAATGAAATAAGTAAGTAAAAGAAATGAAAAAAGCAGGTAATAGAAAAAGTGTGAAAAAGTATTGAAAAATACACAAAAAGTTGAATAAAACTCAAAATATAGAATCAGGAAAATAGAGAGATAGATATTAAATAAAAAAAGATCAAAAAAAGTTTCCACAAACAAAGGATTGAAAAGATTGAGGGAGGATTGAAAAGCAGGCCCAGAACCATAGCAATAGAGTGAAAAACAAGATGGCCGCGCCCATTGCGACATCGCGTGGGCAAGTTCGCGCAATATTTCCCCCCCCGAGCACGCAAAAAGCGTTGCAAACACGTAATACGCGTTCCCGAACAGGAAATACTTATCGCGAACGGGCGGGAGCATGCAGTACGCGACCTGGAACAGGAAATAAGCATCGCGAGCATGCAATACGCGACCCGGAACAGGAAATAACCATCGCGAGTGGGCGGGAGACGTGAAAAACAAGATGGCCGCGCCCATTAGCGACCACATGGGCAAGTTGGTGATATATTTTCCTGCCAGCACGCAAAAACACATTGCGAACGGGCGGGACAAGTATTTCCACGTCTTCGCGGAGATTTGTGGCAATTTTGTGGAGATTTGCATAACGCGACTACGCGAATTCCTCCCTCCCCTAATCTTGACATATTTAAAAGACATGCAAATCCATCAAGGCCCCCCAAATCCGGCCATTTAGAATTCGAAATCCTTGATCAGACACATTAAAAAACAATAATTTTAGATCTGTTTTGTGGAAATATGGATTTTTCTGATCAGTTATGTCCCCTATCTTGGACCCCAACGGTTCCATGTATGAATCACAAGTACATGTATGTTTCCTCCAGTTCCAGTTATGAAGACGCAAACACATGTGCGTCCACCGTCAATCTGTCCTCTTTCAGATCCGCCATGAATAGGCCGGATATTCCATTCCTAAGTATGAAAGGCCACCGGCTTTATATGGTTCACTTATGCCATTTTACAGTCCAGGCAAGTAGGCCCTGATTCTGTCATCAAACTCTTCTTGCCTTCTGCCTCTGAAAGCTCCAGTCTGAGCCTGCATCTGTGACCATGAACTTTGTCTCATTCCCTGCGCGGCTCACGAAGCCTGACATCAGCCTGCTGCCTGCCAAAAACTGTATTTCACCTTCGAAATTATCTGCTCCGTTCCCTGCCCGATGCATTCCTGTCTAGTAGTTTAGGTAAACATTCTTCCAGCTACCGAGCAAAGGCCCGGCTTCTCTGTCTTTATGTAAGTAATTCATAGCCCTATTACTATGGAAGATTTCTACCCACGCATCTAGTGTAGACACTTAGACGCTTGTACACGCACTAACAGTCAGTATAGTCAGTATAGAATAAGATTCTACTCTAAGAAGACCTCTCTTTTGGATAACTTAGTTCTTTAAACATAGGATGTTAGATATGATTTGGGATTAGGTTGACTTGACCCTCCAGACTTCTGTCGCCACATGTAGAGCTAAATGTCAAGTCCCCTTCACCCCCTAGTTGCACGTCAATCACACGTCATGCTGCTGCGCGCGCATTTCTGCCCAGTATTTCTGCTGACATTGCGAAATTCTTTCATGTAACCACCCTCTTATGACATCACATCTGATGACGTTCTTTAAACACACCCAGTTACGCCTATCTTTGCTACGTATGAATATATTATCCCTACTATCAATTGTTACGCCTCTTGTATTTGCTTCACTGTAATGCCTATTGTATAAAAGTAATTGATTGTCAATAATGTATGTACTTCACTTCCTGAACCTTCGTGGTGATGGAACTTGGAGCAACCGATTATAATCGACCATTGGAATAAAGCCCATTCCGAACCTCTAATACCACGGATTCTGCCTCTTATTTACTGAGCTATTTTATTATGTTTCTGTATCAAATTAAGTCCCGGTAATTAAATTATTTACCACATGAATGGCGCCCGAACAGGGACACTTTCTCATCTCACGCGCCGGCGGTGAGTTGCAGGCCCGGTCTCCTGCCACAGCTGGACGGACAATAACGCGTACCAGCAGGATTTCCTGTATCTCCCTCCGGTCAAGCGGGGGCGACTGAGGCTGCGATCAACACCCAGACGAGGCGGTGAGAAGTGCGAAGTATCCCGACCAGAGCCTAGCTGAGAGAGCAAGATCCGAGGTATACAGAGGCCCACCAGTTTCCGAAGTCCTGAGTCGAGTCCAGTTTCCGAAGTTTCGAGTCGAGTCCAGTCCGGTTCAAGTTCAGTTCAGTTTCCGAGGCCTTCCGTTTCCGAGCTACCCGGTGAGTACCATTACTGGGGAGGCGTTCTGACGTGCACATAGGTTGTGCCGGTCAAGACGGGTTTGGGTACACAAATCCGGTCTGCACTGTTTCAGCAGTGTATCTGTACTGTTTAGCAGTATATCTAGTAAATCAAGTATATTAAATTCAGAATAATTCAGTTAAAGTCGAGTATTATGTTTAGTGATTAAGTTTTCCTTAGATCGTCATCATCATTGTTGCTCGGTTAAATGTTAAATGTTTAAATGTTTTAAATACGTTCTGCATATTGTGGTATGAATGACTGTTCATTATTGTGTTTACTGTATTAAGTTTGTTCAAAATCAAGTATCAGATCAGTTTTCAATATGCCGCTCTTTTCGAAATTAAGACAGATCACAACAAGAAAAGGGGTACTCGAAGAAGCCGTTCCTATTCCTCCTAGGGACACTCCAGGGTACTTCATGTATCATAAACATGGCTTAGACGCTATATTATTTCTTGATTTATGGGTAGACTACACCAAGGAATTACCAGAAAGTCAGAGGTGGCCCGCAGCTGGGACCTGGGATGCAGAGTGCATCATGAAAGTAGAGGAAGAGTTATGGAAAAGGAAAGTCAGACAGTCACAGAAAGACGCCATTGAATTATGGCGTAAAGAATCTCATAGACGTACAGAAAAAGCACTCCGACAGGAAGAGAAAAATAAAGAGAGTTCAAATAAAGTCCGAGAAAATCTATTAATTGAAGAAGGTACCCGAGTGAAATCAGAACAAATAGACAGACAAAGAAATGCCCTTATGAATGGTATGTATCCCCTTCTGGCTGAAGGATTACCTAAGGCTACTCCGGAGATACCAAAAGACTTGCCACCCCCAATATTTCCAATAAAAATGCATCCTAAGGGGCATCCGAGAACCGCAGAAGATGTTTTTCTTTCCTCATATTTAGATGACGCAGCTCCCGAGTACGCTAATCCCGCCCCACATAGACCGCCTGCCAGGGAGGTTCAACGCCAAGATCCAGTATCTGTATCTCTACAGCAACAAATCCTGACACAAGTTCCGGCAAGCACATCTGTTCCTACATCTGTTCCTACAGCTACTTCTATAGCTGTGTCCACACCTATAGTTGCTGTATCACGTTCAACGAATCCTTTCACACCCGATACCCCAGACGGGGCTACCGGAGGTGCTACCAATATTTTTTCTACGCCACCCAGAATAAATAAACTTACCTTTCAAGAGTCAGCACATTCACGTACCCCCAAACTCATAAATGCCCGTACGCTTAAGGAACTTCTTATAGATTGTAGATATGACCCTGTGCCCGGAAAAGAGGACGAAATGACCCTGGCATCATTACGTATCAGACGAGCGGCAGTGTATTTAGGGAAGTTACCAGGAATGACTACACATCTAGACAATATATATCATTTTGTCCAAACAGGGCGAGATTCTGAATGTATTAACAGAGCTATGGAATACCAGAAAGTGGAGATACAGGGGGAACTGTTACGTTTCCTCATAAATTGTGTGATCAGAAATCAAGACCGACCGGGGGTAGACCCGGAAGCAATGCAAATTCTTACCAGATGGAGCCAGAATATATCAGAAGGGAGACATGATAAGCAAAATTGTATAATAGCCATGTGCCGAAAGATCCGTAAAGAAATAGAACGCCTACACGAAGAGAGATTGGCGGTAGACCAGTTCGAACAAAGCGAGGAGGAAGGATCAGGACTGCCCACAGGACAGTCAGACACCATAGCCTATGTAGGTAGAGGAAGATCTTGTAATAGTACTAGATGTCTTATTGACCCGATACGTCCGATATGTCCAGATAATAACAGGAATTTCCAAACACCTATAATTAATATAAGGTCTAACGAGCATTCGTTCCAAACCGCTGACAAATTACTCCGAGAACGAAGGGGTTATCATTTTCTCGATTCTATGGATGAACAAGAATTAGCCAGGTCAGCCGTCCATTGGATGGCCAGTCCCGGAAAGTATGGTGATGATACAGTAGCACACACATTTTTGAATCTCACCCCAGATGAACAGCGTTTAGCTGGGATTTATATGATTCAACAACTCCTTATACTATACCAGAGTCAGCATTCGGATCCTGGTCCCTTGCCTGATATATTGACTGAATTACTCATGAATAGATGGAGAGGTTCAGGTACTAAATTAATTAAAGAAATACTAGAATCAAGAAAACAGTACATTCTTTTTGTATGCCCAGAACATGTCTCATTGCCCATCAAGGAAAGAACCACGTATTACATGGACAGACAGAATCCCTTACGAGAAGTACACCCAATAAAAGGCGAGGACAATGAGTTTAAACGCGTATTTGTATATACGCCCATATCGAAAATAGAATTGTTAGAAATGAAGAAAGTGGTACCCAGTCATGACAAAGACCCAGCAGGTTTCCACCGAGAAATTAAAGACATGTTACTCATGGGAGAGTATACCTATCCCGACATTATGACAATATTAAAGGTATTAATGCCTGCTGGCATTTATGAAAAACTCAGGGAAAAAGAGTGGGAGGTAGGCGACCAAAAGATAGAATGGTCAGCATTAGAAGCAGAAGAAAAGGCCCGAACTGCAGGAGCAGGGCTTGGGGATAAAACTAAAGCACTACCAGGTTTACTGGTACAGGTACTGCCACGTTTATTAACTACGAAAAAGGAAGATTGGGGTACAATTTCAGCCTGTAAACAGAAGCAAGATGAAGACACTAGTGATTTCTATGCCCGATTTGAAAAATGTTTTGGTATAAATAGTGGCATAAAAGCAAGTAGCGAATCATACCCACATCTGTTTGTGACAAAATTAGTAGAAAATTCCTTGCCTCAAGTGAAGAATAGAGTATTAAAATTCGAGAGTACCTGGCAAGGTAACACTCCATCACAAATGTTACAAATGTTACAGTACCATCACAATAGAATTAGAGAGGAACAAGAACATGAACAAAGACGCATGAAAGACACGAAAATGAAAATGCTAGTTTCCCAGACAGTTCCAGCTGAAGGACATAAAAAGGGTACGACACATTCCGGTGATTCAACAGGACCTGTAAAAGGGACATGCAATTATTGTAAAAAGCCAGGTCATTACGTACACGATTGTCCAGTTTTAAAACATAATATCGCCATAGGTAATACAAAAGAAAGACCACGGCCACCCAGACAGGATCAGAATGAACAAGGAGCCCCGCAGCATGCACAGTCCATGCCAGTTCCACCACAGTCTATACAGTTTGTGCCAGCTGCACCAGCGCTGCCTGTTGCTGCCACACAAACCACGACACGACAACTGTACCAGACCGCACAGTATGACTATCCTGATTATCAGCGATACGCATGAACCAGCCTAGAGAGGGAAGTTGACTTACCCCTTATCGAGGTCCCTGTAGACCAAGAAGGACCTTATGTACATAGTGAATTATTAGGCCAAGACAGAAAATTTTTACTCGATACAGGGGCAAGTCGAACAACTATAAAACGTAGTGAAGTTCCAGGGGCACCCCTCTCAGGCTCACAGAATATTTCCCTTGGTTTTTCAGGAAAACCTATTGTTAATGAAGTGTCACAGCCTCTTCCACTTACGATAGGACCTTTGACCCGAACTACAGATTTATTGCTGACTAAATCATGTCCAGAAAACTTGTTAGGTATAAAAACACTGAAAGCTCTAGGAGCTATAATATGTTGTTCTCCGGAAGGAGTAAGATTGTTTTTACGTGATTTTAAAGGTCATTATGTGTCTAGAGACATGGATCCCCGATTGCAGACTTTACCCACACATCTATGGGCACAAGGCCCTACTGATGTTGGTTGCATGAATATTACACCATATCGAGTCACACTAAAGGCAGGAGTTGTACTACCACGAATGAAACAATACAAGTTACCACCAGATGCTGTAGTGGCTTTACTGCAAATCATTGACGAGCTTATTGCCCAAGGAGTGGTTGTGGAAACAGACTCCAATGTATGTAATTCACCGATAATTCCGATTCTTAAACGAACAGATCCGAAGGCCCCGCCAGTATATCGATTGGTTATTGATCTGCGCGAATTAAACAAATGCATAGTGCCACAATTCCCTGTGGTCCCAGATATCTCATCATTACTGACAGCTATTGATTCCGAAGCAACATTCTTTACTGTAATTGATCTCAAGAATGCTTTTTTCAGCGTCCCAATAGATCCGGAAAGCCAATATTTGTTCGGATTTAGTTTAAATGGACGTAGCTTTAAATTCTCACGCGCACCTCAAGGATTTACGGAAAGCCCCAGCATCTATAGTCAAGCACTGAAACGAGAACTCGACAGTATCCACATGCCAGTTAACACCGCTTTGCTTCAATATGTCGATGATCTGCTGATCACCGCGAGAAGCGAACCCGAATGTGAGAAAGCATCACTGACGGTTTTACAATTTCTAGCCGAAAAGGGGCACAAGGTGTCCCCTTCTAAGCTGCAATTCTGTGTCCAGCGAGTTGTTTATCTTGGACACTCGCTGTCCAAGGAGGGAAGGCAGCTTACACCCGACCGCATTCAGTTAATAGCTAACATGCCAATACCCAAGACACAAAAGGAGGTACGGGCTTTCATAGGCCTCACTTCATATTGTAGGCAGTGGATCCCTCAGTATGCATTTCTAGCAAAACCACTCATTCAATTGACAACACAGGAGGCAGCCACATCGACTGTTCTCCCTTGGACTCAGGAACATACACAAGCTTTTGAAAGCTTAAAGAAAACTTTATGTCAAGCACCTGTCTTAGCAACGCCATGTTACAGTAAACAGTTTACACTTTTTGTTACAGAACGCGAAGGTACTGCCTTGTCAGTACTCACACAGGAACAAGCGGGAGCACACAAACCATGTGCTTATTTTTCTAGTACATTAGATCCCGTAGCTCAGGCTTTGCCCGCATGCCTAAAATCAGTGGCAGCAACAGCTTTGGCAATCAGACAAAGCGATGCTATAGTGTTAGGACATCTATTGACAGTTCAAGTACCCCATGCAGTAGAGGTTCTTGTGAATAGAACGCAAACACAACACTTGACTATAGCGCGACTTACAGGGTACGAATTAACATTGTTTCAGCCACATATAGAAATCAGACGTTGTAACACATTGAATCCTGCCACACTTTTACCTGTAATCGGAACAGACCCACTAGCCCATGACTGTATTGAAGTTATTACAATCACGACGAAACCCAGACAAGACTTAACCGATGTCCCATTGTCAGACCCAGACCTGACGTTGTATGTAGATGGTTCATGTATGAGAACAAGTACAGGAGAGTTAGTGGCCGCTTACGCAGTCACAACAGATACTGAAATCATTGAAACAAATTGCATAAATACCTTGTCAGCTCAAGCCGCAGAGCTCATCGCTCTGACACAAGCCTGTATTCAAGCCACAAATAAAA
The DNA here is from genome assembly GCF_964204655.1 of Triturus cristatus. NCBI lineage: Eukaryota > Metazoa > Chordata > Amphibia > Caudata > Salamandridae > Triturus > Triturus cristatus. Next base: position 1,090,978,094 of record NC_140582.1, on the reverse strand, counting down.
AAGTCAACATATACACTGATTCACGTTATGCATTCGGAGTTGTACATGACTTCGGCGTGCTGTGGCGAGAGAGAGGTTATTTAACTTCTCACGGTGCCCACATTCAGCACGGACCCCTCATCCATGCCTTATTAGATGCGATACATCTACCCACTGCAATATCAATTATGAAATGTAAAGCTCATACGAAAGTTACTGATATCATTTCTCAAGGCAATGATCTAGCTGACAGAACAGCTAAACAGACTGCTCAAACTCAAACATCCGACATGACAAAGACAATAGTCCTGACGCCAACACATTGCATGACGATTAAAGATCCTACTCTTGACGTAATTGACATACAGACACATGCTACACCAGATGAAATAAAGAAATGGACTGAATTAGGAGGGATCCAAACGGATCAAGGATGGTTGATGAAGGAAAAGTCTGTGTGGTTCCTTCCTGATTCAATGGTCCAAGTTATAATTAACACTGTACATAGTCCCGCACATCTAGGAGAAAAAGCTATGCTAGATAGCATTCAACACATTTGGTTCAATAAACATTTACGAGCAGCAGCCAAACAAAAAGTTCGTACCTGTATGATCTGTTGCCAGTTCAACCCAGGAAAAAGCGTTCCCGTAGAACAGGGTGGATTTCAGCCTCCTGATCACCCTTTTGAAGTCCTCCAGATGGATTATATCCAGATGGAACGATGTAGAGGATTCAAATATGTTCTCGTAGTTGTTTGTGCTCTTTCCCGTTGGACGGAGGCATACCCGGTTTCAGATTACACTGCCCCGACTACTGCCAAACAGTTGGTTCGAGAATTCTTCCCACGGTACGGTTTACCACGTGTTGTCTATTCAGATAACGGCCAGCCGTTCTCATCCGAATTAATGAAACACGTTTCACTTTTGTTAGGCTATCAGTGGAAATTCCACTGTGTCCGACACCCCGAGGCAGCAGGTCTCGTAGAAAGACATAATCAGACTCTGAAAATTAGATTGTCCAAAATATGCAGAGAGAAAGGTGTCGACTGGGTAGTAGCATTACCAGTTGCACTCTTTTACACAAGAATGGTAGCACACTCTCGAACAGGGCTATCCCCGTATGAAGTGATCTTCGGCAGACCACCAAATATGTGGGGGACGCCCATACCACGCAAAATAACTGATATTGACTGTAATATGCTGACAGATTACTTGGCTTCCTTGATGTCTGCACTACAATCTTGTCGTTCACAGGTAGCTGCAGCTTTTCCTGACAACACTGAGGTGAAACCCCATGACGTAATCCCAGGCGACCTGGTCCTAGTGAGGAACTTTGATCGAAAGACTCAGCTGGATCCTAGGTGGAAGTCGCCGCAGTTGGTCTTGCTCACCACAAGGACAGCCGTGAAGATCGAGGGCAGGAAAGGTTGGATTCATTCAAGTCATATCAAGAAATTTCATGGACTACCAGCGGATGTGAATACCACACCTCGTGTGTCTTCACCCATTGACTCAAAACTTCCTTTTGTTGAAAAGAGTAATTCCGAACATTATAAACTAAAGCTCAGGTCCAATCAGTCAAGCAATTTGATTGTTTAAGTCCTCTCCGAGGTGAAGCGGTTGAATTGTCTCTGGCATGTATCCCTTGGACCTGAATAGAGATAACACCCGAAAAATGTTGAAACGACAGGCGTACTGTAAATCACTGCGTAGTCATTGCATAGTGACGTTATTAATTTTGTTTTTCTTAAGTCTTTTAATAATTACTGCAAGTATATTGTTGCACATATATTATCCTATTTCTAGACATGTTTACAATGTTACTGCTGAACATTCTTTTAGTGAATTACCTCCGCTTGAGTTGTCTTATAGATTTGCGCTGCGCAATAACACGTTTATCAGTATGTTACATCATTCCCATCAGGTTAGCAATGCTACAAATTGTTGGATATGTGGCCGACTCCCTCCCTATCAGAATTATAAAGGAATTCTACCTCTCTTTCCATACCCGTTCACACACAACGGCTCCTGTGGAGCATGGTTTAGTTTAATTAATTCTCTAGATTCGAATTCTGCAGTTTATCAAGATAACTGGGTATGGGGAAATTTGAACTTAGTTTTGCTTAAGGTCTGCTATCCTAACAAGGAGGGACTTCCCCAGAGAACAGGAACTGATCTAGAAAATGAAGTATATGGATTAGGTAATTTTACGCTTAATCTTATGATCCTAAATGTCGAATCCGAAGCTACTCCAATTTTGCCCGCTATGTCAATATTTCCAGTAAAAGGTGAATTATGTGTAAGAAAGAATGGTTCCATAAATATGGGCCATAGTAGATGCACCACTGTAGTAGAATTTAGTGATCGAGGCAAGTCTACATTTAGAGCTTCCCGCCATTCTTATTTCATATGTGGTCAGACGGCATATGTACGTTTGCCTCTAGATTGGGATGGTACTTGCTACATTGGATTCCTTTTGCCACCTGTTTTCCTAGCTCCTCCTGATTATCACAGAAATACTCATTTAGTATATAATAGAGTAAGGAGAGATCTCCCGATAGTCGATTACACTGAAACAGCATGGGAAAAATACACAGATTTCAATAAAGGTCTCTTTCCCTATATAGGTACCGTTACTAATAGTAAGCTGATACGTAGATTAACTAGAACCCTTGAAGCAGTAGTGAACGAAACTATTTCCGCCTTAGGCAATTTAACAGAAGAGCAGTCTGCTATGCGGATTGTTGTGCTTCAAAATCGTCTTGTCCTTGACGTCATCCTGGCCGATAGGGGCGGAGCTTGTAGGGTCATCGGATCAAGCTGTTGCATTTTCATACCAGAAAATTCGCCATCTGTATATAAAGCCATAACTCGCCTTCATAAGATTGTAAGCCAGATACACCAGAACCCAGGCACCTGGACTTGGTCCGGTTGGTTTTGGAGTGTATTATCTACCTTTGGATGGAAGGTCCTATCTTTCCTAGGTATTGGCCTTCTCATACTATTCAGTTGCTGTCTATGCCTACAATGTGGACCAGCGATTTGTGGTCTGTGTGCCACATCGTGTATTCCACCACCAGGATTTCATTCATCACGGAAGAAGAAAGAAGAACAAATGATGCTATATGAACAGATCAATGGATTGATGAAGATTGATATCTCTTAACGGGCAAGTAGGGGACAAGGAGGGAATGTGGAAATATGGATTTTTCTGATCAGTTATGTCCCCTATCTTGGACCCCAACGGTTCCATGTATGAATCACAAGTACATGTATGTTTCCTCCAGTTCCAGTTATGAAGACGCAAACACATGTGCGTCCACCGTCAATCTGTCCTCTTTCAGATCCGCCATGAATAGGCCGGATATTCCATTCCTAAGTATGAAAGGCCACCGGCTTTATATGGTTCACTTATGCCATTTTACAGTCCAGGCAAGTAGGCCCTGATTCTGTCATCAAACTCTTCTTGCCTTCTGCCTCTGAAAGCTCCAGTCTGAGCCTGCATCTGTGACCATGAACTTTGTCTCATTCCCTGCGCGGCTCACGAAGCCTGACATCAGCCTGCTGCCTGCCAAAAACTGTATTTCACCTTCGAAATTATCTGCTCCGTTCCCTGCCCGATGCATTCCTGTCTAGTAGTTTAGGTAAACATTCTTCCAGCTACCGAGCAAAGGCCCGGCTTCTCTGTCTTTATGCAAGTAATTCATAGCCCTATTACTATGGAAGATTTCTACCCACGCATCTAGTGTAGACACTTAGACGCTTGTACACGCACTAACAGTCAGTATAGTCAGTATAGAATAAGATTCTACTCTAAGAAGACCTCTCTTTTGGATAACTTAGTTCTTTAAACATAGGATGTTAGATATGATTTGGGATTAGGTTGACTTGACCCTCCAGACTTCTGTCGCCACATGTAGAGCTAAATGTCAAGTCCCCTTCACCCCCTAGTTGCACGTCAATCACACGTCATGCTGCTGCGCGCGCATTTCTGCCCAGTATTTCTGCTGACATTGCGAAATTCTTTCATGTAACCACCCTCTTATGACATCACATCTGATGACGTTCTTTAAACACACCCAGTTACGCCTATCTTTGCTACGTATGAATATATTATCCCTACTATCAATTGTTACGCCTCTTGTATTTGCTTCACTGTAATGCCTATTGTATAAAAGTAATTGATTGTCAATAATGTATGTACTTCACTTCCTGAACCTTCGTGGTGATGGAACTTGGAGCAACCGATTATAATCGACCATTGGAATAAAGCCCATTCCGAACCTCTAATACCACGGATTCTGCCTCTTATTTACTGAGCTATTTTATTATGTTTCTGTATCAAATTAAGTCCCGGTAATTAAATTATTTACCACATGAATGGCGCCCGAACAGGGACACTTTCTCATCTCACGCGCCGGCGGTGAGTTGCAGGCCCGGTCTCCTGCCACAGCTGGACGGACAATAACGCGTACCAGCAGGATTTCCTGTATCTCCCTCCGGTCAAGCGGGGGCGACTGAGGCTGCGATCAACACCCAGACGAGGCGGTGAGAAGTGCGAAGTATCCCGACCAGAGCCTAGCTGAGAGAGCAAGATCCGAGGTATACAGAGGCCCACCAGTTTCCGAAGTCCTGAGTCGAGTCCAGTTTCCGAAGTTTCGAGTCGAGTCCAGTCCGGTTCAAGTTCAGTTCAGTTTCCGAGGCCTTCCGTTTCCGAGCTACCCGGTGAGTACCATTACTGGGGAGGCGTTCTGACGTGCACATAGGTGTGCCGGTCAAGACGGGTTTGGGTACACAAATCCGGTCTGCACTGTTTCAGCAGTGTATCTGTACTGTTTAGCAGTATATCTAGTAAATCAAGTATATTAAATTCAGAATAATTCAGTTAAAGTCGAGTATTATGTTTAGTGATTAAGTTTTCCTTAGATCGTCATCATCATTGTTGCTCGGTTAAATGTTAAATGTTTAAATGTTTTAAATACGTTCTGCATATTGTGGTATGAATGACTGTTCATTATTGTGTTTACTGTATTAAGTTTGTTCAAAATCAAGTATCAGATCAGTTTTCAATATGCCGCTCTTTTCGAAATTAAGACAGATCACAACAAGAAAAGGGGTACTCGAAGAAGCCGTTCCTATTCCTCCTAGGGACACTCCAGGGTACTTCATGTATCATAAACATGGCTTAGACGCTATATTATTTCTTGATTTATGGGTAGACTACACCAAGGAATTACCAGAAAGTCAGAGGTGGCCCGCAGCTGGGACCTGGGATGCAGAGTGCATCATGAAAGTAGAGGAAGAGTTATGGAAAAGGAAAGTCAGACAGTCACAGAAAGACGCCATTGAATTATGGCGTAAAGAATCTCATAGACATACAGAAAAAGCACTCCGACAGGAAGAGAAAAATAAAGAGAGTTCAAATAAAGTCCGAGAAAATCTATTAATTGAAGAAGGTACCCGAGTGAAATCAGAACAAATAGACAGACAAAGAAATGCCCTTATGAATGGTATGTATCCCCTTCTGGCTGAAGGATTACCTAAGGCTACTCCGGAGATACCAAAAGACTTGCCACCCCCAATATTTCCAATAAAAATGCATCCTAAGGGGCATCCGAGAACCGCAGAAGATGTTTTTCTTTCCTCATATTTAGATGACGCAGCTCCCGAGTACGCTAATCCCGCCCCACATAGACCGCCTGCCAGGGAGGTTCAACGCCAAGATCCAGTATCTGTATCTCTACAGCAACAAATCCTGACACAAGTTCCGGCAAGCACATCTGTTCCTACATCTGTTCCTACAGCTACTTCTATAGCTGTGTCCACACCTATAGTTGCTGTATCACGTTCAACGAATCCTTTCACACCCGATACCCCAGACGGGGCTACCGGAGGTGCTACCAATATTTTTTCTACGCCACCCAGAATAAATAAACTTACCTTTCAAGAGTCAGCACATTCACGTACCCCCAAACTCATAAATGCCCGTACGCTTAAGGAACTTCTTATAGATTGTAGGACCCTGTGCCCGGAAAAGAGGACGAAATGACCCTGGCATCATTACGTATCAGACGAGCGGCAGTGTATTTAGGGAAGTTACCAGGAATGACTACACATCTAGACAATATATATCATTTTGTCCAAACAGGGCGAGATTCTGAATGTATTAACAGAGCTATGGAATACCAGAAAGTGGAGATACAGGGGGAACTGTTACGTTTCCTCATAAATTGTGTGATCAGAAATCAAGACCGACCGGGGGTAGACCCGGAAGCAATGCAAATTCTTACCAGATGGAGCCAGAATATATCAGAAGGGAGACATGATAAGCAAAATTGTATAATAGCCATGTGCCGAAAGATCCGTAAAGAAATAGAACGCCTACACGAAGAGAGATTGGCGGTAGACCAGTTCGAACAAAGCGAGGAGGAAGGATCAGGACTGCCCACAGGACAGTCAGACACCATAGCCTATGTAGGTAGAGGAAGATCTTGTAATAGTACTAGATGTCTTATTGACCCGATACGTCCGATATGTCCAGATAATAACAGGAATTTCCAAACACCTATAATTAATATAAGGTCTAACGAGCATTCGTTCCAAACCGCTGACAAATTACTCCGAGAACGAAGGGGTTATCATTTTCTCGATTCTATGGATGAACAAGAATTAGCCAGGTCAGCCGTCCATTGGATGGCCAGTCCCGGAAAGTATGGTGATGATACAGTAGCACACACATTTTTGAATCTCACCCCAGATGAACAGCGTTTAGCTGGGATTTATATGATTCAACAACTCCTTATACTATACCAGAGTCAGCATTCGGATCCTGGTCCCTTGCCTGATATATTGACTGAATTACTCATGAATAGATGGAGAGGTTCAGGTACTAAATTAATTAAAGAAATACTAGAATCAAGAAAACAGTACATTCTTTTTGTATGCCCAGAACATGTCTCATTGCCCATCAAGGAAAGAACCACGTATTACATGGACAGACAGAATCCCTTACGAGAAGTACACCCAATAAAAGGCGAGGACAATGAGTTTAAACGCGTATTTGTATATACGCCCATATCGAAAATAGAATTGTTAGAAATGAAGAAAGTGGTACCCAGTCATGACAAAGACCCAGCAGGTTTCCACCGAGAAATTAAAGACATGTTACTCATGGGAGAGTATACCTATCCCGACATTATGACAATATTAAAGGTATTAATGCCTGCTGGCATTTATGAAAAACTCAGGGAAAAAGAGTGGGAGGTAGGCGACCAAAAGATAGAATGGTCAGCATTAGAAGCAGAAGAAAAGGCCCGAACTGCAGGAGCAGGGCTTGGGGATAAAACTAAAGCACTACCAGGTTTACTGGTACAGGTACTGCCACGTTTATTAACTACGAAAAAGGAAGATTGGGGTACAATTTCAGCCTGTAAACAGAAGCAAGATGAAGACACTAGTGATTTCTATGCCCGATTTGAAAAATGTTTTGGTATAAATAGTGGCATAAAAGCAAGTAGCGAATCATACCCACATCTGTTTGTGACAAAATTAGTAGAAAATTCCTTGCCTCAAGTGAAGAATAGAGTATTAAAATTCGAGAGTACCTGGCAAGGTAACACTCCATCACAAATGTTACAAATGTTACAGTACCATCACAATAGAATTAGAGAGGAACAAGAACATGAACAAAGACGCATGAAAGACACGAAAATGAAAATGCTAGTTTCCCAGACAGTTCCAGCTGAAGGACATAAAAAGGGTACGACACATTCCGGTGATTCAACAGGACCTGTAAAAGGGACATGCAATTATTGTAAAAAGCCAGGTCATTACGTACACGATTGTCCAGTTTTAAAACATAATATCGCCATAGGTAATACAAAAGAAAGACCACGGCCACCCAGACAGGATCAGAATGAACAAGGAGCCCCGCAGCATGCACAGTCCATGCCAGTTCCACCACAGTCTATACAGTTTGTGCCAGCTGCACCAGCGCTGCCTGTTGCTGCCACACAAACCACGACACGACAACTGTACCAGACCGCACAGTATGACTATCCTGATTATCAGCGATACGCATGAACCAGCCTAGAGAGGGAAGTTGACTTACCCCTTATCGAGGTCCCTGTAGACCAAGAAGGACCTTATGTACATAGTGAATTATTAGGCCAAGACAGAAAATTTTTACTCGATACAGGGGCAAGTCGAACAACTATAAAACGTAGTGAAGTTCCAGGGGCACCCCTCTCAGGCTCACAGAATATTTCCCTTGGTTTTTCAGGAAAACCTATTGTTAATGAAGTGTCACAGCCTCTTCCACTTACGATAGGACCTTTGACCCGAACTACAGATTTATTGCTGACTAAATCATGTCCAGAAAACTTGTTAGGTATAAAAACACTGAAAGCTCTAGGAGCTATAATATGTTGTTCTCCGGAAGGAGTAAGATTGTTTTTACGTGATTTTAAAGGTCATTATGTGTCTAGAGACATGGATCCCCGATTGCAGACTTTACCCACACATCTATGGGCACAAGGCCCTACTGATGTTGGTTGCATGAATATTACACCATATCGAGTCACACTAAAGGCAGGAGTTGTACTACCACGAATGAAACAATACAAGTTACCACCAGATGCTGTAGTGGCTTTACTGCAAATCATTGACGAGCTTATTGCCCAAGGAGTGGTTGTGGAAACAGACTCCAATGTATGTAATTCACCGATAATTCCGATTCTTAAACGAACAGATCCGAAGGCCCCGCCAGTATATCGATTGGTTATTGATCTGCGCGAATTAAACAAATGCATAGTGCCACAATTCCCTGTGGTCCCAGATATCTCATCATTACTGACAGCTATTGATTCCGAAGCAACATTCTTTACTGTAATTGATCTCAAGAATGCTTTTTTCAGCGTCCCAATAGATCCGGAAAGCCAATATTTGTTCGGATTTAGTTTAAATGGACGTAGCTTTAAATTCTCACGCGCACCTCAAGGATTTACGGAAAGCCCCAGCATCTATAGTCAAGCACTGAAACGAGAACTCGACAGTATCCACATGCCAGTTAACACCGCTTTGCTTCAATATGTCGATGATCTGCTGATCACCGCGAGAAGCGAACCCGAATGTGAGAAAGCATCACTGACGGTTTTACAATTTCTAGCCGAAAAGGGGCACAAGGTGTCCCCTTCTAAGCTGCAATTCTGTGTCCAGCGAGTTGTTTATCTTGGACACTCGCTGTCCAAGGAGGGAAGGCAGCTTACACCCGACCGCATTCAGTTAATAGCTAACATGCCAATACCCAAGACACAAAAGGAGGTACGGGCTTTCATAGGCCTCACTTCATATTGTAGGCAGTGGATCCCTCAGTATGCATTTCTAGCAAAACCACTCATTCAATTGACAACACAGGAGGCAGCCACATCGACTGTTCTCCCTTGGACTCAGGAACATACACAAGCTTTTGAAAGCTTAAAGAAAACTTTATGTCAAGCACCTGTCTTAGCAACGCCATGTTACAGTAAACAGTTTACACTTTTTGTTACAGAACGCGAAGGTACTGCCTTGTCAGTACTCACACAGGAACAAGCGGGAGCACACAAACCATGTGCTTATTTTTCTAGTACATTAGATCCCGTAGCTCAGGCTTTGCCCGCATGCCTAAAATCAGTGGCAGCAACAGCTTTGGCAATCAGACAAAGCGATGCTATAGTGTTAGGACATCTATTGACAGTTCAAGTACCCCATGCAGTAGAGGTTCTTGTGAATAGAACGCAAACACAACACTTGACTATAGCGCGACTTACAGGGTACGAATTAACATTGTTTCAGCCACATATAGAAATCAGACGTTGTAACACATTGAATCCTGCCACACTTTTACCTGTAATCGGAACAGACCCACTAGCCCATGACTGTATTGAAGTTATTACAATCACGACGAAACCCAGACAAGACTTAACCGATGTCCCATTGTCAGACCCAGACCTGACGTTGTATGTAGATGGTTCATGTATGAGAACAAGTACAGGAGAGTTAGTGGCCGCTTACGCAGTCACAACAGATACTGAAATCATTGAAACAAATTGCATAAATACCTTGTCAGCTCAAGCCGCAGAGCTCATCGCTCTGACACAAGCCTGTATTCAAGCCACAAATAAAAAAGTCAACATATACACTGATTCACGTTATGCATTCGGAGTTGTACATGACTTCGGCGTGCTGTGGCGAGAGAGAGGTTATTTAACTTCTCACGGTGCCCACATTCAGCACGGACCCCTCATCCATGCCTTATTAGATGCGATACATCTACCCACTGCAATATCAATTATGAAATGTAAAGCTCATACGAAAGTTACTGATATCATTTCTCAAGGCAATGATCTAGCTGACAGAACAGCTAAACAGACTGCTCAAACTCAAACATCCGACATGACAAAGACAATAGTCCTGACGCCAACACATTGCATGACGATTAAAGATCCTACTCTTGACGTAATTGACATACAGACACATGCTACACCAGACGAAATAAAGAAATGGACTGAATTAGGAGGGATCCAAACGGATCAAGGATGGTTGATGAAGGAAAAGTCTGTGTGGTTCCTTCCTGATTCAATGGTCCAAGTTATAATTAACACTGTACATAGTCCCGCACATCTAGGAGAAAAAGCTATGCTAGATAGCATTCAACACATTTGGTTCAATAAACATTTACGAGCAGCAGCCAAACAAAAAGTTCGTACCTGTATGATCTGTTGCCAGTTCAACCCAGGAAAAAGCGTTCCCGTAGAACAGGGTGGATTTCAGCCTCCTGATCACCCTTTTGAAGTCCTCCAGATGGATTATATCCAGATGGAACGATGTAGAGGATTCAAATATGTTCTCGTAGTTGTTTGTGCTCTTTCCCGTTGGACGGAGGCATACCCGGTTTCAGATTACACTGCCCCGACTACTGCCAAACAGTTGGTTCGAGAATTCTTCCCACGGTACGGTTTACCACGTGTTGTCTATTCAGATAACGGCCAGCCGTTCTCATCCGAATTAATGAAACACGTTTCACTTTTGTTAGGCTATCAGTGGAAATTCCACTGTGTCCGACACCCCGAGGCAGCAGGTCTCGTAGAAAGACATAATCAGACTCTGAAAATTAGATTGTCCAAAATATGCAGAGAGAAAGGTGTCGACTGGGTAGTAGCATTACCAGTTGCACTCTTTTACACAAGAATGGTAGCACACTCTCGAACAGGGCTATCCCCGTATGAAGTGATCTTCGGCAGACCACCAAATATGTGGGGGACGCCCATACCACGCAAAATAACTGATATTGACTGTAATATGCTGACAGATTACTTGGCTTCCTTGATGTCTGCACTACAATCTTGTCGTTCACAGGTAGCTGCAGCTTTTCCTGACAACACTGAGGTGAAACCCCATGACGTAATCCCAGGCGACCTGGTCCTAGTGAGGAACTTTGATCGAAAGACTCAGCTGGATCCTAGGTGGAAGTCGCCGCAGTTGGTCTTGCTCACCACAAGGACAGCCGTGAAGATCGAGGGCAGGAAAGGTTGGATTCATTCAAGTCATATCAAGAAATTTCATGGACTACCAGCGGATGTGAATACCACACCTCGTGTGTCTTCACCCATTGACTCAAAACTTCCTTTTGTTGAAAAGAGTAATTCCGAACATTATAAACTAAAGCTCAGGTCCAATCAGTCAAGCAATTTGATTGTTTAAGTCCTCTCCGAGGTGAAGCGGTTGAATTGTCTCTGGCATGTATCCCTTGGACCTGAATAGAGATAACACCCGAAAAATGTTGAAACGACAGGCGTACTGTAAATCACTGCGTAGTCATTGCATAGTGACGTTATTAATTTTGTTTTTCTTAAGTCTTTTAATAATTACTGCAAGTATATTGTTGCACATATATTATCCTATTTCTAGACATGTTTACAATGTTACTGCTGAACATTCTTTTAGTGAATTACCTCCGCTTGAGTTGTCTTATAGATTTGCGCTGCGCAATAACACGTTTATCAGTATGTTACATCATTCCCATCAGGTTAGCAATGCTACAAATTGTTGGATATGTGGCCGACTCCCTCCCTATCAGAATTATAAAGGAATTCTACCTCTCTTTCCATACCCGTTCACACACAACGGCTCCTGTGGAGCATGGTTTAGTTTAATTAATTCTCTAGATTCGAATTCTGCAGTTTATCAAGATAACTGGGTATGGGGAAATTTGAACTTAGTTTTGCTTAAGGTCTGCTATCCTAACAAGGAGGGACTTCCCCAGAGAACAGGAACTGATCTAGAAAATGAAGTATATGGATTAGGTAATTTTACGCTTAATCTTATGATCCTAAATGTCGAATCCGAAGCTACTCCAATTTTGCCCGCTATGTCAATATTTCCAGTAAAAGGTGAATTATGTGTAAGAAAGAATGGTTCCATAAATATGGGCCATAGTAGATGCACCACTGTAGTAGAATTTAGTGATCGAGGCAAGTCTACATTTAGAGCTTCCCGCCATTCTTATTTCATATGTGGTCAGACGGCATATGTACGTTTGCCTCTAGATTGGGATGGTACTTGCTACATTGGATTCCTTTTGCCACCTGTTTTCCTAGCTCCTCCTGATTATCACAGAAATACTCATTTAGTATATAATAGAGTAAGGAGAGATCTCCCGATAGTCGATTACACTGAAACAGCATGGGAAAAATACACAGATTTCAATAAAGGTCTCTTTCCCTATATAGGTACCGTTACTAATAGTAAGCTGATACGTAGATTAACTAGAACCCTTGAAGCAGTAGTGAACGAAACTATTTCCGCCTTAGGCAATTTAACAGAAGAGCAGTCTGCTATGCGGATTGTTGTGCTTCAAAATCGTCTTGTCCTTGACGTCATCCTGGCCGATAGGGGCGGAGCTTGTAGGGTCATCGGATCAAGCTGTTGCATTTTCATACCAGAAAATTCGCCATCTGTATATAAAGCCATAACTCGCCTTCATAAGATTGTAAGCCAGATAAACCAGAACCCAGGCACCTGGACTTGGTCCGGTTGGTTTTGGAGTGTATTATCTACCTTTGGATGGAAGGTCCTATCTTTCCTAGGTATTGGCCTTCTCATACTATTCAGTTGCTGTCTATGCCTACAATGTGGACCAGCGATTTGTGGTCTGTGTGCCACATCGTGTATTCCACCACCAGGATTTCATTCATCACGGAAGAAGAAAGAAGAACAAATGATGCTATATGAACAGATCAATGGATTGATGAAGATTGATATCTCTTAACGGGCAAGTAGGGGACAAGGAGGGAATGTGGAAATATGGATTTTTCTGATCAGTTATGTCCCCTATCTTGGACCCCAACGGTTCCATGTATGAATCACAAGTACATGTATGTTTCCTCCAGTTCCAGTTATGAAGACGCAAACACATGTGCGTCCACCGTCAATCTGTCCTCTTTCAGATCCGCCATGAATAGGCCGGATATTCCATTCCTAAGTATGAAAGGCCACCGGCTTTATATGGTTCACTTATGCCATTTTACAGTCCAGGCAAGTAGGCCCTGATTCTGTCATCAAACTCTTCTTGCCTTCTGCCTCTGAAAGCTCCAGTCTGAGCCTGCATCTGTGACCATGAACTTTGTCTCATTCCCTGCGCGGCTCACGAAGCCTGACATCAGCCTGCTGCCTGCCAAAAACTGTATTTCACCTTCGAAATTATCTGCTCCGTTCCCTGCCCGATGCATTCCTGTCTAGTAGTTTAGGTAAACATTCTTCCAGCTACCGAGCAAAGGCCCGGCTTCTCTGTCTTTATGCAAGTAATTCATAGCCCTATTACTATGGAAGATTTCTACCCACGCATCTAGTGTAGACACTTAGACGCTTGTACACGCACTAACAGTCAGTATAGTCAGTATAGAATAAGATTCTACTCTAAGAAGACCTCTCTTTTGGATAACTTAGTTCTTTAAACATAGGATGTTAGATATGATTTGGGATTAGGTTGACTTGACCCTCCAGACTTCTGTCGCCACATGTAGAGCTAAATGTCAAGTCCCCTTCACCCCCTAGTTGCACGTCAATCACACGTCATGCTGCTGCGCGCGCATTTCTGCCCAGTATTTCTGCTGACATTGCGAAATTCTTTCATGTAACCACCCTCTTATGACATCACATCTGATGACGTTCTTTAAACACACCCAGTTACGCCTATCTTTGCTACGTATGAATATATTATCCCTACTATCAATTGTTACGCCTCTTGTATTTGCTTCACTGTAATGCCTATTGTATAAAAGTAATTGATTGTCAATAATGTATGTACTTCACTTCCTGAACCTTCGTGGTGATGGAACTTGGAGCAACCGATTATAATCGACCATTGGAATAAAGCCCATTCCGAACCTCTAATACCACGGATTCTGCCTCTTATTTACTGAGCTATTTTATTATGTTTCTGTATCAAATTAAGTCCCGGTAATTAAATTATTTACCACAGTTTAAGTATATCAATTTTAATAAAAATTTTAAAGAATGATACCTCACCCTATAGGTAAACAATTTGTTATCTTTATAAAGTGCATAGTACTTTTGACCATGGAGCCCCAAAGAGAACAGCTTAGCACATTTAAAATTCATAAGGACACCTCAGATCAGGGCTGTGCGGATCAAGTCATTTAGAATTCAGTGTCCTAGATCAGGCACAATAAAACGCGAATCATTTGGTTTTCTTTATAAAGTGCATGGTGCCTTTAACCAGCACCGTAGAATCTCAAACTCAACTAGCAGCCTTAGAGACCAACAGTTTTATAAAGTGCATTGTGCCTTTTTAAAAGTGCCAGAAAAGGTTTAAAAATCTCAAGAGTTACGAGTGACCTATTTAGGTAAGTAAAAAGATCAAGTTTGAAACATTTTGCAGATATATTTTGATTGGAGTAGTCGAAGGTGGGAAAGGGCCGGCCTGCATTTTCTAATGTTCAGCACCCTCAGGAGTGGTAAAATAAATTTCCTACGTAGATTGTCATATAGCTGGAAAAAAAAAGAGAAAATGCAGCATGTTCTGCGATGAGTTACAATCGCAGGGACAGGGATCCAGATGGGAGTCGTGATAGGTTTTACTAGGATACAACACCAGAAAGTGTGCAATGCCATATCTAAATCTTGAAAGGTAAAATTGTTTAGAGTGGCTAAAAGGGTACAGAAGATATGGCTGAATTCCTTCATTGGCAACCAAAGGTAAATAATCGGCTACAAGCTTTTTGCTAGCCTCCCTCTGTTCTCTTCGCACCATTACAAAATGTAAAAGATCTCTTTTAAATCGGAGTTTCGAAACAGAGGTGATAAGATAAAGGTTGGCGAAACAGTCTTGCCCCCCCACGTGGGCCAGCTGCAATTTGACGTGGCCAAGCCACGGTATTTTGCGTACATGGTCACTCTTTAGGCAATCCTGAATTATTGCACGGTTAAGGGCCGGTTCCTCATTTACCCAAATTGAACACCATAACATAGTTGGGGCGATTTGTATTTGATCTGTCAGGGGAGTTAACCCCAATTCTTTATGACAAATGATGGAAGGCATGCTGGGTGAGGTGGATATTAATCTTCTGACGAAGACATTTTCAATGGTTTGTGAAGTTGGAGCATTACAAAAGCCCCAAACCCCTGCTCCATACAAGATCACATCACCGCTTCGGGCATTGTAAATGTTAAGGAGGGTCTTAGTTGGTTTAGACCCCAGTTTCTTTCTAAACCTAGCTAGTGCTACGAGTGTTTTTTGAAGCGCTTTCTCCTAGCTTCTACAAGATGGCCATGTGCCTTTTTGGTCAAAAGGAATGCCTAGGTAAGAGAAATTTGAGACCTGGGATAATTTTTCATTGTTAATAAAACAAGATCTGTTTTACAGTGGGCTTTCTCCACTACTATGACATGTGACTTGGCTGTATTGGTCTTTAGTCCCAACTCACTCATAAATTCATTAAGTCGATTAACAAGGGATTGCAGCCCTACACCTGTTCTTGAAATTAAAACAGTCATCTGCATATAGTAGAGCACGGAGATGTTTCTGCCCCACCCTTGGCACATCAATCGTCCCTGCATTCTAAAAGCTCTCCAGATCATTTATGTACAGGCAAAGCTTAAAAGGGGCTAACACGTACACCTGTTGGACACCACTGTTCATCTTGAAGAGAGAAGGCAGTTCTCCGTCTGCTCCATATCTCACTCTGCCCGTGATGTTGCAGTTTGTGCTAAGAAGTGAACCAGGGGCGCATCAATGCCCATTCCTAGCCTTTTTTGCCATAATTTCCCTCTCACCTTGCGATCAAAGGCAGAAGTTAGGTCCATAAAAACCAGATATAATTTCGTTTTTCTTGTCGAGGCATATTTACTTGTTACCAAATGGAGGTTTAGGCACTGCTCCACAGTGCCCAAACCTCTTCTGAAACCATATTGGATGTCTAGAAAAAGGCCCTTTTCACCTATCCATGATTCAAGGCGGTTTAGTAAAACCCTCCCCATCAACTTAAATGTAATATCAATCAAGGATATAAGGCAGTAACAATTTGGGTTCGACCAGTCTCCCTTTTTAAAGATTGGACAATTGTTGCAGTGGACCAGGATTCTGGCGGTCCTGTAGCTGCAATACAACTTAAAATGGAGAGCCATAAAATAATAATAATCCACATTTGTAAAGCGCGAACAATCACCCGTAAGGGTCTCTAGGCGCTGGGGGCCATCAAGAAGATTAAGCAAGCTATTTCCCAGGGTCACATGGTGCTGGGCTAATCTGCCGCCGGGGATCGAACCGTGATCCTCAGATTCTGGAGTCAGCCGCCCTGGCCGCCTCGCCACACCTCTTCCCAGTTTTGTCCAGGTAGAGATCGGCCAGTAAGCCATCAGGGCCCGCTGCCTTATATTTCTTAGACAAGCTGAGTACCTTTGTGACTTCCTGGAGTGTGGGGGATCTGGCTTTGTCGCAGCCTCTAAAGTATAGGTGTTGCAGACCTCACTTCTTCTATAAATCACAAAGAAATGGGCAACCTATTAATTTGGGGGGATTGTGACATCAATGGTGTTGTTATGACTGTCCTGGAAGAATGGGGCATTGATGGTCTTTCAAAAGAGACTGCAGTTTTTGGTGACACTAGCTTCATTACAGCCCCTCCCAGGCCTCCTTCCTAATAGCCTCCCTCCGTTCCGCTAAGGTCTTTTTGTACTGGCATCTCTAAGCTCCTACCAGTTCAGGATCCCTGGGCATTTGTTTTAAGGTTTCCAGTAGCTTAGAGTGGGACCTTGAGCAATCACTGTTAAACCATTTAAATCGATTATGGACACTGTGCCTTCTATCAGTTTTTAAAATCTCATTTAATGTAGTGGTGATAGCAGTTAAAGATTCTAACATGCTCTTGGGCTTAGCTCTCTTTCAAGACACAACATGAATTTTGGTCTGTTAATATTCAATAATTTGTCCAAAATCAACTCAGGATTCATGGACGCCCATTTACACATAAGACCCTTGTTTCTATTATGGGTAAAGTGGGGGGGGGGGGGGGAGGCGCTACTAGACTCAGTTTCCTGGTGAGTGTTTCAAACTCGATTAATAAGGGAAATTGATGACTAAAAAATATTTTCAACATCGAATAATCTACTGACTTGGGATTGTAGTGGTCAGAGAATGCAATAAAGCCAATGAGGCTACCCCGTGTACAGATCTAGAGTAAAACAAAGAGAGAGTTTTGATAGCACAGCATTAACAATGTTGCCACAGGGGGTATGTTCAAAATGACATTGAACCTCAGGGGGTTCTTCCATATAGGTACATGCGGATTCCTGTGACAAAGTACAGGGTCTATAATTAAAATCTCTACCCCGTAATATTATGTAATCAGTGTTCAGCGCCATGATATGTTCACTAATGCAATTTGAAGACTAGCCGCTATTTAAGTATTAGCAGAGATGAAGGTGTTATGGTAAAAATTTACAAAATGAAGATAATTGTAACATTTACTTGTTATGTAACATTAATAAATTGAAAACGTGGGGAGTCCAGATTTGAGGTGCAGACTTTGTTATCCAGGGTTGTTGATATTCACATAAGCAGGCCGCCACGATCACGACCTGTGAGCGACCGGACAGCCGGAGTATCAATGGCTATAAAGCCGTCTAGATGCATCTTATTGTGAGCCCAGGTCTCTGGGAGACAAATAACATGGTGGCCATTTATCAAGTCTAGCCAGCCATCATTTCCAATCCTCGACGCAAGACCGGCTATATTCCAAAACAGACAACTGACCCTGTTACCCTTTTGTCCCTACTTTGTTGATATACCTTTTGCATGATAGCCATATCCTCTCTGGGAGGAACACTTGGAACACAATTAGTTGAGGCCTGACTGGTCGTTTCTTTGCCGCTTGTATTTATAGTAGCTGTGTCCGCGCATGTAAATGCCGGGGGCAATAAAGAGGCCCTAGGTGCCTGTTGTATTAACCTTTCAGGCTCTCTCACCAGGCCTCGGACAGGAACTAGCCTCTGTGTGTGTGTAGTTAATCAATTTGCTTGAGAGAAAAAAAGCAGTTGTGTGTTGTAAAATCGAATAACTCCGGGACACCGTCATTAGAAATGAATGGTTTTGGAAAGTTTTACTTAAAAGGTCTGTAAAAGTAACCCAGAGGTACTGCCCGGATTCTTCCTTTCTATAGAGGTGGCCTGGCTACTCTGTCCAAGAGACGACCTGCCATATGCTGGTTTTTAAAGTTGACCCCAATACAGTCACCCGGACCTTCTTTAGGTGATGCCCAACCCAGGGCACTTGTTGCACGTTGTTTATGCTCCCATAGAGTTCCTCACAGCTAAAACAATTCTGTGGTTTTCTGAAGCCTGTGAACGACTTTGTTTTTTAATTGGGCGAAGTCTTCATTTTGGGGGTGAGGGGGCACATTTTGCAAAACAATTACTAGGGGAGCTGCCTCTGGAGGAAGTTGCAGAGTTCTTAGTGCTAAGACTGGAGCACTCTGTCTGTTGGCCTGAGATGACTGGTACTTTATTTGTTAAAAAAGTGGAGCCACTACCAAGCCTCCTGACAGACTCTATTTGTGTACTGGGCAGATCATCTACCGGGTTAAATTGATCAGTACACCTGGGGCTGGGTTTCCTAGGGTTGTCTAGTTGGAGTCCATCAGGATACTCCCCCTGGTTTTAATTTACGGTGTTTGCGGTAAGTACCCGAGAGCCTTGCGTGACTTACGATGGGTTTTTTAGGTTACTTGAAAGCGTACTTGGACTACAACCAATTAGAATCTTCAAAGAAGTTTCAATGCTGTTGAGGACTGCCAAAACTGGGTCCAGGTACCTTTTTAGAGATTTGTCCAGGCACTCTAAGAGTTCCGTCTGTGCCCTGCCGCTATATACGACCTCATTGACTGCCCCAGTCCCAGGCTTTGGTCCATTAATTCTCATACCACTGGGTGGTTTCTTTGCAGCCGAGGGCAGCTTCCGTCTAGTTGGTGGCTTATTAATGCCTTTTTATTTTTTTTGATGGTGGTGAGCAACCTGGGTCGGACTGTGTACTATGTACATCGTTTGGTGCAATCATTAAATCTACCTTAAAAACACATGGGTTTCCGTTATCCCTAGTGCCCCCTGTGCTCCTAGCACTGCCAGCATGTTGCAAGAGCTGTGCTGCGCCAACATTACCACCCATGGAGCTCATGTGCAAAGCTTTCTTTGTGGCACCAAGTCTCTCGTCTGCACATTCGATCCCTGTGTTGATAGCCCGCATGGCGGTGGTAAAAAAGCTGGTTGTGGTTGCTGCAAGTGGGCGCTCTCTGATACTCTGCGTCACAGACTTTCTCTTCCCCATGCTCTTACCTAGGACAACACTTTAGATCCTTACAGTGGGTCCTTACAGGGGGTGTCACAGGGTGATCCCAAGGAATTGAGCCAAGGAGGGTGGCCCAGCCCAGCCTTGCTTGGGCGCAAGAGTGGAGGGGGAGAGCTGAGTCCTCCCCTGGCCTGGTCTCCTACAGCAACAAATGGCTGGCCAACTGGAGACAGAATGGTGAATTTTCCCCTGCATGTAGGCCTCAGCAGATGAACAGGCAGGTTAAGCAGATCCGGGGTCTCTCGCAGACCCAGATCTGATCACTCTGAGGCGGTCCACAGTCGGAGGTGTCCGACGCGTCTGGTGGAGGGAGGAAGCAGGCGGTTCAAGATTTGGTTGTATTCCGCACAGCGGGTAAGCAGGAAGAAGGAGCTTAAAATAGGAAGCATAGTGACCTTGCAAAAGGTAGGAAATTGAGACAGAGGAAAAAAACCTTTGTGTCTCCAAAAACCAAAGGCTTCCCAGGAGGTGGGTGGGCCCATGTGAATCTACAGCACTGCATGCTATGAACAAATGCTTACTAGGTAAGTAACATTGCTTCTGTAACTTACACTCTGCACAGGCTGTATAAACAATTATCCCTTAAGCAGTGGCTAGCCAAATGATGTTGGAGAAGACTTAAAAAGAGATCTTAAGACAGCTCGACAAACATGCTTCTTGGCATGCTAAGAAATCCACACAGTAGTGTTCATAAAAGTGTGTGGTGTAGACCAGGTAGCTGCTTTGCAGATGTCAGCTATTGATATATTACCGAAGAACGCCATAGACCTTGCAAGTACATTGTGGCCTGGGCAGGACAGGCAGATGTCTTTTTGCTTTTAGCTAGCAAACCTGTATGAACTTGACAAGCCATTGTGCTATGTCTGCACCTTTGAGAGAGCAGAACCATTGTGTGGTTTGAAAAAGACAACAACAAGTTTTGCCAGAGGACTTTGTTCTATCATTGTAGTACACGAGGGCATGCTTAACATCAGTGTGAAGTGCCCTCCCTGCTACAGAGTCCGGTTGTGCAAAGAACACTGGAAGCTCCATCGTTTGGTTCAGATAGAATGGAGATACCACCTTTGGGAGGAATTTTGGATTGGCTCTAAGGACTCTCCTGTCCTTGTAAACCTGAAAGAAAGGCTCCTCTCCTGTCCTTGTAAACCTGAAAGATTGAGGACCTGCAACTAACTAACACCTCGTAAGGATATGGTAGCAACAAGGAACACCACCTTCCAAGAGATGAACTAAAAGGGGCATGAATGTAAAGGTTCATATGAAGGACCCATGAATCTGGTAAGGATGGTATTAAGGTTCCAAACTGCGGTGGGGGGTACTTGGGGATGTAAAATAAATTTTAGATCTTCCATGATGGCCTTGACTACAGGTTTCTTGAACAAGGAAGTGTATTCTCTGTTCTGCATGCAAGCAGCTTTAGTGACCAGATGTAGATATATAGATGTAAAGGCAAGGACTGATTTTTGCAAGTAAAGAAATAAAAAAAAGTAAGTAACAAATGATGTCTTGTACTGGAGGATTGAGCGGATCTCTATACTTAGGGATGCAGTACTGCACAAACCTTTTCCATTGGGCGGCAAAGTAGTCCCACATGACTCTTTAATAATGGATATGCAATCTTGAGGAAGGCTGAGGTAGCCAAATTCTAGGACCTCAGGAGTCAGATCATTAGATTGAGCTGTCTGGGATTGGGGTGTCTGATTTTGCCATCGTTCTGCATGAGAAAGTCTGGCCTGATTTGAAGCTTCGAGTAGGGAACCACAGACATTTCTAGCAGGGAGGCGAATCATGGTATCCTGACACAAGGGGGAGCCACCAGGATGAGAGTGCAAGCGGTTTGCTGCAGCTTCTTGACTACATACAGGAGAAGTGGGAGAAGCAGGGAGGCGGAAAAGCATATGCCAATATCCCTGATCGGTTAATCCATAGTGCATTCCCCATGGACTTTGGGTGTGGGAACCTGGAGGCGAAGCTTTTGCATTTCGTGTTATGGACAGTAGCGCACAGATCAACTTTGGGACCCCCAAACACATGGACACATGGATGTCGTTCCTTCGGAGACACCCACCACTGCAAAGCACTTTGTGAACTCTCTGGAGCAGGTGTCTCCAACCAGTCTATCACAAATTACAAGTAAGTTGTTGCCACCTTCAGAGTACCTCACAGCATTAAGGTCATAAAAAAACAAAAAGCACAGGGTCACCTTTTACTTTTAAAGTTAAGGGAAAGCTGTGTTTATTTTACATTATTTCCTTCAGGCTGCAGATAGAAGAGCCTGATAATCAGCAGTGCTGCAGACTGGAGTTAGATTTATGACCCAGGGCGCAGAGGTGCAGAACCAAAGCACTGAGGTATTAACTCTTAAATAAGTCCTTGTCAACTCAAATTGGAGTGCGAGAACAAAATGATGTTTCTGAATCCTTTTCAATGGTACAAAATTAAAATGAAAAGTTAACTTACTGATTAAGTTAACGCTTCATTTTAATTTTCTTCCATTTCAAAGTGTCACTTTTACAACAGCAGGCCTCTTGCTCCCAGTACACACTGTGACATATTAATAACTAAAAAAATACAGTCCCCTTTTTATAAATGGGAGAAATTTAAGGTGAAGAAAAATAATTCTATGAAACATTAATTCTTAATGCTTTTTTCCACTTTTATGAACCATGTTTCTTCACTTTAAATACCTCCCATTTGAACAAATGGCTATATTTTTCTGTTATAAATATGTACAGGACACTGGGGGCAAGATGCCTGGTGTTTGTAAAAGTGACACTTGGATATGGGATTTAATTTTAATGAGTTTTATGTAATCCATATAAACATTAAGCTAACTCTTCAGTTGAATGTTTTTCCATTTCAAAGTGTCGCCTTTACACACAGGAGGCATCTTGCTCCCAGTGGCTTATAGACACAGTTGTATTTTTCAGTTATAAATATGACATCATTATTTTGAATGGGAAAAATGTAAAGGGCTGAAAAATGCTTGATATCATGAGCATTTTTTCTGAACGTTTTCTGCACTTTATATTTCTCCCATTTAAAAAAAAGAAGTTATATATGAACAAGTTACTTACCTTCGGTAACGATATATCTGTAAGAAACATTAGTAGTGATAAGATTCCTTACCTTAGAATTACCCCCAGGCGTCAGACTGGATCCGGAAAGTTTTCGTCAGCAGTACCCCTGCGCGTCGGAAGGGGGCATTATGCGGCTCCGCGTTCGTCGTTGGCGTCGTGGTCACCGTGATGACGTTGCGGCAGCTACTTAGAAGCCGCCCTTGTGCGCTGACGTCAGTTCTGTATACGACTTTCTGCACCAGGAACGCAGAGCCATGCAAGATACTGACCACTGGTGCCTTGAAACTAGGGCCCTGAAAGGGATGACCTTAGCTCTAGAAATCAGTTCACAGAATGGGGAGGATGGGTGGGGCGGTAAGGAATCTATCATTACTAATGTTTCTTACAGATATATCGTTACCGAAGGTAAGTAACTTGTTAATCTGAAAGAAACACATTGTAGGAGAGTAGGGTCTGCTTTCTATGTTCACCCCCACTTTTTGCTTTTGCTTCACTGGTTTTCGACTTAGATGTGGCTGTGGGCCTGCTAATTAGACCCACAGCCCAGCTGTTCTCTCTCTAAATTCCTACTATGTACTTTAGATGCATAACCCAATTGGTAAGGATCACCTTATTTGCCCCTGTATAGTGTACCCTAGGTACCCAGGGCATAGGTGTACCCTAGGCCTACCAGGGGCTGCAGCATGTATTATGCCACCCCTGGCCTGGCCTTCCATTATGACACAACTGGCTGATCACTCAGCTGGGGCAAGGTCGTGTAATCACCCCTTGCTTAGGTGTAGTATTCCTATACCTACCTTATATATAGACACATGTGTACCTATCAGCCACTCCTATGGCAGACCTTAACAATCCTGGAGGCAGAGTGCTTGGTAACATGTGAGATGGTGCTCTAGCATGAGCTGAGCTTGTCTGCAGCTTTCGGAACCATGTCCTTATAGCTGTTCTATGATATAGCCTACCATATACTCTTAAAGTACCTTATAATCTTAAACGGTTATGGTAACTATGATTTGGCTTTATCAAATCATGTATTGTAAGGTGTCTAACACTTTGGAATAATACCCCCATACCATTTCTGGCGATGAGGATATTATTCCTCCCTTCTAGAGGGAGAAGACATGTTGAGACCTACTTACCCGGTTAAAGTTAACCAGAGCCCCAGCATCACAAAATGGATGCTGCTGCCACAGACACAAGTCTGACCTCCTGCTGCTGGGAGTCCTTCCAGCGAGGGAGGCTTGGACAATAGGTTTCCTGCCTTGGGAGGTGCTAGCACCATCCCAGACAGGCCTTAGTGTATTGGGGCAGGGAGGGATGAAAGAAACTAGACACTGCCTAGGGCACACAAGGTGTCCCATGCATAGTCCAGTTCAAACCGGCGCTGGGGCACTCCAGCCCCAGCTCTGGCGTGAAACTGGACAAAGGAAAGGGGGTGTAACCACTCCCTTTCCTGGTCCCACCCATAGGAGGGACCTTGCAGGTAGCCCAGCCCACTAGCCCAGTATATCAGTAGGTAGCTGAGCCCTGCAGAATTAGATTATCCTGAATCTGCAACTTGAACAGAAACTCTGGACCTTCGACATTCTACCTCAGGAAGAAGACTGAAGAATCTCCCTTGTGGCCAAGGAGTGACCACCCTGGGCAACCAGGCACCATCCAGCGACCGCTGCTTGCTTTGCGACTGATCCTGTGAGGGACGACTGCAGAGACTGACCAGCGCCGAGACTTCCAGACACCTCTGAACCAGATCCACACCTACAGCAAAGCTGAGACCCGTGGAGGCGAGGAGGGACGTGGGACCGGCGACTTGGGAAAAGTGGCTAGTAACTGACTAGCGCAACTTCTGAGGCTCCCTCGAGGCTGTGCTTGGGGAATTGAGAAGCCCCAATCCCGAGCACCATCTGCAAAGAAGATCAGCTCCCCACACTTCACGTGTTCTGCGTGGGGCCCTTCTGCACTTGAGTTGTTTGACGTGTTGTCCGGTTGCTGGCCCGTTGGCTAGTGACCTCTGCGACGACGAACCTTTGATTCCATCTTGCTGGTCCGGCTCCTCCAGACTGGCACTCGCTCCTCTGTGAAAGAGAAGCACCTCAGACCTTCCTGGTCTGCACCAGAAGCAAGTCCTCCATTCTGCGTGGGTTCCGCTTGCCAAGGCTTGTTGGGTCCTAGCTCGACATCGACGCCGCCGACAGCAAGAGCCTTCGTGGGACAGCTCATCTCCTGGTCCTGGTCATCCTCGACGCCTCCTGGTACCCGTGGCTGCTGCGACAAGCTTCACCTCTTCACCTGCATCTTCACGACATCGCCTGGTTCCTTCCTGGTTCCTTCCTGGCTCCTGGCTGGTGACCTAGACTCTGTCCCTTCTGCTTGCAGGTACCTTCCTTCTTGATACCATCCTTGGGATCCACCGGACACTCTTCACTGACTGCCTGTCAGCAACTTTCCTTCAGGCATCCATAGGAGTCAACGACGAAACCCGACGCAAGTTCACACCTATGCACCCGCAGCCTGTGGGCTAGGTAACTTGAGTACTCCAGTGCTCACAAGGGTATTGACTATCCTAGGGTCTAGTTTCCAAGTCTCGACCTCCTAGTTACTCCAGAAGTGTCCTAAAACTCTTAATTTCTAATAACTACTATTTCTATTGACTTTTGTGCATTACGCGTGAGTGTTTTCCACTCTGCACCTGAATCCCGTGGGCCTCCCACTTCCTAACCTTTGGTAGTATAGTGTAGCCCCAGCGATTCCCTAGGCCTAGGCCTATCCTGTGTTTGTGACAGTGGTTCTTATACCACTTACTTAGTATATGGTTTGCGTGGCCCCTAGGGCCTAACTGTATTACTTACCTGTGTGACTTAATGTATGCTTAAATAAGACTGTGTTGTACTTACCTCAAATCTCATAAAGAGTGCTGAGGGTATTTTGACTAGAATAAATACATTCTATTTTTTATATACATCTGTTGTGGTGTCCTTTCATTTGGTATTCAAGGGATTACAAATGGTATAACAGCTGGCTTCACATGCCATACAGAGTTTAGCCTAAGACTGCTCTTGTCCATGCTACCACTAGGATAGCTGGTCTATAAGGTTGACTTTACAACCAATCACCATAAGGGTTGTTTGGACTGATACAAGGTGTACACTAGAATTAGTGACATCATATATCAGGCCAACTTCTCACACACATAGTGATATTTTCCTTACCTTAGAATAGATACCCCAGCAATACCAACCCCGGTGGTGGGCCTGCAAACCAAGATCACACCATAAAGTCTCGGAGAACAGAACGGCCAAAGAAGCTGTCTCTCCGGACTTGGCTGTCCAAGCTGTAATGTTTAGTGAAAGTGTGCAGCGAGGCCCACGTAGCTGCCTGACAGATGGCCTGTAAGGGGACACCACGTCCCAACGCTGTAGTGGCAGCCGTCGCCCTGGTAGAATGGGCGCGCAGCCCCAACGGAGGCTCCTTTTAGCCAAAGAGTAACAGGCTTTACTACACAAGATGACCCACCGAGAGATAGTTCGCTTGAGTACAGCCAGACCTTTGTTTGGCGCCAATGTAGCCAACAAAGAGCTGGTCATCCACCTGGAATTGTTGTGTGCGATTGAGGTAAAAGGAGAGCGCACGTTTTGGGGCCAGACGGTGGAGCCTCTCTTCCTCTCTAGAAGGATGCGGAGGCAGAAAGAAGGTGGGTAACGTGATGGTCGGCCCGATGTGAAAAGCAATGACAACTTTTGGCAGAAAAGATGGACGGGTTCTGAGTACAACCTTGTCCGGATAGACAGACAGAAAAGGAGGTTTACAAGAAAGAGCCTGGAGCTCACTCATTCGCCTAGCGGAGGTGATGGCAACCAGGAAAGCCATCTTTAGAGTGAAGAGACGTAGAGGACAGTTGTGAAGAGGCTCAAAGGGAGCGCACATCAAGTATGTAAGAACCAGAATTAAGTCCCACTGTGGCATCACAAATGGAATAGGGGGGAAAAGGTGAGTAATGCCTTCTAGGAATCTATTTACAACATGGGACTTGAAGAGAGAAGGCTGATCAGGGAGCCTGAGAAAGGCCTAAATAGCAGAAAGGTAGCCCTTGATAGTGCCTAGAGCAGAGCCCTGCTGGGCCAAAGAAAGAAGAAACAAAAGAACTTCTGAAAGAGGGGCAGAAAGGGGATCCACAGCCTTTGCTGTGCACCATGCCACAAATTTGTTCCACCTGCAGGCGTATACCAACTTAGTGGAGGGCCGCCTTGCTGTCAGAATAACATTGCAAACTTCAGGAGGCAAGTCAAAAGGAATCAACTGCCGCCGCTCAATCTCCACGCAAGGAGGTAGAGACTGGACAGGTTCGGGTGGAGAACCGTCCCCTGCTGCTGCGACAGAAGATCCTCCCGAAGAGGCAGTCAGATCGGGGGATCGATGGTCATACTGAGTAGCTCGGGATACCATACTCTTCGAGCCCAGTCCGGAACCACAAAAATGACTTGGACCCGGTCACGCCTGACCTTCTTTAGCACTCTGGGTAAGCAGTGGTATAGGCGGAAAGGCGTACAACAGACTGCAACTCCACTCGTGACGAAAAGCGTAGCCGAGCGAGTGACGCCTTTTCTCTTCATGGCGAATAGACCTAACCAAGGCTCTCCCCACTGCTGAAAGAGCCCTTGCGCCGCGTCCGAGTGAGGGCACCATTCGTAATCCATCATGCACCTGCAGCTGAGTTCGTCCGCCCTGGTGTTCAGTGAACCTGCCAGGTGTTGAACTACCAGGGAAATGCCCTGATGTTCCAGCCATGTCCAGAGGCGCAGAGCCTCCTGACAAAAGGTCCATGACCCCACCCCGCCCTGTTTGTTGCAGTACCACATGGCGGTGGTGTTGTCTGTGAACATCTGCACTACTCTCCCCTTGACAGAGGGAAGGAATGCCTTCAGTGCAAGCCGGATCGCCCGAAGCTCCAGAAGGTTGATATTGCGCCGGGACTCCGCCGGAGACCAGAGGCCTCTGATCTCCGCCTCTCCCATGTGACCGCCCCATCCCAGGAGGGACGCGTCCGTCACCACTGTGTGCTTTGGTTGGGGAAGGGAGAGGGATCTGCCATTGACCCAATGCCGGTTTATGAGCCACCACTGCAACTGTCTTGCAGTGCCCTCCGAGATCTGGACGGACTCGGACAGGTTCCCCTGCTGCTGCGCCCACTGGAACTTCAGGTCCCACTGCGGAGCCCGCATATGCCATCTGGCATGATCGACCAGCAGGATGCAGGAGGCCATGAGGCCCAGCAGCCTCAGGGTCAGCCGGACCGAAACCCAGGATAGAGGCCGGAAGATCGGAATCAGAGCCTGAATATCCTGGACTTGTCGTTCGGGAGGATAGACCCGAAAGAGTGTCGTATCCAGAACCGCTCCGAAGAAGAGGAGCTTCTGAGAGGGAACCAGGTGCGACTTCGGCACATTGATGGAGAACCCCTGCAAATGCAGGAGGTCGGCCGTAGTCTGGAAGTGAGAGACGACTGCCTGGGGTGATCCTGCCTTCAACAGCCAGTCGTCGAGCTAGAGGAAAACTGGAACCCCTGATCGGCGCAGATGAGCTACGACCACCACCCTCACTTTCGTGAACACCTGAAGGGCGCTGGTAAGGCCAAAGGGGAGCACAGTAAACTGAAAGGGCTCGTGGCCTACCGTAAACTGCAGGTAACCGCCAGTGGGCCAGCAGGGCAGGAATATGGAAATATGCGTCCTGCAGATCCAACGGTACCTTCCAGTCTCCAGGGTCGAGGGCAGACAAGACCTGAGCCAGAGTTAACATCTTGAACTTCTCATTCCGGAGGAATCGATTGACGTTCTGGAGGTCTAAGATAGGACGCAGGCCCTTGTCCTTCTTGGGCACCAGAAAGTAGTGGGAATAACAACCACGACCTACTTCTGGTGCAGGAATGCGCTCGATGGCCCCCTTGACCAAGAGGGCCAGAACTTCCTGTTGAAGAAGTGCCAAGTGATCCCCCGACATGCGGTGGTACTGGGGTGGCATAGCTGGAGGGGTAGTCTTAGAGGGGAGGGAGTAGCCCCTTAGGACTATTTGTAAAACCCACCTGCCCGTAGTGATGGTGCGCCAGTGGGGGAGGTGATGGTGAATCCTGCCGCCCACTGGCGTTTGATGGGCCTGAAAAACCGGACTAGGAAGGTTTGGAGGCAGTGGTGGCCGGTGTGGAGGTGGACTGACCCGCCCGCTGGCCCCCTGACCCACTTCTGCGGGTCCCACGTCCGTGGCCGCGCTGAGACTTTTGCTGCTGCAGCCTGTGGCTCTGAAGTGAACGTTTTGGGGCGCCCCTTCCGTGGCCATGAAAGGAGCAAAAAGCAGAAGGCAGAGGAGGGCGAGTGGCCGAAAGGCCCAAGGACTTGGCTGTAGCCGCGAGTCCTTAAAATGCTCCAATGCACTATCTGCTTCGTTGCCAAAAAGGTGAATGCCATCAAAGGGCATGTCCATTAGGGTGTTCTGGACATACCCGAGTAACCAGTAGTCCTCAGCCAGGCGTGGCGGCGGAGCACCACTGTTGTGGAAATCGCCCTGCCCAGCGAGTCGGCGGTGTCAAGGCCACATTGTATTATGAACTTTGCCGCATCTCTCCCTTCAGCAATAGTTTTGGAGAGCACTATCCGGGCCTCCTCCGGACACTGAGGCAGCACCTGCGCCACCGTATCACACACAGAATGGGAATAACAGCCCAAGAGGCAGGCGGTGCTAACAGACTACAGCCCTGAACTGGTGGAAGAAAAAATCTTCTTTCCAAACTGTTCCAGTCTCTTGGATTCCCTATCCGGAGGTGCGGTAGGGAAGGCACCTTGGGACATAGAGGCTTGGACAACCCAGCTCTAAGGGGTGGGGTGTTGGGAGAGAAAGAGGGGGTCGCCCACGGCCGGGCGATGGCGTCGGGCCACTTTTCTATCTACAGGAGCCCCTGTGTTGGGCCTGGACCAGGTGCCCAAAAGAATATCCAAAAGTGCATCATTAAAGGGCAGCAGTGGCTCCGCAGAGGTAGCCGCCGGCTGAATCACTTCTGTCAGGAGGTTAGTCCTGACGGCCACTTTAGGGAGTTCGAGGTGGAGAGCCTCGCCCACCGTACACAACACCACTGCATAACTCGCACCCTCCTCCGTAGCCACGGTAGGAGTTAGCATACCAAGGTCAGGAGAGGTGTCAAGACCGCTGGCGTCCCCCAAATCCTCAATCCAGTCCGGGTCAAACTCACACTGTGCTGTGTGAGGGTCCTCAGACCCCTCCCAGTCCTCCCCTTCCTCCGAAGGCTGTGGAACAGGCTGTAAATATGGAGGCTGGTGACATAGGGGTAGAAAGGCCCCATCTGCGTCGGAATTGGCGTCGAGTGACGCCGTTCCAGCGCTGTGTCCACTTCAGGGCTGAAACCGGGGACGACGTCGTCCGGGTGCACGGGCGACATCGGGAGTGGTGCCGGTGGGGGTCGACATCGGGGGGGTTGTCACGAGGTCAACCGGCATCGACCGGGATCCAAGCCTGGATCCTTGGGGGCCCTGTGACACCGACAGCAATACCAGAGCCGCCAACTGTAAAGGGCGAGGACCCCCAGTCGGTCCCACGGCGTTCGAAGGCACGCTGGCGGGGCACGACTGCCCAAAGAGGCGGGCCATGGCTGCCAGAAAGTCATGCAGCTGGGCCGGAGTCACCGACCGACCCGGGAAGGGCGGGTAGGCCGACGGCGACACCATAGGCACCACGGGGGGGGGGGGGGGGGGGGAGACACCACTCGCACCCTCAGCCGCATCGCGCGAGAGGAAGTCGGTGAGCAATGGCGCTTCTTCGACTTCTTGTGATGCTTCGCCTTACCTGACCCCGAGTGCGAAGACTTTGATCCCAAAGAACGATGGTGATGGCTCCATGACCGGTCCCTCGACCTCCAATGGGACCGGGACCTTGAGCGGCGCGGAGCCGACTGCCAGACTTCAAGCAACTTTCGGGACTGCTCCTGCAAAGTCTTCGGCGCCATGGCCCAGCAGTCGGGGCACTTGGGATCGTGGTCGCACCCCAGGCAGTAGAGACACATGCAGTGTGGGTCAGTCACCGACATCATTCGATGACAATCCCCGCAGGACTTGAAACCAGGCATCCCTACAGCACCAGGAGTAGATTGACTCGAAAAGAAGAGACAAAAAGACCTAGAAAAACTCAGTCAAAAAGTGACTGGGGGTACCGCTCTCTCTGGATCTGCGCTTGCTGGTGCGGAAAAAGAAAGAACTGACGTCGGCACGCGAGGGCGGTGTCTAAGTAGCTACCGCAACATCATCTCGGCGACCACGACGCCAACGACGGACGCGGAGCCGCACAACGCCACCTTCTGACGCGCAGGGGTACTGCTGACGAAAACTCTCCGGATCCAGTCTGACGCCTGAGGATAATTCTAAGGTAAGGAATCTATCACTATGTGTTTCTTTCAGATTTGTATTTTACATGTAACGGTGCCACATGTGACAAAAGGTATTCAACTGCCATACGAATGGGTTCTCAGTCACCCATACACATTTATCCCATTCATAAGCACACATGTTCATACATCCCCAAAGATCACACTCTCACTGACCCACATGGCAGTCCTGTTATAGTTCCCCTAGTCAAAAGTATTTTTTTCAAATCATAGTATCTGTTTCTATGGACATTAGATTTAAAGTCAATGGAGCTGGGCAAGAGGATGTCTGGTAACAATGCGAGAAATGCTTAGCCTTCGGTAGCTCACAATGATTTTCACTGATCAGAAGTAGCTCTCACTACAGAAAAGGTTCCAGACCCCTGCTCTGGAAGCAGTAGTAACCCCAGAATGGCAATACTTCGAACTGATAATGTTGACCACTTATCACAAATTGTAGGTAGCGTCAATGAGCAGGGTGGATGGGTATATGAAACGAGGCATCCTTTAAGTCAAGAGCTGTCATAAATTTGCCTTCTTGTAGAAGAGGAATGGTATCTGTAGGGTGATAAGTGTTCCAAGAGAATGTATTTGTCGAAGGATCTGAGGTCGAGGATTGGCCTGAGAGAGTTGTCCTTCTTGAAGATCAGAAAGTAGGAGTAGATTGCCTTGGGTTGGTGTTGCAATGGCACCGGCTTGATTGCGCCCTTGAGGAGAAGCGCCTGGACCTCGCGCCTGGACCTCTTCCTGCAGAAGGGGCTGGTCAGATTCGAGGGTATGTGTGCAGGGTGGCATGTTTGGTGGGGTTGCAGTGAGTGCCAGGCAATACCAGTGTTGTATGATGGAAAGTAACCACTGGTTGGAAGAAATCGCTTCCCAAGAGGGAGGAAACCCCTGTAGCCTTCCCCCAACAGGTGTCATGTGATCAGGGGAAAGGAAACGGAGTCACTGTTTGATGGAGGCTGCGCATCCTTTGGTACTGACTCTGGTGTTATTGCCTTTGTGACCACCACTTGAATATCCCTGTGTGGACTGTGGGTGATATTGCTGCTCCCTTTGGTAGGGCGCAGAAATTTAGGGGGATGTGGTTTTAAAACTGCCCATGTACTGAGACGTACAGAAGGAGCCCCCGTTGCCTTGGCTGTATCCATGCCTTTTATAAGTTTCTCTGGCATCTCATCCACCTGCAGTCCGAACAGATGTTTGCTGCCGAACTGCAAGTTTAGCAGATTCTGCTGGATTTCCGACTTGAAACCAGACACGCGGAGCCCAGCATGACAGCAGACCAAAATGTTGGTGTAACACCTTATGCCGCAATCTCAGCTGCATCAAGAGCACAGTGGATTGTGGTGTTGGAATTTTTTTCCCTTCAGCCATGAGTTCCTGACCACATTGTTTATATTGGTCAGGGAGATGTTGGAGGAACTCCTCCATTTCATCAGAGTGTGACCTGTCGCATCTGGCAAGTAGGCCAACCCAGTTGGCGAGTTACCAGTGTGTGGCTGATTGGACTATCACTCTTTGGCCTGCCACATCAATCTTTTTGCTTTTCTTGACCCCAGTACCTTGGGTGTTAGCTCGCTTGTGTGTTGTGTGAACTGCCAAGTAGTTAGGTAGCACATGCCCGTAGATGTACAGCAGGTTCTTAGGCGAGGTTTTATATTTTTTATCTACTCTCAGCACAACAACACAGGCCTTTACTTGGTCCTAGAAAGTCTCGACGCAGTCTGGAGCATCCTCTTTAGTATGGGGAGAAATTGGAGGGTATGCTGTGTTTTAAAGAGGGTTTCAACCCGGAAGATATAATCTTCCTGGATGACGTGGATGTCTACTTTATGCTAAGGAGCTGCTCTATGGATGACCTCATTATAGGAGGTGGTATCATCAGGCAGCGATGGCTCTGCCAGATAGATGCCAAGCTCTGTGTCACCTGGGGCATCCACATCATAGTCATCCCCCAGTTCCAGCCATAAGGAGCATCATAAAGTTTGCCTGGGTAAAAAGGGCCATTTCCCCCCTCCCCATAGGAAGAATGTTATGACCTATGTGGTGAGGCTAGCTGAGGTGGCAGCGAGGGTGCAGGAGGAGGTGCTTGAGGAGGAATGGCACTAGTGCCCCTTTTCTAATAATAATGAAACTTCGTAAAGCGCATAGCTACCTCAACAGAAGTGTCACAGGACTAGTAGGTAAAACTTCCGAGAGAGGTCATAGAAGGCCTAAGGACGAACAAAGCCTATCTAAAAAGTCAGTTTTTTAAGTTCTTTCTAAACTGAAGTTCTGTCTTTGATTGCATCAGATACAGCGGAAGAGAGCTCCATAATTTAGGTGCGAGGAAACTAAAAGAGCTGCTGCAAAAACTTTCTTCACTCTGGGGATCTGAGCTAACAAGGCCCCAGAGGACCTGAGGCACCTCGAAGAAGATAGGATTTAATGAGCGGGTGCAAGTAGCAAGCACCTTTCTTCCTGAAAGCCCTCTTACAATAACAAAGTGCTTTGAAGGAAAGACGTTTCTTTAAAGGAAGCCAATGCGGTTTACAGAGCGCCGAGCCCCTAGAGGCCCGTTTCTGTAGATTTAGCAAAAGCTGGGCTGCAGAATTCTGGACACATTGGAACCTCATAATCTGAGATGGAGACTCCCAGATATAAGATGTTACAGTAATCCAGATAAGAAATAACTAATGCTTGCATCACTGTTTTATGGGCAGATTCAGGCAAGAGACTAATTATGTTTTTGATAGATTTTAAGATCCCAAAGCATTTGCCTGCTAAGGCCATAATTTGGCTGTCAAAGGTAAGATTTTAATCAAAACAAATGCCTAGGTTTTTAACCCTAGGCTTTAGTGTAGGAAAAGGACGCTGGACACCAGCTGGAAGACCAGATTGAAGGCTGTTTGCCCAGGATGAGGACCTCAGTCTTACCTGCATTTAATTTCAGACTGTAAAGGTCCATCCATTGGTCCACTTCCGACAAGCAAGCCCTCACAGAGACTGTCACACTAGCAGAATTCTGCAATAAGGTGACAATCAGCTGAGTATCACCGGTGTACGATATGATGACAAAAGCGTGATGCTCGATGATATTAGCTAGGGTGTGCAAATATAGACTGTTAAAGTAGGGCTCAAAGATTAGCCCTGTGGCACCCCCTGCAGCAGTGAGAACACCTGTGATCGAAAAGGTCCTGAAAAGTAAGGCCCTGAAGAAAAGACCCAAACCATTTCAGAGCATTGTGCCTGACCAGGCAGCTCATCAACCGCTCTAATAGACGGTTGTGAAATATGGTGTTGAAACTGCACTCAGATCCAACAGCAGCAATGCTGCAGTGTCACCCCTTTCCATGATCTGACACATGGACTTCAAGACAAGTAGAAGTGCGGACTCTGTACTGTATCGGGGGTGAAAGCCAGATTGAGTCCTATGCAGTAGATCAGTGTTTCCCAAACTGGGGTCCGAGGACACACAGGGGTCCGTGGCACATTCTCAGGGGGTCCGCAGGCAGCAGTTTTAAAAGCACTGCAAAGTTCATTGTAAAATTAACAGTTTTCCAGCAACTATAAAAGTGTCAAGAAAATGCCAGTGATTAATGTACCTGCTGGAGAGAGATGAGAGTTTTGTCTAGTGGCAGCTTTGACTTATCTAATGTGACACAGAGGGTTAATATACCTACTGCAAAGAATGTGTACAATGCATTTTAAAAAACAGATTTTATGTGCATAGGTCAGTGGGTTACTGATTTTGTCAGAGAGATTCTTTTGTTACTGTGCAGTTCATAAGTGACAATTGTAATCTAGCACAGTGACCTATAAACTGTCATCAAAGAGCTGCTTGCAAACTGCATTTAAAAAAAATAATATTTTTATTGTTTTCCAAATTAACCACACACAAAATCAACAACATCAATTATATCAGCACCAATGCCGCATTGCATTCAGGATATCACATTACTAGCCCTCCCCTTCCAACTTTCCTCCCCTCCCCCCTCCCTCCTTATTTGCCGGTGCGCCGGGAGGTCTTTACAATTCAATCAGTCGCAAAAGTCTCCTCTGCAGCTTTGTGACAGTGTCTAATTGGAACAGTGCTGCACTGGGGGTAACAATACCCTATTCCTTATTCGGCAAACTTGGCGCAGCGCTAGATCGCCAGGCCAGTCCGTCCCGCGGTCCGGGGCTTCCCATCTCCTCCCCAGGGATATCCTCCTCTGAATCTGTATCCGGTGATCGAAGTACTTCCACTAAAGCTTCCCATGCCCTAGCCGCCCCGTACTCTCTATCACTGCTCCCACGTGATGCGTGACGCAGTCTGAGTGTGCTCTCACTGCTTGACCATTAAAATTATTTTGCCTTCCATCTCCCCACCTTCGGACCCTAGCTCGATTTCCAATGTATAGTTAACTCCCGTTTAGCCAATACTAGCCCTAAGTCTATAAATTTACTAGTAACTTTAGTTTTGGGAGAGTGCGGGAACCAATGGAGCAGGCAAGTACCCGGATCCAGTTCCAACGTCCTATCCGTGATAGAATTCAATGTATCCATCACTTCCCCCCAATATGCCCCTAATTTCATACATCCCCTCATCATATGAAGGAAGTCTGCTCCCTCCAGAGCACAGCGTGGGCGCTGAGCCGCCGCCGCTGCCCCAAAGTATCGATTGAGCCTCTCAGGTGTTAGATATGCTCTGTGTAGGACATAGAACTGTATCAATTGAAACCGGGAATTTCTTATACTTTTCCACGCTCTTTTAACCAGTTGTGCCCACGTCTTCTCCGGGATCTCCCTGCCAAGCTCCATTTCCCACTTCCCCTGCAGTGTACGCAATGGTTCTAAATTCTCCGTTAACATTCGGCGGTATAAACACGTTATAGCCTTATAGGTCCCAGCCGCCATCACTACGTATTGGCCCGCCATTGAGATACCCGGTTCTGACAGACCTGTCCTCCAATGGTGCTGAATTGCGGCAACTAGTGCTGAATGCAACAGGTAATCCCCCTGTGGAAGGTCAAACCTATGTTGCAAATTCTGGAAGGACAACAAGGTCCCGTTCTCGTATAAGTCGCCCATCACCTGTAGTCCCAGGGCCTCCCAATGTGCCAATGCTATCCAATCCCCTCCATTAGGGAGTGCTGTGCACATCCCCAGCGGTATCTCCGGGGCATACGGACGGGCTATACCTGCCTTGCGTTGACTCCGGTTCCAGCACAGTCGCAGTGTCTGTTTTTCAGTCGTAAGTAACTCAAGCTGCATCTTTTGTTGCAAGACTATAAAGGATAAAATGTACCGTGGGATTCAGCGACCCTCAGGGCCATCCCTACCTCGGAACTCCCTCGCTACTGCTTGCGTGAGCCATTGGAGCTGCACCGCTAAGTAATGCCACTCAAAATCTGGGACTGCCATGCCCCCGTCTGCCCTTGGTCTTATCATTGTGGTTAATGCTACTCTCCTCCTGCCAGACCCCCACAAGAACCCACAAATCATGGATCGAAGCTGCAGGAACACTGATCCCGGGACCCAGATCGGCAACGTCCGAAAGTAGTACAGCAATCATGGCAACGCCACCATCTTCAGGAGCGCCACCCACCCCGCCACCGACAGGGGCAATGCACTACAGAATACCATACTACTCCGGAGGCCGCGTATAGCTCTACCCAGATTGCCCTCTAATAGATCGTCGGGGGCATGATAAATGTTAGTGCCAAGATAAGGTAAACATCTAGGCTCCCATCTCACTCCCAGCGACTGGGGAGGGACATTCGATGTCGGGGCCACCGGGAATAGGCAAGTCTTTGCCCAATTCACCTTCAACCCCAAATAAGTTCCAAACACCTGGAGCAAGCGTCTCGCCCCATCTAACTCTGTCGTTAAGTCCCCTAGGAACATCAATAAGTCGTCAGCGTATGGTGAGATAAACTGAACTTCTCCCCGCAGATACAAACCAGCATAATAGTTCCCCAATCGGGCATGAGACGCCAGAGGCTCAATGACCAGGGCAAACAACAATGGAGAAAGTGGGCATCCCTGCCGCGTGCCTCGTCCAATTGGACAAATAGAGGAGATCGTCGTGCCCATGCGGACTCGCGCCGTCGCTGACCTATAGAGCAGTTCCGTCCACTCTACGAAGGATTATCCAAGGCCGAAGGCATACAGAACTCGGGACAAATATGGCCATTCTAGACTATCGAACGCCTTCTCTACATCTACCGAGAGAACCGCCGCGTCCGGCTTGTCCACATGATGTTCTCCTAGGATTCGCATCAGGCACCTCACATTGGTAGCAGTAGTTCTCTTTGGTATAAAACCCGCTTGGTCGTCATGAACCAAGTGTGACATATGGGGCAGTAGCCGGGACGCCAGAATCCTACTTAAAATCTTATAGTCCGTTGTCAACATTGACAACGGGCGATATGCCGCCAGTGACTCTGAGTCTTTCCCTGGCTTTAATAACGGAATAATAATGGCCTCGCGGGTAGAACTCAGCAAGCATCCCACTTCCTTGGCCTCCTGATACACCGTGCGGAGCTTGGGGGTCAGCACGTCTACATACGCCGAGTAAAATTCTATAGGGAGTCCGTCTACCCCCGGAGTTTTTTTGCACGCCATATGTTTTATTGCATTTCGTATTTCTCCCTCTGTGATTCCCTGCCCCAACAGCTCCCCCTGATCTACCTCAAGCCGTGGTAACCACACCTCAGCCAAAAACTCGGACAATTCCTCGGGCTCGCCCTGCAGCTTACTCTCATAAAGCGTCTTGTAATATGTTAGGAACAACTCATTAATCCCGCTCTGGGTGTACTCTGGTACTCCCAGCTGGGTATTTAATGCCAGGATAGGCGTACCTCGCGGTGCCGGATTCGCTAGCCACGCCAAGAGGGAACCCGTCTTGTCTCTCTCCGCATGTGCACGAATCAGGTATTCCTTGTGGTCAAAGCAGCGTAAGCGCTCCACCCGCGCCGCCACCTCCTCTTTCGCCGCTAAGACCTCGACTCGCAATGCAGGATCCTCCGGACAGGCTATCTCCGCGCGCCGCAGCCGCTGTTCCCCCTTGTCTATATCGTGCAATAACGTTTTCCGCACACCCGTCTGTTTAGCTATACAGTCCCCCCGTAAGACTACTTTAAATGCGTCCCACTCCAGGCCTCGAGTCGACGCTGTGCCCTCATTCTCACGAAAATAACGCTCTATCCCTTTTCCGAGTTCCGTTCGGAAGACCTGGTCTTCCAAGATTTCCGGGCGCAGCCACCAGGTGGAGTCCATCTTAACGTTAGTAACAATGGATTATGGTCTGATAGCATTTTCACCAGATATTCACTACAACGCACCCGGGCATGCACATCCGAAGTACACAACACCGCATCCAATCTCACATACAAGTCATGCAGGGGTGAATAATAGGAGTAATCACGCTCCCCTATATGCTGGGCTCGCCAAGAGTCCACCAAACCCCACTTAGTCTGCCAGTCCTTCCTAATTTTCGAGATCTGATGGGCGGGAGCATGAGGTAATGGCGGGTGTGACCTGTCAAGTTCAGGGTCCAACACAGAGTTAAAATCACCCCCCAGCAGTACAGACCCTGTCAAGAAAGATGCTAATTTTCCCGATAACAGGGTAAAAAAGGATTTCTGGTCTACATTAGGGGCATACACACTACACAGTGTCACATCCCTCCCATCCAATCTACCCACGACCGCTACATATCTACCTTCTGGATCCACCACTTGCTGTGTTGGCTGAAAAGGAACCCCCGCTCTCACCCAAACCAGAGTTCCCCTGGCATAAGCAGAATACGTGGTGCAAAAGAGTTGCCCTCTCCAACAGCGCTGTAACGCCCGGCTTTCCTTTTTGTCTATATGGGTTTCCTGGAGGAAAGCTATCTGTGTCCCTCTTCGTACCAGATAAGCATGGATCCTGTGGCGTTTCGCCATCGTATGCATCCCCCGCACATTCCAAATAATACATTTTAGTTCAGGTATTGACCCCATTATATAGTTCGCTCATACATCGTAACTGCCCCCACCCATCGAGGCGCACCGGACATACAGATATTTCCCAACAACCCCTTAACAAAAACCACAAACCTCACAACTCCCCTCCCCAGAACAGGCTCCAAACTGCTAGTACCCATCCAAACAATCTCCTAATAGCCTCCCAAAGCCCCCTTTGTAGTGGTGAGGCTCATTCACTGCACTTTGTGTGCACCGTATAGGGACTGGTCTGAAAACATTTGCCAGGGCAGCTTTGGGTTTCCAGTCAGGCCCTGGCAGGAGCAGGATCCTCGTACTGCAAAATAAAACCAACCATTCAAAAGTTAGTCATGGAGAGGCAGCACGAACCGTCCCATTGAAAGTTTCCGTTTCTTTGCAAATTCTTTCAATATAAAATACGAAGGGGGATATTTACAACAGAATTGGCGGAGCGTGTCATTAGTCTCCTTGGCTTAACAACACACTCCGCCACTTCAGAAATGCAGGGCTGCACCATATTTACAAGAATATGGTGCAGCCTTGCGTTTCCCCCTGCGCTGGCACTACACTTAGCAGTGTAGAGCCAACGCAGGCACCCTTGCACCATAGTGCAAGAGTGTCTGCGTGCAGTGGAAGATTGTTTATGCGCAGGAAGTTCCCACTTCCTGCACATGAACAGTTTTGAAATGCCGTTTTGTCACCTCTATGTGTGCAGCCTAATGCAGCACACATGGAATGTACAAAACGTAATTTTTATTAAAGATTGTTTATGTGCAGGAAGGGTCACCTTCCTGAACATAAACAATCCAAGGTGTTTTGCTTTTTCCGTGGGAAAAAGCAAAAACGAGGAGAAATAAGGCATTTCCCCTTGTTTCGCCAAGTTAAGACCAGGTTTTTCATGGTCTTAATTTAGGTGCTGTCTCCTATTTAAGCTGCCCTAGGGCAGCGTCAAAATCAATGGGTGTTGGGGTGCCCACTGCAACTCCCACTGCCCACCTCTTTCACGCTAAGCATTTTGTGAAAGAGGGCCTTATTTACAAGGCAGCGTTAAGCCACAATAAGTGGTTTAACGCTGCCTTGTAAATAAGGCGAAGCCCCTATCGCCACAGGAACATCGCAAATAGGGACATTCCCATGGCGATAGGGACTTGTAAATATGCCCCTAAAATCCTTAGTAATTCGAGTATTTGTTTTGTGTGCACACATGAGTTAATTTCGAATTTCTGTTTTAATGTTTGAAATTTAAAAATCGACAAATTGCTTGGGGGTCCCCGGCTTCCAGTGGTGACTCAATTGGGGTCCTCAGGAGTCAAAAGTTTGGGAACCACTGCAGTAGATTCTTTGCCTCAATAAACATTGAGAACTGCTGATTGATGAACTTTTCTGCCACTTTCGAAAGTAAAGGGAACAGAGAAATCCGCCTGTGGGTCTCGGGCTTAGTGAGATCAAGTGAAAGCTTTTATTTTTCTGCAGTGGCACCACAGAGGC
This sequence comes from Triturus cristatus, assembly GCF_964204655.1. Classification (NCBI taxonomy): domain Eukaryota; kingdom Metazoa; phylum Chordata; class Amphibia; order Caudata; family Salamandridae; genus Triturus; species Triturus cristatus. Next base: position 1,090,937,274 of record NC_140582.1, on the reverse strand, counting down.
GTGTTTCCATCTCATAGGAATTTGGGCTGCTGCGAAGGAATTATTACTAAGATCTCTAAACACTGGAGGAAACTCTTCCACTCCAAAATAGCAGGGGAGGCTGAATCGTAAGGAGATCCAGATTTAACCGATAATATACAAGACTGTAACTCATCCAGCTCAAAAGGATTGAATTGAAGTAATCTGGCATAGTCTGCACAAGGCTCAAACCAGACATCAAAGCAAGGAGCATTTCTAGCAACCTCCGTAAAGGAGGAATAGATGAATGGTACTTTATGCGAGAAAAAGTTTGCAAGAGTATTGCAGCTATCCTCCGAGGTGGGGGAATAGAAGCAGAAACCGGGTCCAACGAAGATAGAGATTTAACAGTAACAAAAATTTCTAGTGATGAGTTCTGCGCCCACTCAATTTTGCTAGCATAGAATTCATGTCACACTTGCTTGATATGGCAATGCTACGTTTTAAAGGCAGATCGATAAATATCTTTGCTGGCATTATCTAAGTCTTTGCACCTGATATGCACAGTACTTGCAGTTCCTTTTGAGCCCCGCTAGTTCCTAATTCAACCAGTCTGCAGTAGATTTGGTTAGTGGCCAGGGCATTGGTAAAATTAGTAGGGGTAAACTTAGCCCATTTCCTAGAACGGACCCTCTGTCGATACGACAGCATTAGAAGGAGCTTTAAATAAGGGAACCTGAAAAGGAATAGCTAAATGGTCAGACCATAAAAGAGGCAATGGGGGATCCACCTCTAACGTATTAGAAAAAATGGGATCAAGCGTGTGTCCACACCTGTGTATTGGCAAATAAGAACAAGTTACTTACCTTCGGTAACGATGTATCTGTAAGAAACATAAGTTAGTTAGATTTCTCACTTTAGAATATCCCCAGGCGTCAGGCTGGATCCGGAAAGTTTTCGTAGCAATACCCCTTGCGCGTCGCTAGGCGTCGTCTGCGGCTCCGCGTCCGTCGTTGGCGTCGTGCGCCGGAATGACGCCGTCTGAGTACTTAGACGCCACCCTCACGCGCTGATGTCAGTTCTTGTACATAGCTTTCCGCGCCAGGAACGCAGAGCCATGCAAGAAACCGATACTGGTGCCAAAAAATCTAGGGCCCTGAACAGGATGACTGTGAGAAGTTGGCCTGATATATGATGTCACTAGTTCTAGTGTACACCTTGTATCAGTCCAAACAACCCTTATGGTGATTGGTTGTAAAGTCAACCTTATAGACCAGCTATCCTAGTGGTAGCATGGACAAGAGCAGTCTTAGGCTAAACTCTGTATAGCATGTGAAGCCAGCTGTTATACCATTTGCAACTCCTTGAATACCAAATGAAAGGACACCACAACAGATATATTATAAAAATAGACTGTATTTAATCTGAAAGAAACACGTTAGTTAGATTCCTCACCTTAGAATATCCCCAGGCGTCAGACTGGATCCGGAAGATTTTTGTAGCAATACCCCTTGCGCGTCGCTAGGCATCGTCTGCGGCTCCGCGTCCGTCGTTGGCGTCGTGCGCCGGAATAACGTCGTCGGAGTACTTAGACGCCGCCCTCGCGCGCTGACGTCAGTTCTTCTTTTTTCCGCGCCAGTAAGCGCCGATCCAGGAGAGCTACCCCTTTAGTCATTTTTTGACTAAATATTTTGACTCTTTTTGGTCACTTCATCGACTCTGGTGCCGGAAGGATGCCTGGTTTCAAGGCCTGCGACGACTGTCACCGACTGATGTCGGTGACCGATCATCACCGCCGGTGCCTGTACTGTTTGGGGCTCGACCACGACGCGGAGTCGTGTTCCGATTGTATGGCCCTGACCTCGAAAGCTAGGCGGGAGCGGTCCCGTAAGCTTCTCGAGCTTCGCCACTCGGCTCCGCGCCCCTCTCGATCCCGGTCCAGGATGAGGTCCAAGGATCGGTCGCGGAGCCGCAGTCAACCTCATCGCTAGTCTGGCTCGAAGTCTTCGGGTAAGTCGAAGCGCTCCAAGAAGTCCAAGAGGCGACACCGCTCTTCGGACTCCCCTCGCCGGTCGCGTGACTCGGCCGAGGGTCAGGGGGGTTCCACCCCATGGCTCCGCCGGAGCCGCAGGCGCCGCGCACATCCCCATACCCGCCGGTCCCTGGGACTGATGCGACGCCGGCGGAGGTCAGTGCCTTCCTCTCTGCCATGAGGAGCCTGGCCCCGCCGTCGACGCCCGCTGGCGCGCCTTCGGGCTCCGTGGACTCGACAGGGCGACCTTGCATGCCGGCGGCTCCGGCCCCGGCGCAGTTGGAGGCTCTGGCCCCGACGCCGCAGGTCCCCGAGAGGCCCAGGCCTGGGCCCCCGTCGACGCCGGTCGACCTCGTCACGCCTCCTCCGCCGGCGTCGACACCGGTGCCTTGGCAAAAAAGGACCCTCCTGTTGGGCTGCGAGTCCATTCTACTCGGGCCACAGCGGCTACTACTGCTTTGGGACGGGGAGTCCCTTTGCAGGACATCTGTCAGGCGGCGACGTGGGCTTCGCTGCACACGTTTGCCAGGCATTATTGCCTAGACAACCAAGTCCGGAGGGATGGCTTCTTTGGCCGTTCTGTCCTCCAGGACTTTCTGGTGTGATCTTGGTTCGCAGACCCACCACCGGGGTTGGTATTGCTTGGGTATCTATTCTAAGGTGAGGAATCTAACTAACGTGTTTCTTTCAGATGAACAAGTTACTTACCTTCGGTAACGATGTATCTGTAAGAAACATTAGTTAGTTAGATTCCTCACCGACCTACCCATCCTTTCCGTTCTGCGAACTGACATCTAGGGTTAAGGCTATCCTTTTCAGGGCCCTAGATTTTTTGGCACCAGTGTTGGTCTCTTGCATGGGTTACCTGCTAGGTCCCTCCTATGGGTGGGACCATGGAGGGGGGTGGTTACACCCCCTTCCCTTTGTCCAGTTTCGCGCCAGGACTGGGGCTGGAGTGCCCCAGCACCGGTTTGAACCGGACTATGCATGGGACACCTTGTGTGCCCCATGCAGTGTCTCGTTTCATTCATCCCTCCCTGCCCCAATACACTAAGGCCTGTCTAGGGTGGTGCTAGCACCTCCCAAGGCAGGAAACCTATTGTCCAAGCCTCCCTCACTGGAAGGACTCCCAGCAGCAGGAGGTCAGACTTGTGTCTGTGGCAGCAGCATCCATTTTGTGATGCTGGGGCTCTGGTTAACTTTTTTTTTTTTTTTTTTTTTTTTTAAAACCTTTATTTGTGCATATTAAAAGAACAAATACGGGCCTACAACCATCAGGCCGGCCACAATACGGTTAAGCACTGAGACAAACATTACATCCCCTGTGCATCAATGGTCAAGATTAGCAACGATTCAAGAGTTATACACTGGAGAGATCCTTGACACCAGGGGAAGGAGAAGTGAAGGTTAATTTTAAGGTTTTCAAAATAATTTTATCGAGGAAAAAGTCAGTAGAGGATAGAACCAAGGAGATTCGAGTCCGCAAGATGGCTTCACCACACGGGAGAGCAGCAGCATCATTAAAACGGCCATAGAAAATCTCAGACAGTGAGGCGATGCAGTTATATAACAGGATAGTCACATGAGTAAATACGCACCCCTCCAAAGCCGCCCCCACTCAATCCACCCCACACCCGGACCCCGAATCGAAACAAGTATAGCGCAGAGACATAGAAGAAAAAGGCCCATAGAACTAAAAAGAAACAGTAAATTACCCCCCCACCCTACACCAATGCGGAGGCTACGGCCTGCCCCCCCCCCAGCATAGTGCCTGTCGCCCAATGAACCCGAAATATAGACAAGAGAGAAAGTAGGAATAGAGTAAAGAAAATAAGAAAACAAAGAAGAAAGCGGGGAGGAGCCCACGTAACCTCGGAGCGCCCGAGACCACCGGCCAGCTACGCCTCCACACACTGAGAACCCACTACACCCAAAAGCGGTCGTGTGAAGATAACGTGTCACAACAATTTAAATGAAGGCAGACAAATCGCGACGAGTGCGCACAACATATGCAAACAGTTCCAGTCCCAGTCCAGCCCATCCGTGAAACCATGTTGATAGAAATCAATCTAGCCCTGGCCCGATCGCGGGCTTAAGATTAGACCAGCCACCACATGAAGGCCCCGCATCCCGTGCAGACAAAGACAATATGGCCGCTTGGGAGAAGATGGAGAAGAAGAGTCACAAAATGGCCGCCGAACATCTATTGAGGTCCCCTTGTGCACCATATAAAATCCAGACCTGGCCTGTAAAGTACAGGAGTTCCACATAAAAGAAGCCGTAGGCCACCGTGAACGGTTCCTCGAGGACGTCAGGTGTCGCTCAGCTGGATACTCTTGCGGACGCGGTGAGGCAGGCAACAACAAAGCAGGCAGCAATGAACGGGGAAACAAAGTATCCGCAATTGAGCAGGAGATCGATTGATCCTGGGTGCCGGGAAAGCCAGATGCAGACACCAGTGTAGCACGGTCATACACAGTCGTTGCGTCCCCGCAAGAGGACAGAAGCACTGGCAGACCCACGTCTTGTTGATAACAAACGGGGCGCTCACGACCCGCAGCCGACAGTATGGAGTCGAACCGCTCACTCAGCGTTTGCAAGCCAACACACAATTGCAGACGAAAGTCCCGCAGGGCAGCCAGAACGGAGCCGCATGTCAGCGGAAGCTGCGCCCCCACATCGGCAGCAATCCGGGACGGCACTGTGGAGCTGGAGTCTGGTAGAGGGAGGGCGAAGCGGGCAGCGGGCGAGACCGGAGCATCACCCCCCAGCAGCGAGCAGGCAATCAACGCCATGTTTTACCGCTGAACGGTACAGAGGCCAGGGGGGGGTCGTAACAAGGAGGCAATTCCCCTCAGGTCTGCGCCGCAACAGGTGAAAGCCAACAGTCGCTTCCCCTCCCTCGGACTCTCTTTGCAGCCGACTAGGCAATAGAAGAAGGGGGTCTGCAGCCTTCCACAGCGCGGTCCACAGAGCGGGGCAGGAGACCCGCCACACCGGGGCTTACCCTATAGCTCCAGCCCGTCAGGTGCAAGGTGCAGGAGGTGTCCGGGCGTCTCTCCCCCGGCTCATCTGGCGACAGTCCGTGGTGTGAGGCGGGGTCGGGGCCGCGGGGCTCAGGTTTGCGCCGGCGGGTCCAGTGACTGCGGAGCTTCCAGGGGGCCGGCCAAGGCCACAATAGAGCAGGGGTCCAGTGCAGAGAACAAAGGCACCAAGAACTCCGGCATCCGGGCGGGCTCAGACTCCGGGAAAGCGGCGGAGCGGTCAGCGCGTCGTCGCACACGTTGCACCTCGAAAATCGGCGAGGATAGGAATCAGGATGATAGTCCGAGGCCAAGGGCCGACGGAGCCGGGCGCTCAAGCGTCTGCTCCGGTCGCCATCTTGGCTCCTCCCCCCTCTGGTTAACTTTAACCGGGTAGTAGGTCTTCAACATGTCTTCTCCCTCTAGAAGGGAGGAATACTATCCTCATTGCCAGAAATGGGGTGGGGGTAGTATTCCAAAGTGTTAGACACCTTACACGACATGTTTTGATAAAGCCAAACCATAGTTACCATAACCGCGAGGATTGTAAGGCACTTTAGGAGTATATGGTAGGCGATATCATAGAACAGCTATAAAGACATGGTTCCGAAAGCTGCAGACAGGCTCAGCTCATGCTAGAGCACCATCTCACATGTTACCAAGCACTCTGCCTTCAGGATTGTTAAGGCCTGCCGTAGGAGTGACTGATAGGTCACCCATGTGTCTATATATAAGGTAGGTATAGGAATACTACACCTAAGCAAGGGGTGATTACACGACCTTGCCCCATCTGAGTGATCAGCCAGTTGTCATAATGGAAGGCCAGCCAGGGGTGGCATAATACATGCTGCAGCCCCTGGTAGGCCTAGGGTACACCTATGCCCTGGGTACCTAAGGTACACTGTACAGGGCCCTAGAAGGTGATCCTTACCAATTGGGTTATGTACCTAAAGTACATATTATGAATTTAGAGAGAGAACAGCTGGGCTGTGGGTCTGATTAGCAGGCCCACAGCCACATCTAAGTCGAAAACCAGTGAAGCAAAAGCAAAAAGTGGGGGTGAACATAGAAAGCAGACCCTACTCTCCTACACAACCCCCCCCCCCCCCAAACTTAGGGACATTAAACTAACCTTCACCAGCTGAGTCTTCATGTTCTAAGTGGAAATATCTGGAGAGTCCATCTGCATTGGCATGGTCAGTCCCAGGTCTATGTTCCACTGTGAAGTCCATCCCCTGTAGGGAAATGGACCACCTAAGAAGTTTGGGATTTTCACCCTTCATCTGATTTAGCCACAAGAGGGGCTTATGGTCTGTCTGAATCTTGAAGTGAGTGCCAAATAGGTATGGCCTCAGCTTCATCAGGGCCCAAACCACAGCAAAGGCCTCCCTCTCAATAGCTGACCAACGTTTCTCTCTAGGGGTCAGCCTTCTACTAATAAAAGCAATGGGCTGGTCTTGACCATCTATATTCAGTTGTGAAAGAACAGCTCCCACACCCAACTCAGAAGCATCTGTCTGGACAATGAACTCTTTGGAGTAGTCTGGACTTTTCAGAATAGGTGCAGTGCACATGGCCTGCTTCAGGTCATCAAATGCCTTCTGACAGCTTACTGTCCACTGAACTTTCTTTGGCATCTTCTTAGAGGTCAAGTCATTAAGTGGTGTCACAATGGACCCATAGTTCTTAACAAACTTTCTGTAGTACCCAGTCAGGCCCAAGAAAGCTCTGACCTGAGTCTGAGTAATTGGAGGAGTCCAGTTCTTTATGGTCTGGATCTTGCTCTCCAGTGGTTGAACCTGACCCCACCTACTAGGTGGCCCAGGTACACAACCTTGCTCTGCCATATCTGGCACTTAGTGGCCTTGATAGTAAGGCCTGCCTTTTGCAGGGCCTCTAAAACATTCCTCAGGTGGACCAGGTGATCCTCCCAGGTGGAGCTAAAGACAGCAATATCATCAAGATAAGCTGCACAGTAGTCATCCAGGCCTGTAAGGACTTGATTCACCAACCTTTGGAAAGTGGCAGGTGCATTCTTCAAGCCAAAGGGCATTACCACAAATTGATAATGTCCTCCTGAGGTTGAGAAAGCAGTTTTGGCCTTTGCATCCTCAGCTAGTCTGATTTGCCAGTAGCCTGCTGTCAGGTCAAATGTACTCAAAAACTTGGCAGCTGCCAATCTGTCAATGAGCTCATCTGCCCTAGGTATTGGGTGGGCATCTGTCCTAGTGACAGCATTGAGACCTCTGTAATCCACGCAAAACCTCATCTCTCTCTTACCATCTTGGGTGTGAGGTTTTGGCACAAGAACTACAGGACTAGCCCAAGGGCTCTCTGAAGGTTCAATGACTCCCAGCTCCAACATCTTTTGTACCTCAATCTTTATGCAGTCCCTGACATGGTCAGGTTGCCTGTAGATTTTACTCTTCACAGGCAGACTGTCACCAGTGTCCACCTCATGGGTGCACCAGTTTGTCTGACTTGGGGTTAGAGAGAACATATGTCTGTAGGCCTGTAGAACTTGTCTGCAGTCCTGTTGCTGATGGTCAGTGAGGCTGTCAGAAAAGACCACACCATCAACTGAATCATCATCAGGGTTCGGAGTCAGCAGGTCTGGGAGTGGGTCACTCTCTTCCTCCTGCCCCTCATCTGTAGCCATGAGTAAGCCCATGTCTGCCCTGTCAACATATGCCTTTAACCTGTTGACATGAAGCACCCTGTGGGGGCTTCTGGGAGTCCCAAGGTCCACCAAGTAGGTGACTTCTCCCTTCTGCTCAACAATAGTGTGGGGTCCAGACCATTTGTGCTGCTGGGTCCACTGGCTCCAACACCACACTTTCTGCCCTGGCTGGCACACAGTCAGCACAGCCTTTTGGTCATGCCGAGCTTTTTGGAGTGCTTGGCTTGCCTCAAGGTTTTTAGAAGCCTTCTTCATATACTCTGCCATCCTGGAGCGGAGGCCAAGTACATAATCCACTATGTCCAGTTTGGGTTGTCTGAGAGGTCTCTCCCATCCTTCCCTTACTAGACACTGGGGTCCCATTACAGGATGCCCAAACAAAAGCTCAAAAGGGCTGTAGCCAACCCCCTTTTGTGGGACCTCTCTGTAAGCAAACAGAAGGCAGGGTAAAAGGATGTCCCATCTTCGCCTAAGCTTGTCTGGTAAACCTTCTATCATCCCTTTTAGGGTCTTGTTGAATCTTTCCACAAGCCCATTGCATTGTGGGTGATAGGGTGTAGTGAATTTGTAGTTTACACCACACTCCTTCCACATTGCAGTTAAATATCCTGACATGAAGTTGGCACCTCTGTCAGAGACAACCTCCTTTGAAAAACCCACTCTGGAGAATACTCCAAGTAGGGCCCTTGCCACACCAGGAGCTTTTGTGATCCTTAGGGGTACAGCTTCTGGATACCTGGTGGCATGGTCCACTATCACCAGTATGAATCTGTGCCCAGATGCTGTTTGAGGGTCCATTGGTCCTACAATGTCTATCCCCACTCTCTCAAAGGGAACCCCCACCACAGGTAGTGGTATGAGGGGGGCCTTTGTGGTGCCACCTGATTTGCCACTGGCTTGGCAGGTGACACAGGAGCGACAAAACTCCTTCGTATCTTCTGACATGTGAGGCCAGTGAAAGTGAGGGACAAGTCTGTCCCTGGTCTTGTTCTGGCCTAAGTGTCCTGCAAGGGGAATATCATGGGCCAAGGTAAGAAGGAAGCCTCTGAAACTCAAGGGTATGACCAACCTCCTGGACGCACCAGGCTTGGGGTCTCTAGCCTCTGAGTACAGCAGCCCTTCATCCCAATACACTCTATGGGTACCTTGAGCATTCCCTGCAGCCTCAGCAGCAGCCTGCTGTCTGAGGGGTTCAAGAGAAGGACAGTCTAACTGGGCCTGCCTCAGATCTGCCCTTGAAGGCCCCCCTGTCCCAAGAAACTCAACCTGGTCAGGTTCCAGTTCTTCAGGGCTCTCAGAATCATCCTCCTGTGAGGGCTGACTCAGCCTTAACCCTACTGCTCTTTCTCTTGGGTTGTGTCTGGTCCATTGTCCCAGGATCCAGCACTTGTTCAGTGTTGCACTTTTTGGCCTGTGACCTGGTCACAGCAAGGACATGTGCATCTATTCCCAGCATTTCTGCATGGGTCCTATACTCCACTTCAGCCCACACTGAAGTTTCAAGGTCATTTCCCAACAGACACTCTACAGGAAGGTCTGAACTCACCACAACTTTCTTGAGGCCAGTTACCCCTCCCCAGGAGAAGTTAACAATTGCCACACTATGGGAGGTAGTGGCATTGCTAGCGTTGGTCACTAGGTAATTCTCACCTAGCATGATCTGTCCAGGGTCCACAAAGGCAGGTGTCACCATTGTGACACTAGCACCTGTGACCCTGTAGGCCTGAGCCATTCTTTGGTTGATCAAAGGAGTCTGTCTGTACTTGCCCAGGTTACTGGGACCCACAGTAGAGGACAAAGCTATGTCCTCATCACAGATCAGAACAGCCTGAGTGGGTATTCTGACTAGGCCAGAATCCACTTCAGTTCCCAGGGTTAACCCTATTACACCCTTTTGCTGGGAACCACCACTTACAGCTGGACTAGGGGGTACAGTTGCCTTAGGAGCAATGGTGGTTGGGGGCTTGTCCTTTTTGGTGCACTCACTAAACCAATGGGAATTGGACTTACAATAGTTACACCAAGGTTTCTTTTGGCCAGCTTTCTTTTTATCCTTTTTGGGACCACCCTCCCCCTGAGCCTTTTGGGGACCTGGTGAAGACTTCTGGTCTTTTGATTTCTGCTCATTACCCTTCCGGTCTGCCTTTTTCTGATCACCGCCCTGGTTCTGGTTTTTCTGCTTAACTCTAGTCCTGACCCACCTATCTGCCTTCTTTCCCAATTCCTGGGGAGAAGTTAGGTCAGAGTCAATCAAGTGTTGATGCAGCAGCTGGTTTTGACAGTTGTTAAGGATTTGTTCTCTCATGGTCAAATTATACAATCCTGTATAGTCCTTAACCTTACTACCCAATAACCAGCCTTCCAAAGCCTTAGTGGCACAATCTACAAAGTCAGTCCAGTCCTGAGTCTGTGTCTTCTGGGTATCCCTGAACAACAACCTGTATTGTTCAGTGGTTAGGCCAAACCCATCAATCAGAGCACTCTTCAGGACAGTGCAATTGTCAGCATCCTCATCACTAACTGTGAGGAGCTTGTCTCTACCTTTCTCAGAGAAGGAGAGCCACAAGATAGCTGCCCACTGACTTTGGGGTACCTGCTGTACTTTGCAAGCCCTCTCCAAAGCAGTTATCCATTTGTGGATGTCATCCCCACACTTGTAGGGAGGGACAATCTTGCTCAGGTTTCTATTGTCATAGGAACTGTCTCTATCTTTAGGGATAGTGCTGCAACCAGTGGGTCCTAACCCACTTAACTTTTGCTCTCTGGCCAGAGCAAGTCTCTCTTTGGCAAGGGCAAGTTCTTCCCTTTCAATCCTCAGAATGACTTCCCTCATTCTGGCCTGATGCTCTTTTCTCTGTGGAGAAGTCATTCCCCTGTGAGAAGAGGCATTGGAGCTATTAGAGACATGAGAGTGGATAGATTTCCTTGAAGGGGATCTCCCTCTCCTGCTTCTCTGGTTAAGTCCACTTGAGGGTCTGAATGGGGGGACCCCATTCAGACTCCCATGTAGGCTTAAGTTAGCCTGGCTAAGTCTCCTAACTTGGACCTGGCTGTCTACCTCATCTTCTGAAGTCCCTGCTGACTCTTCTTGATCAGTATTGTGAGGGGAGTCTTCTGTGGAGAGTTGACCCTCATTGGTACCTAAGGCACCATCCCAGGAGGCTCTCTGAGCATCATACTCTTCTAAGATCTCCACTAGATAAATGAGGGTAGGGTTTGAACCCTGTTTTAACTTTCTGGAGGTACACAATTGTCTCATCTCCTGAAAAGTTAGGGTATCATATCTAGAGGGTATCTTTCTAGGATATCCCCCTCCTGAGAGAGAATCAACTTGATCTCCTCTCAGAGACATGATCTAGTGAGGGTGTGGTGTGTGCACCTACCTACACTAGTTGTACCTACTAAACCTCTCTAGTAGTTGTAGTCAGGGTGTGCTAGGCCCTTCAACCTACAACAACTAAGTTCAGTAGAACTTAAGTATTTATAAGCTAGGTTATATGTACCTTACAAATATCCTTGTGATCTTTCAATTTGATATCTCAAGATTGCAATGGTATCACAACAGCACGCTCAGATCCCAACCGCTGCTCACCAATGTGAGAAGTTGGCCTGATATATGATGTCACTAGTTCTAGTGTAGACCTTGTATCAGTCCAAACAACCCTTATGGTGATTGGTTGTAAAGTCAAACTTATAGACCAGCTATCCTAGTGGTAGCATGGACAAGAGCAGTCTTAGGCTAAACTCTGTATGGCATGTGAAGCCAGCTGTTGTACCATTTGCAACCCCTTGAATACCAAATGAAAGGACACCACAACAGATATATTATAAAAATAGAATGTATTTTTTCTAGTCAAAATACCCTCAGCACTCTTTATGAGATTCGAGGTAAGTACAACACAGTCTTATTTAAGCATACATAAGTCACACAGGTAAGTAATACAGTTAGGCCCTAGGGGCCACGCAAACCATATACTAAGTAAGTGGTATAAGAACCACTGTCACGAACACATGTTAGGCCTAGGCCTAGGGAATCGCTGGGGCTACACTATCCTATTAGTTGCTAGGCAGTGGGAGGCCCACGGGATTCAGGTGCAGAGTGGAAACACTCACGCGTAATGCGTTAAAGTCGATAGAAATAGTAATATTTAGAAATTAAGAGTTTTAGGACACTTGGGAAGGAACTAGGAGTTAGAGACTTGGAAACTAGACACTAGGATAGTCAATACCCTTGTGAGCACCGGAGTACTCAAGTTACCTAGCCCACGGGCTGCGGGTGCATAGGTGTGAACTTGCGTTGGGTTTCGTCGTCGACTCCTATGGATGCCTGAAGAAAGATGGTGACAGGCAGTCAGTGAAGATTGTCCGGTGGATTCCAAGGATGGAATCAAGAAGGAGGATACCTGCAAGCAGAGGGGACAGAGTCTAGGTCACCAGCCAGGAGCCGGGAAGCAACCAGGACGGAACCAGGTGATGTTGTGAAGATGCAGGTGAAGAGGTGAAGCTTGTCGCAGCAGCCACGGGTACCAGGAGGCGTCGAGGATGACCAGAACCAGGAGGCAAGCTGTCCCACAAGGGCTCTTGCTGTTGGCGGCGTCGATGTCGAGTTTGGACCCAACAAGCCTTGGCAAGCGCAACCCACGCAGAATGAAGGATTCACTTCTGTTGCAGACCAGGAAGGCCTGAGGTGCTTCTCTTTCACAGGGAAGCAAGGGCCAGTCTGGAGGAGCCAAACCAGTGGTGGAAAGTTAAAGGTTCATCATCACAAAGGCTACTAGCCAACGGGCAAGCAACCGGACAGACGCATAGAGCAGGAAAATGCAGAAGGGCCCCACGCAAAACTCGTGGAGTGTAGAGGGCTGATCTTCGGTGCAGATGGTGCTCGGGGTTAAGGCTTCTCAATCCCCAGAGCACAACTTTGAGGATGCCTCAGAAGCTGCACTGGAAGCAAGTAGCCAATTTTCCCAGGTAGCCGGTCCCACGGTCCTCGTCGCCTCCACGGATCCCAGCTTTGCTGTGGATGTGGATCAGGGTCGGAGAAGTCTGGAAGTCAAGGCGCTGGTCGGGCTCCGCAGTCGGTTCCTCATAGAACTTCGGGCAAAGCAAATGGCAGGTCGCTTGATGGTGCCTGTTTGCACAGGGTGGTCACTCCTTGGCCACAAGGGAGATTCTTCAGTCTTCTTCCGTAGTCGAATGTCGAAGGTCCAGAGTTTCTGTTCAAGTTTCAGTTATCAGGATAATCCAAAGTCCTAGGGACTCAGCTCCCACTCTTATACTAATCTGGGGGGCTGGGATACCTGCTAGGTCCCTCCTATGGGTGGGACCAGGGAGGGGGGTGGTTACACCCCCTTCCCTTTGTCCAGTTTCACGCCAGGACTGGGGCTGGAGTGCCCCAGCACCGGTTTGAACCGGACTATGGATGGGACACCTTGTGTGCCCCAGGCAGTGTCTCGTTTCATTCATCCCTCCCTGCCCCAATACACTAAGGCCTGTCTATGGTGGTGCTAGCACCTCCCAAGGCAGGAAACCCATTGTCCAAGCCTCCCTCGCTGGAAGGACTCCCAGCAGCAGGAGGTCAGACTTGTGTCTGTGGCAGCAGCATCCATTTTGTGATGCTGGTGCTCTGGTTAACTTTAATCGGGTAGTAGGTCTTCAACATGTCTTCTCCCTCTAGAAGGGAGGAATACTATCCTCATTGCCAGAAATGGAGTGGGGGTAGTATTCCAGAGTGTTAGACACCTTACACGACATGTTTTGATAAACCATAGTTGCCATAACCGCGAGGATTATAAAGGCACTTTAAGAGTATATGGTAGGCGATATCATAGAACAGCTATAAGGACATGGTTCCGAAAGCTGCAGACAGGCTCAGCTCATGCTAGAGCACCATCTCACATGTTACCAAGCACTCTGCCTTCAGGATTGTTAAGGCCTGCCATAGGAGTGACTGATAGGTTACCCATGTGTCTATATATAAGGTAGCAAAACCAAAGGAAATGATGGACGGAGTGTTGAACATTGCAAGCACTCACCCCCAGTCAACTGATCTGGGTTTAATCCATCACCGTTCTTTAGCCCACTCTGCCACCCCAGTTCAGACATGGCCATATGCAAATCAGTCTGACCCTGTGCCTCATGGGAACAGTCCAGCCCGAACTGCCAAGCCATGTCTTCCCTGCCATAGGAGTGACTGATAGGTTACCCATGTGTCTATATATAAGGTAGGTATAGGAATACTACACCTAAGCAAGGGGTGATTACACGACCTTGCCCCAGCTGAGTGATCAGCCAGTTGTCATAATGGAAGGCCAGCCAGGGGTGGCATAATACATGCTGCAGCCCCTGGTAGGCCTAGGGTACACCTATGCCCTGGGTACCTAAGGTACACTGTACAGGGCCCTAGAAGGTGATCCTTACCAATTGGGTTATGTACCTAAAGTACATAGTATGAATTTAGAGAGAGAACAGCTGGGCTGTGGGTCTGATTAGCAGGCCCACAGCCACATCTAAGTCGAAAACCAGTGAAGCAAAAGTAAAAAGTGGGGGTGAACATAGAAAGCAGACCCTACTCTCCTACAATGACCTTAACCCTAGATGTCGGTTCGCAGAGCGGGAAGGATGGGTGGGTCAGTGAGGAATCTAACTAACTAATGTTTCTTACAGATACATCGTTACCGAAGGTAAGTAACTTGTTCATCTGAAAGAAACACGTTAGTTAGATTCCTCACCTTAGAATAGATACCCCAGCAATACCAACCCCGGTGGAGGGTCTGCGAACCAAGATCACACCAGAAAGTCCTGGAGAACAGAACGGCCAAAGAAGCCATCTCTCCGGACTTGGCTGTCCAGGCAATAGTGCTTGGCGAACGTGTGCAGTGAGGCCCACGTCGCCGCCTGACAGATGTCCTGCAAGGGAACTCCCCGTCCCAGGGCAGTAGTCGCCCGGGTGGAATGGGCTTGCAGCCCAACAGGAGGGTCCTTTTTCGCCAAGGAGTAACAATCTTTTATACACAAGACGACCCACCGTGAGATGGTCCGTTTGTGTACGGCTCTCCCCTTCTTAGCACCTACGTATCCAACAAAAAGTTCGTCGTCCACCCGGAACTGTCTGGTGCGGTCCAAATAATAGGACAGCGCACGTTTTGGGTCCAGACGGTGGAGCCTCTCTTCCTCTTTCGAAGGATGCGGAGGCGGAAAGAAGGTGGGCAAAGTGACCGATTGCCCGATGTGAAAGGGGGTCACCACTTTCGGAAGAAAAGAAGGAGGAGTCCAGAGGACAAACTTGTCCGGATGAACAGAAAGAAAGGGGGGCTTAGATGACAGAGCCTGGAGCTCACTCACCCGTCTAGCCGAGGTGATAGCAACCAGGAAAGCAGTCTTAAGAGTCAGAAGACGAAGTGGACAATTGTGAAGGGGCTCAAAGGGAACGCACATCAGAAAGGTCAAAACAAGATTCAAATCCCACTGAGGCATTACGAAGGGGACAGGAGGAAACATGTGAGTAATGCCTTTAAGAAAGCGCAAAACAACAGGGGACTTGAAAAGAGAAGGCTGATCAGGAAGCCGTAAGAAAGCAGAGATTGCAGAAAGATAACCTTTCAAGGTGCCCAGAGCAGAGCCCTGCTGGGCCAAAGAAAGAAGAAAGAGTAGAACCTCAGAAAGAGGAGTGGAAAGGGGATCCACAGCCTTTGCTGTGCACCATGCCACTAATTTGTTCCACCTGTAGGCGTATACCGATTTTGTGGAGGGACGCCTGGCTGCCAGAATCACATCACAGACTTCAGGAGGCAAGTCAAATGGCATCAACTGTCGCCGCTCAATCTCCACGCATGGAGGTGGAGACTGGACAGGTTCGGGTGGAGGACCGTCCCCTGCTGCTGCGACAGAAGGTCCTCCTGAAGAGGCAGTCGTATCGGAAGATCGATTGACTTACTGAGTAGCTCGGGATACCAATACCTTCGTGCCCAATCCAGAGCCACTAAGATGACTTGGGCCCGGTCGCGCCTGATCTTCTTCAGCACTCTGGGCAGAAGTGGTATAGGCGGAAAGGCGTACAACAGACCACAACTCCACTCGCGCCGAAAAGCGTCTCCGAGCGAGTGCCGCCTTGGAAATTCCAACGAGCAGAACTGCTGACATTGCGCGTTCTCTTCGGTGGCGAATAGATCTAACCAAGGCTCTCCCCACTGCAGAAAGAGACCTTGCGCCACGTCCGAGTTCAGACGCCATTCGTGATCCATCATGCACCGGTGGCTGAGTTCGTCCGCTCTGGCGTGCAGAGAGACTGCCAGATGTTGAACCACCAGGATGATGCCCTGGTGTTCCAGCCATGTCCAGAGGCGCAGAGCCTCCTGACAAAGGGTCCACGACCCCACCCCACCCTGTTTGTTGCAATACCACATGGTGGTGGTGTTGTCCGTGAACACCTGCACAACACTTCCCCGGACAGAGGGAAGGAAGGCTTTCAGTGCAAGCCGGATCGCTCTCAGCTCCAACAGGTCTCTCCCATATGGCCCCCCATCCCAGGAGGGACGCGTCCGTCACTACTACGTGCTCCGGTTGGGGTAGAGAGGCATCTGCCCCTGACCCAATCGTGGTCCGTGAGCCACCACTGCAACTGTTTCGCAGTGCCCTCCGAGATCAAGACATGGTTGGACAGGTTGCCTCGATGCTGGGCCCACTGAAACTTCTGGTACCACTGCAGAGCCCGCATTCGCCACCTGGCGTAATGCACCAACAGGATGCAGGAGGACATCAGCCCCAGAAGCCGCAGCACCAACCTGACCGAAACCCAGGATAGAGGCCGAAAGATGGGAATCAGAGCCTGAATATCCCGGACCCGCTGTTCCGGAGGATAAGCCCGGAACTGCGCCGAATCGAGAACCGCTCCGATGAAGAGGAGCTTCTGGGAGGGTCTCAGGTGTGACTTCGGCACGTTGATGGAGAACCCCAGCAAATGCATGGAGGTGGGAGAGGACTTGCTGGGGCGAGCCCGCCTTCAACAGCCAGTCGTCGAGATAGGGGAAGACTGGAACCCCCGATCTGCGCAGATGAGCTGCGACCACTGCCATCACTTTCGTGAACACCCGAGGGGCACTGGTGAGGCCGAAGGGGAGCACGGTGAACTGAAAGTGCTCCTGACCCACCGTGAACCGAAGGTAACGCCGGTGGGCCGGCAGGACGGGGATGTGAAAATAGGCGTCCTGCAAGTCCAACGCTACCATCCAGTCTCCAGGGTCGAGGGCAGCCAGAACCTGAGCTAAAGTTAGCATCTTGAACCGTTCCTTCCGGAGGAAGGCGTTGACGCTCCGGAGGTCCAAGATAGGGCATAGGCCCCCTTTGCCCTTCTTGGAAACCAGAAAGTAGTGGGAATAGCAACCACGGCCTACTTCTGGACCAGGAACGCGCTTGACGGCCTCTTTGGCCAAGAGGGCAGTAACTTCCTCCCGCAGAAGATTCAAGTGATCCTCCGATATACTGTGGCACTGCGGTGGCATGGCTGGAGGGGTCGTCTCGAAAGGGAGGGAGTAGCCCCTTCGGACGATTTGCAGCACCCACCTGTCCGAAGTGATGGATCGCCAGTGGAGCAGGTGATGGCGAACTCCGCTGCCCACTGGCGTAGAATGGGCCTGAAAGCTCGGACTAGGAGGGCTTTGACGCAGATGCTGCCGGGGTGGATGTGGACTGACCGGCACGTTGTCCTCCAGTACCGCCACAGCAGAATCCACGTCCGCGACCGCATGCAGGTTGGGTCTGCGGCCGGTGGCTAGGCGGACGTGAGGAGGCGCCCCTTCCTTGGCCACGAAAGGGGCGAAAGGCAGAAGTTTGCGGCCGTGGGGTTGAGAGACCCAAGGACCTGGCCGTAGCCCGGGAGTCCTTAAAACGAGCCAGCGCACTATCCGCCTTCTCACCAAAAAGGCGAGTGCCATCAAAGGGCATATCCATGAGGGAACTCTGGACATCCCCCGAAAAAAACGTGGACCGCAGCCAGGCGTGGTGCTGGAGCGCCACCATGGTGGAAATCGCCCTACCCAGCGAGTCCGTGGTGTCTAGTCCACATCGTATGGCATGTCGTGCTGCATCTCGCCCGTCAGCAAGCGCCTGGGAGAGACATGTCCGGGCCTCCTCTGGACACAGGGGCAGCACGTCCTCCACCGTATCCCACAGAGAGTGGGAGAAACGGTCCAAGAGGCAAGCGGTGTTCAAAGACCGCAGGCCCAAACTCAGGGAAGAGAACAGCTTCTTTCCGAACTGTTCCAGCCTCTTGGATTCCCGATCCGGAGGAGCGAACGGGAAGGAGGATTGGGAAGTGGAGGCCTGGATAACCAGACTCTCGGGGTGGGGTGTTGGGACAGGAAACTAGGGTCGCCCGGAGCAGGGCGGTGGCGCCGGGCCACGTTCCGATCCACGGGAGGAACTGTGGAGGGCTTGGACCAAGTGCCCTGCAGAACGTCTATGAGGGCCTCATTGAACTGCAGCAGAGGCTCAGTGGAGCTTGCTGACGGTTGAAGCACCTCTGTGAGGACGTTAGTCCTCACGGCCACAGCATGCAGCTCGAGCCCCAGGGCTACGGCCGCCTTGCGCAGCACCACTGAAAAAGCTGCACCTTCCTCCGAGGTCACAGTCGGAGGAGAGATGAAACCGGCGTCCGGGGAAGTGTCCAGACCACTGGCATCCCCCAGTTCGTCTGCCCAGTCCTGTGAAAGTTGGCCCTGTAGGGCCATAGGGTCCTCAGACCCCTCCCAGTCGCCCCCGTCATCCGATTCCTGATAAACAGGAGGAATAATCGGAGCCGGGCGGTAGATGAAACGCTCATCCATCGGCGTCGGGTGCGGCGTCAAGCGGCGCCGCAGCGACGCCGGGCCCGGACAGGGGCTAAACCGGGGAACGGCATCGTCCGGGGATGGTGCCAGGGGCGGAACCGGTGTCGGCGCCGGCGGAGGAGGCGTCGTGAGGTCGACCGGCGCCGGCAGAGATCCAGGCCTGGATCCCTGGGGGACCTGCGGCGTCGGGACCGAAGTCGTCGACGGCGCCAGGGCCGGAGCAGCAGGCACGCGAGGTCGCCCAATCGAGCCCGCGGGGCCCGAAGGCGCGACGGCGGAGCCAGGCCCCTCATGGCCGAGAGGACGGCACTGACCTCCGCCGGAGTCGCGTCAGTCCCAGGGACCAGCGGGTATGGGGACGGACGGGGCTCCTGCGGCTCCGACGGAGCCGCGGGGGTGGGACCACCCTCGGCCGAGTCGCGAGACCGGCGAGGGGAGTCCGAAGAGCGGTGTCGCCTCTTGGACTTCTTAGATCGCTTCGACTTACCCGAAGACTTCGAGCCCGACGAGCGATGATGGTGACTGCGGCTCCGCGACCGGTCCTTGGACCTCCTCCTGGACCGGGACCGTGAGCGGCGCGGAGCCGAGTGCCGAAGCTCGAGAAGCTTACGGGACCGCTCCCACCTAGTCTTCGAGGTCAAGGCCTGACAATCGGGGCACGACTCCGCGTCGTGGTCGGCCCCCAGGCAGTAAAGGCACCGGCGATGGTGGTCCATCACCGACATCAGTCGATGACAGGAGTCACAGGCTTTAAACCCGGGCATCCTACCGGCTCCAGAGTCGAGTCGACAGAAGACCAAAAAGAGTCAAAAAAGTTTAGTCAAAAATTGACTAAGGGGTAAGCTCTTTCCGGATCGGCGCTATCTGGCGCGGAAAAAAGAAGAAGAACTGATGTCAGCGCGCGAGGGCGGAGTCTAAGTACTCTGACGACGCCATTCCGGCGCACGACGCCAATGACGGACGCGGAGCCGCAGATGACGCCTAGCGACGCGCAAGGGGTATTGCTACAAAAATCTTTCCGGATCCAGCCTGACGCCTGGGGATATTCTAAGGTGAGGAATCTAACTAACGTGTTTCTTTCAGATACTAGTTGCAGTAGCTTAGGCCTTCCAGGTCCACGACTAACACGGAAACCATAGGGCATGCAGAATCCTCAAGGTAATGATTGAGAGGAAAACTAGATCTCATGGTGCAATAATATAAATGAATTATCTAGATGAAATATGCTGCTATCAGGATTTTATGGAAAAGATTTTAAGACATATGTCTTTTGTGTAAATTTATTGAATTGTTTGTTATTCTGTGTTTGTACTTTTTATGCATTTGATTTTAAATGTGAAATAAAGTGTTGATTGATTGACTGAAAGTCCTCTACCAGGGTAAAGTTGGAATAATGCAAGACCAGAGGGGGCAGAACATCAGCCAGTGATGCAACAAAACTAGAAGCTGGACCTGGTGGGCGATAAATCAAAATCCCACACATCGAGAAGTTACTAAAGCAGGCCAAGGTAAAAAGAGCTGCTTCACAACCAACTACAGTTAATTCTGTGAAATTACATGACAGGGCTTGTTTAAATATGATAGCAACGCCCCAACCTCGTTGGACTTGCTTATCTAATCTTGCTATCATATATCCTGGTGGTATGTCTAGCAGAATATCTGGCTCCAGGTTTGCTGTGAGCCAGGTTTCTGTCACACAAACTGCACTTGGTGCATAGTCTGAAATAAAATCTAACAACTCAAACTTGTGTTTCACCAAGGAGCGACAATTAAGAGAATAGTAAAGAACATTAGATGGAAAATGAGAGGGCCCGTTCACCTTTAGGCTAGAGGTTGATACGCCAAAAGGCACTTTATGCTTGTGTTTTTTTTGTGCTTTGGTGAAGGGCAACTTTCGCTTCTTTGGTAAAGTGTCCTGTGGCTTCACTTTGATGGATATTTCTCCCATTTGTGGGTGGATGAAGAGGCTCGTTTGCAGAGGGTCGAGCTCCTCTTGAAGATGCTAAAGAATGGGTTGCTCCAAGTCTGCGGTCTGGTTATTGAGTCTTCAGCATCAAGTGGATTTTCAGCTTTGAGGGATTTGGTGCTGTAATCTGCTTTGGCCTGGTTTGGTCAGAGAAGAGAGCATTGTCTCTGAGAACTTCTGTTTGTGCCAAACATGCCCGGAAATGTGTAACTTTATACAGGATCAACCTCATATGCCTACCCAGAACCGGGGTATGATATACAGAAAGAAAACAATGGTTCTGTGGGACTCTCTCCATATGCACAATACACAATCAAATGATATTGCTGAGTTTATCCTTTAAACGACCATATATGCATCATCAACAATCAAGTGAAGTGCAGATGGCACCGTGCTCGAAAAGTGCAGTAAAGTGCATTATTTACAGTTATCCATATGTACAAAGGGATGTCTGAGAATTTAAATGGTGTAGAACAGTCCAAGACGTAATCTTTGATTCCTGTGTTCAAAGTTACTTTGAACTACCAGACAAGGCCCATCTACCAGTTGACGTTTCAACCCTCTGATTCTTTTGTAAGGGTCTCGTCAGGACAACCAAGCTATCCGACATTTCCTCTTCAAGCAGCCAACTTGTGCTTCCTGCTGGGGTTGTGTCAAGAATCGATATCTGCAACAATGCTAGACGAGTATGCAAGAATTGCGCTGATAGGACGCCCAAAGAGTCTCGCTCCTTGTGCCACAGAACCAGTTTTCTTACTGTAAACTATGCCCCAAAAGCAGTGTCAGACCTGCAGGGCGCTGTTCAGTCTCTCTGCTCGACACTTGCCCCAGAGAGGGGCAGAGGTATGCAAGAGCTTGTGGCATTTGTGCAGCGGGCAGCTGCGACTGGGAGGCCACACTCACGGCGGGCAGATTGGGATCTGGATTGACCTTGCCTTCAAAATTGCTAAGTGAACAGGGTTCTACACTGAATTGCAGAGGTTGTGCTCTGGAGGGTAAAGCCTCCTCCTGTTCAATGCCACGCTCCCCAAAGATGTCGAAAGTGTCATAGTCTTCGCATCTATGCATCCTCCAGTGGGCCGCCATCTGTACCGAAAGGCTCTTCATGACTTGAAGTGGAGGCCGGCCTGGCACGTTGTCTCATCATGGTCAGGGGAGAGACAGAGATTACAGACCCAATAGTGGTCAGTCACGGGGAACTTGGAATGCCAATGGCAGCAGTACTGGGAGGGATTCTTTCCATCACTTATTCGGCATTGCAGAGGAGAAAATAGCAGAAGTGGGGGATCGTGGCCCCGGTTGAAAGTGTTGAAGCTGGCACAGCTGTTGATTGACCATCGGCAGCGATGAAGTAGGATGTAGGATTGACTGAAGTTTGTCTGATAGCAACCAGAGCCAGAAGGCCTGACGAAAGGCGCATTTGGGGGAAAATATGGAACCTGATTTAAATATGTCCGAACCCAATGGCAGAACAAAATAAAACAATACAACCAGTGTCCATGCACATTATCAATCAAAGCAGCCATACCTCATGACTCAAAAAGGCTTCTTTGTAAAAAATAAAACTAAAACTTGCAAACATCTGAGCACAACACTAAATGACAAGAGTATGGCAGAGCATGTGAATCTACAGCCACACAGGCTACGAACCTAGGGGCATATTATCAAGCACGGCGTTAAAATTATCACCCACCAGAACATGGGCTTCTATGGGAATTCTCTGCAGCATATTATCAAGCCCATTATCGCCGCTTTAGCGGCAGTTTTCTGCTGCTAAAGCGGCGATAATTTTAACGCCGTTTCTTGATAATATGCCCCTTTGTTTTTCATTATTAGTCTTTCAGATTCCCATGCTTGAATCTGAATAGCAAGCAGTTATCAAACTAACAGAACACTCCTAGGTAGAAAAAGGGTAGCAGACATTATGTTAGAGAGAAAAAAAAAGGGGGGGTGGGGGGGGACAAAAGAGGCACTCACATCACTTTAATAGATGCCAAAGGATTGCTTGACCCACTGCTGCATCATGAATAACTGTTGAATCCATTCAGTAACGTCAGTTAAATGTATGGCTGCTACTACATGTGGCAGCTCTCCAAGGGGCATATCAACAACAACCAGCGATAATTATCTCTAAGCGCACTTAGCGCTAGGATAATTATCGCCGGCTAGCGTGAATTTTTATCGCTGAGATAGCGTGCTATTAGCAACGCTTATCTCATTAGCGATAAAAATCCTCACGCTAACAGGCTAACGTGAGATGAGATTATCGCTGGAAAGCCAGCGATAATCTCACGTTACCTTGTTGATAGGGACAGAAAAATACCAGACGTAAAAAAGCAGCGTTAACCGCGGTTAGCGCTGCTTTTTTTGTCTCTAACAGGGTTAGCGACATTCTTGATAATAGGAGAAATGTTGCTTAGCGACATTTCTCCTATTATTTTACTCTGGAACGCCCCCTTTGCATCTCATTAGAGATGCAAGGGGAAGCGAAGAGTAAAAGGGTGCTAACTGTTGTTGATAGGGTGCTAGTTTTAGCTCTGCTTTTTTGGCTTTTAAAGCCAAAAAAGCAGAGATCAAGCCCTTGTTGATATGCCCCCCAATGTCTAGTAAGGATACTCCAGCAAGTAGAAGTAGCTACTAGTGTGCTCTAAACTTTCTGAATAGAGTGTATCCAGTTTTTTGATGGCAAAACACTTTTGCTGTAGAAGCACATCATTCCACTGTTTCGACAGCACGATCCCCTTCCTTGACATGCCACAGGCTATTAGGAGTAGGTCATTTTTTCTGAGCATTTTAGTTCTGTCAATATAAAACATAAGCATTGTCAAACATCAAGAGTAGGAAGTGCTCATTCTGCGGCATTAGTAATATTCTGAAAGAAATACTTGGGACTATTGATTCATTTCGATGAGTGTGATGGGCCTTTTGGGAGAAAGCGAGGATTCATCCCTAGTACGACTATCATTACAGAATTGTACGCAAGGTTCGTTGATAGTAAAAGCTTGGATCACACACATTTTCCCAGCAATTGTTAAGGCAAATAGTAAAGCCGTTTTCCAAGACGAGTGTTTAAGGTCCGTTTTATGTAAGGATTTTAATCAGTTGAGATAGAGTTGTATTTCATTACCATGAGACTGATTTTTTGTTTTAAGCCAGTGGATAAATCCTCAAAAAGGCCCATGAACTCAGCCTACACGACCACAGAAACAGTTGATTTATCTTATCTTCTAAAACATGAAATTACCTCTAGATGGACTTTGACAGAAGTAGTCGAAAGGCCTGATCGTGCAACAAATACAGCAAGGTTCGTTCAGGTAAAGAAGAAAAAAGGTAAATGTTGTTCTGAGAGCACGTCTATTTAGTCTTGTAATGATGTTGGTCATTTCAGCTCTGGCTTTTAGTGAGATTTCCTGCAATCTTCTTTTTATTTTTTTGCATTATATAGCGCGAACTAGACCCGAGGATATAAGGTATTGGAGCGCTTTACATGAGCACCAGTTTCGTTACAGATGGACACATTCATTTTTGTAGGCACTGAAAGATTAAGTGATTTGCCCAGAATCGCAGGATGTTGAGCGCCATTGCCGAGACTCGAACACGGTTCCCCAGCTTCAAGGTCAACTGCTCTAGCCCTAAGGCTACATCCTCTCTTCTGAAACATTCAAGAGATAGAACTAATTGTATTCAGGAGCCAGGTCAATAAATTGAGAGGTGTCCACTTGGGAGCAGAATAATAGCCTGCAGTTCAGATAGCAATTGGGACATGTTCCAATCAAGACCTTGTCCCTCCTTGCTTGTTCAAGTAGTACATGCTGGTTTGATGCCTGTGCACACTAGCACAGAGGAACACTGTATTCTGGGAAGAAAAGATTAGAGTCCCAGGACACTGCCCTCCAGTCAAGACGATGGATATTTAGTTGGTTTCCTGCAGTGATCACTTTCCGTTGACATTCAAATCCTAAAGATGTGCTCCCCAGCATTCTATAGATGTATCTGGGGTCATCACAAATTGAGGTGGTGTGTTCAGCAATGTGAGGCCTTACGAGATATTGTTCTTTCGCATCCACCAAGGCTTTGCAACTCTCATTCTGGTGGTAAACTGTATAATGTCCTCGAAAGATCCTCAATTTTCAACCCATTGCAGGTTTATTCACTTTGAAATTACCTCATGTGAAAGTTGCAGTGGGGGATTAGGGGACTGCAAAACAACATTCCCAGGAATGATTTTAAGCGACGCAGTGAAAACGAACTTTCGAATAGGGATGCGGCTATATTGGTCAATCTCAGCTTCCTTTCCTTGGCAGGGAAGGCTTTGCACTTTGAATATTTGAAGAATGAGTTTGAGATGTAAGGGTAGAACTTTGAATTGGCAATGGTAGCCTGCCACCTCAAATCTTAAATACTTTTGATGTTTGGGAATATGGAAATAAGCATCCTGTAGATTCAAGGATACCATAAAACTCACCCTAAGATGTTGGAGGATTTTCAACAGCGTTACCAATTAAAGTTTTTTCAAGAACTTGTTTAGCCGCAGTAAAATCGAAATGCAATCTCCATTCCCCATTTTTTTCTATAGTCAAGAAAGAAACCGGAGTATAACTATGTTCCGATGGCTTTAAGAGACCTCTTCTATGGCTCCTTTCTGGTGGAGCAAAAGAATCTCCAATTGGAACATATGAAGGGACTGATGTGACCTCCTGCCAGGTGGTTTTGGAATTATGTGGTGTCTGTGTGGGATTAGATCTAGGACCCACCAATCTACAGTTGTAATAATTGGAGAGTTCTCCCAATGTGAAAGGAATAATGGCCACAGTCAGTTGGGTGAATCCTATCCGCTGTGTTGCGGTGCAAGGACGGGTCCTTGCATAGGCTACGGTGGAGAGGGGGGGTCTGTACTGTAATTGGGTATCCTGTTGCCAGTAGTCTTGTTGGGGTGAGATGTAGTGCTGGTATCTATAAGATTACAAGCTCCCTCAGTAGAACTGGCTCCTTCCTCAAGCTATTCAAAAGGGTTGAAAGTGACATTTGATGGACCCCAGGGTTCGTTTCAGCATCCGACTTGATAGCATGAAGATAATCGACAGACAAGTTACTTACCTTCGGTAATGCCTTATCTGATAGCGACACAATCTAGGCACAGATTCTTTACCATTGAAATTCCCAGGCATCAGACTGGATCCAGAAGATTTTTCTTCAAGTAATACCCTTGAGCGCTGGTTGGCGCCATCTCCACCGTTGTGATGTCCAAGTCACCTACATAGGCACGCTGACAATTACTTTTCATGACTTTCCATGCCAAAAGCGAGGAGCCATAAAGTGCACTGACATTGATGTATTCCTGAACAACTATGTCCCCGAAAGGGGCTCAGCCCGGAACCTAACAACCTGTCCGCAGGGGAGGTGGAGTGGGTCGGTAAGGAATCTGCAGCTAGACCAGGCCTCTACCAAATAAGGCATTAACAAAGTTAAGTATCTTGTCCATCTGATAGAGACATCTAGGCGCGGATTCCTTACCTCTGAATAGATACCAAAGCAATACCATCCCCAGAGGAGGAACAAGTTTAGACCAGGCAGTCCTGCAGTACAGAGCAGCCAAAAAAGGCCGTCCCTTCTTACTTGTGTTTGGTAAACGTGTTCACGGAAGCCCACATTGCTGCCTGAAAAATGTCAAGGACTGGAACACCACACCGCAACGCCGTGGTAGTGGCTGGAATGAGCCAGAGGACGAGTCATCGTGAGATAGTCTTCTTCTGCACAGCACAACCTTTCTTTGATCCAGCATACCGCACAGAGTTGGTCGTCCAGCCAGAACTCCTTAGTGCTGTCAAGGTAAAACAACAACGCTCTTTTGGGGTCCAGATGGTGGAGTTGCTCCTATTCTTTAGAGGAGTGTTGAGGAGCATAGAAAGTGGTGATTTACAGAGTGCCCCCACACGGAATGGTGATATCACCCTTGGTAAGAAAAAGGCCCTATTGCGAAGCACCAACTTATCAGGCAAGATGGTCAAGTAAGGAGGCTTAGATGACGGAGCCTGCATTTCGCTCAACCTCCTGGCAGAAGTTAATGCCACTAAAAAGGCTGTTTTGATGGGAAGTAGCCGAAGGGGGCAATTGTGCAGCGTTTCGAACGGAGCACACATCAGGAAGGTGAGAACCAAACTAAGGTCCCACTGAGGCATGATAAAGGGGCAGGTGGGAACATATGTATAAGCCCGTTAAGAAATCTATCTACAAAAGAGGATTTAAATAAAGAGGGTTGGTCTGGCAGCCTCAAGAAGGCATACTGGGCCTGAAGGTACCCTTTGAGAGTGTCCAGAGCACAGTCCTGATGGATAAGGGTCAAAATAAAGGTAAGGACTTGAGAGGGAAGCAGAAATAAGATTAATAGATCTTTCTGTACAATATTTTACAAAGTTATGGCACCAGCAGGCATACAGTCTTGGTATAGGAACGAATGGCTGCCAAAAAAACATTACACACTTAGGAAGGGAGGTTGAATGCTATCAACTGCTGCCGCTCAATCCCCAAGCAAGAAGACGTAGTGTTGACAAGTTCGGGTGGAGGACCCTCCCCTGCTGCTGCGATAAAAGGTCCTCCCGAAAGGGCAGCCGGATGAACAATTTCCTTACCTTCGGTAAAGATATATCTGTAAGAAACATTAGTTAGTTATAGATTCCTTAAGTTAGAATTACCCCCAGGCGCCAGACTTCATCCGGAAAGTTTTTTTGTCAGCAGTACCTCGACGTGTCGAAAGCTGGTGTCGGTCGGCACCACGTCCATCGTTGGCGTCGTGTTCACCGGGATGACGTTGCGGCAGCTACTTAGACGCCACCCTAGCGCGCTGACGGCAGTTCTGTACACGACATTCCACGCCAGAAACACAGAGCCATGCTAGACACTGACCACTGGTGCACAAAACTAGGGCCCTGAAACGATAGCCTTAACCCTAGAAATCAGTTTGCAGAACGGTGAGGATGGGTGGGGCGGTAAGGAATCTATAACTAACAAATGTTTCTTAGAGTTATATCGTTACCGAAGGTAAGTAACTTGTTAATCTGAAAGAAACACGTTAGTTATAGATTCCTTACCTTAGAATAGATACCCCAGCAATACCAACCCCGGAGGTGGGTCTCCGAACCAAGATCACACCAGAAAGTCCTGGAGAACAGAACAGCCAAAGAAGCTGTCTCTCTGGACTGGACTGTCAAGGCAGTAAAGTTTTGTAAATGTGTGCTGCCTGACAGGTGTCATTTAGAGGGACTCCTCTTCCCAAAGCAGAAGTTGCTGCCGTCACCCTGGTGGAATGGGCACGCAGCCCCACAGGAGGCTCCTTCTTTGCCAGAGAATAACAGGCTTTGATACACAAAACGACCCATCGGGAAATAGTCCGCTTGTGTACGGCCAGACCTTTCTTGGCGCCCACGTAGCCAACAAAGTGCAGGTCACCCACCCAGAACTGTTTGGTGCGATCCCGATAAAAGGAAAGCACATGTTTTGGGTCCTGACGGTGCAGCCTCTCTTTCGAAGGATACAGAAAGAAGGTGGGCAAAGTGATGGTCTGCCCGATGTGAAAGGCAGTGACAACCTTGGGAAGGAAGGATGGACGAGTCCTGAGAACCACTTTGTCCGGATAGACAGACAGGAAAGGAGGCTTGGAGAAAAAGGGCCTGGAGCTCACTCACTCTTCTAGCAGATGTGATGGCTACCAGGAATGCAGTTTTAAGCGTCAGAAGCCTCAAAGGACAGTTGTGAAGCGACTCAAAGGGTTAAGACCAGATTCAAGTCTCACTGAGGCATAACAAAGGGAATAGGAGGAAAGAGATGAGTTATGCCTTTCAAGAAACGATTAACAACCGGGGATTTGAAAAGCAAAGGCTGATCTGGAAGCCGAAGGAAGGCAGAGATGGCCGAGAGATAGCCCTTGATAGTGCCCAGAGCAGAGCCCTGCTGGGCTAAAGAAAGGAGAAACAAGAGAACCTCAGAAAGAGGGGCAGAAAGGGGATCCACAGCCTTTGCTGTGCACCATGCCACAAACGTGTTCCACCGGCAGGCGTATACTGTCTTAGTGGAGGGAAGCCTGGCTGCCAAGATTACATCACAAACTTCAGGAGGCTGGTCAAAATACGTCAACTGCCGCCGCTCAATCTCCACACAAGGAGGTGGAGGCTAGACAGGTTCGGGTGGAGGACTGTCCCCTGTTGCTGCAACAGAAGATCCTCCCGAAGAGGCAGACAGGTCGGAGGATCGATGGCCATGTTGAGCAGCTCGGGATACCAGACTCTTCGTGCCCATCCCAGAGCTACAAGGATGACTTGGGCCCGGTCGGTCACGCCTGATCTTCTTCAGCAATCTGGGCAGAAGTGGTACAGGCGGAAAACAGACCGCAACTCCACTCGCGACGAAAAGCGTCGCCTAGACGTTGTTGCCTTGGAAATTCCAACGTACAGAATAGCTGACATTGTGCGTTCTCTTCGGTGGCGAATAGATCTAACCTAGCCCCTCCCCACTGTCGAAAGAGACCTTGCACCACCTCCGAGTGAAGAAGCCATTCGTGATCCATCATGCACCTGCAGAAGAGTTAATCCGTCCTGGCATTCAGGGTACCTGCCAGGTGTTGAACCACCAGGGATATGCCCTGATGTTCCAGCCATGTCCAGAGCTCCTGACATAGGGTGCACGACCCTACCCCGCCCTGTTTGTTGTAGTACCACATGGCGATGGTGTTGTCCGTGAACACCTGCACTACTTCCTCGGACAGAGGGAAGTAATGCCTTGAGTGCAAGACGGATCACCCGGAGCTCCAGAAGGTTGATATGGAGCCTGGACTCCGCCAGAGACCAGAGGCCTTTGATCTCCTCCGTCTCTCCCATGTAGCCGCCCCATCCCAGAAGGGATGCGTCTGTCACCACTGTGTGCTCTGGTTGGGGATAGCCTCGAAGGGGAGGGAGTAGCACCTTCAGACTATCTGCAAAACCCACCTGTCCGACGTAATGGTGTGCCAGTGGAGGAGGTGATGGCGGATCCTGCCGCCCATTGGCGTTTGATGGGCCTGAAATGTCTGGCTAGGAAGGTTTGGAGGCTGCTGCAGAGGGGGGGTTGGTGGACTGGCCCACCCGCTGGCCCCCTGAACCACGGCGGTGGTTCCCACGTCCCCGGCTGTGCGAAGATTGGGAAACTTGCTGCGGCCTGTGGCTCTGGGAGGGACATAGTGGGCCACCCCTTCCATAGCCACAAAAGGGGCAAAAAGCAGACTGCGCAGGGTGGCTGGAGGGGCCCAAAGACTTGGCCCTAGCCCTCAAGTCCTTGAAACGCTCTAGAGCGTTGTCCGCTTTGTCGCCAGAAAGGCGAAGGCCATCATAAGGCATGTCCATGAGGGTGTTCTGCACGTCCCCCGAAAAGCCAGTCTATCTCATCCAGGCGAAGCGACGAAGGGCTATTAAAGTGGAAATCGTCCTGCCTAGAGAGTCAGCGGTATCCAGCCCACAACGGATGGTAAACTTTGCCGCATCCCTCCCGGAGGCAACAGCCTGGGAGAGCACTGTCCAGGCCTCCCCTGGACACTGAGGCAGCACCTGCGCAACTGTATCCCAAACAGAGTGGGAATAATGGCCCAATAGACATGCAGTGTTTACCAACCGTAGTCCCAAGCTGGCGGAAGAAAAAAATCTTCTTCCCAAGATGATCCAGCTTCTTGGATTCCCTTTACGGTGGAATGCGCTCTTGGAAGTGGAGGCTTGGACCACCAAACTTTCCGGGGTGGGGTATTGGGAGAGGAAAGTGAGGTCGCCCGGAGCCAGGCGGTGGCATCGGGCAATCATCCTATCCACGGGAGCCCCCATGTTGGACCTGTACCAGGTGCCCAAAAGAACGTCGGTAAGGGCCTCATTAAATGGCAGCAGGGGCTCCGAAGAGCTCGCAGCCAGCTGAAGCACCTCTGTTAGGAGGTTTGTCTTGACCGCCACCGTAGGAAGATCGAGGTTGAGAGCCTCGGCCGCCCTACGCAACAACACTGCGTATGATGCTCCCTCCTCCGTAGCCACGGTAGGAGGAGACAACATTCCAAGGTCAGGGGAGGTGTCTAGAACACTGGCATCCCCCAGTTCCTCTCTCCAGTCCTGTTCAGATTCTAGCTGATCAGTCAAAGGGTCACCTGACCCCTACCAGTCCACCTCCTCGTCCTCTGGGTGCCAATCTGGCTGAAAAGGGACCCCAGGAGTGAACAGCGGCACAAACCCGCTGGGGTGGCGGAGTGAGCTAAAGAATGATGATCGATTAAACCCAGATCAGTTGACTGGGGGTGAGTGCTTGCAATGTTCAACACTCCGTCCAGCATCCCCTTTGGTATTGCTTTGTTTGCCCTAAGTTGGCAGGGTATGCCCAGACGTGGGTCCCTTGCTCACTCTGCCACTGGATTCAAGCTAGCCTGGCTGATGACGGCTGATGTGTCAGAAACCGGTCCCAGGATGCTTGTTTACGGTCCAGGGAAGACATGGCTTGGCAGTTTGGGCTGGACTGTTCCCATGAGGCACAGGGTCAGGCTGATTTGCATATGGCCATGTCTGAACTGGGGTGGCAGAGTGAGCTAAACAATGATAATGGATTAAACCCAGATCAGTTGACTGGGGGTGAGTGCTTGCAATGTTCAACACTCCGTCCATCATCCCCTTTGGTATCACTCTGGTGGAAAGCCATACAGGAGGCCTGAGCTTCACTTGAGACAAAAAACGGCAACAAGCAAGTGTCGCCTTGGAAACTCCAGCACGCAACACTGCTGACAGATCTGTTTGCGCCTGCCATAAACAGGCAAACCAAGGCTCTCCTAACTGCTGAAAGAGACCTATTGGCACCTCTGGATGGAGACGCCATTTGTGATCTGCTAGGCAGTGATGGCTGAGCTAGTCCACCCTGGCATTCTGATAACCAGCCACATCCAGAGAGGTAAGGCCTCTTGACATAGGGTCCCCGATCCCACCCTGTTAGTTGCAGTACTACACGGTAGTGGTGTTGTCCGTGAACAGTTGAACCAGCTTTGCATTGATTGAAGGAAGAAAGGCTTTCAATGCCAAGAAAATTGCTTGAAGATCCAGTAAGTTGATGTGGAGTCCGGATTCTTCCAGAAACCAGAGTCCTCTGATGTCCACCTCTCCCAGATGGCCACCCATCCCAGGAGTGACACATCTGTCACTACTGTGTAGTATAGTTGGGGAAGGGAGAAGGGTCTGGCTCTGACCCAATCGTGGTCTGCTAGCCACCACTGCAGCTCCTGTGCAGTTCTCTCCAAGATCTGGACCATGTTCGAGAGATTCCCCTGATGCTGCACCCACTGGAACTTCAAGTCCCACTGCAGAGCCCGCATATGCCATCTAGCATGTGTCACTAGCAGGATGCGGGAGGCCATGAGGCTCAGCAGCCTCACAGTCATTCTTACCAAAATCCAGGATAGAGGCTGAAACATAGGTATCATTGGCTAAATATCCTGGACTTGCTGTAGGAGAGTAGGGTCTGCTTTCTATGTTCACCCCCACTTTTTGCTTTTGCTTCACTGGTTTTCGACTTAGATGTGGCTGTGGGCCTGCTAATCAGACCCACAGCCCAGCTGTTCTCTCTCTAAATTCATACCATGTACTTTAGGTACATGACCCAATTGGTAAGGACCACCTTCTAGGGCCCTGTACAGTGTACCTTAGGTACCCAGGGCATAGGTGTACCCTAGGCCTACCAGGGGCTGCAGCATGTATTATGCCACCCCTGGCTGGCCTTCCATTATGACACAACTGGCTGATCACTCAGCTGGGGCAAGGTCGTGTAACCACCCCTTGCTTAGGTGTAGTATTCCTATACCTACCTTATATATAGACACATGGGTAACCTATCAGTCACTCCTATGGCAGGCCTTAGCAATCCTGAAGGCAGAGTGCTTGGTAACATGTGAGATGGTGCTCTAGCATGAGCTGAGCCTGTCTGCAGCTTTCGGAACCATGTCCTTATAGCTGTTCTATGATATCGCCTACCATATACTCTTAAAGTGCCTTATAATCCTCGCGGTTATGGTAACTATGGTTTGGCTTTATCAAAACATGTCGTGTAAGGTGTCTAACACTTTGGAATACTACCCCCACACCATTTCTGGCGATGAGGATAGTATTCCTTCCTTCTAGAGGGAGGAGACATGTTGAAGACCTACTACCCGGTTAAAGTTAACCAGAGCCCCAGCATCACAAAATGGATGCTGCTGCCACAGACACAAGTCTGACCTCCTGCAGCTGGGAGTCCTTCCAGCGAGGGAGGCTTGGACAATAGGTTTCCTGCCTTGGGAGGTGCTAGCACCACCCTAGACAGGACTTAGTGTATTGGGGCAGGGAGGGATGAATGAAACGAGACACTGCCTGGGGCACACAAGGTGTCCCATGCATAGTCCGGTTCAAACCGGTGCTGGTGCACTCCAGCCCCAGTCCTGGCGCGAAACTGGACAAAGGGAAGGGGGTGTAACCACCCCCCTCCCTGGTCCCACCCATAGGAGGGACCTAGCAGGTAACCCAGCCCCCCAGATTAGTATAAGAGTGGGAGCTGAGTCCCTAGGACTTTGGATTATCCTGAAAACTGCAACTTGAACAGAAACTCTGGACCTTCGACATTCGACTACGGAAGAAGACTGAAGAATCTCCCTTGTGGCCAAGGAGTGGCCACCCTGTGCAAACAGGCACCATCAAGCGACCTGCCATTTGCTTTGCCTGAAGTTCTACGAGGAACCGACTGCAGAGCCCGACCAGCGCCTTGATTTCCAGACTTCTCCGACCCTGATCCACATCCACAGCAAAGCTGAGATCCGTGGAGGCGACGAGAGACGTGGGACCGGCTACCTGGGAAAACTGGCGACTAGCTTCCAGCGCAGCTTCTGAGGCATCCACAAAGTTGTGCTCTGGGGATTGAGAAGCCCCAACCCCGAGCACCATCTGCACCGAAG
Organism: Triturus cristatus; assembly: GCF_964204655.1. Lineage (NCBI taxonomy): Eukaryota > Metazoa > Chordata > Amphibia > Caudata > Salamandridae > Triturus > Triturus cristatus. The sequence continues at coordinate 1,090,903,828 of NC_140582.1, read as the reverse complement.
ATCAGCCCTCCACACTCCACGAGTTCTGCGTGGGGCCCTTCTGCATTTTCCTGCTCGACGCGTCTGTCCGGTTACTTGCCCGTTGGCTAGTAACCTTTGTGACGACAAACCCTTAACTTTTCACCGCTGGTTTGGCTCCTCCAGACTGGCCCTTGCATCCCAGTGAAAGAGAAGCACCTCAGGCCTTCCTGGTCTGCAACAGAAGCGAATCCTTCATTCTGCGTGGGTTTGCGCTTGCCAAGGCTTGTTGGGTCCAAACTCAACATCGACGCCGCCAACAGCAAGAGCCCTCGTGGGCCAGCTCGCCTCCTGGTTCTGGTTGTCCTCGACGCCTCCTGGTACCCGTGGCTGCTGTGACAAGCTTCACCTCTTCACCTGCATCTTCACGACATCGCCTGGTTCCTTCCTGGTTCCTTCCCGGCTCCTGGCTGGTGACCTAGACTCTGTCCCCTCTGCTTGCAGGTATCCTCCTTCTTGATTCCAGCCTTGGAATCCACCGGACACTCTTCACTGACTGCCCGTCAGCATCTTTCTTCAGGCATCCATAGGAGTCGACGACGAAACCCGACGCAAGTTCACACCTATGCACCCGATTCCTTAGGCCTAGGCCTATCCTGTGTTCGTGACAGTGGTTCTTATACCACTTACTTAGTATATGGTTTGCGTGGCCCCTAGGGCCTAACTGTATTACTTACCTGTGTGACTTAATGTATGCTTAAATAAGACTGTGTTGTACTTACCTCGAATCTCATAAAGAGTGCTGAGGGTATTTTTACTAGAATAAATATTCTATTTTTATATATATCTGTTGTGGTGTCCTTTCATTTGGTATTCAAGGGATTACAAATGCTATAACAGCTGGCTTCACATGCCATACAGAGTTTAGCCTAAGACTGCTCTTGTCCATGCTACCACTAGGATAGCTGGTCTATAAGGTTGACTTTACAACCAATCACCATAATGGTTGTTTGGACTGATACAAGGTGTACACTAGAACTAGTGACATCATATATCAGGCCAACTTCTCACAACTATCACTTGCAAAAGGGCAAGCCACCCAAAGGGAGGAGAGTATAGAAAGCCCCAACCTGAAAAGGTCATCGCAGAACGGGGAGGACGGGTGGGCGTTATGGAATCTGCGGCTAGACTATGTCTCTACCAGATACATCGTTACCGAAGGTAAGTAACTCGTTCATCTGATAGAGACGTCTAGCTGCAGATTCCTAAACTTAGAATAGATACCAAAGCCATACCCCTGGAGGAGGCGGGTCTGCGACTGAACCCCACCAAGTTCCTGAGGGAACTCAGTCATCCATAAGGCGACTTAACAGCACCGTCAACCTTGAACGAACCACAATGAGGACAGTAATGATAGCGCAGTGAACCACCAGACCATGGTGCTCTAAAGAGAGCAGAAACAATGGGAGGCAAAGGCATCAGAAGCCGTCAAGAACAGCACAAAAACCACGTTGTGTATACCGGGTTGAGAGAAGGAAAGCACAGAGCCAGAATGCCCGTGGCAAAGTGAGAGTTCATAACTTCCGAAAAAGGAGATGAACCAACCCAGGGATTGAGGGATCCACAGGATCCGAGGTGGTGACAGAAAGCAAAAGCAATTACCGGTCAACCAAGCAGAACAGTAGAAAAAAGCAGTGTGGAACCTGCAAAGGCATGTGGGGCAGCAGTGACTAGAGGCTGACCCTTACCCAGCAAGGAGAAGAAACCATATACTAGATATGCTGGAGTAAAAAGGAAGGTCATGACTTCGCAAGAAGTGGAGCTGAACCGAGGGTTTGAGAGATCCGTCGGATGCAGCATGCCTACTGCAGCTAAGCTTCAAGAGACAGTAACTGGTTTGACGGAGACATGGAACACTGGCCCAATATGTACAACAGCGAAAAGGAGCCCTGTTGAAACCAGCAAGACACAAATGACAGCCGTGGCAGGATGCCAATCCACAGCCAGAAGGTGCCGGTAGTACGAAAGCACAAGACACGCCAGGACCTAGGCAGTCCGTCACAACATGTGAAAGGGCCGACGACAAGCAGTCAAGTGTCAACAAACAAGAGCGAAGACCGGAGGTTACTTAAGCATACCGGAAGGTATCTAAGTATACCGTGTGGACACTGGAACCACACAAAGTAAGCAAGAAGGGACAGTTACCTTCGGTAATGATATATCTGGTAGAAACACAGTCTATCTGCAGATTCCTTAACTTAGAATATCTCCCCAGGCGTCAGACTGGAGCCGGAAAATACTTTTTCCCAGCAATACCTCTGCACGCCGGGAGGCGACGTCACCCGGCTTCGTCCTGACGTCGTCCACGGAAGAGCCATATAAGCCCCTCCCAGTGTGCTGACGTCAGTTTTCTTCAGGAAACTTTTCGGCGCCACAACGCGGAGCCGTGTGAAAAACCTCAATAGCATAGGAACAGTGTACCTGGAGGGACTGAAAGGAGCTCACAGAGTATGTGCTGCGAGCAAGGGCCCCACCTCGAGGGGTAACAACTGCGGCACAAAAGATATGATAAGCCAGGCACAGCTTGTCACCACAGGAGTGAAAGTGAAGAACCACAATATTGAAGCAACATGTTGCAATACAAGTGACCAGAACTGAACGACCACTAGAAAGTCCACTACACACACCCTCCAGAGACTTAAGGACTGTAGTACCAAAGAGAACCCAACCCAAACGACTGCCAGAGAAAGAAGGAGGCATACGTGTGGGTGGTGGGAGGGAATGAAAAGCAGAATAACTCCACGCGTGAGAAGCACAGGTGGAACAACATGAGAAGGTAGTAAAAAGTATAGACCTAAACCACCTTAAAACGTGAACGGAGTGGAGAGCCAAAGGGCTCAAAGCCGAACCACACACAGAACAACACACCCTACCCCAGAGTGAGGTGCGAGAGCACACCTCCGGAAGACCAAGGCCACCAGAAAGTGGGGCTAGGTGGAAAAACACCATTTGAAAAGGCCTTCGCAGAGCAGGGAGGATGGATGGGCGTTAAGGAATCTGCAGCTAGACTGTGTCTCTACCAGATATATCGTTACCGAAGGTAAGTAACTGTCCCATCTGATAGAGACATCTAGCCGCAGATTCCTCAACTTAGAATAGATACCAAAGCCATACCCCATAGGAGGAGGGTCTGCAAAACAACCACCAAGTTCCAGGAGAACACATTCGTCAACTGCTGATGAAAAATGGTGGAAACCGTAATGCCAGGACAACGGGCATCAGACCCATGACCACCTTAGGGAGTATGAATAAGGGATGCTAAAGACACCAAATCCGACGAGGGACAGTGTGAGACTTCTCTCGCTTCAGACACAGACGAAAGGTCCATGCCAATGTAGGAAACAATGCATCGAAACCTTCAAGAAGGATCCAAGCATCGGTCCCTATAATCCAAGAGGAACGAAGTTCCAAGGCTCAAAACAACCTGACAACGGTAGTGCATACTGCCTGAACACACACCACAGTGGAAGCCACAAGAAACAGGGACAGTTCGAAGACTGTCCACCCCAGAACAGGAGCCGCAGCATGAGGCCCGTGGGTGTAAGAAAAACACATTAATGTGTACTGCCTAGGACATGTGACAACAGCGGCAGGGCCGAGCCCAGAGCTTAGTGCCAACAGAGACAGAAGAGCCACCATTGAGCAAAGCTCAGGAGGTAGGCATGCAGCCAAACAAATTAAAAGGCATGCGAACACCCCAGTGGCGTGTAGAATCCACGATATACCCACAAGAGACAGGAATGTCGACACACATACGTGGAGTGACTAATCCTAAATAGGGGAGTCATGAAAGCGGTACCACGCACCGGTGTGCTGCATAACAGTTAATGCAGCACAAATAACAGGTCCCCGAGTGGAAAAAATTCTGGTCTCCCGAGAGACAGCGGAAACATAGATTATAAGACTGCCCATAAAGGATAGAGAGAAGGCACAGACAGAAGCCTGGTGCCAAAAGCCTACACCGCCAAAGACCGACACCGTCCACCAAAACTGAGAACATCGAGAAGAATACACACACAATAATGCTACCTAAAGAAGCACCTGTACCAGAATGGAAATAAGAACTCGCACCCAGAAAAACATCAGGAGTGGAGCACAGATCCAGTGGCAGAAAGGCATAGACCAGAGCCATTCCCTAAAAACTAGGAATATGCACAGAACAGGAAGGGACAACCGGACCCCATGTCCCACAAGAAGCAAGGAACCGGAGACCGTGCCAGGGAAACCCTGCCTCCCCCAGGGACATATGTCCACAGATAGGCAAGATGTGCACAGCGAGGTTGTAGGATCACACCAGGGCGACCAAACCCCCTACGGAGGTGGGAATGTATTGTGGACCAACCGTAAACAACCAATGGGAACCCTTAGAGAGAACCAATCCTATGGATCTCACCAGAGGAGACATCCTACAACAGTAGGAAGAGTCAGCTTGCATCAAAAGTTCCATGGCAAGGAAGAGTAGCAGTACGATTGCCAACAAATACCCCACATAGGGAAGAACAACCCTACAAAGAAGGGTCCCTCTTGAGACAAGCTTGTAGGCAGAGGCTCAAAAGAAAGGTAAACACAAATCAACCAGCGGTACCAGAATAAGGAAACCACACGGCTGAGCAGCCACACAACCCAGAACATTTGCAGCCCACCACGGGTAACAGAAAAGAAAGGGACGGCACCGTCACTAAACGAAAAATCGTCCACGAAGATTAAAACAGAGGAAGATACACATACAGGAGGCGCCTGAATCAGCATGGGTTTCAAACAGAGTGACCCCATCAAATGGTTTATCTTCAAGCCGCTCCTGAGCATACTCTGGGAAAACGCCAGCACGCAACCACGCGTGGCGGCATATGGCAACCGACCTGGCTATAGTACCACCCACAGAGTCCGTGGTGCCCATGGCAGACCGAATTGAAAAGTGCGCCATATCTTGGCAATCATGGAGTAGCGGTCCACATCGGCACGAGAGTTCTCCGGCAAGGAGGGGAGGAGCCGTTCAACAGCATCCCAAAGGGCAAATGGAGCCCGAGCAAATACACATGAAGTTTTGAGGGACCAGAGTTCCGAGCTGGCGGATGCAAACGCATCGCGGCCATATGACTCCAACCACCGAGTCTCCCGAGTGGGCCGATGCAACGGAACAGGAGTCACAGAGCTGCCTGAAGCACAAGTCCACCAGCTCCAGGATGGAGGGTGAAACAGGCGGGAGCCGGCCGATAGCGATGTGCCACAGCACGATCCACAGGGTCCCCGGAGGAGGGCCGTGCCCACGTTCAGAGAAGGATGTCAAACAATGATTCCGCAAAAGGTAACAATGGGTCCATGTTCCCCGCGCCCTGGTGGCAAATATCCAGCAAAGGCTCCGAAGGACTAGAGACTGAGGGCGGCTCCATCCTTAAAATGTCTGCAACCCTTCAAACAGCCCTGAGGAACGTCCCACGAGCCCCCACGGTCCCGCGAGGCGGTGAGAGCAAGTCATCAGTAGGCGATGGACGCAAGCTAAACCGGGCACGTAATAGAGGCTCAGCAGCAGGATGAGTAGGCCAATGCTCCACTGGCACCTGCGCTGGAGAGCAGTGAAATGACTCAGGGGGTGGTAAACCCACCGGAACCACGTCCTCTACCAATAAAGCTGGAGACGGTACCGGCGTCGAGGCAACGTCGAGCAGGCGTCAGAGACCTGTGAAAAGGCCCCGACTGGCGGAGTGGAGCAAGCGTCGGCGACCTCCGAAGAGGCGTCGACTCCTCAAGTCAAGTCGGTGACCTCCGAAAAGGCCTCGACTCGTCGAGCCGGTGTCTGCGACCTCCAAAAAGGCCTCGACTCCTCAAGTTGAGCCGGCGACCTCCAAAGAGACCTCGACTCCTCGAGTCGAGCCGGCGACCTCGAAAGAGGCCAAGACTCCTCGAGTCGAGCCGGCGACCTCCAAAGAGGCCTCGACTCCTCGAGTCGAGCCGGCGACCTCCAAAGAGGCCTCGACTCCTCGAGTCGAGCCGGCGACCTCCAAAGAGGCCTCGACTCCTCGAGTCGAGCCGGCGACCTCCGAAGAGGCCTCGACTCCTTGAGTCGAGCCGGCGACCTCCGAAGAGGCCTCGACTTCTCGAGTCGAGCCGGCGTCGGAGACCTTCGTAAAGGTCCCGACCTATGAAGAGGCCTCGACTCCCCGAGTCGAGCCGGCGACCTCCGAAGAGGCCTCGACTCCCCGAGTCGAGCCGGCGATCTCCGAAGAGGCCTCGACACCTTGAGTGGAGCCGGCGACCTCTGAAAAGGTCCCGACCACTCAACATTCCCCGAGGTGGAAACCTGCAGGAGAGAGTACGCCGAAGCGGTGGCGTGCACCGCGCCGCAGCCACCTCCAGCGATGCTGCAGGAAGCCTCGGAAGGCTGTGCGACAACGCTATGGAAGGGCTAGACGTCGTGGGATGCCCCTCCGGGCCGTGTCCCAACGTTGCGGCGACTCTGGTGTCAGAGTCAGGGCACTCGGTTGGAGCCGAGGGTAAACCCGCCGGCAGTGTCCCAACCTGAGTCCCTACTTCCCCCCGCGGTGCCAGGGACGGGGAGAAATGCTTACCTGAGGTAGGCGAATGACGGCGACGGGCCTGGAACCTGCCCTGAACAAGAACGTCCTCCCTTGAGGACTGGCACCGCATGGACAACTCCGCTGGAGAAGGAGACCTGCATCACAAGGGGTCCGTTCGGGAAATCTGGACAGACAGTAGCTACATGCGGGGTTTTTGCCGCAAGCGGCGCACTCCACGGAGTCATGGTGCTCTCTCAAGCATCACAGACAGATGTCGTGAGGGTCCGTCGCTGACCTCTGTTGCGAGCTGTACCTGCACGGTGTGAAGACCGAAAGGGGCATCAAACACACTGTTCCTGGACAAGACAGGCGTCGCAAAGGCCTGTAAGTAACAAAAACAGGCCCGAGGTATTACTTTCCCGGATCCGCGTTAGGAAGCGGAAATAAAGAAAACTGACGTCAGCACTGTGAGAAGTTGGCCTGATATATGATGTCACTAGTTCTAGTGTACACCCTGTATCAGTCCAAACAACCCTTATGGTGATTGGTTGTAAAGTCAACCTTATAGACCAGCTATCCTAGTGGTAGCATGGACAAGAGCAGTCTTAGGCTAAACTCTGTATGGCATGTGAAGCCAGCTGTTATACCATTTGTAATCCCTTGAATACCAAATAAAAGGAAACCACAACAGATATATATAAAAATAGAATGTATTTATTCTAGTCAAAATACCCTCAGCACTCTTTATGAGATTCGAGGTAAGTACAACACAGTCTTATTTAAGCATACATTAAGTCACACAAGTAAGTAATACAGTTAGGCCCTAGGGGCCACGCAAACCATATACTAAGTAAGTGGTATAAGAACCACTGTTACGAACACAGGATAGGTCTAGGCCTAGGGAATCGCTGGGGCTACACTATACTACCAAAGGTTAGGAAGTGGGAGGCCCACGGGATTCAGGTGCAGAGTGGAAACACTCACATGTAATGCGTAAAAGTCGATAGAAATAGTAGTTACTAGAAATTAAGAGTTTTAGGACACTTCTGGAGTAACTAGGAAGTCGAGACTTGGAAACTAGACCCTAGGATAGTCAATACCCTTGTGAGCACCGGAGTACTCAAGTTACCTAGCCCACGGGCTGCGGGTGCATAGGTGTGAACTTGCGTCGGGTTTCGTCGTTGACTCCTATGGATGCCTGAAGGAAAGTTGCTGACAGGCAGTCAGTGAAGAGTGTCCGGTGGATCCCAAGGATGGAATCAAGAAGGAAGGATACCTGCAAGCAGAAGGGACAGAGTCTAGGTCACCAGCCAGGAGCCAGGAAGGAACCAGGCGATGTCATGAAAATGCAGGTGAAGCTTGTCGCAGCAGCCACGGGTACCAGGAGGCGTCGAGGACGACCAGGACCAGGAGTCGAGCTGTCCCATGAAGGCTCTTGCTGTCGGCGGCGTCAATGTCGAGCTAGGACCCAACAAGCCTTGGCAAGCGGAACCCACGCAGAATGGAGGACTTGCTTCTGGTGCAGACCAGGAAGGTCTGGGGTGCTTCTCTTTCACAGAGGAGCGGGTGCCAGTCTGGAGGAGCCGGACCAGCAAGTTAGAATCAAAGGTTCGTCGTCGCAGAGGCTACTAACCAACGGGCCAGCAACCGGACAACACGTTGAGCAACTCAGGTGCAGAAGGGCCCCACGCAGAACACGTGAAGTGTGGGGAGCTGATCTTCTTTGCAGATGGTGCTCAGGATTGGGGCTTCTCAATTCCCCAAGCACAGCCTTGAGGAAGCCTCAGAAGTCGCGCTAGTCAGTTACTAGCCACTTTTCCCAAGTCACCGGTCCCAAGTCCCTCGTCGCCTCCACGGGTCTCAGCTTTGCTGTAGATGTGGATCTGGATCAGAGGTGTCTGGAAGTCTCGGCGCTGGTCAGTCTCTGCAGTCGTCCCTCGTAGGATCAGTCGCAAAGCAAGCAGCGGTCGCTGGATGGTGCCTGGTTGCCCAGGGTGGTCACTCTTTGGCCACAAGGGAGATTCTTCAGTCTTCTTCCTGAGGTCGAATGTCAAAGGTCCAGAGTTTCTGTTCAAGTTGCAGATTCAGGATAATCTAATCCTGCAGGGCTCAGCTACCTACTGATATACTGGGCTAGTGGGCTGGGCTACCTGCAATGTCCCTCCTATGGGTGGGACCAGGAAGGGGAGTGGTTACACCCCCTTTCCTTTGTCCAGTTTCACGCCAGAGCTGGGGCTGGAGTGCCCCAGCACCGGTTTGAACTGCACTATGCATGGGACACCTTGTGTGCCCCAGGCAGTGTCTAGTTTCTTTCATCCCTCCCTGCCCCAATACACTAAGGCCTGTCTCGGGTGGTGCTAGCACCTCCCAAGGCAGGAAACCTATTGTCCAAGCCTCCCTCGCTGGAAGGACTCCCAGCAGCAGGAGGTCAGACTTGTGTCTGTGGCAGCAGCATCCATTTTGTGATGCTGGGGCTCTGGTTAACTTTAACCGGGTAAGTAGGTTTCAACATGTCTTCTCCCTCTAGAAGGGAGGAATAATATCCTCATCGCCAGAAATGGTATGGGGGTATTATTCCAAAGTGTTAGACACCTTACATTACATGTTTCGATAAAGCCAAACCATAGTTACCATAACCGTTTAAGATTATAAGGTACTTTAAGAGTATATGGTAGGCTATATCATTGAAGCTTTCGGAACCATGTCCTTATAGCTGTTCTGACAGGCTCAGCTCATGCTAGAGCACCATCTCACATGTTACCAAGCACTCTGCCTCCAGGATTGTTAAGGCCTGCCATAGGAGTGGCTGACAGGTACACATGTGTCTATATATAAGGTAGGTATAGGAATACTACACCTAAGCAAGGGGTGATTACACGACCTTGCCCAAGCTGAGTGATCAGCCAGTTGTGTCATAATGGAAGGCCAGGCCAGGGGTGGCATAATACATGCTGCAGCCCCTGGTAGGCCTAGGGTACACCTATGCCCTGGGTACCTAGGGTACACTATACAGGGGCCAATAAGGTGATCCCTACCAATTGGGTTATGCACCTATAGTACATAGTAGGAATTTAGAGAGAGCACAGCTGGGCTGTGGGTCTGATTAGCAGACCCACAGCCACATCTAAGTCGAAAACCAGTGAAGCAAAAGCAAAAAGTGGGGGTGAACATAGAAAGCAGACCCTACTCTCCTACAAGCACACCAGGTGGGGCTTATATGGCTCCATTGACGTCACTTCCGTTGACGATGTCCGGTCGGAGCCAGGCAACGCCGCCTCCCGGCGTGCAGAGGTATTGCTGGGAAAAAGGATTTGCCGAATCCAGTCTGACGCCTGGGGAGATATTCTAAGTTAAGGAATCCGCGGCTAGATGTCTCTATCAGATCCTCCTGTAGGGTAGCGAGAACAGCTCAAGGGCGCACAACAGCAAGAAGGCAACTGCCCAAAAAGGGCACCAAGCAAGACGGACACCATATAAGAGCTGGTGGTAGAAGCAGACCAGGCCAGGAACCCCGGATACCGCATGAATGAAATAGCCTGCACGCATCCACCAGGTAAGAACACAGAGCAGATACTGAGCAGGAAGAAAAAACACAGAAAAAAGAAGCATTACACAAGAGTCTAGGGTACGCTAAAATTACCCGCAGACATGTGAAAACTAGATAGGACAATATCTAGGGCAGTAAGCAACATATGCCCCTTGCCTGGGAGGAACAACGGTCCGCTGCAAGGCAGAGTTGGAGAAAGAGCCAGGCACGACAGTGGAAAAAAGTGATTACGAATGTAAAGGCCCCGGACACAAAGGAGCGAGTATTCCAAGGAAAACACGCCCCTTTGAGAGTGCACAGTATAAACCCAAGCAAAAGCGTTGAAACACTTGTATGAAACAACAGGGAATATGGACACTGCTGTAGGATAAGCGGCCAGAAAGAGGCCATGACTAGAGAACATATGCTAATCCACTACCATGGAGGACAAACCGAGAAAGGGCTGAACGTCCAAGTTGCACCATTAAGAACAATAATAAGCTGGCCTCACAGCGGCAAATAGGGTGTCATGTGAAAGAACTGCGACAACAAGGTGTCTCACCAGGCGTGCGAGATAGACACCGCACGGCACGGAACCTAGGCCAGGTTCCGATGCACTACAGAAAGACCAACCCAAATGCGTAACAGAGCAAAGCTATTCAAGGATCACTGTAGGAAGAGACAAGTGACTCCCAGCAGGATGTCCGCTCGAAGACTCCATAGGAGCCTACCAAGGCAAAGGTAGAACCTAATGCCAGCAAATACCCCACATAGGGTAAGGCTAATCCCCAGGAACAGCGTCCTCTTGGGCTAAGTACACAGTCAGAGGACTGAAAAAACAAGAGAATCAGCCAAACGGCTGTACTGAACGAACATAGAGACGGCTAACCAGCCACGAACACTAACCGGTCACTATATCAACCTGTGCATTAGGATGTGCGCCGTAAAATAATGCAGAGAATATGGCACCAAGATTTACTGCAGCCCGGACAAAAGACGGGAGACCACCGAATCCGCGTGGCGGTCAAAAAGATCCACTCCATTCAACGACAGATCCCTGAGGGCATCCCGAATATTTTCTGTGAAGCGACTGTCGCGCAGCCAAGCATGGCGGCGTAAAGCCACAGCGCGAGCAGAGACCCGTCCTATAGAGTTAGTTGCATCGAGTAAAGACCTAAGGGAGAATTGTGCCATGCTTCTGCCATGCAGCAGAAGACAAAGCAATTCTGTCCGTGGCCCTTCTGGAATAGAAGGGAGAAGGTGAACAACTGAGTCCCAAAGAGCAGAGGATGCGCGCACAAACACACAGGCCGTATTTAAAGCCCGGACACTTGCGCTGGCAGAGGCAAAAAGCTGGCGACCACAATCATCCAGCCACCTAGACTCCCTGGTGGGAGTTAACAATGGCAAAGAGGGTGAAGACTGTAAATTATAAGCCACCTGAACAACTAGGCCCTGAGGTGTTGGGTGAAGAGACAGACAAAGAGGATCACCCGGAGCAGGGCGGTGCCTACGAGCAATAGCCCGATCAACAGGGTCACCAGAAGAGGGTCTTGACCATGTGCCATGCAGGATGTCAAGCAGAGAGTCCCCGAAGGGCAGCAAAGGTTCTACTTCAACAGGCTCCAAATGGAGCAGATCCAATAAAGGATCAGAAAGTAGAGGCACCACAGGAGGCTGAAAGCAGAGTACAGCAGCCGCCTCATGAATAGCGCGCATGAAGGCAGCACCAGATTCAGTCGCCATCCGTGTAGGTGACAACAAACCGTCAGTAGGAGACGGTTGAAGGCTAATCCTGCCACTGGACATGAGGAGTGGAGGAGCCGGAGACTGACCTGAAGGCCAGGCAACACAGGGACCTTGCACCCTGGCTCCTTGAAATTGGGAGTCCTGGAAAGCATCAGGTTCCAAATGAGGAGGCGTAAATGGGAGAACCGGTGTCGACGGAGTCGGGGGGAGCAACCACTAAGAGAAGCGGAATCGATGCCGGTACAGACGTCGAGCGATGCCGCATCTGAGTCGCCTGGACTTCGACGACCTCTAGAGGACGCGACCGGGACACCGACGACGTCTATCCCAGTGCAACCTGCCTGGAGGAAGCACGAGGGGCCGGCGTCGAGCCTGGTGTAGTACCCGGCATCGACCCCGGCGTCGCCTCAGACGTCGGCGCAAGAAGCCGCACAGGGCTATGCACTGACAGATGAGGAGGGCTGTGCCCAGGCTCTGTGGCATCGTGTCGGCTCCGGAATCAGAATCAACGCACACAGCCGGTGCCGGGGAAAAGTCTGCAGGTGTGGACCCGGCATGAGTGCCTGCTACCTCTGCGGGACCCAAAGGCGCACCAGGGAGAGGGGGCGAATCAAAACAAGCCTGTAGTGCCTTTGAATAAGCCTCCATTTGGGCATGCGTTGCCCCAACACCCGGAAAGGGTGGATACGGAGGAGGCTGCCGTGTGCCCTTACCCGGCACAGTGCGAGAGGAATGGCTGGCAGGGACATTGGAGGAAGATCTACGTAAGCAACACCTATGCTTACGCTTACCTGTTGACACACAGCGGCCGCGGGAGCGACCTCGGGAACGAGCTCGATCTCGAGAAGAGCATTGACGGGAGGGAGCCGGACCGGACATCCGTGTGGCCAGCAATTTTATGCGACGCTCTCTCACGGACTTCGGTTTCATCCTCTGACAGGCGCCACAGTCCTTGGAGTTGTGGTGAACGCTGAGGCACCACATACAGATGAGATGTGGGTGAGTGCCAGACATCTGACGCACACAGGCTTCACAAGCCTTAAAGCCAGAAGGCATTGCACACTGTTCCCACGACACCTGAGGGTGTCGAGAAGGCCCAAAAACCAGACCAAGGAACTGCTGGTTTTCCAGGATCCGCGCTTGGGCACGGAAAAGAAGTAAACTGACATCAACGCGCCGGGAGGGGCATATATGGCTTCGCTGACGTCATGTCCGTGGAAGATGTCAGGGCGGATCCGGACGGTGCCGCCCCCAGCACGCAGAGGTACTGCTGTGAAAGATTTTCCGGATCCAGTCGAACGCCTGGGGATATTCTAAATTAAGGAATCTGCGGCTAGGCATTTCTATCAGATATAGAAAGTTAGAATACATTTTACAATCCATCTCGAAATGCCAGGTTTTGAAATGGGCTTCTCTTTAAGAGGTGGAGCAAAAGCAATAAAAGGTTTTGTTTTGCAAAATCTTTTGTCCTATCAATGTGGTACAATAATGCTCTTTTGAGATCAAGTGTGTGTAGAGTTCTCTCTGCAACAGAATCAGGTTGAGGAAAAAATACAGGTAACACAACGGACTGGTTGATGTGAAAAGCAGAGACAACTTTTGGGAGAAATTTTGGATTTGAATGAAGAACAATCCTATCTTTATGCAGTTGAAAGAAGGATTCTTCTAAGGTTAATGCCTGTAACTCACTAATTCGGCTTAGTGAAGTATTAGCTATTGAGAAAGCAACTTTCCATGAAAGAAATTGTAATGAACAATTGTGTAATGGTTCAAACGGTGGGCCCATAAGTCTTGTAAGAACAAAGTTAAGGTTCTAGACAGGTGCAGGTGGTACTCTGGGTGGTATTATTCTTTAAAAGCCTTCCATAAAAGTTCTGATCACAGGTACTTTAACCCCTTCCCCGTTCATGACGGAACCGCTCCGTCATGAGCCACGGTTGCCGTGTGCTCATGACGGAGCGGTTCCGTCATGCCGCGACCATTGGCGGCCGCTCCGCCCACGCGGCGCTGTTTCCCCGCCTGTGCGGGGGGACAATGCAACTGGGCGGAGTCATGACGGAACCGCTCCGTCATGAGCACAGCTCAACCGTGGCTCATGACGGAGTGGCTCCGTCATGAGCACAGCGCTGCCCCCCCACACCCCCCAGTGCTGCGGCGGAATTCCCGCCGCAGCGAAGGGGTTAAGAAAGATAAATGTTGCCCGTTCTGAAGATATGCAGCTACTGCTGCAAGGTGTAGTCGCACAGATGTGTAGGCTAAACCTACGCGTTATAGATGCAAAAAATAATCATGTTTTATATAGATGCATCTAGCGGATCAATTGAATTATTATTACAATATATGACAAATCTTTTCCACTTTGCTGCATAACATGCTCTAGTGGTACGTTTTCTTGCTTCTTTAAGAATTTTCATACAATCTGGCGGAAGGTTTAGATAACCAAACTATGACTTCAGGAGCCAAATCGCAAGGTTGAGGTCTTCGGATATCTTGATTTCTCCACGGTTCTGGGTGAGAAAATTTGATATTTTGTGAAGCTTCTGTTGTGGAACCACAGTTACAACAGTGTGGTGAGCCATGGTTGACGAGCCCATGTGGGAGCTACGAGAA